>NC_065923.1:1987500-4387500 GCF_024586455.1 Bactrocera neohumeralis
CATTAGCAACCATACAGCAGCAAATCTAAAAAAAATTCTTCACATTTCCTTAAAAATAATTCTTTATAATTATGAAAGGAAGTGATTTCAATACTTTATACGATCTATTGTTTGAAAAAAAAGCCTTAAGTGGCTATACCAGTGTAACGTATGACAATTTGGGCGATTTTCGTAAATTTTTTTAAAAGATAGTACTCGATTAAATGTTTCGAACTTCTTTGTACGTAATAACGTATATCGTATTTTCAGCTATATTTTAAGATACAAAAGTGTTGAAAATTAACGGAGTTATGGGCTGTCTTCGGAGGTGCCAAAAAAAGTGCTCCAACTGCTGATATGAGCAGCTGAAATAAAAAAATTTAAAAAGAAGAAGAAATTTGAAGTCGAATTTCTCGTTGAGTTATTTTTGAAAAATGTCGTTTCGAGAAAAACGCATTTAAAGTTTTACTTATATCGGTGTGTACCTCCGAGCGGTTGCTCTTTAGAACGCTGCTATCCAAAAACCATTCTAGACACGACCTTATGTCACACTGATATAGCCCCTTAAATCATCATATTTTACTATACACGACAACGGCTCACTTTCACTAGGAAGTGCATACATCTGTAGGTGCCTATCTTGAATTTGAGCTGGTTTAAGAGAAGTTTCTTATACCATATATTACTTAAGTTTACTTAATGTTCAGATAACTAAGGTGCTTTTACGATAACAGGAAAGAGTATTTTTTGCTTAAACCATAAACAAATTTCCCGATAGTATGATTAATTTTTGTCGGGCTAACAATAAATGAAACTAAGTGTATTAAATGGATTAGTCTTGAAAATGGACTAATTGTACACGATCTTAGGCATTCAACGGCAAACACTCGAAAGTCTTGTAGAAGTGTCTGTTTGTTTCGTAACTATCTTGGTTCAGGTTGAATGAATTTCATATGTGGTTCAGATTAGAAGACATTAACCTTAAATTGGGATTAAAATATTTTCCTTATCGACAAATGATGCCATATATAGAACTTTTTAAAGTGTGGATATTTTACCAAATGATGTGGCGTCCATAAAACAATGACAGGATACTAGGTCCATACATTATTCTAATTTATTTGTTGGCACTATAATCTGAAATCATTAGCATTTTATTTTCCTTAGGAAATTTGTATTAGTAGTAAATTATCGCCCAATGTGAGAACTTAAGCTAGTGAATCGTATTATAGGTTCCCCCATTCCAAATTCATCCACGTTCTAAATAGCTCCTGTTGGACGGTTCAACAAGTCATTACCTTATTGGAACTAAATTTTGATGACCAGATTTTATTTTAAAAAGTTACAGTATATATCCAATAAGTGTTCCATGTCTTAAGGGAAATACTCAAAAAAAAAAACTTGGAAACAACAAATTCTGTTCATTGTCCTCCGTTTTGTTCAGTCACTTATATGAGGAAATCTAAAGGATTAAGTGTTTCTCAAGAGTGAACTGGATAGAAATACTAATATAAATCTTTTCGAGTAACATACTTTTCCTAGCTATGGTCGCTTTGAAATCAAGTAATTTGGATAGTATGCATGATAATTTAAGAAGCAAATCTATTGTAAAAAGCTAAAAAATCCAAGTTTTTAATTTAAAACTACTGCAAAAACGACTGTATCACTTGTTTTAGAATTTTAGGGGTATATTTATACATATTTTAAGGAAAGACATCAGGATTTTTGAAGAAATAAATTTTATAAATAAATAAAAAGGGTAATTTAACCGAAAATTGTAGTATTTTCGATTTTCATTATGTGGAGGACTACATTTAAAACTTGCATTTTGATAGCGATCAGACTGTCTCCGAGTAATCCGTTAAGCAAATATGTGTATTGTTTTGAGTAAAATGCGTTTAAAGGTGAACTGATGAAGCTGACTAAACTGGCTGGACTCATCGACTGTATTCCGAAGGCTGTAACTCAAGAACTATTTAAGATATCTATTCAAAATTTTAATATATGATTTTTATTTCGATTGGTTATCGAAATATGTGAAAAATAAAAAAATCACTTTCTTAAAATGTCCCGATATTTTTGCCCCTTAACGAAGCTATTGACGCATCTTCTTCATGTTATCGTTAATATGGCAGCAATGTAGGACACAATCTGACCGATTTCATCGTATACCGTTAGGCGTTAATCCTCTTCGCTTGCCACAAATACACATATACATTTCATTACTTCTTTATATGGAGTAACAAGCCATCGTCCGTAGCGCAGCTATTTGCTCTTAATCCCGACACTAAAAGCGCGCCGGTAATTCCACTGACTGATGAACTGTACAACACACGCCTTTAGACCGTTTCATGTACACACTTAACTGCACATTGGTTTCTGCGCGGCGCGCAAACTTTGCTCATATTGACGCTTAAGCTGACAATCTACCATCCCAGCTTTAATTTAAAAATTAAAAAAGCAACAATAACAACTTGGAAGCAGCAATGAAATGCTTAAGTCGCGCGTCTGTGCATAAAATTAACAAACACACACACACACACATACATAGGGCTTACACGCACGCGCAACCATTCCACACACACACGCACACAAGTTTAATACTTAATAAACAACACGAAAACGAGACAAAAAGGAAGTGGCGAAAACAAGAAAATACTGAAGGTTTTCATATTTAATTCACGACTTGGTGTTTTTCGCTGTCGTCTCCATTGGAATTTCATTGCGCCGTGCGCTGAGCTGAAGTTAATTAACTTGTAATTAAGCGTGTGTTTGCGAGAATCGCACACGCGCCGCATCGCGCATTTTACATACATGAACATGTGTAAGACACATGCATACATACACACATATGTATACACCACATTGCACATAATTACATATGTGTGACCTGAAATTGGCGCTCACGTATTTTACTCACACACTTAAGCATGTGCATATGTGATTATAAGCACACAAACACGTTCGCACATGTGCATGTGTGCCAATATATAACTAAACACTTGTATTTGTATGTGTGCGTGTGTGTGTGGCGCGCACTTTACTTAGTTGTGTATTTATTCATACCCTGGCGCACACCTTAACAGCCATTTCCAGTATACTTTCTGCTTGTTAAAAGTGTCAATATTGTTTGATGTTGTTGCCTTTTTGGCTGGTCGAATATTCATGCGCCGTTTATTTGACTGATACGCGGAATAAGCGATAATCACACAAACTTTAACTAAAAATAAGGTAGCTCACATGTATGTATGTATGTAATTTATAAGTAATTAAGCCAAGCCAGCACTTAGGAACGTGGGCTTCTCAAAAGAGCCTTCACTGTATGTAAAAATGTGCGTAATACCATGGGATTCTCCACTTGTGCTCGTCTTAAATGCCTTTTGCGCAGTCGCCAGCGTTTGCATAATTAACAAGACAGTAATTTGCTTGGTTTCGTCGCACCTTTATGTATTTAAACTTTTCAACTCCCTGTTGGCAAGTGGGGGTTCATTACAGGTGCTGACACCATGCTGCCAACAACAGCGTTCGAGTTCTGGTTTGCAATTCTTTCCTCCGCGATTAAATATTTATTAAACGAAATCATGTTTGTATACTTATGTATGTATGTATATTTTGTAAGTGTGCGTTATAAAATATAGACATGCATACATAAATATACAAACATGCATAAATATGTATTAGAATTAGTTTTATATCATCTGTGAACGAAAAGGTCCGAATAAAATTACTTAATCCATACTTAAGAAAAAAATTGGCTTAGAAGTATTTTTTTAATCTTGAAACCCTAACCCCTCCCTTAAAGTTACTAATGCTCTTGAAAGTGCCAAAGCTCTTCTATTGATCTATAGTATAATACATCGTTGCCATTTAACCTTTTTATTGGCCGTGATTTTGTTTGGTAAAGTTTGAAACTTTAAACAATTAAACATCCGAAATGAAAAGCCAACGAAATTTCATAAAACTCTGCACTTTACAGAATGACTTAATATCTTGAAACTGCTAAATAAATGGACGAGTGCAAAAACTAAGCTTAACTCAGACAAATTCGTGCACAAAAATGGCTGCAGCTAAAAAAAGCCGTGGAAGAGCGTCCACTCACATCTAGATTTTAAAGCAATTGCATTAAAAAATGAGGTTAAGCTTAAAATACGAAAAATAGTGGAATCCAAGCGCCGCTACGTAAGCATGGAATTAAGTTTTAGCTGCGCATGTATGCATCTATATGTATGAATGTGTGTGAATATATATGTATGTGTGCGGATATGAGAGTGTGTGTAATTTAAGCCGGCAAAAATCATATTCGCCACTAACTAAGCTAGCCGCTGTCATTCATTCACTTCCGCTTCGTGAGTGGAATGCAACAGCGCCACAGTATTCACTTGCAAAGCCACATTAACTGACATGTTCGCCGCCGTCTTATGTCTAAGAGACTTTTTTCGTGGCATGTTGCTATTTTTCCTTCTTTTTTTGGTGTATACTTATTTTTGCGACTGCACTTCTTTTCACAGCGCATTCGACGTGCGCACGTCACACTCACACACACGCGCGCGAGCATTTGGCGAAGTAAGCTTTCAGGCGCATACACATGGCAACGTTCCTAATACCATATTTACGATAGAAGTCAGCATTATTGTAGCAAAGCACAAATAAAAAGAATATTTCTGTCCTTATGTAGACAGGAAGTATCAGATCCGCTAGCTATGCACCGTGCGTGTGTGTGTGTGGATTGTGGATTTGATGAAAAGACAACACAAGTGACAAGGCAAAACATGGCGGGACGATCTAATGGGAACATAAGCGCCAATGCAGCAGCCATTGCTTTCATAATGCCAGCTTTCCAGCGGTGCAAGGGTTCTGCGAAATGCGAAATAGTAAAAGTTTTAATACCATTGCAGTTAGAAAGCGTAAAATGGGATTTTCTGTGGTAAACGAATTGGAAGGAGCAAGTGCAAGCCGGGTGCGTGGTGGGGCGTTTAAGGGAGGACGAAAGTGATAGGACGAGGCTGTGTGGTTGTGTGGCTGTGTGGCTGTGTGGCTGTGCGGGTTAGCAGCACAAATCATCTCCATTACTATGCGCTTATATTATCATTTGCTTTCATTTCGCTCTCCTTCATAAACCCGTCTAATTTCTGCTCAGCTACATCTCGATGTCTTTGAGTGGGTGTGTGTGGCTTCAACCGGGAAATTCATCCAGTTCGTGGTGTTTTTAAGCAGATTCTGTTTCAGTTTGTTTGTGGATCTGTTCTCGCTTTTTTATGCCTCACACTGGAGTTTCGCTTGCTCACTGCAGCAACGTATTTTACCGCTTCAAAGCCGCTTTATGAATGTAGTCAATAGTTTTTTGTTGCACTATTGTTGTTTTTTTCTTTCGTTTGCATCTTCATTCTAGCAAATTGGTTTCTTTCAATTTACCATGCGCTGGGTGTTGCATTAAGGTAACACACGCTTTAGAGAAGTCAACTTTAAACTGTTTCTCTCTCCTCATAACTCAAAATTATATTTAGCGAGTATTTATTGAAACTAATGCGAGAATGTGCTTCAAGATCTTGAAGCAGCCTGAGTTTGTTGCAAATTTTACAAGTCCAAATGATTTTCAGAAAAAAAGTTATTTTTCTCTACAAGTTGCCCCGCTTTCGTGCTCATTTCAATCTACTGCTAACAACCTACTCTAGCACTCTTATTTTGCTCTTTATCTTCATTTCACTTCACTGCCGTTACGCTTGCACTGCCATGTCATCGTTTTGATGATTAGCTTTACTGACTATTTAATTTTTTTTCGGCATTTCATGCTAAACACTCAAGCGCCAATCCAACGAATTGCTAACAGCTCAATGATGGCTTTGTCCTTGCCTCGAACGCTTGCCTCTCTTCTATTTGTTATTCATATTTGAGCTGTCAACTTGAAGTATTTGTAGTGCTTACGTGCTTTTGGGGTGACCTGTGCATTCATTGTGCACAATGATTCGGGGAAAGTTTAAGGCAGAAGCAAATATTGAGGGGCAGGCATGACTCTGCTATGAAGTTTACCAGTCACAGATTGATATCTGTTTTTTTTACAGCTAATTTATAAATGGCGATGACAGTTTAATTTGCGCTATCACGATGACATCTCAACTGTCAACATTTTTGTAAGTGACCTCTAGGCCTCTCAAATCGCCAAGAGCTAATAAATTAATATTAAAAAGTTTTCCAAAGTCACCTAAAATTAATAAAGCAAACAGTTTTTGAACTGGAAATTCAGTTTTCATTTTTGGTTTTATAAATTTCAGAGGAGCCGTGAAACGACTTACAAAATTGCATGATGTGGGTCGGAGTTGCAAAATATTTCCGCTTTGTCCAAAGGTTGAAGTGTGTTCAAAACTCTGCTCATTTTTCATAACGGACCACTATAGAATATAGCTGCCATATAAACTGAACGATCAAAACCAAATTTTTATATGAAATTTTTTGTGTTTGTGACTCCTGCGTGACTTCTTGAAATGTCGTGAACGCTAGTCTTATTAAAAAATATTTATTCATTTAAATAAACAATCTCTTTAATATGAACATTTGATGCACTTTAACAAATAGTTAATTCACAAGCTATAACTTTGTTAAATAATTCTATTTTCTCTTTTATTTACAGACTCTCCCCAAATTAAAGGTGAGTCCAGAGCCACATTATTTACAAACTTGACTAGTAACTGAAGTGAAATTTACTCTCCGAGCAGTGTGTTTATTTATTACACTGAATACGGTTTCCCAATTATGTTTGCTTCACTAACTGATTGCAGAAAATTTATCAGCTGTAAGTAAACTATATTCGTGGGCAGGCAATTCATTTTAAATTGCTCACAAGAATCACCCATCAAACACAGACTTAACTGGATTCGTTTTTTTTGTGCCGCAGAGTGAGTCGGTCCGTCTGTCGATCCGTCTACGCACAAATGCCAAACAATAGGATTTTCCCACAAACGTACTTAGCAGTACGCACCTTCTCTGAGGCACACCTTCACACCTACAATAACAAAGCACACACAGTAATTTAACCCACACTGTGGCGGCAGTAATTTACAAGCTCACCTCAGCGCACACCCTTTCCCGGCAGCCTTTTTTGCGTACTCACATTCATACGCACTCTCATACACAGACACACAGTGTTTGCAGACCATTGCTTTTGCGCCTTCGGCATTGTGTTTTACTTACTTCGGGGTGAACATCCTTAAAATTCAATTATTTATTTTAAATTAGTCCTATATCTTGCGCCGTAGTCTACCTTTTACCTTTGCCTCCTTCTGTGGCCACTAATCAGTGCATTTGGGTTTGGGTGCGTAGGATTCATTCTCACGGCGGGCAAAATTAGAAAGACTTCGGTTTCTGACTTTATCAGCCAGCACACAAACAACTTCTAACCATTTCTTTATATGTATTTGTGTGTTGCTGGTGTGGGTGTGGTTGTGGGCGCCCAGTAAGTGAGCGAATCTTTTATTCTAATATAATTTTCATGTTTTCTCAAGCGTAAATTACATTAAGTTCATCATTTTATCGTTACAAAGCCGCTCTTTGTATTTGTTGTTGTTATTACTTTCTATTGCTGTGAAGGGTTATTCGGCTTTGTTATTGTTGAAAAAGTGCTTTCGTAATTTGTTGTCTTACCATATACAGTTGAGGGTTCATATTGTTTTTGTTGCCATTATCTTAGTTCCTAACTGCATTTGCATTTGTCTATTTATTGCTTGAAATAATAGAAATTGATACTCGGCCACTAACACACACGCACATACGTACTAACATACAAAGTTAAATAAATTATTTACTCATCCGATAGTATTTGCCTTTATCAAGAATCACAATCGCAAAGTTAAGGTGACCAAGCAAAGACTGCTAAACACCGAAACAGTAAATGTGGATGACAGGCGGCAGGAATGTCGAAACTGTAGCAAATTGAAAGCATTTTGCAACAAATGCGTTGTGTGTGAAAAGTGCGAAAGCAATTAAAGAGAGCTTAGTGTGTATAGGTAAGCGTTCGAACAAATTGAAATCTTGAAGTTGAGTTTATTTTGAAATTATTGAAGAAACACAAAATTTCTGCCACAAGTTTGTATAATATGAGTAAATACAACTATTTGGGGATTAACCTTTAAAGAAACACTGACCAAGGAGGTAAATATAGCTTTTCTTATAAAGTCAATTGATTTTTTTCATTATTTGATTGTTTTGAACAGGAAGCGCCATCCTTTAAAAAGGTCTCTAATTACCGACTGTGAGTTTTGAAAGCTCCATTCAGTCGAATTTGTACCATGTGATGCTTTATATAAAACGTAATGGTTCAGTCCTTTAACCCAATTCTCATAAGTCATTCTTCTTTTAAAACAAGAAAAAAAACTAACTTCGTCTTTACTAAAACAGTCTATAACATCCTTTAAAAGTACAAATCTTATCACATAAAAGTGTACGAAAAGACTTTTTATCTTGATTATGAACAGTTAATTTATATGAAAAACAATCTAAACTGAATTTGAACATGCTCCATAAATAAAAAAAAGTTTCCCTGATAAGAGCTTGGCTTAAGTCAATCAATTTGTATGACTTCTTTAGAAGAAAAGCACGTATGCACAACTTCAAATTGATAACTCAAAAACTGAGAGACTAGTTCGCTTGCCATATATGTACACACACATATAGACGGATCCGGCTGAATCGATTTTATAAAGTATCCAACGTTTCCTTCTGGAAACCCCTGTTCAGGGCATAAACAGAACCAAATCGATGGATGTTGGTTCATTATCTCCATATGCAAATTAGTGAGAAAGACATTGTCGCTAACTGTTCACACTGCGAGTCAAATAACTCAGTTTCTGCAGCAAAACATCTCTGACCTTCTCATGTCAAAAATATTAAGATATTTAACTCTCTAAAAGAACTCTTTTAAACTCTTCCAACATGTTGCTACGGATTATAAAAACTTTGTCCATCTAGCGTTTGATTGTATCACGCAAATTTAATCGAGATAGATATAGAGTTATATATGTAAAAATAATTAAGATGTCAAGCGGAGTTGAAATCCGGGTGACTATCGGACATCCGTGCAAATGTTCCTTAAGAAGAGGAAGGCACCGTGTTAACAACAGTGCGCCAATCGTTTCTTCGTTTAGCAATTTGGCGCCAATTCGATACATCAAGAGCAGCCAGGTCCTTCTCCACCGGATCGCTCCATCTGAGTGGAGGTGTTCCTCTTTCTCTGCTTCCACCGCCGGGTACTAAGTTGAAAACCTTCAAAGCTGGAGTATTCTCTTCCATCCAGTCGATATAACCTAGCCAGCGCAGCCGCTGTCTCTGGGTTCGCTGAACTATTCACCCACGATTTTGGCACAACTCCAAAATATGTACATATATCAAACTAACATTGATAGTATCACGCTTAAAATCTTTTTCTGAAAAAAGAAATATTAAAACTATTTCGCTGCTTAAATTGTCTGAATTTCAACCCATTTTCACCTCTACTAGTAAGGCAGCATTAATGCTTACTTACATCAATCGTGATACACCAAACTCCAATCCACTCATGGGGCCTACACTCAGGCACACGCACACATTTTTTACCGCAACCTCTTGGCCAACTGCCAAACAGTTCTGACTGCATCTCTGCGCCTTCTCAGTGCTGTTATATAACGGCATACCCCATAACACAGCGAAATATTTCATAGTTCGACAAGTGCGGGCAACAAAAATTCCACACATGCCTTTCTTACATAACAGAAATAATAATATGACAACAACAACACGACGCAAGTGTGCAACAAGAAATATGCCTTTGATTTATTGGCATCCTTAACCGAAAACGGTTGAAAAATATTTACAACGTCCACTGCAGCAGCTAACTAGCCCAATACGTTAGCTGTTATGCGTGTGTGTGTGTCACTCTTTGAAATCGCCTGTCGCATTGTAGGCGTGTTCAGCACGTTTTACACGCGTTCGCATGGATGGGTGTGTCTGTGTGTGTTTGACTCAAAAGCAACATAAAGCCGGCTTTCAGTTCCTGTTTGCGAACCCTTCATAACTTTCATCGTTTTATTGAATTTTTTCGTTATTCTACTGCTTTTATTGCATTTTTTATTTTGCTAAATTTGTTTTGTGTTTTCTTTTTTAGCATTGCGACTTTCTTACTTGATACTATTCATAACCCCACAAACAAATCAAAATTTAGTATCCTTGCGCATCCTTTTTATTTCAGTTTACTTCTCTTAATGCCGTTACTCCTTCTTCTCGTGGGCATGTGTGTGCGTACTTCGCTTGCAACACGCCTACGTAGCGGCGCACCGGTTGCCGGGAGATAAACCCTTTTTATTGCGGCCGCTTGCGAGATGCTGTGCACTGCAAACTTTGTAATGTATTTAGCGTATTTTTCTTAACTTCTCCCCGTTGTTTACTTTGTAGTTTAATGTGCCTTTTTTCTTAGCGCATTCGATGAGTGTGGGCGGCTGTTGGCTAGCTTTCAGGTGGCGGACCTTTGTAAGTTTGCTCTTTGCCGGCTTATCCCAGTTGTCGTGTAAATCATAAAAAAATATTTGCAAAATCTGCTTCCGCCTTTAAATGGAATTTCAGATTTAATGCACAAAACAAAACGGAAATATTATTTCCTTGCAAATCCATGCAGTTGAACGTGTTTATGTTTGAGTTTTCCAACATATGGTGGAATAATTTAATTCCACAAATCTGTATTCGCTATGGATTTCACTTTCGATTGTGTTATAAATTATTTTAGTATGATAATACTTCGGGATTCGTGATCGGTGCTATACAAGTATATGGCCTAAGCGATTTTGGCTAATTCACAACAGCTTTTCGGTTTATCATTTTCTGAGTTGCCGCAAATTCCAAAAGTCGAGTAGTGGCAACAATTATCTCTTAATTCCTCAGATGGCAATATAGACTCTTTATTTATGTACCTTGATTGCAATATTTCACTGTCTTCAATCATTTGAATGATGTGCCCGGTAGAGAATAAACCTTGGACTTCCTCTCGTTGAACTATGCTGATGTCGTCGAAAATGTGATTGAGCTCTTTTCTTGATCTTGTGTTATAATATTTATGGCATCGAAAAAAATTTAAGATCCTTGGAAGTCATGTAAATCTGTTCTACTCCTATAATGGGTATATCTAAAATGTGAAAATATTGAAAACAAAGAGCTGAAAATGAAGCAAATTGAGTAAAGAAAGGAAAATATTCTCGGACGCTCTAACTGCCTCATACTTTCGAATAGTGTTGCCACCTATCGAAAAAAGAGGTAACAGTATTTAATATTATTCTATTGGTCATCATAGATGTTTTTGAATAAAGTTGCCAACTTTTTAAAATAAAAATTTGAATTAAGCACAAGACGCTCTAGAAATCTCTCAAATAAGTTGTTTGAAAGTCCTATCCTTTCCTAAATTTCCGAGTCCTAAAATTCAAACAACGTTCAATTTCTGGCCAAGCGTCGCGCCGTCTGCTCTCAAATTTGTATGCACTTATCTCTTCGCTGTTCTTTATGTTTCCAAGCTTTATAGCCTCCAAAAGCATAAGATTTGCTAGCAAAGCTTAACTGAAGTGGGGAGTCATTTGTGTGCCATCAGCAGTACTTTAAGCGGCACATTACATACTACAATCACAAAGCATTTCGCTTTCAATTTCCCGAAGCACCATTAAATCGCGGCATTACAACAGCCATACACAATAAATAGACAGATACTCACACACATACACACACCAGTCAGTACTGCCTCATACTTAACCGTCTAGCTAGGTAAATGTAGTCCACCACGTAATCGTAATTAAGCAACAGGTGTGCAATACTCACGACAGCGCCAAGCAGCTTACTTTTCACACGCAATTCTTCTTTCGCAGCATTTTCGCGTTGTCTTCTTCCGCACTCCCTCAGCGCGGTTTTCCATAATGTTTCTCGCGCTTTAATTTGTTGTGCAGCAGTCAATGCCTTTTACATATATACAATATGCATTTGTTGTTGTTGTTTTCTTATGGTACGTTGTACTGTTTGTGATTGCTTTTGAGTGGGTTTAACTTTGTCGGGACAGCATGCTTGCAAACAGGATACTCAGTCTCGCTTGTATACATTTATATGGCTGCACTTTTAGTGTGGCCTACATTCGGGCGCTTTGAAAGCATTCTTGCTTCCTTCACTTATTCTACTATTTCATTTGTGGTTGGAGCAGGGATGTCTTTTGCAGTATTTCTTTATTTTTACTGAAAGATGTAGTAGGCTTAAAGAAATTTGATGAGAACTAAATCATAAACCATATTTTTGGAATATAGAGACTCTATTACTATATCTCTCTTTGGAAAGGATTGTAGTAAAGTGAGGTTAGGTTATACTATACTGGCTGGCTGACATGCCATACACAACCTACTGGCCCTTGGTAATGCCTGATGGCGGTTCATTATTAATACGATATTAAGATTTGGTCGTTCAGGACGTCAACTCGAAGTTCAATAGAAACTTAAGTTCTAATCATGCTAGTTCATCCAGTTCCTACGAAGCTCCTAGATAGCTAAGTCCATTTCGGGATAAGGCCTGACATAAGCAGAGGTAGTGTTCAAGTATCTTTCATGGCTGGTTTCCTCTACTTTCTATTCGTTAATAATACTCAAGGGGCTTGGATGTCACGCCAGTAAGTTGTGACCTATGATTAAGCAAACAACCGTCCTGAAGACTTTTGGAAACTATGTGCGTAGAATGCTTGTACCGTAGTTTAGACGAATTCTGTTTTCATCGTTAAAAAGATTGATTATGCTTCTCTTTCTCAGATTTGTGAAATAGACATGAGTGCGAATGAGTAGCAATAAAAAAAAATTATTATTCCCGATTAGTATTTATGAATGGTATTTGTGCCAGATAACACATAGTTCAGAAAAACGGCTGCTAAGGCCCTTGTGAAAGGTTATACTGGTGTTTTGTAAACTGAAAATAAGCTCATTAGATCTAACAACAACAACATACCGTGTAGGCTCGGCTAAAGGATTAATGTCCTGCTGTTCTAGCAAACTCCTTTGTACCCAGTGCAAATATGTATGTATGGTATACACCTATGTACCATACAAATGTATGTTTGTATGTGTGTCTGCATGCGGAATATGCATTATTTATGATGTTGGCTCGCTTACAGAAAATGTTGTGACTCACTTCTGTGCGCATATATAAAAACATTTATTTACTTGAACTCGTCTGTAATGCATGCATGCTTGTTAAGACTGTTAATAAGCACACATATACTCGCACATACAAAGAAGCCCACACTTTGCGTAGCGGGTTTGTCGCCAAGTCTATCAAACTGACACGCACCGCAATCCTTTTGCCACGATAAAATGGAATAAATAATACTGTTTGGCCTCACGACGGCGAACTGCACAAGCACACACATGTACAGATATATGTATATACATGTGCACTACTTGTGGTGTGGTGGGCGAGTCCTACTTAACACTTATGTATTATGCAAGCGGCAGCAACACAACGCACACATATTAATTAACTTTACGGTATTCAAAATTAATTTGCTTATAGGAACGGAAGTGGACGCAATCGCATAAAGCTCACACACACCACTACACACATATGAGTATATATCTGACCTTATGTATGTGAACAAATGTGTGTGCTTATAAAAGCCGTTTATAAATGTGTTTATTTCATATAACAGTACTAATAAAAATATACTCGCCATTTATGTGCATATTAATAAAACGCTAGTGATCGGTCGAGATGAAGGAATATATGGAAATATATAGTATGATATAATAGTGAAAGCAGAAACCATGTTAATGCGTTGGCGGTTATATTGTACCCATATCACATGCCTGTATGGTAATTTAAACCTCAATTGAGTACAAGGTTGCATTTAGATGCGGTCAATTAAAACAGCAACAACGTGTGGTTTATAGTTCGTAATCACTCAGCCACGATAGAGGAGGAACCTTTGATACTTCAGGTGCTATTCAAATTCCAAAGTGGAGCTGTTCGAGCGAATGGTTGCTTTAACTATGTATTTCTATGTGGTAATATTATATATGTATATCTCATCGAAAAGTCAAGTCGAATTAGGATAAAATATATTTTAAGAAGACATATTTCATTACTTAGCCTTGGACAATAATTTATGTCTAATTTAGTGAAGATATTGCGGAAAACATCAAATGTTTTTATACAAAAAAGTATCAGTTTGTATAGCAGTTAGTTATGATATACTAATTTCTTGTGGAGAAAACTATGCAGACCAAATTTCAGATCGATTTCTCATTTATATACATAGTTTATACGTTCCTTTGGGTGTTCAAAAAATTCAAGCCTCACAACAAGATATTAAAATGTCAGGTCATATGAGCGATCTTAATTTCGAATAAGATAATTTTGGTATTCTACTTTATGTTAGTAATTTTGATACAATAGATAGATAACTAAGCACTATATTAAGATATGAAACTGTAATTTGTCACAGAAAATCACAATAGAAGGGGCACCTGTGTGGCAAAAGTGGGAAGGCCCCGCCCTCTAATTTGTTTAACGTGCATATCTCCTAAATCACTTAAGCTACAACGACAAAATGTGGCCAGCACAAATCCTATAAGAACTCCTAATGACAGTGTGAAAATTAATGAATAACGGCACTGTAAAAAATACTAAAAGCGCAATAAATCAATAACTAAACCCAAGATGGCATAAGAGGGCTTTAAAGGTGTTGATATAAAAACTTGTCGATAAGTAAGGCACCGCCCACTTTTAAGTGAAACATTACATTCCTCTGACATTCTTAAGTTACAGTATGAAAATGGCCGTAATCAGACCACAGCTATGCCTATAGCGCAATTTTAGATTTCGCTTGATTCTTTCACTTTGGAATAAACAAATCAAGAATCGATTAAAAATGCCCAAATCAAGCGAAAACTGTTCAAGCCACTAGGTATTGAAAGTCTGGACGACGTGCTCATATTTGGCTTTTTACCGAAAATGTTGGTCTTTGTACTACAAATGTGTAGAATTGGGTCTATACTTTCCTTAGCCCACATGTAAGATTTTCGAGCTTCAGGGTGACTTTGTTGTTTATTGGCAAATATGTACGTGAGTTAACTTTATAGAATTGAGAGAGCGTATTTTACCATAACAGTGCATCTTTGGGAATAGAAAGAAGAATATGAATGTGCCTATCTGAATTTAACCCTTGCCAGTTGCAAAGTTATACTCTAATTACTAAATCAATCTTAGTTACATCTCATTTAATACTAACCTAACAGGACACCTGATAAATACCATTGAATACAAATTATATGAATAAAATCACTAATACAACAAAACAAAATATGGGCGACATTTTTCGGAAATCATTCCTTGTACTCTGTGAATATATTTAGGTAATTAGGTTGTAAAAAATTAGAGATTAGATTTTGATAATATTATAATTTTATTTATACCTAAGGACAGCAAGAAAAGTAGCAAAGTGAAGCCAAACGAAATTAATTAATTAATCATTTAATTATTCGCCTGTTTAAATGCACATTTGTGCGTACATGGCGAATTCGAAATACAATATTGCATTGTAATATAGTAAATGGATTTATCATAAATATGGTTTATATATGTATATAAACCTTAAAAGACCTACGAACTCATTAAGAACTAATGATAACTACAAAAATGATTCTGAGAACATTTTTTCATATTTTCAATAATTGTTGAACTGAAAATACACTTTATCAATTTACTTATTGCACATATTTTCTTGGCTTAATGGGTACGCTATTTCCGGTTTCAGCTATTAAAGTGTTTTGTTTTAAAATATATTACATAGAACGGGCTATATAATTTTGGAAATAAAAAAATTGTAGTGGGAAATCCATTGGAAATGAGAGAGGAAATAAAAAATATTAAATTTAAATTAATTTAAAAAAATAAAAGAAGAGGAAGTGTCAGAAACGGTGTATCTCGATTTCCGGTAAAACTAAGAGTTCTACGAAGTTGTAGGTAATGAAAAGATCTACAACTCGTATGTCAACGCTTTTTGGACATAACCTCAAATGTACGTAAAAAGCTCAAATAACTAAGTTTCTGTTTTTTATTCTTATTCTATCTAGAACTTGTTTTTATCCAGCACGTAATTTTATGTAAACCTACCTTCTTATGTGTCAAACAAATATTCTTCTTCTGTTGTTAACTCGGCTTTAATCGCGTAAGCGGTATCTGCGCCAATAAAGAAGAAGAAGAAGTGGGACAAAAAAATTGCTTAGAAACCGTAAGAATGTCATCCGAACTTATGAAAAAATGTGACAAAATTTGGGCTCTTAAAATTAACATTAACATGTGGCGCATTGTGCGTTTTTGTCTCCCATACAATTTTTTTTTTATTTTGTTTGGGGGCTTAGGGCTTATCCCTTTAGGGAATTTAACGATCTACTAGAAAGCTTTATGTTTGGTGCTAATTTATCCGAGATCAAAGTTCAACCTTAAACAGTAAAAGATAATTTTTAGAAATTTTTCAATTACTTCTCGATAAAACGCCTTCAGTACACTATATAAATATATATATATATATAAATATAAATATATAATGTGCATATAATTTGCCGATTCTTAGTAGAAATATTTTAATATACACAAAACTTCTTTATCCTTATACATTTGCTACTACATACATACAAAGATAAATACAAAGAATCTCCATAAGGCCAAAATCAAATGATTATCTACTCGTACGCATATATTTTCTTACATTTATATTTGTAAATAAATATATGACGTCGTTGTTGGCGTTGGTCTGCGAGCATGTCAACATCCGCTTCCGGCGCCTGTCGCATACACACGCTGATAAAGAGATATATACACATCTAGTTATCTTTCGAACGAACGCATACATATATACTGCGTTACAAATTGATTTTTTTGTGCCTTCGCTCTTGTTTTCCCCAGATTTTTTCACATTCTTCTTTGCTTTGTGTGTGAACACAAATTTACTCAACGAGTTTTTTCGTCATTCTGGTTTATCACAGCACCCTAATTATGTGAAATATCATCGGAGACTACCGCTATCGTCGCCACACATGCATGGCATGGCAGGGCGCTAAGCAACCAGGAACTAGGGGTGGGCGTGAAGCGCAGTGGCGAGTGTGTGACGGGACTCCGCTGTGACGGCTATCATTTACATACGCAATTAGGGCTCTTTAACAATGTGGGCGTGTAAGGAAATCTGCTTTCGTGGCACATACACATGCGGATTTGCCCAATTCGCCCCACACCTGAATTGCCTTGTCTTAGCCCCCAAAATGCTTAATACTTTATGCTCGATACTTTGCTTGTGGCTGCTCACACTTTACATACATTTATTTGTCACATATTTATTTCTCTTTTATATGTAGATATGTTGTAATTTTGCCGTTTTTATTTTTTCACACTTTTGTGCGGAATATTTTATTTAAGCGTATTAAGGTTTTTTGTTTTTGCTGTCAAAATTGTATAAGCAATCAGCACTTCCAGCCGAAGCGATTAATTTTTGCCTTAATGATAAAGTGGAGCGCACTTGCAGGCGCCTAAGCAGTTACTATAGCCAAACGCTTTTGTGGCCTATGCTGTCGGTGATTTTACAGTGGAGAAGAAATAAAAGGTTTATAGCACTTCAAACCGCCTAAAGTAAGATGATTTTTATTAAGAAAACCAACTCATGAAATTTTAAAATGCTTTGCTGGCATAGTATAACTATTAAATATAAAAAAGAATTAAATATATATGTATGCATATTTATATGTTAGTATTATTCGTTGTTGATTATTGGTGTAAGCCAAAGACTAAGAGAAATGGAAATCTGTGAAGTATTTCGCATTTAAACACATATAATTTGTTAAAAAAAAAGAGATTTAAGAAAATTAGAAGCTTTGAAATAAAGTCGAATTTCATGATTTTTGCCTGCCTATATTAATGAAAACATTGCCTTCTAGTTTGGAAAATGTAGTTTTTAGAAAATGTGTATAATCTTGAACTGAGCTAGTAAACTTTTCAAGGCTGAAACTAAGAAATATTTAGAATATTCTTTAAAAATTTTAGGATGTTATTTTTAAAAGTATAGACTATTGAAATGTGTAGTATTCGAAAAAAAATTGTCATTTCAAAATAAATTTGTCAACATTTTCAGCATGTTTGTCCCACTGTGCAGCAAATTTCTCCTTCCTCAAATGAGTTATTGCTACTCTTTCCCCATCTTGCACTTCTCTCGCCATTAGCCTACAATACAACTCACAACTTGTGGATATTTATTACTTCATTCCCGTTACGCTGGCGTTGGCATCACTCTTCTGTGTTCTGCTACTTGCGCTACATCTATTATGCCACTGCGTGCGCGAGATTACGTCACTCACTTCTGCGGCATTGTAATCAAGGGTAATGCATTTTTTATCTTAGTATGTGTGTCGTAGACTGTTTTCAATAAATTTTTTTTTTCATTATTTGCCTTGAGTGAGAGAAACGAAAAAGTATTTTAAAAATTTGAAATTTTTTGTATTAAATCATTTTAGAAATTGAAACATTTATAGTACATATCTCAATCAACTACCGTTATACTAATTAGTATTTGAACGTTGTTAAATCCCCACACACTGTCTGACTTAGTTATACTAACTGAAAAGGTGTCAAAATCTTGTTGGATTAACCCAAACTACATGCAAATATTATGAAACAATGAAAAGTATAAAAACTGCAAGAAATTGTTTCGAATGACAACAAGCCCTGGGCAAAGATTCTGCTCAAGCAGCGCAGATCTTGGCATGGGAAAAATGCGAAACAAAAGAATATTTTATCTACCTTAAAGCATTTTGCAATTATCCATCATTAGCAAGGTTGTTCCAGCGGATTATTGCCCCAACAAACATGCAATTTTTAAGGGATGCAGGCTTTAAACTCCCCCAATCACCGCTCGCACCATATTCGCACGCAAAATGATGTATGCGAATCTCGGAAGTTTTAATCTCACAAAAAATCTTGTAATAACATTTCCAGTGTATGCGCATACATCCAATGTGGCCATTGTCCTTCACAGTTAGCATATATTCTACACTTTTCGATAAACGGTCGGTATACTAATCCGGCCTCGAAGCGGTAAGAGTGAAATGAAATGTCAGACACATACTGCATGTACATACGTCACTAGCTCAGCCATACACAAATGGGCCGCATTAAAAGAGGAAAAGAAGAAAGTTATAAGCGAGCTTAAGAAGGCAAAGCACCACAAAGTAAATATCCATTAGGAAGTGAAATAATGGCGTTTGAAATAAAAGTGTAACTGCAGAGGCGCATTGCCATCACCGTTAGTCATATTAGCCCAACTCAATATGTTGTGAAGTTCGAAATCCTTTCGTCTTGACATTAATCCGCATTGCCTGCTTCAGTGAACGCATTTGAGTGGGGCAGACCTGAGTTAGACTGGCCGGCAGACAAAGCATAATTCGTTAAACGAAAGGTTTAAAAAACATTTTTGGCCAAGAGGTCAGCTTTGAGCTTAAATGCCCAAAGGTAGTTGTAGGAGTGCAGGGGGTGCATTTGTAGATTATTTTTAGTTGTGGGAGTAAGTGGAAAATAAAGGTGAATATGAAAACGATTTAGAGAAAATGTTTCATGTATGTGGAAAGCTTAAGTGGCAAAAAATTAAAGGGGTTTATTTTTATTGTTATGTTAGTTTAATTAGCTCTATAGGAATAGAGGCTGAACGTCGACTAGTCAATTATTATTGCAAAATCAATATTTAATATCTTATACATAAAAAAAATCTAAAGAAATGAGACCATGGAGGAGTATTTTGTCACTTAAAGAACTTCTTTCGAGTTATAAATTGCCAACAACGTTAGAATTCCATCAATAGGCATAAAAGTTGGATTTTCCTGTAAAAAACTAGTTCCCTCAAAAAATTCCAATGTAATCCATTACTTCACGGGTGATCTTAGGTCCCTACCTTGCGCCAGTTAGAAGTTAACCTAAACCGCTCTCTATTTAAATATAATCTTACCAGCCATGAGGAATATTTTCTAAAACTCTGCTGCTACAGAATGGAATGCTTTCAGAGCTGATGAATCTGTGTGCCTTCCAACGATATTCCCTAGATAGAGTACTTTGATAATCTCGTAGAGCTGAATATATTAGGTTTTGTGATACTTGTATTCACCATTCCACATTGGTTCATTAATTTGCCACAAATCGTTTGCAGCGCTTCGCTGTCTCTTAGAACCAGAAAGATAAGAGATTTATTTATATACCTGCTCAGTCCAAACTAACCACATTTAAAGCGCTTATGCGTTATATTGCGAGGCTGACAACATCCTAACAATTAACTGTGGTTTGGAGAGAGAAATAATGCCTATATGGCGATCAGGCGCTGACGCGTTATTTCATTGGAAACTACATTTCCGATTATCTCCGAGAAGCCAATAGTATCACTGCCAGTGGTATTGCTTAGTGGTATTTTAAATTATCAAAATTATTTTTTGAGCAGTAAGATTTCTTTTGTGCTCCCGGTATCAACATGACTTTCGACCAAAAGATATTCGATGAGAACCTTTTTCGAGAAATGTTCAAGATTTGATGAATGCAGCATACACCAGATTTAGGCCCCCCGGTGTTTTCATATCGGACATCAAGTATAATAAAATTTAAACAAATGTTTATATTCGACAAATGAAATCATTGAAAAAATTTTGAAACTTTTTTTGATCTCTTTAATTTCTCAAAAGAACGATTAAAAATAGTACTTCAATTTCATTGTGGAACTGAGCTGAATACAGAAGTTTGTCGTGTTCTTTTCTAAGTTATCTGTTG
This sequence comes from Bactrocera neohumeralis, assembly GCF_024586455.1. Classification (NCBI taxonomy): domain Eukaryota; kingdom Metazoa; phylum Arthropoda; class Insecta; order Diptera; family Tephritidae; genus Bactrocera; species Bactrocera neohumeralis. The sequence goes on from NC_065923.1 coordinate 2,008,300, forward strand.
TGTTTATTGAGCCCATTACGAAAGCGTTCTCTTCCTTTCTATTTATTCTTCATTATATAAAGCTTCGTCTTGATTTGGAACTTCTAGATCACGCTTAGTAAGTTTTGATAGTTCTTGCATAATCTTTAACAGTTGCGCCCTTGCAATTTTATACTGTTTAACCACATTTCTTTCAGTTAAGACTTCAGGGTCGCATTTATTGATATTTGCTCCCTATTTTAGTTTCACTTAGCTCCGTTTCTATATACAACTCTTATAAACTTCTATAAAGCTGTGCATTTTACTCAAAAATAACAGACTATGAAAACTATAAAACTTGCACGTGCCGCTTTAAATAGGTCAGTGACTTCTCACATGATTCAGGTAATTGACCGCTGCTCTTGAACCTTTTCTCTTTCACTCGAAACATTTCGAAACTACAAACACATTATAAACACATAAAATCACTACGCCAACTCAGCACATTCATAAATATATGCGCACCTCAAATCGAATTTCTAAACAAAACCTATGCCAACTAACAACTTCCTTACGCCGCGACCTCCTACGGAGGTGGGCAAATGCATTTCCACAGAAAAGTCATCAAGCAGCCTGCACAGTTTAACAACCTCACTTATTAGCCTTTATTACATCGATTTCGGGCATCGAACATTCACAAAGAATAAATATTTACATACAACTCGGCTATGCGCTGAGGCGTGGGCGTGAAAGACCGACGCACTCACACACACATTCACTCATCCTCTAACATATCGTAATCGTGCCGCTTGACTGGGTTCATTTGCGCCGTTGCCTTCTGTTTGGGCGGACAGAAATAGATCTGTTCAACACCATAAAATAAACAAACTGTAGTAGTTCCGCAGTGATAAAGGCGAAAGAAAATATTGCCATCGAATCGAGCAATCAACCAGCCGACCGAGTGATGGCCAACTGACAATGAAATGAAACAGCAGCGTTTTGTCGAGGCAGAACGGCATAAAGCGGACATAAATCGACTGTGGAAATGTCAGGCGAAAACATAACAAAAAAAGCAGTAACAAAAAACAAAAAAAGGAAGGAAAAAGTAGAAGCAGCGACGCTAATACATCAAGTGCCCACCCGCCATGCGAAGGGTAGCTGATCTGGGAGGCCGCTTCTCTTGCCGCCCTGCTTGCATTGATAAGCTAAAGTGTGTATGTATGTGGGTGCGGATGTGTGTGGCAGCGAGAAAAGTCGAAATCAATTGCTGCGATGGCTTCATTTGATGCGCTGTCGGCCGCAAACGGAATTCATGGTCAACACATCAGCACAAATGATGACCATGATGGAGAGATGCCTGCTGGTGATGAGTGTCTGAGTGCCTGCTGATGAGCGCATTCACCGCCAGCGCTGTAACGGACATGTAATAATGGATGTAGAAAGCACTACATTTGCACTGCATACGACTCTTACAGTATATCTGTGAGTGAGTGTGTGTATGTCAGTGAGTGACCGGCTCCATAAGGGTGTGAGTGAAGAGGTCAGGCCAGCCTACGCTCGCATGACAGTGACAGGATGTTAGCAACAAAGTTACTTTCTTTAGCACTGAGTGCCGCTTAGCTACTGACAGCAACAAGAACACTGACGACTCCAAACTGCCTGACGATGAAGGCGTTGATGGAGCTGCAAATAATCAACAGTGGATCGACGAGGCGTTGAAGTCGGGAAGACAAGTAGGAAATTAGCGTAAAGCAGGAAAACAAATAAACTGACAGGTTGCTGTTTGTACTACAAACCTCTGTTGCACACCCATATACACTTTGACCGTGTCGTTGCACTTGATCAAGAACTTAACTTTAAATGTTCAATTTCTATGCCTGTTATATACAGTCTTTCGATATCGGCGGTTCCAAAAAATTAGCAGATCCCCTCAAAAACATAGGGGATGGAGACTAACGGACAGACGTACAGATGGACATGGAAAGGTCGACTAGACTCGTCATGTTGATCACTTATTTATGAATGTACATATGTATACAAGGTGCGTTCCATAGTAAACAGGATTTAAAAAAAAAACAGAACAAATGTTTTTTTTCGTCAAAATCAATTTATTTTATTCAAAATAGTCTACTTCTGCTTTTACATGGTACAAAAGCATGTCGAACGAGTGTTTTAGCTCGTTTTCCGGTATGGGCGCCAGTATACCGGTGCAAGCCTTTTGAATGGCCTCTAATGTTGGATTCTGAGCAATTTTTGGTCGTCAGTCAATTTGTGCGGAACAAACCGGTCACACACCTTTTCTAAGCCCAATTGTTCGGTCAAAATGCAATAGGTCCATGTTTTGGAGATGTTCAATTCCATTTCCATGAATTTCAATGATGATTTCGGTTGATTTTTGTTGAATTCACGCACAGGTTCGATGGAATTTCCGGTGATCACGGATTTTGATTGGCCCACATGTCGATCGTCATTTATGTCCTTACGACCACTTTGAAAACGTTGAAACCACTCATATATTCTACTGCGGGATAGGCAATCACCGCCGTGAACTTGATGAAAATTGAAACGTTTCGGTAAAAGTTTTACCAATTTTAAAACAAAATTTAATGTTGGCCCTTTGTTCAAAGCTCATTTTCGCACCGTTAAGACAAACATACTGACACTTAAACCGCAATAACTTCACTTCCAATCGATGAAGTGCCATGAAATGCACTCACTGGACAATCGATAAAGATAGCAGATTCTAACGCAGCAGTCGACAAATAGATGGGGGCGCTAGATTCAAAGAGTCCTCTTTACTTTGGAACACTCCTTGTATATATGATATGGTGCCCGATGCTTCCTTCTGTGTGACACAAATTTCGTGGCAAACTTAATATACCCTGTTCAGGGTATAAATATACTTCCTGTGCGGAGAGTGTACAAGATGGAAAGCGCCTTAATAGGCGGACAATTTTAACCAGTGTTGATCGCCATAGTAATGCTGGATGTCAATTTTCGCCACAGGACACAACAAGCCGTTAAATGTGGACACAAACAACAAAAACTAGTAGTGGATGAGCGCCTAACAAATTATATTGTTAGTATGCAAAAATATCAAGAAAGCAAACGTCGTGTAAATATAACAATAGCGCATTTACACGAAACTTGTCATTGCTGTAAGTGATAATGAGCAACAACAACAACTTACAAACGGTGGCCCTAACGACCAGTTCAACTCTGGCACAAATCCCTTAGTGGAAGCAAAAGAAAGAATGGAAGCTCACAACTCAAAAGCAACCATGGTGAGCATGTAACGGATAATTATAATGACAAAGTCGGACATTTGCCGAATGCTCGATGTCACCAGGCAGCGCCTAACACACCCACAATGCCAGCTCCGCACATAACTTAGTAATCCCATTCAGCTATAATATGTATGTATGTATGTAAATATGTATTTTTGTATGCGCAGCTTTTATCGTATTCTTCGTCGGCGGAGACGTTCGCTCAAGCATATTGTCGGCTAATACTGGCGATGCATGCCCAGCAGCAAACCAATTTATCTCATGGCGTACGCACGTGTATATTTCCACGTGTTAGTGTACACAGCTTTCTTAGGGCTAATCACTCTCGAGCCCACGCACATATGTCTATATGTTTGTAAATTTATGTGCGACTTCTAAGTAAGATTTTGCGAAACTTTACGGCAGCTTGTTAGGTTTTGATCAATGAGCAGAAATTAACTGTCGATGTATACATACATATGTACATACAAGCATAAATATCCATATTGTATGTGTGTACATTGTGTATGCATGACGTTTGCATGTACATATGTTGGCAAATCGGTTTGTACTTCAGCGTCTGCCTATCACTCAGCATCAGCTCAGCTAGTCTCCATCCCGACAAGCGGTGTACCATAAATGTAATGCTATGTCTGCAGGTCAAATATATGTAGATATATGCTTGTATTTGTGTGTATATGTATGCATGTGTGTTTAGTTCTCTTATATCTCTTGTGACATATTGATTACCTATAAGTAAGTGGCATATGCTGTAGCACAGCTGATGTACTTTTACTATTTTGCACACATTTGTGAGGGTGTGGGGAATAATGACGCTTGCTTATCAGCGCTGAAGATATTTTAACTAATTTTTTACTAGAGGCTGTTAACATGAATTGAAGATAAAGGTAAAGCATGCACATAATAACTAAATACATATTTCTTAACAGTTTAAATGAATAATATTTAAAAAAAAAGTAAAATTATAAGTACTAAAGAGTTTTAAACAACTCACGCTTGCGTCGCCTGTTTGGCCTGGCTGCCTTGTACCTACTGACTACACGATGTCTGCCTTGCCACACGATCTGTCATCTGCGTGTTGCCATCTAACGTTGACAGCTCAGCCACTCCTTATGGATCGTCTCTCCGAGACGAGTTTCCGTGGTCGTTGTTGTCATCTGTCACACTTAAAGTCGTTCGTAAATATTCGTGCGTAGCACTTCCGCTGGTCCGATATCTCTCGTATATCCTCAACACCGTAATGATCGTTGAGCGATACCTTCTTTACCAAATATGAATCTTTGTGTACCAAATCAATCTTATGAGATGTACCAATTTGAGGAGGTATGTAGTCGACTACAATTACATCTTCCCCGTTTTACTTTCTCGGTTTCCGATGTTTGGTGTTGAATCGTTGTTTTTATTTAGCCCTTTCTACATCGTTCAGCCACTGATTTTAGTCGGAAATCTTCATGTTGAGTTTCCCCATCGTCGTCATCTGTGATAGCTTGGATTGAACGATTCATTGTGACGTCGCATAGTTTATAGTTGAAAACTAAGCTGTTGGGACTTTGTTTGCTTTGCTTTCTGAGTTTATGCTCCAATGACGCGAGGGCTGTAACTTTGACATGCCTGTTGTCATACCTGTCAATGAAGCTCTGAAACTTTTTCGATGTGAAAGCAGCACCCCTGTCGGAAACTATTTGCCTATGGCACTCATAGATTGTAATATAATCTCGTAGTGTGCTGACAATGGGAGTTGTTTTCGTACGACGTAATACTTTTAGTGAAAACACAAACAATGAACATTATGTATACATTGCCATGTTGACTTCGTATAAAAGGCCCTTGATGGGCAACATTTATGCATCTGAGGATCACTCCAGCACTTAGCGATATAACCGCTGACCTGTCCTTATGTAGTCGTATTTCAGTTGACGTGCGTTAAATGCTTCTTTGCCGTTTAAAACTTCGATGATTTCGTTTATTGTCTTACTTTGTCTTTGCATCGCTGGTACCCAATCATTGTCAATTTGCACCAATGGATATATTGATTTGGCGATCGTTGTAGGTTCTACTAGGAGCGTTGGACATCTGTTGAACTCATCAGATCGTATTTTAGTTGCACCTTCGCGCTAAAATCATTGAAAGCCAAAATCTTTAGTGACCGCCACGGCGTTGCAGTGCGTCATCACTTTAAATCTATGTCTAATCAAATACATTCAGTAACGTTGCAATGTTTCAACTATCGTCAGAACTTCTTATTCGTGACTGATGTTGTTAGGTTCTGTGTCATTGCGCTGTCTGCTAAAACAAAATACACTCGGACCCCTCGATGTTCTGCATTAGCGCTCGGTATAACTCTGCGGATTTGGTGTTCGTTAGCACTTGGTCGTACATCGTTTGTTGGGTCGTACATCGTTAAGATTGGCTTAGCTGTTCTTAGACTTTTAAGTTTTTCAAATGCGTCGTTTTGTCGCTCATTCCAAACAAACTCGGGCCAAAATACTCTACTCTTTAACAAAATTTCTGGGAAACCATAGGAACGTTTACCAGACCAAAATGCGTAATGTTATGCTCAAAAAATCTCTCAGTTTTGAAAAATGCAGTGAATTTCTTTAATTCTTCATTCATTGGTACTTGATAATAAACGGATGTCATGTCCGGTGTTGAAAAGAACTTATTTCCCGATAACAGAGAAAGTTGCTCTTCGACGATTGGCATTACTTAGTTTTTCTTAACCGTGACATCCCTGTCTGCCTTGCCACATGATCTGCCTTCTGCGCGTTGCCATCTACTTGTATAGTTGATACCATAATCTCGCCTACTTCTCATATAACAGAAGTTTAAATTCCATCTGTGTTTTGCACTTTACAGTATACTCGTAGAAGTGAGGTCCTAATGAAGACATTGTAATGAAACTTTGCACAAATATATATGTAGTTGCTTATTGGTATGCCATCTCCCGTCTAAAACTTGTCAAATCGGACATTAGCTTTTTAAGCACCCAATTTTTAGGTCATTCTGTGTGATATAGCAGTGAAACTTAGACAACGTCTTTTCCTGGTATTAATGTATCCTGGTGCCAAAGATGTATAAAGTCGAGTCAACACTACTACTTAGAGCAAGACAATACATAATATTAGATATGCTATAGTTTATACTGTTGCAACATATGGCTAGAGAGTATAATAGTTTGTTCACCTAACGGTTGTACATATTTTTCACCTAAAACTAATCGAGATAGATACATATGCATATATAAATGATCAGGATGAGGAGACGAGTTGTAATCCTCTATAACGGGATACAATTTTTGCACTAATAATTCTTCAAAGTATGCCACCTTATGACCAAAAATTGTAGAAAACTTAGTCGTTCTTTACTTATTGTCTTTTATGTTTGCTAAATTTTACTTTCACTTGGTTCAAGCATCAGAAAGAATTGAAAAAAAAAAATTGTTTCAGTTAAATATGATTTTTATGGTTGAAAAAAATGCAATTTTGCTTATCTTATAACTGTTTATATCATCAAGTTTTTCTGCCTTAAAAATTAGCAAGTGACCTGTTGAGTGCATTTTGCGCGCTAAAAACTCACCACTGAAGGCAAAGAAGTCAAAAAGTATTCCCCAAAAAACTAAAAATTGCAAACGAGTAAAACTTTATGGAAAAATATAATTTTCGAGGATTCGCAGTTCGCTGAAGAAATAATATAAATACCCAACATACATTAACAACTTTATTACGAAGGAATTCAAAAAAAAATGTTTTATAAAATTTTGTGAAAGGTACATACATATGTAAAAACGGATCACAATAAAAGCAACAAAGCATTGAAATGCACACCCATAGAACGAACTATGGATGGCTGATAGACAGCGAAAGCGAAATAATAACATTTTCCACTTAAAATCACAGCAACTGGAATGCAACAGCTTACGTATGCATTGAAAATATTGATAGAAACAGGAATATGTAAACAGAAATGTAATAATAATGCACGATGAAGAAAATTGTTTACATGTGCTGTGAATGCAATAACAATAATAACAAAAGCGACACACCAAAAACCTATACGCGCTCGACAAAGGAATGAAAAACATTGTGAAAAGTAAATGTTGCAACGAATAGCAGCGGCGATGGCAACACACACACACGCATGTAAATACACATTCTCATGAAGCAGTAACAACAAAAACAAAAAATAGCAGCAACAGCAACAATAATAACAAAAATAACAGCAACAGCTACAATAATAATAAACAGCGGCGAAGGTAAGAGGGGGATTCGGTGTAGATGTAAGTCATCATTGGCAGTTGAAGCAACAATTGCTGCAGCAACAGCAATAAAAACACACATGCACTTCGTGAAGCAGGAAAAACAAGTGCAACGAGCCGGAAATGCAACAGCAGCAAATGCGTGCGAGCACACACACACGCTCGGGCATATGAGCACTCAGAGTGTTATACACCCACACATGCACACATACATCCATACATACATACATATATACCCGTTGTGCTGCACGAGGCTCATTGTATGACCAGCAGTTGCTGTTGACTCCACCTGCAGAGCGCGGCACTCGCAGCCCGTAAACATGCACGACGAACGATAGCTACAGAAAAAAGAACAACAATGCAACACTTATTGTGTTATTGTATTTAAATACACACACAACCATACAGACGTATTCATACACACGTACATACAGATAAATAGGCATAAGTGGCTGCGTGCGTTTGGGGCAGTTCGTGCGTCGATGGCACACGCCAGTTAAAAATAGAACAACCTCTAGCGAATGCAAAAACAACAACAGCAGCAATAGCAAGAGAGAACATAAAGCGAGATTACAGCAGCAGCGAGCGTTTGCTTTAACTGTATTTGATGTTCCTAAAAAATTACAACAAAATATAGAGTAAGAAAAACAAACATAATCAAAAATGGTTACAATAACAAGAACAACAACTACTAAATTTGAATGTACATATGCTTGTAATGTACAACCAGATCAACAACATCAATAAATAATAACCATAAAAACAAACATTGCATAAGAGGTGAGAAAGCATATATACATATGTACGTATGTTTGTACGCCTGAGTCCTCTGAATCTGTAGAGCAAATGTTATGGGAATACAGCTGAGAGCGCCGTGTTATTAAATGAGCGACCGCACTGCTATGTTGCTGTTAATTACGGAACAGCTGTTAGCAATAGTTTTTGCACAAATATGTTATTAACATAGCGCTGTTAAAGCATTTCGGAACATGATCTCTGCAATTGCTGAGCCATATTTTAGAATATACGGATATGTATGTACATGCATATGTATGTATAATCATTTTGTGAAGATATGCAATTATTTCTGAACCAGGGTGTATTTATTTACACTCACACATGCGTTACTCATGTACTGGGCTTCAAAAATATTGGTCACATATGACACTAATTACCAATTGCATACACTACTCTCGAAAAGGAAGGAATATTAAAAAATTGGTTCCTAGGGTTCGCCATGTCTTGTAGAGCAGTACAATTACCTACAAAGTTCTGATTTATAATGATAATAGAAAACTGCAAAATAAAGGATCTTTGAGTTACAATTAAGAGCTCACATTTGGACAGACTTTCCTAAAGAAATCTAAAAACCTATTTTTCAGAGTCCCAAAGATAATACAAATATTTATTTTTTGACCTACACTAATATCTATATTTTTTCTGAATTTTAAAAATTCTGACTGAAACTTCCATAATCTGAGGATTATTTTGGCCTGACCAGAGTTGCCGCCGTGTTACGAATCCAACCAACTCTTAACACTTCTTGGGTGCTAATTCTTTTCATAAAAGTACCGCAGAAGCCTAACAAATAAATTCGTTTATTTTACTAAATACACGGGCATGGTTGTCCATGGAATTGTTTGAAGACAGACGGCGATGACGTCCGCTACAGCTTGCAATTTTTTTGTATTCAAAAGGCAAGTAGTCAATAGTCGCTACAGAAAGATTTATTTTAGGAATATTCCGTAAATGCTATCGAAGCTGACATTTTTTTGATGATCTTCTAAAGCAATAGAGGGATGATCAAATATTTATAATATACATTTCTTCTCAATTCGGCAAAGCTTAGGTCAAGTTGGCTAAAATTTTCATAGGAAGGTGAGTGAAAACGATGTTCTTCCAGTGAAAACGACGATGAATTTTGCTATATCTGTCAAATATAAACTTTATATGCATGATCGGCAGTATTAATTTTTTGAGATCCATGAAAATATCGAAGTACATACATGTACACATAAATTTGAGACTATTTCCTCAACGATATTCAGATACTATAATGTCTTTACTCCAGTTTTAATTTTTCTAAGAATTGGTTGTTGTGAAGATGGTTCTATATTTCTATGACAAAATATCGCTGATGTTTATGTTGTTGAACAAATCTGTTGCTGCACTATATTTTACCAAATCAATACAAATTCCTTTTATAAAAATATATGTTTTTTTACAAAAATCTTCATCATACATTCTTATTTTTTATTAATTAATTGATTTTTTCCCTTAATTAATTAATTTTAATTTCTCTTTAGTTATTGTTGTGTCCTTAATATTAAAATATTGTTTAAGCCTTTGTTAAATTTGTCTCAAGTTTCATTGCCACAAGTAACAGTTGCACCTGACTTCCGCTTTTCAGTCAGCCGAAACAAAATGGGTTTCAAACATTCACAGAGTAGACGCCACTCACGGCTGCTCACACGCCAGAAACGGGACACGCGAGAGCGCCCAACTTCGCGCTCACGAACACTCACCAGGGCATTGGCATTAGAGCCAGCCAGCGAACAAATAGCCCGGACAGAGGGCTACTCGTGCATGTGAGAGCCACAATTCCGAAAGCGAAGCGAAACAAATAGAAATGAAATACAGGAGAATCCTATGAAAACTAGAACGGAAATGAGAGAAAGACACCACCAAAACACAGACACAAACACATATTCAGATTATTCGTAAACAGAGCAAAATAGCGAGTGTCAAACACGAACGTCGGCTAACAAGCCGTTTGTTGATGTTCCAATTGGAGTCGCTTGGAGTTATCTTCGCTGTGTGTGCTGCTTCATTGAATTGTTGCTTGGCCTGCTTCGAGCATACACAAGTCGTCACCACCACTCACCACCCTCGGTAGCTCGTGCGTTCGGCCACCCAGCGCTGCGGCGGCGATTTTGACTGTGGCGGCGCGTGTGCTACTATTCTGCTGTGACAGTTGTTGTCGTGCGCTTAGTCTTCGTTGGGCGGTCTGTGTGTTAGCAACGTGTTGCTCCTCTCGTTTTTCACGTTTGACGATTTTCTATATTGTTCACCCAGTAATTGTGTGGTGCGCTGAACGTATGCGAACGCATTTATGTGTATGTATTGGCGTTCAATCGTGCGAAAAAAGAAAAATTCACCGAAACTGTGTCAAAGTGCAAAATTACTGTTATTTTTGGAGAAAACTAAAAAAGCCTTAAATATACATTAAATGAAGGTTTAAATTGCAAATTTGACTACGAAGTATTTCGCGGCTTGCTGGCGTGACAATCGCATGCACACATACGTATAAACGTTGCGAGGTGGCACTTGCGTGAGTGTGCGTGCAACGAATTTGGCCTGGCTGCAATGCAACAAGTTTTGATTGTTAGTCCGAAGCTGTGAAGTGTTGTGCTTTTAAAAGCGAGTGCTGAGAAATACAAAAGTTTGCAAGAGCGAATATGAAGACATAAAATTTCTTTTTATTTTATTTTTTATGTTTTGATTTTTTTTTTTGAAATTGCAATAAACACGGTTTCAGGCTATTGCCTTTGATTTTTTAATGAAGATTCATAAATGTTGTGGGAAAAAATTTATTAGAATTACTTTATTTATACCCTAGAGAGACATTGAGCCTCAAAACATAAATAAAGTTGTAAAATTTCTTACAGTTATTAACGCGAGTTAAGTCCAAAGTCTGTCATAACAAAACAAAAAATAAATAAATAACCCAGAAAATAGAACATACTGAATATTAAGATTTTAGTAATTAAAAAAAAAAAAAAATTTAGGGGTGATTATTGAGTTGCTTAAAAAATTACTGATATTTTGGTTTTGAAGTTTTTTGAACTCAATGTCCATGCTGCTGGTGCTTACCAGTTTTAAAAATTAAACACAGCAATTGAAAGCTCAGGCCTCAAAAATCAATTTTTAAGCATATGCGCCTATTTATATGCTACAATTTTAATTTCCTATCGCTTAGTTTCGGTGAAATTGATAAAATGTCATAAATTTCAATCATAATATGAAAGTGTTTCGGCTTAAATGACAGTTTTAATAAAACTAATAATGCATTTTTTTTAATTTAAACAAAAACGTATAATTATCAAATTTATATTGCAATTAGCAATAATTTTGTTTACTTCAGTAAAAATTTTCGGAAAACCTTCTAAATTTGAAAAGACTTGTTTTAAAGAAATTTTATAAAAATTTTAAAAAAATTCGTGATAAAATATTTAATTAAAATCGAAGCAGAATTTTGATTGTTCATTATTTTATCTGTGGTACATATCGTTAATATCGACCATTTTCATAATCGTTAGTTTAAAAACAAATGAAATTGTTAATTTATGTGGAAAATTCGATCGTGCCAAGAGCTGAAGCTAATAATAAGTTAAAATGAAAATAAAAAATAAACAAAAAATTAAAATAGTAATTAAATTAAATTCCGCAACAAAATTCAGAATACATTAATTTTTCCTGATTTTTTTTATTCCTCATTCACAACAGTATTTGAATATGGAAGTTTAAATGAACCTATACACTCTTTTATAAATATGGAGTCTTTTATTGTTCACAAAAGCCTTGGTTCGTCCTCAGACATCCACCTTAACTACCTAGTACTTATCTGGTCCATCCTTAATAAAAACATTCTCTTAATTATTTATTTAATATATTATTTTGTTTAGCAACACACTACAAATTTCAATATTATAAGCTCGAATTTGCATTTCTTAAATGTATACACCAACCTAAGGCAGTTAAGTGCTCGTTTAAGAACGTTCGGCGTCTTTACTTATAATTTTTTTGTTAATTTCAATTAAAATCCCCTTTTCTAGCCTTTTAGAAAAATTTAAAGCACATACTAAGTCTAAAAAAGCAAGCTTTCACAGCTTAAACATCTTACATATAAATTCGTTACGTGTATATGAGCCTTACTGCATTATGAAAAAAAATCATTAAAGTGTGTTTGAGCTATGGATTATCACTGCAATAAAAATAGTTGCTATTAAGTTTAGTTTAGAATTTTTATGTATTGACTAATACAAATGCAGTGCACAATGAACTCCAAATACTAAAAGAACGAAATTTATTTAGTTAAATTTATCAAAATAAAATATTTGACATAAACTTAATATTTCATGCAAAAAAAAAATTGCAAAAATTTTTTGTGAATACTAGAACATAAAAAATCAAAAATTGATGCACCAATTAAAAGTTTTGAATTTCTTAATACAATTTTTGTTTGAAATATTTGCAGCAAATTCGCAATAATAATAAAGGAAAAACATTAAATATTAACTGAAAGGCAAAACCGCACGTTCACTAAACAAATTCCTGCCGGAAATAAAAATTATCTTGCAAATTTGTATGTGCATAAATTAATTTGAAATGTGTAAAAGTGACAAGAGCGCAGTGCTGAAGTGACACAAGAGCCGGCATATTGATACACATCAGTGAAATACACACGCACACACACACTTACAACGACAAGCGCGTATAAAACTCAATTTGAATTTGTAGCGTGTTTGTGATGTCGATTGACATCTGTTACTGCAAATTACATTAACTGTTTACAAAGAGTGTATATAAATAAATAAAAGTGAAATTACAAGCGCAACAAACAAAAAAAAACAAACAAGTGCTAAATGTAAACGAAATAACTGGAAAATAAAATAAAGTATTTATCTGCATCACCCCCACAGCTGGAAAGCAGGCACCGCCAGGAGCCGAAAAGCAACAAGTACGGGTAAGTCTGCGTTAAGGTGCCGCTACACTGAGCCTTTTTCCCCACCAAAGCAAAGGCGAAAAAAAACTTACAATAAAAGAAAGTAAAAATGTTGCACGTTGCCGCACTACAGTTACTTTGTCGTGTTTTACGTATGCAAATCCGCAACAGCTTAGGCAGTTGTTGGCGACTACATAAAATACTGCAAGTTGCCATCCTCACAAACGCACACACACACACACCTACATATATGGGCGGCTTGTGTATATGTATATATGCGAACTATGTTTGAATTATTGCTGTTTGTATGTGTATGTGTTAGTAAATAATTTTCAGCGCCTTTTTCTCTCCAGAGCCTGCGGCAAAGGTAGTTTGCAAAAGAACGCATTTAAATACAGTGAATTTCGTCTTTGTGAAATTTTTAGAATTCAACTGAACTCCAGTGTGCTTTCGCCGCGCATTTCTTTGCTTTTATGTCGTATTTTGTGTTGTTATTGTCAACGCAGCTGTGCCGAAAATAAACATCAATCAACATCAGCAACGAAATTTCGCCACAGCAAGCCGAATATTTTAGAGCTTAGGCAACTTTCAGCATTCTCAATGTGCCAGTGCTTACAGTGAATTATATACATATGTATATATATACTTGTATAAGCAAGTTTTGAAATGAGTTTGTGCCTTCATCTTCGGCTGCTTAATTACCTGTGCATAAAACTACTGCCGCGCAGCAAATATTCTCACACACACACAATCACAAACTCACAGCTTAGCAATAAAGCTCACCACCGCAACCCCGTTCGCTGTCCGCTCACCTGTCGCACGCTCTTCCCTTACCACCTGACCATGACGCCTCTGGCATCACTCAACAAGCTGCCGGCTGTCGACGTGCTGATGAGCACCCTTGATGACTGCTGGTTGCGTAGGGTCCGCACCGTTAGTTGCTGGTTGCCACCGCTTGACGCTAATGCATAAATATGTATTGCGTTGTCTTCAAGCGTCTGCAGGCGACCATTATGTTAATTTAAATTTCAAATGAAAATCGTAAATCACCAACTGACTGCTTCTAAACTACATTTATGCGCCACTGAGCTCTTGTGTATATGTGGTTGTATCTGTGCTTCAGTGTATGTGCGTGTAAATTTAATCCTTATTGTTGTTGTATTCATGGTTGATTTGCTTTTAGCAAATACCTTGCAGCTCCAACTGCGCCGCCATGGCTACTGTGTTCATCAAAAACACATTGATGTCCATTGTGACGCGCACGCCTGGAAATTATTATTCGCAATCGCTTTGTGAAATCAGCAGATCGTCATTGTTTTATTTGAGTGGTCGTGTTTGTGTGTGAGTGTGTGTATCGATGTGCTGCATAATTTCTGTACATTTCGAACAGACAGCGTTGACATCAAAAGCTAATGCTATAATCCGGCTTGAAGGGTAGAGCTGTAATTGGCTCACCTGTCCTTAAATAAGAAGCTACTAGTTACTTAAGGGTTCAGAACAGTCGTAGATTTAAAAAAACACATAAATTTTAGGATTCTACAACAGTTATTAAATTCATAAAATATTAAGAAAATAAATTCTTCCATGACCAATCCGCTATGGTGTCGAAGAGTTCGGGTCGGTCAGCTTCAGCACATATAAATTTTTCAAGTACGGCGACGATGGTACTCGCATCATCATCGTAAATTGTAACTATAGCTTCTTTATAACATTAAAGAGAAAACCAATAATGATTTTTTTATATTATTTCCACTTTTTTCTATTAAAAAAGCACTCATCTTCAAAATTACGAGAGAAATCTGATGTGAATGAAAAGTTCGTGTGTTAAGTATAAACTAGTAAAGATGCGTTAATAATATGGAAAGAAATAATTCAGGCATGTAAGCTATAATAATGGCGGCTTTATATATTATATAATATTTAGAAAGCAGTTTTTTGTAATAGAAATATTACACTCAACAGTAAAAATCAGAGACGGACATTGTTCACTTTACTTCGAAGCTTACCCAAGCCTTCAGGATCTCCCAGTAAAAGTTGAGAGCATCGTTCAGTCTAACCTTTTCTTGTAATGCTTGTAACCGGCTAAAAAAGTTTAACTCGAAAGCCGCAGAAAATTCGTTAAAATAACGTTTCCGTGATTCCGTGATCTGTTTTGCATAGTTTATTTCTTAGATTTCTAACATTTCTTTCTTTTCGAGCTTATTATTGGCTTTCAATGTTAAGGTACATCTCTCACCCTCGCGGTAAAAGAACCAAGTACGCTCTGAATATACCAAGAATAAATGATAAATATTTCCGTTAAGCCGGTTCACAATCTTATAAATAATTATGTACCAAACTAGTCGAAAGTATTTTAATATTTATAATTTCTTAAAATTTTGAAGTTGTTACTTACTTCTTTTCATAAAATGAAATTTTAATAATTTTTTTTAGATCGAAAAACAACTATTTACGTAGTACATATGTATTTGGAAATTCAATTTTTAGTCCAAAATAAAATAAAAGTGTACTGACCAGTTGTATTTAGCAGCTGCCGCTAAATATAAGAGAAATAAATTCGGGTTTTTTTAACTCAACTGAAAAAGCTAGTTAACTCACTGCTCAGTACTCGTAATCGATTTCAAAATGGAATTTCCAAGGCCTTATGAAATCATATTTCAATTTTGCAAGTATTAATCCCAAAGCTTTTCCCGAAATAAGAATGCACAGCTTCGTTTCTGCAATCCAGTTTACATTCGTTTTTAGAAATGCAGAGTAAAGCCTACTATTATCTCCAAATACATAAGTACATATATACAAACATTTGTTGTTGATGTGCTGAGAACTTTTATCTATTCATATCATACATTGATTGACTAAAAATGTAATTGTTTTCAAGTTGATTTGCTAACATCTAGATTCTTCAAAAACCAAAGACAAAGTAATGAATAAATGCACATATGTATGTATGTTTGTAAGGGTGTGTGTAAGCCTTGCGTAAAGAAATATATGCAAAAAGTATTTGAAAATAGCAGTAGCAATAACGCTAGAGGAATACAAATACAACAACATACAAATTTTCATATCTGCATATGTTCATACATCCTAAAGAGTACACTTTAGGATGACCCTTAAATGGAGGAAGTAAATTTTCTAAACTAAATGGACACTATCCTGGTCGAAAGTTAACAATTTAAGTTTTAGTGTTTATACGGGTGGATTGTGGACTTGAATATAAACTTTTCTGTAAAGATTATTTTTATATCTTAAAACCCAAAACAGACACAGTTGTATTCGAAGATGTCAGTTCTAGCTTGTAACCTCTCCACTAAAGATAGTTAAGACATATCGTTCCAAGGTCAAACCAAAAATTTCAAATAGGTATTTATTTTTACCGACCACCCTTATACTTTTACTTCCATCCGTATACTTAAACATACTCGAATGAGCTCAGTAAGACAAAACGACAACAAGAAGTTGCAAGTAAATCACTGTCTCTGTGGAATTTTCCATTTCTCTCTGTAGCTTAGAATATATTAGGTATGCAGTTATTTGCCAAAGTTGCTCCTCAGCTTATATGTGCCATAAACATATATTTACATTGGTATGAAGTGTAAGCTTCTTTGCGGTTAGAGATCTGTCTTGAGGTAGGAAGCTATGAACTTGGGCTAAAAGTTCCACTTTTAAAGGGTTTTGATATTGTTAGAAGGCTCTAGTAAAATTTGAGAAACGTCGAATTTCTATAGAGAAATTTTTATTTTGGAGCACTGTAATAATTTAAGTATATTTAATTGTTATGTATGTTTGTATATCATGAGTCACCTACAAGTTATTTAAGAAAGGACGTTTTCTGCTTTGAAATGACCAAAATACTCTCATTTTATGCTTCTCCTTTTCTGGATCGCTCGCTCTTAATATCGTCTTTCTGGGTCGCTGGGATTTAAATTTGCCGCCATTTCTATTAATCTTCACAGTTGCTGAATGGTATTTAACAAATTTCTGTAATGAAAATTTGGTGCAATTTTAAGACATATCACAATCTCTAGATGCAGGGATAAGAACCAAAAGAAAATCTTAAAATTGAGCCACGTTGCCAATATAGTAAGATATATGTCGAGGAGGAAACATCTCAGCACCTCATTCTCAGAAGTCCCGCTTTTCGAGCCTACGCTTAAAGCGCTCTCCCGCTTTCAGTAATCCAGCCAACTGTGTTTGCTTTACACTTAAGACGTTTAGCTAATTAGAAGAATTTATTCCATATTTGTAATTTTTATTTTCAACGAAATTGTTTATGTCCCAATCGAGAGCCATGAAAAAACCGGAAAATATATCTTCACGAAATCTGTCATGGATTATTACTCAAGTCAACGCTACAATCTCCGAATGTATTTTTTTATATACACTACGGAATATAGCTGCCATACAAACAATCAAAATCAAGACAGAGAATTTTTTATATCCTTCCATCTTATAACAAATGCAACCGTGATAGGTATTATAGCTTTTTCACAATTGAAATCTGATCTGTGTTTGTATTCTGCGCCGACTAAACACCTCCGTTCACCTTCATTTCATGCACTTACAAGTGCTGACA
Organism: Bactrocera neohumeralis; assembly: GCF_024586455.1. Taxonomy (NCBI): domain Eukaryota; kingdom Metazoa; phylum Arthropoda; class Insecta; order Diptera; family Tephritidae; genus Bactrocera; species Bactrocera neohumeralis. Next base: position 2,026,098 of record NC_065923.1, read on the forward strand.
TCTGAGGAACATAGCGATTTTCATTTGGTGAAAGAAATAAAGAAAAACTGCTATACAAAAACCCAAAATATGTGAAAAATATTTTGATTAGAATAACGCAACCAGAAGCAGATAACTGCAACTATTAAGAAAAGCTTACGAAAAACGATCAAAGCAATGTTGCAAAAACCCTAGCCTATGCAAAGGCGTGCAACAGAGCTTAGTAGTGTTTGCTCATACAAATACCAATATACTTAGTAATGTGCTTATAAGCGTGCAAATGGTTATGAATATAACTTGTTGATAAAACGGCAGAATAAACAGACACACAAAAAAGTCACTCAAACACACTACGCTGCCACAGCAGCCGTTGCGGCAGCAAAAACTCCGTCGCACACTTGTAGACGCGCCACAATTGTACAACTAGCCAGCGTATAAATTTAGAAATATGCAAAGTGGTCGCAAATAAATAAGTAGCAGAGAGAAATGTTTTCGAAAGTGCCACTGAATCACTGCGGCCACTTGCAACAATTTGTATTGCAGCGCGCACACTTTATACATGTATGAGTGTATAGCCGTGTGAAGAGAGCAAATAAAGCTGCCCGCTTTCTTCATAAAGCCATGTAAAACTTCTCCAAGTTTTTGCTATTCAAAAAGCTATTTTTTACTCCACAACGTTGTTATTGTTGTAGGCATATCAACAGTTTGTGCGGCAAAGCAAAAGCTGGCAAATAAATAGCATATAAGTAAATACATACATATAAGAGCTGTGTGTTTATATGCATGAATATGTAATTACTTATATATGTGTAAATGTTACGCTGCATTAGCTTGTTAGACTCTGTGGTACCCTGCAGTTGTTTGCTTATATTTGATGCGAAACATAGAGAAGTGTTTCTTTAGTAGAAAATAAGTTAGAAGTTAATGAAAATTCGTTTTCTAAAAGGGTACATTCCTACTGAGGTGTCATATGATGTTTAAGCTGTCGGTACCAACTCATCTAATTTATATCAGTTCCGTTTTATTCTAAAAACCTTTATAATGTGCTCAAACTTCAATAGAGGAATGCACGAATGTTATATGTGCTTATATTCATTTGATATTTCAGTATATCAAAAGGCATTATTTATGCCAGTTACATGTTCGATTTGCCACTTCACTAGGATGGACAAATTGAAGATTTTAATACCCTTAATAAAGTATATTATATTTGCCATGAAGTTTGCAGTATCCAGAAGGAAACTCTACAAATTACCATATATTACCTTATTGGTGGTGAGCGAGTCGAGCCGAGTCGATTTGACCATATCATCATGTTTGTCTGTCCGTATTTCCGTCTTTTGACGCGAATTAGTCACTCATTTTTTGAGATATCAATCTGAAATTCTGCAAACATTTATCTTTATAGCATATAGCTGCCAAACAAACTGAACGGTCGAATCAAACACTTGTATGAAAAAATTTTCATTTGACTACATACATATGTTTATCAAATTCGGCTTGCGTAATTGTCTAAAGGAAGAGTACAGTCTCCGTAGAAATTGTCTAGATCGGACCACTTATCATATATGTAGCTGCCATACAAACTTAACGATCAAACAAAAATGTATATGAAAAACTTTTTATTGAACGATATATCTTCACGAAATTTGACATAGATCACCCAAGGCAAAGCTACAATCTACCTTCCCATTGATCAAATCGGAACATTACAGTATGTACTCGTAAGTGTCTTATAAGATGATGGATCAAATCAAGAAAAAGGTTTCATAAAGCATATTTTTTCTTTACTAAGACCATAGGTTAAAAATATATTCATAATACTGAAAAATGATAATTCATGCTGAAAATGTAAGTAACATTTATTTTATAATTTTTTTAGGGTACCGAATAGTCACTAATGCCGAACTCAATGTAGTACCGCTTGCCTTCACTTTGTCACTGTTGCTATTTGTTGTCTATTTTTTGACTAGTTCGTCCTCCAAACTGACGTTGCACTGCATGTCATACAGATGGCATACAATTACGCGCAAGCTGCAGCAAATCTGTATCCCTAACTGTGCTGCTGCTGTCACACTGCGCACACATTCTCATTTCAGTTTGCAACATTCCGTGTGTGTGTATGTATATAAATATGTATGTGTGCGCGTGTTGGTTGATATAGCAAAAATGTGGCAACGCAGTGGAAAATAGCTCAAGTGCCTTGGGAGATTTTCGACTGTTTGTGCAACAACTCGCACACACACAAACGCGGGCGCACATGCAAAATTAAATAAGAAACAGTGGTTTTGCAGAGGAAAAAGGCGTGTGCGAAACTTCTAGTGAGCTTATGAGCTTGTAAGCGACTATGAGTGCGCAAACTTAAAACTTGTCTGAGCATATACATATGTACATACACACAAACATAAATTGACTATATTTGTGGGCATGCATAGAGAGAAAGTGTGTGCGTATTTGGCTGCGTCTGTTGAGTGTGTGCGCTTGGCAAATATTTAAATTTGATTTTCATGCAACTCACTCGGAAATGATGTCAGCATTTATTGAGGGAATTATAAACAATTTTCATTTAAAGTGAAAAAACTGCTTTGCTGCAAAGCAAATGTGAGTTTGCCGACTGTGGACTGTCAAAGGAAGCGCACACACTTTACCATATTTGTGTGTGGACAGCGCATACCGACATACACGGGCAGCAGGGATTGCGTTGGAAATCTCAGTGTTGTGGGGCATGACAAAGGCTTAACTAGACTTAAGCTGCGTCTACATCACATTAGTATGTGTATGTGTGTGCGTCAATACATAAATTGTGCACTGTCTTTGCCTTGCACATACACCCGTATACACGTATTTGCATTTGCGCAACCTCTCTGTGCAAATTTGAATTTATTTGTCGCTCGTTGTGCAGCAAATCTCAGCAATTTCGAGTAAATTCTCATTCTCTGGCATTTAAGTGGGGGACACACACACATACACATAAAGCGTCTCAGTAATTTATACCCGCTTACATGCTTGCAACGCTGCATAAAAAAACTTGTTGTACAAATACATATCCTTGTTTGTTTGTGTCTTTGGATGTGTGTGTGTGGAGTAGACGCACGTGTAGCCATTCCCATCCTTCACAACGCATCGTTTACTAATCTCGTTACAAATTAGTTTGCGACACCTCCAGCCCCTCACCGCTTTGCATCATCAACCGTTGCACTTTCACTCAATAGCTTAACCGTCACCACTGCTACACCACCGCATGCTGCCACCCTGTTGTTGTTGCACGATGAATTGCTTCTTCGCTTTCTAGAGACGAGACGACGGACTCTCTTTGGTGCTGTTGTGCGCCTTCAGTAGCGTAAGATTAAATTTAGATTTATATCCCTGACAAAAAGCTAAGTTACGTCGCCTTCTTTTTTACTTGTTGCTTCTGCTGCTTCTTCTCTTTCTCCTTTGGATTTCGTTTAGCACTAACTAACCGCTTTACACAAAGCTCATCGTTACTTTGCTTGCAGCAATTGTTGCGTGCTAAATATGCATGCATGCATCTGTATGTGTGTGTGTGTGTGTGTGTGTGGGCTGCTGGTTTTCTGGCTTACGTTTAGCTCCGGTGTCTGCTGTACATGTTTGTGGTAAATGTAAACGTTCTGCGGCCGAACTTTCAAGCGTAACGATTTACAATTGAACTTTTAGGTTTTTTCAGTTTTTCTATGTTTCTTATCACTTGCTGCTGTGTTGTTGTTGGATCAATTTTTATGGCAGACATTGATTGAATTGGCAAAATGGCTAGCACTTAAATGATGCTTCATTTCATGAAAGATGTGAGTTGAAAAACCATGCTTCTTGATTACCACAGTCTCAAATTAAGCAGACTGTGATAATTAAAAAGCACTAGCACCAAGAGATTATGTTCAGCCTTGTAGTAAACTTTGCACGAAAATCATTTCCTATGAAACAATTCACAAATTTGTGTTTTGCTTATCGTGAACGTCAGCTGGAAAAAGTCTTTCATATTTTATTCACGCAAATCCAAATATCCAAATCAAATTAAAACAGTGTTTGACAGCTTGCCGAAGTTCTCAATAACATAATCGAAATTCGAACTTTTCGCACGGAATTCTTGATACGAATTTTTCGTTCGCGTGAAAATAAAAATACATGGAAATGAATTATACACGCCGAGTTTACGATAAGGCTGATAATTTTAACTAGCTTACCGTTACTCTCATTTATTTAGTTCAGCTGTTGTTATTTTTGTAGAGGCAGAAAACAATCCTAAGTAATTTAAAGGAATGGTGTCGGTTTGAGAGTCCTTCGCCGGATAAAAATCCGGGCCCGTTCTCGACTGTAGCGTGGTATGTTCTTAAGTATTTTTTTTTAAGAAGCTGGGCCTAAACAGAGTTGAGCAAGAGTACACAATGCGTTGTTAAAAACACGTTTCAGATAAAGATTGTTAGATATGTGAAGTAAAAAATATTTTTTTGGACAAATATAATTTTATGACCTTGTCACTTGTTTGAAAAATTAAAAAAAAAAAAAACAATTTTTTTTTTGCCATTTTTGTGATGATCTAGCTACGGTCGAAAACCTGCTTCTAAAGACAATGTCGGAGATTCTATTAAGTAAGACTAATTTACGGTTATGTTGCGACAGTCATGTTCCAAGCTGTTGCCTACTAATTTTGGACTGCTAAAACCGAGAATTATAGTAAAAATTTCTTAACACATAGGAATTTTTGTTTTGTAGTGATACAAAAATAGCTACAAATGATGGAAGTTTTTTGAACTCAAATTCATACTCAGGACACCCTAAATAGCCTTCAGACTTCTTGCCATATCAGTCGCAAAATTTTCTTTCAGATTTGCTGAGTGGTGTAACTTTTATGTCTGCCTTAAGGGATAATATTCAAATGTGAATTTCAGAAAATCGATTTTCCATACATATCGAATTTATATATATGTAGTTAGAAACATTCACCTAAAATTTTAAATTCAGCAGGCAAATAGTTTTAGAGATATTAGCATATTTGTAAGAATTTTTTCTTCTTAAAACCCTTAAAGACGATTTTCATGAAATGCTGTTTCCAGGGTCGGTGAACAAAATTTTCGTGAAAAAAGAAACTTCTTAGAAAACTTTGGAAGGAATGATATTTTTGTTAATAATTTTGATTTTTTTAAGCTACTCTGAAGTCAAAATATTTTCAATTTCTTCCGCCTAAGCCAACAAAATTTTGACCATTCCTCCGATCATTATCTGTATTCATCTTTAGTGGTAATAATTTTTTTTTTTTGCGTTTGGATTTGAGATCATTTTAAGCAGAAAAGTCTTCCCTGCTATCAGTGTTGGAAGTCTGAATGGAGATGGGCTACGGACACAAGAAGACTCGAAAGTTTTCAGAGAATCAACGAAATCGTAAATTTTTCAAAATTAATAAAAAAGTATAAAAAATTCTTCGAATGTACATCAATTTTGTTTGTTGAGTAAATAAAATTCCTCTTCAAACTAAATTCACCGAAAATTACCATTTTCTGGCTTGTAAGTAGATATAAGACTTTCTTATCATTAGAGACTTAGTATATTCTCCACAGCCTCAGCAGAAAGAGCTTCGATTTTCAGAAAAACTGAAAAGTTTCTTACTTGCCACCAAACAATCAGTTAAATACTTTTATTAATCAAAAGTCTTTACAAAGAAGTGTCTACTTAGGTGCCCCGCAGCTGATGTAGGAATAAAAAAGTTGTGAGCTTTTCTGGAAAGAAAAAAAGCGTCTGGTAGAACTTGTGTTTGGGCAGAATTTAATTAAGTTAATTGTCGCCAGCATTAAATTTTTTTTTCAACTTTCGACAGGGTGCTGTCACCTAAACACTACATGCATTAAGCTTTTTTCTCATAAGAATGTATGAGCATACATGTGTACATATGTATGTATATTTACATATGTATCTCAGTCTATTTATATATGTATTTTACTATATATGTATATGTATATTACCCATATTTTTACTTGGGCTATATAAAGTCCGAATGGCAAATGGCAAGTAATGAAATAAGGACGTTCACTGTTTTTGTCATCGTCACCGCTTTGTTGTTGTTATTTTTGTTCTTCTGTTCAGCTCTCTTTTGATGTTTTCGGCCAACTGCTGGTGTTGGACGAACATCTGTGTGACGGCGGAGGCAATTTATTGGCAACAACACCAATGGTGACAGGCGACATTTAACAGGTTTTAAAGATGACATATGTAAACATTTTATTATATACTATATATATATATATATATGTATATCATACTCATTTTTTATTTCTGATTTTTGTCGCGTTTTTTCATTATTTTTATTTTTATTTTTTGCGGTGTTGCAATGAAATTAAATTTTTGACTTCCTGCGCGTAACGCAAGCAAAAAATACTGAGAATTTTCGCTTTATAATAAACAGCAGGCCGGAAAACTGCTACGCGGCCCTACCAACAGACATATTTAAGCACATATCTACATGCAAATGAAAGCCCATATTAAGTGGAATATTAGTGTTGTTGTCGCGCCAGTTGTCGCGCCAAAAATCATACCTTAAAAATATATAAAACTCGCCTAACAACCAGCGCACACACACGCACTCCCACTTGGACACTTGTGAGTGCATTTATACACATTTTTGCTTGTGTGTTTGTATGTGTGCCTGCACATATAATACAAGGATCCAAATTACGGTGGTAAAAAGGCAATTCAGTTGACTGCTTTTAATGCCGCCATTGTTTTTTGTATGCAATTGTTGAAAGGAGAAATTAATATATACTCCTACATACGTGCAACATGTGCAACACACCATAGTTTGCAATCTGCGCTCAACTGCTCGAGACTACGGCAGCGACGAAACCTTTAACCCCACACCGCCCAGCTCGAGTGCCTCGCACGCCCATACGCTTATCGCAGCGCTGCAAAGTGGCACTTTCAATTTTTCCTTCATACGTCTCACATGTTTTTCGAGCACATGTGTGTATGCGTGGAGCTTTTTTTTTATTTTATGCCTTGTCGTTGTTGTCGTTAGCCATCAGCCGACGGCCACCGCCATATAATGGTTTTTGTTGCCTCCATTGCCGTTGCTTGCCACACAAAATTCACCTGCAGATGAGTTTAAATCGGCGAATGCACTGATATGCGAAAGCTTGTGTGTATGTGGTGGATTTTTTGTTTTTGCAGCGAGCATAAAATGTTGCCACAACGCATTCCCATCTGCCGAAAAGCAAAAAACGAAAATCCACGACAGAAATAATGGCGGCAGGTGGAAAAAAATTGCAGCTTACCGTAATTCTCGTTGCCATTGAACTGTAATTACTCGTCACATTCAACGTGCATATATCTATGTATGTATGTATGTATGTATATATCAAAGCCTGTTTGCATGAGTGCATGAAATTACACTCGCATATATGTAAACAGAAATATATACTTATATTAAATACATATGTATATACTCATGTAAGTGTGTTTTAAGTTGGCGTGTATAATTTGCTCACAATTACATGTCGGCTCTCACGTGTACGTGTGTGTTCTTGCGTGCGTGTGTATGAATGTGTTGCGGCATTATTACCTTAAAGAAAGCGTCAACAATTTTTATTGACACTCACGCTGTGCCGTTACACCAACAACGGCAAACAGGTTGTTTTACACCGCTTTCCACTTTATTTAAATTCTACAAAGAAAAACACCAACAATAACAACGGTGTAATTTTACAATTAAGAAAATGAAATTAATTTGCCATTGCAAAAGCCAAAGTGGAGAATAAAATTGCATAATCGATATTGGTAAATTGATACTGATTGGTACTTTGGCTTTCAGGCTTTTGAAGAAATGTTGAATAAATTAAATAAAATCAATATTATGCTTAAGTGTGGTATATTGCCGCGGTTATGTCGCATAGAGGCCAATCAAAATGTTTGCACCGGAAAGAGGCAGTCGAGACTTAAGTGAAGAAACAATGCTCGAAACCGGTTTCAGACCCATATTCTACTAGGTAAAGTTGTTCTGAATGATAAAAAAAGCGACCCCCTCTAATGGACTAATGGATATAAATGCTTATGTAGAAATAACATTTTATTTTCTATATAATAAAATTTAAAAGCGCATTTACTCTATTTGAATTATTGACAGTAAATCGTTCCCAAGAGTTGCCAACTACATTAGTTTTCTTTTTAATTAATATTTTATGAACACTTGTATTTATTACAATTGATTTACAATTTGAGAAAACTAAAACTTACTTAGTTGACGCAAATTAATTAATTAAATAGCAATTACATTTTCAAACGAACTTTCAATGCAATTTAACAAATCTGCGCCTAAATGTAGGCAACTTTTTATTATGTCAGTTTTCAACATAGAATTAAATTTGTAATATTTCATTTGTAAATACTCGTTGGGACAACTGCTGCAATGTGTGACACTAGTAGTATGACATAGTTTTTTTGAAACAGCAGAAATCTGAGATATCAGTGTTGAAAGACCTTACATTTTTTTTAAATAAATACTTTCACCTGAGATTTTTCGTTTGAAAATAAAAGGACTTTTCGGCTGAGAAAATAAATATTTTATATAAAATAATTACAAAGTGGGTGGATATAAAAGCCATAAAAATATATACGTACCCTAAATTCCGTGAAAAGAAAAACAAATGTGTTAAATATAAAAATGAAAGACTCACATATGCATTTGTGAGATTTGGTATCCCTTATATTCGCCTTTTGGCGAAAATCGAGTTAAAACGTTTTATATATCCTTAAAAGCAAATTACTATTTTTCTTTTATTTCTGTGTTTTTATTTTTCTTGTTCAACGAACTCTTACTAAAAATTTTGGTTTACTTTCACAAATTTGGTCTATTGTTAGGTATTGATTGACTCTCCAAACTACTAACTTTAATTTTTCTGCTTTTTCTTGTTTATTTTAGTTTTTTGTTCTTTTGTATGTAAATAATTAATAAAATCAAATAATGACGTACTAATTGACGTAAATCGACGAATATTTAATTTTAGTACACGTAACTACATTCGTCATAGACACGGTTGAGGTGTGAGACACGACGCATTCGTTAAACATTGATTTTCTTTACATACACTGAAGTTAAAACATACTTCATAGTTTCATTTTTTACAACATAAAGGTGTATAAAAAGATCTTTATCTGGTTTTTGAACGGTCAGTTTATTTGGCAGCTATTTGCTATGGTGGTCCGACCTGAGTAATTTCTTCGAATACTGTGGCGATGCATCGAATAATAACGTAGGCCAAATTTTGTTAAGATATATTTTCAAATAAAAATGTTTTATATACAAAGACTTGAGTTAGATACATATATACAATAGTGGTCCATATTCATTTGTGTACTTACTGTTTTAATACAGGTGTCATTCCTATTAACTCCATCTGTTCTGTTTAGATGCCACGCACTCTCGTTGCAGTCAATGGTTTTACGAATATTTCGTATTTCTATTACTTCAGTCAAATGGATAAAAAGAACATACATATTTCGATAGCTCTATTGTACAACCCCCTTTTATGAGCCTACAAAACTCAAACTTCTCTATTTATAAATGTAAAAATTAATTACCCTGCCTTTTATTATTCACCAGGTAGCAAATGCTAATTAAATAATTCAATTAAGCATTTCCCAAAACTCACTTGCTGTTGATAGCACTATCAGACGGTTATCAAACGGTAGCGAGTTTCGTAAGCCAGTCACACATGTGCCATGCCACAAAAGTACCACACCAATATGCAGCTGCAATTATACGACACTTTAGTGCTTTTAGATGTTCCTCATGCGTGGAGTTACGGATGGAAAGGATCAGAAAACAGCATTTAGCGACAAGCGATGGCAAACTGTCTTATCTACTTCGAACATTAGCTCTTCTACGGGATAAAGGTAGCAAAGAGCAGCAGCTGCTTATCGGTTAGTTTTCCAGTTAGAAGACAGTTGTGTGGTTTCCCATGTACTATTTGTATATGCATATATGTACATATGTATGTGTATTGAATTTTATCGTCACACTATCCCAGTGGATAAGATGCTTAAGTGACCTGTTATATTTGCATGCTCTACATACATACGTATATGTATGTAGGTGTGTGTAGTTTCGCTTAGTATAACAGTCACCCTTAAACCTTGAAATGTGCATACATACATACAAGTATGTATATTCACATGATGTCTGTTAATTGTTCAAATACACTTCAACTGCCCTGCAGGAAAATCGAGTGGGTTTGGGTTCATGTCACCCATGGTAGAATTAAAAGGTCTTAAATTCATCTATTTTTATACAAATTCGAGGATATGCTTTGATCAAAACATATACATTTTATACATATGTATATACGTTTATATATGTATATTAATACATTTTTATGAGTTGTGACATATTAGCGTAGCATTAAATTCTAGTTGGAATTGGCTACAAGTACGTCCACTAAAATTTTTATTAGCTTAATTGGTTTTATGTTTGTCCTCTTGAATATTAAGGCTTCATAGGCTCCATCCAATTGTGACACCTTCATATTTTATTTATATCGGAACTGAATGCTGGTGTAATTAACGCCATTACTTCATGACTTTACCGGTAAAACTGACCCCACCAAATAGTTCAGATTTACAACATAAACTCTTGTAACCTTACCTATTCAGGTCTTCATATGTATGTACATACATGTGTGTATAGGACCTGTACTAATTACCCTTGGTTAAGAATTTAGTAAACTCATTGTAATTACTACACATATTTGATAAGGTAATATATGTCATTAAGTAATTTAATGGCTTTGCATAAAAACCAAATTGCATTTGAAGCGTTATGTGTGACCAGCTTGATTAGAGCTTTTCGTTACATTCACCTTTCACCTTGCCGAGTGGGGGTCTTGGTGAAGGGAATTAAAGAGGTCATTATGTTCCACTGAGGCTTAGTTGTTCTTTCGTTTCTATAAATCTTTTATACTTATTCTATAACCTGAGTTTATAGAAGGTTTATAATTATAAGAAAAGTCTTTAGTCCACATGACTGCTTAGGTTTCGACCCTAAATATATACAATACATGGTGCGTTGCAAAGTAAACAGGACTTAAAAAAAAAACAGAAAAATGGTTTTTTCGCAAAATCAATTTATTTTATTCAAAACAGTCTCCTTATGCTTCAATACAGCTTTTTGCACGGTCCAAAAGCATGTCGAACGAGTGATTATTTGCTTCCGACCAGCTCTGCGAAAATACCACTTAACTCCTTAGGAAACACATAGAAAAAGCCTTTCCAAGTTAGTTACATACATGTATATAAGGGAAAGTTTAGTTGCTTAATCTGTACCACAATTTATAATTTAAGTGTGGCAAGTGAAATTAACTAATCTCAAAATGATTGAACTATTCCTCAGATTATTCCAAGAAAACCCGCTTCAAATCTAATTTTGCGGATAGCCGTTTGCTATGCGAAATTTTACCATTTATTTTAAAAGTTTCTTCTATTCAACGCCGTAATCACTCGATTGCGACGGTGCTCGAAATTAGAATCATCAAAAACCATGGAATTCATTGACATTGACAAAAACTCAGCTATTATTAGGAGCGTTTTAATCAATCGGAACGCCTGTTTAATCATAATTTCAGCACAAACCACCACTACCAGAAACTCTATGCCTCCTTAACAATCAACCGTGCCTAGCCTAGGGTCCTTTTACCCTTATTAAATGCCATGGAGAAAAAAACGAACACAAACAACAACTCAATGAAAGCAGCAACCAATTTAATCAGCTCCGCCAATTAAATTCAACGGTAGGTAAATTAAAAAAGGATTTTTCGGGCACAAATTGCGACTAAGCAAATATTTACCCTAGTCCTTCAGTATGGCTAGCACATACATATATTGCTACATATTTCGACACTAATCCCAACAAATAACAACACAAAAAATGAAAGCAAATAAATAAAGCATTAAAAATGAGCTGCGCGAAGGCATAGGAAATGATGAAGCGCAACAATAACAATGATTGGCGGAACAATGATAAATAACAACGCGGCAAGAAGGCCGTAAACAAGGGCGACCGACACGCACACATACACGCACTTTGTTATAATATGTGTTATATTTTATATTGTTTGTATATGTGCTGCAACTATACATGCCGTTAAGTCTTGAAGGACCACATAGTAGATCACGTCCCACCAATAAAAGATAACAAAGTCGCACTATAAATTCAATTGCAACAGGCTGAACAGCAAAAGGGAAGAGAATTAATATTGAGGATAATGTCTCACCCTCTTCAAGTGGTTCAACAGCGTGCTCTGGAACGAGCGCGGGAGAGTGCTGCCAAAGTAAACGGTGTCACACGAAATTAAGAAAAAAGAAAGCGCAAAATTAAAGACCGTAGGAAAATGCGTTGCGTGCCACAAAAATTACAACGCTAAGGGGTGTGCGGCATAACGGTACGCACGTAGTGAGGGTTAAAGCGGCGAGTTAATACATCTCTCCGATGACACTACATAACCAACGAAGAGTACCTCGAATGCCATGAAACAGTGGCGTCAAACCCAACGCAATGACGACAATTCCACCCACAAACAATAAAAAGAACTAGTCAACGCACTGCGAGCGCCGGACTAATAATGTCGACGTGTTGCCACAGTTGCCGCGCAACAATAACAATAACATTTTACTCAAACTGGTGAGGGGATACGAAGAGCATATAATATTTGCTAGAGGTTAGCAGCGCTTCACTATTTGCGCTAAGGACTGGAAAATATATTTTTTCACCATCTTGTTTGCTTAAATACTAAAAAAGAATAGTATTCAATTTATTTGCACTGCCATGAATACACAAACAATGGTGGCAACCAAAAGCAGTGGCAACCAAATCAAAATCAAACTTGCTTGGCTATTTGCATAGGCAACTTCGTTACACTACTCTCGAGTGCTTGGGTCATAGACCTGTTGGCTGGAGTGACGCAACGTGCTGAAGAAACTGTGTGAGAGCTCAAGGCCTGCCGGAGGGGGGGGGGGGTTCAGCCAAACAATGTTGCAACGTGTCGAACAGGAACGGAAAAACATGCTTTGCGTCTATTATTAAAAAAATAATTTTCCTCAAGTATTGGTACACGTTGGTCTGGCAGCAATGACAGTCAAAACATAAGTATATTTGTACAGCGAATTATAAACAAGGCAATAACGAGCAAAACGACCAGTGACACATTTAAGAGTATATACATATGTATATTGTTTACCAATTATCAGTTGAAATTCGGCTATAACCGCCAATAAAGAAGAAGAGAATTATAAGTTGGGGGGTGTAAGCTGCATACAATGAACACCTTTAGTGAAACGCTGTAGACCAAATGTAGACAAATAAGTACCCCAAACGGCTAAGCCTTAAGATCAGTTGGAGAATAACTCTTGAACTCCAAAGTGTGATACCTTGAGACCAGAAGGCAATTGAGAAGCAGCTCCCTTTCTCAACGAACAAAAATTACATTCTGTGCTGACTGACTGAGATGAGAAAGCACTTGTATCATTCGAGATAACTATTCTCCGCAAGGCCACATAAAAATTCAACGATCTCGATTCGATGGAAGACGAAAGCATGGGCGCCCACGTATCGAATGAAAGAACTATGTGCAATGAAGACTATCGCACTAAGGATGTACTACTGGCGTAATCTGGCAAAGGAGGGAGGCAACTGGCAAAGTTTTGTGTTCTCTGCCCACACTGACTCAGGATTGCGGAGTCAAATAAGAAGAAGTAGACTGAAAAAAGTAACTATTTGTCTTCAGCTTCAGCTTCAGGACGTGTTAATTCACATGATTTTTAAGCCTCTACGTATTAAATCGTAGTTCTTACTTGCTTGCGTAGCTTTGTATGTGTAGAAGATTTGTCTAATTCTTTAAAGACTAGTACTTTTTACCTATAATTTATTAGCAGACTGACTTAGCGAGAAGTCATGTCAATGTTTTCTACTTATTTTATTCACTAACGGAACATCGTGCTATCAACATTAATCTCTGTAGGAATGATGAGTTAAGGCGGAATATTTTCTTTGACATTTGTCGTATTTTACAAATGTCTTTCCTTAGAAAAACTTAAATCACGGGAGTTTTTATTTGAATTTAATGAAAGTATATACAAAAACAACTCGACGCAAACAAATTTTACAGTCGTAAACTGTGACAAATGCCCAAAATTATATGACCAAAAACCAACAACCAAGCACACCCTCCCACGCCTCTCGCCGAGCAATGACAGCGAAGTGCGTTGTGTGTCCCGCCGTTTGTTACACTTCCGCCACATTTTCCGCCCATTTTACTGCAATTTCCACAGCCAATTTTATGCGTCACAATACCAACAACTACAACCTTATTGCTTCACCAACTTCGTCTCTCCCTCCACCCGTCACTCGCACCGCACACCGACGACATTTCACCAGCATTCACTTTCACATTTAATGCACGCATTAAATTATTCAGAAAAACGCAAATCTGTGATTTTAATGGGTTCCACCTCCGCACTTCGCACACCCCCTCATCATCGGGCTTTAACGCATAACTGTCAACATAAAATCTAAATATTACCGAAACTTATGCAAACAAGCAGTCCATAAAATCTACAAATACAAATACACAAACAAACATACAAAACACATGTAGCTACAGTGGACAGTTGAAGCGTAAAAGCACTCACACATAGACAGCCACTTTCGTAATGTTTGCGCCGTTCGGACGCGCCCCGCAACGCCGTTGGAGCTCATCAAAAATTGATGGAGAAATGACTGTGAAGCCCGGCAGATAGACCTCGAAAACAAACAGAGCCATAATTGTATTAAAAATATGCGTATTTGGACAATTTTTTGTGTGCCTTTGTCACAGCATTGTGTCGCTTTTGCTATTCCAGCCCATTAGCTCGAGCTGTTGTTATTACGTTTGTAGGTCGCTTGTTCGGCAGGAGGAATTTGTGTCGAAATGAAACCATATCCTACACAGAAAAACGGGGTCATAACAATCTTTTGTCTGCTCGAAGCATTCGAATTGATGAAATTATGGCGCATTAAAAGGCGGTGATTGGGCCTCCGCATCGGGACTCCGACACATACTACATAAATACTTGTATGTGTTTTTCCTCATGCCATCTGAACAAATTGTAATTTGGGAGTATAAACAATTTGAATGACAGCCCTGTCTACCAGTTAATTTAGGTTATGGCTAGAATAAACTTTTTCATTTTCAAAAAGTTTTTAATAACTTAATTAGAGATACATTACCGAAAAATAGTAGGAAATCAAACAAATTCTTCACTTTTAGGATAGAAACATATTTTGTTTCCTATAATAGATGTATGGCAACTCTCTCTAAAAATGTTTCAAGGCCAAATCACATTGACCCGCTGAGTCGCTACCCTGCTGTTTGTCGGCATTAATCTACAAGAACAATGTCCTCAGCTTTTGAGATATAGATCAGACATTTTTCGTACATTCTTTTCTCCTCCAGCAATTGCTGAGTTGTCGGAATCGTCGCCATCGGACCACTTTAGGATACAGTTGCTATACAAACAGACCGATGAAAATCAAATATTTCTATAGAACACTTTATTTATTTGACAAGATTCCTATATGTATATATGTATGTAATACACATGTATGCGTTCTTATATAATAATTAAGAGACGTACATATGTATATACAATCAAGCTTACACCAGTAAATTGGAAAAGTGTAAAACAAACGTCCAACTATTTTTTCTCCGCCTTTGTCTTTGACGGCTTCACTAAACAAATTTTATTTAATATTCCACCAACACACTTACACATAAAAGAACAGACTTGATTAAATGCCATGCCGGCATTTTAGATGCTTAAAGTAATTGCTTGGCGTGAAATCGGTTCAAAATGGGGATGTTTCGCCGTGCATGCATATTTAACCCCTTAAAAAGTTAAGGACTGTCAAACAGAAAACACACACACTTTTTTATGCACACACACAAGTGCATGTGTATTTGTGTGCAGTAAATGAGGGAATTATGTGGGTGTTAACTACAAGCGTACAAGTTATTCCACATTTATAACGATATAATTAAACAAACACACACATACAGAAGTAAGCATGCGTAAGTGTGCGGCGCTTTTGAGCTGGTACTTACTGAAATTGGTCAAAGAGCGGGCGCGTATGCAACAGCGGCAGCAGAAGTAAACGACCTACATGCGCTCACTAATAAATATCGGGTGATTTTTAAAGCTTGATACACTTTTTAAAAAAAACAATTGCAGATAAAATTTGCAAAATCTCATCGGTTCTTTACATGACATTTACTTTTTGAAATAGTTTCAAAATGTTGACCGGGCTGCGTCTTGTGGTCCATTCACAACTTTTTCGAGCATTTCGGCCGGAATAGCCCGAATTTCTTCGGAAATGTTGTCTTCCAAAGCTGGAATAGTTGCTGGCTTATTTCTGTAGAAGACTTGACGTAGCCCCACAAAAAATAGTCTAAAGGCGTTAAATCGCATGATCTTGGTGGCCAACTTACGGGTCCATTTCTTGAGATGAATTGTTCTCCGAAGTTTTCCCTCAAAATGGCCATAGAATCGCGAGCTGTGTGGCATGTAGCGCCATCTTGTTGAAACCACATGTCAACCGAGTACAGTTCTTCCATTTATGGCAACAAAAAGTTTGTTAGCATCGAACGATAGCGATCGCCATTCACCGTAACGTTGCGTCCAACAGCATCTTTGAAAAAATATAATTCCACCAGCGTACAAACCACACCAAACAGTGCATTTTTCGGGATGCATGGGCATTGGCCACCAAGATCATGCGATTTAACGCCTTTAGACTATTTTTTGTGGGCTACGTCAAGTCTAAAGTCTACAGAAATAAGCTACTGAAATTGGAAGACAAAGAGCCTACATGCGCCCAAAATTTTTCCGAATAACTAATCATACATACATAAATTATCTTCAAAACATACATATAAAGAACCGATAAATTTTATGCGTTTTTTTTTAAAAAAGTTATCAAGCTATTAAAATCTGATAAATTACATAGATATGTGTATGGACATGGCGACATATGTATTTGCATGCTAATATCAAAACTCAACAAATGCACAGCAGGGTCAATGGCATGCCACAACTGCGTGTATGCTAAACAATTGCAGCGAGCATATCAGAATTAGGGTTGTGAAACCCGAAAAGTTTATTTATTTATTTTTGAGTTGTAAAATCTAGAGCTGTGAGTTTCTAAAACTTAAATAGAGAAAAATGTATGCTGCAAATATTAGAAAATTGACTTGGTAACATATTTTATATATTTGTGGTAACTCTAAATCGACCATATATGACTATAAAGTGGTGATCAAATTTTAGTAATTGAGTGCTTCAAAACATATTAATTTTTAGTCTTAAATAAATAGACCGTTTGAGGTTATAATTGTTGGTATATGGACACCCTGTTAAAATATACTTTCACATATGCACTTTAAAACGAATTTGGTTTTCTAAGAAATTTTTTGTTGACATGCCTTAATTTAATATTTCTTTTGCGATATACGAATAGGTGGCAGCCCTTTTGAAAAGTTGTTGCAATTAAATATAAGTTAAACATTCTTATTTTCCTTTGTTAAATAACTATTAGAGAGCAATATGTGAAACGATATAACGTCAAAATAAAAAGTTCAGTTTGTGCAGGTGGCAACCCTATTTGTTAAACATTATTTTTTTTTAAATATCAAAATAGCAAAATTTTAGTTTTTTCACTCACATAATTAAACTACATTTACAAAACCGGTGGCAGCTCTCTCACAATTACTTAATGCAATCTCCAGAGAATTTCGGGATACATAGGGCATATGTACCTAAAAACACGAGCTCAAATGTATATTATACAGAGTCTACCTTTTATTGTAACTGTTGGAGCAAATTCGCTTGAATTTCACTAAAATTATTCTTAAGCCTAGACTGTCTAAAAATTTTGCCACTGATCCATAGTTTTAATTTTCCAATTATAACAGTGATATTCTTAGGGATAAGTCTAAAATTCTGCCAGAATATAAATATAATGCTATCAAGCTATTTGTCGCGAGTGCGACGACTGTTTGTTTGATGACAGGACATATTTCGTCTTGCCCTCGTTCACTGCCAGACCCATTTTCTGTGCTTCCTTGTCCAGCCTGGAGAAAGCAGAACTAACGGCGCGGGTGTTGAGGCCGATGATATCAATATCGTCGGCATACGCCAGCAGCTGTATTTCGGGATTACCGGATTTAATTTCGGGACTCACTAAATTACGTATACACTACTAATATTGACTAAATTTCAAAGTACATATAAGTATGTATATATAAGCGCGCGGATTTGTTAATCGTATGCGAAGAAAGCGTGCGGCGGCTTGTGAGCGAATGTGGGTGTGAAGAGCATTAGACGGCGTGGTGAGCGCGTGCATGCAGGCAGAGTCAGTAGTCGGATAGCTTCCCTACGGAATACCACGTCATAATTTAATATTAAATACAAACACCAGCACATTTACACCAATTACAGGGTGTGTTTGTGCATATGCCACTTAATATACACTTTTACGCACACATACACATACACATGTTTTACATAACTGCGTTTGAATATTAACGAATGTGAATTAATGTGGACACACTGAGTACGATAATTTGGTTTTGGTAATGGACGAAGTAATTGCATTATTTATTTACAGACTTTTACGCGTTTTTTGTTTTGTTGAAATAATATTAATATTCCATTTTTTTCGTTCGTGGAACCAACAGGCGGCATGTGCTCGTGGGCGTTGGCATTTTAGCGTAATTTTCTTCAAAAAGTTTTTCTTTCTTACTTATGTATATATGTATGTACATATGTTAAGTATTTTATATCATGTCACCATTTGCGGCGATATTTGTATGTGTGTGTGTGTGTAGTTCTTTCATTCATTCATTCACTCAATTGCTCACAAACGCTTCATTTCAGCTTTTATTCTACTTCCATTATATAATGTGCTGCAGCGATAGCAGATAATAACAACAACAATATGCTTGAAAGGCGTAGTTAAACAGCGCGCAATTCCTTCCGGCATTGTTATTATTTCCACATCGCTGACACTCAGCCGTGGCAGTAGCTGTCTGGTCGCGCTTTAATTGTTGTTGGCTACGCGCTTATTGTGCTAGTGTGCGAGGACATTTTCACCAAAATATTATCCACACTGATCATCGCTACCGATTGTATCGCCCACTTAGCTTTAGGGGGCGGTGTGCAATTAGCATACCGTTAGTTGGGCGCAAGCGGCGAGTTGGGGTAGTTGAATAAATAACTGATGCACACTATAACGGTAGTGTATTTTTAATTGTTTGATGGTAGTTATTCGCTTTAAAGCTTTCTACCATCAACGCATCTAATAATTGCTATTATTAAGTCATAAAACTACAAAAATGGCAGCAATTATTTAATGCATTGCTGGGAATAATCGCCATATGTATGTGTTAGGCATGCATTGGCATTGCTGAGTCTAAATGGTTGAAGCAATTTAAGTTGTGAAGCAAAGGATATGTCCCTGAGTGACCAAACTTTAGAGAGTACCGAATCGAACAATCAACTGTCACTAACTAATTGAACTAGCATAATCGAATTGAGATAGACTAACAAGCAGATAGACTATATTTAGTGAGAGGCTTTTCGCAGCCTGTGTTGAATTATAAGGACTCATAAGTTAGACCCATTTTTCAGTGCATTTGCATTTCAGCTTGAAACAAAAAAACCAAATTTCGAATAACAGTTCTTAGAAAGTTGGAATCATAAGGTCCTCGGTTCGATATTTTGAAAACAACGTGAGCTTAAAAGTTTTCAAAGAATGTAATAAAAATCAATATTAAATAGTTTAATCCACAAAATTCCGGAGATATAAGGAAGATAAGTCGCTGCTTTCAAGAAACAAGGAAAAAAGTTTACTTCGACTGCACGGAAGCTATAAATAATGGTGTATTTTTTGTTAGCGTTAATAAGTATAAGAAGATCTAAGATATGCTTTCGCATTTATTGATTATCTTTCCCGTCTTTGAAGTAAACTTTCACAAGTATTTTTTTGATTTTCCATTTCCTTTTCATTCAATTCATGTGACACATATTTTTCACACGTTTGGATCTTTCCTATAGCTTTCAGACGCTTTGAAAATGTTTGTTATGCAACTTTCGCATGGTTGCCATTTGCTTTTGACTCAAAGTATATCTTTATTCAATATTGCTTGTATTTCGGAGTCTTCCAACTTTTTTTGTGGTCTTCCACGTTCTTCATATCTCACATCAAAATCATTATCTCTAAACTGTTGAAACCATCTTTTGCATGTTACTTCTGATAGAGCATGATCACCATACATATGCCTCGACAACCACTTTTCTGCAAACGGAAACAAAGAATGTATGCTTTCCGCAATTCATCACTTTTCGGTACAGAATTTGACATTTTCAAAACAATGAAAAAATATGATGTAACACACAATGTGTGTGACTCTAAGGTTCTTGAATATATTTGATAGATGTCACGCCAACCGAAAGTAATAAAAGTTAATGCTCGTTCACAACAAATGTGTGAATCTAAATGCTCATTTCATACCGGTAGTTGTCCTGGATCATTGGTTCCGAAAAATCTTCATATCTACATCTCAAAATGTGAGAGAGAATTCGTATATAAAGAGAATAAAAACAGACAGACAGACATGGCTAAATCGACTTAGCTCGTTACGCTGATAATTTAAATAATTTATATAATTTAAGGGTCTCAGACCTTGCTGCACAGGGCATATAAAAATAATCTTCTTACCAATATCAATTGAAGCTATGCCGTCTGCTGCTTCTGTAATTATTGGTATTATAAAAACCACCAAACTTTTCGAAATACAACAACAACACGGAGTCTTGATCATATTTTGTATGTACTTATATGGGTATACGAATCCCCAGCTAAACTTTGCTCTCTAAATGCTTACACTAAGCAAAGGCAGCTTTTGACATCGAAATTTGACGCATGCTTTAACAGGAATTTTTCAGAGAAGATCTTCGTTTTTTTTTTTTAAATATCTTACATTTAAAATTTTTTCCCTTTAAAACTTGCAAAAATAAATTAAATGCGACTCTCTACCTGTCACTTTCTCCCATTTTAATGCCATTGCAAATCCATTTACGAGATACGCATAAATAAATTAATCTCGCCCACGTAGTCGCATACACACATACACATCGCCATTTTCACATAAATGCGAATAAGCAGTTACATGACCACTCACGAAGTCACCATTAATTTTCATCAGTTGGACCGTATTTGCGCTGCATAATGCGACTTGCCACACATATGTATGTACATATCACCAAATGCCGCATAAAAGTGCACATACAAAGCAATTTTATGCGGTGAAAAATTTATGTTTTAAGGAAAAAATATCATTTCAATTAATTGAGCGAAAATTGCAAATAATTAAACAATGCAAAGCTCTTTAAATGCAGCCAATAACGGCAGAGAACCGCGAAGAAATATGCGTGCCAATATGCAGATGTGATTGCATACTTGCGTAATTATAAGCATTAAGGTGGATCGCTTCTTTAGTGACTTTTGTGAAGAAATGAGTTTAGGGAATTTTTATGTAAAAAATGTAATTTTTGAAAATAGAATTAAACCCACAATTTGAAATATTTTAGATAAAATCAGTAAAACTGCAAAAAATAAAAAATAGGAAAAAGATGTTTCTAGTTTAAATGAAGATACTTATTTTATTGCAAATTTCTTTTTAAAGCCATCTTCGAATTTTATGGAATTCCTTTGCGTCCAGAAATTTGTTTAAATTTAATTGAACCAAACTATTAATTTTGGTTATAACTTGGATATATATGATAGCCGAAGCTAAGGCTTTGTACTTATTCGTAATAAAGTGAATAGTGATCCGATTCACTACTATCGTCTAACTGCCATATAAACTAAACTGAAAGTTTCTGAGCAGAAAACTTTTTTATTTGACACGATGTCCTCACGAAATTGAGCACACATTATTTTTCGAAGAAATACAGTCAATTGTCATACAAACTGACTGATCATAATGAAGTTTTAATTTTCAAGCTTATTTTGGTTTTTTTGAAGTAGAAAGTAACCGTTTTTTTATTTTTATAAAATGTGATTAAAAATTTATTTTAAAATATTTTTTTTTTTGGAAATCTCGTTGCCTCCGTCTACGCCAATTATTGTACACTTATAGCCCTGACAAACGAGCAAAATTAATGCGCATTAAGAAACGCTAATGCGCATTAAAATTTTATGGTGACAGGAGGCAGAATTTTGCATTTAGACAGCTGATTGTGAGATTTGTTTATTCATTAAAAAAAAAGTGAAATAAAAATGAATAAGAGGAAATTATTAATGGCAATTTTAGTATTTTTGGAAAATCAATATGAATTTGACGAATAAATTCGTTTATTATTAAAAACGTTAAAAGATAATAAAGTGCAATAAAGAGAAATACTTGATTGTAACGCGAAAAAAGTGTGCGAAAAAGTTAAGAATATTGGCAAAATGGATAGCAAACTGTACGTTGTTAATTTTCTGCCATGTAATATATTAAAATTTGTTTTTTTAATATACTTGCACATAATTTAATTAGCAATATAAAAACTTTTTACCTCTGAAGATGTAAACACAAACAAGGCGGCAGAATTCAAGCGACATCTGTCAAACAATGGCAGAAACTGGCCATTTTTGGGCAGCGTTGCCTACTCAAATTTAGTAAAATCAGCTAAATGCACGAAATTTGTGTACATTACTAACTTGCATTAGCATGGGTCAAATGCGCAAATTAATGTAAATAAAGCCCGCTAATGCAAATTAGCGCTGTCGTCTGTCAGGGCTTTTGCATACATATGTACATACGTGTTTGCACTTCTTTAGTATTGTACACAGATTATTTTCTTGCAGAAATGTGAACGACCCAATATTAAAATTACATTTAAAATTGCGGTTAATAAGAATTAATGACAGAAAAATTTAAATTTTCTTTTTATTTCCAACGCATATTGTCAAGCATTTTTATATGGGCATATTGCATTAATACAACGTTTGTGAATGTACTTATGTATGTAAATACATGCAATACCAACAACATCAGTTAATTTGGTTGAGCTTATATTGAGCGGCTTCGAGGCGTCACCAAAAGGTTGTAGGCGCTTTTCAGATAGTTTTTCATCCCAACTATGTGTATATGAAAGCTTTTAAACACCTGAAGTAATCTTTAGTGGATATATGTAATTATGCCTAAAAGCTTGTAAAAATAATTATAATTATAAAACAAGAAAAACCGTTAACTTCGGCTGCACCGAAGCTAATATACCCTTTACAGGTGCATTTCTTTCAGTAACTATGTGTTCAGTTTGTATGGAAGCTATATGCTATAGTAATCCGATCTGAACAATTTTTTCGGAGATTACATTGTTGTCTTAGAAAATAATCTATACCAAATTTGGTGAAGATACATTGTCAAATGTGAAAGTTTTCCATACAAGAACTTGATTCCGATCGTTCAGTTTATATAAAATAATTATATGTACATATGTAAGTATATGGTGAGCATAGGCAATTAATGCAATACAAAAACCTCACACATCATATGCTTAGTGATTTTCACTCCAATGATGATAACTTTATAAGCCCAACTTTTGATATTCATGCAAATTTTTATTCATGATTCACCATACTCAACCGACCGCGCAGCCACTCACCCAAACACACGCGAGACATTCATGCAGTTTGCTGTCTATTTAGAAGTTTATTTCGCAACTATGCCGCCCTTTGAATTTTGCGTGCATCGACAAGCCATCACATTATCAAAGCAGAGAAGTGCATATCCATCCACACATGCACCCAATCATTTAGCGGCGGCAAAGAGGCTGGCTGCAATTAATTATGCGCTTTTTAACTTTTCAAAAGTGTTGAATATATTTTATGCAAATTACCTCACTTAATTACAATCAAGTGCTCGTTGGCATTGGTGCATGCTCAAACAAAGCTCTACAAGTACATATAAAGTGCTCACCCACACACCCCACACGAGCTTTATTAGTCCTTGCGCCGGCCTTTGTTTGACTAGAATCGGGCGGAAGCGGGAGTGTGCATGTTTACGTGTATGTGTGCGTGTGTGTGTGTGTTGAGCGCGTAAATACTTGTGCTTATAATATTCATTGTTGACTGCTGAGTGTCTCGAAATTTTGTTATCCTTGCATGAGGGCATTTTCCCTCGACGATACTACATAAAAATTTTATACGGAAGTTTCATACTTTATGTTATTGCTAATTAGATTATGTACTCCCTGATTAGTATTCAGCGAGCTCGAAGCCGGTATAGCCGAGTGGAGCGAATGCATATACATACTTTTGTTTCTGTGGAGGAACTTAGCTTACTACGGATAATGGCTGGTTTTTGATATTTAAATGATTCTCTGAGTCTATCACCTCCCTGGTTACGCTGTAAGAGCAATACATCTACTGCAGCTTTGATGGCAGTCCCTTTCGTGAAAAAACTCATCGCACCTCTCCAACAACGGGTTTGCATTCCAAAAAATCCTTCATAGTAGAAATCCTTCAAAAGTAGAGAAGTAACCGCGATAAGAAGGTTCCGTGATGCAGAAATATAACATGTCAAGAAGATAATCAAAGTAAACTTCGTGGAAGTCCTTGAAATAGCTTGTTTGATGTTAGCATAGTAAATAGTATGTATTTTATAGCGATCGGCGGCTTCGATAAAGGACGAGTTCACAGTTACAGATATCTCATAAACTGATGAACTAACTGATTCGCATATATTCAGATAAATGGATAGACAGGCTGCAAATAATCAACTCAGCTCCCTCATGATGCCAATGAGCCAAAAAATTTTAAACACTGCAGTAAAAAAATGTCTACTCTGTTTAGTAAGAGCTCTATTACACGAGGCAACTTTTGTTGCGGCAACTCTTGGTTTATAGGCGAGGGGGAGACGAGGAGAGGGGAATCGCGCCGAGTTTCCAGTGTTCAGCAACTCGCTTTGTGTTCTTATTCGTAACAGTTCGCTGCGACGTTTTTCGACATTCGTGTTCTTTCTTTCATAGTACATAGTTGCATTTGCATATCTTTTTTTGAAAGTAATATTTTGAATATATTTAAAAAATTTAATTTCATCTTTAGGTAATTAAATTGCAAATATGTATGCAAATATATGTACATAATATAATATAAATATTTTAGAAAATGGAGTATGACGAAAAAATCGAATTAATTAAAAATATTGTGAAATGTATGGAGGAAGCCATACAAATTGATTCAGACGATAGTAAAAAGGGTGATATATCTTTGTTTTAATAAATGAAATGTATTTCTTAATTGACAGAGCTGATTAATATATGTGATAGAGTGGCCCAAATACCTATAAGGAAAAAGAAACGACAAGTGGTTAAAGTAAAGAGTAGACAATGGGTTAAAGTAAAGTGAAAGAGAATGAGAAAAAAACTCGAACAGAGTTGCGCAACACAAGTTGCTCGCGTGAAGGTAATGGGCGACAGCAAAAAAGAATCGCTCGAGAATTAGCAACTAAAGTTGCTTCATGTAATCGCAGACTAAATAATACTATTTCCATTTAAGTAACTGAAACCTTAAAGCAAAATCAGAAAGTAAACAAGTTACAGTGACGAATGCATAAGAAATCCAAGCCTGCGTAACTAAAGCATTTCCCTAAAGGCTCCAGCGCATGGACTTCTCCTAAAAAAGCACGAATATGTGTGTGGGCATGTAAATACAGCATTGAAATACATATCATATTACCATGACACATGTATAACAGTTTTGCTCTTCACCGTTACATGCATAAATAAATAAAGTATGAGCCTGTGTCGGTGTTTGAGGCAGTCATGAGCGAAGTGGGTTACTCTTGATAACGTTAATGTCATATGAAGGCCAGGAGCGACTCACACACACACACATGCACATCGCTAAATACAATGTTATAGAGAATATTATACATGTAGTCTAAATATACATATGTATGCTTAGAAGTAAAAAATATAATATATTCACCCCAGCCATAAAAGTTTTGCAGATCTGCCGCTACATCTCCGCCACCATCATAATAACAAACATTTCAACTATTTGTATGCACATGTGTGTATGGGTGTATACATATGTGTGTGCGTAGTATATTTAGATGCTTTCATTGTTGGTATGGGAATCTCTAATGGTTACTGCAGTATATTTGGCATGGTTATTAAAAGTATAAATTTACATCTAAATGTACGTATGTAAATATGCGTGTACGAGAAGCACATTCTGATTTGAAGTCATGGGATTCATGCTATTCTGTCACACATCTGAAAACATAAGTATTTTTATTTATTTGTAGGTGTGCGCTCTATGGCATGCGGGCGCCGGAGTTTACACGCGTGTTTACATTTCTATGCATGAACGCGGCAAAAAGCGGAAAAATTTAGCGAAGATATTTTTTCTTATTCCGCTCAATGCCTCTTTTTATGCTAATTTATTCCAATCAAAACCATAGCTTCGAATGAGTGCATCAACACAATTCACGTTTTGTATACAAAACTATTCAACGCAATTAGTTTAACAAGCAAATTTATGTGCATGCAAATATATACATACATATGTACAAGGTCTGTCGCAAAAAAAACAGGACTGTTAAAAAAACAACAAAAAATTAATATTTTTCAAAAGTTATATTTTTTTATTCAAAGTAGTTTCCTTGTGCTTCGATACAGCGTTTAGCCCGGTCAATTAGCATTTCAAATGAGTGTTTAAGGTCATTTTTCGGAATTCTCTTGAGAATATCGGTCGTCGCCTTTTGGATAGCTGAAATGTCCTGAAACCAGTGTCCTTTCATGGGCAAATGAAGTTTTCCAAATAGGTAAAAATCATAGGGTGCCAGATCAGGTGAGTAGGGTGAGTGATTAATGGTTAATATGGAGTTTTTTGTCAAAAAATCAGTGACAAGCGTCGACCGATGACACGGCGCATTATCGTGCAACAGGCGCCAGGACTCTGCCTCACGGTATTGTGATCGAGCATGACGAATGCGTGACAAAATACGCTTCATAACACCAAGGTAAAACACAGCATTAATCGTTTGGCCAGGTGGGACGAACTATCGGAGTACAATACCCTCGGAATCGTAAAAACAAATCAGCATTGCCTTTATTTTTGACTTCTGAAGACGACGACTTCTGGTCGTCACAGAGGTCCTCACGACCTTCTTGGAATCGCTTAAACTACTCATGCATATTACTACGGGATAGGCACTGATCACCATAAACTTTTTTCATCATTTGAAATGTTTCAGTAAACGTTTTCCCAAGTTTAAAACAAAATTTAATATTTGGTCTTTGTTCACAATGCATTTTACGACCGATGACCAAAAGCTGCTGTCACTTTTTGATCGATAACATCGATTGTAGTTATCCAATTGTCTTAAAATTTTTACGAAATGTCAAAAAGAGATTAAACTTTTTATTTCATATACCCACCAATAGGTGGCGCAACCAGAAACAGTTATATTTAAAAAGTTCTGTTTCTTTTGCGACAGACCTTGTATAAACATAGCTAAATCGGGTAGTTGTAGAGGGTGTTTGTTTAGAGTAACAAAAGTTTTATTGCTGAAATAGGATAAAGAAAAACTAGTATTTATATTTCCCCGAACAAATGATATCTAAAAAATGTATTTTTCTAAGGTGGTAGGACTGTGCTTAATTACTTTGCTAAATATGAACGCGATCTGTTAACCAGTGTGTTAAAACAGATGCTTAAATCGGTGCACCTCAATAGTGCGTTGCGAATTTTACAATTGATAACAATACCGAACGAAGAATTGTTCTCAAATTTGTTATTTCTAACCAAATTTTATATGCGGAAACTTTGCGAATGTTGGAAAAGGCTTATGGTGATTCAGGTTTATCAAAAATACAAACCTAAAAGTGGTACAAATCTTTCGAAGATGGTAGAGAGTTCATTGAAGACATGCCTCGTTCTAGACGACCTTCGACCTCTTCAACTGAGGAAAATATTAAAAACAAAGAGTATATGGTGCTTGAAAATAGTCAGCAAGAGATCTCGCCATCTTTCGCAATTCCATTCGAATGATTTTGATGGATATTTAGGGTATGAAACCTTGCTCGATTCTTTCCGATAAAGCTGATTTTTTTTTTCAAAAATAGTACATTTGCTATCGAATTTAATGCCAAAACCCACACATCCACAAGAATTGGATCCGTGGAATTTTTTGATATTAAACTTGCTTGCCATTTGATAAACTAAATAAATAAAAAAATTGGCTTAAATGTACTAGTACTTTATGGGCGATAAACTAAATATTGGATAATAAATTTTTGCGTTTTATTTACAATTTTCATAGATTTTTTAAATGCTAAAAAAGTTGTTTAAACACCCTTTAAAAATACATGCGATATGTTAAGAACATAGTGATTTTTTACTAACAGAAATATCAGTAAATCGAATAATGGAAATTGCTAATATTATTTTTTTCCAAAGTAATTTTTTCTCAAAAACTATTTTAATCAGAATTAAATATTTTTTAATATAAGTATGTATGTATGTTAAAGATATATTTACAATAACCAGAAACCCTATTATTAAAGCTAACTCTTGGTACTTCTGAAAACTTAAATTAAATTTCGCATTCCAGTTTTTTCTCCGCTTGATTGAATGCTCTATCCAAGTTTCTGTTTCAAAGATTTTCGATGTTTTGAATAGGTATAAAATTTCCACCAGTGTTTTAATTTTATGCTGACATATCGTTGCCTACATTTTGGCGCAATAATCAAAAGCTGATGAAGCATACAAGAAATTTGGAATAATTCACTTAATTAAAAAGGTTATGGTGATATCTTAAACCAGAATATTGCGCATTATATAATATACATAAGTATGTATAATTGGATATATCCAGTTAAATGTCACAGTTTTTCCTAACGAAAAAGAATTCCATAGACAAGCTCAAGGCCCGGTAAATATAAACAAAAGTGAACTGAAATAATTAATTAAAAATTTTAAACGCCGACAGCAAATACTAATACATGCACAGCCACACATATGTATGAGCATATCACTTTCACCATATTCGCAGCACGAGCAAATAGTGGCACAGACAAGAAGGTGCAACGCACGCACGAGGCACTCAAAAATTTCTTGCAACGGTCTATAAACTTCAGACAAAATGAAGAGTAGCTATTATTTACTTACTACACAACGTAATAAAGTTTCGTTTTGGATACACACACACCCAAGGAAGGCGCATTTTATTTATGTATGCGTGCGCAAGTAAATAAATAAGTTTGCAGACATTTGCTGTCTATACATTTGAGTAGCGACATATATTTAATTTTATTGTTGCCGTTGTTGTTTTTGCTTACATTATTATATTCATAGGTGCAGGCTGTATCATCTGCCTGAAATTGTTTTATCAAGAAATATGCGAGGAATTTCGAAAGGTCACATGCACAAGCCTGACAATATGAAAACGAAAAGCAGAACTTTGACTGCCAATAACAGCAGCTACATTATAGGCACCTTTTGTTAAATTCACTTTTTTTGCTGTCTTTGCATAACTTCAAACGGCAATACGCCAGACGCCGCTTCAGTCGAGCCAGCTGGATGGTAACTCGGCGCTTGAGCGCCTGTGTCTGCATGTATGTGAGTATAAGTGTGTGTATTGAGCGTGCCACCTTGGTAATGTGCACAAACACATATACAAATGTACATTATATTCATATATGTATGTAAGTAATATAATCACACATACAGATTTATGAGAATAAGAGTGTGTGTTTGTCAGCTTGTGTGCCACTGTTAAAGTGTAAGTATATTTATTTATATTACAGCTGTCATTGTCAGAATTTATGGAAATTGCAAAAATATTTGCCAAACAATTTTCTACAAAATAAAAGCACATATTTCATTCCCAAAAACAATAACAACCAAATCATGCCAACAAGGTGTAAATAAATACAAATTGACTAAAGTCTGTATGCGAGTGTGTCTGTGGATGCATGCTGCACAAACTTTGGCTCACTGAATGTTGTTTACACACACACATACACACATACTGAGTGTGTGCTCATATATTTATAAGATATGCTTTCTAAGTAAATCTGCTGCTGAAATATTCATACAATCTGACTGTCTCAGCGTCGAGAAGTTTGCACCTGAATCCTCTCGATGAAAAGCGGTGGGATAAGCACAGAGGCCTTGGAAGGGGTTAACAACTTTTGCAGTGACAACTGTGTGAATATATACTATGTATGTATGCTCGTATAACACCATGAATTCGCTTATCTGAAAGTGTGCCGCAGCTGATGCCAGCCGGCGCTGTCACTATCGCTCGTGCGCATGTACTTATGTGTGCGTGTGCTGTCAGGCTGTGCGGGAGTTGACAGCAGTTGGTGGGGTAGTGATTTACCTGAGACCTATGCGAAATATCGAATTATGCGCTGATGCCACAGGCATACCTGGGCACACATACACATTTGATTTAGTTTATTTTCTTATTTGTTGTAAGCAAGAAATAACTTTTCAACTAAGAACTCCAATAAACAAATACTTTGAATTGAATTTCTGCCACTTTCGCCACAAAGAGACTTGTGCCAGTTATAAATCATTATTCGTTGATCTCTTGTTGATAAAGAAATTTTTAAAATAAGTCAAATATCGATGGAAGATACATACATAAGTATGTGAATTATTTTTGACAATTCTGATTAGAGAAAATATTTATTATAAAATTTACGATGTAACTGAAAGGATTTCAAATTTACGAAACGGCACCTTCAGGACTTAACAATCAGCCACCTAAGGCATTCAAACCAAAAAGCCAATGGGTGTTATATTTTATGAAAATCTTTTTCAAGTTGGAAAATATATTGGAAGCTTCAAAATACCTTTGGGCTATGACCAATAGCGACCACCACGATTACCATGGTCGCACCTTAAGCTTTTATTAACTATTGATGCTACTAAAATGTTAAAAATATTCCCTCAAGGCTCATAAGTTGATAATGATCTACTTTTGAGAAAACAACGATTTAATTCAAAAAGTTGTTCCTTTTTTACATAAATCAGAAGAGAAAATTTGGTCTTGAACTTAAGGTCCTTCCAGTCCATGGATCTTAAATTATTCTTATACATTTTTTTTAACATTTGGAGTTTTCTTCCTTTATATTAGTCAAAACTGGTGGCAACACGAGTGTGATCCACAAAATTTTGTGGAACGAAATATATCACAAACCTTTGATTTTAAGGATTTCACACTCCTTTAATTAAAAATTAATTTTATAATTTTTTCTGTGTATGTAGGGTATAGAGTTACCATAAAAAAAAATTTATTCTCACAATTTTTTAATAAATCCTTAAAAGAGCAAAGATCTTATTTATGTTAAAACTAAAAACTCTGAAGTTATATAAAAATTACATATATATTTCTTAATATGTGGCAACCATTCTGAAGATTTTTTCTTAGCAAATCTTGATTAAAAACAAAATTTTTATTTTCATTGAATAACAGAGTGATAAGATTAAAATATCAAATACCAAAAGCTTCCGACATATGTATATACATACATATGTATGTATATTTCTATGTAAAAATATTCCGAATGTATTTCTGGAGTGTTACCAGTGCTGCAAATATAGTCCCTTTCAAAGCGTATGATATGGTTTTCTTTTAGAGAAAAGGAAATCGTAAATTAGTTTCAAGCAAGAAGAAATTATTTAACGGTACAATTAAATATTCGAGCTTACTCATCCCCGGATCATACGACTACAACTAGGACAATACTCAGTAATGAATAGGAATTCATTGCCACAAACTTCACATTAAAGATATAAAGTAATAATAATTGATAAGCAAAGCAATGAACTCAATGTCAAATAAACATAATTTATTTTTGTTGTAACGTGTTGTTGTAATTTTTTTTGCGCAGAAGCCCGTTGAAGCAGTTGAATTGAAATGAATTGAATTGCATGACAGCTCAGCGATTTATTACAAATCGCCTGCCATAACTAACTGTCACGACTGTCAGTCTGCCTGCTGCCTCGTAAGCTATGACGTCTAACCGTCAGTGTTTGGCGGCGTGCGTACAGCTCAACTAACTGTCGACCTGTGCGTACACGCCGTGACAAAATAAATCCCACGGCGGCTGGGTTCTGCTGGCAGACTTACTCAATGCGCGTACAATATTTATAAATTACAAAAACAACAAAATGAGAAAAAGTCGAAAGGAAAAAACAAATCGTCGTAAAATCAAGCAAAAAAGCAGCAAACCGCCGTTACATGCGTATGCGTAAATGTGTGTGCGTGCGCCGCTCCTCTGGCTGACTGTGTCATTATGATTGATGATGATGCACACTTGGCTTTATTTCATGCGCAGCTCAACCATAGATCCCGACCAGCCATCAACGACATCATCATCGTCATCGCACACTCATCAGCGGCGGCGGCAACGCACACATGCGCACCCATACAAGCACAGCTACATGTGTATGGCACACTACATGAGTACGTACGACAACAACAAGAAGCGCCACAGCACAACAGTTGCGATGGAGAGATGATGAACTGTGCTGTTTGCGCACAGCTTTGATGTGTCAAAAGCTTCACCCACAACAACAACTACGTCAGCGGCAGGAGACAGCAACAGCTGCGATGTTGCATCTACAGTGGCGGCTATATACAGCTGCTGCCACAGTACACTGTGGTTAATGTTGCTGACATGTTTTTGTTATTGTTGCTGTTGTTGCGTTTTGTCATCTATTTTATTACATTTTTTGTTGGGTTTTGTTTTGACTGCTGACAGTAACTGTTGGCGAAATCCGTCCGCCTGACAACATTCCAGGCAATCGCATACATTTAGTACACATGCACATGCGCACACACACATGCAGATAGAGTGTTTGGCAAATCGGTTTGTGTGCGTATGGTACCCGTTCATCTGCCGGTTATGTCTATCCCTTCATCTATTTCGTTTCACTGTCTACTCTCTGCTAGTAGACCGTTAGTCAGGCAGTCAGTCAGCAAGTCTGTCCGTCCGTCGGGCTGTCTCTGTTCGCACTTTAAGGTTTGCCACAGCGGAAGTGTCACCATTTGTCAAATGGCAAAAATTGAAAACAATTTCCATGCAGATTACTCATACGCCACAGTGTGCCAAACTCAAGCAGAAGCCAACACGCACACATACACACATGCGTCTCACACATATGTACACACTAAATATTTATGGACAAACAGGATATGCGTGCCTGTCAGCAAAATGTTTCGATATGCTTGCATATGTTTCGGGTGCTCCGGGTTACGCACACACACTCACACACACGCTAACAGACGCTTACACTAATCTATACAATTTTGGGTGTGCGTATGTGTTTACAAAGGTTTTGCTCATGTGCTTAGGCAATTTGTAATGCTGGTTTTGCTCTTTAGAAGATTTTCGTTGTATTTCTATGGTATTAGGCCTTCATATCGGAAGTCGCTTTTATAAATAAAGCAATTTCCCTTGAAGTTTCAATAAATGAAATCAAAGCCATCAACAATTTTGCGTTTATCCTTGGTAAAGACCATGATTGAATGTTAAACGTTTCAAGCTCAAGCGCAAATATGTTTGCTGTTTGCTTTTGGGCGCATGAAGCTGTTTTCTCGCCTGTGTATGTGGAAGTGCACGTCTGTGTGATGTATATTAAGATATTCGATCTTAAAGCTTAAGGCAAAAGAAAAATGTAGAAGGAAGAGCATCACTTTTAATGGAAGGCATACACGCATCAATTATTGTACCAATTTCATCGAATTGTACACCTGATTGTTACGTATATGGGGCAGTTGTATGAGTTGTACCAACTGATTGGATGAAAATCAAAATTTTTTGATATTTTGTCAAGTTGGTTG
The DNA here is from genome assembly GCF_024586455.1 of Bactrocera neohumeralis. NCBI lineage: Eukaryota > Metazoa > Arthropoda > Insecta > Diptera > Tephritidae > Bactrocera > Bactrocera neohumeralis. The sequence goes on from NC_065923.1 coordinate 2,060,021, forward strand.
TGTTAGTTGGATCTTGTTTGGGTTGGTCGTGCGATTTCAAACGATTTCGCCATTTTATTTCGGCTGTCGAAGAGAGCGCGTCATATATAATAAGTAAAGCAACAACTTCCGAAGTCATGTTTAAGCAACGAAGTGAATATTCAAAATGAAGTTGGCCTCAAAATTGTATTAAAAGTTGTGTCGTATGTAGCGACAAGGGCAATTTCTAGCCCAACTCAATCAACCAACTAATTGTTGTGTGTATGCCTTCCATAATGCTTTATGAGTATTTTAAAGAAATATACTACAGCGGGAAGGTTGAGAAGGTACGGTAAAATTTTTAAGAGCGAGTGTCCCAAAAGCAGTTGTCACTATGTTTGACCGTAAATCTAAGATTTTTACTTAAAATTATTAAAAGAAGTGTAAGTAAAACTGCTAAAGTTAACCATGACCACAGGCAATTGGTAATTTTTGAGTTTCAGCAATAGTGTTTGGATATAGGTAGCTCACTGAAGGCACCGAATCGAGCCACAAGGGGGTTACTTTACTTTAAATTGAAGTGGTCAAAAAGAAATAATGAAAGCAAAAGTGATTATAATGTGCTAAGAGAAGAATGTTCAGAATTTCCGGAAAAGAAATTTTGTTATTTATTTCGTAAAATCGATGCTCACTCACTCATGATCAATAATTTCAACTTTTTCTACGCTAGGGATATAAATTGTATTTAATAAAAATATATTTCATTCCGAGTCAATGCTCGAATTTCGAATATAAGGGATTATACAATACATTATTTTGAAGACACACTTAAGAGCTTATATTCACTTGCAAATCATAAAGTTATCTCGAATTCTCATCTCAAATGTATTGAGGCTGTTCTTCCACTATCGTCTATCTTCGTTTAAATTAAACAAAACTTCATTTTCATCTATAAACAAAGATCCTAAAATATTTTATTTTGGAGTAATTTTCGCCATCTTATATTTGTTCATAGTTATACATACATATATTCATAATAAGCCTCTTTCAATAAAATATAACATGTCTACTTCGAACTCAATAGCATATTGTTTCTAGGTGACTGAATACAAAAACAATACTATTTGAGAGCAACAAACGCTCTCAAGAAGCAAAGAATATATTGGACTTCATTAAAATCGCTAAAATCAATTTAAGAAGCTGCAACCCACTCTTCGACAACACACGCGCTGTGGCAAGCACACATTACTTGCAGTGAATCTGTATATACATACATATTTGTCATATATATGCATACCATGAGGACAAGAAAGTAAACTCCCGTCAATTACTCATCTCTCCATATGTATTGTGTTAGACTTTTGACTTCGCTACCATGAACGAAAGTATGTTACTCTTTCAGCACTTTTCAATGTTTATGAGCATAGTTCGTAAGTATTGCCAGTGTGTAGCATAAAACGTCGGCACACATACATACATCGATTTGCAAAATTTTATGACGACAGTATAGTGTGACACTCGTGTGTGATTGCATCCCATTCTAGCAGCATTTGTGTACTAAGCAATGTGGCTGCATATTTACTTTGTATTGTGTGGCATTATGTTGTGCAAAAGTTTAATCGAAATTATTGAAGAAAGACAAATTGCTTTTCGCTGCAGTTTCATAAGTCATGCTGAGCACAACAAACTCACCAACAAATCGTACACAAGCCCGCACATACATTCACATGCAAAGGTATGTGTAAGACAATGCAAAATACTGCTGAAACTTGCCACACAGACATGTGTAAGTATATACAATATTTGTACATATAGTATATACATATATGCTATATATATAATTGAATAGTAGTGCACTCATAGGAAGCAGCAACCAAATATGTATATTGACAGTCTGGAGCTCTGCTCTGTTTGGGTCATAAAGCTACAATGCCTTTTTGTTGAAGCTTTTGTCTCTTGGTGTCAAAGGTAGAATAATTTTCTGCATGCATACCAACATATGCAAAATCTTGAATGCTTCAATACCATGTATACTCTTATAATCAAAAGACCTCTATAATAAATATTTTTTTCGCTCCAAGTGTGGAAAGATACGTCCATTCAATAGTAACTTTTGGACTAGTTTCTGTTCGAAAGGAAGTACTTTTGCAATCAGTTTTAAAATGCGAATTCATATACATATATGATTTATATACCCCGTATGATTGTGAAAGCAAAAATATAAGATCAAATATCTTATAAGCACATGCAATCTGTCAGTTTGCTTGCTCACCTATACGCAGTTGTATATAGTATATAACAGTAAACTCATATGCTCCCACATGCATGCAAATAATCTGCTTCATTTCAATATCTTTTTGTCGTTTTGCTGTCTGTCTTTAATATTTTATTTATGTGCTCTTCTCGCATACAAACAGATGTGCAGGCATAACAGATTATTGTGGGATTTCGTTGTCATATTTGCATTGTGTATCTCTGGGCTTCAATAAAGCTTTTGTTTTTCGAGCTTTTCTTGAATTCTTTTGAAGTACAAAGAATTGAAAATATTTCTTGGTGTGCTGTGATCCTTTTAATATCGCATATGTATGTATGTTAAAATGCATATACTGAAGGCAAAAAATAGTAAGAAGACTTTGATATTATTAAAGTTAAATAAACAACTAAAACTAAATTAAAATAATGTATCTGGAAACTAAGAATTTTCTTATAAATATATTTTTTTTATAAAACCTCCTTCAGTTCTAAGAGAATAGATTCCTTAAGAAGATGCAGAAGAGGTGCATTTCAGTTTGTCTTTAACAATACATATACATATGTACCTATTCTATAAGTCCTTAATCCTAATCTTGTCATACGTGGGGCATAATTACTTCGTTATCACGTAGCTGGTTGTTCTAGACTATTTGTTAAAAAGCGTATAAAGCTCTCTTTTGAACATTTGTAGCGAATGGTATTAACTCAGCCTCGCATTTTTCTAGAGAGGCTCCTAGTGCGACCAACTCGAAAATGTTCCAGCGATCGAGAACCCAAATTATGGATAAGTGGAGTTGACCTGCCAGTGATCTTAAGGCCTTCCTGCCATTTTTGACTATGCTGGCATTTATATTTGGCGTCGACAAAGCCAATGTCGCCAGGATATTGAATATAACTATAAATCCCGTCACTAGTTACTCCGCTTAGAAGATGCTAACTGAATTTGGTAGGCGAATAGAGAGTCAGGTGTCAAGATCATTGAGGTATACACCCGGCCCTTCTCCACAGTCTATTACGGGCCCGTTGTTAACTCTATTCTCCTCCCTTACCAATGTCTTATTTCGATAAAAATCTTTAGGAGGTGATCAGAATTATATTCAGTATGTTTTTAGAACCTGAATAGAAATAAACATTGATAAATCAGTTAAAATAAAAATAGATTAGAATTAATTTCTACGACCATATTTTTATTAAAAAAATATATTTCAATTAAAAATCAACAAAATATATTTCCACAAGATCTCATTTTTTAAACTCAATATTTTTCGCATTTTAAAATACTCGATGCTGTGTAAAATAATTTTTTTCTGTCCACGCGTTTTGCCTTTTTCTCTAATTCTACTTTTTTCCTTTCTCATAATGGCATTATTGTTGCACTGTTACTCGTGCTGTTGTTATAATTTATGAGTGTCATAAATCTATGAAAAAGGAAACAATTTTAAGTAATTTAAAAAAGAACACAAATGCCGAGCACAAAGCAGACAAAGTTAAGTGCAAAGGGTCACGGAGTGGGCGAAGGGCAGGAGGAAGCCAAATGAACGTCACGGCGGCACAATGCCACTGTAGTTAGGGCAGCAAAGCGAAATCAGCGATTGTGTTGTTGTATTCTTGCCGCTGCTCGGCGGCTACAGCACTACATTGCATTGCGAGCAGGCGACATAAAATAAATAAAAGTTATGTTGCAAATAAATACAATTGCAAGCATTTTAAATAAAATTGCAAGGTTTATTGGCTACTGAGGGTGTTGAAAAGCAGTCAGTTGATAGTGTGATGTTCCCACTTCATGTTGGAGAGGGTGGAGGACAGGGTAGCGCGACTGGTTGTTACTGTCTGTGTTGTAAGTCAAGTGTTATGCGCTGAACGTTATGGTTGATTTTGTGAGATATGCAAAGATACTTACATATTTATATGTAATAGTTTTAGCGGTAATAGAGTGTAATGCAAACAATCAGTGGTTGCCACTGCGTGAAATTTTATATATTTTGTGCAATTATTGCTATTTATTTTGCTTAAATAAAACGGTTTACTGGGCAACCAAAAAAATTTAGCCAAAATAATAATAATTGGTCAGGCAGACATGTATATACTGCTTTTTCAAATATTAATAAATAATAACTCAATAATTTTTTTTTCCTTTGTTCTAATTGCAGATTAACATTAGGAGCTGAAACGATTTTTCGTATTTGTCGAACGCATTTTAAAAAGAAGAGCCGATCAATAAATTGAACAACCAACCCACCTAAAATCCCACAAAAGCGTAACTTAAGCTGAAACTTATACCCAACAAACAATCTCCACTCATTCGACGAAAAATTTACACATTCTTACCACAAACACCAACCAACAAACTCCCAAAAAACCAGCAAAATGTGGCCGTCTAACTGTCAGCGGCGCACACTGCTCGCCATCGTGCTCGTCTGCTTTGCCTGCCTCATTGCGCCCGCAGCGTCCCGCTCGCGTGACAAAGAAGGGCGTCGTCGCAGCGATCGCCTCTCAGCCGCCTCTTCCACCTCCGCCTCGTCCACGTACTACGCCAGCAGCGGCAGTGTGAACAGCAACTATGCGAGCATACCTTCCTCGGCCACCAGTTCGTATACGGGTCCCATGGACACGACCGGCTTTTGTGTGCGCCGTCGCGATATGAAGCTCATGTGCTACTGCACACCGGACGAGAATCACGTGCCCGTGCTAAAGGCGGAGTGTTGGGTATTCTCAGATATCTTGCCACAGAACGATACAACCTGGACGCGTTTCTTTCAGCAGAAGCGCTTGCGTGAATTGAAATTTGTCATACAAAATCATGGTCGCCTGGACTATATACCAACGCTAGTGTTTGAATCGTTAAAGAATTTGACCACCATTATTATTGAGTACTCGCAGGTGGATGTGGTGAAGAGCAATGCTTTTGCCAATCTACCATATTTGGAGCGTATCATCTTGACCAATAATCATGTAGCGGCTTTGGCTCAGGACGCATTCGCTAATCACATACGCTTGCGTGAGTTGAATTTGGAGCACAATCAGATATTTGAGATCGATCGCCACGCTTTTCATAACCTACCACAATGCGAGAAGCTTTTCTTAAACAACAACAATATCTCTAACTTGCATGACAGCCTTTTTGTGGAGATGCCACACTTGGTGTATTTGAATTTGGCACATAATCAGATATCAGTGCTGACCAGCGACATCTTCAAAGGTCTGGGTAATTTGAACGTGCTGAAGCTGTCGAATAATAACATCAATTTTATCGGTGATACTGTGTTTGCTGAGTTGTGGATCTTGTCGGAATTGGAGTTGGATGACAACAAGATTGAGGTTAGTTGCACTAATATGCGATATAAATAATTTGAAAGGATGTAGGCATAAATGTAATAGTTAAGGTTCTATTTATTCAATAATTGAACTAAAATCGGATTTTGACCTCAAAATATGCTATCTCGCTTTTATAATATATTTCAGAGTCATAACAGAAAATCTAATTTTACCATTTGTCAAAGGAACTAATATTTGAAATTCTTTGTCCAACACGATTGAATTAGCTAAATATTTAAAGCATCACTTCTGCTAACACCAGAAATAGTTATCCTCTCCTAAGGTCTTAAATTAAAGAACAATTGTCACCTTCTGCTGTAGATTTATTAATTTATTTAAGAACTCAAGATTTAAAAAATTTTAAAAAGCTTTGAAAGCTCTTAAGAAGTTTTAAAATCTCTTTAAAAATGTAGAAGCTCTTAAAAAGCATTGAAAGCTTCTAAAAATCTTTGGAAAATAAATAATTAATCAAGAGATTTTATAGTTCTTTGTTTATAGTATATACTCATTATATATTACTTTTGAGAGTGATTTCAACATTTGTAAACTAGAGGAAATAATATTCTGACTTCATCAGCATTGAAATTTATGATGTTTCTGCGAGTTTTGGTGTTTGAAAACTTCAGTGATCATCACTGAGTGTTCTGGAATCCAAATTTATGAAGTGAGCATTGGTCAAAATATATCGTATAATATATGTATACTTGATTAGAAAATACAATAAGAACAAGGTGCTGCTCTTTCTTTAGCATAACAATTTTCCACTTGAATATATAAAACTTGCACTTCTCTATAGTCACTCAAATTTACATCCATATATCCATCATAAATAAGAATATTCTTGCATACGGTCATATGTACCCTCGCAAGTGAATACGAATTTCGAACTCAACCACGACTGAAAGCGTCGCACATAAATATGTGTCAGTAGCTTTCTAACACTTCACAGCAGAGTAGTGGATCAAGCACGTCAAGTGGCAGCATAAGTGCGCACACACACTTGCACACAAGCGTAAAACGTTTGTCAAGTACAAATTCTTGTTACTTATACGCACTGTTGCACCCAGACTTTGCAAGAGTGTCTGTCTGGCGAGTTTTGTTTCAACTAAATTGCACTGCTGCTTAATGCTCCTATAGCATTGTGGTTAAATAATATTTTATAAATATAATATTTATTTTTAGTTTCCCTTTAATAAAGTCAAACTTGTATATTAAATATTTATTTGAAGACAATCGAATTATGGGATTATAAGTGTACTTAAAAGCTTAATTTCAAAATTGTTGACAACTTATGCAAGAAGTAAAACTATTAGAGTATTATTCGTTCGCTTTCTGATCATTCCGAAGATAGATCGAAAGTAATTATCCTACTAAGCTAAGGTGGCCCCTTCAGGCCAGCAGCAACAAGCCTCTAAAAAAGGACTCCCCTAAAATACATATAAAAAAAGGTATACATATATAACGAGTATTCGGTGCAGAAATGTGCCGGCTAATGTGGGTTAGACATGCCACCTGACAGTTAATAAAGACCGGCGAACATCACTTTCGGCGCAAACATTCCGCTACTTGCACACTTTAACGGCTATGTCCGGTAAGAATAAATGAGTCAGTTCATGTCCAGAGCTAATCAGGAAATAATTAGTTCACATTAAAAATGCCTTAACGGCTGAAAGAGACTTGAATAGAATGCTAAAATGGCCGTAATGGGTATACTCAGTAGCTGAGTAGCTGAGTGAGCGCGAGCGAGTGAGTGATTAAGTTACTTAATAGCTTTGTTTGGCTGGAATTAAAGCAGAAATAAAAGGCGAAAATTTACACTTTTGGCCAGCAATTAAATAATTTAATGACTCGCAGACGTGCTCTTTGTGTGCGCCAAAGATCGTAAATGGCGCTGAAGTGAGTAGTAATTTCATGCCAACCTAACCGTTTAGGAAGCCACATGGACTCAAGGGCAGCAATATTCTCACACATATAAGCATTAAGCCACTAATATACACATTTATGCTGGTGTACGTAGGCAATAAGAGGAGTGGCTGTAACTTTTTATTGCCGAAAAATATTAGTTTTTATGCTTTATTAATTAAGTATCATAAACGTAAAGCTGTGATTTTAATTCCTCTCGAAAATTATTTTATGAAAGCTCAGTCCTTTTTGAGTGCTTATTAAATTTAATTGCAACTATATGAAATATAACTGTTGAAGAAGCACAAAAATTAAAAAAAAAAATCTTTTTAAAGGAAAGCTTTCAACTTAAAATATTATGAATTGACGAAAAATAGCTTTTGCAGGAGAAAAAAACCATAAAAAACGTTAACTTTGGTTGCCCCGAAGCTATAATACTCTTAACAAATAGCAGCTCATGCCTTAGTGACTGTAGTGACTTTTTTCTTAGCAATAACCCATACCAAATTTAATGAGTATACCTGGTCAAATGAAAGAGCTTACCATACAAGCATTTTATTCCGCTGTTTTAGTTTGTATGATAGCTATATGCCATATAGATCTGATATCGGCAATTCCGACAAATAAGCAGTTTCTTGGAAAGCATGAAACTGAAGGAATGGTTTGCAGTTAGCTAAATTTACACTGCTCCTCACGTTAATCATTTAGTTATATATATACATTATAGGGTTTCTAACGTTTCCGTTTGGGAATTACAAATTTCGGAGCAAACTTGTTTTTTTAATATATTATCTTTCAGAAGTCATTTTGTGTATCATAAATACCAAATGGGTTTGGAAATCGTACTGAAGGTTTGCGTCTTAACTAAAAAAAAGTGCAAAAAGTGTGCGCCTAACAATGTTTGAAGGTCTGAAGAAAAACAAAAAATATTCGCTGTATACAACAACGAAAGAGCTAGTTTCGGACCAAACAGAGCAATGAGTAGGAGTGAAGAATGTAATACCTTGTTCAAGCGAATAATATGGTAGAGGACAGTAATAGTATCGCCATGAAAATTAACTAAATTTACATTTATTACATTATATATGTATATTTTGCTGATATTCATCCATCATGAAAATATTTTTTAAATTTCATAATATATTAGTACAAATCTTGAAATCTAGCACAAACATGACATACTATTTTATACTACTTTCTACCTGTCATTCATAAAATTCGGCTATGATAATATTAGCCCATTTTAGTCTAGTAAGTTAGTTTGCGCAGATGATAACTTGTGTGTAAAGAAACGTCTATTTAATCCCTTTAATTGGCTTAATTACAGCGCATTTCGGAACGTGCTCTCGATGGCTTGAATACGCTAAAAACGCTGAATCTTCGCAATAACAAGCTGAAGAAACTCGACAACGGACTACTACGTGGCACACCCGCACTTCTCAATATCAATGTGCAGAGCAACGAGTTGGAGACTTTGACATTTTATACATTCCAGCCAATTATGGATAATTTGGTCAACAGCACAAGTGAACTGCTGCTGTCAGGTGAGTTTAGCGCTACGAAAGTTACGTGAATGTTTAATATTTGACGTGGAAATACTGATATACTTTCATATATTTTATATGCCTTCAGTCAACTAGCAGACAGTCCGCATTGCTTCTTGGTCAAACAATCCGCAAGTTCTGCCATTAAATTATCGCACAGTCAGTTACTAAAGCCGACGTTCGCAAATATTTGCATTATAATAAGCGTATGTGTGTATGTGTGGGCATACTATATGTATGTTCCTATGGCGAACTGCTGACGTGTCATTTGTAAAAATGTCGATATGGCTGCGTCATGTAGATATGTATGTGTGTGTGTTATATTCGCTGTTCTTTGCTAATTACACTCACTTGTCGTCGGCCAGGCTCTCCCTCCACGCGACTGTAGTACGTGTCCGTGATGACCGACGCTTGAATGTCGGCTATTTGCAAATTTCTTTTCAGCCAACTGTCCTACGTGTTTTGCATGCGAAAGCGACGGTAATGTTTCTGCAGTTACTGAAAGAATAGCTGAGTAAGCTAGATTGCGGGTGTGTGTGTGGGTGTGATGTATGTATATTTACTATTTTAAAATTAAAACCAACAAATCAAGCGCTTTTTTATAGAAATCAGTCGGCTGAAAAAGTATATGTAAGTCTATGAACTTGTTAAGGTCACTAGGAATTAAATACTTCATGGTTAAAAGATTAGACTTTAGGCTTAGACTAGAACATTATTAATATCAATTTTCAAAGATATTTCTAACTTTAATATTTTTTAAATATTTCTGGCATCTTAATTAGACTTTTAAGATTTAATCCCTATTATCAAAATGGCACATCAAGTGCTAATTGAGCCCGATAAGGCTGCACTCCTACCTACCTAATCCCTATTAAAAGAGTTTTGGACGCTCTTAAAAAGCTTTGGAAAATATATTTTTTTGATTATTTTTCGATTTCTAAATAGATTTTCAATTAATGGATGTTGTAAAGCTTTCAAAAGCTTTGAACTGAGTTTAATTAGTATTAAAAGAGTTTTGAAAGATTATAAAAAAAATACTTCGAAAAATTTATTTGCTGAACACTTTTGGCTTCTTCAATAAATTATTAAGATTTGGTCTCTACTGAAAGTGTTCTCAACGCTTTTGAAAGCTATGAAAATATTTAAGACTTAACTTATTATTGTAAGGGTTTTGAGATCTTTTAAAAAGCTAGTGTTTTATAGGTTTGAAAGCTTTTAAATAGCTTTGAAAAAATATATTCGTTACAGACCCTTCCCTTCTTAAATAATTTTTTTAGGCTTAGCGCTATCAAAAGTAGTGCGAAAGCTTTGAGAAAGCTTTGAAAAATTACTAATGGAAGAGTTCTGAAAGCTTTAAAAAAGCTCTTCTAAAGTGCACTAGAATATGATTATAGACTGAAAGCGATCGAAATTAAGTGCTTTTATAATAAAGCTATAAAATGCGGACATATTGCTCAGATTGGATCATACATGCTATAGATGCTTTACAAAGTGATCGATCAAAATGAAGCTTATGAGCTTTTTATACCCTTTCGTGCATAAGAAATGCATCTTTGAAGGGTATTATAGTTCGGTATTTCCGAAGTTAATATATTTTTTTGTTTTTATTAAAATTACAATAAATATTATTAGTAACGCTCGCATTTTCCTGCACTGCACCCTGAAAAGCATCTGCCAAACAATATATTAAACAAGAACATGTCTATGTATGTGTGTATCTATAATATATGCTATATGTGACTATGAGGTCATAAAAAATTTTCTCACATAGCTACACATATCTCAACACTTCGTTGCTCGGCGTTTATGTGAACTAGTTCGACGTGACGGCGAGAATTGCACTCATTAAGGAAATGTTAAATCGTCACTGCTAGAATGAGCATTTCCGTTGACATTTGCTGCCTGCCGCCTGCCGCTTGCCACATTCCACTTACGGCAGTTTCATGTGGCACGGTGCAGTGACCAGTGCTGAACTCCGCCAGTGCCAATGTGAGTGGGAAAAGACTAGAAACCAACAAAAACAAAAAAAAAAAAAAAAAAAAAAAAAATGTGGCAGTAAACCACATGCAACCATGCATACAAACAAACATATCGTTACATCTAACTCGTTAATGTCCTTTGCTGCCACTATAATTTGCCACAGTTGAAGGTGTCGAAGGTGATAAATGGCAAATATTATAACAGTGACTTTTATTTGACTATGATTGCATATGCAGCTGATTGACTGTTTGGAATATTAATAGAGAATTTGAAGGGAATTAATAATAATCACCTAAAATTTTATTTTATTTACACACACAAAGAGTAGCAACAAATTACTGGCAGTGGCAGGCACCCGGTGCTTGCAGCTGCCACTTTTCACACAAAATTTCCAATCAACTGAAATTGTCAGAGTAGGCCAACATACGCGTGCACACACACACACACACATGCATACGAATAGAAATAATTTTGCTAAACGTTTTGTAATTTTCCAAATTCATGTCTGGCGCCTACACATGGGCCCCAAGCAATTTTCATAAAATTAAATGTGAATTCATACGAACCTGCGCACACACGGCTCACCAGCTTGCATGCTAGCACATCTATATCTGTGTGTGCGTATGGCACTTGGGTGTGTTTGTAGTAGCTAAATTGTCTGCCTAATTGTCGAAGTATTTCAATTTTTCATCCGTGCGGCGCGCACCCGCCCTTAGCCTTCAAGCGAAAAGTGTCCTAAAACTACTTGTATGTGTGTGTGTGTTTAGTGGCGCTTCCACCTCGCCTCCCTTTAACCTTTAACACTCTGCTTAATTAGCACCTTAGTGTTGAAAAATAGTTCAATGGTTTTTGCTTTGTTTCGGCACTTCGGTTTTGTCAATGCCGGCCGACCGTTCGACCAGCCGCAACGTGGACCCGTTTCGCCTTGTCGAGAATGAGGTCTACCACGATACCGGCGACGCTGTGAAAGCTTTACAAAACTGAATTGAAGCTAATGGCAGCCATTTAGTAACTTATTTACACATGCAAAAAGCCCGACAGAGGCACCAACACACATACAAAAATATATATGAATATGTGTGTGTGTGCTTGCACACTGATAAATCGCTGGTACTCATACACATATGCATACGTGTATAACGGTATACATATTCATTTGCATTTTATAACAGCGCACAGTTGCCAGTTAATTGGGTCTTTGTGTGTGTGTGTTTGAAGGCTGTGCTGATTGAGTATGTGTTGGTAGTGTATGAAATTAGCGTATTGCATGAAACTCACACACAAGCACTCTTATGCATATTTAAATATATTTGCTGTTGGGTGCTGTAATTGCATTTGCTAATGGGTAAGCGGCGGCAAATTGCCTCCAAATGACTGAAAATTACTTGAAAACATTCGTTTAACTTTATTTTTATGGCTCGTGGTGCTGGTGTGCGTTGCCAGATGCTTGCGCATAAGTTTTTAATTCACTTACACACATTGATTATGCCTATTCATACTTCATGCACGCATAAGTGTGCATGTATGTAGGCACACACCAGCGCATAACCACGCCGAAAACAGTTAGAAATCAAAATACATTTGTTTTTGTAGCGATTTATCATTATACGAAGTGCTTTTCGCCATAAGTGAATGATGCCACAATTTAGAAATATTATATACGCTATAATTTCGGTAATGACGGAGACAAGCGCATTCGCTCTGCAGTTTTATTCGCCTTCATAAGGAATGGTTTGATTATATGATTTAGTTCGGCAAATGCATTGCAAATACATTAACAGTGTTACTTTTCTTAAAACTTTTGTATATACATAGACATTAGATTGTCCGTCGGTATTAAAGTTAAATTATTTTTGCTGGCGTCCTTGAAGTTTTACTTGCTCCGCACACAAAGTGATCCTACCTAAACAAGCAATTTTTATTTTCAGTTTAAGCCACGACTAAAACATTTTAATTTTCAAAAATATTTAATATGAGGTACTTTTTACCTTAAAGAGTTCCTCAAAAGGCATCTGCTTAGCTTTCAGCATAAAAACATTCTTCTAAAAAATTATATGAACACGGAATTTAAAAGGCAAGTTCAGCCTATAAGTAACATAAGAGGACCTTGTCGTTTTCAAATTTTGTTGTTCCAATGCAAAAATTGTAGTATTCACTTCCTATTATTTGCTGGAATACTTTCTGGTAACAGTATACCTTAAAAATTATCGTATTTTCTTTATTCAGAGATATGGAGATAATAATAATCTTTTTGTTAGATGAATTAGTTCTTAATGCCAATCTCCCTTGCCCCCGCTCTTGATGATTAAGTTTATTTTACTTTTTTCAAACTCGTTACTATAGAGCATTACATCGTCCTAGAACAACGGTAAAATTTCAGTTATACAAATGTAGAGAATTTGGATCAAAAAGAGGAAATCGATTGTAGTCCGTACGTCGTTTGATGAATGTAAGCTAGCTTTATGTAATCTAATCCTTAGCCACAAGAGACATAAAACTCGAACAGCAAAATCCGATTTTTTAAACTAATTATTCTTATTGGACCTTAAAGCAACTTGTTTTCAACTTAAAGCTAAACACTCCTGAATGCCAGCTAAGTCCATTCGAGTCTCGAAAATTCGTCACTTAGTTTGAAATCAGTGAGCATTTCTGAACTTTTTACGCCGCATTTGCACATTTCTCTCTGTTTTGCTTCAGAATCCCTGAAAATATTTACGAGGAGAGCTATGAAGGCGCTTATATTTGTCATACTAACTAATTGAGCAATTGAGTGGCTGACTGCCTGCATGACTCTGGTGGCGAAAGTCACGAAAAAAAAAAAAATCGGAAAGATAAAAAAAATGCGGTGAGTTCAAGTAACGCTTGGCTGGCAGCAGAAGTAAGGCAAAAACAGGCTGAAGTAACTGATGGAAGTGAACAGACATTGGCAAAACCGAGAAGCAATCGAAAGCAAGATGTCAAACTGTAGCGAAAGTTCAATTCAAAGAAATGTTTCGAAAAAAGGGCAATCAGGCATGCACACGGTCACACAAATATAAACCTACACTATGTGTTCATGTATGTATATCTATCTATCTATCAATGTGTATGTGTGTAATAACCACTTTCAAGTGATGGATTCCATTAGTGCATAAAAGACATTTCGTTATTGCCATCTGCGTCTCCACGCTCCTCAGCAGCGCCAGTGGTAGCCAAGAACAAATATACCCGTCTCCATTTTGCTTTGCGCTGCGCTTTTACTGTTTGTCCAACTAAAAGTGTGACTGGCTGATAAACGGAAAGTGCTGCTACATCTAGATGTTGTTGTTGTGTTCGGTGTGCTTATGCCAAGGTATGCGCAATATTTGCCTGTTGCACGCTCGATTGCCACGAATTTCGATATTTGAACATCAAAGGAAAATCGTTTGTCGCATGCGACTGCCGCCACTTATTCCATGTAAAATGCTCACGATTTTACTTCTAAGTGTTGTTTGCTCAATTTTTATTGCTGCGGCGGTTGGTCGATGCACTTTGCGCCGCACTATTTCACAGTGCACAACAGCTGTGCGTGGCAGCGCGTCGGCGCTTACTTTGTGCCATAAGTCAGTAGTTAAACAAGCGGTTGGTGTGGCGTTAAAAGCGACATACAAACAACACCACCAACGACATGATAACAGCATCCATTTACATCAGCTGTTAGCAGCAATGTGGCTTGTTGTTCTTATTGTTGCTATAAGCATATGCAACATATGCAACACCAGCGGCATCTTTGCTTAAGAGCAACGCGCTTTATACGTTGTTGGTGTTGCTGTTAACAACGGCACTTTTCACCGTTATATTGTTGCCGACAGCAAAGTGTTGCAATGATGCGCTAAATATTTTGAAAGCATTCAAAATGTCAACGGATTGATGATGTCGCCGCGCCTCAACAGCTGCTCGCGGTAGGTGGGGCGTGGTGTGGTGTCTGTGTGCAAGTTGCGATTTTCCTTTACCACCGCTATTTGCAGTTATTGACTGCTCTTAGTAGCGCTTATAGTAGTTGTTGCAAGCGTTGTTGCTATTGTTGTTGTTAAGTGACTCTTACCAGCTTGTTGGTGATGTCACAGTGCATTTCCGCGTGTCCCATTGCCTCAATGTTCATGCATTTTTTATATGTCACATTCAACACTGTCAACCGTGAAGGCAACAACAACAGCAACAAGTGTGCGCATCTTTTGCCACGCTTGCCGCTTTTCGTAGTGCATGTAGTTGCTGTGTTGGTACGCGTCGAAAATTTAATGGATTGAAAGTGTTTCAATGGCGCTCGAGTGTTTTTACTTAGTTTATGGCAACACATCGAATTTTATGTGCATTTTGACACGCCAGACATTTGGCTCTATGCTCACGATGCTTGTGTGTACGTTTGTGTGTATGGTGATTACAGCGACTTGAAAGGTGACATCGAATGGTGTTCAATTTCAATATATTTGGAAAAGTGCAATCTTCGACTTTATTTTGCACAAATTTTGAGTTTTATTTATGTTTTGGCAATTTTTTAAATAATTGGTCAAAATGGGTTCACATTTCACTGCTATATTCAATAATTCAGCTTCGAGTACATAAATGAGGAAAATTAGATTTTTTAATTAGTCGAAAATAAGGACGGTCTTTATGTTTTTGAAAGGTGGATGTGCTTTTTCAAAGAATTTGAGGTTTCTGGTGTGGAAAGTGCTAGCAACCTACGCTAGATTCACAAATTGTTCCAAAATATTCTATATATTTTCTATGATGATCGCAAATATATGTATAAACATATAAAAGAGCAATCAGCAATGCGCTTAAATATAGAAGTATCTTTCATAATATCAAATGGTGGCACGATCCTATGCAAAACACTTCACAGAACCTACCTTTTACTTTTCTTTTTAAATGTTGCTTGCTTTTCATTATAAGCAACTTAAGATATCTTCACCTAGAGACATGACATGGTCGGGGGATGATATTACATTCGAATATTTTTGAAGCATTTCCATTTATATTCTTATCCCAGACCTGAGCAACTTACTGTTCCTGCTTTCATGCAGTGGAATCCTACCTGACTAGCTCAAGCAGATTGTTCAAGAGCTCACCACATCAATATTTATAAATATGTAAACACATGCACTTCTAATCGTTACACAAGTGATAGTTTCGCCATAGCGGAGCCGGGCAATTGAATGCCCAGAAATAACGAAAAAAGCCGAATAGTTTTAATACCTCTTCCATTCGATTCTCTCACAGAGGCACCAGAACAAAATGCAACATGCGAAGCAATATTTGTCATAGGTCCACTTACAATCACAAATACACACACACAGTGGTGCACATAGTGGCATGATCAAGCGCAGCTGGTGTTGCACAAGAACATTGGAAATTTATTGTGGGAAAAAATTGGTTTCAGCCTGCACCAAAACTAACACAATGCACAGGCACTCGGTGGAACAAAACTGCGGACTCTCCATGTGGCTTTACAACACTCCGATGACCAACAAAACACCATGTTGCATGGCAAGCAGCGGCCGGTGCGGAGCAATAATAAACATTTGTTATGTGCAACAGCAGCGTAGAAAGCGGTGACAGCCTGAATTGAACTGAAATAGAAGCCGTAACAGAGCTTTTTTAGTTTTGCTTGAGCATTAAACGGTGAACGCAATTTTTGGATTGGAAAATTTGCGCTTTGTTAACAATTTTAGAATGTGACAGTGGCGCAAATTGTGATAGTGGAGATTTTTAAATCTATATTTTAAATCTACTTATATATTTTATAGTGAGAAGAGCTTTTCTTGATATCTGCCCTTTGTAATCGTCATAAAACACCAAGTAAAATTTTATTAACAAACACATTGGCCAATAACGAAATCTGGGTGGGTTAACTAAGACCTTAAATATCGAAACAAATTTTCTTGAGAGGAACTAATATCTTAAATCATTTTTTTCTGTTTTAAATATAATATTTTGATATATTATTTATTACAAAAATGTGTAGACTTATTAAAAGTCCTACATGGCCATCAAGAGAGACTTTCAGTTATAGAATAAGCCAGAGAAACCAAGGAGTGTTAAGGATGAGTAAGTATTTATAAAACTTAACTGTGAAATTTAACTATTTTCTTTTTTATTAAAGCTATGAAGGAACATTGAGCGGCATCTCTTATGTAAAATTTTAAAAAACAAAATTGCACTTCATATTTTGACCCTCAGGAGCAGTTGTTGCAGCAATAGAATACTTTTTGTTGGCAAATTGGGAAAGAGCGAATAATTTGTTAAAAAAACAAATATTTTTCTCTAAATTTTGGAAGTATTTTCGTTAACTATGTATAAATATCTCCTCCATATATTAATTAATTTAAAACAATAATTTTCTTATGAAAAAACTCTCAAATATCACTTTTTTAAGTGTATACAACTTAAAAGTCGAAAAATATACGTTAATTTCAAAGAAACCAATATTTAAACAACCCACTGAACGCCTCAAACTTTACAGTCAAGTACATTGATAACTAACAACAAGCCAACATTTCAATTTACAACAACAGCGTTGTGTTTCTATCACGAGACTCATGCACTGCTACAACAAAACGTTGCGTCTATATGTGGTATGAGCTGTGCGCTTAGAAGTATTTGAGAAATAGTGTTGGACAACGCGGCGTATGAGTGACTAAGCGCGAGAGAAAACAGCGCTTGGGCGACACAACAGTTCTTTGCACTACAACAAAAAACTAAAGGCTGTCGAATGGCAAATAAATGCGCGCAGTATAAGCCAATACCAGCGTATTTACTTGTAAAATTGTTCCGCATAAATGTACAAACGAAGCATGTGAAGAAGCAGTTCGGAACGCGCGCTCGAAGCTTTTGCGACTTCACTCCACAGCGGTGCCGTTAAATACCGTATACATATGTATATGTGCATCCACTCGACGCTTGCAGCACGTACGGTGCTACTTTATGCGGCTTGTTTATTTTCATTTGATGCATGTGACTGACCACTTCCACATTTCTACACGGCTGTTGCCGCTCACACGACCTGGCAATAAATTTCACATTCGACAATTTTATGTTGTTATTTTGCCAACTGACAGCTGTGCCATGGCGAGTGTGAGTATAAAAAGTCTATAAAATTCGATTCCTAGAAGTAAAATCGCGCATAAACAAAAATATGTTTCACTTTTTGTTATTGTTGAGTGTTTCTGCTGCGTGTGTGTGCGGCAAGTTGACAGCTGTCATGATGTGCAGCACCGATGGGAGCCATAAGATGCTTTTGCAAGGCAGTTTTTTCTCAATAAATCATTGGCAACTGCTGTCGATAAAATAGGCAGTTTTCAAAAACGTAAATAAAATAAGCAAAAAATAATAATTTTGTTAAAAATAAAAAATCTGCTCGATTGGTATATTTGTGTGGTAAAAATTTGTATTTTATTAAGTAAAGAAACTAAAACTAACCTTAATTTGCTTGATTGTCGGTTCTTAAAAGTATTTGTATTCGATCACGAAATGTTCAATATATTTATTAACATAACTATGAGTTTTGTTTTGTTATAAGTAGATCTGACATGCATATCACTATGAACTTCTATCTCAGATTTCCATATATGAAAGCAATGAAAAAATATGAACAAGATTTGTTAAATGTTTAAGAGTATCTTAGTATCATATTAAGTCCTTCACTAAATAATTTCTTTTTTTAGTGCAATTTGAACACGATTTTTTATTGCGTAAAAGATTGTATGAAATTATGTAGTTTCTATTTTGCTACCTTTCGGGAAAGTTTTTGCTTATACGCTCATAAAATATTTGATATTTGCAGGCAATCAGTTTGTTGTAGTAGTTTTTGACAACCTGGTTTGAGGAGAGAGTTCTCCCATCCAAAAATATTTCAGAGACCTATACATAAAAGTCCGAAGGAGCCAAGTATGAAGAATATAGTGGGTGTGGTAGCGCATCTTATTCAAACTGAAAAAGCTTTTGTCAAGTCATCAAACTTTTATGAGTTATCGCGATATTGCTTAGTGAACGACCCAATAATATCGTCTTACATACTTTTTAAATTATTTAAATCGCACTTCGCCTTATAATTTTCATTTCAATGAGAATATCTTTTCTTTAAAGTAGATGGCGCAGGCAAAATCAAAGCTATACAAGCCTTAGAAAAAAATATATAAGCAGTTAGAGCAATACCTTCTTATTCCTTATCTGATTACCTTTAGCAATTATATTATAATCACCCCTGAAAGAAATACTCAGTTTGAAATAAAGCTGTTTATGTAAAGAAATAAATCTTTCTGATTAGATGCAATCACTCTACTGATTATTTTATTTTATCATACGGATATAGAAATTTAAATAAAATCAGTTATTTCTAGTAAATTTTACAAATCAAAAAATATATGTCAGCGATATAACAAGAAAAATCAGTCAAGAGCATTACTGACCATCAATATGTGTTAAACATTATGTTAAACGCTTCGGTATGATTTATATCTAACTTACAATTGCCTGAGCTATCTTTTAAAACATATGAAAGGTTGATTGTGTTATAGTGTGTGCATATGTGTATGTATATGTGTATGCACATGTGTATGAAAGTTTTGAAGAATTCTATAATCGTTAAAACAAAAAACAAGACCGGTTAACCTTTTAAACAAGTTTGTTTATATTTATTTGGGTTAGCTATTAGAAAACACTTATTTAGGTGTCCACTCATATGACTCATATGACCAAGCGTATATTGACATATGTACATACATATTTTAACCACACACATTTACATGAATACCCTTTTGGTTGATTTGTGGCCTTTAATATCGTTCCTCCCATATGCTCATGACTATTTGGATATTTAGGATAATATCATACATATTTGCATCCAACTATAAACTGTATACATAAGTATTTTACATAACTTCTGTGTAAACATACATAAGAAAATATTTAAATTAATCGTAAAAGATTTGTGGGTTTTTCTTTGAAAAATCAAAAATGGATATTTTGAACCGAACTTTAGGGATGGCCTCTGGAGTATAAACAATAAGTGTGGATTCTAAAAGAATTGTCAAAATTAATTACTTAGAATTAATTTCACATAAATTTTTAATACTTCACAAAATTTTAGTACTTAGTTAAATTAACATAACCTATAAAAGCAAAATCAGAAATCATCAAAAAAAATTTAGTGGCAACACTCACAGCATGCGAATTGAGAAATATCATTTCGAAAAATCAAATATTCTTTCATTGCTATAAAACATTCGCCCTAATTGTCTCCTGAGCATCAATCAGCTGAGTAAGATTGCCCAATAATCACTCTACACTTTGATGTAAAAGAGACTTAACTTAAAAATGTTAAATTACTTCTGATTGCCTTAGCGCGCTGTCGTTTTAGCAAAGTTCAAAGACCATTTCTTTATTTTCATTCGACTTCTTGATGAGAGAAATAGCGTAGCGCCTGGCAATTGCAACGCTCTGGTTTTAGGTATGCAGTGGTCTGCAGCTCTATTTGCAAAACGGAATGTCGACAGTTCGTGCACTCTCATGACCGCGGAACTGCTTTAAAACAATGAAAAAGAACGCAAAAAATAACGTAACAAAAATTAGCTCCATCGGCCAAAGCAACACCAGAAATACAGCAAAAAAGCAGGCAATCCCGACTAAGGCAGGCCATCAAAGCGCCAACGAACCGTGGTCTATGTAATCTAAAAATGAATAAAACCGTTCTTACACAAACAGTAATTCGAGCCTTTTTGGTGGGCGAGAGAAACGCTCACCATCAACCGAGCAACCGCGCAGCCAACAAACCCAACACTAAAAGGGGCATTTGCAGGAAAAGCGAATTGCCAAAAGCGAAAGCGATATTCACCATTTTTTCCGATGAAAAAAAAAACAACAGCAAGGCAACCCAAAATAGAGCAACAATAAACTAGATGGCCTAGTTTTAGTCTGCTAACTTTTATTTTCGGTGAGCGTTGTAAATGTTCATGTTATGTTGATTCTTGCGCTCACAGAACACAGACGCTTCCACTACGCTCATCCACATGCACACACACACACTATAAATGTATGTATAAGTGTATAGCACCACTTGTGTACTTATGCGCTAAAGAGCACACCTTGTACATGTTTAAACTGAGCAGTGTTGGCTTTGCGCTAAATGAGAGCTCCTCCGCGCCATCGCCGGAACCGGCTTCTTCCTCTGCTAGGCTTCCTAGGGCAGTTGGTTGTCCTCTCGAGGGTTTTATCATTTTTATTGCATGCCTCAAGAGTCTTATGTATGCAAATTAAGTTCGCAGCATTACGACTCCGCTATAGTTCAGATACATACACACACACCTACACAGGAGTGCATATATGTGTGCTTCAGACATACTTGCTTCGTCTTCAAGCTTCCGCCATGCTGCGCCTACTTAGGTGACGGTTATCAGCGGCTGCTGCTTCGCAACATGTTTGTTGTTGTCTTTTGGAGACTTTCTTCGGTCGTCTCAAATTGACCTATAAGTGTTGTCTATGTGCGCGACATCTTACTTATATTTATACATAAGTACATATGTATACGTATTAGATGCTGTGTATGGTAGAGTCTTACATATTGGCCGCAGTGGTTCACTTTTCGGGTTTGCTTAGTGATATAGTTTCTTCTTGAAATTCTTACTCTTGATTGTTCTACATAATAAGTTCCTGCTCGTTCTATTTAAATTCTATTACATATGTGCTAAGGCACCATTTGGCATAATAAACCTATTTTTCGCTCTACAATTGCCTACCAAATACAAAAAAATAAAAGTAAAAAAAAATATATAATGTAATTTGCAGATTTATAAGCACATCAGTATGTAAGTATGTAATTTTTTAAAAAACCTTGCCTTCTTTGATTGCTTATTTATGAAGTTAAATTGACTAAGACTAGAATGTTGATTTATATTTACAATCTGATCAAAATTTACACGAATATATCCAGTCGTGGAGTCATCGAAATTGATTGATGCCATGACAGCATTGCAAAAGTTGAAGAAGCCATGCTTGTAAGTAGTCGTGTTGGCATCAGAGACATAGTGGGAATGAAGCGTGTCTCTGCTAGACTCTTACTAAAAGAACGCAGCCTTTGCAAACACGACGTTGAGTAGAGATCGAAAAAGAGATGCTCGAAACCCCTACATTATTCTAACACATAATTTATGGTAGCTAATCGTATGCTTAAGAGTGTGATAACGAAACTGTCCAACAATCTAGCGAATGATGCTCTAAAAATGAGATGATAACGAAAAAATAAAATTCGCTAGAATTATATATCGTATGAGGAAAATTTAAATAAGCTTTGGCTAGCTTTTATTGGCTCAGAAATTAAATTTAAGGCGATAATAAAGACTGTGTGAAATTGTAATTTGCTTCAAATTTGATCAAATAGTAACCTCGTCCTCTTTTCATGTTTTAACTCTTGGGTTTTATTTTACCTCCGACGACCGTATTAAACAGACAAAATCTATAATACAAATAATATCGTGGAGCACACTTTGCTAATATTTAGATTAGTCTAGATTAGATATTAAGACTTACTACGGATATATACAACCGGGTAAAATTACACTGCGGTATATGTACACCGAAAAAATCGTGAAGAGCTTAGATACAAAGCTTGGGTATTGACCTGGCCCCATCATACATATACCTACAAATAGGTAATTAATTTCATATTCACATAGTTAGTTTGGATTAATTTAGCTAATTTAGCTAAGTTTAAAAAAGTTAATAAAGGTTGCATTTCCTTCAGTGTCCAGAAGAAAACTTCAACAAGGAGCATTCAATGCCAATTTGGTTATGAAGATGTAATATATCAACAGAATATACAGCACGACTGTTTCAACGGCTCGACTTTCATTAAGAAAGGATATGCGTCCAAGTCATTCGCTATGATGGGCATTTCACAGTTTCGATAACTTTTCATGTATTTCCAGAAATTATACTTTCATCTATCTGTGATATCTCTCTCAGTTTTTGAGATATCGATTTGAAATTTCGCACTCATCCTTTACACTTAAGGAGCTGTACATTTGCTGGAACTGATGTAATCGAACCAACATAGAATACATTTGCCACACAAATTGAATGAGACAATCAGCGATCGGGATCAGGTCCTTTTATGATAATTTTTTGTAATAGATGAGATATCCTTTCAGAATATGGCATACATTTTTGTCCAAGGCAACGATGCAATCTTTGAAAAATTTGTTTGCATTGGACAACTAAACATGTAGCTGCCATACTTACTGACCAATGATAACCAAGTACTCATACGAAAAAATTTTTTGTGAAGGGTATTATAGCTCCTGTGCAACCGAAATTAACTTTTTCTTGCTTTTCAAAATCTTGCATGCCAGCCATGATATAAATTATGCAAAATCCAATTTCTTGAGCGCCGCCTGTGCCGCTTGGAAAAAGGATATTAATAATATTTCACTGCCAAAGGCAATCAAAATAGATATGCGCGATTTCGGTGAAACTTCACCAATCAAGCAGAAAAAGTATTAATATATTAAAAGCAATCTACACCGAAAAAACGCATTTCCTTACACTTCAACGGACACGTGAAAATTTACACACACATCCATACAAAAGCATTTCCGCGAAACGTTGCCATATTATTATCAACGAAAATTTAATAATAAGAATTTCGCAATAAACTAAACGCAAAACGATTTCAATTTTCAATCAGCATCAGTAAACGTTACTCTCGCCACCACAACAATAACACCAACAACAATATTCCTAACTGTTTATGTGCGTATGCATGTACATCAGAAAGCGCTGGCTCACCCACCACTCACACAATAATTCGCCGGCTTACTTTTTATCAAATTATTTGATGCAATCTACCAAACGAGAAGCAAAAGATCAAAAAACAGTTCAACGCCCCTCTAACCGAAAGACAAAAACACACGAAAAACCCGCCACAACAACAAACAATGATGGCAGAAATATTAAATAAGCAAAAAAGTTTGGCGCAAAGTTTTTTCCCACTTTTTTGTTGGCAATATATGGCGGAGGGGAAGTGCGCTAGCGCTGTGCAAAGTAAATTTGTGCGAGGCAAATAAAGAAAGCTGCGAAAAGCCCGCACAGGCTCAAACACAAACGCAAATACAAACACAAGCGCTACAAGCAAACAAGCCAAACGGCAAACAGATAAAGAGTCAGTCTAACAAACCGAAGGGAGGAATGGGAACAGGCTTACGCCGGCAGGCCGACCGCCAAAGAAGTCATTGCAAACGATTTAGCATTACCGACGAATAAATATTACGCTTGGGGATAAACATTTTTATGAAAATATCCAAACAAATCAATGTGGAAATCAAACAATCTTCGATGAGCAGAAAGTTATGACCGTTAACAGTGGCTGGGCGCTTGGATGTTCGGGTGGTTGGCTGCTTAGGCGGATGAGCGCAAACGAAATTGCCAGTAAACGGAAATTCAAATACTTCTGACAGCGGTGCGTGGAAGGGTGCTTGGTGGTGTTGGCAGCACATATGCCGACCGAAATTTGGGGTGTGAAGACACTTTCATTACTTTCTTCATTCACTGCTTTTTATTACTATTATATTTTGTTTGTGCGAGGCAGAGGGGAAATTGTGATTTGCAATTCCATTACATTTTGCGAATTAATATTAAATACGTTATTGCAACGCTCCTGCTGGCACTTCTACGCACACAAACACACATTTGTATGCATTTGCAGCGCGCTAAAATCTCAGCGGGTGTTTGGCCATTCTTTCGCCTAATGCCCAAATTTCTTCATTACACAACACTTCAAGCTCGTCGCAGCGCCGATGTGTGTCACTGATATCGCCGCGCTTCACTGTGTATGCGAGTGTGGGGGTGTGTTAGTGGTGGTTCAGGGTCGCCCAAGCGCCAGCTGATATTACATTTTAATGATGCAATTGTTTTCTTATTGATTGAAATGTATTGGCACATTTGCTGTGGACTATGGATATTTCATGGACTTTGACAGCATTTCTCCCACGGCTTAGCTTTTTGCTGCCTACCCTCTTGTAATGGTCGACCGCTTCAGCCCCATCGGTCCAATGTGCTCTGTAAAGCAGTAATAATAATAAAGGGGGCTTGTAAAAAATGATCTCAAAGCACATCAACTGTGAAAGACAATGCAAAGTGGCGAAAGTGTCAGTAGATTAAATGTTGAAGGCAATAATAAATGGTGAATTTTGCTTTTATTGAAATCGGAATTCTAAATGATGTCGAGCGTATTATATTTGCTTTTCTCGGCCGCGCTGCGCTTAGCGGACATCAAAGCCATCACAATTTTTGTTGTTGTGCGAGTTTTGAGTAATTTTGTGCTATCTGCCTTAGGCTGCAAGTTCTTTGCATTATTTTTATGAGTTTTTGGTGTAATTTATGAGAAAATTTGTGTACACGATTCAAATACTATTTTTAAATGAATCTTTTCTATTTAATAAAAGATATTTATTTTAGCAGAAACTTTACCAAAAAGGCAAATATTTTTTACCTAAAAAATGGCTTGAAAAAAATCTTTAAAATAAATACCAAACCTTTAAAATATAAAAATAAATTATACTTCTGTTTATGTTAACACAATAGTATTTTTTGATGCTTTATAATAGCTATTAGGCGATTGAAAAGGGAGGCGCGGCAGCCTTAGGCTATCATTACGTCTGTTGTGCTTCCGAGAGTCGCCAATTAAGCCTTATCCAGAAACTCAGTACATTTGGTAAATAACCAGATTTTTTCCACCCCAGCAGATGTCCAGTCTCAGCCGACTGAAGGCTGGAAATTCGCAAATTTAATATTCATTGCTGTCCGCGTATTACTCCGCATTCCTCCGATCCTCTTTACCCATATTCTGAATGTGGATTCTTAATGGCAGGTGCCCTGTGATCACCTCTTCATTGTTACTAAGTTCTCATTTGCCTAGGATTAGAAGCTTTTGGTTCTGTCCACCATTAACATAACACCAAGGTACCTTTGTGGCATGCCTTGTGTCCCTGATTTTCCAAGAACTTAAGTGTTCCTCTAGAGTCCTTTTTTTCCAAACAGAAGTTGTAGGAGCTTGGGGATATTATATTCCTGGCTTTTTCCAAGCTAACTTGTCTGGGTTTCGTTTCCTTCTATTCCTATTTCTATCCGTCTTGCATGATCTAACGCGGCGAGACTTAATATTAAATTGAGTTTTGTTGCCAGAAAATTAAAAAAAAACTTACTTTGAATATATCGCCGATAAGTTCATACTTGTACATATGGCCTTTAGACAACTGAGATGTAGATAGCATAAGGTGTCATATTCTAAGCTAAAAATTCTGTTGTTATAGGAGCAAATATGTTGTCTTATTTTGTGTGTAATCAATTCCTCATCCACAAAATTGCTCTCTGGTTTCATTATTAAGATGAGGAGGCAAAGAAGTCACACCCAAAATAATTCACAATCCACCAGACTAAAATATTTTCCTTATTTATTATTTGTGTATTCAAGTTATTATTTCAGAAAATTTTGCATCTGCCAACGTTAACAAAGCCAAAGCATCACAATATTTGTTTCGTAAAGTAATCCTTGAAATATCAACTAATTAATGTGTTGAAAATGCCAAACAAACACACACACATTCAACCCAATGAAATATTACAGCTACTAAGGAGGTATAGACACACATACATACGTATATTGGTGACGTCAATACTTCGAACGACGCTTGTTCAGCATGCCACCTTTAGCGGGAAAAGCCTTCATCTAGTCAAGAGCATCAATAGATAGCTACGTATGTGGTAGTTGCTATAGGATTAAATTTGTCACTCGTATTGTGAGGTTGCGACAGATAAACTATAAACATGTACACAAACACCACAACAGTTGACATCTGAATATAATAAGTTAAGCCAGTACCATTACTATATAAGTATATATACCATTATATATATATGTATATATCATGAGCTCTTCCACATACCACCCACAACTACATGTGATTTGTGTACAAACTCAACAAAGTTCAGCAATCTGAATTTGAAGTGCTTTAAAGCAAAGTGAACTTGAGCTTTAAGCTGACGAGACGAATCCGTGCGCAGCATATGCTAGTTGCAAGTATTGGGACATTAGCACAGCGCAGAGGAGAAGTGCGCGAGTAAAGCAGATGCTTAACGGCATTTGTTTTCGAAAAGTTTCTTGTTTATGAAGATGGATTAGAACTGTTTTGCCAAGGTAATATATGGGTGCTTAAGTTTATATGTGACTGTGTAATATGGGATATAATGTCAAATGTATATACTTTCTTGCTATTATGTTTATTATATGTGGAATTGGAGTATTAGCAAGTAAGTACTTCAGTGATAGGGAAGAGATGAAACCTGCTTAACAAAACTATTACAACCGAAATAAATAAACAGTAAAAGTGGCTGAAGCAGTGATGTTTCTTATAAACGAACGAAATTGTTTGTATATTAATACTTAATAAATAAGCGTAGGAAAGTTAAAGAACAATTGAAGAACAATTGAATAAGATGGTGGTGGATATTGTTAATTTTTTTTTTGCAAAAGTTGTAATTTTTGACAATATTTGAGCAAATGAATTTCACACAAGAATGGGCTATAGGCATTTAAAAAAAAAAGTAGAAAGTAGCTTTCGGCATTTCTTGCAGTCTTCTCGATCCTGTCAGCCCCTTCCTGAAAATGTATTCTGCCAACAGACCAGTCAATATGCCAATCATGTTCCTTCAGTTCTTTTTATCAGGAGTGAGTAGGAACTTTCTATATTTCTGATCTATTGCTTTGCACGCATTTCGTCTCCATAGCAATGATTCTGTCCAGATCGTCAAAATTAAGTTCTAATTGAAGTTGTTGGAGTGGTTCTTAAGGCTCCCTTCTCATTGATAAAGCAGTTTTGTAATACTAAAGGCTTCAGAGTTTAAAATTATAGAAAAACTTTCTGATGTTGACGCGAAAAGCTGAACCAAGACATCCCACTATTTTTACCTGAATTCAGGATATAATTTATGTATTATATGAACGGGTTTTTCTATGAAAATGATTCTGTAAATTCATTCGGTATCTGAAACCTCATGAACTCTTCAGGAAAACAAAAAATATACGGGAAAAATTCCTATTTGACTCAGTTGGTAAAATAAAAAGCCTACAACGGAGGTTAGGAAAGAAAAGGTAGTCGTCTGAATGAGGCAACTTTACTATACATTTAATACCTGTACTATAACCTATATATTAACGTAAGAGTAACATTACATAATACGTAAGCTAGTGAATTCGGAATAAGATTTCGAGTAACAACACAAAAAGTGTGTTAGTGAAATAGATGTTTATGTAACCCAACCGTATAAGCACCTAAAATAAACTCTTAAAGTATTGCCATACCCGAAAAACCACTCATAATTACATTTTGAAGCCAGTGCCAACACAAATAATTTTGGCAGTCATTATATTTGCTGTTGTAACAAGAGAGCATAAACTGTCACCTCATGGCTTGTGAAAGTGTGAGTTAAATGCCGACACACTGTTTATCAGAAAACCTGCGAGCGGCGGCTGCGAAGTCATAAACTCCGGCGTCAGCTGACACGCATTGACTTCATTTACATATTCAGTACTCCAAGCGAGTAATATGAGCCATGTTTGTGATAGTGAATATGAACAGCGCATACATCTATGCATGTATATATGTGTGATATAGAACGCTTTCAGTATAAAGGCTGGTCGCCTGCCTATTTAGATATGCCGCACGCATTGATGATTAACATTAAAGCGCTTTATTGGCCGGCAACACAATGCAACGCAGCACCGGAACGCAAAGAGAAAACTAACGAAGCCAAGGTATTTACCAGTCTAACATATGTGTGTATCTCGCACTCATTTCGTAGTTGTTGTTGTGGTTTTAAGGTTGCGCTGTGCAACTTCGCTGTTTGAACAATAAAGAAAACTCATTTGTGGTTGCGTGAGTGTTGGTTGAGAGTCAAGTGTTGTTTTTTTTCTTGTTGTACACCTATGGCAACAATCCGAGTAATAATTAGCTTCGGTTGCAGAGGCACACATCCGGTGGCGCACTTGTAGCGTGCTAATAGCTGCTCATGCATAGCTGATGCTTCATAATTTATTCATCTCAATGATGCTGCCGCTCAATACAGACGCACGCGCGTACCGTTATGTGTATACATACGCATATAAGAGTATACAAAGTTTGCCATACTTGAGTGTATGGTTTAAAATATGCAGAATAATTAACCCGTAATGTATGAGTGAGCTGCCGAAAGCTACTTAAGATACAGGGCCTGGCGAGGGAACATGAAGATATAAACATATTCATGTATGTTTATTAAAATATTTCAATAAAAATAAGGTTATAAATATAATTTTTAATAATTATCGAAAATTTGGAATTAAATTTCCAAGAAAGAAATACATTTTCTTACTTTTGTTTGGATTGCTGGCAGTACCTTTGATTGCAAATATTTTTAGTTTAGATTATTCAATATAACTCTTAAATATTTTTTAGTAAATGAAGCTGCTGATGATAATTTACAAGTCCGCTTAATTGTGGGCATGGATTTCTACTTAGGTAGCTATACGTATACTTGAACAAAGTGCTTAATTGTAGGCAAAAATATTAGTTGTATTTCAAAAAATTAAGTACTTTATTTAATAAAAATTTCTTATCAACATCCTCGATATTCTCAAAAAAAGCATATTCTCAAATAATTATAAAATCAATTTCTCAGTTATTTATATTTAATTACATATAAAAATGAAGCACCTAAATGTAGGCATTGCTCTCTGGGATTATACTGCTACTTCGCAAACGATGAAACGTTGCCTACGTTTAGGTTTCAAGTCACATCTGAAAAAATAAATAACTTGGAACGCGGTTTATCGATTGTCCAGTTAGAATTTCATGACATTCCATAGATTGGTAGTGAAGTTATTGCGGTTTAAGTGTCAGTATGTTTGTGTTATCGGTGCGAAAATGAGCTTCGAACAAAGAGCCAACATTAAATTTTGTTTTAAAATTGGTAAAACTTTTACCGAAACCTTTCAATTGATGAAACAAGTTTATGGCGATGATTGCCTATCCCGTAGCAGAATGCACGAGTGGTTTCAACGTTTTCAAAGTGGTCGTGAGGACATAAATGACGATCAACATGTGGGCCAATCCAAATCCGTGATCACCGGAAATTCCATCGAAACTGTGCGTGAATTCGTTAAAATTCACCGAAATCATCATTAAAATACATGGTAATGGAATTGAACATCTCCAAAACAACGATTTATCGCATTTTGATCAAACATTTGGGCTTACGAAAGTTGCCAAAAATTGCTCAGAATCCAGCAATCAAAGGACATCATTAAAGAGATCAAAATCATATTTTAACCATTAACCACTCCACGTATTCACCTGATATGGCACCGTGCGACTTCTTTCTTTTCGGAAAATGCATTTGTCCATGAAAGGAAAGCGTTATGCAGACGTAGAGGCCATACAAAAGGCTTGTACCGGCATACTGGCGGCCACACCGGCCAACGAGCTAAGCACTCGTTCGACATGCTTTTACACCATGCAAAAAGCTGTATTGAAGTATTGAAGCAGATGGAGACTATTTTGAATAAAATAAATTGATTTTGCAGAAAAACCCATTTGTTCTGTTTTACTTTAAAGTCCTGTATACTTTGGAAATCACCGTGTATTTGTTCTTTAATACTGATATTCTTTATGATGTGTTTATACTAGCTAATATTTAATACAATTTTGGAACCACCTTAAAAAATAATGTAGGCTCAACTGATTTTTCATTTCATTTCCTCCGTAAACTAAAACAAGTGGATTTTAAGGTTAAAATCATAACAAGAAAACTGTATTTCTCTTCCAAAAACAGAAGTAAAAGCTCATGAAATACGTCTGCTAAAACCAATTAACACTTTACTAGACACTACTTTGTTTCTTCAATTTGTAGATTTTCACTTTTTTTCAAGTTTTCATCGTCCAGAAAATATTCAGCGAAATTGACAGCATGAAAAGGAAAATTCTAAAAAAAAATTATTGAAGTTACTTTAGGCCAAATTTGAATAAAAATCAAATTTAATTTGCTGTAAATGTGCGTAAGCATACAAGTAAACATGCTTACATGTATATATATAAGAATATAAACAGCAAATAGCCTTGGAAAGAAAAGCGCAATCAAAGCATAAAACAACAACACAAAATAAATAGCGAAACTCATTAAATTTCTACAAGTAATTTAAGTGAAAACGAAATGCAAAAAGAGAAATTTTCAAAATATCCACAAGCAGACAAGCGGAGCCGGAAAGCTGAAAAGTGCTGTAGATAAAGGAGGTTGAGCACAAAAAATGCGAGTGCAATGAAATTAAATGAAATAAAATAAATTGGAGCGTCTTTACCGGAGACAGCAGTAGCGTAAAAGCTTTGAAAAATTCGGCGCAAGCAAAAAGTTAAATTTATAAAAATGCACAGAAAACAAGAACAACAGCAAGCTACTAAGAATATTGAGGGAGTCGGTTCAACTGGTTTAAGCACACAGAGACACACAGTAGAAGCATTTAGCAGAAAGAAAGAAGTCAGTTGAGCATCTTCTCTGCGGATGTTAAAATATAAGTGGCAAAACAACATACAAACACGCGAATTCCGCTACATTTTAGTTTCAAATTCTCAAGCAAATTTTTCGCTAAGTTAACTACAAGTCTCATTACAAGCGCAATGCGGTTGAGTTGGCGGTGGCGTATGAGCAACAAAAATCTTTTGGTAACAGAGAACCACCCTTGAGCACAGCTGCTTTTATAAAAAGCATACCAGAGCGTATATGTTCGCATATACTGGTGAAATTACAAATACAATTCGTTTTTCTTCGCTTGTCAAAAGCTGCGAATTTTTTCCGAACAAATTTAAAAAATACAAGTATGCCAGACGTCTTCTGAGAAACCCTGTGGCTGTAATCGCTTGCCATACTATATCCTAACGGAAATTAAATGTTTAAAATTTATAGACACGGCAACAGTCACTTGAGATTAAACGCGACTGTAGTTTACTTAATATGTCAGCAAATATTTCCATACTCGTATGGGTCTGTGTGCGTGTATGTGTACAGTTAGGTGTGTGTCTGTGCTTTCCTTGTGCGCTTTAATCAAGCAAAAGCATCGCTTGCGTATGTAGGCATGTGCGCGTGTCAGCGTCAGTACCCTGCTTAGCCCACTGGGAATCGTGTGACATGAACTTGAGTCACTTAATTTCAATAAAAGTCAATTCAGGCGTGTCTCAAGTTAGTTGCAACACACATTTGAATTTATTTGACATAATTTGGCGGTAGTTTGTCAATATTATGTAATGCTGTCAGGAAATTCGTGCACGCGCTGATTTCCAAAACCACAATTTAATTTTAAACATAATGGAAGGAAAGGACTTTATATTCTAAATATTAAAAAGAATAACGTAAAATTCGGCTGTACCGAGGCTATACTAATCCTCAATCCTTTTTATTGCATAATTGATTATAAAATCATCTTTACATTATATCTTTATCTTAGTTTCCATCGGTGAGTTTATATGGCAGCTATACGATGTAGTCGTCCAGTTCAAGCAATTTTTTTGGAAAAAAAACTAACCCACTAAATGTTTAACCTTTTAATCATGTATTTTGCTTCCGAGTCAAACCGAACAACAAAACAAAGTTTTTCATTTGTATGAAAGTATGTAACATTTCTCTGCCAGAAAATTAGTATCAAATATTGTAGGCAACGTATTCTGATCATTTAATTTTTTCTTGTTGACTCTAATTAAATTTGCACCCAATATGATCAAAAGTTTCTTATTTTACCTCATCGTTTTTCCTACAGGGTCTCTATCGTCCTGCTGGTGTTAAAGTCACATCTAATGCGTTGCCAAATTACTTGGCAGCAAATATTTGCATATGTAAATGCGTGATTGCACAATATTCGAATAACTAATTTAAATCAACTGACTTCAGAGCTTTAGAGATGATTTAGGCATTCGCAATGAGTTATGCGTCGAAGATAATTCGATGGTCGAGGAAGCTTAGGTGATTTAGCAAGCGGTAGACCAGCAGAAAAAAGCTAATCTTCGGAAAACACAAACCCGGCGGTATTATATATGAGTTTAAGCAAATACCACGATGCAACCGCATGCACACAAATCGCTGATAAATATTTATCTATAATTGTATAATAATATATTTGCACATAAATATTAGAAATTGCTTTATTGTAATGCTGAGCGCTAGCTCAACCAAATAAGTTAATCTGCATATATGCAGTTAATTGATCGAAAACAGTATGTGCGTGTATATGGCATTC
The DNA here is from genome assembly GCF_024586455.1 of Bactrocera neohumeralis. Lineage (NCBI taxonomy): Eukaryota > Metazoa > Arthropoda > Insecta > Diptera > Tephritidae > Bactrocera > Bactrocera neohumeralis. Next base: position 2,093,297 of record NC_065923.1, read on the forward strand.
CTGTGAGAGCAGCTCATTTCCCATCGTGTGGGCTCATGCATGCCTCAGCCATATCCGTTTCAGTGAATATATATGGTAGTATATATATATCTATATGTGTGCGTGTGTTATCGTGTTCGATAGAAAGCTAATCGTGCGTAAGTGGCACATGTGCAAATACTTATTTATAACACATTCATATATATCTAAAGTCGGTAGATTAAATAAAACAATACATATATATTTATATATATATATATAGATAGATATATATAGATAAGTGCATGTGCATGTTTGAGCCTTTCTGTCATTTGTTTTTGTTCTGGAAGCCACAAATCATTGCATTGCACTAGATTTATATCCCTTTCAGGGGCATACATATATACACACATACCCAATCACACATATGCATATAAAGATATTTCTAAATTATGGCCCACAATCAATATGCCGAACAAATGTTCTTTACGGCTACACTTAGTCGATTTCCTTTTAACCAACTAACTGTTTCGCAAGCATGTTATTTTCATCTTAAAAAGGTATTCTCATATAATCACTTCGAAAATTCGATTTCTTTTTTTTTTGACAGTAAAACCTATTGAAAGCATGCTGTGAAAAATTCAGACCAAAATTCATAGTATTTGATAAGTTACAGCCCATAGTCGCCGACGTGTCGTAAGCGACTGTCTACCAGGCGCCATGACAAGTCTACATTTCTCTCGAATCATCATTTTCTGAAACTGTCATGGTCCTAAAAAAAAGTATTCAACCGATTACTTTAAAATTTACATATGTTCTTCTACTCATTTATAGTTTCGTCCCTACCAGAATTGTTTATTTTCGAAAATATTTTCATATTTTTTTAAACAATTTTTAACGAAAAAAAAGATTTTCGTGACTTTTTTTTAAGTTCGACATTTTTTTAATGAAATTGATTATATTTGGTAGGGACGATCGATAGCCGCAGAACCACTGAATAATATTCCATTCGATTTTTTTATTTCAGACAACATGAACAGCCGCTATCACCATGACCAGTGAACTACTTTTTTTTGTTGGGGAATACTTTGATTTAAAAAAAAAATATATTAAAAATGTAAAAAACGAAAAAAAAAAATTTTTGTAAATTTGAAAATACAAAAAAAATACATATATTAAAAAATTAAAATTATTGAGTTTTGCTGTCGCATAAAAAAAATGTTCCTAAAAAGTGGTAAAATGTATGCGTTCACATGAGAGTACCCCCTTAACTCAAGCTACATACACACATACATACACACATATGTTGATAAGCGTTTCTTGCACTTGAAAGTCAATTTAAGCGCGTGTTACAATGCAATTTGTCGTTTTTATTGTTGGGTCAAATGTTTATTTTGGCATTTTAATGGCTTCCTAATAGAGTGTAATAAATTGCCAGTTTCGCAAATACAACAAACATGCCTTTGCAATTTATATAAATGCACTTAGATAAGCAAACATTTATTTTCTTTGATAACTTATATTAAATGGCATACAATATTTGGCAACAAATGTGTCCGCTGAAGCCTAAAGCAGTAGACAAGGATAAAGGCCAACAAGACATAAAGCGCAGACTTGTAATTAACAATTTGTGTAGAAAGCGTATAACTAATTGCTTTAATATTTATTAAAATTTAAAGTAATTAAAACAAATTATAAACAAACGCATTTTCTTTCTTAATATTATTGCTACAAAAATAATTAGCCAAGTTACAATTCGACTCTTGGTTTGGGTCCTAACAGAAAAGAGCAAAATTATCTAACGATAATGTTTTTATATAATCATTTTTATATTTTCCATGCTTAATGTAACTGAATATTTCAAATAAGTGTAAAGCATTTGTTTTTCATTATAGACCCACAATCTGTTCAAGCTTTGATAATATGAGTGTATCCAGTGGCAGAGTGCTCTTAAGCTACACTACCTGATAACAATTTATATAAAATAAAACCAGGAAATAACAAAGTACTGATAAAGAAATTCTCTTATTTGTAGAGACTCTTTTAGGAGTGGAGAAAAACCATGATCTTTTCTAACTCTTAATATGAACATGAAAAATATGCAAAAGATCAGTATAACTCATCTAAGTTTCAATTGATATAGTACATATATAATCATATCCCAAACATAACCGAACTTCACATCAACCATACAATATACAGAGTTATCATTCAAACGCACCTAAATTCATGTAAAGAAGAAATTTCACCATTACAGACATTTCAGTAGAAGAAAAAAGTGTGAAATTTTTTCACTTTTAAACAGAGCAAATAAAAATCGTTGTGTTAGACTTGAAAATATATTGGGTAAAACACACGAATTGTGCAAAAAAAAAATTAAGGTGATGGTTGGATGTTTGAGACGTACTCGTGCTTATACGTGATCACACGATTTAAAAATGGTCGTGAGGACCAAAGCCCTAGACAGTCGTGCTGTAGAGATGCAAAAATTTGGTATCGATACAAATGTTACTAAGAGAATGTTTCGTAAAGGTTATACAGGAGTAAAAAGACCATTTGTAAAATTTTATCTGAAGACTTGAGTAAAGCAAAGGTCTGGACGCGTTTAGAATTACATAAATATAATGAAGACCAAAATGGGATTTCCTTCACCAACCACACTCCGTACGTATGTCCTTATTATTTCACATTTACTGCCAACAGACTTGTTCTGTAAGAAACCTCCTAGTCGTCTGTAGTAAGAAACATTCTAGATCAAGCAACTTTTCATTTTTAGCCATTACTTTCGACATTCTATAAAATTAAACTTTAGTTCGTTCCCCAATATTGCCTTCCTTTCACACACAAGGATAAGAATCTCCAAAGTAGATAATCGAGTGTGTGGTAGTGAGATATCATTGATGACTGTGAAGAAGATGAAGTAAGAGCAGGTATCACACTGCTATTAGACTCCGGTAAAGAAATTTTAAATACAAATATAGCTCTGATTCGGTGGAGTCCACACCAAGGTGTCAGTCAACCACTCTCCCTACCTATCACCATGTGACTGTTTTCTGCTTCCGAAACTGAAAATCAACATGAAAGGAGCATTTTCTGATGAAGTGCTAAAAACATTCCTATAAATGACTTCAAATAGACTTTATTTGGCTGAAACGAAAATATTGCTTGATTTCATTATAGAATTTTTACGAACACCTTTCAACCCTTAAAATCTATGAGCGTCTCGTAAATTTTCATTGAAAATATAAATTTTTTATTAGAGAAGCGACAAATAACTGAATTTTCTCTATACTCTTAGTTTACGATTTGTTATTTGCTGTCAATATTCATCAAAAATATTAAATTTTTCATATCCTCAAAGTTATTTATGAGAGAATTATGTACATATATATTTTTTAAATATTGTCTTGAAAACTGTAAGCTCTTGCAGTCTTTGGTGGCATATAATTAAAACAGAACTTTGGAATATTTGCAGCTCATAGCTAGTAAAATATCTTTATATTAATATTTCACACATACTGAGGAATATATATTTTCAACTCAATCAGATCCAATATATGAAATATAATTTTGCAGAAAAATATTCTTAAAGCAATAAGTAAAGTGGATTTTGCATACTTGAATTCATCATACTTGTGGTGCGCCCACACCCCCGCCCACATCCGCACATCAAGTGACAACTGAAACTACTCAAAAAGCAAAAGGAACTTCAAATTTGAAAACTCTGTTGATGATTCTCTTTATTACATTCATATTGTGTGTAATAAACTACTGGAATATTTACAAGACTGCACTCTGAGGAGCATACTAACTACTAACAACTATTTAACACAAATGCGCATGTGTGTGTGTAATGGTTTGCCCGTTATTTTGCCAAAAGCACACATCAGACCCAAAAAAGCAAAAACAAATTACCAAAACACCGACAAAATTTATCTTTTCGGAGCTTTTCATAGATAAAACTAATATTCATGTCGACGTTGGTGAATTGTACGTCCCAAAGGCCAATGTTGTAGCCACTGGCTATGGAAATAGACAATGACAACAACAACTGCAATGGCGCTGACGATAACAGACCATGTCTATTTTGTTGTAGTTGTACGAAACAGCAGGATAACCAGAGAGCTAATGGGTAAGCCAAGTAAAATAAAAACAGGGAAAAACTGAAAGGCAACAACAACCGAAATGGGCAAGCCTTTTGAAGTATGGAATGTTGCTACAATTAGGCGACAGGCGATTATGACAGCATTTTCATGCTTTTTAGTGAAAATGTCCCATATTCTGCATTTCGAAGCGTGCAGAATTTGGCAACACTGCCACACGCCAACAGCCGAACTCGTCACTGTTGCCGAGTACACACCTCCCACCGAGCGAGATAGTGTGGACGCGGGTAGTTTTTGTCAATTCCTTGTTTTTTCTATTAAAGCCTAAATGTGTCCCCATTGTATGCGCTTAACTTACATGAGCGTCAACTCGACAAATTAGCTTGACATGTTGTTGCAACATTGTTAGCGTTGTTAGGAGTATTTTAGCAGACAAGCGGGTATTTTCCAGTTACTTCCTTTCGTTTTTCACGCCAATTTTTGGTTTATGTCATATTTTCCTTTGTGTTGGTTTTGAGTTATATTTGGAAACACATTTGCCTGTTATTACTTTTTCTTTTTCATTGAGATATACACCAGGTTTTCCAATAGGGATGATATGACTTCTAAGTGCCATTTTAGCCATTTTTAATATGTCATGATCTCTAATTTCTTAATGAGTTAACAACATTTGACTACTTCTTGTAGGGTTATTTGGTGTTTAGCAATAAATCAGACTATTTTCAAGCTTTAGAAGTCAATACCGAACGTACTATTCATGACATTCGACTAGATTTAGTTTCACACTAAATAAAAAAAAATTGGAAAATTCTTAACAATTATAGTGAAGAAATTGTATCATTCTTATTGGAAATGTATATGTGTAAATGGCTGAGATAGTGATATATAATATTCGGATCATTTATTTTCAACAATTTGAAAAAAGTTTTCGCCTGCTGCAACCACGCCTACTTCCCAAATAACACAATTTTAAATTTCATTTGACTCTTTCAAATTATGGAATACAAATTAGAAGAAATAGGCATAACGACATAAAACTTTGCACTTTAGTTTATGCCACCTTATGATCAAAAATTGTTCAAGTCCAACAAAAACTCTTCATGCCCCTAAGTACCGGATATTTTAACGACCCCTGTACCAATAGTTGACTTTTGACCGCAAATATCGGTCAGTGTGTGAGATATATAATTGAAATACAGGGATAATCTTTTCCTGACATGTCTGTGTGTCAAAAATGGATTGAATCGGGCCAATAGTTCCCTTGGCTCCCATATAACTACATACTTATATAACGATTTTCGATTCTATTTCTTTTCAACGAAACTCGTCATCAAACGGTAAATACTCTTTGAGTTGATTCCCTGATGGTATGATCATTGGGCAGAACAACTGAAATATGTTAATCTAGAATATAAAAAAGTCAAGTTTCGTTTTTACATAAAAATATGCCAGTCAATTTCTTCTTACTAAAACACAAACTTTTATGAATTTCTACACATATTCATTAATATAAGACATTTCATATTTTACATATCTTAAAAGTATTTCTACACTTACGTCGAGTTAAGTGACTTTTCAAAGTTGTGGCAACATTTGTGAAAGCATTCGCACTTATTTCAAATGACCATTTCTTCCTTAGATTTCCGCCGAGCTAGCTTTACAATAACTTCATTAGATTTTATTGCGGTGATCATTTGAGCAACTCACCCACACATACGCGGCTCGAACACATACACGCGCACTTTCCCGAAAACTTTCGTTTCAGAAATGTGTCGAAATGCCACAAGCCATGCTGGCACTTGAGGCGTCAAAGTCGCCTCTTTCCGCCACATTTACGCCAAATTTGTTGCCTTCATTGCTTATTTCCCAATGGTGTGTGTGTGAGTACTGTACAGCTGTTGCCTGGAATTGCTAAGTGCATTTCGGGTTACAGTGAATTGTGTTTAGTTAGTTTTAAATTAGTTTACGAACGCTTGACCGTTCGTTGTGTGGGATGCGGTTTGAGGCCAAGTCACTTTGCCACTCAGTCCGTTAGTGGTTAGTTAGTTTACCCTTGACTTGATGTGGTCTTGCCATGCATTTACACACACATATACACGTTCATATATTCATGTCATTTTAATAGCAATTTGACTTACGAAATTAAAACTTTAAATATTTATGTAAATGCGAATATTTTTGATATATTCGTATGCATGTTTATGCAGACATATGGATATACTTTGTCAGTACTAATTTTGTTGGAAAGACAGTCGTGAGATTTTTCCATTTACGTAACGCTGGAGGCATTACCTTCAGCAGCTTGGTCGAAGCGGCATGATATGCGCTTTAGTAACGTTTTAATGTAGGACATACACAAAAAATGTCTTACGACAGTTTATCACTGTGACTGTTTATCTTTATTTATTAAGTTACGAAAAAATTGTACAATTTTCACTATATTTTTAGGCCAATATTTTATCCGCACGAAAACCTTCTGCATATTTTTCCATGAAATTTCTCAGTAAACACCGTGAGGATGCACATAACTGGCAGTACTTCTCTGTACAAACAAAAAATGATAGTCTTAAAACCTTGGTGCTTTCACCTGATGATTTTTATTCGAAAATAAATTAAAAAATTAAAATAAAATTATTTTACACACTCGTTAGAATTACTAAGATGAAATCTTTAAAAATGTATTTTGAAGAGTCCATTTTATCCAAAATGAAGATAGCGAAAAATTTCAGACACAGCTAGTCAAGTTTATATGTGCGTTTTATAAGGTCTCCCGTTTCCTTCAGCTTGTGGCAAACTTCGTGTTGAATTTAATATGCCTTGTTCGAGGTGAAAAAAAATAAATTTTAAGCCTAAAAACTTAATGCATAATTAAGCTTTATTATTTCAATTTCAGTGCTTTGCCTACTCAACTTTTCCATAACTAGATTAACCTCAAACCTGTCTTCAACATCTGCTATTACTGCATAAAATTGTCGAGAAAGTGAAACTATAGAAACCAATGTATTTGTAATTCCGGAAATCAATACTGAATTAACGGTGCAAAGTTTTAAAAACATATTGTGACAAACTGTCTATTATTGATATCGTCAATGGCAGCTTGACTGGGATTCCAGTATGCCTTGAGGATAATCGAAATCGACAGCGTCAACACTGCAGTCAAAGTCTTTTAATTGTTATGCCAATTGCTTAGGTCGAAGAAGAAAGACGAGTAAAACAAAAACAACAAAGTGCAAACTCAAGTCAACTGCAATGAAATAAAATGCAGCTCGAGAAGTCAGTAGCGACCGAGTAGCCAGACAAAAAGCAATGAAATTTGAAATTTTCGGAAATTTAACGTCAAGTCACAATGCGACTGAGATTCGGACGGCAACAACTCTATAAATTGACAGCGACAACTCAATTGGGTGGCAATTCGAACGAAACAAAATACCGGCAGGCGACATACGTTAACAAAGGGGCGGGCAAAGCGAGGCAAGACAATGTGTTACCAAGCAAAAAAATGTATCTCCATGTACGTAAGTGTGTGTATGTATGTGAGAGAGAGTATTCTGGTGAGACCGACTACGAATTTCAATTCGAAATAGAAATTGGTAAACGTGACGGAAAGTGGATGGGTGACAGATAGTTGAATAGATCGACGGATAACGGAGTGCTGGCGAGCGCTCAAAGAGACAAGTGGCTGCATATTTGAATGCGAAGAGCAAACAAAAGCCACACTTTGGCCGTTCAGCCAGCTTCTGAGCAGCAGAAAAGACAAACGCCGTTGCTGCACGCTTTTTAAAGTCTTTATTTATGCAAGTATGTGTGTGCGTGTGTCTGCAAAGAACGGTAGTTGGTAAGATGAGCGCATACATTTTAGCAATCATTGTAGAGCTTTAGATGCTTGCAAGGCAGTGCATACTTTGCTCATCGTTCCACCCGCCTGTATGTGTGTGTGTGTGTCGGTGACCTTTGTCTTCGATCCGGGCGTGAAGGCTAATAATTGAGCACGTAATTGAAACGCTTGACAGCGCTGCTGCGCTTTTAGTTAAAGGCAGAGAACACAGCCAAAACAAAAGAGTTGCGAAAGCAAGAGCAAAAGCAAACGAGAAGATGTTGCAAAACACAAAAGCATTGGACACTGTATTCAGTGCGCGTATTGTTGCATGCCACAGGTTGAACGCATTGAACTGTGCACAAGGCGTGTAGATTCATTCGCTTGAAAGTCAAGGAAATGCAGTTTACGGAAATTAGGATGAAGGCTTATACCCTTTATGACAGCAAGAAGTATGGAGAACATTCAGAGGAAATCCGTTTAGTACATAAGTTGCTAAAGACAGGGGGAAATGGGCACGAAAACATGCGATTTTGAATGTTTACATTATGGTGGTTCTCAGTTTCAGGAAAGCTTTTTTTAAACTGCAAGTAATTCCTAATAATAATGGATACACGTCGTCCTGAAACTTTCGAATATGCAACATTTAAGATCCGTTTTCAAAATTATTTCGAGATATGATTATCATATAACATCTTATCAAATTTCATCCGGACTAATCCATTATACTGCGCGCACAAATCGAATCGATAACAAACTGTTCCACGACTAATAGTGCTTGAAAATCGCCGTGTTGGTATCAGAGAGATTCCAGTCATCTGTTCCGAATCGAATCAACTCATTTCGCTTGATGCTTTGGATATGAAGCTCATCACTACTAGATTTGTGCCGAAAGACGTGAAGCTCTTGCACAACCGACGTAGATTAGAAGCGGAAAAGTGATGATTGTTAACGTAGCTGAGAACTTTTCACTCACCAAAAACATCACTCGTATTGACGACACGTAAATTTATGAATCCGACGTTGAAACTCTTCAACAATTTAACGAATGGTGCTCCAAATTGTGTCCACACCGGAAGCGACGCTTACAAAAAATGTTTTGAAAATTGGATTAAACTTTGACCTATTTTGAGCGCAATTATAAAGATTTGTATTAAAATTCGGAAAAATGTACGTTTTATCAGTCTGTCTGTGTAAAATTTGGTCAGATGATATTTGTATGGTATGGTGGTCCGCTTAACTCTTTCTCCATCTAGCAAAACTTAGTCTCTGTTTGCAGAACCATCATATCCAAGCAATGAACTTAAGCATGTCAGAGGGTTCTAAAAACAAATCAGCTAATTTAGTCTTGAAGGGTATCTATCGGAGCAACTATGTCATAAAATTGGCAATATTTTGCGCTTCACTCCTTCGAACCCAACATATGTGGTCGCAATGCATCGAAGCTGACGAACTGCTAAGCAATTTTCAGCTTGTCAATCAAACAGTGTTTCTTCTATTTGAACTCGAATGTGCTTTGCATTGCCTAGCAGGCCGCACATTGTATTGTTCGTGCAAAAATGATTTGTTCCATTGTGGCGCCCACATATCTGCATATGGTCTTAGTACGACCTCAGCAATCGCACACTTGTAACATTATTAACATTTCTCCTTTCCTCTCGTTTTTCATTGCAGATAATAACTTCGTTTGCGACTGTCGTCTTCAATGGCTGTTTGAGCTGAAAAATCGTACGCGCTACACGGCATTGCGTGAGGCGCTTGAGACTTTCGTCTGCACACTGCATGATCCGAAAATTGCCAACTTTGTTGAGCCCGTACCAAATCACATTTTAGATCTGCTTAACATCGGCAGCAGCTACAATGGCGCCAACAGCGCCGAACTACACCTCGGTGGCAACAATAGCGGACGCAAACGCTTCTCCAAGTCACGACAAAATGGCGGCACACAGCGCGGTGTCGGCGGCAATGGACAACGTCTGGGACAAATGCAGCTAAACGCCGATGAGAATGTCGACGTGATCGATGCCGCCGCCGTTGCACTGACACCCGAACACGGTGAACACGTGCTGTCGCTAAGCAAGCGCTCGTTGGCCGACGGCAGTGAGCTCACTGTTGTCGCCAGCAGTCAGCCGGAAGTGTACAATGACGCACTCTTGGCAGCCTCAGGTATACCAGACATCGCCACCGCCAATATTGTTGGTGAGAAGAAGAAGAAATCCGTATTGCCCGCAAAACTAAGAGATGACTACTACGACGAAGCAGCCGGCTTAGGCGGTGGCGCTGCTGCGCCGCATGGCCTGCTGTTGGCACAACAAATCGAACTGGGCGAAGGCTTGGACGCGCTCAAACAGAATGCTTTGTACAATCAGCAAACCAACGATGTGATTGGCATGACCAATACAATCAACGAGCACGGCGCTAGCAAGCCACAGCCGCTGGGCATCAAGGTGTGTCTGTTCTTGTTGAAACCCGAGCGTCTGCCGTGTCACGACGAGCTCAGCGATCCGACAGAGTTGCCATTGTCGCGCGATCTCATGGATGTGCGCAGCAATCAGGCGCAGAGCAATATGTCTTCGGCCGGCAGCGCTCTGTCAATGGCAACGACGACTCTGGTGGGCGTGGCGGCGATAATGTTGCGCTTCAGCAGCAGACGGCGCATCGGTTAAACAGTAATGATGGCGCGCGGATGTAATAGGTAACAGTAATTCTATTAAACTGTGTGTCTGCGTTTAAGAATACTGCGAAAATATATGTGTGTAGACAATTGCCAATATGGGAAATACACTGGTAATTTGTAACAATAATTTATAAAAAAATAATTATTTAATAATTTTCTTTGACTATTTTGAAGTGAATTGAAAAATTTTAAATAGAATTTAATGCAACGATTTTTAGGTGTTTTTGTATTTACAAATAATTTGTAACAATTCACACACATACTTAGATACACGTGTCAGCATATTTATTATGAAACGATCTCTTGCGTGCGCCAACGCATTGGACAGCGTAAATACAGAACTTTTAGCAAACACTGTACATATTAAAAACCATTAAACACAAGCGAAAAATCTTAAAATGAAAAAATAACAAGAACCACATTTGAATGCCTACTTGAACAGCTTCTGGCGGCCAGCTTAAGCAAACTGGCATAAAACTGGGCATACATAATTTGTAGTTAGCTTATGATTGTAAATATCAATAAAAAAAAATAAATAAAACAAAAAAATAATAATAATTATAATAATAATTCTTATTGAATAAACAAACCCAAGCTGTAATGTTCATTAACAAAATATTATTAAGCAGTTAAAGAATAGACGCTTAATAAGTTTGAACACAAAAACCATAAGAAAACTTGAAGACGAGCTTCAATTAACTGTATGCTTTTTTTGCTATAAGAATCATACAAAGCCACATAAAAAAAAGTTAAATTTAAATATACTTTATATTATAATTAAGTGTAAGATGTAGCATTGAAAGCAAATGGTAAAGCACTTAGCTTTAAGCAACTCAAAATGAATTCTTTCGCCTGTCAGGCGGCGACAATTAAACATTAAAGCTAGGAATTAGCGCCTAATGAGAGAATAAAAAACTTAAATTAGATACATATATATGTATATTGCTATATAAATGGTAATTGTATTTATACAAAACTAATTAGTTAAGTGTAAAAATAATTAATGCATTAAAATTAATAAAATACGCTGCTTATTTTACAGTTACAATTTTTTATTGAGAAAATTTTATGTTTAACTAAAAATGTATTTTTAATTTATTAATATTTATTTTGTTTATAATATCAACAATTTGTATAATTGCGTATTTTTCCATGTGTTTGCAAGAAAATAATGATCGGCTTATTACCACCATTTGCTATATAAAATTAATTTCGTACTTTTTTGAGAAATAATTGTTTTTTTTTGCTTTCCTGATGCCCAAATATAACTTAATTTTACTAATTAGTTTTAAGTATATAAAATAGCTAAAGAACAACGACTTGTGCTTGCTTTATTTCTTTAATAAAAAAATTAAAAAAATTTTATAAAACGAGACTATTTATTCAAAATTTAACAGGTTCCTCAAAATTGTTTTGATTTCAGCCAAATCAGAGATATTTAGTGGTAATCTTGGTTGCAAGAGAAAAAATGATAAGATTTTAAAAATATAAAAAACAATTATTTTCGTTTTTTTATTTAATTGGGCTAAAAGGTCTGCTTAATCTAAAAGATTTTTGTTGTTAAAAATTATTATTATAGAAAGCATTTTTTAGCTAATTTCTTTAAGAGAACTAGGCTGAAAGTGGAAGCATTTGTTAACGAATTTATTTCAGTTTTGCGGCGAAAAGTAAGCAACATTTTCGTCATGAATGATCGATATGACCAACAAAGGCAAAGGATTATACTACAGAAAAATCTACTGGACAATTGAAATATAGGAAAGAGCTTACCATATGATGAAAGAGCTAACTAAGATATTTTGTCATTATAAATACTATTAATTTGCCAGCTTTGAAAAGCAAATATATATTCACACTGAATTCAAAAAACTATTTTATTAATTTTAATAACTTTTCAAACGAATTTTAAACTTTTTCGTTCATTTTCGAGCTATCAAAGGTCAACTTATGTACTTACAGATAATTAAAAAAGAAAAATTGCAAAAAACATGAGAAAGGTTAAGGTTTTAATTTTATTGACGTTTTTAAGGCGCTTTATGAAATCCCGTTGTAAATAAATATAAAATATTGCTTTCTAAAAAACACAAAATCATTTTCAATAGAATATTAAAATTCGGTTAAAAATAATTATATATGTATGTATGTATGTAAATATGCAGTTCATTCGGCTCGGTCGAGCGAATTGAATTTCACCGCCAGAATTGAAGAAACTTACACAAGAACACATATAAGTTCTAAGTGCGAAAAAACATTTAATTGAAATATTTATATAAACACAATAATCGCTAAAACTCTTAAAAATACATTTGCCGGCATGTCACACTAACAAATAGACACTCACGCACGCACAAAAATGTGCGAATTTACAAAGCAAAAAACCTCCGATGTACTGGTGTTTCATTTTCAACTACAAAAAACCACAAAGTGAATGGACATATTAAAACTAAATAAATAATAAATGATAGAAAAAGTGGCCGAAGTCATAAAAAGCGAAACTGGAAACAAATAAAGAGTATATTAAGTGCTAGAATGGAAAATAGCTAAAAAGAATTGTGTTTAAAGGTTTTTATAGTGCTGCTGCTAAAAAATGTGGCAACCTTCAGATGCGTCGTAGTGGTTGCAGAATTTACAATAACATAAAAAGTATACAAAAAACATTGAACTTGTTAATTCTTTTCAAATATTTTTTTCCACTTTTGTTACCGTTATTTATATGTATTTTTGTAAATATTGTTTTTTATGTTTTGGTTTGTTTTGCTTTCGCCCTTTATGCTGGTGTGTAACAGTTCTTATTCCATAAAAATATATTGGAGGCAAATATCACATATTGACCATATTTGCTATATTTCTAAGCAGTTTTCACCAGACACGAAATATTTTATGCAAATAAAATTTGGGATATACATATAGTCGACTTGGTAAATTAATTCAGAACTTATTCAGCTCTACACTCACTATCAAAATTCCATTCATTACCGCGAATCCATATATACATATATCGATATAAAAATTCGACTCTTTTATTTCAGAAACGGATTATAATGAGAACGATGATCGTTCAGAATATTACACTACGAACTAAGTATTAGAGCAGTTCGGCAATGCCGCGGAAATTCTAACATTGTTTCGAGTAGTTTGGAGTCTCTATTGTTAAATTTTATTGGGTTTAAGTGTTTAATAGCAAACTGAAAATTTTGTTAAGAATTTTTTAACTGATGCAATGAGAGGTTTCTTTAAAGTGAGTCTAAAATTCATCAGTAATTTTCAACTGCATCTTTAGTGATAGTTTCTATTATTTATCAGACTATTTATTCTATTCTATAAAAAGTAAATTTATATTAGTTAAACTATTACTCTTGATCAATATTTTACATTTCTTCTATTTATCTTATTAAATTAATATTCAATTTATAAAATTACCCTTTCAAAGATGCCTGATTTAACCAAAACCTCTATGCCTTGACTTTATCAACTACCATAGATGCTTAAGAGACGGCTACATAAACGACGCGCTTGTAATATATACATGCATATATATACATGATATTTGTAAGTATTATATATTAAGTATATGTAAATTGCCATGAAAATTGTAAACTCTATAGTGCAGTTAGAGACTCGTAGGGTTAGTGGTAGTTTACTAGGGAAACTGAAACAGACACTATAAGCATTCGATTGTCGCAAAAATAGTGAGCGAAATTGACAAAATGCTTAAAAGCTGTATAACATTTGCTGCTTAAATTTTTATAGAATAGAAATTTTGTTGTTAATAATTAATAAATATTTTTTTATTTTATTTTTCAGAATAAAATTTTTATTTAGAATAATTAATTAATTAATAAATATATTTTTTGCATTTTTATTTTTGCAATTCAAAAAAGATTCTTAGGAAGTATGTGTGCAAATGAGGACACAACCACACTTTTTTCATTCTTGTCACTTAGTTTTTCTTGCTTGAGTTATTTTTGCAATTATACATAAATACGATTAGTGTTCATCAAAATATTTTCGTATCAATTGAATTATTGGTTAAGTAAATTGCGAAACTTTTTTTATAGCCTAAGACTGATAATGCGATAATGTATAAAGAAAAAAAGGTCAAAAACAAAAAAGTCTTTAATAGTAATATTAGGTCTATGAAATAGTTATGATTAGTAATGGGGAAAGCTAAAGCCATTAAAGTAAAGGATATGTGTAAAAAATATATATGGATTTGCATATTTGAATATAGTCAGGGGTATATAGAAATATGCGTATGTAAGTGTAGAAAGAACTGTCAGGTATCAATATGAAAATGTCATATTTATAAATCAAAATATGAGAAATGCAGAGCATAATACTTGTAAAAAATGGTAATAAATGTGAGATCGATGAGAAGCTACAAGCAGCAGCTACAAATATACATGCATGTACATGTATATGTATATATGTAAGTGCACTCGGTTATAGAAACCTAAAATGAATTTTAAAACAAACCTAATTGGACTATTAAAAAACATAATAACAACTCTGGGGGAAACAACATACAAGTTCTTACTTATTGTAAGGCCTTTTCTTAATAAGTGAAAGCCCTTTCCATAAAATATTTGTGAACAAGCGTTGAGCGTAAAATTTTTTAAAGTCTTCAGTTTCTTGCTGTTTCAAACTTGATAAGTTTTTAAACAGAATCAACATTAAAAAAAAATGATGCATGAAAAAAAATTTTTTATCAATTTCGTTACTTTTAAAAAAATATTTGATTTTAAAAATATTTAAAAGCGTAATGCTTTGTTCAATAGTACTAAACCAACTTCAAAACTATATAGAATTAAAAAATATTAAAATTTGCTAAGTGAATAGCAAATAATACTACTTTTAGCTGACAATCAAGGAGCTGAAGACACGGGAAATAAGTTGAACGAAACCATTTTATTGAGCTCACACACTGATTCGCCTAAATATTCACACCGCAGACCAGCGCTAACTATACAATACACTATTGACAAGTCCTTAACTCCTTTATAAAGCTGCAAATAACTATTATTATTTCGTGTAAAAAAAGATTAAAATTCAGTGCCTAACCTAAAAGTTTTTCTACTCTAAATAGATTATATTAAGTTTGCCGCGATATTTGTAACACCTAGACATAAACATCGGAAATCATATAAAATGTATTTTATATATAAATAATCAGCATGGTGAGCTGAGTTGATTCAGTCATGTCCATCTGTCTGACTGATAATTTGTCGCTATTATTTTCAAAATTTACTGACATCTTCAATATTCCTCAAGCGGTTTCGAGTTTTATGAGTACTTGGTACATCCGACTTCTGCTGAGTTCACTTTTGTAAATATTCATTAAAAGTACTTGTCAAATTCGCTTATTGTCGATCGCTTTTAGAAGTTCCAAAAGTGCTCGGTGCCAATATTTTGCACTTCATACATACACTTTGTACCAGAAGTGTTTTTAACACAAAAATAGCTGCAATGCACTGATATAATTCATAGTGATCACCCACACGGTTCGGCTGCTTGTTTCAAAGTATTCAAATTGTATTTCGGTCTAATGCATATTTAACTCAATTGATCGCAGTACTGTGTAGTGGAATGTATATTTTTAAATAAAATGTAAATTTATGCACTTTTACTTGCAATTCTACTTGTGCATTTATAGATTCATACTATATGTATATGTAGGTGTGTATTCCGAGAATCCATTAGCTTCGTGTTACAAAAACAACATTTCATTTAATTTTGGCACAAAAAAATAAATTTCCAGAAATTGAATTCACAGCCAATTTGTTAACCAATAATTGATTGATGGCATCAATAAAATAGTAATTTGCGCCAAATAAATAAAATGAACTGCCAGCTAAGCACACAACTACACACCCATACACAAAAGTGGCATCCCAGTAGTTTAGAGCTAGTGAGATTCAGCAGAATCAATGTTGAAACGGTGCATGAAAGCATATTTCCAAGGTAAAATTAACAGTGGCTGGACGAAAATAAATTGTGGCTGCAGTCAACCTACTCACACACACGATACACTCGAACGTATAGTATATGCTGTTATTGTACTAAATTGGTGGGTAATAGTTAAAAAGGAAACAAATGTAGCGCCATAGGACTTGATGAATTAATTTATTAAAAAGCACAAATAGTAATTGAAAGTATTTGCGAAAGCAAGAAAAAAATTCCGAAAGATATGAAATGTTCAATAAATAAAGCGATTGAAGCGTAAAAATAAGAAATCTATAAGTTTTAAGTGCTAAGAAGATATAAGATTAGCTATACGTAGGCGTATAAGTGTATGTAAGTATAAGCGGGCAAAAATTTATATATATACATATATATATATAGGTATTGTGCATATTTAAATACATATACAATTATATGTATGTACGATAAATATATTGAAGCCAAATTAGAGCAAAAGGCAACTGAACAAAAAAATTTACGGAAAAAGATTTAATTAAGAAAAAGCAAAAAAAAAAGAATAATCAATTAAATTTAAACTGATGAAAAATTAATTAAAATTAATGTTAAATATATATATATATTAGTATATAAGTATATATACACAGATATATAGATTTACAGCTCACATAGCAGCTAACTCTAAGTGCGCATACTAGAAAACGTTTAAGTCTTTTGCCATTAGGCGTTTAAAAAATTATTTTTATTTTCTATTGATAATATATATTAAGAGAATAAAGAAAATTGCATTACTTACAAAGTCGGCATTGTAATAATTACAGCTGTTTATTTGTATGCAGCAACCAAAACAGATACAAAATGCTTTTACTATAATTTAGGTAAAATAAAACGGCTTTGTAGCAAAAATAAAAAAATTAATTAAGTAAGAAAGAAGATTATATACACATAAGTAATTATTAGCTATTAGCGAAAAACAGTTTATTTATTTATATTTAATGATAAAGCGTGGCAGCAATAGTTTTCGCATACTGAAAAAAAAAAAAAAAAAACAATAATGTCAAATAAATATTTAATGATGCGGGTGCATACACAAAATCGACCACGTTTTTCACTGCAACAAGTTTACAAAGACACAACTCATATTTTTCAATTTCAAACGATAACCGAATATTTCTTTGTATGCCTTAAATATACAATATTAAAGTAAAAATTACTTTTTTCGAAATATTAAAAACTAAATAACCTGTTTTTTTATATTTGACAAACAAAATATTTTTAAAAGTAGCCTGCTTTTACACCACACTCTATTAACAATGATTTCGTTCCTGTAAACAAATTTAAATTACGAACAAAAATTGAAAAACGCAGATAGCTCTCAATACTAATTAAAAATACTAATTTTGCGCATTTTTCTTCAACGAAACCCGTACAATAAATGGCAAAGAAAAAATAAATAAAAACGATAATTTTGGCCCGCCACACATTTGCCCAGAATGCAACCAACTCCTAAGTTTCAAATACATATATAATGACAGAAGATATACTGTAAAAGAAAATCCATGCAAGATCAACAAAGTCACAGACAACATTACACACACTTATATACAGTTATATGTAAGTACACGCAAAAACAGCGTACATGGAATATGGATTAATTCTACCGAAATGTAATTGATGGAAGTCAAATGTCGAAAAATAAATAAATAATATACACGTGAATATATTTAATGTAAAATATTTCGTTTTCTTTCTATGGATTTATGGTGTAGATGGTTTATAGCAAAGGTAAATGCAGTTTGGTAAGTAAAATCATGTATTTGATTCAGAACTACTAAATCTTAAGTATATCTTTTTCTCGGCAATTTTTGGCAAATGATCAGCTTCTTTCGGAGGAAAGGACGTGTATGAAATTTCAGATCGATGTTTCCATAAATTTTTTGATATTGTGCACGCTGTGCCTAGAAGTGGTACAAGTAGACGGTATCGGATATATATTTCATACTTATTATAAGTGGTTACTCCATCATTACGAAAGACTGATATACATATATATAAACTTTGCACAGTGTAACAAATTCCATATTTCAATAAGAGGTGGAATTACGGTCAACACGTCGTATGAGTAACAAAAAATGTTTACACTCGCTTACTTGAAATTTTTAATACTCAGCAGGAAAATTGGAAGACCGTATACAGTTTAAATATAAATGATTAGCGCTACGAGCTGAGTCGATTTTGCCATCTTCGTCTGACTGTCCGTCCGTCTGCTTTTATACATAGAACTAGTCCCTCCGAGTTTTGAGATAACAAACTGAAATTGCATCGACTTAGTTTACTCTACAGGAAGATTCTAAATCACCGAAACTGCCGATATCGGATAACTACTGGATATAGGAGCTATGTATATAACCTGATCGAAAAAATTAAGGTTTTGCATTGAAAACTTTTTTAATTCGGAGGAAGGTACAAGAAGTTATAACTAGTTATTTTATTTTTTTTCTTTTTAATAAACATAGCGAAATATTGAAATATTCTTACTTTCTAAGAACATATAACATAAATAGCACATTTATAAAAATTCCAAAAAAAATTTCTCATTTTTAGAAATATGTAATATTGCTGGTAAATATATTTGCATGCAATAGCAATATTAACTTCCATAAAAGGCTTTGCGGCACTTCTTTTACAAACGGTAATAGACTTTAATCGTTCGGCATGATTATATTTCATTATACAGCAAATAAAATGGTGCTTTTTTATGCTTAGTTCGCTTAAAAATGCTGACACTAATAGTTTAAATGCCTGCTATTAACAGGCATTATAGCGGAACTCTCCTGCGCCAACTCCATCTAATTCCATTAGAGTATTTAAAATAGTGTAATTAAAAAAAGTGGTAAAGTAGCAGAATGAGAATGGAGTTTTGTTTTAAAATGCGTGTAAAGGAAATGACATTTAGCTATTTTTGAATTCACCAGCGTACACAATAAATCCATTTCCGCACTCACACACCCACAGCACGCACACATACACACACCTGCAACGCATGTCGACTGTCTATCTCTGACAACATAATTAAAACCCACACGCAGGCAAATGACTTTTATGGCATGATTGCTTTTAATAACATAACATGCAAGTGCTTTTGTATGCATGTGTGTGCAAATATCATATGTAAAGTCATAAAAATACTAGCGTACAACATTTTTTCTATGAAATAAAACCTTTGTGTCTGCCTAATTAAAAACTACATTTTTTTTGCCGGTGAGTGCATAGGCCGTGCCTCCTTCGATGCTTCTATGCTTCTATGCGTGTAGTCGGTTAATATGCTAATGAAATATTGTCTACCAGCAAAGTCACTTACGGCAGCACAATGACACATTGAGTATTTGTTTAAAATTGATGCTTGATTGCAGCAAAAAATGAGTTTGAAATTGAGGCTTTGAAAAGTTTTATCTAACAAGTTTATGATGTAGTACAATGCATCATCAGTGTCCCATTATTAATAAATAATATATGTAATAATTAAAATTTCAACAGGGTTGCCAAATGGCGTTAATATTACTTATGAACACATAACTATAGTCATGCGGTTTGGTAGGAGTTGGCTAACTTAATGACTATACCATTATTCCAAAATTCTGAACTCGCATTGGAAAACTTGTGCCCTTGGGAGGTGTTTCCAGTATGTAAAGGTCACTCGATTCAAACGTAAACAGTGATAATTTTTCGAATAATTTTGCGCCTTAGAAAATGGTATTGAGGGTTTCTTCTTCAAAACTTTAATATGAAGAACACCTCAGCCGAGAGTCAGCGTATTTTGATGGAATATTGCGCAGAACATATTTTAGCTCAACGGATGTGCCAAAAGGAGGATGGAGTCATGTGTAGAAGTTCACGCAAGTGACGAAATTTCTCTGATCGCCATTCACTTGGGAGTGGCCAGAAACGATTATTTTACATATGACTCAAGCAGCTCACTACTTCCGGTCTTTGACCAAGTATCCTCTGGGTAGCCTAAGAACATCCGTTTGAAGGCGAGCTAAAGTGAGAAGGCGAAATATCCCCTACATAGGGTTGTGCGCTGGGTTTGGGACCCGCCACGTAAAAAAACAACCCCAATGAACAGTAACAACCAGCCTCGGATAAGAGACCCCCCTTTTGATGACGACCACGGCAAACGAAATAAGGACTATGATTTAAGGGCATGCACCTGGAATGTCCGGTCCCTTAATTGGGAAGGTGCCGCTGCCCAGCTGGTTGATGTCCTCGTGAAAATAAAGGCTGACATCACCGCCGTCCAAGAAATGCGATGGACGGGACAAGGACAAAGACGAGTAGGTCCTTGTGGCATTTACTACAGTGGCCATATAAAGGAGCGCAAGTTTGGTGTGGGATTCGTGGTGGGAGAGAGACTTCGTCGCCGAGTACTATCATTCACTCCGGTGAATGAACTTCTAGCCACAATCCGCATCAAAGCGAGGTTCTTCAACATATCGCCGATTTGCGCCCACGCCCCGACGGAAGAGAAGGACGATGTGACCAAAGATGCCTTTTATGAGTGTTTGGAGCGCACTTATGAGAGCTGCCCCCGCCACGATGTCAAAATCGTGCTTGGCGATTTTACCGCCAGGGTGGGCAAAGAAGGTATCTTTGGCACTACGGTCGGTAAATTCAACCTCCACGATGAAACATCCCCAAATGAGTTGAGGCTGATCGACTTCGCCGGAGCCCGAAATATGGTTATCTGTAGTACTAGATTCCAGCATAAGAAGATTCATCAAGCTACCTGGCTGTCTTCGGATCGAAAAACTACCAACCATATCAATCATGTTGTGATAGACGGAAGACACGTATCCAGTGTTTTAGATGTGCGTGCGCTCCGAGGTCCTAACATCGACTCGGACCACTATCTTGTTGCAGCTAAGACTCGCACCCGCCTCTGTGCAGCAAAAAACGCACGCCAACAAACACAAGGAAGGTTCGACGTCGAGAAGCTGCAATCACTACAGACAGCCGAACGATTCTCTACTCGGATTGCACTCCTGCTCTCTGAGACCACTCTTCAACAACTCGGTATAAGGGAACTGTGGGACGGAATTTCAAACTCCTTACGTACAGCTGCAACCGAAACCACTGGCTTTCGAAAAGTGCAAAAGAACAGCTGGTACGACGAGGAGTGCCGTGTCGCAGCGGAGAGAAAACAGGCTGCCTACCTCGCAATGTTACGATCGACCACTACACGTGCGGGATGGGATAGATACCGAGAGTTGAAGAGGGAAGCGAGACGCATTTGTAGACACAAGAAGAAAGAGGCCGAAATGCGTGAGTACGTTGAGCTTGATAAGCTGGCCGACAAGGGTAATGCTCGAAAATTCTACGAAAAAATGCGGCGGCTTACAGAAGGTTTCAAGACCGGAGCATACTCTTGTAGAACCCCCCATGAAGAAGTTCGAATAGCAATCGCCCGCCTGAAAAACAACAAAGCGGCAGGGGCCGACGGATTGCCGGCCGAGCTATTCAAACACGGCGGCGAAGAACTGATAAGGAGCATGCATCAGCTTCTTTGTAAAATATGGTCGGACGAAAGCATGCCCAACGATTGGAATTTAAGTGTGCTATGCCCAATCCATAAAAAAGTAGACCCCACAATCTGCGCCAACTACCGTGGGAATAGCCTCCTCAACATCGCATATAAGGTTCTATCGAGCGTATTGTGTGAAAGATTAAAGCCCACCGTCAGCAAACTGATTGGACCTTATCAGTGTGGCTTCAAACCTGGAAAATCAACAACCGACCAGATATTCACCATGCGCCAAATCTTGGAAAAGACCCGTGAAAGAAGAATCGACACACACCACCTCTTCGTCGATTTCAAAGCTGCTTTCGACAGCACGAAAAGGAGCTGCCTCTATGCCGCGATGTCTGAATTTGGTATCCCCGCAAAACTAATACGGCTGTGTAAACTGACGTTGAGTAACACCAAAAGCTCCGTCAGGATCGGGAAGGACCTCTCCGAGCCGTTCGATACCAAACGAGGTTTCAGACAAGGCGATTCCCTATCGTGCGACTTTTTCAACCTGCTTTTGGAGAAAATAGTTCGAGCCGCAGAACTAAATAGAGAAGGTACCATCTTCTATAAGAGTGTACAGCTGCTGGCGTATGCCGATGATATTGATATCATCGGCCTCAACACCCGCGCCGTTAGTTCTGCTTTCTCCAGACTGGACAAGGAAGCAAAAAAAATGGGTCTGGCAGTGAACGGGGGCAAGACGAAATATCTCCTGTCATCAAACAAACAGTCGTCGCACTCGCGACTTGGCACTCACGTCACTGTTGACAGACATAACTTTGAAGTCGTAGATAATTTCGTCTATCTTGGAACCAGCGTAAACACAACCAACAATGTCAGTCTAGAAATCCAACGCAGGATAACTCTTGCCAACAGGTGCTACTTCGGACTGAGTAGGCAATTGAGAAGCAAAGTCCTCTCACGATAAACAAAAACCAAACTCTATAAGTCACTCATAATTCCCGTCCTGCTATATGGTGCAGAGGCTTGGACGATGTCAACAACTGACGAGTCGACGTTGCGAGTTTTCGAGAGAAAAGTTCTGCGAAAGATTTATGGTCCTTTGCGCATTGGCCACGACGAATATCGCCTTCGATGGAACGATGAGCTGTACGAGATATATGATGACATTGACATAGTTCAGCGAATTAAAAGACAGCGGCTACGCTGGCTAGGTCATGTTGTCCGAATGGACGAAAACACTCCAGCTCTAAAAGTATTCGACGCTGTACCCGCCGGGGGAAGCAGAGGAAGAGGAAGACCTCCACTCCGTTGGAAGGACCAGGTGGAGAAGGACCTGGCTACGCTTGGCTATAATCGCGTAAGCGGCGTCTACGCCAATTAAGAAGAAGAAGAAGATGTGCTAAAAGTGTTTTTTACGATTTTAATGTGGTGAGTGTGGCATGGAAGATGAAAGAAGTCATTGGCGATCAGAAAAGTTTGAAGACGAGGAGTTGGCGAATATTGGCAGCCATTTCAAAAAGTTTAAAAGTAACCGGATGCATTCAAAAGCAAGGACATTAAGTGCCATATGAATTGAGTTCAAGACTTTCCCATACAACAATTTATTTCGATCGATGGAGAATTGTCTATATGGTCGAGTTTAGAGTATATGTATACACTAAATATATTGAAAAAAGGCTACTGGAGCGACTCTTTTTCGATATATGTGATTTCAGCAAAAAAAGACGATGCCACGCTCGTCGTACAATTTTTACCCCGGCTCCTTTAGGGCTATCTCATAATATCTCGGGAGTAAAATTTTATGTCTCTTTTGTATTTAGTTATTAATTTATGGCGCTTTTAGTAGTTTTTAAAAATACCGTTATATGCTACAAAACGAAATATGCTCCTCTCAAATTTTGTTCTATTTATCCTTAAATTTATAAAAAAAAATAAGAAAAAACGTTAACTTCGGCTGCACCGAAGCTAATATACCCTTCACAGGTGCATTTATTTTAGTAATTACATATGTGTTCAGTATGTTCAGTATGGAAGCTATATGCTAAACTAATCCGATCTGAACAATTTTTTCGGAGATTATATTATTACCTTAAACAGTAATCCATGCCAAATTTCGTGAAGATACCACGTCATATGCGAAAGTTTTTCATACAAGCCCTTGATTCCGATCATTCAGTGTGTATGGCAGCTATATGTTATAGTGGCCCGATATCGGCCGTTCCGACAAATGAGCAGCTTCTTGAAGAGAAAATGACTTTTGCAAAATTTCAAAACGATATCTTAAAAACTGAGGGACTAGTTCGTATATATACAGACAGACGGACGGACATGGATAAATCGACTCAGATCAACATACTGATCACTTATGTATATACTTTATAGGGTCTCCGACGCTTTCTTCTGGGTGTTACAAACTTCGTGACAAACTTACTGTTCAGGGTATAAAATTGCGTTGCAAATTGGCATATAAACTTCTGCATATTGGCGGCATTGAAAGCTGGAAAAATCCTAAAATCACAATACATTTCTTGAATGAACTCTCGGCTAATTGTTTTTGCTCAATTCCTGTGTCGATTGTCCGGAAAGAAATTGGCACACGCATACATACATACACTCACGCATACACTTGTATGCAAACATAATTCAACGGCTCATTGCATTTAGCTGGATTGTTTAATTACAGATTCTGTTTGCAAACAAGCGCACGCACACACACACACTCACACACGTAAGCGCAAATACTTAATATAAGCTGCCAAATCACATTGTTTGCGCCCGACTAGCCACTTTGTTTTATTGCTGGTCAACGCAACTAAATACTTGTATATGCGCGTACATATGTAAAGCAATGAAGCGGTGCGGGCGTTGTCGAACACGTTTTACTACTTAGTTATAGCACTTAGCTTGTTCGCCCCCACATACAACCTCGCACACCACTCCAGGGCACATTTTCGTTCTCACTCCCACCGCCTATTTATTGGTGCGCGCATAAATTAATCTCGCTTGTTCGGAAAATTGCCAAATTGTCAGAATGTTAACTCACGCGCATAATCCGCCTAAAAATTATGTGAGTTGATAGGATTTGGCAAGCGGAATTAGCATTAATTATAAAACTGATTACAATGTTATTATTTGTGGCATTATCGTTTATTGGATGAAACTTTGCGCCATGTCGACACTGATACTCAAACAGCTCAAAACAGCACTGAAAGCCATAACAGCAGCAACACCAACAATAAGTCAATAAAGCGGCAAACAACAGCATCACGATAGCTTGTAATCACTGACCAGCCTAATTAAGCACTCAGCTTTGCAGAATGTGCATATTTAAATGTATGCACATAATCGCATGTGTGTGTGTGTGTGTGTGTGGGCGAGTAATTGCTGTTTGCGAATCAATTGTTGTTGGTTACTCTTGTTGTACTGTGCGAGCATAAATTTCGAATGATTTCGAAATGAAATCTCTTTTGTTTTGCAGTAATTGAATATTTTATTTCGATGTGCTCGTATTTTAAGCATACACTAATGGGCGTAGGCACTATAACTCCATTGTTGTTTGTTTAAGTTTCGATTGAATTTGAAGAGTGTGCTTGTGGATTTTTGATTTTCAAATGATTTAAATATTTAAATTACTTCCTGTTATCAAAACTAAAAACAGCAATAAATTAAGGAATGAGCTGGAAACTATTTTCTAGTTATGACGCTTGAGCCTCAACGATCACGGTGTGCCCTCCAATATCTTTTCTACAACTTGGACAACACTGCAATAATCACGACATTTGTTGCATGGTAAAAACTGAAATTGACAGCATAAAACCCAGTAGAATATGTTGACATGACACCGCCTACTTTCAAATGAATCTAAATAACTCAGGAACTTATATTCATATTTCTTCTCCTTCTTCTTAATTGGCGTAGACACCGCTTATGCGATTATAGCCGAGAGTGGGATCCAACGTAAACAAATTTTCTTACCAGTCAAATGTTTATGCTATATTTATTGTAAGCTTGTCACACTAATGCACATAGTCGTCTCTTTCCTACGATAGGTCACATGATGATCATGAAATATCAGTTCGCGCACAGCATTAACAGTTTCCGGAACAACAAATGATTTTGGAAGATATTCCCGAAATTCGTTTTAGAGTGACCTCGATTGCATTCAGTTTACCCTCGATAAATACTGGACCTTGGCGGAGTTTATCTTTAAAAATTCAAAAAAAAATTAATTAAGTTCATCGATACAATTTTGCTGAGTTAATCCAATTCGAAATTTGAGATTTAATTGTATTTTTGGCCGAAATGAATATTTTAACTTACTGTAAACGAATGAAATAACGCTCATATGTCAAAAAGTTCTGAGTATGAATACCATGCAAAATGTCAAACTGAAGTAGGAAATCCAGCCTACGTGTACCATCAGTATTGAATGAGTTAGCGCATGACGGCTGGCGCCAGAAAAGTCAACAGTCTGCTATCATTTTGGGTGTTATACCTAAAAAGGCTGTGATTGTTTTAAAATACGTCTTTCAAGGCCAAGCGAGCGATGCCGCGCGGAAATTATAGTCAGATAAGTGAACATTAATTACTTTGCAAATATGTTTTATATTTATAAGTAAAATCCTTAAACCGAACCCACTTAATGCTTGCTATTTCCACTTAGAGATTGCTGGTGAGCTAAAAGAAGAATGATATGTATATAGCATCTTGGCCAACCGTAATGAAATCACATTATCATTTACTTATATAAACAGATGTTTTTTTTACTTAAATTTTTTGCTTATTTATGATCTGGCCGATTTAAAATTCAACAGTGAGGGTTCCTTAATGATTTTTTTTCACAGAATTCCATCCTTGTCGGATTAATCTATCTTCATTTTAAACAGTTGCCTTGGAGTTGAAGATCATCCTTGCCGTTCAATCTGATCATTTGGTTTGTATTTGAGCTATTAATCATTTAAAGCTTCCTCTCATCAAGAACTTTTCACGTCGTCCTCTGGGGTTTCCTTTATGATATATTCTCAGGCGATTTGGACCTTCTGAGCAATGGTTAAAGCTTTCAAATTATTGGAAATGCTAAAAAGTGTATCTAATCGCTATCAACTTTTAAAGCTGAAAGCTCTGTGCTGTGTTGAAAAAGGTGCGTGCGAAACAATAACTATTGGTTCCGAAAACTGATATTTTATTCAAACTTGTTAAAGCTCCGCTGCAAGTTGAAAGATTTGGTACTGAAGTGATTTGGATATCTTGAAGTGGAATTTATCCTTCAATTCGTGTTTTCTCTGCGCAAACATGGGGAAAGCCATGTTGCCATGTATAACTTTACGGAAAATATTTGCCGGAATGCATTTGAAATCCAGAAATATTAGAATTTTCCGAATAATTAGACCTGTGCATTTATACACTCGAATATATAAATTCAAATGTAATATATGAGGTAACAGGATTTCGGAATATCATTCGCATCGAAATTTTCAGAATTCCATTAAATGCATATTTTTCACAAATATCCTGCTAAGAAATAACAATAACAACGTGTGTAACTGATTTCATACTTTGTAAGTGCGTTGTGAAAAATATACAAACTGCAATCCGTGTTACCATTCGATGGCGGATGTGGAGCTGATTCGCACCAGGCGTTTTCGTTTAATTCCCTTTTTTTCAATCCAAATTAATGCGAGCAGCTGGACATAGCAACAGGCTGAAAGCTAAGGCAGCGAGTCACCGGTCGCTGCGCATGTATGTGTGTGTGTGTGGGCAAATTGATTTAACATGCACATCAGTATTCATAAACGAGGAAGCGAAAAACGAGTCCTCAAGTGCAAATGATAGGTGCTAGGGAAGCATGCAGCGCTGCATTTTTTCATAACAACACTCAAACAAGCATTTACCACACCACCACACACACATATGTATGTGTGGGAGTGTATGTGCGCGTTGATTGCATATCTGCAACAGGCTGATAGGCGCTCAGCGAAGCGATTGCTCGGCGAGCGGTCGAAAAAATTGCATTATTCCACGGCGAGCGCGGAGAATACAAAAATGGACGACGATAGAAATGCGAATGTAGTTACTCAAATGTCGTTGCTGACTATATTGATGATGCTGGCTGCTGTTATTGATGTCGGCGCTGGGCTGATTTTGTTTTATTGTTGTGCTACAGCTTTGGCTGCCGCAGTTGGTGGCAATACTGTTCGCATGCTGTTGCTACAGCTCATTTGTTTGTGATAGAAATCCGCTGCATACATGCAGATACAGGGTGCCTTTCGAAGTGATATGGAGGCTTTTGTGGACAAGCAAATATCCGATTAAAAATGCTTCTATTGCACTAGTTTACAGACATTCTGCGGCTGTGATGTTAGAGGCTATTAGGAGGAAAATTTTGTACTCAAATTTGTAATCAGCATACCTCAAAGATCCCACACGCCCCTTAGCATATCAGTCGCTAATCGGTTATTATTATCACTTCCTTACTTTTTACTTCTGTAAAACTACACAAAAAGGAATTTTCTTAAACCTAATTTAAAAAAAATGTGCTTCCTCCTTCGAAAACACCATGTATTTACTTTTCTGTGCGAGTAGACATGGCCAAGCATAAAAAATCGAGTTTAAGCCAATTAACAGCGTTGCATAGCTTCTGCCATAACGCATATAGAAACACATACAGGCAAGCGCAAATGCAACAATGCTTACAGCAACATGCATAGGCATTTGGTCACTCGTTCGAGAGGCGCCCTAACCCACTTAACGATGTCGGAGCGATGTGAACCGGCGCGTAGTAGGAGTAAAAGTAGCTATTTGAAAGCTGTAAAAAGTGACGAAAAAGTCTCAACTCACACACACGCACACATGTAAGTGTATGTATTATATAAGCGCTGGTATGTTAAATAAACTTTGCGTCACAATGCAAAACAGACGGCGAATGGATAAATTTCATATTGTAAAACATAAATTCACAAAGCTAGTGTGCTCAATGGCGCTTGTCAGTATATGTATGTGTGTTTGTGTGTGTACATCTGTATAAACAAGGCAATAACGTGCAAAACTTTCTGACTACATTCATTTTTTATGCTTATGCATTTATTTTTGATACAGCTTGTTGACTTTCTTTTGCGTTTGCGCGATGTGAACGCCACGAAATCGAATGAAAAACATAGTTTTGACCGCTCAATTGCACATTAAGTCGAGCATCTGCAGCTGAAGTGCCCTTAATGAATAATTATAAAAAACATTAACTTTTTCCGCATTTATCATATTTAAATTAGTTGCCATTGATAAATAGTGTAAGCCGAACTTCACAAACAATCGCGAAATAATTAACTGCTTTTTTGGAAACCAAAATCAAGCAATTGGTTGAAGAAATTAATTATTATTTGGATTGTTAACTGAAAGTAACTATCCTGGAACAATGTCTAACAACTGCTTCGTAAACACATTTGCAGTTTCATCTTGTTGCTACAATACTCGCATATTAGTTATTAATTAGAGAGTCTGCTACTAATTGCCGATAAAAACTTAGTTTTTAAAGCTGATCGTCTTATTGGCGGTTGTCCAACAAGCCGATGGTTTTTTCTTAAATTTTCTATAAATATTTTTCTTGCTAGATTCCCCAGATATACCAGACTCTCTAGATAAAGAATATTCTTCGAACATGTTTAGGACACGTATCCATAAAAAGCTCAGGCTCACATGATATACTCAAGCCAAATTTTTAGGTCTTGCCATGCTAGATAATGATATTTTCTACATACATCGATATTAGGATTAGATAATTTAAGCACAATCATAAAGTTTTTATATCAATTATTCCTAATAACTGCAAGCACTTGATTTCTATGGTTCAGTTTTTATGGCAGCCATATACTATACCAATATCGGTGGTTCTAACAAATGAAAAGCTTTTGTCAAAAAAAAGAACGTATGCTAAATTTCAGTTCGATGTCTCAGAAACTGACGGCCAACTCGTCACAATTAGATAAACTATATACCACTTAGGGTCTCCCAAGATTCTTTTTCGATTTTACTAACCTCTCGGCCTCTTTGAAGTTGGTCGCCTTGTCGTGGCGAAGGGGCTTAAGTAAGAGTAAAGCGTGCATCCCAAAGGAAACGCACTCTAATCTTACGAACAAAGAGGGGCACCTCATAGTTCCCACAATAGTGATATGGATGAATAAACCCTAGGTTTTACGTCCATCTCCTATTGTGTAAGTATGAGCTGACCATTCAGCGGGGGGTAATAAATAGCTGATCACGAACGATCCACTCCGATTCCCAGGCGAGGTCGGAGGTAAAAAAGCCTTCTCTGAGTGACCAACCCTTTCCGGCTTACTCGTGGGACCAAAAATGAACAAAAACAATAACTCAACCACATCAACAACCAAATTGACGACAACAACGACGACTAAGGACATAAATTACAGGAATCCCATTACAGAACCCGAAGAGGAGGAATTACTCGCCTACAGCCAGGAGACGAGTAAGAGTACTGCCGGACATACCAACCAAAGTATACCGGTAGATACAGCAGTGAAAACAGCAAATTTAAGGGAGGAAGCGTCCACCTCCAAAGCATGAGCACCAATCAAAGTGCACTGGCGGCTAAAGGAGAAAAAAAAGAAGCGCAAGAAATCTCAGAATCAGCTGAGGAAAAACCGGTACCAGAGGGCAGTTTTCATACTAGGAAAGATAGCCTACCTGAAAAGGAAGCAATCAGACCCTCTAGAAGAGACCATCGAAAAAACCCGAGATGCCCAATAACTTAAGATGCGTACAGATACTATTCCACCGGCCCCGCTCACCAGACTAGTAGAGGAGAACAGGAAGGAAGATGTCCTAATAGGGTGTGATGCAAACGCAAGGCACACTGGGGTAGCTCCAATATAAACACCAGAGGTGAGTCACTCGTGCAAGTATATTCTGAATAGTAATCTAAGTATATGCAACAAGGGCGATAAGCCAACTTTTGTGCTTGACCTCACGCAATCAACAGACACAGACAGTCTCGTTGTGGATAACTGGAGGGTATCCGATGAGCCTTCCATGTCGGATCACTCCTGGATACTCTTCTGCATCCGCGAAAAATACAGTGCTCCTCTCACATATCGGAATCCTAGAAGAACAGCGTGGGAAAAATTTACCAGTATAGCAACAAAACGCCTTGAAAAGGGAGGCAATAAGAGAATTAGAAATCCTCAGCAACTAGATTCAGAAATAGAGAAGTTAGAAAAAATCTTAACCACAACTTTCAATAAATCCACTCCGCTAACAGTTCTGAAAAAGAGAAAGTCTCTTCGTTGGCGGAGCAGTGAACTCAAGAATTTGAGAACACAAATAAGAAAAGCTTTTAATGAGAGTTTCAGAACCAAAATCTGGCAGCCATATAAAGATATTATAAAAAGATACAAAAAAGCAGTCAGGAAAGCTAAAAACGACTAATGGCGATTTTTCTGCAAATCGATAGAAAGTTGCAGAGAAACCGCAAGGCTGAGCAAAAGGCTCTCCAAAGATCATATTAATACTGCCTACATTAGGGCGGAGAGAAGAGATTGGACCTCCTCGGCAAAAGAGTCTCTGGAGGTACTAATTACAACGCACTTCCCCGGGAGTCAGCACACACTTTCAACGAGGGTTCAACCAGAACCACCGTTAAACGCAGCTGATTATCGAAGCCAAATAGTAGACAAAAGCAAAATCAAATATGCCGTAAATAGTTTTGCACCATTTAAAGCGGCAGGTCCTGACGGGATTATGCCCATAATGCTGCGAAAACTGGTAGAACCACTGGCTGAAAGGCTTGAAAATATATACAAAGCTAGCATTCAACTATCTTACATCCCAAGAAGTTGGAAATGAAGTAAAGTTGTGTTCCTTCCAAAACCAGGCAGAAGAATGCCAAGGATTTTAGACCTATAAACCTTACTTCCTTTATGCTGAAGGTACTAGAAAGGCTGATAGATTTACACGTAAGAACCAACATGCGTACATAAAGGGCCGATCAACCGAAACTGCCCTTCACGAGGTGATAAGTGTAATTGAAAAATCACTACACCACAAACAATACTGCTTTTCTGGATATAGAGGGCGCCTTCAATAACATAGAAGTAAATGCTATAATTAATTCTCTGGCACATGGTGGCATAGATGACACTGTGTGCAGATGGATACTATCGATGCTTGAGAATAGGAAGATTATAGCTTCAAACGGCGCTGCAACACAAACAAGTTATGTGAGTAGAGGGACGCCTCAAGGACGCCCACAGCTAAATATTTGGGGGTGGAGATTGACACCAAACTGTCCTGGAAAATAAATATAGAAAAAAGAATAAATAAAGCATACATGGCCTACTATATTTGTAAGAGAATCTTCAGCAAGAATTGGGGCCTCAAACCAAGTATAATAATGTGGATGTATACGGCTGCCATAAGACCTATACTTACATACATATGGAGCTCTGGTATGATGGTCAGCGCTAAACAAACAATACAACGTTAAAAAATTAAATGGAATACAAAGTGCAGCATGTGCGGGTGTTACTGGTGCAATCAGGTCATGTCCGACTGAAGCGCTCAATGTGATCCTGCATCAACTACCCATGGACATTTTTATTCAGAAAACAGCAGCTATTGCAGCGATAAAAATAAAAGAATTGGGAGGTTGGAAACAGTAGAACTACGGACATAGTGTAATCCTAAACAACCTCACCATTAATAAATCAGACTACATTCTCCCAAAGCTAGATTTCAATAGACACTTCCAGGTGAGGATACCATCTAGACGAGAATGGAGGTTCAATAGGAGAGGAGGATACCATCTCAGTCTATACCGACGGATCCAAAATGAACTGCGAAGTAGGCATGGGGGTATTCTCCTCTGATCTAGGCATATCTCTCTCTATACGTCTACCAAACTCGGCTAGCATCTTCCAAGCAGAAGTACTAGGCATAGAAAAAGCCTGCGAAGTTCTATTAGAAAACCACGAGAATATACATAAGCCAACTATATTTACAGATAGCCAGGCAGCGCTCCTGGCCTGACCCATGACAAATTCCAGTATAGTTCACAACTGCAAGAGAGCACTAAGTTCAATAAAAGACAAGCTCCAACTAGACTTTATCTGGGTTCCCGGCCACAGGAACATTTTCTGTAACGAAAAAGCAGACGAGTTGGCAAAGGCAGGAGCTTTCCTCAGCGAACCCGAGGCGGAGCTAATACCAAGCCCGCTAGGATCGATCAAAGGAGAGATAAATATACAATTTCAACCAGTTGCAAATAACTGGTGGAAAAACATTGCAAAATGCGTCATAACTAAACAATTATGGCCAACATACGACAGGAAAAGAACCAACGACTTATTAAATAGATCAAGAAAAAGTATCTACAGAGTAACAGCTACAACAACAGGGCACTGGCCATTTGGGGAACATGCGTCCAAAATGGGTATGCCCTACAACGACATCTGCCGAGGCTGCGGAGTAGCAGGGAACAGGGAAACAATTTTCCACTTTCTCTGCGAACTTGGAATACATCAAGCACCAAACCTTGAATTGATTTCCACTAAAGGCATATCAGACATATGTAAGTAGTTTTACTGAAACCTCAAAATGGTTTGAGAGAGAAGGTGAAACGTAATAGCAGATACAGGAGGTTCTACGAATAGTGTATCAAAATAGCATATCAAGTGCTAATTGAGCCCGATAGATAACAGGGCTGCTCTCCTACCACCTACCTACCTTACTAACATCGGGATGCAGGATATAAAAAAACTGTCGAACGACAAAACATTGCCGCAATGGAAACTTAATTAACCGATTTCTAAAAACATATTTTTCTGAGGGATCAAAGAATTTTGATATTAAACCAGCTCAACATTCTTGTCGTACTTGAAACAGTAAATAGTAGCCTTCCTCCATACGTATTATGGGTTCAAGTTTCACTGAAAGTGAAACATGTATCATTCATTTGAATTTTCTCGCATTATTTAAAGGCACTTAGCTCATAACTACCAATAGAGTGCACACACGTGTATGTATGTAAGTATGAAAAACATTTTAGTAGAAATATTGAAATGTTAACTTTGCACACATATTTCTTGAAAATTTTCATAAATAAATGGAGATTTGGATTTGAAACCTAAGCATTTTAAAGGCAAGTAAATAACTATTGGCTCTTTGCCTTAATTCTCTCGAAAGCAGAGATTTTTCTTTGAGAGCGCTCTATTTTGTCGGCATATGAAATTTGCGCAAAACTGCATCAGAAATTAGTGTCCTTTGGCTTTGTACTTTTCATAGGAATCGCCGACAAAAAAGCATATTCTTTATATGTATGTGTGTATGTGAAGCGGCTGAAATTCATTGATAAACTTTTAAAAACCGTTGTGCACTGTAGCCTATGTTGGACAAGCGTCACATACAGTCCTCTCATATGAATATTTATGCGAGAATGTAAATGTGTGTGTGTTGGTTGGCATAACCGTACACTTGTGTAAGCATGTGTGGGTGTGCATGTGCATGACCCCATGAAAATATCAAAGTTTTTACATTTACAACTAATATGGCAGGCTGCCGCTGTTGCATGTGTCACCGGCACTCAGGAGGTTGTTTGTTTGGCGTCCGATTGAAACGCTTGGCATGACGTGGTCGTTTTTAAGCATTTTGTACGCTTTGAGCTTTACAGCCGACAGGTGGATAGGTGGGTAGATGGGTGAGTTATGCATGAATATCAAATGCAATAAAGTTATTAAAACTTGCTGCAACATATACATATACATACATCTATGTTTAGAAAAATAACGGTGTTTCATACATATATGCGTGTGTTGTCTATAAAGCGCACATATTGATTTGATATGTTTATAACTGTAAATATAGCGTTGCTGCCAAGAGAGATAAAAACGACGAATGGAGGGAGAAGAAAATTGAATAATTCTAATTCTAAATATTTAATGATACCGTTGTTAATATGTTTAAGTAAATTGCCGTGCGGGTGAGTAATTGGATTAATGTTATTTATAAATAAATGATTTGAAGTCATGTGAACAACCTGGAACAATTGTTTTCCAACACTTCATGCGTTTAGCAGTTCTTAGGAACATACGAGTATTAGCATTTCAGCAATAAATGCAGTTGTCAGGGGACGTTTGTTAACGTAATAGCTTTTAAAATTATTGAGCTGATATTAATAGGAGTATGCATAATAAGCCCATTGATAACACAATTGAAGCGACTATCTAGCATTACCCCTATATTCTAAGCTTAGACCTCAATATTTAATATTTAATATTTATGAGCAAATAGAGTTTTTGGGTTCTAGAAGTATCATCTACTTGTATAAAAACTAAATGGGGGCCATTTCTGTACTCGCCAGATTCTGAATAGCAGAACTCGCCTCGGAGGTTTCTGTTTTACACCTCTATCTTTGGAACACAGTACTTTGGAGTAGTGTTGACGGTCAACAAACACAAAAGCTTCTGCTTTTAGGGGAGATCAAACTAAGAAACAAGGCTGGGTGTCATCAAAGACCATCTGCCCCTTAAATTCCACTTTGAGAAACTTGAGTCGGCAGAAAGCAGAGAATGTACTGGTTGATGAGACGACAGAATAGTTCATGAATGCTGATTGAAACGGTTCTTCCACAATTCCTTTCTACTTAATTACTGAACTTACCTTAATTAAGTTTCATTTGAAAGCTCAATGGGCTGCTGATGACTTCAATGCCGCTGCCTGCAGTCAGGAATTCCTCCGCATCCCTTCTATACTTATCAATCAATCAACGAGGTGTGATATGCGATACTATCAGGATAAAAATAATCAACAAAAATTAAAGCCTCTGTTTGATTTTTTTCATTCTGCAATTGGCTTTACTTCTCCAGGTAAGGACTTCAACTTAATTCAAGAGCCCTAAACAGAAATGTGGGAATCGGGTTTTAGAATATTTTTAAATTGTAAAACATTTTATTTATTTGGTAGTAATGAGGCTTGTGCTTACATAGAACTAGGTGGAATTTAAGTAGGTAAGGAAATCAAAATTCTTTTTGTGAAAAAGATATTGATGGCTCAATTTGCTTAAAATCAAAGTTTAATGAAAAGAACATCAGGCGTTAATGCGAATTTATTTTTTTTAATTAATCGTGAGATCATTTTTATATAGATAAGCTGGCTTGCAGGACATACCTACACATATAAATTAATAACTACACATATAAATTATATCCGAAAGGATCGGCTTTAAAAAGCAAAGCCGCTTCCATAATTGTCTCTCAAAGACTTTTTAACGTAAGCAAGCATACTAAAGTAACATAAAATACCTGGAAGCTGAGAAGTAAGCCCTTAAGCCTATAAAAAAATCAACCCACTACCACAAACACCGAATACCTAACTGTATTCTGCGCTTCTTCTACCACTTTCCCCATATTCTGCCTGCTGCTCCAGGCGACGGAAATGCCATAAAGATGGTTGAAAAATTGTAAGAGCCTGACAAAGCTGTTGCATAACGCCCACGCAATCAGTTGCGCAAAGTAATTTCTAATAAAATAAATAACGCACTAACCTGCCCAATGGTTGAACGGCTCGCTGGTCAACCAATAATAATACCAACAACAGCAACAGCGACAAAGATTACAATAGCAAAAAGAAGAAAACTCGTAAAGGCAGCATTGTGGCACATTACGATGTGGACAAATCGAGTGGCCTATGTCAGCCAACTGTTGCAAGGTGGCAGACTTAAGGTGAGTGTGGTGGTGTGGGTGCGTGGCTATGTGAATGCGTACATACATAAAACGTTGATGGTTACGCTGGCAGCAACAAGCGCCACATTGCAAAAATATCGAACGAAACGAGGCGGCATAGTGTGGCCGTCGCTGCGCATTAACTGCTCAACCGTGGCACAAATAAACGCTAGCGGCCATCGGAGTCATATTGTGCGGCACGATAAAATGTGCGCATATGTATGTATATGTGGTGGATATGTTCATTTCTTCCTTTGCTCATCGCTAGAGAGTTTTTAATTTTAAGGCTGACTAGCAATGGCCGACGGTGCCACAAAGGTCCTTGCCCGGACGTTGCTGCTGCCGCCCACTCCCACGCTGTTCTGCTCCATATATGTATGCATATATGTGTGTATACTCGTATGTATATATATATGTATATGTATCGATATATTATTACATTTTTTGCAGCTGCTGTTGTTGGCTGTTTGCTGTTGTTATTTACAATAAAATCGAATTGAATACGCTGCCAACACAACTCGTTCAGTTGAGGCGGAGAAAAAATAAATGTTTACAACAATAATAACGCCAACACAAGCCATTCGAGGCACTCAAGCCGCGCGGCAGACAACGGAGGCTCCGCATGGAATTGCAGCCAAGGCAGTCGGCAACAGGCAGGCAGGCAGCAGGCGCAGGCAGGTCATCATAAGAGGTAAGTGACATTGTCGTCAATAATATGGTGCAACCGTGGTGTAACCGTTATCCGGAAGTGAGTGCTATTTTAGTTTGTTTACGATCAACGCGCCATTTTAAATTTTACCCATACCACCAACACATGCACACACACAAGGACATACAACAACAACAAAACAACTTATACTATGTGGGCATGTGTGTGTGTGAGTACATGGGTACCTACACACTCTCACTGCTGTTGCTCTTATTGTGTCGAGCATTGCGTCTGCTCTCGCTGCTGTGGCGTTCTTGGCAGTCCACAGTAAACGGTGCCAGCGTGGCCGGTTTCAGTGTCTCGTTAACATCATTGATGGTGCCATTTAATTTATTAAATTAGTTTCGTATTTTTGTATATTTATTTTACTTCATACTTGCCGCTGAAAATTTACTTTCATGCTGCCTTTTCCCTCTGCCATTTCTGCCTGCCCTGCTTGTTCCAGCTTCCTCTCACCTTCCTGTGCTGGCTCATAGATAAAGTTTTTTGTCGCCGTGTTTATTTTAATTTATATTTATGGCTTTTTGAGTACGATTTTATGGCGTGCCACCAGCGGCGTCGCAAATTTACGGCCATCACACAATTCGCGTTTTGTTGCTCTTCTTGTTGCAACAGTTATTTGGTGACATTCTTCGTGTTTTCAATCTTTTTTGCTGAATCTGCATTTTAAACTTTCAATCGCGTCTTTATGTTTGTGTGTATGTGTGTATGCCATAGCTGGTGATGGCTTATGTTGCCGATATTGCTGTGTGCGCAATTAACACATTAAGACGGCTATTTAGCGCTACCAGGCGCCAGTCAGTAAGCCGACAGCACTTTGTACACACTAAAGCGATATATTTTTATCCAATAAATGTTTTTTTGAGAACTTTTAACACCAGCGAGATAAGCCGGATTTAAAGCGGGACTTTCCGCTTTTTTTTTGTTTTCATCCGTAACTGGGGACTCCTCCCAAAATACTATCCACCCCAATCCACTTTTGTCCCGAATTATCACAGGTAAGAGTCTAGCCATAACAGTAAGGTGTATTAGGTTCAAGAATTAGAATCTTTCAATGACAGGACGTGCCCATTGTATATTGAACAATAATACTGAGGTAAGTGTCTTCATGCAATAAGATACGATCTTAGATATTCGAGTTTATACTAAATACTTGATAAAAAACTACCTTGAGCATTATTCGAAAGATACCAAAAAGGAAACAAAGTCTTTAAAATACTTGCTTTCACAGTTTTTTTCAGATCTGCAAGAGTTCAGAGGTATGGAAAATAAAAGAAACAAAACCTCAAGCAAAAGTTAGGTCAACCAAACAAGGGGGCACCTGTCTTCTCATCATTAAAGAAAAGGGAATTGAGTAATAACAAGAAACACCATAATCCCCAGAGAACAACTGCAGAGACATTAGATTTTCCAAAAACGTATGACTTAATATTCTCCATTAATATCTGTACACTCTTGCATGCGATTTAACTAATTATTGAATCACTTTCGTCACTTTGATTGAGGTATCTCCAAAACAAATACTCAACAAATCGATATTTTGTGTGCTCAAAAACACATTTGTTTCAGTTGATGTGTAAGAGCTCGCTTTGTCGTGGTGAAGAGTGACCCGTTTTCGGTACTTGTTGGTTTTCCTCATTTCCTCAGATAACTGGCAAACAAAAGGTTGTGTACTACTTCAAATTTATTTTTATGCGTTGTCCGAATGGTATTGTAGCAACATGTTCAGTTTTTCAAACAAAAAAAAAACAGACAACCATTTGCTTGGAAGTATTTTTGTTGGATTCGGCTCATCTTTAAGCACCCATACAGTCTACTGCTGTTTACTTTCGCGCTCAAACGCGTAAATTCACGATTCATCAGCTACCACTATGTCATAGACGTTTTTCGAAGCATCGCTGCAGCATTTTGTTAACATTTCTTATGACCAATCGATACAAACCTATCATAGATAAACATTGGTCCTTGATGGAGCTTCATCGTGAAAATGTGAATTAAGTTGATCTACGCATTGTTGCTGAGCAAGTTCAAGTCGAAAATTAAAAAAAAATCGTGCGGAAATGTTTGCGATTTATTTCTTTTTTTTGTTCGAGAATAATATTTTGAGATACAATAATCTGCACTTACCTGTGATCGCTTACTTTTAGCCTTCCAGGTAAATAAGCAGAAATAGAAGTAAAGCTGCTTAGCAGATTTGTGTTATGTTCCAGGCACTTTATCAGTAGCTGATATCCAACTGCAGGAGTGTTTTTCAAAGGGCACTGTACATAGCAGTCTATGTGTTACCCCGCTCCATCTGGAGCAATTAGCCATCTAACCAAATATAACCTGAGCTAAGTGAACTCATGTACCTTAGAATAATTTTCGGCTGCTTCCGAGCTTTATATTTCCTTACTAATTTTAAGTACTTTTTTTAACAAGCAATATTCACTTAAATATCTGACGGGAAAGAACACAAATATCGAAGCAAAGAAAAATTACATAAGGGATGAATAATAGTAACAGTATTATTAAATTTTTGCCAGTGGTAAAAATACCTAACGTCTTTATACTCTTGGAAGCCGGCATGCAGAACTATGTATGTGCCTATAAGATACAACAGCTTACTAGCATGACAACCACGGCGTATGAGTAATATTTCTGAAAGCAACGTTATAACTGTGAAGCACACAATACAAA
Organism: Bactrocera neohumeralis; assembly: GCF_024586455.1. NCBI lineage: Eukaryota > Metazoa > Arthropoda > Insecta > Diptera > Tephritidae > Bactrocera > Bactrocera neohumeralis. Next base: position 2,133,412 of record NC_065923.1, read on the forward strand.
CTCATAAAATTACACAGTTAATATTCAATTATTTAAGAGACACCATGTAATGGTTGCAAAAATGCCACAACCAAAGAGAAACATCGAAAGAACAAAGTCTGCGTCTGCAAGCCAATGCTCGTCGTAGAGAAAATGTTTATAACAGAGAAATAAACAATACTGGAGATATTATAACCAATGTGCATACACATAAAATATTCTTACTATCACTTTTGAACATATCAGCAGTTTAAAAAGAACTCTTGTACACATATTTACTGAGACGTAAGCAGACAAATACAAATTTACATAAGCATGATATATTTAGTAAGTGCACATACAGAGCGATATATACATATATGAAAAGCCGTACTCTTACTGGGACGGGGAAACATAAATATTTTATTGCTTACAAGACATAAAGACAGGTGAGGTCAAAAAGAAATGGAAGGGTGAGAAAGTAAATCAGCATTATAAAAGTAAAGCTCGTAACGGTAAATATATATGCCCACTAAGTGTATGTATTTCCAATAAGTGAACCATTTCACATGTGCTGCCGCCATTGTGTACTCACAGCGTCATTGCTGCGATACGAGTATGTGCCGCCGCATAATCTCAACCAGCTACCACTCAACAACGTGGAGAGTGCAGGGCAGCGAGACTGCCATATGTGCATATGCGTGTATGCAAAGAAGAATTATAATAATAATAAAAATATCCATGAAACGCACGGCAAACAACAATAAGTGTGGCAGTAATATTCTCAAACGACTTCGAGCGCGTAGCAAATGACAAAAATAGCGGTGGGAGGGAATAACGGTAGTCGTATAGGAACTGACGGCGAGCGGAAAATGTGAGAAGTTCCGCTGATATAACAAAGCTTTGAATTAATTTGCAATATTTGTAGTCGCACTCATGCCACACGCGCAGCACACACAAAGTTGAGTTGGGTGAGAGGAAGAGTGTGGTGCAATGATGGTGGCAATTTATTTTCAATGCAATAAAATATAAATAAAATTAGTGTTTAATGGATGCTTACAACAGATCGAAAGAGTTTTCTTTTTCATCAATTATGAGTTAAAATGGAGCAGAAATGGAAATTTTTCGTTTATATTGTGAGTCTTGTGTGATAGTCAAAAAGTCTTTCTAATCAAAGTTCAACTTAAATTTTAATATTTATAATGAACTTTAAGGAACATAATTTTTACCATTTTGATCGACCACTTTTCTGGTTTCTCCGCAAAAAGTTGCGAGATGTAATTTACATTTGGCTTCTATTGAAGCCAACTTTACTCCATTAAGAGAGTTCTGCATTGACCGCAACAGATTGTAGTCCGTAGTTCCTTTCTCATCAGTTTTTGATACTAAGATGTAGAAGCAATCGCTCGACCAGGCTGGATCAGCTCAAAATGGATGATTCCTTTCAAATCCCACAAAACACTCAGCATAACTTGTTTGCTTCACCACGCTTCGACCATGATCTTTTTGAGAACGGAAGCGAGCGAACCATTGTTGTGCTACACGAACTGATACAGCATCGTATCCGTAAACTTCACAAATTTCATTGCGTGGCACTTTTCTCTTTTTGATTTAAAAATATCAAATTCCCCGAATTTAATTTTTTTGGTTAAATGAAGCTTAAAATCTCACATTTCATACACTATATGGTATGACATATTATATTATATTGATTGCTAGTGGATGGATAGATCGAAATGTGGAAAGACCTTCCGGCTGAGATCAGAAGTAAACCAGGAGCACCAAAGCGTATCTTCCGTATCGCTAGTTTTCTTGTAGATATGTACACAATAGACTTCTAAAGCCGTTTTCTCTAAAAAACGAAAAATTATTTCGTAAGGTTATTAAAGCAAAAAATAGGAGGTGACCATAAGAAAGCTCTGAAGTGGACGTAGTCAATACAAGATGTCCGACATCATTTACCTCTTTCAAAAGCTGGTGAAGGAAACAGTACCAAAACATTTACCTCAGATCTCGAAACTTCACCAATGTTGGGCGAACTACTGAACCTCTATAAGGTATTATGGATATGGACAGAAAAAAAATGTAGTCTTTTGTAGAGGGAATTAATTTAAAGGAACCAGAGGCAACAATGCTAAATGACCTGCTCTTTCAAATCAACAAAGCATATGACTATATATTCTAAACATAAATTGCAGCTCCTTCGTGCCTTCACTATCATCGTTCCTCAACATCTTGTTGCCCCAAATCCGCTAAAAAATTTTGCTCACAAATCTGTGCGGAGTGCAATAATAAACATCTTCAGGTATATATCTCAAATTTTAACCAATTTACTTCTAGAAACCCATACTCAAAACCTTAGACCATAACATATTCAAAATAGTTGTCAATATCTTAAAGTAATCGCAGGCAATTCTACTTTAACGGTTATTATTTTAAATTAAAAAATACTCATAAGGCCTTAAAAAGCTGTTCTGAGTTTACATGCCAGCTCAAAACTTGTTTCAAAATTTTGATTTAATCCAAAAGTGCTGCACTTTCAGCCACTGCTAGCCAAAAAGACACATACGCAAACATGACAGTTATTTGCCGTTGCGATGAATGTGCGAGGAGAAGCAAACAGCAAACATGGAGTAAAAAGCATATCAGCAACAACACCACAAACGCCGTCATCAACGCCACCGCCAAGTATTTCAGCTGTTTGATTGATTTTTTCGACGCACTCACTACAAGCAAACACATCTGACAATCAGTTGCAAAACAAGGTTCACGCGTGGCCACACACACACACAGACCCGAGAGGACATGCATCAAACTATCGCAGGTATTATTAACTAGAGTCCATAGACTCTACCAACGGTTGCTTACGAATCGCGCTACCGCCTGCTGAGCCGTAGAGCCCCTGTATAGTGCATGTAGCGTTGTGTGTGGCAAACGCTTGATGGTATCACTGCGAGGCGTTGTTTGCCTCGCTGTTGTTTTTACACGCCCATCGATTGTCTCGATTATAGGTTGTTAAGCGTGTGTTGGAGCCATGTGCCACGCCTTCAACACATTGAGTTATGAATTTTTTCCCCCAACGGTTTCGCCTTTGCCTGCGTTTAAAAATGTCAGCCGTGTCAGCCAGTTAGACGCCGCCACCGTTGTTGTTTCAATGGCCAATCTCAATAAATCTCCCTGACAATCAATGCAGATTCGTTTTGTTGTATCGTTGATTGTATGCATGTCAGCGTGTGTGTGTTTGTAGCGGGTTCGTCTGTACTTCTCACCACATCAAACAGCAAGAAATTCAATTAAAAGATGTAACGGCTGTGTTCGGCGGGTTGCACGCAGAAATTTTTGTTGCCCGAACAGCGGGTTGGCTTGTGAAAAGTGGCAGCAGGTTGGCAGATTTGATTGTAGTCTTCTTTTTTCCATATCTGGCAGATTGATGAGGGCGCGGCAGCTTATGGTATTCCGCGGAGTTTATTTCGTTACCATTGAAGTGTAAAAAATACAGAATTTCGAGGAATGGACGACTTTCTCTTTTTATTCGGCTTTATCGGGTTAAAAGTTTTGTATATAAAAGTGCCAAATATTAAAGTAAACTATTATCAGAATAAGTCACATTTCAGTTTATATTAGACGCTAGAACTCAGAAAATTTCAAAATATTCCTTAGTAAGTACTACAAAATTTAACATTAAATTAACATATATTCTCTGAAATATATCGGAGCGATTATGCTGTAGTTACTACTCCATAGCCACACAACCTAAAGTCTAAAATATTGTACCGCTTTGCACTTAGAGCTTAGCGCTTCTACAATAACGGCTTCTTCTGGGTCTGAGCATTACAACTTCAAACGATGGGCTAAGAATTCACCGACCAGCTCTGAATATTCAGAGGTAACTTAGTAATTTAAGAAATACATAATTATGGTTTTGGTTAAAACTGATTTTTATATAAAGTCGTGCATATGAATATAACAAAATCGGATAAGTTGTATTAAGATGTACTACTTGGTGCCAGTTCCGGTGTATAACGTGGATGTATAGGAACTTCTAAACTAAATAAAGCTTCTGATGCAATACAATTCCTCTGCTTTTGGCCAAATCTCACCGCTTCTGGGCATTTACTTAATTCAGTAGGCCCAATTGTTGACGGCACACGTCTAAATTTAGAGTTCGGCCGAAGAGGAGCATCTCATAAAAGATCATTCCTTGGCAATCACACCCAACAGCAGTCTTGGTCACTACTGGCTCCGGCTCACCGCTATTCGACCACGGCTATGGCCATTTTAAGTGAATGATTCTTGGAACCACTCCCTTCAGAAATTGATTCAGTTGCAGTTGCTATTTGCGGAGCTTTTGAGATTTTTTCGCATTTACTCGTGTGTCATCTTTACATCGAGAACTTTTTGTATTCATTCTCATTTAAATGGTTCCAAGTTCTTATTGTTTTATATCCTGGTTCGTAGGCAATCGAAGCATCACTTATATGTCCGAGGGCTTGACAATTTCCACTAATTTATTTACCACGATAGCTAATATAGCATTTGACTGTTATTCGGAATCATAAACCATATTTACATTTTCAGCCATCTGGCTTGAAATTTTCTCCTTAGCGAAAAAAGCTCTAAAATATATCGAATTTTCTCCTCCCTGGTGTCCACATCTTCGTTTCGTGCTTAAATAATACTGAATCAAGCAATCGCAAAGTTGTCTGAAAAGCTTTTCTGCCACATAGACTTATCTTTCTAATGCCATATAGCGTTATCCAATTGCTCTTACACAACGCAAGACATGGAGTACTAAAGGCATTTATTGGGAAAATAATGGTTTCTTTCTAGCAGACGTCCATTTTTATTTGTCAAATCCATTGGCCTTGATATTTTCTTGTTGGATTATATACTATATTTACGAGTACATATATACGAGTATATATTACAGCTAATTCTTCTGTATAACAAAAATAGCATTCTGATACTTTTAAAGTAGTTAAAAAGAAATAAGCGCTGAGCAGATTTCTTAGTATAGACGAATTCCAAAGTTTTTTAAATATATTTTTTAAATTATGAAGTGAAAAATTATTTTCCGCCAATATCGTGAAGGTATTCGAATGAAAGAAAAAATACACAAAATTATAAAGAAGTTAAGCGCGATATGTATATCTGAACATCTCTGTGTCTATTACGTATTTCTTACACCTTCGCGAGCCCAAAGAGCGCCAAATAATTGTGCACATTTCTAAAAATAATTTTTTTGCCTATATATGTGAGGTTAAATTTACTTCTTTCAAATATCAGACACACATATATACCATTTGTATATGTTTCTGTGACGTACACAGGATATTATTATCAAAGTGCTGGTGTGTTAAATGCTGCGCTGAGGGCTATCCATAAAGCTTACATGCGCTCATATTACAAGCAGCCATAGTTGCGAGAAAAAAAAATTTCACAAAAAACCGCGCATATTTTATTGTATTCAAACATGTCACTAACATATACATTTGTACATACGCATGGCATATGTGCATGTATTGGAGTGCGTAAGCATATTCTCCCCAGCGCTGTGCAAACTTGTGATTATACGCAATCTGCAGCGAAGTAAGAAAAATGTGCACACTTTCCGCCTCTACTGCCACACACACACATGCATACACTTTCTTGTTAATATTATTTTCTCTTGCGCTGCTGTTCATTCTTCATGCATTGTCAACAATTTATGCCACTTGAATTAACAGCACAACGGCGCAGCAGGCTTTGAGGCAAGCGACAAGCGACAAGCCTGTTTGCCAGCGTCAAAGGCAAAGGAAAATGGCAAATCAGCCACGGTTTGTTTGTGTTTGTGAGTGGTTTTTATTTTATTTTATTAACGCCTAAGCGCAAAGGCGCCACAATGGAAGACACTGATAAACGCCTAGAAGTATACACTTGCGTATTTACATATGAAACAGTTAGAGATATGTGCCTGCAGCAGTCTTCTAAGCTGCCTGCGACAAACTAATATCTACAAAGCAATAACTCAAAACCGACAGCGGCCACGACGCGCCTTTCAGATGACTGACACACACCCACAATCTACCACTGCTAACGCACACGTAAATACAAGAATCCGTGTGTGTGTTGCCAACTTTTTATTCCAAATTTAGTTTGTCCGTGACACTGAGCGCGCATAATGGCTTCAATAATGAAATTTAGTAGGAAAAGCTTTACAGAGAAATGTGCTGAAGGAAGCAACGCATCGAGTTTGTTAGTATCCCGAAAAAATGGCATAATATTATGCGTGCAAGCCGCGGCATATTTTCGTGCGCATCGAAGCAATAAAGTGTAAAAAGCTTTTATGCGGGTGCACGGTAGAATGCAAAAATCTATAGGATTACTGTCTTCGCTAGCGCCTTCACCAGCCGGAATCTTAGATGACATAATGTTAAAAATTTTTTGCGACAAATTGTGTGAGTGGTGGAAATTAAGATCCAATGCGGGAAAGCTAAAGATAGTGCTATAAATTTACTATTTTCTCAAATAGATATTTTTATAGAAAGAATGCTAAAAATGATACTTTCAATAACACAACTACAATTTTCACTTAAATTAGAGCTCGATTGCTTTTCAGAAGGCTTAACTAACAGCACATGTTTTGATATTATTCCGTATTATTTTTTAAAAGGTGTATAGTTGCAAGTTTTTGAGATGTCGATCTAAAATTTCCCACATGTCTCTTTCTCCTCAAAAAGCAACTCATTTGTCAAAACCGCGGATATGGAGCCGCTATAGGCCCTAAGGAGAAGCCAACGGGACTAAAACTACCTCTTCCTCTGTGACTCATCCTGTTTGTCAGATGAAGTGCGTCAATACAAAAAGTTTTATTTGTAAACTAAGACTTTTAAGGTATCGCCAAGAAACCCTCGATCGACAGTTGCCAGTATAAAACATTGCATTCGCATTGAAGATGTTAAATAGTTTCTTCGTCTTCTACCTCTTGACAGCTTTTACAATAATACAGTGGACTGTTAGCACTCTACAGTTCATACACCCTATCAAGAAAGTATCCCGCTTAAGCGGGAGATTTAAATGAAGAATTCCCGATGCTTTCTGGACAGGGTGTATATCACTCCTTTTATATTATAAAACCCGACATGTGCGGTCTATATTCCATTTATGCAACGTTTGGCTACTTGTTGAGCAAGCTAGAGATTGTATCCACCAAGTCTTAGCAATAACTTTATCATGTTGGCCGATTAAATATCTACAAGTAACCAGAGTCTTAAATTCTCCCTCTTAATCGGAGTCTAATAATATAGTGGTACTTGCTTTACTTATTTCGTCTGCTTCTCTATTACCAAAAATATCCAATAGTTCTTCTCATGCACATAGTAGCTGCTCTTGGCCACCATACCAATATACCATAAGTCATACCCGGCCTTACAATTGGGCCCCACCATCCTTTTACACGTCTAAAGTGCTGTAGTTGCTTTCCTGCTTTGGTTTCATGATATCTTGATCTGACCGATAAACACAATTTCATTTCTAATTGGCATTATTTTAAAAATTTTTATGAGAGTAAGTATAAATATTAAAATGATATTTTCAATATTTTAACTAATTTCTTACTTATTGTGCTCTTGTGCCGATTTCTTCTCTTTAAATCATATTAAAAAAAAAAAACGTTTCTAAATCTTTTCTTGATCCTTAAGCAAAGAAGATAGCAGATCATGAAAATTTCTTATAAAAAGAAGCTCATGCCGACAAACCTTACGGTTGAGAATGCGGAAGACAATTGAGTTTCTAGTCATTTGCTAAATTCAACACCTTTAAGCTTATTAACTACTTGCAGGTACAACGCCTCACTCTTCTATTCGGACAAAAAACGTCGACAAATGGCTGTCATCCCTTCCAGTCAATTAAAAAGTTTAACTTTAAATCACTATCGCTTCACCTGAAAATTCAACCTTAATCGTCACCGTTACCTGCCACACGAAAACAAGACGGAAACTTTACTTTAACTTAAGTTAACGAGCAACAAATTGTTGCACAATATTTATTGTTCACGCCAACAGCTAGTACGACCAACATCAACACTGAAACGCTTTTGACAAATAAGCCAATGACAATAGAAATTCTTGTTGCGAACAAACTGAGATTCCAATTTTTGCTGTTTTCATTTTTCTTACACGGAGGAAGCAACTTCTTGGCGTCTTTCATCGGGACATTGTCTGTCTGGCAGCGCCTGGCGCTTGTGCTCGCATAACAAGCTTGTGGCGCGTTAGTGGAGTACAAAGACAATTAGTGACTGAAATTATGTTAAAGTTAAAAGTTAAAAATGCAAAACTAACGAAAATCTTGCAGGCACACACACACGCATATACACAGAGAGGCATACTTTGCGTACCTTTGAAGGCGTGCGCCCTTCCGCTGCCATCCATACCTGCAACGAGGCCGCCATTGTCCTGCGCTGGGTGCGAATGAGTGATGACAAAAGTTGCGCATCGCTTCGCTTCGTCTCCCAGAGTACTGTGGAATTTTCCGATTTTCTGCCGACAGACAGACCCCGCTGCGCGTACATGGTCCGTAGGTTGAGTTTGTCAAAAGTTTAATTGAAATGTAAACAGTTGCTTACTTACTTAGTTAGGTAATTTATGCGTTACTGACTTTCGAATGCAATTTGCAAATGAATGCCCAGATTTATTGCTTTGAAATATCTTTTGGATGGGTGATTTACAACGGATGAGTGCAAGCGTCGACAATATTTGTGAGAGAACACGAATGAGATTGGAGGTACTTGTTTACTGTCATAAGAATTACAGCAAGTAAAGGAGAAAAATCTGACTTTGAAAAAATTAATTAAATTTTTGAAGAGAGAAAAATTTTGAAAGAGAGAAGATCATCTACATAGTCTAAATTACAATACAACTACACTATTTTTAGATTTTTAACACATGGTACTCTTAGGTTAGCGACATTGACCAAACGCCCGTGTATGACGCTAATGCTGATCTCTGACAAATAGCCGAATGTTCACTCAAATTGTTACAGCGAAACCGAATACCGTTCGATTATTGAGACATTTGTGCTATCTAACCAAATGAATATATGTACATATGATCCTTATTCCATTACAAATACCAAATACTCATATATATATGCGTTCAAACATATTTGCATTGGTGAAGCGAAATTGAGCATTTCGCCTATCATTTTTGTTACTTTTTCACACTCATCATGCAATCCCAAAGCAATTACGTGGTAAAATCAATTGCATTTCACAGATTTCCCATTATTTCAATTTGTCCATTTTATTTGCCATTATTTAATTGCCAATTGGTGCTGGAAGCAAATATTTATCGGCCGTGACAATACAAATAAGGACGCTTGCAACAGGCATAGTTTGCACGTTCGTTCGGTGTGGTGAAATTTCGTACAACAAATAGGTGTGTGCTCCAACACCCACACATACCAACGGTGTTATTGACTTATGCGGTTTTTTGTTTGGATTTGTTCTTCTTGTTGTTATATTTAATTTTGCAGTACACATCCCCACACATGCACTGTATACATAGTATCTATGTGGAATGACTAATGGCTTGCAACTTTTGCTTTTCATGCGAATACTCATGCCAACGAGCGACACGACAAAGCAGTGCTGATTTAATTGAAATCGCTCATTTCAACGTGTTTTTGTTTCAACAAATAAGTATGTATATTTATATGGGAGTATACAAGTATCTGTGCCTATATATCGGCTTTAGAAGTGGTCATTCTAAAACCGATAAAACTTGTAGATTTCGCAGCATTAACTTGTACATGTGCCATATATACCTATTAGATATGTATTCGTTTAGAAGTGTAGAATGTCCTGCTGGTATAGCTGTCAAACCAGTTTTCAATATATAAGTGTGTTTAGCGTTTATATTTAATACTAGCTGGCCCCGCAGCCGTTGTTCTGCGTGAATTATATGTTTTGAAATGAAACTAAAGTTGAATTTATCATTTCATTTTTTTTTTTTTTTTCAATGTAACGCAGCTTGATAAAAACATTTTTTGGTTTCTGTTCCTGTGTACAGAAAAGATGGTTTTCCAACTCGTGAACACGCCTCGTATATCTGGCCGTGTGAAAAACATGGCGTTTCCAAATATATGCCACACACTATGCGACTATCCTTGTGTCCTGTTGATTGTCATCTCAAATTCAATTTTCACTGGAAACGAAATACCTTTGAACTGAAATGGCCAATCGTTAGAACTCTAGGAAATTCGTAGAATCAACCATTCTGCTTCCTTCGTCGGGCTCCATTACACAGTTTCGGCGCATGAAGATTGTGAACTATAATAATAACGACAGATCGTACTTTGAGACAGAAATGATGCGGTGGCACACCAAGCCTTTCCAATGTCAAGACGATCAATCGATTTGTATGAGCGCAAGTCTCCCAGAATTTGACTTTGATTCTTTAAGTTTAAGTCAACAACTTCGGTATTTTTGTCAGCTAACATTGCGCGTGCACTTAAGGAATCATAGTTACGATAATTTGTCCAATGTCCGAACATTCGTGCTGAGTTCATCTTTCGTGAGTTGATAAACGGCAGATGAAATTGATATCAAACCACCGGAAGTATCAACCGGAATTGAAACATTTCTAATAATTATTGACGTGGATTTAACGACAGATATCGAAATGTTTATCGCGAAAAGTGTGCGAACATCATTTTCAATCCAGTGATTAACATGTTCCAGCAATTGTAATTACCTTACCGTTCAAGACCAATAACCCCCATGTTGCTTCACCAAACTGCAATACTCAACATTGATATGCGTTTTGAATGTGAATTAAGCAATAGTGGGTACAATCCATGTGTCGTCAACTTAGATATTCACTCTTCTAAATTGAATGCTGATTGTTCTGCCGACGACGATGGAGTGGATATCCATCATTTCCAGTTTTGTGCATTTATTGTCAGACATACAAACCGAAAAGGGATTATAGATATAGAAAACCGACCGATATTAGCGCGACCTCTTCGTGGCATCGTAACAAATTTCAATCTGTAATTGATCACTTTGTTTGAAACACACATAACGCTGTCACTGAATAATTTTCAACAGTTTTTTTTTTTTTTGAGTAGCCGGAATAAAGAAAGCAAATGTCAAATTTGAACGATTCAAACTATTGAAAAACAAAACAAAAAAGTAGAAAAAAATTGTGTATGAAAAAAAGATACTTTTTGGAATTTTCCGATTTTCCGACTTCTTCCCACGAAAAGCATACGGATTTTTTATTTCTAAACCTTCTCCGACCCACAGCGAACAACCTCTGACAATTTCATAAAGATTGGTTCAGCCGTTTTCGAGCATTAGCGTTACTAACAAAGAAACATTTATTCGTTTATATGGGGAAAATTGTTCATAGGCCGAAAATCTTGACTCTTTCAATAAGTTTATTCTGTTTTGAATGAATTAAGAGCCCTATACTTCCTAAGGTCAGCCGTTGATGATTATATGGAACTGAGGTGACATTGGGGTTTTTCTGAAGCCCGGATGAGATATACAACCGACTTTGAACTACTAGCCTAAAGGAAACCTTTTAATTATCTTACACATTACAGATATTGGAAAATCGTTCGATTTCTGAATGATATATGTATATAAGTACACCGAAGTTTGTGCAAAAGAAGACCAAATACGCAAAGTTTTACGGGAACGAACGCGAACATATAAAGCTTTGGTCAGCTAAGGGCAAAGTGGACTAGCTAGATTTCAAACTATTTCAAACTAAAATATTCGGAAGAGATATGGTTTATTTTTTTAATCAATATAGCAAATTTTTTTCACTTCCTTTCGCTGAAATTATTTCTACTTTGGGGACCGTGGAGTTTAGTATCCTCATAGCCAAGCATATGGGCGTAGCCTAGATTGGCATATCAAACACTTTACACCCAAATGCACCGGATATAAACTCTAAATTCAAAAGTTTAAATTGACTTTTGCAATTTTTCTTTCTTTCCACAATTCTGCACAGATTATTACTGGTTTCCTTAGAAGCCGCTAAAAGTTATGAATTTAAAACATAACGTGGTTATGTGACAAAATCCGAAGACGACAACCGCCTACTTAACCAATGTATCGCAAGATATGACGAAGAGTTGGAAAGATGGCTGGTAAGATGATAGCAAAGAGTGATAAAGTAGCGAAAAAAGCAGAAAGTTGTGCTTATTTAAAAAAGCGCCTAACTTTTAATCAAACTTCCCACAAACTCGAATTTCGTGCTCTTCAATTTAAAAAGCCAAAATAGAATTAATAGGAAGAGGAAAACATGAAATGCTTGCACAGCAGCTGATTTGCGGCGTGAAATTCTTTCGGAAATCAATATTTGCACATGTGCATGCTCCGCATATTGAATAACAATCGTTAGCCTGGCAAAAGCTTCCACCACAAGTCAATAGCAAAGCAAAACATGGCAACCTGCTTTTTGCGGTTATCATCATGGTTAGGTTTTTAGGCACAACGCCAAACCAATTTCTGTTTTTCTATTTTCTGTTTTGTTTTTTATCTAATGGATGCTCGAACATACGAAAACTAAGCACACTTTTGGGTAGAATTTATTTTGTGGTTCCCGAGCAGCTACAAACATGCTTAGTGCTTTTGTAAATACCCAGTAGAGTGCACAGAAATAAAAAAAAACTGGATTTAGAAAATACTTTAAGGAAATCTAAAATTAAATTGAAAAAATGTTTCGTCAATATAACGGCGTGGGTTTTCGACAAATTTTAGCTAATGTTTTAAATTATAATGAATTTTAGCTAATTCAAAAAGTTTGATATGCGACTTCGGTAGCTACATATTAATGAAGCACCTAAATGTAGGCAACATTTTATTTAATAGCTCTTTAAAGCCGAAAATTTATAACGAAGACTTTGCCATATACATCACTGATGACTCCGCAATACCATGACAACTAAGCCGGTTTGTTCCATGCCTTACCACCACTTCGATTGCCTACCGGGTTTGTCTACCAATTAAACATCCACACACGCACATTTTGTAAATAAATATATTTGTGCTTTTTCGCACTTGACACTTTTGTGCTGTTTTTTATCAAACCAAACTTTTTTGTCTACTTCATCGAAATTTTTCGCACTAATCTATTTACAGATGTTGCAAATGTTTATTTTAGGTAATATGAAAGGTTCTCCAATTAGATTTCCTTTACCTAATGTCATTTAATGCCCTTATCTAATTGAATTTATTTTGTAGAAACTTAAATATAAGAATACCGTATATTTTGTTGGGCTCGTGCTCATTCATTCGTGTTCAAAATTTGAAAGCTATAAGAATGAAAGATGAATTAATGAAGTGTCATTTAGGAAATATTGTTAAGAAAATGAGATTCTGAAATAAAAATTATTGATGCTCCTTCTTATACAGATTCTTGCAACATGTTGCTACCTTACTATATTCGGTAGACAGATGGATATAGTGTTATGTAATATGTTTGTATATACATATATATAAATTAGGGGATCCGGGCACGCGTTGCTGTGGTATACATTTTATACTATTCAATTCAGTGAAAATTTTATTTGCGAATAAAGGCGAAATGTTTTTGCCGGTATAAATATCCAAAGAATTGTATAATTGTACCCTAATTTTGAATATGTTTACACAAATAAATTTCACTGGAAATAATAACGAATTTAAGGCAGCGTTTCTGACCAGTTAATAGAGTTGTCCGCTTAATAGATTGTACTTAATACACATCAACAATGTACATGGTTAATGGAGGTGTCCGCTTAATAGGGCGTCAATTTAAGAGAGCTTTTACTGTATTCTTTATTTATGAATTTGTCCTAACTATCCTATCTTTTAAGTTGGTTCGAACTAGACACAGTGTGCTAAATTTTACTAAAATCGGTCCAGTAGTTGTGGACAAACAACGTGACTCGTACTTTTTATATATAAAGATTAGGGAATTTTTTTTTTGAACTATTCATTTTTTCAATCCCCTTGGGTGAATGAGTTGCGTTTTTTCCTGGCGGACACGATTTTTCATGTTTGGATCATCTGAAACACAAAAGTCCAATTTATTCTTAAAAAGTACGTGAATGATTATCGTCTCTAGCGAAATCATGAAAAAATTTTGATAAATAAAAAAGTAATTAATGTTTCATTTTTAATTTTTCCCCATGTTTTTTTACATAAATTTTGTCATAACATTGTCAATAAATTATAAAAATTATGAATTATGAAATAGGGACGATAGCCAGGCGTTTTGTGAACATTTAAAAAAAAATTAGGTAAATCGGTTGAGTGTTTTGAGAAAACCTCATTTAAAGTTTGAGGTGTGTACCCTGAACGTCGAGCGGTATTATTATTTTTGGGCATTTTTCGAAACCTTCCCATAATAAAGTGGGTTTCTATATTAATTCGAGGGTATAAGGGAACGAAAAATGCAAAAAACAAAAATTTGAGAAAAGATTACCCTACTGACCACTTAACATTTAGTGATCTTTTATCTTAAAATTTCTATAGCTCAGCTTTGACTTTAGACACATATTCCTCAGAATTGAACACTCTACAAAAGTGACGATTGCGACAAAATCGAAACTCACACCGGCGAGGTAGTATGGGGCTCTAAACCTTTTTTTTCCACGAAATTCGCATTTTTTTGTATTTTTCTCGTAAATGAAGAGAGAGCTATATCGTTAGTACTTCTCGAGATATTCGGCTTTATAAGTAAGGCTTTGTGGAGTTTTCATAGGTTTTTTAGCCAACACACAGCGTATGCAGCCAGGGAATCTGAAAACAATTCAATTCAATTCCATCTGATTCTGTCGCATCCCCATATACAAATCAAGCACCAATACATAGTACATCCCGATAAAACGCTTGGCGAACCCATGTGATACCTAACGATTAGAAATTAGATCACATACGAAATATGTGGACACCAGTTTGCGAAAAAAGCCTTTCCTGATAATACTATGTAAAGCCTATGTTAAACATGAGTACAATCGTTTCAATACTTCCCTTAGCAACCCTTATTTTTAGAATTAAGTTTTGACATTACCTGAAAGTATGGTAAGTCTCCAGTTTTAATCCTTGCAAGTTACAAAGGTATAAAATGTTCGATTACACCTTAGCCCTTCCTTACATATTTAATACCAAATTAAATAATCCTTTAGAAAACTCTCACCAATAATGAAAGTGTTCAAAGTCACGACTATCGCTTTTGATATATTCCTCGCTCCGAACTTCACGTACTCGAATCATCTTCGTGTCGTAAGTCATATGTATGTATAAGTAAAATAATCAGCACTTAGAAGTAAATAAATGTATTTATATTTATAAATACATATGTATATCTGATATTATCTTCCAATGCTGCCGAGAAAGCTCATCTTTACGGAAGCATACGCTAGTTATCTGAACCAGCTGACAGCTGAAATACGCTGTCATCAATCAAAAACATTCTCAGGTTGCCACACTGCACACGTAGGTGGTTTTCACTTTCCCCGTTGCCCTCAGCACGCTCTTGACTTTTATACACTTTAACACACACCCACACACATGTGTATTTAAACATGCAGTCATTTGTAGCAAATATATCAAATTCACTCCATATTCGGAGCTGTCATAACGGCTCAAACTGCACGATCACGTGTCACACACCAAATACAACTGCAGTTACGTCGTGTTTACAAAAATATTTTCACAATTTTCAACTGAAATTCTATGAAAATTGAAAGAATTATGATTTTAATAGCACTTTGAAACCAATACGAGCTAGTGTGTTTGTTGGTGTGTTTGCAAAAAGTGCAAAGAGAAAAATATTATGATATAAATACATTGCAAGGGTCATCACAAATGTCATTGCATAACATTCGCACCCAGTCATTGGAGACGAAGTAAGAGCAAACAAACTGGTTTCTGTAAATGAAATATTTGAGCGAACATTTCAACACAAATGGAGGGGCAGAAAATTCAATTTACACAAATCTGTGTCGTTTTCTAAAAATAAATATTTTCTCGCTATTAAAATTATTTTTTTTACCACCATAAAGTGAGCAACAGAAAAATAATTCAATTCAGAACTTGAAAATGCAATGAATAACACGTTTCGCATTAGAACGAGTTGGACTATATAGATCATTAAATAAGTTAGAAGCATATTTTTCATTTTCTCATATCAAACTTATAGGATAACACAGGTCTAGAATGCTGAAAAATAAAAATTATATAACTGATTGAATATAGTAGAGATCCGAGATCCAGAAATTGTCTCTGTAACACCAAAAGTTCATAGCAAAATGGTTCTTTAAGAGTAAAGATTTTGATAAAAGACGGTGAGAAAAACACATTCAGGTACTTATTTAAAATTCTGAATGCTAGCTATACCAAAAATGTTGACTTTTCTTCACCCGGTAATCTCATCCAATTGTTCTGTCTTCAAAATCGGGTGGTTTGTCATTATCACAAGGATTAAAGACGAGACATATTTGAATATGGTTTTGGTAATGTGAGAGCGAGAAATGGGAAAGTTCAATATGAAATGAAATGACTCAACTAACTATTTTCTACATTTTCAAACTTCCTTCGAAGAGAAATATTATGAGGAGAGAAACAAATATCATTGTGGGATTAAAACCGAAGAATTGATAATTTCTTGACCACTTAGACTTTTCATATATATGGCCCTTCTCGGATCAGCTCGTACGTCAGTCAGTGAGGCTTTGATTATTCTTCAAATACAATCGGACGATTGGAAAGTCCCCGGCCTGACACAGAGATGACGCTATTATAATTAAATCCATAGCGTTTTTATTAGCCCTAACCTTCCAAAGTGGTATGCATAAATTTATCAACTGTTGGTTCATTACTTTGTGAATTAAACTACAGTTGAAGCATAAACTCAAGGAAAATCAACCATCAAGGATTTGTATGCGTTGTTTAGACTTGATGAAATGAGCACCGAAGATGGTCAGCCAGTGAAAACGATTGCTTCCGCTTTCTCGTGATCTGGTCCAGCGCTTACTTCCTGTTCTCAGATCTTAAAAGAATGCTCGTTGGGAAGAAATTTTCGTCGAATGAAGAGATGATCGTCGAAACTGAGGACTAAGAGTGTTTTACTATGGTATATAGTATAAGTTAGGAAAAAAGTTTTCGTCCGTTTGACTAAATTTTTATTTCGAATTTTGTTTATTATCTGAAATAATTAAATCAACTGCAAATATTTTACATAGTGCATACATAACCTATATATATTATTAGTATAAACATTTACATATGTAATTGTAACAACTGTCAGAAAAACAGTGACTTCTAATGAAAAACAAAACAAAAACAACTTAAGCTCAGCGACATATAGAAGTGTGTTTGTGTGAGTGCAATATAGCGCTGTTATGCTGAAATATAATATATTTACATTGTGATAAAAAAGCACGCTGAATATTTGGCTCCGAGTGATTTTTCCCCCAAACAGAAATAGCTGCTCCGTTGAAGCCATTTTTAGTCGACGAAGAGATAAAACAAAACTTGCTGAAGGAGCGATCCCAAAAAGTGCTTATGAAAGTGTTTCGTGGACTGGAAAAATCGTTGGCATAAATGTATTATATCTGGTCGGGATTAAATACTTTGCGTTTTATTTACAATTTTAGGATACTTTTTTGTCACAATGTATATATACATATTGTACATATTTCATGCATGGCGTTCACATAGTGGCATTATGCTGGCTTTGGCCAATTCATTTTCTATGCGATTTCGGTGCGCTTCACTTCGCTTCACAACTCCGCCAAACAAAACGCAAAGCAAATAAATTTCATGTTTACAGCAAATGTTAACTAACAATTCGCATTTCAAAAGGAATAAAAGAATCGCAGCATTACAATAATAATAACAAATAGCACACATGTAAATACAAATTGTTGGCAATAAACTAGAAAGCCGCACGCGCACAACAGGACATGCCGCATACGCACTGTGGCACTGACAATCCGTCCGTCAGCGACTCAATGACAGTTGCGTGGCATACCACATGCGCCCACGGTCGGCTCTAGCCACGGATAGGTGGATAGTCGAACCGACAATTAGGGCGTGTGGTGAGCGGTGAGTGGGCAGACAGGCGGCGGTTGCGTTGGCATTAGCAACTATACACGTGAATCTTTCTGTTGGGTGGTGCGGTGGTGAGTGTGGTGGAGGCACGCTTGGAATTTTATAAATCACTGAAATATATAAAGCTGTGCACATACATGTTTGCATTTGTATTAATATGCGCATTTTAGATTTGTGCGCCATGTTTTGACCACTCAACGAAAGGCTCAAATAAACAAATAAATACTAGTGCTGCACCGCGTCTATTTGCCACAATGCCTCTCACAACAATTTAATTAATATGAAATACAATTTTATAAATGCAGAAATATTATGTATACAATAGAGATGTAAGCATTCTTCATTTTCATTTCTACTTTTATTTAATTCTCTTTTTCATAAGAATTTAAAATATTTTTTTTAATTTTTCTCTTCATTGGCATTGCATGGACTTCACAGCTTTCCAGGAAATATATTCATAAATTAAAAAAAAAAGTATTTATTATTAAAATGCATAACATCAGTTCGTTGAGTATGCAATCTGAAATCAGAATGGTTTTTTCCCCCTGCTCTCAAACGGATGCAAAATCAATAAAGTGGGAGTTGATTCGAAGATTGAAATTAGAGCTATTTGGCACAAATTACTTCAGAACTTTTTGTGCGTATATTTGGACTAATTTTGAACTGTAAACGGATACGGATTTAAATTTTCCAGCCTTAGAATGAGGACAAATCGGCAAAGAGAATCCTTTCTATTGCTTTTGGTTGCCTTTTCGAACGATGTTGAAAAAATCCACTGAAGGCTTTACGTAAAAATTCGTGAATGTTATAATCCACGCATTCTCTTGACTCTCCCCTCTTTCGAAGGCTTACGTCTTCAACCTGTTAATAAGGTGAAATACCTAGGTCTTATCCTTGATTAAAGCTTCCATGAGAGTCAAATATTGATTAGAGATTAAGAAAGACATCGGTTGCATTATGCTGCTGTTAACAAGCAATAAAGAAAAGGAGAAGATTCTCACCAAAGCTGATATTTTGGCTCTACGAATTAGTAGTCAAGCAAATAGCGTTCCATTCGGCTCAAAAGGGCTACATTTGCTAAGACGCTTGAGCGATTCCCAAGAGTTGCTCTTATCGGCATCTCCGGTGCTCTACGGATTACACCGACAATAACACATAGTGCAATTTATTCATAGCACTTGTAGACATCGCTGACAGGTGCAATGCTCCGAAGCGCGCTTTGAGTCTCAGCTTGGAATATAAAGGTGTCCGAAAAAGGATACGCCGAAATTCTCTCCTCCTTCAGCTTTTTTCTCAAACCTTAAATCACTGCGTCTGTGCATGAACACAGACTGGCATTATTTTGGTCTGTTTTCAATAGAAATAGCATTACTACTACTTTATCGTCTAACCCGTTTAGGAATCGCTTGCAACTTCAATGCCGGGAGCACACTCGTACCGCTCACATCGAAATGGGCCTATGTTGAATTTCCATTTACGTTTTCCGTTCTAGTACTTGACCAATGGACCTCGAGTGCGCTTAGCATGTGCTGGTCGACGACCAGATCCTATGCATCTACAAGACCCTTTTCGCTTAAAGTAAAGCCCAGAAGATCTATTCAACTACTTGCTCTTAGTAAAGTTTAGAAAAATTCGTCTTGCCGCAATCGTATAGGCCCTTACTGAACACTTAGCAAAAAGCAAATACCAAAAATCCTGTCGGACGCTAATTATCAAAATTGTTTGGAGAAGCGTGAAATTGAAGTATCTCAGCACTCTTACCTTCGGAAAACCACAAAGCATACCTGAAACTGACAATAGACGTGGCAGTAAATTTAAGATAGGCTTAGAGATTTTGTTGATTTGTAAGGGTATTATTATCTATTACATAGAAGTGTTAGATATCACAACGGACCGAACGGAGATTTTTTTCCATAATCGATATATGTTGCTTTGCAGTACGCTATTCGCCTTTTTTAAATGAAAAAAGCCACACATTAGAGACACCAAAGTAAGCTACATATTGTAGCTAAACATAGTCCATTTTAAAAAAAATAACATTCTACTGAACTAAGACTAGACTTGACTGGATATTGACAAAACTAAAATTTTTTCGAATGTTTGAGTTGTAAGTAAACATTTAGCCTCCGAAGACGAAATATTTCACAACGAATTTCGATATAACAAATCATCACTATTGAATAAAGTACGTACATAAGTTCCAAAAAAAAAAGGAAAGACATGGGAACCACTTGCGATTTTGTCACATTGCATTGGTTTGTAACATTTTCTAGGCCAGCTTGTATGACAAATACTGTCAGGTGTCTTCGAATCACAAATGTTTACTAATTTTGAAGATTCGACTTTAAACACTTTGAATTTTTGGAAACCTGACTTTAAGTTCAATTTTAGCTATAATGTAAATAAACTCCGTAATATTTTACTAACACCATTTTAAAAGAACTCAAGAGGGCATCCTTATTAAAACTGTTTCCATTATTATCAAATATCCATGTAATAACATTAATCAATTAAATTTCAAAGTTATTCTCATTCGCTTTCAAATACAAAACCGGCATTTCCTGGAAAAAAGTACAGCGCATATTAATTAAAAAACGGTATTTAAACATGACAAGTTTTGCTGACCAAACGCAACGACATATTTACTTTTGAATTTGCTTTTCTAGACCACCTGAGATTTGTTTAATTTTATTGCGCCGTGTTAGTTGTATGAGTACAAATTGCAACATCTGTTTCTATTACAACCCTTGATTATTTTCACGATAAACATCAGCACAACACCTACATGCCACGGCTTTCCTGCGCGCCAACAGCATAGAGCATCCACGATACACAAAGCAGTCGAGTTTATTTAGCATGGGTGCAGCGCCCGAAAGGCGACTACAGTTACACGTTTCAATACAAATAAAGCAGAACTGCTTTATTAGTCTGCCAGTGGTTGAGCGCCGGTAAATAAAGTAAGTACATATTTATACATATACAAATATATATATATATATATGTATATACTGAAATGCTTATAGTATTATTACAAATGTGTACACAGTCGCCTTTCAACAGAGCCACTGCGGCGGCCATGCCTTTGTTTTATGTATTGTAACCTTTAATTTAATTCATTTTACTTTTGAAAGATTTAACAGTGAGCAAACAAAATATTTTTCATTTGGCAAAAGCTTATGCCTGCAACTACATTGCACATTGGGGTGGATTGAGATATATGCATAATGTATTTATAAAAAGTATGTGTACTCAGGTTGTGTAATGAACTTATTATGCTTTAATATTTTTGAAATAAAATAAATCAAATTGAAGCCAAAGCCTAAAATATTGAAAACTTGAAATATATTTTAGAATATTACATTAATTATTGGTGACTACCTGCTTTCTTGTTCCTATAAAATGTTGCTTTCCACAAAAGTATTAAAATAATTCATAAAAATTCCAAGTCTTGCCGAAACCTTGTCTATTAAAAGGGTTTATATATTTAACGACCAGCTGAGCGCCGACTTTATGGACCCACGTTGAATATACTATGTTCATGCTACAATGTAGGTACACAACACACCTACATACTATACGTATTTCTTTGTCAGCGCCGTCATACCGCAAGTGACGCCCGCTTTTATTGCGAGTCCCCAATTTCGTAGCCATTTATTTGTTTATTTAGCTTCGCTTGTCTGTGAGCATTGATGTGCAAACCGAAGTGTAAATAAAATTGTTGCTTACTCTCACCAACCGCAATAGCAGGCCTTTTTCCACTATAATTTATTTCGTATACTTGTACGTGGCCCGCCAGTCTTTTGTCCATTCGCTCGGACCATTCTATCTATACCATAAAGTGTTTTTATGCGTGCGGAACCGTAAGACCGCCAATCGACATGACATGCGCGTGCAGACGAGGCTGGCATAGCAAGTGTATCGTAAAGCACGGCGTTACTCGCCGCCGTCGACCGCAACAAAGAGGAAATTCGAGTGCTTTCGCCCATTGGCCTCTGTACGACCTCGCACCCGTCGAACGCGACACTTGTGGAGTCATCCATCGGTTTGTGTTATGTTGATTGCAGGAGATAAACTGCAAAAGAGCAATTAGCTACAGACATGCGACGGACAGGCAGGAGTAGCCAAGGCGAGTTAAGGCGAAGATCTGACTACTAACTGGCCAATAAGTATTGTGGAAGACGGATGTTGTGAATATTCATTATTGCGGTGGGGTTTGTCTAAATCATTATATGTGCGATCTTTTACGAGCTAGTTTGTATGTTTTGTACTTTCTAAGCTTTTCGAAATCTTAAATTATTCTAACCGCATCAGCTTTGGGGATTGGAAAATATTGTTGAAACTCACAGCTTTTTAACTTTGGCCGGACTTATACATTCGCACAATATTCATACTTTCGATGGATATAAAACCATAAATGACAATTGTCGGACCAACGTAAATATATAATATTCTACAAAGAAGTAAAACCACAGAATTGCAGTTGAATATTTGAAAAATATTTCGAAACAAATATGTGGATCGTTTAGCATTCTTGTCTAAGATGATTGACATCCTAGCCCATAACAACAGAGCCGTCAGCATAGCCTTTTTCCAGCCTATAAAAGTAAGCGAAAGAGGTTGATGTTGTTATGAACGAGGCCAATACAAGAGGGAAAGACACACATTGATTCCCCGCGTCTTGATAACTATATCACAATTGGCAGCTATTAATTTTAAAACTTAAGGATTTTGTATATTTTAGAACCAGAAAAAATTCCACCAATATTCTGAGTTTGAAGATTAAGCGCAGAATTATTCTTGCCAACAGACGCTTCTTTGAGAACATTAAGAAGCAGACCCTCTCTCATTATTTCCGTCTTATTTTACGGCGCAGATACATGGACGATGACGAACAGAGAAAAGAAAGCACTTGGAGCATTCGAGATATTTGTTCTCCTCAAGGTCTGTGCAAGAGTCGACGTGAGCGATGAATAAGTAACAAATTACAGAAAATATTTTTTTTTTACTTTTCAGCAAACAGCATTTTTATACTCTCGCAACAAAGTTGCTAAGGAGAGTATTATAGTTTTGTTCACATACCGGTTGTTTGTAAGTCCTAAAACTAACAGAGTCGGATATAGAGTTATGTATACCAAAGTGATCAGGGTGACGAGTAGAGTTGAAATCCGGATGTCTGTCTGTCCGTCCATCCGTCTGTCCGCCCGTCCGTGCACACTGTAACTTGAGTAAAAATTGAGATGTCATGATGAAACTTGGTACACGTATTCCTTGGCTCCATAAGAAGGTTAAATTCGAAGATGGGCAAAATCGGCCTACTGCCACGCCCACAAAATGGCGAAAACCAAAAACCTATAAAGTGTCATAACTAAGCCATAAATAAAGATATTAAAGTGAAATTTGGCACAAAGGATTGCATTAGGGAGGGGCATATTTGGACGTATTTTTTTTCAAAAATTGGGCGTGGCCCCGCCCGCTACTAAGTTTTTTGTACATATCTACTATACTACTATAGCTATGTCAACCAAACTCTATAGAGTCGTTTCCTTCAGGCATTTCCATATACAGTTCAAAAATGGAAGAAATCGGATAATAACCACGCCCACCTCCCATACAAAGGTTATGTTGAAAATCACTAAAAGTGCGTTAACCGACTAACAAAAAACGTCAGAAACACTAAATTCTACGGAAGAAATTGCAGAAGGAAGCTGCACCCAAGCTGTTTTTAAAAATTGGAAATGGGCGTGGCGTCGCCCACTTATGGAACAAAAAATCTCTCAGATATTTTCATGTAATTCAGAGGGCATCATTTTTATACTCTCGCAATAATGTTGCTAATAACAGTATCTCGATTATCACTTTATCATGCGAGAGCATAAAATGTTCGGTGACACCCGAACTTAGCCCTTCCTTACTTGTTTGAACTCGTTTTGGTGATTACTTGAAGACAATATCAATAGTTTCCTGCATATTATGTATTTAGTTAGTTCTCCATATAGTAAACCTATCATTTTAAGGTCTGTCAGGCCAAAAGCAACCAAACTTTTAGGTCAAATTCAAATTCTTTTCAGAAACACCAACATTAGTAAAATCTTATTCTTCTTTTTTTCGACCTCATTACACTGTTTCGACATTACCTTCTAATCGAGAATTTTTGTTGGTTTCATACGTGTAGTAGGCCTGGATCACTTCATTAAAAGAGGACTCCTTTTAGCGCCGTTAAATATCCCATAAAACCCAAAAAATACATATTTTTTTTTTTAATTTTACACTAGCAAAATTTAGGGCTCAGCACCCTGTTTATTAAAAACAACAGGGAAAATGATTTAATTGTTTATCTAGATACACCAAGGTTTATATATGTATCTAGGTTTATACATGGAAAATGTTTAGGTTTCTTTCGCAGTTAATTATTTACCT
Organism: Bactrocera neohumeralis; assembly: GCF_024586455.1. NCBI lineage: Eukaryota > Metazoa > Arthropoda > Insecta > Diptera > Tephritidae > Bactrocera > Bactrocera neohumeralis. Next base: position 2,157,878 of record NC_065923.1, read on the forward strand.
GTAAGGTATAATTAAAATCTTTTACCTTTAACAATTTCATAAAACAATAAAACCCACAGCGTGTGCCAGTGGCTCCTGCGGTCGACTGAAAGTGATAACATACTCGTCGTACTAATTAATAGTTGGCAAATAAAGCGACTAAGCTGCTGCGGTGTATAATGTTACAATTCTGCTCATCCACATCAATACATACGTACATGTTCACACACATTAATACCTTCACTCACGTACAAAAGCTTACATACAATTCCAATGAGCAGAAATTGCGAAAACTACACTTATAAACAAACATGCATGCATACACACATTTACCTACACTTATTCTCCTAGTACAGAGCACGTAAAGCATATAGAGATGCACGTAACTGGAGCCATGCATTTGGGAACGCACTCTATTTGCGGTGTAGACGTACACCCGCTATTGTCTAATAATAATTTTAGACAAATCTGCTTGATTGTAAAGAATTAATGAAGTCGGTTACTATGGCTAAGACCAGATCAACAGAGTGGTAACCATGGCTTGGAAAGAGAATTTGGAAATTATTACCACTATGTTTAAGAACAAAACCGATAGCTTGGTTAGGTGTGGGCCAGTACAGCTAAAGGTATGCATGCGAGTACCGCTTCGTAGGTGTGTAAAATGCATCTTAGATTGGGTTCCAATACCAGCAATTAAGCTATAAAATGTTATTATAACATTTTAAAGAATTTGTTATAATATAACCTAATTCAAAAACACTTGCCTGGAAAAACGTGACCCCGAAGATTCTATTCTGTCTAAATGGGTCCACACTGCTCTATCTGTTTTAGGAAAGAGCTCCTGCTTCTGAACCATCAGTATTTTTTTCTTTATTTTGATACATGTTTATTCCAAAGTTTTTACTCATTCAATTTCATGGTTATGCTTTCTCAGGAACGCGGTCTAGTCTAGTTTGTCACATATTTGTGAAAATATTTCAAACCTATTCAGAAAACTGTAGAACATAAAGAAACAATTTCAGACCCCCAACTTATCGAACTGTTCTCGTAAAAGCTGCAATTAAGAGCTTATAAATATGTTTCTCTAAATGTACCCACAAAGTGCTTTGATTACCTGAAAGTTCACATTCATATCTCTGTTTGGCAGGGTGATAGCGTTTTCAAATTACTCTTGGCTTCTACTGAGTATTTCAGAGAATAAACTTGTATAGTCGCATTTAGAAATTCCACGTTAGGTGGCCTATTCAGAAAAAACCTCTATAATCTCATCGAGAAACTTTTACAATATGAGTTCCTAAAACTGGTTTGGATCTTTATTAGGACCAGTGAAGAGATGCCCGACATCACAGAACAGGAGAAATGAGTCTAGTGCCTATATCCACTACACCTTGTAACCGACACTAAAATATCACATTAAATGCACGAACCTAACATTTTTCAACCAGCCTAACCCGCCTGTTGAAATGTGACGTTGGCTTGGCCAGCTTATTTGCTCATTAGCGTATTTCTGTCGCTGTCAGTAATCTGAAGAGGCATCTTCTCTATGGCTTTTATGCCGGCCATGAGCACGTGTGTGTAATCACTCTTGTGCGTTTGTGTATGCTTTCTCTTGTATGTTATGTACATATTTAAGAAAAGCAATAGCTAGTTGTATTGAGCTGTGGAGCGAATGATGGCAGTTATTTAAGTATGTACGTAGTTCCACAGAGGATTTCGGTTAATATTTATCCACAGAGTCGTGTTCCACCTTTTAATTAGTGCGTGTTTTCCGGGGGAGTATCACTTTTGTGATCGCGTAGTGCATGTCGACCAACAACATATGCGTTCAAAGTGCGCATATGTTGGTTTTGCAGGATTATTATTAAAATTTTCATCGAAAACTTTTTATTACTTGACCGAAAGTACCCGTTATTGGACAAAATATTTATATATCACACAACGGTTAGTGCTTTAAATGCTGTAAGACTGCTGCAACTATGCAATATAAGGCTTACTAGGCACCCTTACTCCGCCTCCATGTTGGATCAGATGGAACTGCGAAATAATGAGAATGTTTATCCAATGCTTAAAGCACTTCAGACGTATTTTTGATAAACGAGAGATGTTGGTTGAATGAATCACTCACTCAATTAGTCGGTTGTCAAGATGGGCCTTAAGATAGCTCATTTAAAAGCTCTTGTCGGAGAGCGCATTCAACTGAACGAACAACTATCGACGTTAGTGACACGTAACACTCATGAAAATCAAACGGATCTGCGATAAACATATACGAGAAAACCATCTGCCCTATTTAAAGTCAAGTCATACCCACAACAGTACAACAAGAGTGTTGAGCCATTTTTCAACTGGTATGAAAGCAGCAGCCAAAAAGAAATGCAACCAATAAATTGAAAACAAGGTAAAACGTTAACTTCTGTTGCATTAAAATTATAATACCCCTTACAAATACAAAAGATACCTTACAAGAATTTGTTGTGATCGGTAAGTTTGTATAACGTGCCCTGTTCAGGGCATAATAAATGATTTGCTCTAAATGAGTTGTTTTCTGGTAAGCTTATTGCCAAGTTAATTAGAAAAGAGTTTTCAAAATAAAAAAGTTTATATACATACAACAAAATGGGCAAAAGAGCAAAAAAAAATAATTGACAAGTAAACTTTTTTAACTTTTCAAAACTGATAACTGAACATCAATGACTTCATGTCCGCTTTACTCTCACACACACATATTTGGGTATCAATATATGTTTGGTTTTTTTTTTCTCTCTAAAAACTTTTATGGACCACTAAAGTTAATAGTACTTACCCTGTTGGAAAATTTGTAAAGTAATGCTGATTACTGAAAACCCCCAAAAAAATTTACAAATTTTAATAAATAAAATAAATTGCTTTTAATTACATTTGAATGCAAGGCTTATGAGCTTTCTTTCAATTTGAAAACATGTTTTATGCCAACAGGATGTCATATCCATGTAAGAGCAACTAGAGAAAGTATAACATCTCTCACACATTCCATAGTAGACTAAGTGCGATACATTGAAAGTGGCATTTCTAGATTATTCACAGATGGTTCGAAGTTAGTAGAAAGGTCGAAAGGTTTTTGGACTCGAGCCAGATTGTTCATAACGATAGGTTTCTCTTGGAGAGAGTAGTTTAGAATAGTCTTAACCCAGACAACTGAGTAAAATCAATAAAAAGTATAAGATATAATCAATTTCGTCTTACTCTGTATTTTCCAGAAGTTTCAGTCTCTGATTTTCAAAAATAATTAATTTAGTAGGGATATGTCGAATTTAAAAACCACCATATAAATTTAATAGTAACAAAATACCATACACGACAAAAATTTTCTTCATAAAGAGATTTATTTTAGAGGTATGGAATTAATCATTTGAACGAAAAATAAAAGTTGAAGCATTTCTTATAAATCACAAAATTGGTTCTATGAAATGAAAGACCGAAAATGACTTTACAGGTCAAACGGTAACCTTCTAGCGAATTGGTCACTTCGCCTGAAGTAAGAATGGTGCGTGATTCCTGAAAAGGAGAATGGTGCCGAGTTGACAGGCACTGGTCGTACAACAATGCGGTTTCGTTCCGATTACTTAGACCCGACTTTCTTTTAGAACGAAATCTTGTACCTAATTATACCCGCTCACTACTTTGTAATAAAAAATGTAAATGTAATAACTTCGTAATATTCGTACTCCCACCAGCAGGGCACTTCAATGTTATTTACATACAATATTTCGTTCTGCCTAGACCAGAGGGTAGTTAACTAATTAGTTCCCTAATTAAAAATTAACTTTGATAAATTCGAATGCTTTTCGAAAAGTTTTTGCAATTAAGGAACAAATTCGAATTTTTTATACGCCTGCATCATGTTGCTACGGAGTATAACAGTTTTGTTCACCTTACGTATCACATAAAACTACTCGAGATAGATATTGGGTTATATACATATATATAAATGATCAGGATGATGAGACGAGTTCAAAACCGGGGGACTGTCTGTCTGTCCGTCCATCCGTTCGGTCATGCAAGCTTCAACTTGAGTAAAAATTGGGATGTCTTGACGAAACTTAGAAAGCACGTTCCTTAGTTAAAAAAGTAGAATCGTAGATCGTACGAGATTGGCGAAAACTTATAAAGTGCCATACCTAAGCATTAATTAAGCTATAGGACCTGTAACTCAGTGTATGAGTTATTTATATATACGTACTTCCATAACTCGAACTTCTATAATTCGAAGTTCTCCAAAACTCAGACTCTTGAATTTGGAATAGAAGTCAAATTTCATTCTTCCATAATTCGAAGTCTCTCTAAACCGAAACTTTTTTTGTGGAAGTTCAACTGGCTTTGACTCTTAGCAAGAGTGTAAAATATTCGGATACAGCCGAACTTACCCCTTCCTTATTTGTTTGAACAAAATTTAAAAAAAAATTCAACAAAAATGTGTATGTAAAATATGTACATATATACATATATATGGTATACCTATGCGCGTATATGTATATAGTGAATGCCTGGGATTTTTTCGGTGAAATAATGTACATTTCAATTTCGGTAATTAAGTACTAATGGGCAGAGCATAATGTTGCACCAGGAGCTTACTGTTTCCTAATATTCTCACCAGCATTAGTTGGTAGCTATTAGTATACACTATATTTATATACAACCATGCATTTCACTATGCACACACATACACATAAGCGTTGGCATTTGATGCGCCAAAAGCTTTTAATATATATTTTGTACATAAATAAATAGTTTTATATGTGTGTATGTGGCTGTGTTGCATAGACGGCATTATGTAGCCTCTTTAATTCATAAACACATACACATGTAGACATGTAGGTAGGTAGGAATTTGTTTTCAAAGGCCCTCATTTCATATGCAATTGCATTTATTTGTGTTTCGCATTTGCACGAATTCGCTGCCAGGTGGCCAAATCCCGTAGGATTAACGTGACTAAAGGCATGTCGCCAGCATATGTTGGATAATCCAATTATTATGCACAAAAACTATGAGAGCATGCGGCTTTTAGTTCAAACTTTTTTCTCCACTCACACATGCAGACGTGCATACTTACACAGTCATAACTTATACATGGATTCATTGTACTGCTACAAATGCACACTGTACAGCATATACATACTTAGAGGGTATGTGCCCTATGATGTGCTATGTCTTATTCAACAAAGTGAATTTGTACTTTTTGTACAGTGAATTAACTCTTTTGCTATTCCGTTAATCCGGTATGAGTTTGCTGTAGTAGTTGTTTACATTATTGCTCTATAGGTGGATCACGTAGCTCTTTTTTTATGGTTTCTACGATGTTCACTGTAGAGTTAGAAGTGCTTCATGCGTGATATAGATCGGCAGTAAAGGTTAAACTACAAGGTGCTTTCCAAGGTAAACAGGACTTTATGAATCTAGCGCCCCCTGGTGGCGCCATTTGTATGGCGACTGATGCGTTAGAATCTGCTATCTTTATCGATTGTTTAGTGAGTGCATTTCATGACATTTCATCGATTGCAAGTGAAGTTATTGCGGTTTAAGTGTCAGTATGTTTGTGTTATCGGTGCGAAAATGAGCTTCGAACAAAGAGCCAACATTACATTTTGTTTTAAAATTGGTAAAACTTTTACCGAAACGTTTCAATTGATGAAACAAGTGCACGGCGTTGATTGCCTATCCCGTAGCAGAGTGCACGAGTGGTTTCAACGTTTTCAAAGGGTCGTGAGGACATAAATGACGATCAATGTCAAATGTGGGCAAATCAAAATCCGTGATCACCGGAAATTCCATCGAAACTGTACGTGAATTCATCAAAAATCAGCCGAAATCATAATCGAAATTCATGGAAATAGCCAAAACGTTAATGCGGTATTCTACCTTGGAGTTTTGAAGCGTTTGGTGCGTCGTGTATGAACCACGTATTCACCTGATATGGCACCGTACGATTCCTTCCATTTCGGAAAATGTATTTGCCCATGAAAGGAAAGCGTTATGCAGACGTAGAGGCCATTCAAAAGGCTTGCACCGGCATACTGGCGGCCACAACGGCCAACGAGCTAAAACACTCGTTCTATATGCTTTTGAACCGTGCAAAAAGCTGTATTGAAGCAGAAGAAGACTATTTTGAATAAATGAAATTGATTTTGCCAAAAAAACCATTTGTTCTGTTTTTTTAAGGTCCTGTTTACTTTGGAAACCACCTTGTACAAGTTATAAAATTATATAAACTTTAATTATTACTGAAATCTCTGGAAGTTGTACTGCATGGCTGTTTACTAGAACGGGTTGGATTACAGGGAGTGAAAAAGCGGAAAAATCGCGTGTGCGAGAAATGTTCTACAGATAATTCTGGACAATTTTGCTTAAAGACTATGGGTATAAAACCGGTTTCATGGAAGGAATTTGTAAAGCAAAGTTATTTTGGGATAATTAACATTTGATCATAAGTTTTGGGATATCCGAATGAAATCTAATACGTAAGTGTATTTTGATATTGTATTGATCATTTGTCGGAATCGTTTCAATCGTACAATTGTATTACATATCTCCCGTACAACCATGATTCGTAGAATATTTCCCGCATGCGCTATTTTATACAAAAAAATCGACAGCGCTACTGTTTATCCAAATACATGCATGTTTATAGTTTCGGATTTCGGTCTAGACTATCACTAATTGGCGCTCGAAGTTCTGAACTTTACAAATCCAGGAACAATGGAATCACGGTCGATGGTTTGAGTTTAGACGCTCACTTGTTGAACAAGGAACTGTAGGTAAAATTATATTAAGTTCGCTGCCAAGCATTGGAAATTCTTTACTTTCACGGCAAAAAGGCAGAATGCAAAAAGCGGGGATTTCATAGACATTTCTGAGCACTGTCTAAGCCTACCTACAATAATAATCGATCATTGAGCTGGACCAACTTGAACTGAAAAGATAAAACATTTAATGTTTTATCAAAGACGTTCAGGTTATGTGTACTTGTTGAAAGCATAACAGTAAGCAAAAAATGTTAAATTTCTTTGTTTCCGTACCCGTTACCGTTTTTTAACTGGAACCTTTGTATTAAGTCAACGATGGTTGCACAGGTCGTACCCATCTGTCGAGTACCGGTTTTTTACCACGTTGTAAGAAAGCAATGAAAACGGTTGAACTAGGGCGAAAGCACTAAGAGAACTCAGACTGAAACTGTAAAGGGCAAAACATTCAATACTGGTCATCCTCTGCCCATGTGATATATAAAAAAGCTTTGGAAAAATCGCAAGTACCCGAGACGTCTAGAAGTCACACGTGCTGTAATCGCCAAGTGATGATGAATCGCACCTACAGTGGCCAATATAACCAACGGAATTCAAGATGTGCACAAAACTGGAAAATGTTTCTGAATTCGGTGGCGACTCAACAGGGCGCATTTTTGGCAACAGGAGTATAAAAATCAGATGAACTTGTGAAGTTTGAGGTGTCTGAGATACAAAATGCTCTCTAGAATGTGGTTTTTATCTTAAACGTGTATCTATATTGACGATTAAATATATAGATAACAGTCGTAATCCCGAAACATTAGGCATTTGGAGAATGCACTATCATTACACGATTGTCCATGAATAATATTTCTGGTATTTTACTAAAAACTGGCAGCACTTTCATTCTTTGTGGACATTGAGAAAATATTCAATAATAGTTGGCATAATTGAAATTGGCATACCTCTAATCGGCTATGCCTGCTCCGTACAAAACCCCCTCGGTATCGTCATACAGCTCGTTCTCGCGTAATCTATTCCCCCTGATGTTCGACCGGTGCTCCTCTGAGACCTCACAGTTGCGATCATCCGCGGTACGAATACGACACTGGCCGTTGTGTAGCGGCAGCTGCTGTATTATTATTTTTGGGCCTTTTTCGAAACCTTCCAATGGTAAAGTGGGTCTCTACATTAATTCTAAGGGTATAAGAGAACAGAAAATGCAAACAAAAAAAATTTAAAAAAGATTACCCTACCGATCCCTTAACACAACCAGTAGCGAGCTGGTTAGTTTTTGGTGCAAATTCACAATTTTTTTTTTGTGTTTTAATTTGATTTCAAAGGACATAACTCTGAAAACACACCCATTTTAGCTCATTTAGATTTTAGTATATTTCCCAAAATATGACCAAAATTATGTCCACTATTTATGTATACATATTCTCAACTCCGAATAGAGTCATCAATTGCCAAATGAACACGATTCAACAAATCTACATGAATCTTTATCGGCTACACACACTCACGCACACGAGGTGTCTATTTGCATTCGAACAACATTTCGCCTATCAGTATTTAGATCACTATTAATGCTGTCATTTTAAGCAATTATGCACCGGTTTATGATATTTAATTGCAACTAAGTACGGTATATAGAACCCACACACACACGCTTATGAGTCATTGCGCCGTCAATATGCGTTCTAATGAAATAAATGTGTTTGCAAGTGTCACTGACTGTTGTTGGTACAACATTTTGTTGTGCATATGCGTTTATGCTTTGGTTGTTGGACAAAACAGTTAAGTGCGAAATGAATTCGAGTCCTTGAAATGCGGTGACAAATTTAAGTGCAGCAATTTTTGTAATTTCACTTTACTTTTTGATACGACTTTTATGATTTTATTACTTGGTTGCATTTACCTTGACCGGTAATAGTTTCGAAATTATGACCTGTCATCGGTGTTGCACACTTAAGCCCATATGGTGTGAGCTTTGCTTTTGTTCTGTCTTGCTCAGTAGGAAATTGAGAAAGAGTAACAGATGAATTTATCACCTGCTAAATCATTCGTTATGCGCAGGAACAGATAACAATCACTAAATGCGAGGTTCAAATTATAAGGTCGATACGTAGAACAAGCTCAATCAAGCTCCCGTAAATTTGACAACTATAGTTACTTCTATTGATCAGAGCTACTGAGTTGTGGCTACCTTCAGACGGTCCAATTGCTGACAGTACATGCCCGAATTAGGTGTTTGCAGTATCCGGACGAACACCATTTACATTTTTAGTCGCCTAGCCTTCGTTTTCTCCCTTTAACGAAGAATATAAGTCGGCTTTATTTTTGCTTGTGTGGGTGAAGCAATCTCAAAATGGAGAGAGACTGAGTTTGAGAGGTTTTAAGTGGAAAATCATATACATATTTCTAATGCCAAATCTTATATTTCTAAGCCATCTATTGAACAATTCAATGGATTTAGACACTTCTATTAGATTTGATTTCATTAAAAATTAGGTAAGTTTAGACTGGGATACGGTTTGTTTATACCAATTAGGTTAAAAGTAGCTGGTTTATTTCAGGTAATGATACATATATTGTTATCCGCTGTATATAGGATTTGGAATAACAGCACTTATAATATAATAAAAATTTATAATACAAATACAGCATATTCAACTTGCCCAATATTTTTATAACTGAATACTAGTTCTCACAATATTTTCATTAACCACGAACTTTCTACTGGGCAAGAGAACGCCACCTTGAAAAAATAAGCACGCTTGCGTGCGCCTAAATGCTGTAATCCGAATTTTTTCACTGTCTATCGCTGAAAACTTGCAAATGTTATTGCGGACGGGGGTGTAAGTAATTGCAACAACTGCAAACAACAATTGCATTTAGTAATAAAAACATAGAGGCGCGCGGAAAGAGATAAACCGAGTATTTAGCAAAGTATTTAAATTTTTTCTTTATTATTTTTCACTTTTTGTATATTCTATGCGTTCGTCATGCACATTTATGCATGTGTGTGCATAAATAAAACTTGTTTTGTAAAATTTTTTATAATTGAAATTTATGCCGCCTGGCGACACACTATACACGGACACGTCGCGACTTTGGTATGTTGAAAGCATTAGCAGCAGCACGCGCTTGGAGAGAAAGAGCACTCATATCATAAACATAGCAGAGAAAAAACATGTAGGAATTGAGATAACTCGTTTGATAAAGGAAAGCTCTGGAAAGTACTAGTGTTAAGTTGTTAAAAACAGATATAAAATGTTTTGGAACTATAAGTAAGTCCTTAAAAAGTATGTTTTTGTATGTAGAACTCAGGTGCAACCTGCTTAGAATGAACTAAGATAAATTAATTTAGCGCTGCGAATCAATTGGACTACACAAATTTGTCACAAAATTCATGGAACCATAACCCATCCGAAATGGATGGGTTTAGCACTAGTTTGTGTGTGGCATAATATTCCACGATGTATAGCATATGCATAAAACAATGTATACCTAGTGGCATACATTACATACTCATACGCTGTGGTGCCATGTTGGCCGGTGCCAAACGGACGGGCGGCTCGGTTGGACAAGCTACAGGCCAACCAACCAACCAACAAGCCACGCACTCAGTCAGCCTATCACAGAATACGCCTGTGTGTGTGCTGGGCAGAGTTGCGCCCGCTAAGGCTATTACGAAAATTAAATGCATTCATTTGGCCGCCACCACAGCTCGAGCTGTTGTTGCACTGGTTGCCACTGTCATATAATTGCGAAAGTTTACAGCCAGTTTTCAAAAAAAAAGTTGCATTTGCACGAAACAAAATTACAGCGTAAAAAATGAGTTTACTATTTTGCATTGTTAAAGCAACAAAGCGCTTGCCAATTTCCTGCCAAGGCTTAGTCATACGCAAATCCAGGTCCACCACGTCCCGCAGACCCTCTCACAGCCATCTGTCGTTTATCATTTTGCTGTCGCTACTAATTATGTTGTATACATTTGCATTTGCATTAATTGCAGCAAATGATGGTGCATATTATTGGCGTGGAGACAATTGGCTGCGAATTGTTGCATTTTGTGGGATTGTCTGCCTGCGCAAATGAAGTTCGCTCATATGCATTAGAACCGTCATGTAAAAATATTAAAAATTTTAGGAAGGGTTGAGGAGCTATGGAACTATAAAAGTAGTTGTATGGTATACATATATTCCAATAATTGATATAATGACACGCTCTAGGTCTCGGACAATAATCCTTTCCAAATTTCGTGAAGAGATCCTGTCCAGTAAAACAGATTTGCATACAAAAACTATATATATCGATCATTATGTGCTATAATGGTCCGATACCAGCAGTCCCGACTAATGAGAAACTTCTTAGGGCCAAATTTTCAAATCGATATATGTAAACCTGAGACACTAGTTCGGGTATTTTCATACAGATGGACGTGGCTGAATTGGATCAGTCGTTACGTTGATCAGTAACATAGTTATATACAAAGTGCGCCAATTTAGACTCAAATTATGCCACCTTCTGTAGAAGATACTCTTCTGCTTAAATAAAGTTAGTTTTTTCATAAACATAGGAAAAAATAAAACACATTTAATTTAATATTATGGCCAAGAATTTGGCTTTATTATAAAGATAAAGGCTTGCCACTACGTTATGATTTCGGACCAATAACCGCCGCAGCGGCTCGAATAAATTCCAGCCGAAAGCTAAAATTTTGAACATATTTAGCCGTATGCCGGCGTGCTGAATATTCTCTTTCCTAGCGTCAATTATCTCAGGTTCATCTGCGCCTACAAGCGACTACACATAACCCTACAATAGTCCAGCGGTAGCGCACAATATTGCAGACCACGGCACAAACCGAATACGCGAGAAAATGTGCTCATCAAAAAGTTTTACTCAAAAACTTCATTCTTTCCTAGTTGGAACCACAGGTCGTTAACGTGAACATTACCCAATTCAGGCACGAAAAAGTCTTTAATATTGACTCTATATCTAAACCATTGACTGTAACATTATGGTCGGCTTCATTTTTAAAGAAATGTGGAGCAATGATTTTCTCTGCCCTTAGAACTCATCAAACAGTGTCTTTTTGAATACGTTACGACGTCTCAACAATAGGTTTTCATCACTCGACATGCGTTTAATAGTGTACCCATTCAACCAAAAAGCGTACTTCAACGCTGTACAAACTTTTCTTGTGAAAATTGATTTTTCGATTTCAATTCTAACACAATTTGGATTTTGTAAGCCTGCAAACCAAGATCCTTTCGTAAAATTTTACATCACTCGAGTCTTCATCAATACTCTGCACCACAGCAGCAATGGCGTCTACGCATCTAAGCTCTCTCTGCTTCTCTCTGCTGAACGATTATTTCAAACGAATATTGGACGCAACTCGCTATTCGTCGCGCGAGCCGAACCATTAATCTGCTAATAAATTTGCACTTTCCGGAGTGAGTCTGGTCATTATAAAATGGCAAACCAAACTGAGCGTTCTGCAGAGTCTCCGACATTTTCTTCTGGATGTTTGGGTGAGGATAAATTCTTGTGTTAAGCAAATACTCTGAGAATGAATATTAAAAAAGGAATTAGCGGAAATATGGAAAGATTAACAATTTTTCGACAGAGTTTTATAATTGTCAATTCGAACTCAATTCACTAAGCCTTCATATATCTGCAATGTCACCTCAAGAATGAAGCCCATATGTGTATATAGTCTTCGAAGGACAGGTGTACAAGTTTCATAATTGTCGGAAAATTTATTCTCACTTGTCCATTTTGAGGTTAATTTTTATACTCTCGCAACAAAGTTGCTAAGGAGAGTATTATATGTAGTTTTGTTCACATAACGGTTGTTTGGAAGTCCTAAAACTAAAAGAGTCAGATATAGGGTTATATATACCAAAGTGATCAGGGTGACGAGTAGAGTTGAAATCCGGATGTCTGTCTGTCCGTCCGTCCGTCCGTGCAAGCTGTAACTTGAGCAAAAATTGAGACATCATGATGAAACTTGGTTCCATAAGAAGGTTAAGTTCGAAGATGGGTAAAATCAGCCAACTGCCACGCCCACAAAATGGCGAAAACCGAAAACTTATAAAGTGTCAAAACTAAGCCATAAATAAAGATATTAAAGTGAAATTTGGCACAAAGGGTCGCATTAGGGAGGGGCATATTTGGATGCAATTGTTTTGGAAAAGTGGGCGTGGCCCCGCCCCTTACTAAGTTTTTTGTACATATCTCGGAAACTACTACAGCTATGTCAACCAAACTCTACAGAGTCGTTTCCTTCAGGCATTTCCATATACAGTTCAAAAATGGAAGAAATCGGATAATAACCACGCCCACTTCCCATACAAAGGTTATGTTCAAAATCACTAAAAGTGCGTTAACCAACTAACAAAAAACGTCAGAAACACTAAATTTTACGGAAGAAATGGCAGAAGGAAGCTGCACACAAGCTGTTTTTAAAAATTGAAAATGGGCGTGGCCTCGCCCACTTATGGACCAAAAACCATATCTCAGGAACTACTAGACCGATTTCAATGAAATTCGATACATAATATTTTCTTAACACCCTGATGACATGTACGAAATATGGGTGAAATCGGTTCACAACCACGCCTTCTTCCAATATAACGTTATTTTGAATTCCATCTGATGTCTTCTCTGTATAATATGTACATTAGGAAATGAAAATACAATTCAATACTCAAAGTACACAAATTGATCTAATCTAATTAATTTTACAGCAAAATAAAAAAATATGTAAATGACGGATAATGAAATCTCGATTATCACTTTATCATGCGAGAGTATAAAATGTTTGGTGACACCCGAACTTAGCCCGGCCTTACTTGTTTTAGTTACTTAAATTAATGAAAATTAATATTCTGAAAAAAAAACTGGAAAAAATGGAATTTTGAGATTTGGAAGATGGATCAAAATGCCTGACGCTCAAAAGATCAGGAATATTTCAGTATGCGGAAGCTTTGTGATAAGTGCGAGCTTATAATTAAACATTTCAATCTGTCCCAAATCAACTAAATCAATAGCGAAATTGCATGAATTGTGTTCCAAGTTGCTTACGCATCCGCAAAATTCTAGTAATAAGGACCTCAACATTACTATCTCGTTTTCAAGTGGCGTGATATAGAGACTATAGTTTCGAAACAAATTTTCAAGAGAAAGCCTAACATCAAAAGTAATGGGTGTATTTTGAATTTACTGTCATATTATGTCCGAGATTCAAATCTGCCGAATCAAACGCTACCCGATTATTGTTATATATAACCTTTAAGTACATTCTATTAATTTCATTCGAAGTATCGATCGAGTGAAAGTGAATTATATATTCGAATATTTGAGTACAACACATGTACTTATCAGCTCAAAGTCAATATAATGCGATTTTCCACACTAATACGCCATAAAGTATGATACAAACGCTAATTGGGGTGCACACACGTACTCACAGTCGCAGCAGCAACGCGCAACAAGCTGCCAGAGCCGAAGTACACGAGTATCTGCCAAACAGAATTTCGCACTGTTCTATGATACAATCTAGCCAAACCATAACAACAACAAACGAAAGGAAAGTGCAAACTGGAAATGCAATCACAGTGCAAAGAGGGTTTGCGGATTAAGTAAGATGGTAAGATGGCATGGGTTCGAAACGATGAACTCGCACATACATATATGCATAAGTTTGTACATGTATGCATGCGCTTTTGTTTGTGTAGTAGTAAACTCGGCGAATTGCCATCACTAAGGGCTTATTTCAAGTTTATGACTTCATTTGTGCACATATATGTATGGGTTTATGTACACAAACACGTGCATAACTAAAAACATAAGAGCACAGATGCATATGTGTGAGTGGTGGCGCATAATCTACGGCAGCTTGAGTGGTTTTGGCTTATCACTCCTGCCGTTAGCGAAATTTCACCACCTGAATATAGCAACAACAACACTTGGCACCAGCGCCAACTCATGTCAGCTGCATCTGCTCGTTGTACACACACACACACATGCACAAACACGGAAACTCTCGGTCACACCCCAGCGGTACTTAATGCCTATTGATGTGGTGGATTTTATTTGCTGTTGTCTTTTACTGCGAAAGATGTACTTTGGTACTCACACACTCACACATCCAAACACTCGAACATTCTTCCGAATGCATGCACTTACCAGTACACCTGCACCATCACACACACACACAAGCCTGCACGCGCGCTAACAGGATATGAACAATAAACATATCCGCGTAGTTGTAACTGTGGGAACGGTGAGTCGACACACCGTAGACAAATAAGGCCGTTAGGCATGCAACATGTAGCAAGTAGCAAGCAGTCATTGCGGCAGCCATCAGACACCAACCGGGCGCCGCACACGTCCCGCCCACATCATTACGCCCGCACCATAGCATCTAGGGAATATGAGTACTTTAGCTTTCGGCAGTACAACCTTTGGTGCTGTGGAAATGACGACGGCATATTTTTATGTGCGCAGACAAATTCATGCATACAACATGAAATTTTAGCTACCGTCTATCGCTACAAGCGTTAAATAAACTACAAACGCCAGCACCACCACCAGCGCCACCTGATGAACAACTGATGCCATGCTGATTATTCGAGTACTCAATTCGTTTGGCATCACTGGTGGTTGTGTAGACGGTTTTCTGAGCGCTCGCTGAGTATGATGATTTTGTTCATCATCTAGATAAAGGGTTAGACATAACAAAATGTCAATTTGTCTATAGAATCGATAAGAAGGATATAATGAAAAACTGTACTCGTGTACTCGGGTTTCTTTGGAGTCCCTTGATACGGCTTATCAGAGAAAGTGCACCATTGACAAGGCCAAAAATCGGCGATAATTGTACTCAGTAGGTAACAAGCGTAAGGTAAAGATATAAATTAAAGTAGGCGTAGCTCGAATTCCAACAAGCTTTATGTACATATCTGAATTAATTAAATTCAGATTTCGTTTATTCCACTTCTATGGTATTGGCACCGTCTTGTTTTAGACGACTTATTTCATATAAACCACTATTTGAGCTAAAGTTGCTTCGTGTTTGGTTTTCATTTCTCTCGACCATACACAAATTTAAAAAATATAAAGACTTACAATAATTGGAATAAGTACTGTAAACATACTAATTATCTTACTGAAGCTTCTATAAATTATCTTTACATACGCCAAACTTAAAAGCTGACATGTCTTCCTAACCGCCGTACACCGAATATGAAAATATAGCGACCACACATTATTTTTTCCATAATTGTATTACTAATATTATTTATTTTGCATAATCGAATGGACAGAAGAAGTCAAACTAAAATTGTCATAACCCACAATTTTTCTACTGTCAGTGCAAATACCATAAATTTTCCGCTACTAAATTTGCTACTATTGCAAGACGCCTCATTGATTATGCGGAATGAATGCACCAGGAGCCATGAAGCACATATAGAGGCCGTAGACAGAACATTAAATGACCGTATAAACACCTTTGCTCTCATGGGCGGGATAACTTTTGTATTTACTGGAAATTTCCGACAGACTCTTCCTGTGATTAACAGAGGTACGTGAATAAATATCACCAAAGCTTGTTTAATATCGTCGCCCTTATGGACTTCGATTAAAAATATAAAATTACGGACGAATATAAGAGCTCATCTTCATGGAATCCTTGATGGGAAATTTCTACAGCAACTGGTCAAACTTGGGGAAGGAATTTTTCCCACTCTCTAAGCCAAATGGTCTATAGTTTAGAAATTTTAATAGATGCAGTATACCCTGACATCGAGATTTTGCACGAAAAGGAATTCCATTGGATGTGTTGTAGAGCAATAGTGTCACCCAGGAATGATAGTGTCAACGAAATTATTCAAAAAGTTCCCGAAGAATCGATGACGCAGTAAATTATCCCCAGGAGTTTCTAAATTCATTGAACTTTTCTGGACTGCCACTACAAGAATTGGCTTTAAAAATTGGAATTCCAATTATGACTTTTAGGAATTTAAGACCTCCAAAGTGCAACGGGACGAGGCTGCTTATTACTACTTCCCAAGCATCGAAATCATTGGAATTTTTTGATGAAATTTGTAACTTGGGCCCTTAATACGTTAAGAAAGAAGAATATGAAATAAAAAATCAATTTTAAAAATACATTGATTGATGAATCTTATTTTGTCATATAAAAACAATCACTGCAAATGTTTTATCGCATTTGAACAAAAAGTAAAGATAACGCTTATAAGATAAATTACAAAATTTTTTAAAAATTCGTATTAAAATAATGTTAATAGCGAGAAAATAATATTATAATAGGAAAATAGTACATGAAAAGAAATTTCTACAGAAATAATTAAAATAAACGGTCAGTTTTGAAAAAAAAAAAAATATATTTGTTATGGTGTCCTATAAATAGGACAGTGGCAAGGAATCGCATTAAGGATTTGAAGGACAAAAATTGTGAAAGGTTTTTTTTATCAACCTGGTCTTTCATATATAGGAACGATCTCTGTTCTGTCCAATCTCATCAAAAACTTCAATTTCCCCTGAAAACATCTTTCGCTCTAATTATAAACAAATCCTAAGGCCAGACTTTCGAATTAGTAGCATTTGACCTACGAAAATAATTTTTATTCATGGCCAACTGTATGTTGGTCTATCGCAGGCCGGAGGTTCGGAAAATCAATTTATGTTGCTGCCTTAAAATAAATTAACATCAGCAGGGAAGCTCTGATTCAATAAATTATTTTGCAGGAACAGAGAAAGTAAAATGTATTGTAAAGGCCTTTTTACAAAAATTAAAAAAAAATAAACTTTGATGTTCGAATTCCTTTCCTTTAACTAATTTTTAATGACCCCACGCAAAAACGATAAAGTAAGTGTGGGAGAGTGTGTACAAAATTATAACTTTTGAAATGATTGTTTAAAAGTCGTGTGAATCCGGGGCGGGCTGCTAGTACTACATAAAATGATTTTCGTTTTTTTACAAACCTTAGGAGTCGGTCAGTGAATTCCAATCCTCTGGTTGACATTTTACCCCTTAAGGTTTTTCTCTGGCTTTGATTTCTGAAAGTTTCAAGAGTAAGCAATGTTCGATTGCACCCGAACTAAGCCCCACCTTATTTGTTTAATTTTAATTTTAAAACAATGCAAAGTTGATATCATTTAAATTTATTATAAATTACGTAATACATAAAGTGCTCACGGTTTTCCGTCTTTTCCCCCAAACCTAAACCCTCCGACCCTCTTTCTGCTAAATTGACGTATTTTCCATCCACTTACATATGCTTTGAATATAAATAAATTCGTACAAAATAGTTGCATAAACCGATGAGGGCCCTTAAGTTCACATGTCACAGTGGCACTCAAAATTGTTATATCCCTTTGCCATTTCGCATTTGATTGCATTTATTTACTCTTGCGCCGGCACTCGTTCAATGACACACGTGCAGGTAAATGGCTTTATTTGCATAAGTCTTACAAGTTTTATTTCGTTGCTTTTGCTCACTTCGCATCAGGCGGTTACAATTGATTTCTGCGAAGTGTGCGGCCCATGTGGACCCATGCTTCAGGGTTGAGATTAAGCGTTCTTATGTCATATAAACAACAGTTTGCACACTTCAAAACAGGGTCGAAAGCTGCAGATAAATATGTTAATCCACTCTAATGCACGAATATAACTTTCAATTACATTTTTTCCTTACTGAACAACCCTTCAGTTCAGGCAGTTTGGGAGTCGGTGAAAAAAGTCTGAATTTACTTAATAACAGTTCCACTTGCATTTAATATTTTTCTGAATTTCGCATTTTCATTTATTAAATTTTTGTTTTTCCTCCCGTGAACAGGGTATACTGAGTTTATCAGTAAGTTTGAAACACCCTGCAGGAAATGTCTGAGAACCTATAAAGTCTTTATAAGTGATCAGAATTATGAGCTGACTTAATTAAGCCATGAACGTCTATCTATCCATCTGTATATATGCGAACTAGCCCCGAAGTTTTTCAGATATCGATCTGAAAACTTGCATACGTTGTTGCTTTACGTTGAATGTAAAGAATAAGTCCTTGTATGAAAAACTTATTTGTTTGAGGTGATATCTTCACGTAATTTGGCACGGGTTATTGTTTAAGGCAATGGTGTAATCTTTAAAGAATTTGTTCATATCAGATCTTTAAAACACATAGCTTCCATACAAACTGAAAGATCGGAATCAAGAGCCGGTAAACAAAACTTTTTCATTTAACGAGAAATATTCACGAAATTTGGTATGAGTAATTTTCTAAGACAATAGTGTAATCTCTGCAGAAGTTGTTCTGATTGAATCTTTTCAGCATATATAGTACATACCCGCCATACAAACTGACCGATCAAAATCAAGTTCTTAAAAGAAATTATTTGTATTTGTGAAGGGTATTAAAGCTTCCGTGCAGCCGAACTTATAATTTTTTCTAGTTTATCTTGCTTTTGGTTGCTATGAATATAAGTATATATATATAGTCGAATATTGGCGTGTAGTATGTATATTAGCGAATTTCGCTCAACAATTATATCCACTTTCGTCAATTTCTGCAGCTCACATGAGCTTTGCCGCTAAAGCTCCCTCCTTCTACGTAAATGTTATTTCTTATGCCAACTTACATTTTTTTATTTGGTGAAACAACAATACTTTTACTCCTTAAAAGCATGTCATCCCAACCCAGCGCTTTGCTACATAAGACCTCCCTACTTTTTCCCGGATTTTACCAATTTTTCCTGACATTTTCACCTCATACACGCCTCTCACCTCAAGTTCAGTTAATTTTCAATGCATCTACCGCCAGCTGCGAATCGCTGCACATGTAAGGAAACTTCCTCTCCTCCCTCTCTCGGGCTTATTGCTTACTGTGCTCGTACTGCTCAGCTCTGCTATTCTATTTGCATTGCATTTACCACTTGAGCAGCAAATATACGGAAGCATTTACGTGTCCTTCGACAATTGCGTGTTGCAAAGGGATATATTAGACAAATAAATACATGTATGAAAGGAAATGTGTGTGAGCTTGTGTGTGTGTGTATGTGTTCGTGATTGTTATCTCATGGCAAGCAGCAATGACAACCTTATTTCGATATTTTATTTATTTTAATTTTATTATTTTTGTTTTGCTTCCTTTTTGTTGTATTTTTGTTAGTATTTCACATTTCTACCTTCGACGTATGCAAGCAACGCGTGCCGGAGTGCATAAAGTAGCATTTAGAAAATAATAGAAAATAAATGCAATAAGTGGTTAAGTACTTCGGAAAGCTTTCAATTTCCTCGAACATTTTCAAGCTACTTACAACACTTGTGTATATGCTTATGTCCTCAAACAAGCACAGGAATTAAAAATTCACTTAAATGCCGTTGTAACTGTACACAATAAATATTTTTATGAAATTGATATTTTACAATATTTGAGAAATTTGATAAGAAAGTCCTTTATTGGAGCATTATGAACTTAAATGTAATTTACATTTCACGGCAGAGCAAAGCTATCACTGTGCTTGAAAATTTAATGTTGGATTGCAAAAAAGTTAATATTTTTCTCAGAATAATTAAAATCTGGCGCAATTTGCTATATACATTTTTCGTAATATTTTGTTATATACATATATATTACATGTGCAGCATCTTTCTCATTTGTTCAGCGTGGTATCTTTAGTTAAAATTTATATACCCTGAAGAGGCTATACTAAATTTGCCACGAAGTTTCTAGCAGTCCCACGTAAACGTCCCTATAAAATACAAGGCGCGTTCCAAAGTAAACAGGACTTAAAGAAAAACAGAACAAATGGTTTTTCGGCAAATTCAATCTATTTCATTCAAAATAGTCTCCTTCTGCTTCAATACAGCTTTTTGCATGGTCCAAAAGCATGTCGAAAGCGTGTTTTAGCTCGTTGGCAGGTATGGCCGCCAGTATGCCGGTGCAAGCCTTTTGAATGACCTCTATGTCTGAATTCCTCTTTCATTTCATGGGCAAATGCATTCTCCGAAAAGGAAGTAGTCACACGGTGAAATATCAGGTGAATACGGGGAGTGATTAATGGTTAAAATGTGGCTTTTGGTCAAAAAATCGGTCACAAGCGTCGATCGGTGAGTCAATTTGTGCGGAACAAACCGTGGACACACCTTTCGTCAGCCCAAATGTTCGGTCAAAATGCGATAAATGGATGTTCTGGAAATGTTCAATTCCATTTCCATGAGTTTCAATGATGATTTCGGCTGATTTTTGATGAATTCTCGCACAGTTTCGATTGAATTTCCGGTGATCACGGATTTTGATTTGCCCACATGTTGATCGTCATTTATGTCCTCACGACCACTTCAAAAACGTTAAAACCATTCGTGCACTCTCTCAGGATAGGCAATCAACGCCTTGCACTTATTTCATCAATTGAAACGTTTCGGTAAAAGTTTTACCAATTTTAAAACAAAATTTAATGTTGGCTCTTTGTTCGAAGCCCATTTTCGCACCGACAACACAAACATACTGACACTTAAAACGCATTAACTTCACTTCTAATCGATGAAATGTCATGAAATGCACTCACTAAACAATCGATAAAGATAGCAGACTCTAACGCACTAGTCGGCATATAGATGGTGCAACCAAGGGGCGGTAGATTCAAAGAGTCCTGTTTATTTTGGAAAGCAGCTTGTACGAGTATATGCAAAAACGATCAGCATAACACATAATGAACTGAGTAGATATACCCATGTCCGTCAGTTCGTCTCAAACTAGTCTCTGAATTTTTGATTCATTTGATGGAACCATCAATATTTGACCACAATAGCTTATTGCTACTATACAAACTGAACGATCGAATCAACTACTTATATGGAAAACTTTTTCGTTTGACGAAATATTTTCGCAAAATTCCACAAAATATAGTGGTATTGACTAAAGCAAATTGTAATATCCGAAGAAAATTTTCAGACCCTTTATTTTCTCTGCTACTACGGAATAATATTTAAATGAAATAGTTAACAAGTAAGGAAGGGCTAAGTTCGGGTGTCACCGAACATTTTATACTCTCGCATGATAAAGTGATAATCGAGATTTCATTATACGTCATTTACATATTTTTCAAATACCGTATTTTTGTAAAGTTTTATGCCGCTATCATCATTAGTTCCTAAAGTACATATATACTCGTATTATACAGAAAAGGCATCAGATGGAATTCAAAATAGCGTTATATAGGAAGAGGGCGTGGTTGTGAACCGATTTCACCCATATTTCGTACATGTCATCAGGGTGTTAAGAAAATATTATATACCGAATTTCATTGACATCGGTCTAGCAGTTCTTGAGATATGGTTTTTGGTCGATAAGTGGGCGACGCCCATGCAGCTTTCTTCTGCCATTTTTTCCGTAAAATTTTGTGTTTCTGACGTTTTTTGTTAGTCAGTTAACGCACTTTTAGTGATTTTCAACATAACCTTTGTATGGGAGGTGGGCGTGGTTATTATCCGATTTCTTCCATTTTTGAACTGTATATGGGAATGCCTGAGCAAAACGACTCTGTAGAGTTTGGTAGACATAGCTAAAGTAGTTTCCGAGATATGTACAAAAAACTTTGTAGGGGGCGGGGCCACGCCCACTTTTCCAAAAAAATTACGTCCAAATATGCCCCTCCCTAATGCGATCCCTTGTGCCAAATTTCACTTTAATATCTTTATTTATGGCTTAGTTATGACATTTTATAGGTTTTCGGTTTCCGCCATTTTGTGGGCGTGGCAGTGGGCCGATTTTGCCCATCTTCGAACTTAATCTTCTTATGGAGCCAAGGAATACGTGTACCAAGTTTTATCATAATATCTCAATTTTTACTCAAGTTACAGCTTGCACGGACGGACGGACGGACAGACGGACGAACAGACGGACGGACGGACAGACAGACATCCGGATTTCGACTCTACTCGTCACCCTGATCACTTTGGTATACATAACCCTATATCTGACTCTTTTAGTTTTAGGACTTACAAACAACCGTTATGTGAACAAAACTACATATAATACTCTCCTTAGCAACATTGTTGCGAGAGTATAAAAAAACAGCTTAAAATCGTTTTTTAGCTGTTTAGTGCCTTATTTTCTTGCGTTCTCTCAGCAATTTACTGAAGATATTTTAGCAGTCATAAAGCCAACTCACATTTGAAATTTTCTATTCCAATGTTTTCATCATTCAAGCTGACGCTTCCAATCATTGTTGATTTGTCAATTTGAGCAATGTCGCAAAATTCTTAATCGAGAAACAACCGCCCTCTGAGGTCTTTTCGTTATTCAAACAGCTGGTTTTCAAAGTCTGGTGTGCCGTCAAAGCACAAGGACGAAGTGGACTAATATTAAAATTCTAGAAATGAGGGAAGCTTTTCACCAAGTGAGTCACAAATTTTTTTTTTAACCAATGACAAATGAGTAATAATTTATGCACAACCAATAAAAGAAATTAATAGTAAAGCATGCAGCTGACACTTCCTGCACCCGCATGAGTAGACATTATTATAAAATTTTCTACCAACATGTCCGTCAAAGCCTTATCTATTGTACGCTGCGGACTTTTGTCGAATTTTCGAAAATTTATCTGCCCACATACCCGCGCTCGTACGCGCCACATACATAAATATGCTCGCATGACACAACCATTGAAAGACTGTCGGAGAAAACACACAAAAAAGCTGAGCTGGATAAGCGATTTATAGAAAAGGAAACTCTATGTTTGGCTAAAGAGAACAACACAAACGAGAGCGCTGGGTATGGGTGGGCGCTCGTCTGGTGGCAAGTCGGCAGTCGGAGAAGAATAACGACACAAAAATTGCTGTACAAAATGTTGCTCACTTCCGGAATTATGTCGTCGTTGATGTCATCATCAATTGTTGGCAAATTTACGTCTGCAATGATGACGACGATCACAACGGCGAAGGCGAGCCATTGGCAGCAAGTAGAGCGACAGCGACAGCGGCTGCAACGCCGGCAGTTACCATTAAGTTGTTTGCAAAGCAGCGGCAATTCAAATTCACTGTTGACTTGCGATGAAACTTCATTTTACTGCTGCAATTGTTCGCTGGCTGACTGTCTTTGGTAAATGTGGTGGAAGTCATGTGTTGTTATTGTTACTATTGCCACTTCCACTACCACTTCATCCATGCCACTTCAACTTTAGTGCTTTAGCGCGTAAGCGTTTTATTGTTGTTGGTTGAGTGGAAATTTTGGGCGAAAATTTGCCTTTTACAGCATGCTGTTGTTGTTGTCTGGTGAAAACAAGTTTTGCTGACGCCCCTCAAGCATGCCCCAAATATACGTGCTTGCATGTGCTTTTGTATGTATGTGTGTGCTGTGCACTCTGCCTTTTTGCTGTCTTCTGTTTCATTTCACTTGCTTGCAACAATTTGCGGCTGCTTTGCTGGTCGCCCGTAGTATTTGGAAGTCTCTATTCGACTTTATCGTGTTGTCTCTGCGCTCAGCGTCGCGCAAATGTCTGTGAATTTAGTTGCCAGCAGTTGCTGGTGGCAATTGCATGCATAAAATATGTTGCACGCTTCTTGCCACCAACACCACACAAAGAATGATGGCACGCTCTAGTCAAGTTGAAGACGTTAATTATTATTATGGTTGTGTATGGTCTGTGAAGCTATCATGCCACATGCCACACACCCCTTGCCACATTCCACTTGCGGTAAGAAGTCAAACAAACACTAAAATATTTTATGCGAAAGCGTATGAATATACATATATCTTTCCACGAGCACACACATGCAGAAGCGCTTGCTCACATATACACATACCTACATCAGTACATACACACACATATATATTTGTGTATTTGTTTATAAAACAATGAGCAGAAAATAACAGTGACAAATATAATAAGAAAATTCTGCACAACAACAACATTAACGACAATCCGCATAATAACAACAGTGGCAGCAGCAAAAGCAAACACACGCGTCGGTCAAAAGGCAAACGTGGCAGACAGAGTGCAATCGGTTGGTCTGCTGTCTGGCCGCAATTTCACGTTTCCTGCCAACGCCTACAACCACTTGTAGCAACATGCGACACCGCAGCCACCTTCAGCTCCGGCCGTGGGCGCACCAACATGCAGCACACGCACCCTCAACCATTTGGTATATGCTTGTACTATAGTGACCAACTCATTTGCAAATCGCCATTTTCATTTTAACTTTGCAATAAATATTTTGCTACGGAGCAACGTGTTTTGGGTGCACAGCAAAACAAATGTCCCAGCACACATACACACACACAAGCACAGGAATTTTTGTATATATAGTAGCCGTTAGTTTGCAGTGACTTATATTCCGTTAAGTGTGTATTTGTTGTATTTGCAAGTGCTTGTACTTATTTACATATGCATGTGTATGTATGTATTGGTAATACCCAACGTCTGTCTGTCGCTCTCTATTTTATTTTTGCATCGACCAGCGCGTCGGTAGCCAGAGTTGCCGGCGGCCGAGCCACAATATCCATGCAAAGTAAAGCTTTACGACAAACACATACATATTGCATACACACACACATATACAAACATACTCATGCAAATAAATGAATTGTATAGCAGTGGCGTTTATTTATGTGCGCTCCAACACATGCACACATGCAAACACACCGAAAGAATCGCACACCCACATACACACATGTAGTCGCCTACACTTTAGCGCGACTATTGCCCTCAGTCTGGTTAGCTGTCTGCCGTCCAGTCCGTCCGTCCACTGTTGTTTATGTTTATATTTGCGTCTGTGTCACTTCGGTTTGACTTCCATGGTCTTCTATGGCTTGCCAGTATTTTATTGTTCCTACACACAAACACCATTCGACAGCAACGTGCCGTTGCCAGAGTGTGCGTGTGTGTTAGTATACGTTTATACATATGAATGTACTTATGGAAGCTCGTAGCAGCTTAAGCATATGCTTCGCATTTGTGTCTGGTGTCTCTATTAATTGCATGTTTATTTTCGCGCGGGAAGTTAAGCATCTTAAATTGATTTAACTTTAATTACTTGATTTTAGTTGAAAGTTATGGCTTTTACATAAACAGACGAACAATGGCATTAATATAAACCGGTAACATACATATGTACATATCCGTGATAATACAAACATGTTGGGAAGATGTCACACATCTTGTCACAGCGTGGAACCCGAGTAAAAGAAGAGCAGAGAGAAGGCTTTAGCGACATTCTATGTGTTTTGCCGAAGCCCATTGTTGCAACCCTTTGTTGCAACTACGATTAAAGTAAGCTGGCTTCCTTAAATAATAATCTATATCTATGTATATCTATATCTAGTATATCTGTTTGTCCATGTTTAGTCGTTAAGGAATCTCTCGAGATTTTACTCGACCTTGGCGTTCGGTCCGCACATCTCCTCTATATATGTATGTAGGGGTGGATTCGTATTTATTATCAGAAAAGTGTTTAATTTACAAAAGTGTTCTTATTTTATTTTTTATAAAAATGTTCTTAACAATGTTTTAGTTTTTATTTTTCAACTGGCACCGTGCTCGTCCGCGTGTCGACTCTCTGTCGTTTTCAAAGTCTTCGTTACTTGTTTCTTCATCGCTACTCGTTGTCTTCGTCGCTACTCGTTGTCTATTGCGATCAGTGTTGCATGTTACTGTCCGTACGTTCGCCCACTTCTAGTCTGTCCTTTATTCGTTCCCACATTCGGCCGTCCTGACATTCGTTCGTCCTCGAACGACGTGCACCATTTTTTCATGAACTCGGCAACTGTTGTTGTTCGATACGGTCCTTCGTGTTCGCCTATTTTTTCGACATCATACCTACCGTGATTCAATTTCTTAACAATTTTGTACGGTCCTAACAACTTTTTCTTAACCTTTGATGCGGGACTATATTGTGTACGCTTTATAGCTACTAACTCATTTTCTTCATATGTTTGTTCGGCTTTTCTTGTTGTATTAAAATTTTTTCGATTTTCTTCCTGAATTATTTTAATATTTTTCCTAGCAATCTCTCTAACCTGGTCACGTTCTGTTTCTAGCTCTTTGATTACCTCATTTTCAATATACTCACTCAAGTCTATCTGATCTTCTACACGCATGTCAAGCCCTGTTAACAGCTTGAATGGGGACACCTTTGTGCTACGATTTGGATAATTGTTTAAACTTTTTTGTATATTATCAACCTTTTTATACCACTGATCTGGATTGTTCATTCCCCTATTTGATGACATCCCACCGTAACCACCTTGATTACCTTCTGCCATACCCATATAATTGTTGCCCTGTCGCATGCCACCAAAGTTGCTGTTCATCCCACCGCCTTGTGGCATGCCAACGTAGCCATCGTTCATGCCACCTACTTGTGGCATACTACCAAAGCCAACACTATCACCCCCACCATTATTCATGTTTATACCCTTACCACGTTGCATTAATGACATCATACTTCCACTACCACCATCTCCACTTTCACTATTTCCGTAGTCACCACTACCACTACTTCCTTGATTCCAATCATTCGGTGCATTTACGTCCCAAGAGCCTAAACCCCCACCACCTCCACTTCCACCTTGATTACCTCCTAATCTCCCTCTACTGTAGCCAAAAAACCTCTCACCAACTGATCCAATAGATCGGCCAAGGCCCTTTCGTTTGATTTATAACTGTTTATCAATTCCTGAATAACTACGTTGTCACTATATTCCCCTGCACTCAAACATAACTCCTGAAATTGTTTTAATAACTCTATTCTTTTTTCTTTGCATCTTTCTTCCACTTCTTGTTCAACATTACTCCTCTCTATGAATTCTGCACCTTCTGACTTTATATTAATATTGACTTTATCTAGCACTGATGTGCCTATGAATACTGAACACGGAATATCGGTTTCGCTGGTGATGTGGAACTGTTGTAAGAATTTTAAACCATCAACCTCCAATTCTGCGACAAAACTACCATATGTTGAAAATTCTTTGGCGCATGCGCCATATAAAGTGCGCTTGTCATCGACCACTTCAACGTCAAATTTAATTTTTTTGAAAACGTCGCTCCGTATTAAGCACAAACAACACCCAGTATCAACCAATGCATCAACTTTTAGTCCTCCCACCTTCACTATTTTCACCGGTAAACTTATTTTTGATTTGTCAAAATTCACAACATTAATCTTATCTGATTCCTTCTTTACCTTTATACCCGCAGTACTATTGCATTCAAAAGACTTGTGTCCTATACCATTACATTTGAAACATTTGGTTTGTTGACTGCTGCAGTCCCGAATGAGATGTGTGGAGCTTCCACACCTAAAACACGATTTTGAGACTTTCTGATTATAAGCTGTATTTACAACTTTCTGTATTGACTTGTCTGCTTTACTATGGATTTTTTCGTAAACTTTTATCTTATCTTTTAACTCACTAATTGTTTTTGCTTCATACAGAACCGCTTTGTTTAATTTCGTATCTATTATACCCTCAATGAAATATGATATTAAACTTTCAGTATCGATATTTACTGGCTTTCCAATTTCTGTAAGAACATACAAATACTCGCAAAACGTTTCGTTTAGCCTCTTCTTACGACTTCTCAACTGACTATGCACTTCTGACGACGACAACCCAAATTCACTGACCAATTCTTCTTTCAGTGATTCCCAACTGACCAAACCTCGTTGACTTCTAATAAACAATTTAGCAGCTCCTTTCAGCAACTGCTTACTGTAAATAAATTTCTGCACACTATTCCACCCTACTACTAATGCATTTTCCTCAAAGTCATTTATCCATTGTTGAATATCGATATTATCGTCACCGCTAAATTGTGTTAGGCTTTCTTGGATATCACTAAACGTAAAAACAGATCTACCTATCGGTGCCACAGTGGCAGTAAAATTTGTATTTGGTACATCGTCGTAGGAACTAACTGATTCAGCACCTTCATCATCCTCATGCGTCTCATGTCCATGATGCAACAACAGTCTCTTTTGCAACTCTGCTTTACGTCCAGTAGTGGAAATATTTAGTTCACGTAGTGCTTGCTGCAATTCCCTTAATATTTAGTGTCAGTATTGCTTGTCTGTCCATTGTCGCAATGCACTGTTACAATTCAAATTTGTACTTATAATTAAAAAGTATTTCTAAACAAACTACTAGGAATGTAAAAATAATGAAAAATATATATCTATATAAATATGTCGATCTTCTGTTCAACTTATCTGCTTTCTGCGTCCAACTTCTCTGCTTCTTCGTTCAACTTCTCTGCTTCTCGCTTTTAACTTCTCTGCTACTTCGTTCAACGTATTCGACTTGTCTGCTTCTCGCTTTTAACTTCTCTGCTACTTCGTTCAACGTATTTGACTTGTCTGTTTCTCGTTTTAACTTCTCTGCTACTTCGTTCAACGTATTTGACTTGTCTGTTTCTCGCTTTTAACTTCTCTGCTACTTCGTTCAACGTGTTCACCTTTCATTACTTTCAAATTACTGGTCGATGCCACCAATTGGTTTCTATTGCTTACTTTTGTTTGCCACACTTCGTTACCACACGATCGTCGTTTTTTCTCGTACTCGAATTCGCTGCTACCACTTATCGCTGGATCTGTATTTCATACGAATGGAATACATTAGCTGCTTTTTCGCCGTTAATTTTGAAATGGCGACTTCGTATGACGACGAACAATTAATGACGCTTCCCGAACTTTCCAGAATTTTAGTATGTTTGAAAATTAAGAAATTTTTATAGCGTTTGAGGACGCTTTTTTTTCACTGGCCGACACTTGAAATATGTTTGTGTATTACACTGCGTTTGACGACGCTGACAATTGCAAAATAACGGACGATTTTTATAGCGTTTGACGACGCAATTTTTCAACGCACTACCAACAAATGATTTTTAAAACTTTTTTCTTTCACAATTCCACCGGTTGAGCCCCCAATTTGTAGGGGTGGATTCGTATTTATTATCAGAAAAGTGTTTAATTTACAAAAGTGTTCTTATTTTATTTTTTATAAAAATGTTCTTAACAATGTTTTAGTTTTTATTTTTCAACTGGCACCGTGCTCGTCCGCGTGTCGACTCTCTGTCGTTTTCAAAGTCTTCGTTACTTGTTTCTTCATCGCTACTCGTTGTCTTCGTCGCTACTCGTTGTCTATTGCGATCAGTGTTGCATGTTACTGTCCGTACGTTCGCCCACTTCTAGTCTGTCCTTTATTCGTTCCCACATGTATAACACATAATTTTCGCCTTGCTTCAACTGCAATCTTACTCTTTTGATAGTAAAACAGTAAAAAATGCCGAAAATGATATTTTCAATTTTCCACTAGCCCAAAAAATTTAAAAAATTTTTTACCATCAAGCCTCTTCAACTATATTAAGGTAAAGTAGTTAAGTTTGAAGTTGGCTGCAGAAAAATTCAGAAGATGATGTGTTGTCATCAGACAAAATTACTTAGCGAACATAATGGCAATGTGGTGGAATGCAAGAAAGTCGTAAATACTTTCTATTTAGCGAAGGTTTTAAGAGCTTCCGAAGTAAATAAAGCTTTCCCCCATTAGCGTGCCGAATGTATGAGTGAAATATAGTCGAGGTCCAAGTACATACATACATATATTTTTCGTCATCTCTAACACATCGGCTGGGATCGAATTAAAAAAAGAGGAGTTTGTTTATGATGTCTATAGATTAGTTGCTTAACTTTTTTCTCAATTCACCATCTCCTCTGACCATATTCTTATATCTCAATAGTTAAAAAATAAATATAAATCCAGCATTCATTTGTAAAAAATATTAGTTTCGAAAATGGGGCTAATTAGATCAACCGGTTAACTAGAATTAGGCACTGAGAGTTCCATAAAATTTCTTAGCTCGAAATTGCAGCAATTTTTTTTTCTTTAGATCAAGATTACTTAACTATACTAGATTATGGATAATGTAACAGATTTATAACTTGAACTATTATTATACCCTGAACAGGGTATATTAAGTTTGCCACAAAGTTTGTAACACGCAGAAGAAAGCGTCGCAGACCCTATAAATGATCAGTATGTTGAGCTCAGTTGATTCAGCCATGTCCGTCTGTCTGTCATTTTCTCTTCAAGAAGTTGCTCGTTTTTCGGAACTGTCGACATCGGACCACTATAACATATAGCTGCCATACAAACTGAACGATCGGAATCAAGTGCTTGTATGGAAAACTTTCACATTTGACAAGATATATTCACGAGATTTGGTATAGATTGTTTTCTAAGGCAACAATGTAATCTCCGAAGAAATTGTTCAGATCGGATTACTCTAGCATATAGTTTCCATACAAACTGGACATATAGTTATAAAATAAATGCACCTGTGAAGCTTCGGTGCAGCCGAAATTAACGTTTTTCTTGTTTTCTGTGAGATTATATCCCTACCGCCTTGTGTTTAAGGAGTTATCAGAGCTAATCTTATATAAAAGTAAATGGCTTTTGCGAAGTTTAGTAATTTAAAAGTCCTTACACATGATCGTGTTATTTAACATTTACATAAAATTAAATACCTTCATACTTCAAATTAGTTTATATTTGCAAAAGACATCCATGAAAGCAGGATGCCCACCAAAAGGCACATATTTTTAATGTCTGTATAAAATATATGTAAATATCTTTCCGACTGAAAAGTATGTATCGTTTCTATAATGGGAATGCTATCAGAAAATATTCCAACAAATTTTTATGAATTAGTATCCCAATCTGGCTAACTCAAACTTCTTTCTGTGCTCGGACGTCCAAACATACCACTACAACTTCGAAGAAATTCAGTGGCATATAAGAGGTTAGAAGTAAATTTGTTGAAGCAAAAGTGTAATCGTATAATAAAAAGGATATCAAAAAGTTCGAAGATCGCTATAATTGGTGTAAAACCCTCGATTGCAATTGTACTCAATAAAAAAATTTTGCGGTAAAAATTTGTTTTTTTAACGATACGGATTTTTTAGGTACAGCCCTTTTCCCAGCAAGCACGAGGTCTTAATAAGGTTTTGTTCCAGCCCTCTGAATTGACGTTAGCTGAACCTGAAGAGTCTTTAAACAACGAAAAATTGGTCAGTGCTGAGTACTGAAGTAAGTAGGGTAGAAGGGGGAGCATTCGCCACCCACGGTTATCTCTAAACTCAGTATAGCAATCGAACTTGAATTATCGATAATGTTTGCTTCATCTGACCACCTCTTGTTTAACTTACTTTGGAAGTTGAAGTTTGCAAGTGATCGTAAACAGTCGCGTTTATTCCGTTTTTTGTGTTGCAGTGGAAAGTTTTTAAAGTTCGTATATTTTGTAATAACTTTATCAATTAAGGTGTTCAGTAAAAGATTTTCACCGAATATATTGCTTTTAGTAAAAATACAAAAAAGGTTTTTATAAAGTGCTGGAGAGTGTAAAAACAAAGTGAGTTTTGAAGCATGCCTGCACCTGGGGCACATCCGCCACACTACAGGTGGGGTTGTTTCGCCGGCATATGTGCCCCATGGGGTAAATGCACCACAGGCATATGTACCATGATGGGATAAATTTACCATACCCCATCTGGAAAATGAGCACATGAGTAGACATATTAAAACGTGGGAAATATTTTATAAACTGATAAGCGCATTTTGGTACTTGTATCTACATTTTCCACATAGGTTGTTATTAGCACCATGGTTCGAAACTACATATAAAAAAAAGACAGACCGAAGTGATTTGGATGAGAAAAAAGTTAAACTTGCAATCGGATGTTCTTTCAAAGAAATTCAATATAAGTGAATCTGCGCGAACCTATGGCTTGAAACGCACTACGTTACGAGACCGACTAACGAAGATAAATAAGGAAAGAGCCAAAGCACTTGATGATTCCGGGCAATCCTCGGACGATGAGACATTTTCGTTCTCTTCGAAATATAGCTCAAAGCGATATTTAAAAAAAAATATAAAATGAAATAGCAGAATACTTCAAAGTATGTTCAAACCTCCAACATGGATTCACGTACAGCGCTGCACGGAAGTTCGTTTTTGATTATGCTGAAATGAATGAAACTAAAATCCCTTTATCCTGGACAAATAATAAAATAGCAGGAGTTAATTGGATGCAAGGCTTCATGAAACGACACAGTGATTTAAGTTTGAGAAAACCTGAATACACCAGCCTTGCGCGTTCTATGTCTTTTACCAAAGCAGCTGTTATGGCATTTTTTAACAATGTGCACATTCTGTATAGTAAATTTTCGTTTCCTCCTGTCGACATTTATAATCTTGATGAAACAGGAATAACAACTGTCATGCCTCCTCCAAAGGTAGTTTAGCACGTTTTCTTTACCTTTTTGCATTTGTACATACATCTTTAACCTAACCTAATAGTTTTTTGTTAGGTGATTTCGACGAAAGGAAAGCGTACTGTGTCTCAGGTGGCGTCCGCGGAAAGAGGTTCTTTAGTTACCATGGTGGGCATAATAAATGCTACTGGAAATACACTTCTACCAGTATACGTTTTTCCGCGAGTTGAGTACAAAGATCACTTTGTTAATTCCCAACGGCTGCGTAGGTATTGCTGCTAAAAGTGGGTGGATGTCAACGGACGGCTTCTGTGAAGTTCTGAAACATGTTCAAAAAACAAACGATGTTCCTTAGAAAGACCGATTTTGCTTTTTGGACAATCATGTTTTCGCTCCACAGCTTCCCGAGGTGCTATAAGGTTTGCATTGGGAGAATGGCATCCACATGATAAGCTTCCCACCGCATTCGTCGCACAAGTTACAGCCCTTTGACATATCGGTATTTGGACTATTTAAAAACATTTGGCCACGTCATATAGTGATTTCCTTTTATCCAATCCTGGACGAGCTATTACGATTTACGATATACCTCAACTCTCGAAAATTCCTTTTCAAAAGTCAGTCGTCTCTGAAAACATATGCAAAGGTTTTTCCACAGCTGGAATAAGTCCATTTAACAGACAAGCAATTCCTGAGGCAGACTTCATTAGCGTAGATGTCGAACATCAAACTGCTGATATTGACTTTGCATTAGAATTAGTTACAAACCAAAACAATGTTTCAATTGAGCCTGCTACTCCTTGCGAATCTTCACCCATACCATCTGTTGGCAAAACTCCAGAGCAAGTTCGCCCTATTCCTAGAATAATTAAACATTTTAACTCTTCGAAGTCAAGGAAAAGTTCATCTAAAATTCTTACATCTACACCTTCCAAGGAAGAAAAGGAGAAAATTAAATCAGGGAAGGTGCAGCCACGAAAAACTACCTAAAGGTCTTTGACTTTTAAAAAACCAGTATTTTCGCATGAATCATCAGATGATGATTCCTTAGTTACAAGTTTTGCAGATACCGATAAATCTATTGGATCGTTCTTTGACTCCGAGTGCTTGGATTTGAAGGTCCACAAGATCAGTTTTACGTTGGCCGCATAGTACGCAAGTTCGAAAGTTCTCTTGAAATCGATTTTTTAAGAAAAAAATCGCAATTGTGAGTGTTTTTCCAACCTATTGTTAAAGACGTAACGTTTGTACCGAGAGCAGAAATTGTATTGAAGCTTCCTGAGCCCATCCATCCACCTGGAACTTGTCGAGCGTCGGCAACATATATATTTGAATCAGATTTAACAGAATATAATGTTAAGTAAAGTTGACAAGAGCTATAATTTATAATTTTTCAATAAAAGCTGTTGTTAATCTCTGTGAAAATAATTCAATAACATTCAAAGAAACAATAAAGAAGCAGTTATTAAATGTTTTTTACACGTGGCGTTTGTACCCCATCCCCTTGGCGCATCTGCCCCATGGCAAGTTTGAAAATGTGTTGAAAAAAATATAGAACAATTAAAAACAACCGGTAAGGGAAGATAAGGAAAAGAAGCCCAAAAATGTAGGTTTACAGCCAAGCTAACACTGCTAGAAAAAATTTTTTGGTTTGACTTCCACAGCAATTCAAAAAAAAGGCGAATGTGCCCCCTTCTACCCTACTAGTGTGTATAAAATTCGTAAAATTTTTAATTTAATTAAACCCATTCGTCAAAGTATTTCTTTTCAAGGTTGGTATTACTGTAAGTGACATCTGTGCCAAATATCACATCAAAATAATCATTACTATTTAGAATACACTTGTGTTTCTGTTGTACATACAGGTAATTCAGCGATTTTTACGATGAGTGAAATTATACAAAAATTAAGTTCCATTAAATTTTGTGTGTGCAATGAAATTTCTTGTGTCGAAATGTTCAGAATTCTGGAAAAGGCCTTCGGTGATACTTTTTTGACGCGAGCAAGTTTTTTTATTGGATTGGTATAAATTTTTCAAAATTACCTTGACGACAAACCACGTCCAGGACGGCTGTGAACATCAACTGATGATCAACACGTCAATAATAAAGGAATTGGTGCTTAAGAATATCGGAAGGATTAGTGAAAAGCTTGCCGAAATATAATTTGGTCCTATGAAAAGTGAAAGCAAAATTGTTTCCAAAACCATGCAATTCTTTTAAAAAAACAGCGTCGCCTGATTTAGCTCCTTGTGACTTCTGCAAACTCAAACGATCGCTCTGGTGAAACCACTTTGAGCCAATTGAGGACATTAAACATGAATAGCTACGCGCATAGAGGCTATTCCGAAAATTGAATTTAACTACTGTTCAGAGCATTGGAAAAAACAAAAAAAAAATTAAATTAAGAACAAAATCTTACTAATCTTTGTAGTAGTAAATTGAAAAATGAATGTTTAATCGCCGTTATTTATGTATGTAATTTTTCTCTGTGAATCGTTATATATAAGCATTTACTTCTTATACACTCATACTTCTAGCTTGTTCCTTTACTTATTATCAGCGTTTGAAAAACTTTCTCGTAGCATTTCATTTTTATTGCTAAAATCAACTTTGTCGTAACCACAGCATATTCAGCGAACAATGTAAAGTATTAGCCTACTCTGCTCACGTTATCTATAGCTGGAGCGTTAAATTCTGCGCTATGCTCTAGTGTAGCGGTAGCAAAAATTGACTAATAGCAGAGCAATGAAAATTTTCATGTGCTACAGCTCCCGCATGTGTTTGTTGTTTTTTTTCTTTTTTTTGCTAGTTTCTGTCATAATATTTGAATTAATTGAATAATTCAAATAATAAATGTTATGCAAATCATTTTGGCACTTGTTGCGTCATATGACTTTATAAATCTAAAATCAAATATTTTAAGAAATATATTAATAAAGTGAATTATATAATAATTAAATAAATTATAATTTTTTTTTTTATTATGTAAAATATTTACCATTTTTATATTACAAAGAACATCATCTATTCCAAATGTATTGCAATACTCAATTACTATGAATTTTCGAAATTAATTTTAACTACATATACTTTCCCCCTTTTTATATACATTAGGGTGTTTTTTTTTTTGAACTATTAATTTTTTTCAGTCCCGTCATGAAATTTCCTTGGAAATACCATCAAAAAAATTCCCTGAAAATTTTAGCCCTAAATATTAACATTAAGAACTTGACACACACAACAAACATAGAAATTGCACTACAAACCTGATATTTTATCTTTAAATTCCTACAGATCAGAGGTGTTTTATTATTTTTTATTGTATTATTTTAATTTAAACACTGACTAAATAAAATAAGTTTTTGATTTAGATTTTTTTTGTTTCCAAATAAAATATTATCATTAAATTTATTTCTTTCAATTTAAATATTATTAGAGGACCCGTCCACGTTTTACTGTGGCTGATACATAGATAGTACTAGTAATACTGTCCATATGATTTCTATTCGTTAGATTATAACTACGCAGTTAAGGAGATATCGCGTGTGTTTGGTGTGAACTTGTGTTAGCTTACAGATAATCAAAAAACATTTCAAAATGTTAATAAAGCATTGGTTTTGGGAGCATTGAATGGGCTGTGCACCACGTGAAATCAACCAACACACACACACCACCAGTCTAGTGGACTCTCTATGAAACGGTTCTCAGCGTGGAAAGACAAAAAATCGGCTGGCAAGGCTATAACATCAGTGTTTTGGAATACACGTGTTTAATATTCATTTACTGATTACCGAGCCAGTTTTAATCCATTGCACTGCGTATTTACAGTTCTATTCTACCATTCCCAATATTTAGTAATTTTATAATTTTTTAGGAAGAATCAGTTTGAAATTGTAGGCATATACATACATACATATCTCAAGGTATGTATATTGCAAAGAATCGAAAAGATTTCTGTATATCTAAAATTATAATAAACCTTTTTATCAACACTCCACTTATTCCGCTTTATCTTTTTGCAGATATCGCGGGTTTGTCATCAACATTTTGCCCTTGACCAATAATCAACAAAGTATCCGCAGTGCCTTGACGAAAATTTCAATGCCATTTTTTGTTGTGATATTAAATATATCGGACGGGCTCGTCTTAAAAAAAAAAAACTAACTGGTTAAGAAGAAACATCAGTATAACCCATATAATAAGCATGTTTGGATATGAAAATTTTTCTTATTTCTTTCTATTTTTAATTATTAAAATTTTCAAATGATTCTTACATAAATTTTATATACATATATATATTTATATATATACATATATATTATTAGCGTACATTTACATACACGCACAAGCAGATATGTAAATATTCTCACTGAAGTTGATTGCAAGGGAAACATTAATGTCTTCCTGCAACGTCATCACATGTGTATGTATATACTTAGTGAATATGCGAGTGCTAGCCTTGCCTCAACATTAATATTTATGCATATTTTATTGCATACATACATGTGTGTATATGTGTGTGGGGCGCACATGCAATTGCGTTTCGCGCAATGAGGGTTTGATTGCGTAACGCCCTTTCAATTTGAATTGGACACGCCCACAAATTAACCAACTTTCAATCGTAAAGGATTGTCGCACACACACACACACCTAAGTATGTGTTTTACATTTTCATTTCGATTTCATTTGCATTGACATTTACATTCACACACTTGAACTTGACGTGAGTCAAATTCACGTTCCAAAGGGCACGAGGGTAGTCTGCACGCCATGAAGTAGGCTACGTCTTTGCTGAAAATATATATGAATAAAATATTTTTAGTCTGTCGCAGTCATACTTGCCTGTGTAGCGGTTCGTCTGAGGTTGCATTGAGGTCGAGTGCTTGCAAACAAATTTTTTAGAAATTTCATTTATGTGCGAGTATATTTAAACTTAAAATCATACTTACTAACCCTATAATCATACAACCACATCAAGTGGCGTGGAGTATATTTCTTTACGTTGCATATAGTTTGTAAGCAAAGAATAATCGACACATTTTGTTTTATCTAAAATTATTTTTAATTAAGTTTTCGGAATGCAAGAAATAATTAATAGAGACATGTCTGTTCGATAATAAGTTCGTAGCTGAAGTGGGAGCTGTTTCCCAATTAAACAGAAGGTTATGCTGCCAAATCCCAAAAAAATATTACGTTGTCGATTCAAATAAAATATAAATTTTTACATAAACTTGATAAAAGCCTCGGCTAAGGTGGACAGCAGTGCCTTCAAATTACTTTTAATCGCTTCCATGGACTTATGGTACGTTCCCAGAAGTGGATTTCTCATCTTTAAAAGTAGAAAAAAGTCACTAGCAGGCAACTTTGGTAAATACGTTGGCTGATCGATGACTCTGGTTTCGAATTTAAAAATTCAGTCACAATTATGCTAGAATATGACAAAGCATTATAGTGGTGTAAATTCATGATA
The DNA here is from genome assembly GCF_024586455.1 of Bactrocera neohumeralis. Lineage (NCBI taxonomy): Eukaryota > Metazoa > Arthropoda > Insecta > Diptera > Tephritidae > Bactrocera > Bactrocera neohumeralis. The sequence continues at coordinate 2,196,396 of NC_065923.1, forward strand.
TTGATATCATCGGCCTCAACACCCGCGCCGTTAGTTCTGCTTTCTCCAGGCTGGACAAGGAAGCACAGAAAATTGGTCTGGCAGTGAACGAGGGCAAAACGAAATATCTCCTGTCATCAAACAAACAGTCGTCGTACTCGCGACTTGGCTCTCACGTCACTGTTGACAGTCATAACTTTGAAGTCGTAGATAATTTCGTCTATTTTGGAACCAGTATTAACACCACCAATAATGTCAGCCTAGAACTCCAACGCAGGATAACTCTTGCCAACAGGTGCTACTTCGGACTGAGTAGGCAATTGAAAAGTAAAGTCCTCTCTCGACGAACAAAAGCTAAACTCTATAAGTCGCTCATAAATCCCGTCCTGCTATATGGTGCAGAGGCTTGGGCGATGACGGCAACCGATGAGTCGACGTTGCGAGTTTTCGGAAGAAAAATGCTGCGAAAGATTTTTGATCCTTTGCGCATTGGCCACGGCGAATATCGCATTCGATGGTTCGATGAGCTGTACGAGATATACGATGACACTGATGTAGTTCAGCGAATTAAAAGATGGCGGCTACGCTGTCTAGGTCATGTTGTCCGGATGGAGGAAAACACTCCAGCTCTGAAAGTATTCGACGCAATACCCGCCGGGGGAAGCAGAGGAAGAGGAAGACCTCCACTCCGTTGAAAGGACCAAGTGGAGAAGGACCTGGCTTCGCTTGGAATATCCAATTGGCGCCACGTAGCGAATAGAAGAAACGACTGGCGCTCGCGTAAGCGGTGTCTACGCCAAGTAAGAAGAAGAAGAAATTCATGAATTTTCATCACACAAATCCGGTCTTTTACGACGAGTTTCTTCACGTAAAAGAATAAAAAGTAATATTTCTTACTGGACATTTAACCCTGTGAAACAAATTCATTCTGAACAATAACACAATAACCAAAGAAAACGATGAGCACCACTTTGATTTTTGCCCGTCTTTGAATTGGGTTTATCGGTAATGGCCCATTATTGGAGGGCCATTTAGCAGCTTATGTGACAGTTTCGACGTCATAATTGTGAACACTCGCATCTTCAACTGGAAGAATAAAGGGTCCTCAGCTATGATGTTAGGCATCTCTTCTCGATCTGTACTCGACATACTTTTTACAAAAGATTCAAGTGTTATGGGACGAGTCTAGCATTGACACTCTTCATAAACAAATTATTACCCAAAATTTTTTGTTGAGTCGATATATAAGAGATATCTAGGATAGGATGTAACATCCTTTAACATCTCTTTGAGAATTTTCAAGCAGTGCTTCTTTAACTTTTTGATGTTATCGTCATTAAGATTAGTATATGGACGCCACGCTTGATTGCTTGTGTTCTTAGACGTTTTATATACATACATAAATGAACAGGATGATGATTGAAACTTGGTACGCGGGTTCCTTAGCACAAAAAAATTATGAGTTCGTGGATGGGCTTAATCGGACCAAGCCCATAAAACGCCATTAAAAGTAATACCTCTGTTTTTCTAAAATGGATCGAATCGTGTCAATACTTCCCTGAAACCCCATATACCTAATATAAAGTTTTCGAACTTCCGAGTGACTTTATACCCCATATGTACATTAGCCAATGTGTGAGTTATCTTAATGAAAATGAGGGAGCGGTTTTTATTCATAACAGTGTCTTAAATGGATAAAATTGGAAAAAGCTCTGACTTAGCCCGTGTATAATTAATATCAGGATTTTCGAACGTTCGGCTGACTTTACTGCATGTGATTAGCCCTTCCTTACTTGTTCTACTTTATTTTTCCTTCTTTTTGATGAAGATTTCTTCGTTTAAATTTTCAAACTTAAATTGTCTACTCCTTCCACTCTTTGTCTTACTCAAAGCTCCCTGATTAAAAAATAGCAATCCGAGTAGCTTTCATCAATATCAACAACTAAACCAGCAACAAGAACGATAATAACAGAGAGTAAAAGTTGATTGAATTCGCAAATATTTTGAAGCGTTCTAAGTCCACAATTCTTGTTAGCATAATCGTAGCTATTACACGCATAGCCGAGTACGAAAAGTATGCCACGAGACATACCTACACACATGCCGTTTAAGACAGGCTACGAACATAAGCAGGCATAAGTACCCACCTGCTGATATGCATGTTTATATGTGTTAGTGGAAGACCGAAAGACAAGATAATTGCATGCACGATAAGCTGCTGAGTGCAAGGAGTGGCCAACGGGTCCGGGCTCCACACGTACCTGCTGCTGACTAACTCACACACCCTGCGACGCACTGCCCGCACTGCAGCTGCCGGTTGTTGCACACGGCAGTTACTTGTCGAGCATTTAAGTGCAACGATTAAATTGTTTGTTTGCAACACGCCCCATCGAGCTGAAATGCAAATTGAAATTGGAGCATCGTTTTTTCCAATTCTGCTCTTTATTTTGACGCAGTGATTGCCTCTGGGCAGGTGCAACATACATATAGATAAGTGCGCATGTACATATGTACATATGTATTCATATTTGCAAGTGCAGCTCACTTGGGATCATTTAAAAATACAATTAGTTGTTGTTGTACACGTATTGTTTCTGTATCGTCTGCAAGCTTTTGCTCCAACAACATTTGATAATTTCCAGTAGCAAGTAAATGATGCACATAATTGAGTAGCAAGGAATGCTAGCTGTGGCAGTAACTATAAGAACTAACGGCTGGAAAATGCTCAACGTTGAGGCAATTTGGTAATCACATGCATCGATAAGTGCGAGCTCATATCATCACCGGCATACAGCTAAATATTTGTTTGCATTTAATTTGCTCTATTATACCCATACACTAACCCGCACACACACATATGTTGCTATTTGTCGATCATCTAGACATCTAAACCAGAAGAAAATCACCTTTTGAGATTTTTAAAAACTGTTGTGTTAATTATTTTAAGAGTATATATACATATTTTAAAAATACACAAACCAATATTTTCAACTTACACGTAGTCTTCCATGCTATTTAACAAAGTTAACTGCTGCAGTGTTTCCGGGGTCTGAAATCTGATATGAAAACAATAGATAAACTAGAAAATATTGTTCCTTCAATCAACTAAGAAACCCCTTTTTTAATATCATAAAAGATGTGGCCTTAACACAAAAATATTCCACCACTCAATCATACAATTTCCTTCTTCATTAATAGCGAAAGCTATGCCGGTGCCGCAGATTGTCGGAAAATTCGTGACAGTCAATGTACCAAGTTTTTCGCACCCACTTATTAACTTCGCTCTAGCTCTAGCTCTTGATCAGTTCTCGTTTATTTGTAGACTCCGTTACCGCATCAATAGGACACTCTTCGAAATATCAGCCGTCTTTTTTACAGCATTTCTGTTGCATGTTGTTATTTTCTCCAAATATTTTGAAAAAAATTTAAGAAAGACATAAAATACTACCATGCTGACTATTTTTGTACGCAAAAAAATACCTGTCACGCTAAAATTTAATGTCTTCTTTGGCAGCAGTGCAAAAATAAAGATAATTTTCTATCAATAACAATATCTCTAAAGGACACAGTTCTCGCTTTCTTTGACAAAAAATTGTTCTTAAATAGAGATATTATTTTTGGATGCTACCGTATTACTCTGCGTCCGACAATAAGCAGTTTTTGATACCCCTTCTTTTGTTAAACCTATTATGCATTTCTCGTTCCATAAAGACCAACAAATTGGGGTCTCTTCACGTATTTTCAAGAACTAATTCTGGCGAAAAATACAGCTTATACTAACTCATTAAAGAATTCGTTTTTGACAAGACTCCGTGCCGACACAGAGCATGGAAGTTCTGAAAAGAGATGACCTAAATGCCCAATATCTTTCAGCGTCACCGCAAATACTGCAGCAATTATATAGCAAATTTTCTCGAAACTTGTTATTAAATTATTTCCGCAGAATTAGGAACAAACAACTGACTATGCGTCCAAAACCGAAATCGAATTTAATTAATACCCGATTGCCTAATAAGCCGAATTAGTTCTTAGCTGCCTAATAAGCCCTATTAAGACCGACTATTAAATTAGAAAGCTACATACAAACGTTTATGTATAACATATGGTACTGGTGTATACATATAAGTATATGTGAGATTTCACCCGTCATTTCAAATGTCAGTTAAAAATGTTCAGCAACAACAAACAATGCGATTATAGAGATTTCCTAACAAATAGGATCAAGTTATTTTCAGGATATCTGAAAGCTGCTTTCCAAACTAAAAGATTTCAAACCAATCAAACTAAGCGAAAACTAAATTATAGCTTCCCATAAGTGTTTTCTACTAATTGTGCACGAAATATATTAACCAACACATGCACACACTTTTATAGCACATATGATGTGTGAATATGTGTGCGCGTGTGTGTGAGTGCTAGGAAATCGTAATTGAAATTAATTGTTTGAAAAGATTGTGTCAAAGGCGAAAAACAACAGAAACAAAAGCGCAAATGAGCGGAAGAATATACGCTCCAACACAGCCATACATGCACACATACATACGCAGAAAAACACTCAAGTAACTGCATAAGTACCTATGTATGTGTGTATGTGGCTCTAAGTTTATGTTCTAGCATTGCTGCTACTAGACAGTTACACTGTGTCGTAGATACCAGGAGCACATACACACACATACTCGCAACAGCCAGACGTATAAAACATTTAGACAAAGTTATCAAACTCACTAGTAATTAACAAAAGACTTATAAATTCGGCTAAAAGTAAAAGTCAAAAGGTTAAAGTTTAGACAGCATTCGATGGAGTAACCTTTCGATTGCCTGAACATAAAATTTGATCGCTTCATTTATTGCTGTAGTTGTTGTTATTGCAGTTAGCTTGTTCATTTGGCTGTGTAAGAGGTTTCATTGCCAAAGTTTGCGGCGAAATAGTCAGGGAAATGCAGCTTTCGAGCAAAACAATATTCTTACGATATTTTTATATGTGTGTTAATGTGTATATATTTGTGTATTAGTGCTTGGCTTTGCAGCAGATTTCTTTTCAACCGATAAACCTAAACTGAATAGCAGGGAAAACAATGAAAGATTGGCTAATCCATATTCACAACAAGCAAACGTGATGAGCACGCATTTATTTGTGTGAAGACACACACACGCACCCATCTACACAGTGCTCACTTGGATTCCATACGCTTATTTGTTTGAATATAATTCACTAGCTTGGTCGAGTATTCTCCGCATCAATTTTCCAGCCATTAAATAAAGTTTCACTTCAGCGACACTTTCGAAGCGAATTCAGCGACGGCGAACACCACTTGCCATATTTATAGGAAGAAACATACAATTTTTTGCATGTACGTGTGTAGACTTCTATAGCATATCTCTGTAAGTGCATCCGAGTGTGGACTAGTGTTGCGGAAGTTTCGCTTGTAGGTTTTGCTGTTGTTGTTATTGTTCTTTTGAGTGTGCTTTCTTCCGCCTGACTGTTGCTTTGAATACGCTGGCTCCAGGAACAATTGCTCGGAATTAAATATGATATGATACAGCCATTGTCCTTTCTTAAGTGATTCTTTGGTTTACAATCGAATTGGCATTATGCAGGATTACCATTCAAAACTGTGCTTGCGAAACTTATACCCAGCAGAGAATCGGCAGCGCCAATAAACAGTAAGCATATTCGATTTATTAAGACCATAACAAAGCACGAGTTCACGCGAGAGCAGAGGAGGGAGACAGATGAGCACTTGGGGTGTTGGTCTGCAACCCAAATGGTTTTAAAAACATAATACGACGAGGATATTCTAAGAACGTAAAAGTTAGCTCAGCTACTTCGCCAATTTTCAATTTTTTGGTTACATAAGAAATTATTTTATCAAATTTTTTATGCACGAAAATATTTTGGGATTGAAGGTCATTTGTCGAGCAGCAAAAAACTTTCAAAACAAGCATTCTATAATTTTAAAGATTATCTTTTTTAGAATCTTAGTCGTTAATAAAGAAAATGAAGACAAAACTTCCAAATCTTTACTATATATACATTTAATAAGCCTTTAGCTGTAACTTAGAATTTTTTTAAATAAAAAATATTTTGTTAATTTCGAGATGTATCGATCCAATTGCACCCATGGTGAAATGAGGTAGGCAAACAACGTCCATGATTCCAGCAGGATGGCTAATCTGAAATCAAAAAACAAATTGCTTTTTACCAGCACCAGAACTAGGATCTTTTACAAATCTTAAAAAGCCATGCACTCTAAAGACCTTACTCTTTCACTTCTGAAACTTTCCTACTACAATTAATTTCAGAAAATTACTTTACCAAGACATTTTACGGATATTCTAGATTGGATTTATGCAAAAATAATCGAAGTTTATGAACCGTAGCACAGAATGACCCTCTTAACAACAAACGAACTTCGAACAAGATTTTTAACCCTGAGAAAGGTATTCTTAAAATCTATCGGATTTCTTAAAAAGCATTTGAAAAATACAAGACTCATGGAAAATTCAAGAAAATATTCCCTAATTTCTGAACCAGGGTAAGTGATGAAACTTGATAATACTGGGAACAATTATAACTTTCGATAGATTTTTCATGAAGAAACGGCAAGAATCAATACACTTCCAGTTTAGTTTTAGTTCAAACTTTGGAAGAAAGTAATACGATAACTGCAGAGAAGAAATTTGAACATTTCGGAAAACTGTATTTATACATTTATTAACCACAGCGAATGAAGTCAAAAGGTCCAGTCTTATCATTACCACAAAATATGTATGAGTATAACTTTACCGCTGGGTATAGTTGCTTACATTGTAATATTTTGTATGAGTTGATGTGTATTTGTCGCTGTAGTCAGTCAAACTGGCACTGATTGTATTACAAGTCACTTGAAAAGGCGAAACTACACAACTCGACAATACAAAAGTTGAAGTAAGTGTCCTGCAGTGGGCAAGATATGCTTCTAGGTACGCACATTCGCTTGCCAGCTCAAAAGTGGTTACCCAGTTGACCAAAAAATTCGCTGAGGAGAGCAAAAGCTCAGGTATTTGAAAGTTAATATCAATCTATAAGTGAAAATTAGAAAGCTTTGTGGTAAGCAAGGGGCTTTGTTTATAGAGGTGACATTGCCTAGCAACTAGAAAGCTTTCGTATCATTTTATTTATATTTGAAACGACGTTAGAGGTTCTACATATAATTTCGAATTTTTCGAACAAATCTATAAGCTAGTTCAAGGTATTAGTATTAAATTTTCTTAGTTTTTGACGGATTTGCCGAACGTTCTAAAACTTACTCTTACAGCTTTATATTACAAAAAAGCTCCTAAGCTTCTTGCACCGTGCAAACAAAATAGTATATTTTTTTCTTTTCAAAAAGCAATATCAATGTATCACAATGGAGACTTAGACCATTCACAGATAAGAATAACCCAAAAATTTTCTGTACTATCCAGAAATGAGAGCTCCTTTCAATCTAAATTTGAATAGCTTTCCAAGATAGTTCTTCCAAAGCCCTTCAGTAAAAGAGATTCTCTACTCTCCACATCCGAATACCAAAAACTCTTTTGAAATAACAAAGAAAAACCAAATATTTATGGCTTATTGGGTATCTGAAACCCAATCCGACCGGTCACACTATCTATCAAATCGCCTAACGCACTGAATGCGAGTATCTTAGCTTGCAAAAGCCGGACAATGAAATCGGATAGATGAGTTGAGCTGATTTCATCTCGACATTGCACATTCGCTTCAGTCGTCGGGCACAGTTCAATTCTGTAATAGTCTAACAACGAAAGCTAACTAGACTAAACAACAAAGACTAAACGAGTTTTATGCGATTCGTTGTTATTGTTGTAGTTGTGCATACAATTGTAACGAAAATGGCAAATTGGTATATACAAGGTCGAGGAGCTGGTGAGTGCAGAAAATTTAGAGGGTTCAGAAATGAGGAAAAAGGACAATCATGCTTGAATTGAGCAGAGAAAACAAAAAGCAGCTTAAATACGTTCGTTTGAGTTTATTCTAACAAAATAAGATAAGACACATACAAAAGTTTAGTCAAGCGTACTTAAGTAGGGCCACACGCTCCAAACCATTTTGGCTGCTTACTTGCTAGCCAACTCGGCTAGCTAACCACGGCGCTGCCTTCTATCGAACTTAAGTACTTAAGGATATACCTATTTGAGTAGGTATGTTAGTATATTTGTTTGTGTGGTCGTGCTAGCTTTTGTCTCTCGCTGCGCATCTCTTGAATGGCCTTTACGAGTAAAACGAGTCGTTGAAGAGCAGAGGTTAGTCGACCTTGCGCTTTTCGGCCTCACCGAACGACCCGTTATTATTTCTCTGCGCCATTTATGAACTCTTTTATATTCAGGGTTAAGTCTTTAATGATTAAATTTCGTTTGCTTGCCAGCTATTTGAACTCGTTAGTTTAAGCTTTACGAAATTCGACCCTTTTCTTGGAAGGACGATTTTATACTTTTTTAAAGAGCAAAAGTGTTATGGGAATTTTTTACTCCGCTTTACCCATTCAACTACTCTTAAATCATTCAAAGTGTTATATATTTCAGTTACATCTGCACACATCCGCAGCTTTGCATTGTTTAGCCGTTAAAAATTATTCAAGGAAAGAGTCGAAACCCCGCTCTGACATTTGGACACATGTTTCTAACATGGTATCAGCGATAAAGCCCACATCCTCTGTGGGATCACTTTTTACGCTTGAAGCGCTTATCACACAATCGCAATGTTGCAAGCACTGAAACTAGGCGAGCTTTTGCCAGCAGCTGAGCATCACTTTGTGCTCTCAGCAAAAATTTATCGCCGCTTGCAATTGTGCCGTTGACATTTGTGACGAATTGGGTCTTCTGCATAAGTGACTTTTGTACTTTACTTAGATGCATATCATTTATTTTTTGTTAGCTCAAAAGCTAAGTGAGAGAAATGATGACACTTGCTGACAAAGTTATGGTTTTATTTTTCTCTTAAATGCCTAAGCTTTGTTTCCCGAAACATTAAACAATGGATAATGACCCAAATTCTGTTGTCGTTAATTTTTTTGTCAAGTCCCTCTTATTTTGCATCAGATAGTGCATGCTCTTTTATACTGTTTAGTATTTTTTATTAACTGAAGGCCATTGAAGATATGTCGCTTCACCGCATTAATGTTTATACTACTGATTGAGTTGGTGATTTGATGAAGTATGTTCTTTTTGGACTATTTTCCTAAAAGATTCAATATTATAGTTAATGTTCCAGTTAAAGAAAGGACATGAAAAAAATTTCTGATAAGACTTTAGTAACCTCTTTGTTGAAACTTGTATCCTAACGAAATAATAGAAAAACGAATAGCTTAGCATTGCGGGAAACCAAGACTAGTCTTGACATTGCAAAGGTTGCTTAAACCGAAGTTTTCTGAAGTTCTGAGTTGCAATAAATAATTGTCCGCATAAAAAGTGTTGTTGAAAATATCACTACATACCAAAAACAATATCCAGTTCGATTCAAAAGATTCAAAGTCGTTATTTTTCTAGTTTCGAATCACGTTTTTGAGTTGTTGGAATGTTAATTACGTTACTTCTTGTAATCCATTATATCCGTAACAAAACATTAAATACAATTCTAGAATGGCTGTCTACTGACTTTCTATCAAGCTGTTCTTATTTTTTTATTGAATGCTTAGCTATTTTTCGAGACAAATCAAAAAAATGAATACCTTTTTCAAATGTCTTGCAGGGTATATTGAATTTGCCACGAAGTTTTTGAGATATCCGGCTAAAGTTTCTCGTTTGTCGGAACCGACGATATTGGACCACTTTCTTTGCTGACCAATATCAAGATAAATGTCTTTTACGCTACCATAAATACACCTGGGTAGGTGTTTCGGTTAAGTCCAAGTTGACGGTGTTTCTTTTTTTACAAATATTTTGTTTATTTTTATTTGTTTCCAGGAAATTTGGAACTAAGTCAATTATAAGCATCAGATAACTTATAAAATATACACAATTGCTCTTAATAAACATTTCGCCATCAATACACACCGCGTGTATAAGATCAAAGCAATATGGATCCAAATTAAAGATCGATCTGGAATAACCATGCTAATACAAAGGGAGTTTAGAACTTGTTCTGATAAGTACATGATTCATATATCGCTCGCTCACTCCGCTTTCCGAGTTTGTCACAAACTTCTTGCGAGTAGATAGAAAAAAATTTCACGGTTCTAATTCTGTTCCGTATCAAAATAAGATAAAATAAGAAGATTGGCTATATCTTACATGCTGATCACATGAACAAAAACATGAAAGGTGTAAAATAAATTTGCAGCTTTTTTTGCAGCAAGGCATTTGTTATAACTTTTTATGTTTGGTTGATATTTTCTTCATATGAAATATGAACATTGTTTCGAAAATTAACATTACATTTTCTCCCAATTTCTCACCTAGAAATAAAGAGATAGAGACTGCGCGAAGTTAGCAGCTTTTCAGTTTAGACTTTTGCAGGTGGCCAAGAATTACTAAATTAAAATTGTACCGGTGACATCACGGACGTTTTTCTATGATGCCTCTTCTCATTCTTCACCTTTCCATTCCATCTTTCTTTATAATTCACGTTCTTACTTAATCCGGCTACCAAAGACGGGGTAAATCGGGTACCCACATTTCTATGAAGAACAATTCCTTAAGTTCCCATTATCTAAAAGCTTTAATGTGTATACATTTGAAGAAAACTTTGACAACAACAACTCACTCTCAGACACCCTCAAACACATACATAAGCTTATATACAAATTTCTACTGCGTTTCTGAATGCGAATCAACAATGCCACATTAGGTCTCTTACAACCGCAGATGCATAAAGGGTGATACTTTGCCATAAAGGATATCCGTTATTGCTCAATTTGTATTTATTTTACAAGTCCTACGACTTTTAGAAAAATATATTCGTAAGCATTTCCTTAGGGTTGATACCCTCATTTTCTGTGATTTAGTACTTGACTATTCGATATGCAGTTTTTGTTTACAACATAAGTATGTATGATTTATTTGTATAATTAAAGCAATGATTTTGTCCTAAACAAATATATAAAATTCTACTTTCATTGAGATTATTACATATATGTATGTACATACATATGTACATATAAGCACGTGATCCGTGTACGCCAAATTTAATCTTATTCTTTATTAAACTCTCTCTTTTTGTAGTCGCAAATAAGTTTTTACAGTTATTGTCCTGATTATGACCACACCCTCAGTTTGCTTCAGTTCAGTAAGTCGCACAAAAATTTGAAATTCACCGTAAATATGATTCCAAACATGTGCTCCAACATGTCTTCTATGTGTTAATGTGTTTATTGCGTTCGACAATGTCAGCCAAGAAACATTTCCACTTTATTATTTTAAAATATTTTCGCAAGAATAAAACGCCAACTGGACGCAGGGGACATGACATTCATACCATGTGAGCGTACATATCTACATATACAATATATACACAAACAAGTAGTCGATCTTATACTTACATCTGTAACTGTTGGAGCCACTGCGAAAACCGCAAAAGTTAAACAACAAAAGTAATATTTGATGGGACAAAATGACAGCAGATATTCATATGTAATGTAGATATGCCGTTCTGATTCGTGACAGTATGGCAAACTGGTTACAAACTGGATAGTATAGTAATGAAAGCCCCGAGATGTAATAAACAGCTTGTTTCATATAATTATTTGGTAGATTAGCAAGATCTCTTTTGAAAAATTGCCACAATTTTAGAGGATATGTATATCCTGATAGATAAAGGTCTGTTCATCTTGCTACCAATATTTCCTATTTTTCATAATCGAAGAAAAATCAGCGATGCAAAAATACCATCGGATAGAGTAATCTACTGATCACACTCGATACGTTCAGTTCCCCAATGAGATTAATGCGGCATCTCATTTATAAAGCTCCAGCGGTAACAATATTTATACATATATATACGCGTATTCCGAGAAATTGAAATAAAATATATCGCAGCGCTTTAAGAAGTCAGATTAAACCATTTTGAAGTTCATACTTTTGGTAATTTTGTCAGTATGTGCGGGTTTAGAAACGTCTCCTACTATCCACATGCAAACTCTATCCTTGGGATTAACCTTAGAAGCTAACCTAATCTTAAAAAGGTGATTTCAGTTTTTTTATATTTGGCCCGTCCCAAACTTCAGTATAACGTCACAGATTGGGAACTTTTGGCAGATTGGGCAAGCTAGTTAAGCTCGCACCTTCCAACACATACTATATTTGCACCTGTAAAGTTATGAGGGTTTGAGTGAAATTTTATGTTTATTTCAGATTCCTTAAATTGACAAATTATTCATATCTTCATATTTGACACTCACTTATTTGTTAGTTTCAAACTATTGACCTGCTACACATTTGTGGTCATCACTTCGTGCCCTCCGCGTACTCAAACCTCAACAAGCAGAAGCCTCGTATGTCAGTTAACCTCTTAGTTTTCAGTTGTTCATTTTCATTTCTTGAATCTAAATTGTGTATTATTTTATTTTCATTTCTACGGGCTGCCACACAGAGTAGTATTCACACATTTCCTGCCGTTTATCCACTGAGTTGTTCACTCTCTTTTCATGCACCACAGTGTAATGAAATAACAGGCAAATTGCTGAAACATGTTCCACATCACTGATGTGGTTGACCAAAAGTTGACTCGTGTAATGTGCAGTGACTAACGAGAGGCAAAACGTTCCAAATAAGCATGAATATTGAAGAAGCCGACACATGATCTCAATAAATCGACAAGTGACCTTTTCAAATAATTTTGTTGAAGTATTATCTTGTTTATGTCTTTTTAGCGACGTTTACGTATTTCAAACAAAGCACGTATTGAGCGCGTTTTAATTCAAACACGAATTTTAAATGAATTTTTCACACCAATTTCCACATTATGTTACGAACACAAGAAAGCTGATAGCGTGCAGATGAACTCTAAATGAATCAAACCTTTTAAAGACAACAAATTTTTATTGATTATAACGAATTCTTGTGTATTGAGAGGACTTTTCTGTTTAAACGAGAAAAAACTTTAGCTTTGGTTGCACCAAAGCTATAATCCCCTTCACAAATGAAAAATATTCCTTCCTTTGATCTGTCAGTTTGTATGATAGCTGTTGGGTCCATATTGCTATTATTATTCCTAAATAGTACAATCCAATGAATGAATACTTGCTTCTAAACAACATAAGCAAAGAGCCACAATTAAAGAAATACAACTTTTCTAATCTAGGTATTATGGTTCTCAGCTTTTCGGATCTTTATACGAATCAAAAAATGAAAAATTACAAGTTCTGTTAAAACGGAATTTCTTAAGCATTTAGTAATACCTGTTCTCTATACAAGTAGTACGATAATTTTAACGGATTATTAGCCTCCGAGCAAGTACTCTGAGAGAGCTTCAAAAATCTCGTCCGTAGGATATGAAAACGTTGATTCAACACCAACTTACATAAAGATAACTTCTTCCTTGAAAACCTGTGATAATTTCAAACGACGTAAGAACCCTTCATACATATGTCACTACGAAATAATTCTATATTCACAGACCTTTTCATGGTTTAAACTATGTAAAATTCAACATTTGCAAAACATATCTGTAAATGGTCCGATATCTTATTATTTCGCTGGTTCCTGAAAGGTTACATCTATGCAAATATTAATTTCAGAAAGCTAATAATTCAAATATTGGGTAGTCGAAAAAGTCTTTTCGTATTTATAATCAAACTTTAACTTATTCTTTTTTATTTATAATTTCCAGAACTGAAGCGAGCGAACCATTTTTGTGCTACACGAACTGATACAGCATCGTCTCCGCAAGCTTCAAAAACTTCGTTGCTAGCTTGCGTGGCATTTTTCCCTTTTTTCTACACAAATTTTAAAATATGGCGAATTTCTTCATTATTTTCACTCATTTGTGAACAACTTCTTTTTCAACTTCCCCGAATTTAATTTTTTTTTGTTAAATGAAGCTTAATCTCACCATACTATATGGACCTGCAACAAAATAAGAAGAAACTTTTTCGACTACCAATATTCCCTCTTTGGTACGGTAACAGTTGCCTACATTTAGGGGCACTAATGAATCATTATTATTGCAGTGACAACACGCACCCACATTTGAAATGGAGCATTGAATAAAGCAACAAAAAGCTAAAATTGTTTGAAATTTAGTTTAGTACAAAAATGTGTTATTAATTTTCTTTTTTCCAATACAAAACCGCAATAATCTTAGTGCTAAAGTGCATGTCCCGCATAAAAATTTATGCAGCGAACACCTCAAAATTTTGAAATGTAAAGCAAACATATATCTCTACACCTGAACTTGCAAAAAGCAAGGCAATGTCTCAGCACCAATTGAAAACAAAATCTTAAATCCGCTTGATAGTTGGTAATAAAACGACCGGACCATTCAACCAGTTATTATCCATTTATGTGCATAGCAGTAATTTCATTTTAGTATTTCACTGTAATTTGCTCGCTGCTGAAATTGATAAATGCACCAAAACGGCTGACGCCGCAATAGTTGGTCGTACGCAGCAAACTGCTGTTGACATAACTCAACGGAACACGCACTTAAATGCAAATATTTCTGGGACCCGAGCATAGCGCGACATTTCCATAAGATTAAAGACGCTGTTATGCAATTCTGTGTAATAAAATTGAGTTCCCAGAGACGCGTCATCGTAATTATGAGCTTGTGGCTCGTAGCCGAATGTCCTTGGAGGGGAGCCTTACAAATGATATATCATCATAATGTCTTGTACGTGACAGATTTTATTGAATTTTAAGTACCGAAACGCACAGCCAACGGCACCATGATAGTGCTAGTATGTACATAAATAAACAATTACTTGGTGTCAATAGTCAAATAATTTATAGTGTCCCACCATGGCAAAAGGATCACATTATTTTATGTTCAACAAAAATGCGAACAACACGAAAAGAAGCGAAGAGCGCAAACAATCGAAATTCGTCTCGATAAGTAAAGTTTTTTATGCGTAAACAATTTCATTATTTACGACATAACGATTTTCAAAGAATTCGCATCACAAGAAAGCGAAATTTTATATTTCTATTAAGTCGCCCTGACTGCGGTCACACTGTGCTCTTCTCTCTGTGTTCTGACTTTCGAAAACCATTCCGTTGATAAATGTTGTCACACATACACACGAATTATTAGCCATTGGCGGAAAGAAGAAATAAAACAATGAAATATGATATACTATAAATCAGTTCAAAAGTTTTCGTTGTTGTTGTTGTTCTAATATCGCGTTTTCTGCTGCACAATACGTATCTAAGCACTGTTTTGACACTTGTACTCGACCGTTTTAACACAAATGTGCGAAAAATTTTGGCATAAAAATGTTATTGAAAGAACTTGTATAATCTACAGAGATTTAAATGATATTTAAACTTATGTTAGCCGCCTTCGATTCGCCATTTCTTCGCTGAGCGGTTTCCATGGGGTCGAACCATAGGGAAATGGCAGTTATGCGAGAAGGTAGCTAATTCCAGTACCAGTATTAGGGTCTATTCTGGATAACTATGACTTTAGTCTACTACAACATCCTGAACGAGGTTGGACAACTGGTTTGACATGACAACTGGAGCTCATGGTCTGCAACGGAATCAATTTCTACTCGAAGGACGCCATTTAGTGGGTGTTTTTGGCTTCACTGTGAATGTCGTTCGTAGAGTGCTATATCTAGAAGACGTAATGTAGAAGTCTCTTGAAATTCAAAGGAGGCTGTTCCCCTTCAAGAAAACTTTTATATAAGAAATGAGAATTTATCTAGTTATATGCCTGCCTGTTATGTGACAAATTTCAAACCGGAGAAGTTCACTGCATAGATTGTTCTTCAGGTCCAGGAACACATACACCGTTTCGATTAGGTTTTGGGAAATGTTTTTTGCAGAAAAGTTGTCGCACTAATATACCTACAGGGTTCGTCAGAAAAGTAATAGGACTGAGTCGATTTAAAAAATTTTATGGAACCAATCGTTACAATTGATTAAAACTTTCAAAATAGGCTCCTTGTGCGTCGATGCAGCGCTGCCACCGTGATTTCGAAGCATTGAAGGCGTCACGGAAGGCATTCTCCGGAATAGCCTTGAGAGCCGAGGTACATGGTGCTTAGATCCCTTTTGTTATTTCAAAATGTTCATCGGCCTTTCCAGGCAAGGAAACAAAAAACTCCGGGCGGCCACATCTGGAGGTAGCTGTTCACAAGAAAGGCAGAATGAGCCTGGGCGTTGTCGTGGTGCAACTTCCAATCGGCTGCGATGGTCGGACCCGATCGACCTTTCGTTTGAGTCTCTTCGAAGTAAAACTTGGCGTTGACGGTTTATCCAGGAGAAATAAATTCATGTTGGACGATGCCTTTGAGGTCAAAAAAGACAATGAGCATCGTTTTCACTTTTCAAAGGCTAAAGCAACATCTGTGTAAGCCAGCTTGATCATATCAAACGTCTCCATCGCAGATTTACCGAGTTTCACACAGATTTTAATTGCGTACATCTGCTCTAACGAACGCTTCGAAAATGTTTGTCCTGACTCTCCAGGTTCTCTCCAACTGACTAGCCGCTCGTTCGTTACCTAGGAACGCCCTTTATTGAATGCAGTTGGTGCACGCACGCTCCGAAGTACAGTAGCGGCGGATAATATCAGTCCTATTACTTTCCGAACAAACCCTGTATTATAAAAAAAAAAATACATTTCCTATTGGCTGCCCATATTTCAAACTCATTTCTTATTTTATATAACCCGCTCCACTGTCTCGCCTGAAACGTGCGTCACAGGTGGATTCTAGCTGTTCGCTACAGCCAAATGCTGCTTTAGCGTTAGCGAGCATATGTGAGTCGAGCATAACGTACAACTCAGTAGATACGTCAGTACCAACCACGTACATCATCTGCGCCACGGAAGCCAAACGCCGCTAGACTCCCGGATAGGCCTTCTCAGCGCTCTGTGGCTCTTGGGCAGTGAAGCAAATAAATTTCAGTTAATAATCAAATTAATGGTAATGGTTGCGCACAAAGGTAACTGTGGTGAACAATTTCTCAGCAATGCTGGCCAAGAATTCCCAAACAAGCCAGCGGTTGGCAGCAAAGGCGCATGGGTACAAGAGCTATTGAACACACACACACATATATGATAGGTTAGTGGCTTTGTAGAAAGTATGAGGCGTGCTGCCAGTTGCCCGGCCACCACTTGGAATGATATACGCGTATTTTGATTTATATGCTTATACGCATTTATGTAAGTGTGTGCATGTGTTTGTGTGTGTAAGAGCATGTCAAAATGTTTTTTGCTTTGTTTTGTTTTGTTTTTTTTTTTGGCTTTCACTAGTTTACAGTTTTTCAGTGAAATTGCCCGGCATGCTCTTACAACATGCACAAATGGTGCTTTTGGTTAAACTCTTTGGCTTTTTATTGTTCTTAAGCAATTCAGCATTCGTCGCTGCGTGACACAGTTTCACGCTGCCACATTTGTCTTACCAACTTGCCACCACAAGCCACATATAAGCATACTCACGTTCGTACTCTTATTGTGAAATTACAAGCGGTCTCATGTATGATTTTGCGTTGTGATAGCTTTAAGTCCCACTTGAAGCAAGCACGACTCTTCTCAGATAGCGCCACTTTCATGTCTACAGGGTGGTTCAAAAGCACACAAATTTACAAAGCAAATTTCATTGCTGTAAGTAAAACTACCTCATGCTTAGAACGCCGAGAAATTCGTAAATCTCTACTTGGATAATTTTTGAAATCGGCAGAAGAATATCCTTGCCGAAAGCGACTATTTTCCTACCAAGTTCGGCATTTGTATTATGAGTCATCTCAGCGAGCTCCGTCTGTTTAAACGCGAACTCGATTTTTCAGGTAAAGATCTGAAATTTTAGACTCGCTCTTTTCTCTCTAAGAAGTTGCTTATTTGACGATATCGGATCTTAATAGCATATACATATGTACATAGCCCTCTTACAAACTAAATTAGAATTTTTTCTTATTTCACAAGATATCTTTAACGAAATTTGTTTAAGGCAGTAATGCATTCTCCAAAGAAATGGTTAAATTCGGATCACAACAGCGTATAGCTGCCATACAAACTGAACGACTGGAATAAAGACCTTCTAGTCGCATTAGCGAGAGGCACCTGTGGGCTAAAAATTTTATAAGTTGGGCGTGGACAGCCCTCTAACAGGCACACCAGAAACCAATTTCGCTAAAGACAATAATTAATTTAAAAACTTTTACCAACAGTGTGAAAATGGCTGAAAGCGGATGATTACTCCGCCTAATCCCCATATAACGGTATCGTTAAAAACTACTAAAAGTGTGATAAGCCAATAAATAAATACGCCAGAGACATTAAATTTTGCGCCCGAGATGGCAAAGTCGAACTGCAGCTACGCCCACTTCACCACTCTATTACCAAATCATGTCGAAATCCAACTAAAACTCTTCACGTCCCTAGGTACCGAATATGTGGGACCCACCACAAATATCGGTCAATATATTAGAAATATAATTGAAATTCAGGGATCATTTTGTCCCGGTATGTATAAAATGTTCGGTTGCTTCCGAACTTAGCCCTTCCTTAATTGTGTTTTTGTTTTTTTTTAATATTTAGAACAGCAGTTATATGAAACACCCTGTACATACCAATACTCGTATGCATGCAGCTTTGTTGCCAAACATTTTCAGTGCCTGCCACACGCAGTTCGAAGCCCTCCACAAAGCCACCAAACGCCTTCATAGTTGTAATAAATCATAAATATTGCCCTTTCACTGCTACCATCACGCATTCACACACACACACACACACACAGAAACATCGTGCATATTGCCTCGCTCTCCAAACGGCTTCTTATAGACGTGCCTCGTGCAGTGGCATATCTTAGTGCTCGCCTTCGTTTGCGCACTGCTTGAGTGTGCCGCCTCGGTTTCTACTTCGACTTCAAGTTCAATAAATTATTATTAGTTACCTCAACTGGGGAAGGGGCAAAAAGGGCGAGGCGGTAAGCGTGTGCCGGAAGTGGCTATGGTTCTGCTAACAGCTGCCGAGCTTTGGCCAACCCATATCCTTCTTGAAGTTCTTTGCTGCTGCGAAATGCTTACGACTTGGCTGTGTTTGAGTTTCTGTGCATGTGTTTGCATGTGTATTTGTGTGTGTCTACATACGTGCGTTTGATTGGCTTCCCTTTAGAATTTCATACGCTATAAGTTCAAGAGCTTTTTAACTTTACAACCTCGGCTTGTTCATGGCATGCGAGCACACGCACACTCTCCTCCCCTTCTCCCTTTCTCTCTTATGACATTGTAGTAATTCGACTTGCTTCTTAGCTTAGTTACATCTTGACCTGTATTGACAGCGAGCACTGTCCTTGTCACACAATCCAAGTTTCCGAACTCCTTGTTAGTTTACTACTAAATAGCTAATGTTCCTTTGCGTGTGTGTGTGTTTTGTTAGCGAGTGTTTGGTTATGGCTTAGTTAAGTAGAAAGTGAACATGGTATGCGATTAACGTATCATCGCAAAGGCAAAGCGTAAGGATTAGCGTGTCCTTGCATCCAGCTTTGGTATTTTGCTGATTTACCACATTTTAGTTATGTTACTGATAAATTCATAAATCATATCTTCTGGTGACTCTGTGTACGTGCATATGTCTCTGCTTAATGCGTATGAATTCTTAAGTGTTTGTAGGAGTGGGCACGTGACATACAAAACGGCACATTCTTGAAAGTGAGAGTGTTTAAGAGTATATCAGTCGACTGTTTTCTTTTATGTTGTGCGATCTGGGCTAATTTTTTTGAATGATATGTATAATGAAAGATATAAACTTTGAGTTCGTTGTAAATACATTATTGTTTGTACTATATACAAAAACTTTAGATATTCGGCGAGTATGTAAGCCTCCATCAAAATGTTTTTCATGAAAACTAAAATAGACTCTTGAATTTATTTTGATTTTGTGCTAGCCTCTAGATTTGACTCCAACAATTTTAGACCATAAATACTTTGCGACGGCCTTTCTGTCAGCTGTTCAGTGGATTGCAATCGATAGCATTTCGGACGATTATGTCTGGATCTCTAAATTACATATATTCGGTTCCGAAGCTATCTAACTCCCATGTTAGCTGACCAATGAGCTGATTTCAGAATATGTTTCAGTCAATGAGACCAACACTTGATAAACAATAGAGAAATCACTTGAACGTCATGCAATTTCTATGTTAGAGAAATGTACATACATATGTACTGGTATTAGCAAATATAAGGTAATAAGATAATAATAATAAGACTTTGTTCATAATATTAAAATTTTAAACTTATTCCTCAAATCTATGTCGTCCCCTCAAAGTAATTCTATTGGCCCCAATACATTTGCTCCAACACTTTTTCCAATCCTCGAATGACAAGCGCATACTAAACACTAATGATTATTTTGATATTGGTTGGTAGTATTGACGGTCAAGCCAGCCCAGAAAAAATACCACAGTAGCATTCACAATACATGAAGACTTCTAAATGAAGATATCATTTATTACAACAGTTACATTTCTTTTAAGAGATCTCTTCCTCTTTGCTTTTCTTTTTGTTTTTCATAAGAGAGTTTTTTACTTTCTGCTCTATTCACAATCTTTCCAATGTTTGGAATTCTTTTTTTTGCATTATATCAGTTTCAAGTGAAAACTCTGTTGTAAATTTCCGTGAATTCAAGAGCATTCATGAAGGTTTTTAGAAAAAGTGTTGTAAAACGTCAATCAATCAATATTTCTTTATAATTCATATTTTCTGACATTACCAGAATTCAAACCATTTTGATTTACATGTAACAGTTCATATTTCTCTAGAAAAAGCTAGCTCAAATACCTGCACATATTCCGCTGTCAGCTTTTCCCTTCCTTCATAAGTCCAGTTGTGAGTGCTTACATGTGATTTGTTTGGTGTATCGTATGTAATTCTTCTAAGTATGTGATGTTACAGAAAGCACAATTATACTTCATTGAAATCATAAAAGGAGTTTTTAATAATGAAAAATAAGTATTTGACATGCAGACCTTTTAACAAGTATTAGAATACTCATAATAGCCATAAAATAAAAGTCATTTACTTAATATTAACATAAGAATTGTACGTAATGAAGTACATAAATATTTTATATTTACCAGAAATGCTTTAGTTAAAAAAAGTAATAAAAGTGAGGGTAGTCATATTTTCAATGCACTTGATCTCTAAGGCTCATAACACTTGCATAAAAACCCTCCAGCTTTCAATAATCTAACACAAAATTTAAAGTCCCCAAATATTTCCAAATTCCCTCTTATTCCTTCGCAGCACTCTGCATAAAGAATAATAAGTTAACAGTTGCTTCCAAAATATAAATGTAATCGAAATTGATATAGATGTAATATATTGATGACCAAAAATCGACGAAACATGGCCACGTACACTCTGGTACTGTTAGAAGGTTAAAGATGTGAAATTCAACTAGTTGTACCCCTACTAAGGAGGTTTTCAAAAGTCACTTACTAAGCTCTACATTGAAATCGTAGATTGTATAATTTTCCATGTAAATCGGTTAAAAAGTTTTACAATATTCGTTGCTCGGCCTATTTTTAGGATTTGGTTCATTTAACGGAATCTTCGAGATATTTTTATACTCTTGCACTGTGCGAAAATGAGCGAATTCAGAGTACAATCATATAACACAATTCTAAATTCCATCAGATTATTTTCTTTACAGTTCACAAAAAAAACTTTGCACGAATAATGCCTTTACCTTTATGCCACCTTGTGACCATAAATGGTCCAACCATAACAAAACTGTTCAATCCTCTAGGTACCGAATATTTGGACCCCAGTACCTATAGTTGACTTTTTACGACAAATATAGGTCAATGATATAAAATTGAAATGCAGAGCGAACCCTTTCCTGATAATGGTATGTCTATGTATCAAAAATGTGATGAATCGTATCAATACTCCCCTTAGCCCCTGTTACCCTGCCTGTTTTTACTGAAAACAGTATATCTTTGTGTCTAAAATGGAAGAATTGGGCGAAAACCGCGATATCTTGAATTATCTATTATTAAACAAGTAAAGAACGGCTGATTTCGGTGCAACCAAACATTCTATATTTTCGCAACCCGCAAGAATCAAAGTCAAAGAAATATCTTAACAAGCTCATATACCATCACCAATCAAATGGAGTAAAGTGCATGTTTTCTTGAATGAAGCGTTTAGCCTTAAAAGTACCTTCTCTTCTAGTTCCTAAACGCAATATAATGGTCTTTGTCCTCATAGCTATACGTTTATTCGCAACGACTGTCATTGCTTTCACAGTACCTCCCTGGGCATTTATATCAAATTAGCTTAACACCTTAAAATTAAAATTCTCTATTTTAAGACCAAAAATTTACCTAATAGAGACATACAAAGTTTTAATAGACTTCCTCAAGCCAATAAAATGATTTCGGTCTCTTTAATTGTCTTTATTTATCGGTTAGTATGAAAGGTATATAATTTTCACTAGCAGCATTTTTTGTATCAAAAAATTTTGTTTTGATGATACCGAAATTTAAAGGCTGCTCTAAAATATGATATTGAAATAAATAAATACGTTCAAGGTACGGGCAGATCATAAAAAGTGGGTCGTTCTTAAGTAATTTCGTTAGATGACACAAGTTGATCGTATTGAACTTTTTCGCAACCAACTTAACACTTCACTGCTTTACCGTTATATATTTGAATATTTTTTTAAATAGTTTTTATTTGGTGCCATATCGAAGATAGAAGATCAAAACAGCAATTTCAGCACATTTTTTTGTGTTACTATCAAAGGGGTAAACATGCATTCCTTTCGGCAATTTGGATCATGCATTCCTTTCGAGAACAAATTTGCAATTTGGATCTAAACTAATAAAGCTGATTGCACTGAATGGTTTTACTTTAGAAGGTTCTAACTGGGGATGTACCACGTCCTATAGAGAACTACGTACAAAATATGGAGAACAAATTTGACAGGACCGGAACACTTACATATCTCTGCGTAATCGAAAATTCTAAGAATGCTATTTTGAGAAAAAAATGTTTAAACTAATAAAGCTGATTGCACTGAATGGTTTTACTTTAGAAGGTTCTAACTGAAAAAATATTTGAGATATCGATATAACCTATATAAATATACGTTTAAAAATGGTGGAAAAGTAATTTCTCAAATTTTTAGTTTGTGTCATGTAAGTTAATTTAAATATTTTCTAAATTATTAACCACTGCTAACGCCTAATTTAAGCTGGATTTTTTCACAAATTTCTTTTTAGTCGAGAATGAAACCCACTCAAAATTGCGCTCATTGCCGATGTTATCGCTCAAAATCATGCTAAATGGCATTGATAATAAAAATTCTGACAAATCATGCATGCTATCATATCATCATCGTGAAAACAAATAAACGCCATGACAAACAAAACAAAAGAACAAAAGAATAATAAGAGTAATGTGTTTATGAAGATAAACGAATGCTTCAAAGTCAAGACGCTAGTCAAGTGAATATCGGCAGTGGGAGTGCATATGTACGCGTCTAAGCCCGACAGCGATAGATTTCGCTGATTCGACTGAACTCATTTATAACAAAGGGCCTTAGAAACCCCCCAGTAAGGGTGCATGTGTGCACGTGTGTTTGTGTTCATGCATTGATAACTCTCGCTTATATTCAAAACACAAATCATGTGTAAATAAGAGCACATGATAATAAAAAACAGCAACAACAACGGCAAACGAAACCATAAATATTAACAACCAACACATGCACATATACACACACATACACGTAAAACTGAGTGTGCAGTAAGTGGCACAAAAAACTCTTAATCACAACAGTGACATGTGAGTAACGGTATAAAGCAATGGAGTGTGCAATGCACCGTGAACAAAACTCAGTTGAACAGGAAGCAAGATAGGCGGCGAGGAAAACACAAATAGAAGGCGGCATTAGTAAAGGAAAAAACGCTTGCTAAAAGAGAGATTCAGACTGACAAAAAGCGAGAAAAAATTGATATGCTGCAGCAGGCAAGCGAACGCCCGGCGCCAAGGACTACTTGCACGAATGGGGGTTGTTCTGATGCTGCAGAAAAAATTCAAGCACATACATTTTATACCTTCCGTTTTACTTACTAGCCTGGTAATGAATTAGGTGAGCGCTAAAGGGCGACCGCCACTCAGCCCAACTCACTTACTTATGTATAAGGCCACTTCCGCCTATGAGTATGCATATTTGTGTGTATGTGTGTGTTACAGGAAACACCAAGAGTGCCAAATATCGTTATACTGCCAAATTATAAATTGCTCGTTTATGACAATCAATTTGTACGAAACGAAATATCATTCGGTTTGATCGAGTGACGGAGTCCTCAAGTGGCATAAGTATATGTACACATGAAAGTATGACCGATTGATTGTGTAAACGAATGAGTCAAAGAACGAATTGCAGATATGCGTGTGCGATATGTGTGTGTGAGTGTGCATAGAAACAAGTTCACCGTTATAATTCAATTGGTTTTTCAATTTTTTTAGCGCATGGCGTCTCATACTTCTTTTTACTTTGACTGCATGCATGTGTGTGTGTGTATGAACGCTTTCGCTTGTATGCACGGCTGCGACATTTTCATTTTGACATTAACGTCGAATTTTATGAACTAGAAAGATCATTAATTTAATTCGCATAAATAAATATCCGAAAAACAAACTCAGCCGCCGCGCCGTTCGCAATGTTTATTGTAATGCTAAAATGTTGCCAGTTTTATTACGCATGACGCATGCGAGCACACGCTGCCACACACACACACACATGTCATACAGACATTGCTTTGCAAGTACAGTTGCTAATTTGTGTATGAGAGTGTGTGTGAGTGTCGCTGGCTGCCAAAGTTTGTCGGCGTTGCTCGCGCTGGTTGTCGCTGTCGCTATTGAACTGTCATAAATTAATATTTGGCAACAATAAATGTCAAAAGCGTGTTTTTGCACATGTTACAACCCTGTATGCATGTAAGTGCGCAGATAAAAAATACGCACGCGGCAGACACACAAGCAAATATGCATGTCTGTATGTATGTACATATGTAGAACTGTTGTGCAAATGTCCTTATGAAATAAACACATAATGACATTATTAATTTTTAACGCTCATACTTGCGCACGCATGCCACATAAGTGTGGCGAAAGTTGTGCGAATAACTGTATAATATAATACAAACATCATATGTACATATATACATATATGCATATACTTAAATTTCACGTTATTATTTATTATAAATGTAATATGACTTTGTCGTATTTAATTACAGCCCTTTAAAGTATATACATACATACATATTTACATATGTTACATACATATATTATTCTATGAACGTTATACAGAACAAACAGAAAAAACTTGAAAGTGATGGGGTCTTTCAGTATACCTTAGGTCCTACATACCACCTACTGCCGTGACCCATTACCTTGAAACTAATGAATTTGTTTTAGTCTGTTCATACTACATAAGAAGTATGTAAGTATGTTGCACATTTTACAATTGATCCATTTACGACAAGTTTGTTAATTAATTAGGGATTTCACATAATCTCATAAAGTTATAAGTAATAACGATCCGAAAACATAGCGTTCAGAGTTGTATTTGCGTAAACTTATTTTAGTATGCAATCCAACAACAAATGTTTTAAACTAGTATAAAAATGTATGATTTTATGATTTTACGATGCTTTAGGACACGTTGTGAGTACCCCAAGGGTAGATACGTAGGTTTGCTGCATGTGCTTTCCATGGAAGGCACAAAAAGTTTTAAGTGTCAATGAACCGATAACGTAGCGTTGAGAATTCTAATTGCGAAAACTCATTTTTGTATGTAATTTAACAACAACTTTTCTAAACAAGTGTAATCATTTATGATTTCATGATTTTAGGATGCGTTATGATAATATGGTATTGTTATATTACTTGTAAGCTACAGCAGAATCCGTACTCGGCCATTAAAAGATGATTCTAATTTTTCATACAATACCGTAATGAACTAGTTGTTAACAGGTCAATTGAAAAGCCCCAGGCGTACCACGTTTTTTGGCAAAATTCGTTTTGTTTTATTCAACATATTTCCCTTTAAGGGTGATACATTAATTATAGCGACTCTTCAACTTTTCAAAACCATTTTTGTAGTGCTTTAAAAGAAGCCAGTTTCAGTGATCACCACTTCATTTGGCGAAAATTTCTTTCCAGCGGGAACACTTTTGCGGTCGTTCTTCAGCGATCTTGTCCTACAAACGATCCAACAACGCTATGTAAATGTAGCTGTTGATGATCCTTCCTTTTTCAGGAAAATCAATAAAAACTAATCCATTCGCATCCCAAAATACATTCGCCATAATCTTGCCAGCGGACTACTGAGTTTCTCCACGCTCTGGAGTGGGTTAATCGTGTGCAGTCCACTTGGATAACTATCGATTAGACTTCGGAGCGAAAAATGGAGCCATGTTTTATCCCTTGTCATATATCGACATGAAAACTTTGGTTTATTATGCTTGAACATCTCCAAATACTTTTCCGAATCATCACCTCGTCGTTTTTGAAAAAGTGAACTCGTAAGGCACCCACTTTGCATAGAGCTTTCTCGTACCCAAATATTCGTGAATGATATTATGTACACAGTCGATTGATATGTCCAAAGTGCTCGCTATCTCGTAAAACGTCACTTTACGATCATCCAATATTACTTGTGAGCTTTTTTTGATGTTTTCGTTGGAAACAACTCATTTTGAGTGTCCATTGTGGTAACCGCCTTCAGTGCTCATTTCTTGCTAAACTTGGCATACCAGTCCTTTGATTTTCTAAGGCCAGTATCCGGAAACTCGTCATAATGATATAATTCACAAACTAAAATCGTATGGATTTTAGACCGGTTGCGCCATCTACTTACATATGTGGCAATTCAATTGTCCCTTATGTATGAGTAGACACTGCATGAAAATTATAGTAAGAAATGAGATAACTTTTCTGCGAATTTTTTCTCGCTGTGAGACTTTTTGTAAGATTAAATAAATACAAATTTCTATTAATATTTTCTTCAAGGACAACGGGCTGGATTTCCTTGCAACATTACAAAAAACTGCTGTTCCTATAGCTTTTAACAATTTTCAAGTTATTAATTTTCTTCTTGTATGGAGAACGATTGAGAAACTTAAGATTATTGAATAGAAAGAATCATTATACTATTGCTAAACCGCAAATGTTCGTTAAAACCAAACTTCAACAAGTGATTCTGGAAAATTAGAATTGCCTTATATAAATTGAGTATGACTGAAGATCAAACATAATGATAAAACTCACTTGTTAATTGCTAGATGTCCAGTTTGAACATGGCATTGGACCTTCAAGCCTTACTTTTGCCGGAATAAAACTCAAGATGTTTAGTTTCCTGATTTTATCTCGAGAATTTTAGGTTGCGTGTCCAATCCTATAGTAAAATTGTTTTTAAAGGAAGACGTATTTCATTCGCATTCATTTAAATTCCAAGTAAACTAAAATTAAAGTGCCTCAGAGCAAAATTGTTTGATTTTAAAGGCGCGGGGTTGCTAGTTATTTAGCAATAAGATATTTTTTCAATTCTGTTTCAAATAATTTCCTTTGGGTTGTTATTTGATTCACTCGTAAGGTAAAGAAAAATACGTACCTAAGAGCCACTCAAGCAAATAAATCTTATGTTAAGTCAAGCGATTTTCTAATAACGCACTCAATTAAACTTCAGATCAACTAAGATAAAAATATGTACTTCAGAATTCCACTAGCATCTACGTTATCTGTTGATCAGCAATAAAAGTATTCATCTGCCACTTTTGCGAAGTTGCCACACGATGACTCACACGCACAATAAAAACCAACCAACGAACCAACTATTCGAAAAAAAGAATTCTATAATCAAATTCATGCGTTTATTATTTTAATGAATTTCTATTTGAATTACAATCAAAGTTGCACAAAGTTATTCAAAGCAGCACAAGATTGCGGGGCAATGGCGAGCGCCGAAAAAACGCCAGACGAGTTTATTATTTTGTTATTACAATGCGGTAAATGGTATTTACGCTGCTTTGCGTTACGGAGCGTCGCAATTGTTTCACATTCCTCTCTTCCACAATATTTATTTCATGTTTTTTGCGGTTGTTGTTGTAATTTTCTTTTGTTGTATTTTTGCAAATACCCAGCGAGCGATACAAGAAAATTTATGCATACTAACTTTTTACCCTATTGAAGCGCGCAACGCTTACGACTGACTCGCCAACAACAATAAATTAGCAATTTACATAAATTTCTTTCACAGTTTAGCGTGTTCCCCCCGCCCCTGCGTTTGCTCGCATTTACACAATCTTAAAGTTATGCGCAAACTTTGTCCGCTGGCAGGAATCGAATACAGAACACACGCACAAACACACACAGCGGAATTCGCAAATCAGCTAAGCAGCCACCCTAATGTGTGTATTGTGGCATAAGCTCGCAATCTTATTGATATCCCAGCAAATGCGTACGTGTGTATGTGTGTGTGTGTGTTTAATTAATTCAGTCATTACTTTTAAATTACACCACGCAATAATTTGCCTATTGAAAACATATTTACATACTTTAATGTCCTGCTTGTGTATCCTGCAGTCTTGTTGTTGTTGTTCTTGTTGCTGTTCATAAAGATCTAGGCGCGTTGATATTTGCGTTGTGACATAATTCGCAATAATCGCAAATTTCAACACTTTGCCACTCATTATTTATAGCTCCATTATCCGGCCGGGGTGCGAATGGGCGAACGCGATTATCTGGCGTTGTGTGGCCTTGGGTTAAAATGTGTGCTCGCAGATTAAGTGGAAGGATAGTGGCGCTGGGTAATCTACAAGGCAGTTGAACAAGCTTTGTCGAGGCAATTAAAATACTTTTCATGACATTCATTTATATTTTGCAATAAATTGTTTATTTTATTGTGAAGGCATTATGAGATACTAGAGATAGTTTAATCAAACTACAGTAGTACTTTTAAATTAACTTTAGTTTTATCATCTGGTAAAATCTGACCTGAACTGGTCCACTTAAATATTTTTTTTTTGCCGACGAGCTTCTCTGACAATTTTCACTATATCAGGAACGGAAGTATTTAAGTGGCGCAAGGGCTTCAGTGAAGGTAGCGAATCATGCCTCATGCGAGTCGTACTTCATCCCCCGCCAATATTATTGTCACTGCAGAAAGAATTATGGAAACAGTGCTTGATCTTCTAATGGAAGGACTCAACATATTTTGGATTGCTAATGCTTGACTTATACCAAAAGACGTAAATCTTTTTCAAAAACAACGTCAAGTAAAGATCATAAAAGTGATGTTTGACAACGTATCTGAGGACCTTAAATACATCGAAGGCATCATTACAGGTTACGAGACGTGAGTTTATGAATATTACGTAAAAGCAGTCCAACAATTTAGCGAATGGCGCTCCAAAAATAAAAATCAAGATTCGCCGAAGCCACTGAAGGCCATCCCAGCCGAAGCTTATAAACAAAGTATGGAATAATTGTATTAAACATTAGGTCAGGAGCATATTTTGAAGGCGATAAAAGAAAGAATAAAATCACGTGGATGTGTTGGTTTTTGTCAGCCCGAGTCAATTTTGCTCAGACGGTATTAAGTTGCAACGCAAGAGCGCTTCATGATCAAGTTCCCACATTAATCGTTGCTCACGTCGGACAGCTAACACAACCATGAGACTAGTTTCCATTAGTGTTTGACGCTGTTTAAAAGCAATGAAATAAGTTTCTTGCAACGTGTCGTGGGCGCAGATGAAACATGAATCCATACGCTTTCCACCCAGTGAATATGTTTCGAAAAAGGTAAAGACTATGCTATCGGTAGTTAAAGGACTGTTTATAGTTTGCTGAGATTCACTAAGTGTGAAGCATATGGATTCTTTGTGAAAGGACAAAGCTTGGCCGTTCGATAGGTGGATTTGAGGTTGAATTGCAAAAAATAAATCCAGTGGACGAAGGCAAAACTTTTCCATCAACATGAACATGCTACACAGTGAACTCTACTCTCCACATTTGACCATTTGTTTTTTGGTGTTATTTGAAAATGAGAGTGTTCGGCAGCACTCTTCGGAGAGTATAAACAAAAGTGAGCCGCATAAAGTCCCAGAAATATGACTAAGACGCAATACAAAAAATATCAAATATGTAAATAATAATGGCAACACTTTCACTGAATATCTAATTTCTGAATTGCGATAACATTGATTTCAATTATAGTATAATATTGACTTGACTTCTCTCATGCTTTCGCGAGAATATTTCCTCTCTTCAAATACTCAAATATTCAATGGAAAATATTTAATTATCTGCAATTGGCATTTGATGAAACGCCACAGAGGCAAAAGTGGCAGCGCAGGCAATATTTTGATTTCACACACACAGAGTCACACACACAAATGCCGCCAGCAAAGGCAGCCTGGCTGTATAAATGTAATTAAAACTATTTAGCTAAATTTCTTCGATAACGAAATACGTGTTTTTGAAGTGAACTCACTTACACACTTATAATTACCCGCCGACATGGTTGCAGGCGCTTCTACGCATAACAACAACAACGCGTTGGGCTCATACAACCAGCCATACCAGGCCAATCCGTGGTGGAGAGGCGAAATACAAAATACGACAAAACTTGAGGCAGTTAGTTGAGTATGTATCGAACTTGTTGTTCTTGTACGCAGAGAGTGCAACCAATGTGCCGTTGCATGCTGACTGAGGGCCCCAGTGAAGTTGCAACATGCGAAAGAGCTTCATGTTTTGCACTTGCTATAAAGTTGCTGTGTGCCATGAGATGATGTGCATAGCATTCTGTTGAAACTTATGTATATGTGTGTGAAGCTGTGTGTGTGCATGCATTGTGGCACCGGCTGTGATGGATACTTAATGGCAGCGCTTGCAGACGTTTACACACTAAATTAGTTAAGTTAGCGGAGCTTCGCGCTGACACTTTAACCGTCGACGTTCATTGCGCTGTCACTTGCTTGGCTTGTGCTTAGCGCCTTTACTGACTCCCGTTTCAGTTGCGCTCTTAGCAATTGGTATTAATCAAAAACTGTTAGGAGAATAACAGTAAACGTTGTATATAAATAGCTGGCTAATATGTCTGTAATTGTATTGTATGCATATATGTATGAATGTGTGCGTATACGTACACATATGCAAACTGCTTGCAAACACAAGCGCATAAAGCACATTCCGGGCGTCAGCTTGAATGCGTACAGAGAACCCTTCTTCTGCAACAATTTTGTGCATTCAAATAACTGTATAAACAGTAAAAATAATGTAGTCTACATGTGTGTTAGTAATTTGAAATATCTTTAAGTAAAGTACTCGCAACTGACTTGGCATACTTGAGTATTTAGAGTTTACAAGTGAAATTCTTCGGTGGTTTTGCCAAGTAAAAAGCTCGACAACATACTTAGGAACTTATTTAGAAAACACACCCATACATCCATGCACGCACTAATGTATATCATATATAAGAACATACGTACATATGTATGTATATATTTGAAGAGAATGCAATATATTTCTAGAAGCGAATATTTGTATGCAAAGATCTTATTAAATTTGACAAGTTGCGTATGCTGAGAAAACAACGGGAAATATGTTTTATAGCAGAGTGGTTGCTAGTGTATTTGCATATGAACATAAGTATGTATGCATGTATGAATATGTATGCGAATGTCGCCGTACGATATTTGATTTTATGATCTGTGCGGTTGCAGAAAATTTTAGAAATATCAAACAAGATAAGGGAAGTATGATAGGTGTAAAATCTAAAACTAAATTTAATTTATTAGGTATATATGTACGTAGTTTGCAAAGAAAAAATGTTAAATATATATGTATATGTACATACATATGTACAAACAAAACCGGACAAAAGGTCTGAGAGACTATAACCGATTTGAATCGTATAAAGCCCACCGGAAGCTTGAAATAACTATATTAAGTAGTAGTTAGTAGTAGTATTAGTGGTGAATGCGAGTAGTGTTGATTCGATTTTATCCTTTTTTGGTATCAGAAGACACTATTTGACAGATTGACGGATATTCTCCTCAAAACTCAGCCATAAGCACTCAGGTCTATATATTCAATATAAGTACATATGTGGGGCTTGATATGTTATTATCGCATTCCTTTTTTCGACCTGACATGGAACATCTTTAAGCACTATTTGCGAAAAATGTTATTCCGATATTTTCATTGAATAATTGGTATATTGTAAAAAGAGAGAATCCGACGAAATTTTAAAATTTGTTAAATATATGAGAAGTAGGCATCGTTGTAGTCATTTTCCTTCTGTAATATAAAGGTGTCAGTGTAATGTTACGCACCGACTTTGGTTGGATCTGTTGAAGAGTTCCTGAGAGATAGGACTACATATAAACTTTGGAGGTTTCTCAGAAGCCCTTCTCCTTAAATCATTAAAGCCGTTCCCTACCATTACGGGTGTAATTCAATGTTTCTGACGTATTTATTTAGTGAGCTATCACTCATGTAGTAGTTTTATACATAAACCGATTTCACTCATTTTCATATTGCCTGAGATCCCTGTTTTAAATCAAAGTTTTGTATCTTAATTTTTAACTTAGTTAAATCATTTTATAAATATGCTTTTGCTTCCTATGTTTGCATTTGTTGGCATGGCAATAGCCCTTTTATGCCCACCTCCAATTTCAACCACCTTAAAACTCACAATGAAGAACACTCCAGTTATGGCTTGTTCAGACAGGCAGGCGGACGAACAGAAAGCCAACCGGGTTTCAACTCGTCTCGTCATCTTGTATATAACTTTATATACTTATATTATCAATAATATCAACATCTTGGGAGAATATATAAAGCGATCTTAAATGTAGAATATGCTCGAAAAAGGGAACAAGAAACTATGAGATATTTCTTATATAGCATAGAAGTGAGACCTTATCTAGCGACGACAGCTAAAAATGAAAATATCAAGTTTAAACTTAGATCATTTTGATTTTGTAACTGATTTAAGAAATGTTAAACTATCATTTTATTTTTTATACTTGTACATATTTCAACATTTCATTTACAGCATAAAATCCATACAGAGTTTGCTCATTTTACTAAATCTTTCTATTATTTATTCTGGTTCTATGTTGAGGAGTGCTATGCCGTTCAAACTTTACTGGAGCATCGTTGTACTGAGCCAAGTCTTGATTCTGCGCAAAGAACAAAAGGATCGTTCAGCGCTAGCATTTATGGCTGGCAAAGTGCTGAGGCTTTCTAAGGCAAAAAGCACTTGTGTTCTCGTAGTCATTTTCATTTTCCATAGTTGTTGAAACAGCGCTATTTCTGCTTTAGGCTCCGTTTTTTGTAGTTCTTTGTTTCCGGCAAGATTCTCCCAAAACGCCTAATTAGGCATACAATGAATACAGTTAAATTTTGGCAACAGCTGACTCAAATTGAAACTTACAAGAACTTCACCGCGTTTTTAAATCTTGCATGCAGAAACCCTCTAAAAGGCTTCACAGCTTTGAGATGGGTGATTGTTTCGATGACTCTGACGACCACATGTTCCGGGTTTTTCCCCTTCAACATCTAATTTTTGAAAAAATTTCATTAAAGTGATGATCAGCATGCATTCTTCGCAACAAATTTTGTTATGACGTTTGATGCTTTTCTTTCTGTAAGTTGGTGGTACTGTTAGTGACATCTATGCTAAATTTCACGTCAAAATATTCATTAGTATTTGAGATACGCGTCGTTTTGTGAGGTTCTAAAAGTAAGTTCTTCGATTTTTACTATGTCTAAATCTATTGAAAAAAGAAGTGCGATAATGCACCATCTCATACTGCATTGGTTATTTGTGATCATTTCGTCACATTTTAACTAATATTGTGATGCAACTACCGCATTCGCCTGATTTACCTTTGTGTAACTTCTCGGTATTCAGCAAATTCGCATGGAATTTCGAGGACATATTTTTGACTCAATTGAGGATATAGTAAAAGCTGAATCGAAGAAGGCTCTGATGGCCATCGCGACGGAGGTTGCTGTCCTGAACAAGCATTGGTTTATTTTGCATGTCGGTCTGTGCGCAAGAAATAAATTTTAAAAACTTGAAAATAAGATGAAAATGATTTTGATTTTTTATGACATTTGTGGCTCGGTGGAAATAATGTATAACTTTTTACTTTTGGGGGAGGAACTCTCTCTCAGTTCCACCACCCCGTGGATCCGCCCCTGTAATATTAAACGTCAGTTCATAACGAATAAATTAGCTAAAAGTTCCTTAGACTATTGATCAACTGCAATATAAGATTCCTGGTGCACTGAAATACTATATTTTCATTTTCCAGTTACTATTAAAATCTAAATACCGGAACGAGTAACCACAAATCAAATTAACTTTCAGATAATAATTTTTGCTGCAGGCGCCAGTCTGTCTTTGGCAAGTAATTACATTAAATTTCATATCCATCAACCAAAATGACAATTATGTAAAACATTTATTATGACAAAATGATAATTATGTTTCGATACAAAAGAACGAGTACGATATCGCAATATTTGATTTGCTTCATCGTAGGTACACTCAAATACACATGAAAGGAGAGAAAGAGACCGCCACAAAGGAAGCAATTAAGAACGCAAATCGAAACGTCAGTAAGGTGCGATGGTCCCCACGCGTCAGGGCCTAATGACATATTCGAAAGGAAGTGAATAATCGATTGAAATGTGTCAGCTGGAGATTAGCTCAATTATTGAGGCACAAGCTGTAGGCATATTTCGAACACCTGTGCCAATTCACAAGCTTAATATTATAAAGGCTGAGGATGTAGATCATGACATAGGAATACATGTGTATGTGTGTTTGTGCTGATATAAATGCATATGTAGATGACTTCCAAAGAACTGTTAATATTCGACATTATAACCTTATTTTATTCCAAAGAAATAAGAAGACTTATTTATTTTAAAATTAGAGGGACTGACTTACAATAGTCGATCAATGAGAGACTGGTGCAGGTAGGTATCTTTCAAATCAGTTTAATTTTAAATCCGTAGAATAGTTTTCTATAAATGAACTATCTTCTATAAGAGAAATGGAGAAAAAGGTTAAGTTTTGAACTGATATTACCTGATATTTTTTTACTAATGAAAAACATTATTCCTTTTCTAAAACTAATTTCAGCCGACTGAAATTATTACAGCACAAATCTTTGCCCATATTTGGTTTACGAAGCCTTCGCTAAAAGTTTATATTGATAGGAATAGATTTCTCTATATTCATTATACTTCAGATCAGGTACGAAAACTTCTCTTACAGCACATATGCTTTATTTAACCAGTTGTTTAACGGATTTAAGTGCAAAATAGTGTAAAAAGCACCGCTATCTTACCTCAAATTCCCACGAACATGCAACGCTATTAATGAAAGAGCTGTGGTAACGCCATCATTCCATATCGCATTTCATGATAGCTACACACATCTACATTGAGAGCAGAAATTCAACCCCAATTACAAACAAAAACAATGGAAGCGCATAGTAATGCAAAGAAAATATATTTGATTTCACAATTTAAAAAACAGCAAAGTTAATTTAATTAATTCAATGGAATATAAAACCACAAAATGCCACACTGCGTATTTACAACTGCAATTCCAAATGCGTGGAGAAATACTTGGATACATACATAATACCTTATATACTTGCACATATGTATGACCTTATGTGTATAGCGCTGATAGAGGTATTCATTTGAAGTGTTGTCAAATTTTGCAGTTTACCATTTAAGTCAAAGCCAACTTTAGAAAATTTTTGAAAAATATATTAAAAAGTTATCAATCTATTATATTTTTAGTATTTTAGTTAGACTTATTATATATTAAAATTTTAACTATTTAAAAAACATATGTGTGGTAATGTCCAAAATTTTAACTTAAATTGGATATATCTCTCTGCTACATAATTTTATTATTTAAAGCGCACATAAATTAACTTCACGGTGAATGCCTCTAATATGTAAGTATTTCGCACTCAAAAGCACCTGTTTGTGGGTATGTGTATGTGCATTCCTATATACATGTACATTCTTATGCACAAACTCGTATATGCGAAACTATTTATTGATAGACCAGTGAGTGGTGGTTTATTTATATAAATTATTTTAATGCAATTGGTGAAGAGTGCCGAAAAAAAACAATAATTAATTAAAATTAAATCATTTTCAGAGGAATTTTTTAATGCAATCAAATATGCACATTGCTATATATAAATATATTTAATGGGAGCTCGAATTTAAGTAAAATTAACAGCTCATATTTGAAATACAGTTGAGCAACACCAAAAGCTGTGTCAGATCCTCTCCGAAACGTTCGATACCAAACGAGGTTTCAGGCAAGACGTACGACAATGACATAAGTAGATGTCATTGGCCATAACAACCGCGCAGTTAATTCTGCTTTCTCAAGACGAAATATCTCTTGTCATCATACAAATATTCGTCATACTCGTGGCTTGGCTCCCACGGCACTGTTGACTGTCATAACATCGAAGTCGTAGATAATTCGTCTATGTTGGAACCAGCGTAAACACCAACAACAATGTCAGCCTCGAAGTCGAACGCAGAATAACTCTTCCCAATAGGTGCTACTACGGACTGAGAAGTAAAGGCTTCTCTCAACGAACAAAAACTAAACTCTATAAGTCACTCATTATTTCTGTGCTGGTATGTGGTGCTGAGGCATGGACGACAACAACTAATGAGTCGACGTTGCGAGTTTTCGAGATAAAGGTTCTGCGAAAGATTTATGGTTCTTTGCGCATTGGCAACTGTACGAAATATACTACGCCATTGGCATATGTAGCTCAGAGATAAAGGCACGCCGGCCAGGTCATTCGCCCGAATGGATGAAAACACTCCAGCTCCGAAAGTATTTGGCGCAGTACCCGTCAGGGGAAGCAGAGTAAAAGGAAGACTTTCACTCCGTTGGTAAGCTCAGGTTCAGAAGGACCTGGTTACACTTAGAATCCTCAATTGTCCAATGTAATGAATATTATCAGTCGGGACATACAGTGAAAAAAAGTCTAGTGATGGCGGATTACGAGCGCGTCGCATACTTTCGACTCTTTTTTGAACCAACAATCTTTTCAAAAGTACACTTCAAAGATAGAAAAACCATTATGGGTATACATTATTAATATTATACGGATCATAAAATTGAATGTGAATTCACATCTTGCATAGCTGCTTTCATCGTAGCTGTAAGCTA
Organism: Bactrocera neohumeralis; assembly: GCF_024586455.1. Taxonomy (NCBI): domain Eukaryota; kingdom Metazoa; phylum Arthropoda; class Insecta; order Diptera; family Tephritidae; genus Bactrocera; species Bactrocera neohumeralis. The sequence goes on from NC_065923.1 coordinate 2,233,786, forward strand.
ACGAATGAATAATCTGATATCCTGTAAGTCTTACAATCAATCTAAAATCTTTCCTAACAAATATAATCCTTTTTTTTAAATTAGCACATGGTGTTTCATAATGTAAACCCAAGATGGAAAAATGTAAATTTCACAAATGCTTTTCTTATAGAAACTACAAGGGCCATTCCAAAGTAAACAGGACTTTTTGAATCTAGCGCCCCTTGGTGGCGCCATCTATACGTCGACTAATGCATGACATTTCATCGATTGAAAGAGAAGTTATTGCGGTTTATATGTCAGTATGTTTGTGTTATCGGTGCGAAAATGATCTTCGAATAAAGAACCAACATTAAAAACATTGTAAAATTTTTATCGAAACGTTTCAATTTAATTTATGGATTTATGGCGATGATTGCCGATCTCGTAGCAGAGTGCACGAGTGGTTTCAACATTTTCAAAACGATCGTGAAGACATAAATGACGATCAACATGTGGGCCAATCAAAATTCGTGATCACCGGATCAATTCCATCGAAACTGTGCGTGAATTCATTAAAAACGAAAATCGAAATTCATGGAAATGAAATTGAACATCTCCAAAACATCGATTTATCGCATTTTGACCGAACATTTGGGCTGACGAAAGGTGTGTGCACGGTTTGTTCCGCACAAATGGACTGACGACCAAAAATTGCTCGAATCCAACATTCGAAGGACATCATTAAGAGACAAAAACTTCCTTTACAATATCGTGACTGGTGACGAAACGTGGTGTTTCCAATATGATCCCGAAACGAAACGCCAAAGTGCTAAATGGAAGACACCGGGCGAGCCGAAACCCAAAAAATCGCGCATGGAGAAGTCAAAAGTGAAGACAATGCTGATTTGTTTTTATAATTCTAAGGGAATCGTCCATTAAGAACTTATTCCACCCGGCCAAAACGTTAATGCGGTACTCTACCCTGGAGTTTTGAAGCGTTTTATGCGCTGAATATCGTGAAGGTGAAAGTTGGTTGTTGCACGTAATGCGCCGTCTCATCGATCGAGGCTTGTGACCGATTATTTGACCAAAAATCACATTCTAACCATTAACCACTCCCCGTAGTCACCTGATATGGCACCGTGCGACTTCTTCCTTTTCGGAAAAATGCATTTGTCGATGAAAGGAAAGCGTTATGCAGACGCATACTGGCGGCCATACCGGCCAACGAGCTAAAACATTCGTTCGTTGTGTTAAATTTTATGAAGATATCTTGTCAATTAAAAAATTTTTAAAAACATAGACTTAATTGATATGGATCATCTTTCGAGTATCTTGTAATGTAGTGGAATTTCCCCGCTCCAACAACTGAGCAGTTTCTCGGGAAGAAAAAGACTTGTGCAAAATTTCAGATCAATAACTGCGGAGCTGGTTCGCATACATACATATATGTATACAGGCAGACGAAAGGGACTTAATTAAATCGACTCAGCTCGTCATTCTGATCACTTATAATACATTTATTGAGTCTCCGAAGTTTCCTTCTAGATGTTATAAACTTGTTAGCAAACTATCCTGTTCAGGGTACAAAAAGAGCCAATTGGCTTTACAACTCACAGACCGTTATAACAGGCGGATTATTGGATCAAGAACACACTATTCGCTTTTAAATTGTCTGAAGAAAAGAGATGTCCTTGTGGGAGAGCTTTTGTAATGCGAATACTGTCAATGCACTGACCGCAATACAATAAATTTATGTTTGAATTCGTGTGGGTAAATGTCACTTGCGTGTGTTGGTGTGTGTGGTTGTGTACACTTGCAATTAACACAACAATTAATTGCGGTGAATTAATGGTGAATTTTGATTAATGACAAAATGATGAACGAAGCAAATGCCAGAAACTTGAACTGCAGCGGCAACCAGCAACCAACACAAATACCCATGTGTGTGTGTGTGTGTGTGTGTAGGCACTAAGTTGCGTGAAGTATATTTGCCACAATCTTCGATATGTATTAACCAAGCGTGCCACAACAATTTGCAATTGTCATGTTGCGGCGTTGCCAAGTGCATTGTTGCATTGTTGCACGACTGCATTGCTGCATCGCCGCCTTCTTGCATTATTGCAATTGTTGTGCAACAATATGAGCGGCACGACAGGCGACAATCAGGCAAATGGACAGTCGAACAAATTGCAACTTGCAACACATTCTAGGGACCATTGTAAGTAATTGAGGGTCACGCGTATGCACCACATGCCACTTGCACCACTCACTAAGTGTGGGCGAGTGCTTGTCAGCACAAGTGGTGTGCGTGTGCGTGTGCGTATGTGTTGGTGAGTGTGTAGCGGCAATCGTAGGTGACAGTGCGTGAGAAGGGCGAATGTCGCACGCACTTACACTGTCAGTTGACACATTCTTGACACTTGAATGCAAACGGACCCAAGTGAGGTGCACGCAGAGCGCTGGGGCGGCTGGCCGACGCTGGTCCGGGCACCGAAGTGCCGTTGGAAATAGCAAATGGAAACGGTAGTGTAGTGCAGGTGTCATGTGCACTTGACAGGCGACGCTTCAAGCTGACGAGCAGAGCGGCCGTGCAGCGTGCCACATGCGTGACTGTTGCAGAAATGTGAGGCACAATTAAAGCGCCACGTAAGGTTTCTTCAACACCCAGCCAAACACCAACATTAAGCGCACAGAGCGAACAGTCTGAGCTGGCTGGGGCAACGGTAACTGAACGGTAACGAGAAGAAATGATGTGCCGTTTGGATTGCAAGCAGTTTTTGATAAATTGACTGAAAGGTCTGTGCGACAAGCCCATGAGTCACCGAGTCACTCTCGCCCACCCTGACTCGCCGTCGCTAAAGAAATAAGTGTGCATGTGTGTGCATAATTGCATTTGTCGATTGCCAACTGTCATTTATACATCAAATAAACATACCTCCCAACAAATTGCTGCCGCCGTGGCATGGTCGAAAATTGAGATATATAACACACATTAAACGAGCGCGCTCCTATTTCCCGTTAATGTAAGTGCCTCTACCGTGTTGCAGGCACATTTTCGCACGTCCGAACTGCCGCAGCACAGTTTGCTACGATGAAATTCTAATTTTATGCTCGTTTTTTATGTCACAAAGTCAACAGCAATGCGCCTTCGCCTGTCAATTGGCGTGACGGCGTCGTAATTACGACGCGTGCAACACGCGTGTGCAACAATTATTCTGCATTTTGAACGCACCATTCTTCGTTTAGTACAAATTTCGTTTATTACATTAAATTTGTACGCACAAATACCTCGACACACATACATACATATATATAGACACACATAGTTCAGGCATCTTCATCCAAATAACTGCAAGTTGTGTTCATTTTTTAGCCATCACTTGCTTCTGTTGCGACGTTTGTATGTAATACTTGTAAACCCTCGGCGCACGTGTCGCCACTTTAATTAGACCATCATACGTGTAATTGCTGTGCACGGACGGATATTTCGTCGGTATCTACCACCCATTAGTTGACCATGACTGTTGTGGAAATTAACAAAATCGTGCCATTTCAGGTCTGAGCGTATAATCCGCTCTCACTGACGCGCCTTTTTTGTCGCCTAATCACATTTTCATTCAAATGCGTTATGGAGAAGGCAAATATATACAAGGGACAACATTCTTACTTTTGTATGTTTAACCCTCGTCGAGACCCTCGGGTCTGGCCAGGCATATTTTGTTTTTAAATGTTATTTAAATATATTTAGAGTGTAGCAAACGACTTGCGCTTCCAGGTAGCTTCCTAGAATTTTATTGCATATAGAATTCAGAAAAAAATTCACGGATATCGTATCGAAAAGGACGAAAAAAAGGATATTATATTATTACACCTTAGTTCACCAATGGTGCTTGGCTAGACCCCAAATATTTTCTATGAAAATATATGAACTTTTGAAGGTTTCTATCACTTCTCACGGTTGATTTATCTGTTTTCATGTTCGTTACATGTCCAAATTGGTTTGTATGTTTATCTAGGTCAAATACTTTAGCCGCTAGAGCGTTTTAAAGGTTAAGAAAAATGTAATTTTTCTCAAAATATTACATTTTTTGTGAACGCTATTGCCACGCCCAGCGTGAACAAGGCAGTCAATTTGATTTCAACCAAATCGAGAGGTAAGAAACTTCAAAAATGTATCTATTTTGTACATATGTATGTACACGAGCGTAAATACAACACGTATTTTCATACAAATGTATGTAAACTAGCCTAGGCCAAGCCAAGCACCATTGGTCTCGACTAAGAGTATCAGACCGTTGGTCTCGACCAGGGTTAATGCAATTTTTTTTTATTCGTGTGTAGTGCTCTGTACGATTTTATTGCGAAATATTAGATAATCTGACCAATAAGAGTGTCATAAGCGTCGATTAGAGCATGTACAGTTATGTTTAAAATTAATTAGCAATCCCCAAATTTCCAGATAATAATAGTAGGGCAACGAAAGGGTGCAATCTGATGAAATAATTATTTTCTGGACTTTCCCAATCTACAGGAAACAAGATTTAAAATCTTATGTACAGGGTATATCAACAATAACGAAATGATTTAAAATTAAATATAACATTCAAATTTGGTCAAAACTGGAACTATTTTTTGTTATTTAAAGGCGATAAATCGCATGATCTTGGTGGCCATGCCTGGACTATTTCACAGAATTAACGAGTCAGCAAGCTTTGCACCCAATGTGTCCATGTTTAGACGTGCAGCATGAGGTGGCGCACTGTGTGTTGGAAATAGAGATCGTTTACGTCAGTCAGCTTCGTGCTATAAAACTTGAAACGTTCTTTCTGGACTCCTTTCGAAAGAAATAAAGTTCGATAATGCCGTCATACTTCAGTTTGCACCAAACGGTCAACTTTTTGGGGATGTAATTGCATTTCCTGAACCAAACGAGGACTTGACTCACCCCAACAGCGGGTTTTCTTTGTTGACGTCGCCATTAAGCCTCCAATGAGCCCCATCTGAGACGATGCTTTTTTGCTGAACGTTTTTTAACGTATTCTTCTAGAACGTGAATTTGCGTAATAATCTTAGAAAATTTCCTAGCATTGTACCAAAGTGAAAAGTGACGTGATAAAATAGCAAACCTTACTAAATACACAGACAAAGTTTGATATAAATCCGCAAACAAACATTTCCGTTTTGAGCTGTCGAAATCACGTCATTCCTATTGGTAGGCGTATAATTAAGAAAAACTGAACCAACCAACCAAAATATTGACCAGTGCCTTCTACAGTCACTGTTCCAATTCACTTGACACTGTAAGTAAAAAAAATCTGCCTTAAGTATGAAAAATTAACAAATACCTTAACCAAAATGCAGAATCTGCAAAAGCAGAGGATCTCAACATCTCCTACGGATCGACTTAACACATTTTGGTTAATGTTTTGGGTATGTAGCGTATCAATGATAACTCCTACCAACACACCTGAATCGTTTAGGATTCGTAAAAGAGATGGTTAACAAGCTGGATTCATCAAACGCAACACTATTCGTGACGGGACGAAGGTTTATAAATATGACATCGAAACTCTCTAGCAATATAGCAAATAGCACTTTAAAAATTGGCCGAAACCGAAAAAATATAAGTGGATAAGACGATGACGTACTTATATTGGCTTAGGATTTGATAATAAAGATATTTGATTAAAATACGTGAATATGTATTTTTTCATGTCCGGGTCACATTTGATCTGAGCATTATCAAGACCTTAAAATCAGATTCTCGTTTATAATTGTTTTTTGGATAGAGATACTTACAAATATTTAGAGTCACGCACTTCCTTAGTGATCAGAAGATTTTTTTGGAAATCTAAGTGTTAGTATTTTTGAGCCCAATAATTTAAAGTAATACACTTTTTTGGAGTTCACCTCAAAAATGTATATGAACAACTTCTCACGTATTCATATATGTACGTTTTTTCATTGAAAAAATTTCGGAATTTCAATAGTGATCTATGTCAGTACATAAAGTTGGCAACTACGCCAAGATTTTGAAATAAGTTATTAAAATAGAATTGAGATCACTTTAATAAAGAAACTATAATTGATGAAGAGCATACAAAACCAGATTTATGTAGCTTTAAAGCTTTCAACGACCTTCCTCAGTAATTATGAAAAAGCTGTACAATGAGAAACTAAAAACCATTACTTTCAATTTACTACGGTATAAATGGTTAAACACTCAATCATTAAAAATGTTTTCTTTTTAAAAAACTGGTTTGCATGCATTAGCGAAAGTTGTGACGAACTTGAATTCAGTAGTTGCGAAATGGCGGTTTTTAAAAACACATCAGTTTTACATTAAGTGTGGCAACGCCACCTACCCACGAAGCATGTCAACTCTTCGACTGCAAGTGAACAAACGACGGACGATGACAACGAAAACTACAGCGGAAAAAAGGATTTTTATATACATAAAATATATATATGTATATGTGTGTGTGCGTAACCAATGGTAATTGCCGTTGAGGCAACATCCGCGCAGCAAAGTCTTCTTTGCCGTTTGATTAATGAATATTTAAGTTGCGGACTTGAAAAATTGTTCCAACGAACGTGCACCAACTCAACTATAATGCAGCCAAGCAATAACAACAACAAAGCCAAAACAATTGTCTGCGCTTTGTATTTGTAATACAACTACAAAAGCAGTAAAGGCCATGTACGCAACTTAACCCAAGCGACACCGGCATTACGGGCATTACGAATTAAGGGTGTTGCATGCAACAGGGTCACATCAGCACCAGCAGCCAACGAGCGCCAAGTGATTTACTTGCCACCACCGAAAGCAAGGTGTGCACGCTCTAAGTTTCACACAATTTTCTAGCCTCGCAGTCACACACACATTCATAGATACGTACATGGCTGTGTGTGCGTTTGTTGTGGCATGGCAAAGCTCTAAATTAGACGGCTGTTTGTCGAGCACACGTACGTGGTAGTCAGCGGCTTAGTACAACAAATGGCAAATGGTATGCAGTTAGCGGCTAACGGCATAAAGCAAGCATGCAGCAGGCGGCAGTTGTCAATTGAAAACGTGCCAACAATTTGCAACGACGATTAATCGTTCCACTTTTTCGCCTTTTCCTCGCCATTCTTATTGCTTACACCGCGTACTTGCCACCGGACTAGGTGTTGCATATTTCGCGTTGTTTGCTTATCGTCGCCTTGTCATAGAATAACGGCGCGGTGCCGACGCACAAGTGCCGAGGTGTAGTTTTGAATATCGTGGCTAACAGGCTGGAAGTTTACATCGTGTTGTAAATGTTCGAGTGTCGGGTCCTCAAAGGTCACTTAGATGTCTATCGACCGAAGTCAGAGTTTACTCTTTCTATAAGTGTTTTTTAATCGCAAACCTGACTATACGACTTTAAAATATTAGAAGGAACAAGGTCACACTGAAAGCTTATCAGCATATCACCAATAATATCTATATTCCAACAAAAGATATATCCAAATCGAATTAGATATCGTTATGAAATTCAGGGATGTATTGTGTTGAAGCTATTGAAGATATCATGGGTTCATTGAAATTCACGCGCTTTACTTTAAAACTCATGTTTTGGAGACTCCTTCATTGGAGTAGAAAAAGTGAACAGTTTCGGAAAGGGTTCCTCTCCACTATCATCTGTGAATATTATTTAATGTATTCTAGGAAAACATCGAATATGCAGTTAGCGAGTACGTAGGACTTGAGATCAATTGGACAACGAAAATGTCGCGTACACCACGAAGGAGTGAGGAAATTCGTCCAAGGAACTTTTAGATGTAAACGGACAATTGTCAATATATTCAATACCCAGCTTCTTCTCCATTTTTGGTGTGAATATTGAGATTATCTGATAAATTTCTGACAATTTTTCTACAATACAAAAATAAAAATAAAACCCCAAAAATGGTTTTATGAATTTTTCACATACATTTTGAGGTTATGTAAAAATAGTTTATATACAAAAGTTATAGATCCATCCATTATCTACAATATATCGTTTGTTGTTATTGGTAATGTTTATTATTTTGTCTTTCTTTTCAATCTACTATGAATTTATTTCTTTTTTATATGATTTTCAAATAAAAATAAATTAAACTACAGACGTTTCTTTGCGAATGTAAATGATAGGTTCAATGGAAAATGACTTTTGAGGTTATGTCTTGCAGGAATTTTACGTGGTCACTATCTCATTGCTTCATCTGTATTAAAGGTTAAAGCAATAGGTGCTAATGACCCTTTCCCTTTCTACCAAATAGGGATTTCGACAAAATAACCTTTTTCCTAGCGATGACCAAATATTCCACATGCCCTCGCTGCAAGCACTCCTTACCACTTACTGTTGTCGCTTTATAATATAAACACATACTATATTAATTTTCAGCTATCCCCCACCATCGCTTCACCACCTTTGTTATTGTTTTCGGTGCTCTTACTTCCCCATAATTTGTTTGCGCTTAATTTGTTGACTTTTATTGTTATTTATCGCGATGCCAAAGGAGCTGCCAAACTGCCGAGGTGTGGCAACCACTGCGTCCGCTTCGTATATGTATGTATGTACATATAGTATAGCAGCAAGAGTAGGCACCAACATACATACATTTTTGTATTGTGCGGTGCGTTCAGCCATTATTTGGCACAACCGAATCGCATTTTTATTCATTTTTGAGGAGATTTTAATGTGCCACACATTTGAGCGGCTCTGTTCCGCTGCGTTGCGCTGTTGAAAATTAATAAATTTCCCGTTATATGCTGTGTCCAAATAATATTTTATGTATTATGCGGTGTGGTGTGAGTGGCGCGGCTCTTGAATGGAGTGTTTTAGACTTAGTTTATTGAGCAGCTAATAAAAGTGGAGATTTTATGAGTGTAAACATTTCGCCCGGCAGACGTCCGCACTTGGCAGCAGTGAAGCAGGAAATTAGATGCTTTTCTTTGCGAATGCATTAGCATACTTGGGGGAGATTTAAAAAATAAATGCTGTTATCTGAAGGTGTTTTTAAAGAAAGAAAGAAAGTATTTTGAATTTTAAATACACAATTTAAAGAATCTTAGTTTAAGATTGTTTGTTTAAATTTCGAACACAACGTTAGGTTTTTAGTCTGAAATGGATTTGTTTTCAGCAAAGCTTACGTTATTTAAACCTTGCGTAGAAGCATCATTTGGAAAGAGCTTTTCCACGTATGCTCTAAAGCAGTCAGTTGTTAGGCGGGCATTATTCGCTGTAAGTCTTACTTTAAGAATGAGTTTTTTTAAAATTGCTTCGACAGAGACCAAATCGTAGTATATATGAAATCCAGTGGAGTTCTATTGAGAACTGGAAACTTTAAGTTCAACATTTTTGTGTTACAAAACAAGAAAAACCATTAACTTCGGTTGCTTCAAAACTATAAAACGCTTCCCAATTATAAAAATTTACAGAGTAGAACTGAAAATTGATCGGTCAATTCATATGGCAGTTATATGCCATAACAAACCGTTCCGAATAATGTGCTCGAAAATTATGGAGTTGTCTTAGGCAATAACCTGTGCTGAATTTCGTGAAGATATCTCGGCATACAAAGAAGTTTTTCATACAAGGACTTGATTTTCATCGGTCTGTTTGTAAAGAAGCAATTTAATAAAGTGTTTCGATTTTGGAAGTTTTACAAATGAAAGAAGATAGGAAATATTTCTGATTGATACCACAGAAACAGACGGACTTTTTCACGTATATGCAGACAGACATACGGATGTAGCTTAATCAAATTAGCTCGTATCACTTATGTATGTATGGTATATATTTTATAGGTTTTGCGACGTTTCTTTCAGAATACATTTATTACTGCCTGATCAGGATATAATTATACTTAATTCACTCTGTAAAAAGCTTTCTGAGTTTGATAAAATATATAGCTTTTGGTTAACATAAAACGACTTTACACATATTTGAAAAAGGGTAGAGAGGTAAAAAGGTAAGAAAATGCAATTGTTTTTTGTGGAGTTTACTCGAAGTTTGACATAAGAAAAATGCCCCGAAATTATCAAATTTAATTATACCAAAGTCTCTTTCTCCTGTCTAATGGATCCATAACTAAAGCTTTGAAGAAAATAACGGAGAAGTATGCAAATATCCTCCCTTTTGCAAAGAAGTGATTAAGAGTGATAGAAAAGAACGAATTTGAAGACGTGAGAATTACAAACACGAAAAACAAATGATTTGAAAATCGGTCTGAAAAACAACTACTGGACTGAATCCAATCCTCTCTCGTACAGATCACATCAACGATTACTGAATATTAAAAACGAAATCGTCAACTCAACGTATGTATATGTATTCTAGGTTAAATTATTTATAAAACCATTGGTCTAACGTCTCAACTCTCAAGGCTATTCCGGAAAATGCCTTCCATGACGCCTTCAATGCTTGGAAATCGCGCTGGCAGCGCTGCTTCGACGCAGAAAGAGCCTATTTTGAAAGTTTTTAAAGAATTGTAACGATTAGTTCATTTTTTGTAAATCAACTCAGTTCTATTATTTTCCGGACAAACCCTGTAAGTATAGCGATATGCAATATTTTCTAGATCAAATTTAATTTGATATTGAACGTTAGAAGACTAATCTTCTCTGATTGCATTACATAAGGTTGGTTGGTTTCTGACAATTATTTTAGTGCTCATGTTTACGCAAAACTTTTCGTCACATTGAAAATATGAGCGTAAGCGTATTTATTCACTATGATTTCTAGTAAAACTTAAAAATTCTTCATTCCTTTGGGAACATGTTGCGCTGATTAAACTTTTGTAAACAAAATCAACAATCGGACTGATGAAATATGAAATATTATTTGTAAATATGCTACGGCGCGGCAATCAACAAAGCCCGGCCGACTGTGTATTCGCAGTGGACATGCCACTTTGGCTCGCTGCAGCGCACGTCGCCGCATGGCAACGCAAACAACAACACCTAACAGCCAACCAACGAGCAGCGACCGCCTGTACCATACTGTACCGCTCAAACGCCTCAACACTCGGCGACCACATGCGTTGCCTGGCAGCCGAATATTACCTTTGCGCTTGTTGTTTATAAACAAAATCACCTGGCAAGGCTTATGCTTTTCAAATATTTTCAATTCCCCGTATTTTTCTGGACTCTTTGTCAGTGCGCCCTTCACATTTCAACGTCATTCCATTTATTTAACTCGATTTCATTTTACTCCCTGACGCTGAGGCTGTTACAGTCAAACGCGATGACGGAAAAATATTGAAAAATATTTTATTTGCCTCTTCACAAAGACAAATATTATATCAAATATATTTACAGCTGCAAAAATCTGCAGCGCTACCCGGCGAGGTAACGAAAACAACGGCAACGATTGTCGAGTTAACTACAAATCCGTGAAAAATACAATTTTACAACAAAAAATAAACATATTTTTATAAAAGGAAGAGGAACATCGCATCGGTCATTGTATAATTGTGTGCAACTGCTCGCAGTAGCAGAAAAGGAGGAGTAAAGAGGAATTTAGTCGAAAGTTGCCGTAGTGCGTGGCCATGAAGAAGTCCGTACAGCCGGAGGCTAGGCCCTACTGCGTGCAGCCGCGCAGGCCAAAGCGCATTACAAACATGAAAAGCTGTGAGACGCGCAAACGACGCAGCGACCCGCCGACACCGGCACGTCGTAACATCGTCGACTGTCCGTTCTACACATTCAAGTACAAGTTCGACGAGTTGCCACTTGATCCAGCGAAGGCGTACATCGAGGAAAAGATTGGTAAACTTACAAAGTTCTTGTGATTAAATGCATTTATCTCTTTCTTCTTCTTTAGCTCACATGCAGGTCGACCAAATTGTGGGGCGCTGCAATAAGGAATTGGACTTTCACATCTATCAAATGGACCATGTCAAATGGGAGTATGAAGAATACGATGATGACAGTCATCAGGATCTGAAGTTGGAGGACATTGTAATGCCGCAGAAATTCGAAATGTTGAAGGACAAAAAGGATCATAAATATTCATTCAATAGTCGAGGTAAGTGCCTACATATGTTCAAATTAACCATTTCACTATTGGTGAGTGGCATATTTAACACAAAACGACATGTAGTTTCGTTGGCTCTCAAGCTCTGAAGTAAAATTTAAAGTAGAAAAGTTATTCGACTGAAATGAAATTATGTCACGCGTATGGAAAGGGTTACCAAATTGAACAGATTTAAATATTAAATAATTATGCATAAGACTTCAAAAATATAGTTTGAAGGTTGCCACCTATTTTGAAATTTATATCGTGTTAAATTTACCTGTTTAAATTTAAAAAACATGTCAGCTTTCTTAAATTTAAACGTGTTTTTGAAGAGCGTTGTCACTTGTATATAAAAATATTTTCAATTTCATTCAATAAATTTGATAAAGCAAAATAATTATAACAATATGGGTATCGAAAAAAAGAGCTAAAAGAAATCTTGCAATTTAGAATATTTTAAAGAAAGGGTTGCCACTTGTTTAAAAATTAATTTCGATAAAACAGATTCAATTATGACTTAATGGAAGTAACGAGAGACGTTTTAGACGTGTGGTTTCCAATGAGACAATACTTTTTTCGGATTGGGTCTCTTTGACAGCTGTCACTTGATTCATACGCAGTTTGGTTTGCTATTTTTTTTATTCAGCGATGTAGCTGAATTTCGATTGAATGAATATTAATATAAAAAATCAGCTCAACTATTTTTTGTGAGACTTTGTGAAGCCACTTGTCTACACAGTTAAGTCCAAAACGATTTACTCCTTGGAATAGAATATTCGGCGTGTTATTGCTGATATACGACCCTAATTACTGCAAAAGGTGGTCGATAATTGGGGCTTTCGACTGAAATTCGTGAAAACCATGCGGCTTAAATTAAGCACCCTTCATTATGGATTGATAAGAAAATTGAATAAGTTTAACAAAGACTTCTTCCGGAATGTTGTTATGAGTTTTGCCACCTGGCTGCAAATTATATTCACATTAAGTCAGCAATAAAAGTGGGGAAGTTTTTAAGGCCCAAAAGGAAACATCGGAGACCTATAAAGAACATATAAATGTACATATGTAAATAAATGACTAATGGTCAGTATATTCGCGAAGTAATCCTTCAGTTTTAGAGATATCAACCCGAATTTTACTGTTATTTTTCCCTAAGAAGATGCTTATTTGTCGCAACCGCCGATATACAGTTAGGACCATTATAGGATATAGTTGCATACAAACAGGTTGATCAAAATAAAATTTTTGTTACATAAAATATGTATATTTATTCGACAAACTATCTTCACTAAAGTCGGCCGGGCTCAAAATGAAAGTTTCTTATGCTAAAGGAAATGGTTTTTTGCCTTGTGTGCAGCTGAACTTAACGACTTTTCTTGTTTTTATTGGAAATTGGAGTATTGCAAACTACTTGCAAATGCATTACAAAAGTGCACATTTAATTTCTACTGTATATTTTTGCCATTAAAAATTTATATTTTATAAATGGTATCCAATATGCCAAACTCATAAATATTTCCGTTAAAACATTGAATGTCACTGCGAGTGTGTCTCATTGGAATTGAGAACATTAAAATTATAAGTTCGTGGCAATAATACAAACTACAACAACGCTACACGTACACCCACATATTTTAGTATACAAACACTTATACAAGTGCGCATAGTAATAGTACATATGTAAATACATGTAAGTATATATGCAGCAAAAAATGTCTGTAGAATTCAAGGGTCATAAAATTTCTATTTACTGCCATTGTGGTGTCTATAAAAAGGCAACACACATTTTTCGCTTTCAATTTTGTGGCCTACTCTCCAGCGTCTCTTTGGTACATTTGCTTTTAAATTATTTATGCGGTCAAAGCATTGGAAATGGCACTAAATACTTGCGAGTGTATCGAAAGCCGCTTATGGGTATGGGCTTTTTCTTTCTGTGTGCGTGAATATTAAACGCAATACATGCACATACGTATGTATATACATACAGTTGGCAGTGTATTAATGCAATGAAGCGCCTATTACTTTCACTACACTACTTGCGTATGCAAATCGATAACGGCATTTACATAAAAATGTTATTTCAACTTGCCAAAGGCCATAATGATGTCCGCCGAGGCCTACTACTGATGATATTGGATTCGGCATCAGCAGCCCGCACTGTTTGGTATGTCCAAAGTATGCCCGAAATGGCCTCTGGGAATTCTCACATACTCCCGTTTCTTTTTTCTCTCGCCTTAAACTTGTACAGTGATGGTCATTTAGGTGGAAACGACTTTTAATGGAAGTTCAACTATCAATGGAAATAAGTCAGAGGCGTTCGCAATGCAGTTATGAACACAAAAGGAATGTGGTTCCTGATTAGTTTTCCGGTAATTGCGATTCATTTAATACACAAAGCTTTGCAATCCCATAGAAAATGTTGCATAGTCTGCTATTCTTCTATTTCCTAATGGCTTATACAATAGTCATTGTATGGTGTTCTCAGTCTAATAGCATACCTGTAAATAAGACAGGGACCTGTTAGCACTCCTATTAGAGATTTTGTGTCAATCCTTTTGAATTTTAGTAGTCGGCATTTATTATTTATCTACAAGAAGGAAGAAGTATATAATTACCCTGTTTTCCTTGTTATGAGCACACTCTGCCAAAGACGGCGGCTTTCTGCAATTGTTTTGATCTCCGCTTGGAAGACACTTCAGGTGTCTGATAGACGGAAGGCGATTCTGGTATTTAATTTTCTTGAAAAGACACCACCACCACCACCATTCTATCTAATTTAGACCAATCCGTATAAATTGTTTTCTCTGTGTCCCTGTTCTCTTCACACTATTCTGTGGGAAGGAAAGGCTATATTGTGGACCAAATCTAATTTCATTTCTAGAAGATCTGGAAAATCCGTGGTATTGGGTGGAAGCAGGCGACTAAAAGGGGAATTCCCCCAGCCTAAGAATTGACAACGAATTGAAGTGGAAAAAACACCGGATTCCTAAATAAGCAACTGTCGATTCTATTTACAGTACCAACACCGTATTGCCAGCCACTGCCCGTCATAGGCCGACGGGACGATTTAGTTTGGCTTACAGCTCTACATGGACAGAGGTACAAGCACTCATTGCTTGCAAAAAAACTAAAAAGCGGAACCCAACAAAAAGTTGAAATTTCGGTCCTCATTGGCATTGTCACAGTGGTGGTACATGTGTGCTAGTGACTGCTTATCACGCATGTTTTTAAATACCCCAACGTGAACTTACACACTTATATAAAACTCTTTTAGTATATGTGCGTATGTGTATTTGTATACTATGTTTCAAGTCACTTCAACTTTAATGCCTTTTGGTGTACACTAAAGAGCAGTCACACTTGCCAACTACTTGTGGACCCCACGTAGCTTGTGAATAATGTTCTATTTTGCATAATTAACTATGTACGAATATGTCGTACTACTCGTATACTTCAGAGCATTAGAAACTGCGTTTGTGGTGCATATTATGCGGCAACCTCCTGGCAGAAAGAGGTCGAAGTGCAAATAATTTGGTAAAATTAAATTTAATTGCGTATAGTTTACGAAGAAGTGAGAGAAGTGAAGAAAAACAGACATTACTGTTATGATCGAAATTCTGGTTTATTTTACAACAAAATGTGTTTTAATTCAAGGCCGTTCAACAGATCATAGCAAAAGAGCAAGAACCAGAAATCTGAAAATTTTAATTCAAAATTTACTTTATTTTGTAGTAAATCATACGATATAATGTTATATTTTATTTTAATTTTCGTAATTAATTTTTTACAGCCTGCGACCAATTTCCATGGATTACGAAGTGCTGGGAAAATAGTAAGTCGGACTTTTTAATATAAATTAATATAAAATGTACTCACAAAAAATCACCAGAGGCTTTCAAGTCTACTGGGTACTCGAAACACCAGGCAATACAAATTTATTAAAATCGTTAATATAAATAGAAACACTTAAGCTACCTGCCGTTTAATTCCTTAGCGCATAGAAACATATAAATTAATAATTCACCCATATTTTGGATTCAAGTGCTCTTCTGTTTTATTGCCACAAGAGGAGAAAATTATAAACAAGTATCGTAACGTACTGTTACATACATATATACATGGTACAGAGATGTAATTGAACATTCATACGACTATTTTGCTTACACTTAGATTTCTTATGCGCAAATTAAATGTTATAAATGACTTTAAAATTTTAATTCGTGTCAGTAATTAATTATAATTTATTTATTAGTTATAAATTTGCTTTATGTAATACAAGTAGTATAACTTTGTAAATTATTTGGACACGCCTTCAAACTGTTGTGAGGTGATCCTAAAAGTATGCAATATATTTCACTACATAGTTGTGTTGTTAAATATATGTATAATACTATAGTTGCCAGATTTTCACGCTAAATTTTAAAATGTACCAAAAACTTGTTTTCGTTTAAAAAAACACTATTTTATTTAAATCAATTGAATAAACTTTTTATAAAAGTTTGAATTAACAAAACTTAAAAATAGCATTCACATAACGTGCCTGTCATCAAATTTAAAAACAAAAAAAAAATTTGCTCTTAACTATTGAGTATAAACTAAACAATAATATTAATAACTCGAAATTCCAAAAACAATAAAAACGAGAGACAACTATTATGTTAGGTGTTATTCATAATTTGAGAGCAAAGAGAATTTTTATACCCTGTATATGGTATATAGCAGGTCAATTGAAAAGTCCCCGGCGCACCATAGTAAAACAGATGTATTTTGAAAAATTCTTTTTTTTATTCAACAAGGGTTGTACGCAAATCATAGCGACCCTGCAACTTTTCGATCCAATTTTTCTAGTGCGATTTGTCTTTTGACTCAAAATAGGCCTCAGTTTCAGCGATTACCTCTCCATTCAACAATTTCTTCCCAGTGAGAATACTTTTGCGGCCGTTTTTCGTCCTTCAAACGGTCCACTAACCCTATGTAAAAGTTGTTTTTTTCAAGGTTATTCCATGCGCATCCCAAAATACATACGCCACAACCTTGCCAGCCGCCTATTGCGCTTTGTAGCAGGTGCATCGTGTGCAATCCATTTGGATGACTATCGATTGGACTTCGGGGTAAAATGATGGAGCCATGTTTCGTTCATCGTCACATATCGACGCAAATCCAAAATTATTTTGGGAACTTCATTAATGTCGGCAAGAGCTTCTTTAGAGCGCCAGAAAACCACTATGTTATTCAATTAAAATTTTGTCTTAGCCGTATCTTCCCCCCGCCCAAAAAGCAATGCTTTATTTACACACTAAATTCCTTTTGATCCATTTTTTGCTAACTAAATAAAGTTGCTTCATTCCAAATAATATAATTCTCAAACCAATGATCCGACAGCTCTAAGATTTGAGGGTTAGAGCCAACTAAACCTCGGAGACCAAATAAAGTATACTATATATATGACGAACAAAGTCGATTTAGCCATTCGTCTGTCCGTTTGTCTATATGCCGGTGCACCGATACTAACAATTTTGAATGGGAAATTAAAACAAAATTATTTAAAGTATTGACTACTGCTTTTTACACATTAGCACCTTTCTGGAAATTTGTGGATACCATGAGAACAGAAATGTTGGTCTTTAAAGTAAACGAATCAGACACTCAATTTGCGCAGCCAATGCTTGTCTCATTGATGAAAACAAATAGTAATGGAAAGAGGCCAAGTCTGGCGGGTGTGGTAACATCTTCCACCCAAGTACTTTGATTGTATCCTGAACCGATTTTGCTTTGTGTTCAGGTGCACTGTGGTGCAACAAAATTACTTTGTAGTGTCTTTTGATCGTTTTCGATCAATGCATGGTTGAAATTGATTGCTCATGATGTACCGTACCAAAAAAAAGACTGTTTTTAATTTTCCGTTTTAAATTTATTACTTAAACATATTTCACAATTACGTGTAATTAAAATCCCTGTTTGAGCGCTATAGGAATTATCATTTATTTCTTTACAGAACTTAAAAAAATTTCTCTGCTAGATGCAAAAAATATAATTACCTTAGAACTACTTAATATTTTCACTAGTTTTTTTTTTTTGTATAAAACAAAAATAGTAACACTTTTTCATAAAAACTTTTACCATAAACAACCTATTGTGTATTTGGCTCTTCTGCAGTGGAACCCAGCGAAGAGATGGTTTATCGCGTTACCAGCGAGCTTCTGCAAATTTATTGCGCACGGCGCGTACGCATCTTCTATCCGGATATGCGCACCAAGAGCCAACTGTACACGAATGAATTGCGCAAAATGCACGGCAGTCCCTTCGATGTTATAGGCAAGAGATCCTACAGCAATTAACAACAACAAATACTGTAACAAATTTGTTCTTTCACATACTGCAGGCGGCTTACATACACAAACGGCGCGAGATCTGCGCGTTGAGGCACTGCGACGGCCCCGCAGAGCGCCCAAATTCACACCGGGCGATCATTATGCGCTGCGCACGCCTGAAGGTATGCAACAAAATTCCCAAACAACCGAGACTGACTACCAAGCGGTGCAGTAATGTATACTATGCATCTACATCATATATATTCTTAAAAATATGTACGCTTTTCGCTAAAGACGCTTTAGCAGCATTCTTTTATTTACTTGCGCTCTCAAGCTACTTAGACACTTTTATACTTTTGCATTTTTCATGCGAAAGTTTCCCAGCTGCTGCAGCTACAAGCATAGCAACGCCAACGCTTCTGTTGATGTTCGTTAATTTTTTTCTACTCTTTATCTATATTTATGTATACATGTGTGCGTGTGTGAATGTATAAATTTGTGTTGCATGTGGCACGCCTTGCAGAATGCCGGAACGAGCTAATACGCATGGGTAAAGTTATAGACAAATTAATAGAGCCAACATTGCGACGTGCCAGAGAGAACTTAAAACGCCAGGCCGAGGGTGATGGTGCGACAACAGCAAAAGCAACAGCAACAACAACAAAAAGCAAGTCGGTAGCGGCATCAAAGCAAATGTCCAGCGCAGTGGAGCGAGGAGCGGGCGATGCCTGCACGGAAAAGAAGACGAAGCGTTTAGTAAAAAAGGTGGGTGGACTCCGGAGGTGTAAGTGCAAATATTTGAAAAAGTATGCTGAGAACAAAGCGGTGTAGGTAGCAGCTTCGCAAGTGCTGAAGTTATAAGTCGTTTGGCATGCAAACAACAAAATATAAAGAAAGTAGAATAACAAAAATATTATAATAATATAACTGAACTCTAAGAAAGTTAAGAGCGAACAGACAAAGGTTGAAAGAAGTTGCAAACACTGTCACGCATTGCCTCACCTCTCGTCGCCGTTATTGTAAAAGTATTGTTCTCTTAATTTTTGTTCATAACTAAGCACATACAGACACATATTAATATCAACTAATTTTATTTCTTTCCTGCTCACTATCTCCGCCTGAATAGCAAAAGAAGAATCCCTGCAACCGCCACGACGTGATGCTGAGACCCTCTGACTTCCCCACCTTCGAGGACTACATGAAGTGCATGAAACGCTACGAGCGCGAGTAAGTGAAGACCAACAAAGCAAACATAAAAACGCCGCAAAACATTTGTGTGCGGCAAAACTAACAAACAAAAACAATTTTGTATGAAACGGCATATTGCAAGCGCCATGCATAATTTGTAGTATTGCAGCTGAAGCCCGCGGCCATGTTGCATCCCGCCAAGTATTTGCTTGCAAGCACCCTCTCTGATTGTGTGTGTGTGTGGACGTAAAATGTGCTCATCTCCACGAGGGTGCATGTGCAACATTACCTCCGTGTGGCTCTTAATTAATATGGTGCCTGCCTTTGCATATGTAGCCCACAGCTCAGTGGCAACTGTTATGTAATGCCGCGATGTAAGACACGTCAGGGCTCATTAAAATAAATTAACAAGAATTTGTGTGCCCGCGTGCACATATTCTTCATTCACCGGACGTGGGCACATCTAATTGAGTGCCACTAGTTGAAAATATTTATTTATATGATTATGTAATGATTATCATCATTATTCGCAGGAGATTCAAGTACATCGAAGGCCTGCAACCGGTCGATCCGGAGGTACAAAAGGCGGTCATACTGGCACGCTATGAGACCAAATTAAAGGAGGCTGAGCAAAAGTTTACACTGAAAATCGAAACGCGCTATAAATATCTAATGAAAAGTGTACGTATGTATACAATATTTATTGATAAGTAAGTTAAGGCTTTCAAAAAATTATTGCGCTTCTCTAGTGACTTAGAAGTAGTTGAGAGACATTACAAATACGGCTAGGTATTCCCAGAATGGTATTACTCTCTAGCCACAACAGTAAAAGGGACTTGTTCTAGTTAGGAAACGAGCTATTTTTATATTCCGTAAATGTGGTAATACTGGGTTTTTCTATTATAAGCATATTTCCGATATGTTTTCGTTGCGTGTTGGGACCTTTACCTGTGACAGAGACTACGCAGATCATATTTAGCGGAAAAAATCTTACACAAATAGAAACCAATTTCCGATATATTTTGTAAACGTATCTTGAGGGCGTTCCCTCTTGGTGACTAAAGGTATTAAATTCAATATATTTCAACCTTTATTCTTATTATTACTTTTTTATTGTTAGGTTAGGTTAAGTTAACTGACTGATCTCTCAAAAAGGCGACTGATTGTTTAGACAGTTTTGTAAAGTTAGGTTTTTGCGAGTCCAATAAAAACATCCTGTAGTTGGATATCAGCAAAGCGCTTTGATTTTATCACAAATCTGCTTAAGTGCTTTATTCCGATTTCCGCTGTTTTACTCGGATGTCTGAATGTATGAGACCCGGGTTGTTTTAGCCTGTAAAGATGGGGTGGAGGAAGTGTTGAAATGAGTATATTTCTTCTTCCTCCAAACAGCTAATGTAGCTGGCATTCAGTAAACTTTTCAATCTTACCCTATGAATCCAATTCGGACATGTCCAAAAAGATAGAGCTCAAACAACCATTAAAAGATGACCTTTGCAGGGAGAAAATATTTCATTAAACTTTATAAGTTTGCCCCGGGCCAGAAGAACCATGCGATTGCACAGGTACTAGAAGTTGAGCTGGTGTTAGGCTTAACAATCCAGTAGTGAACCACAAGCAACCTAGAGAGATCCTATCCCTTCTCATTGTGCATCTAGTTAAACTGATATACCTGTCTCAATAAGCTTATCAGGATTATAGTTTCTTAAAATACAGCTTTGGCCAGGCACCTAAATATCATCATATAATAACTCGATGCGAGAGAAAAGATGACTTAACTTGCCTTTACAAGTCTTGAGTGTACAGTCAGTATGCTCAATACATCTAATATCTTATTACCCCGAAGGTCGCTTCAATACGAAGAAGTATATCTACTGCGGCCGTTACGGCAGCTACTTTTTCTTAGAAGACACTGCTGTGGTCAGAAAGCCCTCAACGCCCGGTGTAAATATAATGTCTTAGGTGAGCAATGATTGGTGGATTTATCTCTCTTATCTATGGTCATATATCTTATTTAGAGAATGGACCATGTCTTAATAGTAGAAGCCACCGATATCTGTGTTGTATACTAAGTATGAAACCTAGACCTCTATATGATTGTCTTATTTTAAGCTCTTCCAAAGCGGTATTTTTCGTTTATTAAGATTGAAGTATAAGCATTTTTGGGTTAAAAATCTTTAATTAATGTTAATCTACTTATATTATGTCTCTCACACTTTCCGTATGATGCAGAACACCGATTTTCGATTACCCAAAGAGTAAGAGAGCCAATGTTGCAAGTTTAAGCTGAAAAATAAATCGATATTTCAAGCATATTCCGTTAATAACGAGACTTTGAAAATTGCAGTGCATGACTTGGCTTTATCAAAACTTTAAATTCTTTATATAAGTATGTTTGTAATTGATAGTTTCTTGTTGGATTTCCCAACTAAAAAGAAAGCATGTAACAGTTGCTCTTGCGTGACTGCTGAAGGCCATTTGCACCTGCAATTACACTTCACCGACCAAAGGCACGCACATATATTTACAATTAGTATACAAAAAGAATATTTTTACTTGTACATACTTATGTAAGTAGGAGCTATAGTAGCAAGCTGAATGTACGAATATTAGAGCGGGTCGATTTACAGTTAACTTAAAAAGTGAAAAAACCGCGGAAATGGTTTACGAATCATTCTGAATAACTTTACCTAGACCCATAGGCCCAAACGCAGTTTCAATCTGACGATTTGTAAGACGAAGTTTTATGAAATAAAATTTAATGCTTAGATGCTTTTTGATATTCTATTGGAATCGGAATCGGCAAAAGCCGACAACTATAACACATATCTTCCATACAACCGATTATTCAGATTTTTTAAACTTCGCCTCAAAAATTGCTAACTCCAAGTCTCTTAGGCAAAGTTGTTTACAATGATCCGTACAACATTTCCCGCATATGCTACTTTATTGAAAAAAATCGACTCGTTCTAATGTATATACCGATACATTTACATACAGATATAAATAATACAGACATTGTTGCGTAACGCTACGGTGATCTGTGCACCACCAGCGTGCTGAACGAAAATTTTGCTCTGTCATATTGTTAATTAGTAAAGTGCAGCATTTGATAATCTAAGGCAAGAGGAAGGAAGGAGAAATGTGTATGAATAAGGAAAAAGCTGCAACAACAAAGTTTCATAATTTATCAAATAATAATGCTGATACACGTACATAACCTTAAAAAATATATATTTTTTTATTTTTGTTTTCGAAACACCTTGATTTATGCACACATTCCTACCTAAATACATACATACACACTTACTTAAATACGTATTTCAGCATGCACACACATCATTTATCACAAATGAAAAAGCGCCACAAAAACAGCAACAAATCATTTTCAGAACAGCAAATAAACCGCTTTAATAAAATGCTTTATTTTCACTGCGTAATTCGTTTGCCAACACCAAAGTGGCGCACATTTCAACAATAAACTTCAAATAGCAGGGGAGTTTAATTGGACACCATAAAATTAAGAAGCGAATTAATTTTAATAAAATAATATTTTTTTATATATACACATATGTATATAATTACATATATATACATTTTTAATAAGTAAATGGGCAACGAAAAAAGCATAAAAAATCATAAAAGATTAAATGATAAAACCACTTTGCACGCATCATCGCCTCAGCAGCCTGGTGGCTCGGAATTAAATGAAGTGGATAGAGCAGTTGATTGTCCGTTTTTGGTTTGTTGCATCGTAAAAAAACTTTAAGAGCTAATATAAAATAAATTAACTTCACACGCCAGTATATTATATGCCTTATTTATTCATACACCTCTATATACGAGTGCTTATTTGTGGGTTTAAGCTTTAAGTAAAATTCAAATTTCACTCACGCATCATTTTCTTAGTGTTTGTGCGCATATGTATGTGTGAATGTAACTGTAATTAACACAATTTCAACCGCATTTCGCAATTATGACGCTCAAAAGTAGGCAACAAGTTTTTTCAAGCCTCGCTAGAAGTGGGCATAACCGTAATGCAAAAACGCAATAACGTTATGTATGCGTATAGGTGTGTGCATATGGCAAATTAAGTTAATCACGTTATGTATTTTGCTGCTGTAAAACTGCGAGAACATAAAATAATTGAGAACTATGCACATAGAGACATATTCGAATTAAAAGTACATCTTTCAGAGGTCTGTGAGGACACCTGGAGCATTTAAGGGCTAGGTCCACTTGTGAAAATTCACAACAATATATATAATATGTATCGAATATGCATATATTTGAGAATATCATCAGAAAATTTGAAGTTGATCCGGTAAATGGCTTCGGAGATATGGGCGCGTTTGTGGAAAATTTTTAACTTAGTGTAATAGACCCTAAAAAGTTTAAACGCTTTTTCTTCAAAACGATGTTTTCAAAGTCAATGAAAAAACGTTCCGAAACAGCTGGACATTTTTACACGATCTTCGCAGATTTCGGTATATATTAGGTGGTGATCAAAGGCACAAGATATTTGATAATAAATTCGATTCTGAAGCCAATCTGATATGTACATTTTTTTGGGATGGCTGCATTTTGTCGCAAATTAAATCTTTGGGGAGTCCTTCGATCATTACTTTTTTCATCTTTAATAATAAATGCAGAACCAAAAAAGGATTTGTGATAACTTAAAGCAGAAAAAACTTCCTCGAAGCCAAACACCTTGTTTCGGAGGTCCTACGGCAGATCGACTGCAAGATCAAGATAATCCAAAATGTTTCAAAATTAATCCCCGACTATTAAAGAACATGTAATTTTGTAAATGCATATTTTTTACTTTTTTATTAAATAGTGTGTCTTCTCCAGCAAAATTCACGAAAATACGCGTTTTTTCTGACTCGAGAGTGAATATAACCCCTTAAGTTGGTATGTAAATTATGCTTTGTTAGCAGTGCTACATATCATGGCAATGTGAACCTGCAATATTTACTGTTATTTTATACAGCATTATAGCCTTAAAGTATGTCATGGCAGTTGGGAGTTATGCGAAAATTTTATAAAATAACTTGTATTTATATTTTTCAAATTGACATTATTTTGTTTTTAACTTACTAACAATAATAGTCCTCAAATTAATCTTCATCCACTCGCCGCCATTATACATTATTTAGCAACTCGTTTAACATTTTTGAAACTTTGTAACTCTTACATAATCAAACTTTTTCTACACTTCCTTCCTTTCACTTCTCCATTGACTTGTTATTTTTCTTTCAGATCAGCACTTTGAGTCTGGAAACATTTCCCTCGCACTTGATTAAGAAAGTTTGGACAAAAATCGATCCGCGCAAAACATTTTTACAGGAAATTCATAAGTATATCTTACGGCAAGAGGTGCGTTAGTAGATAATAGTTACTTAAGAATGTGTGTGTGTTGTGTTTTGTACACGAGTATCTAAAGTTAATTGAATCCGATATTAAAATTAAAATAAGTGAAGAACGAAAACCAAAACAGACAAAAAACTGTTGAAAACGAAAAAAAATGAATTGAATTGAAAAAGTTGGTTACCATTCAGGTTTTGTTTATTTGCGATACAGATAATGAAAATTTATAAAACTGACTTTAAAGTTCAAAATTCAAAAAATAAAATTCCAAAAAATCTTTAAAAATATTCAAAAACAAATTAAAAACATCTTAAGAAATATTCAAAAAATTAAAAAAACATCATAGAGATATTTAAAAAACAAAAATTAAAAAAAATTCAGAATTTTTCAAAAATAAGTTTAACGAATATAAGATAGAGAAAAAGATAAAAAAAAAATATTTCAAAAAATCTTAAGATAATTTCAAACAAACTTAAAGACAGAGGAAAAAATTCCAAAGAAATATATTTTCTCAAGTCCCATTCAGTCGACTCTAAATGCATATCTAGCACTGTTATAATATACTCAGAATAAATACAACATAGTATGTTCAAAATCTCCTACATTTTTCTAAAGTATATCCATTCCACTCCCACCCATCAATTCTAATAAAATCCAATGACAATACTCGTTTCTATTTGCTTTTATGCGCAGAAACTTTGGCCAGAAATTTATCCGGAGGTCATACTGCTGGATTATCTCTTCAATGGCGAGCGTCAAATTAATGCCACTGTCGCCGTCTTAATTATATCGTGCATCATAGATCTGCAGGAGGATTTTCGGTATTACGTGAAGCGTAACTTTCTGCGCTATCTGCTCAAGTAAGTGAATCGAAGGGGAGTCTTTAGCATGCCGAAGTGCATGTAAGCAACTGATAAACGAAATTAGTTATAAAGTAGTTCATTAGATTGTGTCCACACGTAAGCACCAGCAGCCATATGGAAAGATAGCAGTCTATGTAATGTAATGTACTTCTATATGTAGTCGGCATCACAAGCTCTTACACTTGGTATATAACAATAATTAAGCTCAGTGACGAAATTGGGACTTATGCCAAATGGCCGAAGACCGAAGAGTTACTTAGCTTGCTTGGCCAAATGTGTAAAGTTTTAGTGTTTGACCTTTTCGCTTGCCAAATGCCACTTGCCACCAGCCACTGGTTAATCAACCACTAATTCACCCACTCGTTGCTTTCTTTCTTTATTAGTGGCTTTATTTTAATTCGGTTCTTACTTTTTTGCGTTTGTTGTTTTATAGATCGCCTTTGGAACGCAAACGTCTGCAGTTGGAAATGGAGCCACCGGATTTTCCGCAGTTAATCATACGTGGTCCAGTGCCATATAAAGTGAATGTACAGTTAGCACGTAATCGTCTAGACCAACTTTTAATGGTAACACATCCCATTATAAGGGCTCTGAACCAGCTGTGGCATCAGTTGTGAGTATAATTAGCAACTATACTTAAATAAAAGTCTGGGGAAAATGTACTCGAAACGAAAGTATTACTAGCAAAGCAGAACTCCTGTAAATATATATAGAGATAGATAAAAAAGTTGGCATCTCAACCCTGAACAAAAAGTTTTTATATTTAGGATATTTTCACTAAACTTGAAAATAACTCCATTTTTGGTCTGTTATTTTCATCGAACATCTGAGGCTATAAAGCGGTGATTTCGCACAAAAATTGAGTTACGCTAATGTTGACAATTTTTTCAAAGATTCTCAAATGTGACACCGCATTATTTTTATACCCTGATCAGGGTATATTAAGTTTGTCACGAAGTTTGTAACACCCAGAAGGAAGCATCGGAGACCCTATAAAGT
Organism: Bactrocera neohumeralis; assembly: GCF_024586455.1. NCBI lineage: Eukaryota > Metazoa > Arthropoda > Insecta > Diptera > Tephritidae > Bactrocera > Bactrocera neohumeralis. The sequence goes on from NC_065923.1 coordinate 2,260,507, forward strand.
ATATAATATATATATAAATGATCAGTATGTTGAGCTGAGTCGATTTAGCCATGTCCGTCCGTCCGTCTGTCTGCATATATACGAACTAGTCCCTCAGTTTATAAGATATCGTTCTGAAATTTTGTAAACGTCATATTCTCTTCAAGAAGCTGCTCATTTGTCGGAACAGCCGATATCGGACCACTATAACATAACACATTGGACAATGTATCATCACAAAAGTTGGCACAGGTTATTTTCTAGGATAATAATGTATTATCCGAAGAAATTGTTCAGATTGGATTACTATAGCATATAGTTGCCATACAAACTGAACGATCGGAATCTAGTGCTGGTAAGGAAAACTTTCGCATTTGACAAGATATATTCACGAAATTTGGTATAGATTATTTTCTAAGGCAACAATGTAATCTTCGAAGAAATTGTTCAGATCGGCTCACTATAGTATATAGTTGACATACAAACAGAATCGATCGGAATCAAGGGTTTGTATGGAAAACTTTCGCATTTGACGAGGTATCTTCACGAAATTTAACATGGATTACTGCTTAAGGTAATAATATAATCTCCGAAAAATTTTTTCAGATCGGAATACTAAAGCATATAGCTTCCATATAAACTGGACACATAGTTACTAAAAGAAATGCACCTGTGAAGGGTTATTACCTTCGGTGCAACCGAAGTTAACGTTTTTTCTTGTTCTCTTGTACTGATGCCTCAATCGATTTAATCCATAAATATAAAAACCAATTCCTTAGCTCATCTATTTTCGAAATTTCTTAACTGACTAGAGCTCTGCGTTTGTTTGTCAGTAGTGCATAATTTACATTTCATTCCCGTACACAATATTATGTCCATAGATACAACGATCTGGTTATCATCGATGTTTCGAAGATTTTCTTGCGCGATCAACCCATGACAGCCGATGAAATGATAAGTTTTGTCGACGAGAGTTGTGAGGTTATACGCGATGTGAGTATAAAATCGACTACCTAGTAATGAAATTAAAAACAAAAACATCACAACAATGTAGTTGCTGTTGAATGACTGGTTGCCACGCTGTGCCGACTTGGTGGATGTTATGCGTCGTACCTGGAAGGATCTGGTACCAATGAATCAGCGATACGGTGGACGCGCTGCCGTGCTGTTTAACTGCGTGCATGCGCTCATGTCGCATCACTTGGAGGGCCTGATAACGCGCAGCATTTCTGTGCTCTACACCAACCTAACGAGATATGAGGTGAGTGTTTTGTTGTTTTTAAGGCCTAGTTGTACTACCATTTTGAAATCTTTCAGGAAGGCAACGACATCGAACGCTATCAAATGTACGATAAGAAGCTCCAACGTCGGCCACTGATGACATTGATTTTCTCCGTGGTCGGTGCGCATTTTGATGATCGCACCGATGATCGTGACGACACTACACCGATCTATAAATACGATGAGGAAGACGACGCCAACCCATTTTACAGACGTCCTAGTATTTCATTCGAATTGGTTAGTAATTATTTGTTGAGAAAAATTTTATTATTTTATGTAAGCTTTTGTTTCGCAGAATCAACCTGAACTAGATCCAACTTGCGAGTTCGTGATGAAAAATGAAGGCAAATTTTTTGGTTTTCCATACATAAGTGAGCTGCCAGAGTTGTTTACTCATATATTTAAGAAAATATTACGTGTTGGCTATCACATACCTCGTTTGGAATACTTTATGTCGAGAGGTAAGCATATACTTTTAATATTGAAGAGTATGGTGTGGACTCCAAAGAAAGAAGTGACCCTAAATTCAAAAATATCTCAAGCGGATTAACGATTTTACTTGAATTATACCCGCAATCATTTTTGCTTAATTTATATTTGATTTAGATGAGAGCACCCTCGGTTATTTGCATGTCGTTGATGAGTCGCATTGTGATATGAAGCGTTTGTATAAAAATGTGCACAGAATTGTCGAGAACAACTGGAGTGGTCTGCGTGTCTATTTGTATCCAATTTTCAAATATTATTCTGCATTATTCACGAAGAAAATGATGCCGATTGTCGAGAAGTTGTTCACTCAAAACATTGTTCCTGAATTGGTGGTAAGCACTTAATTACTTGAATTTTGGTATTTTTTGGGGATTCTGAACATTTTACGCTCTCACGCGTAATACTACATCGAAGGAGCCTATTTTGAAAGTTTTTAAAGAATTGTAACGATTGGTTGAATAATTTTTTTAAATCGACTCAGTCCTATTACTTTCCAGACAAACCCTGTACGTTCTTTTCTTCTTAAGAAATTGCTCATTTCTCAGATTCGTCGATATATATGTAAATACCACTATAGCACATAACTGCTGTACAGCCAGTTAAGATCAAGCTCTTATATGGAAAAGTATTTTATTTCTCAAGATATCTTCCAGAAATTGGAGATAGTTTATTTTCCAAGGCCACACTACAATCCGAATATATTGTTTAATTTAAAACCAAGACAAATTTCCTTTTTACGTTTCTTTGTGATAAAAAATGCACCTATGAAGGGTATTATAGCTTCGATCAAGCGGAAATTAAAGTTTTTCATGTTTTTATTTCATATGATTAACAGCACCATCTATCGGCTATATGTGTGTTCCAAATATGAACTCAAACATACTTTTCGGTAAAGAGTTCCGCCATACAACAGGTATTTATTTACCATATATATATAAACATATGTGTATATATCAATCGATACCATCTGAACTATATGCGAATTTATCGGTAAGCAAACAGATTTATTCTGAGCTCCCTTAACATTTCTCCAAAGTTTCTTCAAAACTCGAGAATCCATGTTTCAGTAGTCTCTCTTATCATATACACCTACATACATATATTCAACGGCTATTTACTCTAATTAATGACTAATTAAGTTACAAACTGCAAGGTAATTATGCTCAATAACTGTAATTATAATGAAATGATAATAATTTGAAATATTTAAAAGTCTTGCATCAATTTAAAGCCACCAGCTGCATGAGCATATATAACTGTCTACAAGCTCTGCATAGCCCAACCCTTTCGCTCGCTTAAATAGTTCAAAGAACTTTAATTAGCACTCATAAAATTACACCGTTATATGAATCTCAATTGGGCTTGCGGCGTAGCCGAATCACACTGATTTAAGTTTCATGTTAAATCATCGACTTTCAACGGCAATGACTGACATTAATTACATTTTCATCAGAATATTAAACATTGAATTATCAAGTTACAACATATTTTTGTATTATTTGAACATTATAATTTTATTTTTTTTCATTTACAATTTTTTTTGCATTCGCTGCAAACTGACACTGCAAATTTCTATAAATTGATGCATAATGAGATTTTCAAAAAGATAACAAGATTGACGATAATGATAGCGCTTATAAAATTTACTGATGAACATATTGACAATGACTGTGATGAGCTCATTATACATTCATATTTTGGGAAAATAAAGTAAAATAAAATAAATAGCAAAAAAGGAAATTATTCAGCAATCAGCTCATATGTTGCAGACATAGGTATGTACATACATACACATGTGTATAGCAGCCAAATACTTGCGCGGGTGCAACAACAGTGTTGTACTGTTGCACTTTGCTCGCGCTCACAAATGTGTACTTTATACATACATATACATATGTATTTATGCATGTAGTATATAGAAGTTGTGCAATTTTGTACGGCGAACTCTGCTGAATTTCGCTGCAGGAAAACTAAATTAATTATTATACTTTTATTTGATTAAATTCATTGATGCGTAGGATTAAAATTAAATTTTATTATGACGCACTACCTAACGCTTTGAGACTCATCAGCGAGTGTAGCTTTTCGTTGGTAATTGGTTGACGCGTTGCAACATCAACGAATTTATTTGCGCACACACACACGCGACAGAGTAAGGACGTTCAACTTGCGATTGCATTTGAAGATTGACAATATTTTTTCACGGGTGGCGAGGTTATATTTCACTGGTGACTAAAATCCATTCTCGAAATCGTGAAAGGTAGCGTGTAGCGTATTGAACAAACAACTGCTGTAAGAGACAAGTGACATTGTCATACCATATTTTAAATGAAATGTTTGTTATTCGACTGAACAACTTTGTTGTTGGCCTTCATTAGTAAATTTTTTTAACGACAAAGCAGTGTTGAAATAAAGGGAGCTAAGAAGTAACGAATCGAACATGGCATTACTTGGAATATCTGATCTGTGAATGAATTTTTGTCCCTATCACAAAGCTTTAAGAAAATTAAATACATTGGGGATATATTACCATCTGATCAAATATGACTCGGAAGTTAAACCATACAGCGAAAATGTACCTTTTTCTCTGTTCGAGTCGAATTTGACCAACTTTATATAACGGCTACATTAAAGCGTTCATTATTTATATTTTATTGATCTTTATGGGTGTTAACCACGACAGATCAATGATTATCTTAGACCAAAACGTGTGATACTAAGATATATGTATATATAAATACTATTTCTAAAAAAATTTATATTAACTTTGTTAATGGTACAATGTCTTCAAATCTGCGCTGGTTAAAAGTTTATGTAATGAATAGGAGTAGGAAAATATTTAGTTACTGCAGCGCAGCAAGCAAAAAATTAATGGTTAATATTTCCGTTTGGCACACAACGTCGTTGTATGCAAATTTACTCACTGAAAAATAGCATGTTGATTATGTATCGCAAATGTGTGTGTGTGTCATGTTTTAATATAAAAAATCAACATATCAAAAATGGCAGCTGATTATTTGGTGAAGGATTCCCTGCAGCTACTCCATAAGAATAAAGAGTGAGGATAGCGTCGTTGTCCTAACTGTAGCATATAGTTACTAGCTGGTTAGACCTTTTTGTAGGAGTTTAAAAAGGGTGATCCATTCGAGGTTCTCTACTTTTTTAAAGACAAGGCACAAAATCTTTAAGATTAATGGAGAATGTTTATTATGATTCAAAAGAACATTTTTTTGCACTTACATATTTTTTGAAGATTATATCTTTGATTTCTTGGCCTCATTTGGCTTTAGAATTTACATTTTTTAAAGAAATTCAATTTACTTTTGTGCCGTTACCGTTTAGTTTCTAAAAATGTCATGTGTTGGCAATCGATTTTTCATTATTTATTTATGTATTTATTTAAAAAAGCTTTTGATTGCTGAGTTATGCTTCTAACTAAGAAAAAAATGTAGCTTACTGAATATTTCTACAAAGAACCGCGTCTATAGAGTGTGACTTGTGGATATTCGAGTAATCAGTTGGATATATTTACTAGGTTGGACCATATAACAGTAACATCTAAAAATATTGTAATATCGGATTGAAAATTTAAGTTATCACACTTCGCGGTTTATTAAAACTAAGAATAGAATGTGTTGTCTTCTTCTTTCCTCTTTTCTTTTAAATCCTATTTAAACTCTATTAATTTTTTAATTACCAATGTCTGCCTCTTCCACATAGCTCGTTGAAGATCTAATGAAACGCTTGATGGGAATCATACACAGCACGTACATATTGCGCGACTTCATTCCGCTGAACCTATTCATGGTGGACAATCGGCATGTGAAGAACGCAATTGTGATGCTGGTGCAGCAAGTTTACGATTTCATAATAGACTATTACAAGGCAGTTAATATAAATGAGAATCGAGCGTAAGTGAGAAATGCTAATTGTAAAAGTAGTTACAAGGGTTACATATAATCACATAGATATTTGTAAAAGATGCATGCATTACATTGAGATTACTTGCTACTTTGGCCACCTGAATTAAATGGAAAAAGCATTTATTCCCCTTTTTTGTTGTAGTATTTGTGATGCTCTGGAGGAAATGTCAATGAAGGCTGGCGAACGCCCCGAAGAGACACCAGAAGTGGTCGCCTTGCAGAACTACTTAAGCGAGTGCCGTGATGAGAAAATATTTGCAATAAAAGATGAAATCAAAATAGTGTCGCGTCGTGTGATTTTCCTGTTAACACATACAATATTGGATAGTAAGTGCAACGCGACAGTGTTTGTACGGGCATTAGAGTGGTACTATAAAAGTGGAAGGTGAATGTCAAAGGTTTAATTATGTTGTGAGAGAAAATTTTGTCCACATTGTGAACTGTTTGTGACTATTTTTTATTAGGTGGTAGGCAATAGCTGGTTTCGGGTCAGTATAGGCTTGAAGGATTATTAATATATCTGCGTCGCAGATATAATCATTTGAAAGCACATTTGAAAGAGGCGGAGCTATTAGAGTAGGTGGGCAGTGCGGTTCTCTGGGAGAAAGTTAGTGGGAGATTCTATTTTAATAAATAGAAATAAAGGTTTAATGACACAGTAGAGTTTTTCTAATAGAGGTAGTTCTCATTAAGAGAGTTCTAGATCTTCTATTTCTAAGTGCGGCAGTAAGTATTCACTTCATTAGCAACAGGGCTTCAAGTGAAGTCAGCCAGTACACCTGCGGACAGTAGATTCTTCTGACCTTTAGATAAAATTTAGCTAAATGTCAATTCTCGATGTACCCTCAAAGACGGTGAGCCAGAGTAGACCTAAACTGCAAGCTCCTAGAGCTGCTAACTATGGTGACATTCACACTAGGCTTAAAATTCTAATTGCAAAACATGTAAAAATTTTAATCCGATATTTATTGAGTCACCCTAATGTACAGTCGCAAGCTGGTTGCAAATATACACCGTATACATGTGTACACATACATAAATAGTTTTCTAAATAAGCTTAAACCATCAACTTTATATGTGCAAGTGCTGCATAAAAAGTTTGCACTAACTTTAACTCCTTTTTCCATTGAAGTTGTACAAAGTTGTTCACAACACATTGATATCCTTCAGTTACAAAAGCTGGCCCGTGGCACTCGATACTAAAAGCAAATTATAAAAGTTTAATTTAGTTAGTGATTACGAAGTTGACACTATCAGTTGAGGGAAGCGGGCAGGTCGGTTGAAGTAGAGCGTTTGTGTTGTCATTATAAATTTTTTTTTAATGTTAACTGCATATGAGCTAACGCGCATGTGCACACTTTAAAAGTGATATGACTATATCGACTAAAGTACCGTGTTTTTGCGAAACATGCCTTCGAGATCTAATTAATTAGCTTGACGAGCACCGATAACAAAGTTGTGGGTGCTTTTCAAACCTATTGACAATATTTATATGTAGCCAAAGACATATGTATGTACATGTGTATGTGTATAGCAGCCTGAGAGCTTTGTCGTTTCTGGTAGTGCCCTTTAGCGTTGCAAGTTGTATAACAAACACAAACTATTCAACAGGTGATCACATCCATCTCAATTCACGCACCTTCATTTTGCCCGGAGAACTGGAGGAAGTATTGGATTTGAGCGCCGCACGTCTGAATGTGGTGCGCGAGAACTTGGAGATGGCGTTGCGGTGCGTTTTTAGTTCTTACCTTAACACGAGCAAATGCAAAGCCAAACAAACACACACACACACATGAACCAACACACAAGGCATAAATGCAACTCTGCTAATTAAAGATTTCCAGCAACCGTACGCTTTTGCCCAAACTGTTATACATACATACATACAAACATCCACACACATGCACTTGCTGGAAATCTATCTTAACTTGAGTTCGCATTGTGTTGTGAGCAAGTGTCTATTAGCAAAAGTGTTTACACTCTCTTCTCTCTTCCCCCTAATAATTTCGTATCTACACACACACACTCACATGTGTAGTGAGCGCCGCAAAAAGTTCGAAGAGTTCATTTTGTATGAGAAACGCCGCATGGATGGCTTTCGTGTGAAGGAAACGCGCGAAGTTATGTCACTCGAAGAGCTCAAGGAACGTGTCGATACCATTGACGAGCTCTACGAAATAATTGAGGTAAGTTGTGCTACAATGTCCCGTTGTGTTGCTAATTTAAACTTGTTTCATCACATGATACGTTACGCAGCTTAAGGTCACTCCACTCTGTATTATTCGAAATAAATAAAGGAAAGGGTGCTCATTTAAAAATATTGATGATTTCTGATTGGTTGAAATAGCAAAATAATATTAAAATCATACCTGTTAAGTTTTGATTACTAATCGTAATTATTAGTAATCTGATTACTTTGTATTTGAGAGTGAAATAATTGATTATATTACGATTATCTTGGTCCCAAGTAGATTACGTAATGATTAAGATTACAAGTAATCAATAAATAATCAGGATTACTCTGGATTACTGAAAAGAATCAAAAATAATCAAAATGAATAATTGATTCTTTTCAGCGATTCTTTTCGATTATTTTTGATTCTTTTTGATTCTTTTCAATCCAAAACCCCAAACAACTTTGGTCTTTTTGCTTTTTTTAATTTTTAATAAATTGTTTTATTCAATTTTGTACAACAAATAAAGATATTCAAGAGTCTTGAATCAAGACATAATAACTAAATGTAACACCAAAAAAATAACAAACTTCATTTATAACAAAATAACAAGAAAAATATACATTAACTCCATTTAGAATTTGCTTTCAATAACACCAATTTTTCAAATGATAAGTCCGACATTGACTGGCGCCTTGGACTGTTTACTATCCCCGCAAAGGAAAATAACCTCTCTACTGGTGCTGAGGATGTCAGGGGAGTATTAAAGGCAACAAAAGCTTCTTTTAGACTGCAATGTTTTACCCAAGTGTCGTCTGTTCTTGAATTGTCATTTAAGTAACAGAAAAAGTGATGGGTCAAAAAGCCCGACGATCACTAGAACTTGGCTCAGGAGTAGCATTTGTTCCTTCTTCGTTATCTGTGTCTGTATAAAGATAAATGAATTTAATAAAAATAATCTAAGAATATTCAAGCAATCCTACCGTTGAGGTCAAAATCAAAATGACTATTATTTGCATATAATTCATTACTTTTCAATATTTGTGCATTGAAAGCACGATTATCTTTTGCATAGTTTTCGTGCGGGGACTTGGCACGTAATTCTTGTCCAAAATTTCATCATCATTTGAGAAGTCGCTTTCTCCAAAAACCAATTGATCAGTTTGTGACAAGTTATCTTCAAATGGAGCGTTTTTGCACACAAAACACAATTAATAACAACTGACTGACTCGTGAAGTATGAAGTATAGGTTATATGATTGCACTTTATAAGCTCTTGTTTGACTTATTAACGTAAGCGTACCAACAAGTTAACAACCGTTCTTGAATTCTAACACTACTCCCTTCAGCATTGTTGTTTTTCATACAGGTGTAAATATCAGCTACGCTCATTGAAGCTTATTCTGATGATCAGAACTGGGAAATTTCGCGATGGGGCTGATTAAATTGAATGGCTGAATTGCTATTAATAATAGCAAAAATATCATCATTTATAATATAGTATTTATAATAATATAATACATATATATACACGTATACATATATACATATAAATGCATATATCTCAGAATCTGAGGCTCAGAGTATACAAAAAACAATCTAAGAAATTTTAATAAAAAAAGAATCGCTGAAAAGAATCAATTATTTATTTTGATTATTTTTGATTATTTTTGATTATTTTCAATAATTTATAATAATCCTTATTATTTTTTGATTCTTTATAATCGTAATCATTACGTAATCCCAATATTTCATACGCACAATTAAATAATCATTACGATTCTTTTTAGAAAATAATCTAACGGATTACTAATCGTAATCATAATTTAACAGCTATGATTAAAATATTGAAAAGTTACATTTAAAAATATAATTCTTGAAAAATCCCCAAACAAATACAAAATACTCGAAAAGACATTTAAAAATATGAAAACGCTAACTTTGGCTCATCGAAAGCATAAAAGAGTTGTAACTTTTTTTTAATTTTGATCGGACAGTAAAAAACTTCGACATTTCGACAAATAAGCAGCTTCTTTGAGGGAAAAGCACATGTGTCAATCTACATACCGATATCCCGAAAATTGAGGGACTAATGAATTCTACGCCCTCAGCAAAGTTCACCTTTCAACTTTTGAAGTTTTTTAACAAGACACTGTCTGATCGAAACTCATGCTGCAAGATTGCAAATTTTACGGAATGCCAGTTGCAAGAGCTGCTTGGAAGAAGACGAGTTAGTAACATATTCACCTTTCGTACTCGAATATTACGCATTTGCCGAATCGTGGTTAACCCATCTCGGATTTCATAAAGCATTTACATATAAAGATTTGTGGTTATCCTCAAAACGCTCTGTCGAGAGCTAATATCTAACTATTGAAGTTTTTATTTGGCTTCACAGAAGACTGTACATAACAATCTAGGCGTGATCGCCCACTATCTTGGGGAATCGGCCATCTGACCTAACCCAGCATAACACCATTTTCTCATTTTGAAAAATTGAGCGAATGACAAATGCAAAATTAAAAATTTACTGCACATTCCATATATTTCCAAAGCTTAGATTTTTCAATCTTACACTAATCAGCTTGATTATGTTAAGGTTCAATCTTCATTTCAATTCGAAGACTACTTTCCATAACTATGGCTCATAAATGTTTTAAGACTCCGCTGGTAGACTTTTCTAAAAAATGTTAAGGGGTGACTCTCTCAAATTCTGAAAAATCGGTCTTGTAAAATGTAATAAATAAACATTAGTTCCTTTCTATTCTAATTTCATTCAGAAGATCGCAGAAATGTTGCTTCAATAAATGAAGTAATAATTTGGATGTGAAATACAAAGCCGTTTCCTAATTCAAACGTCTAAAAAGAACTTTGTGTCATGAACTATTTTTTACTTTACAGAGTATGAGTCGTGAAGCCAGAGCCATTAATGTGGAGGAGCAGTTGTTACAAATAGATATATCGCCGTTCCCGGTGCTTGCCGAAATCATTGAAAAAATGGAACCAATCGAAAAGTTATGGAAGACAGCTTACGAATTCGAAAAGGATTATCAAATTTGGTAAATGTTGCTGAAATTAATTTCAATTACATTTTTTATGTTATTAATTACAAATTCCTACTAAAGGATGTATGGAGAATTCCAATGCCTTGATGCGGACGCCATACGAGAGGAAGTTGAGAGTATGCATCGTGTAAGTACCCATATTACTCCGCTATAAATTCTTAACTAACCTACAATTTTAACTTATCCTGTTTCATTAGCCATATTTAGAATCATATAACATTTCATGCTTTACTCTCACCCTAGATCGTGTACAAACTATCCCGTCAGCTGGCCAACAATCCGGCCGCTCGCCGCGCAGCTGAGCAGATGCGTATTAAGGTCGAAAAGTTCCGTGCGTATCTGCCGGTGCTCGACGCCATCTGTCGTCAAGGTTTGACAGAGCGACATTGGAAACAAATTTCGGAACATTTGGGTGGCGAATGCAATCCACAACTATATCCTACACTCAAAGATATGATCGACGCGAATATAATGAGCATATTACAACAGCTGGAGGAGATATCGAATGCGGCTGGCAAAGAATTCGAATTGAATTCAGCGCTCGACGCCATGCAAGCCGATTGGAAAGAAGTCGCTTTCGAAGTACTACAATATCGGGACTCAGATACGCACATACTCTCTGCGCTGGACGATATACAAACACTATTGGACGATCATATTATGCGTACGCAAGCAATGAAACGTTCACCATTTATTGTGGCCTTGGGCTCTAAGGCGGATGATTGGGAGGCTAAACTTCTGCTGATACAAAATATTATCGATGCTTGGACACAAGTGCAGGTGACCTGGATGTATTTGGAGCCGATCTTCAGCTCTGAGGATATTATGCGACAAATGCCGGTAGAGGGACGCAATTTTAAATCGGTAATCAGATTTAGAAAACAAATATTTTTCCATCATTTTAAGAGTTTCTTCTCCTGTGGTATAATTGCAAAAATTTTGCTTTTAGGTCGATAAAACTTGGCGTAAAATCATGAAGCATACCTGCCAAAACTTGAATGTCATCGTAGCCACTGAGTATCCCAATATGCTAGAGACCTTCTTGAAGGCCGTCGAAGATCTTGAAACGGTTCAAAAAGGTCTGAATACATATCTTGAGCAGAAGCGTTTGTTCTTTGCGCGTTTCTTCTTCTTGTCTAATGATGAATTATTGGAGATTCTTTCTGAAACTAAAGACCCGCTACGTGTGCAGCCGCATTTACGAAAGTGTTTCGAGGGTGTAAGTACTTAGCCCTGGCAGGTAGTTTGCTTGATGCTATAGCTTTAATTTTATAGATTGCGCGACTCACTTTCGATGACTCCATGGAGATAACTGAAATGATATCGGACGAGGATGAGCAAGTGTTGTTGGTGCGTAAAATAAATCCAGCATTGGCGAATGTAAGTATAGCAATTTTGTTGTTATGTTGATGAAACGATAAAATAATGTCAAAAGTCGTCTTTAAAACTTTTCATGAAGTCGGATTAGTTCCACTCTTATTTAATCTCTTGCGCTCTTTTGACGTCATCTAAATAGTATCATCGTTAAAGAAGTAAACTGTTTCAAAACTCTCTTTCCTAGGGCTTGGTGGAGATTTGGCTGAAGGAAGTCGAAAATGTTATGCTGGCAAGCGTGTTGGAGCAGATGAAGTTAGCCTGGGAAGATTACTTCCTAGTTGATCGCATAATTTGGGTAACGTCATGGCCAGGACAAGTAGTTCAGAGTATTTCTTGCATGGCTTGGACTTTCGAGGTAAGTTTCCCCCTTCCCACCTTGTTCTTTTATGTATATGCTTCAACATAAACTGAGCTCAGGACAGTTCAAAACGCTTCTTATCGAAGTCTTAGGTAATATTTGTTTTTCGAAGCTTTTCAAAATAAGGGTTAAGTGATTCAGTTAAGTAATACCATTTAATGTATTTTTATTGAATAGGTATTTATTGTGTCTCTTTCAATTTCTATATTCTAAATCAGATTCTCAATTTTTAATTTTTGGAGCACTTTCTTTCTTAGGTCGAGGAAGCTTTCAGCAAAAACGCTGTCCCGGCATATTTGGAGAAATGTAACTTGCAAATCAGCGAGCTGGTACAGTTAGTGCGAACTGATTTGGCGACTGGTACACGTCTCACCATCGAAGCTTTGATTGTGCTGGACGTGCATGGTAAGTTAAGAGAAGAAAACTGCAGTAGCCAATCAAATTACATAATGACTTTATCATCTTCAATTATTTCATTGTAGCACGTGATGTTGTCAAGTATTTGATAGATGTGAATGTGGAAAATATCACCGAATTCGATTGGATCTCCCAATTGCGTTACTATTGGCGCGAAACCGACAGTAAAGAATTGAAAAAATTTCGTGAAATTAAATTAAACACACTTCTTTGCAGAGGGTGAAGAGTGGGTCTGCGTTAGCATGGTAGTTACAGATGTTAAATACGGCATGGAATATTTGGGCAACAATCCACGTTTGGTCGTTACGCCGCTAACTGATCGTTGTTACAGGTAATTTGAAAGAATAGATACCTACCAATGGAACCGGTTTAATCTCGCTACAACTCGTTGCTGGCTCGGTTTTGTTCCATCAAACAATACATAGCTAGATGAAAAGATCGTTGGTCAAATTCAATTCTACAGCTATCCTCTTTCTGTCATTACCTCTGCCTTCAAGTGTATTAATTGATAGTTGGTCGTTTTCAAAACTTTTTTACAGTTAACATTTTTTATATTAAACCAAATAAATCATTATTTGACAGTAAAAGTAAACATACACATATACTTCCATACATGTGGTCAAAGCAAAAACAATAGTAGCTTTAAGTAACCGTGGACACTAAATGGACATTCCGATAGGAAAAGCCATTTTGGTCATTGTATTTCTTCACTCTATGTTCAGTTTTTTGCTAAACAACAATTGGAGATTACTCCACCCTCTCTCATGTTATTTGAATTCCCTCAAATACGACTCTGCCAAACATACTACAATCGCTGACTCGACATTTCTTCCGTAGAACGCTGATGGGCGCATTAAAATTGTGCTTAGGTGGCGCACCAGAAGGACCAGCAGGTACGGGCAAAACGGAGACGTGCAAAGACTTGGCGAAGGCTGTGGCGAAAAAATGTGTAGTATTTAACTGCTCGGATGGATTGGATTACAAAGCATTGGGCAAATTTTTCAAGGTAAGTAATCAGAAAAAGCTTAGCAGAAATAGACACATCATAGGACAAAAGACAAAACATAAAATTTTTTATAAACAAAATGTGTTCTTTATTCGTTGCTTAAAAAATCGCTGAGGTAGTCAATGAAATGGGGTCTTAACTTGTACTATACATTTAGGAAGCTTGTATTCGGGCAAAATGTGGAATTAAACGCGACGTTTACGGTATTTCAGGCGACGCTGTGTCTTGTAACGGTAACCATCATCAGCCAAAACAGCAGATTCTTGTGGCTCAACAAAGACTTGTTGCTCAGCAATGGCTACGGGAGCGCTGGCAGCTGGAGGCAAGTACTCGTTGGAAGGCAATTCGCTAACATCGCGACGGTGACGGTATTTCAAGCGACGGACGGTCTTGTAACGGTAACCATCATCAGCCAAAACGGCGGATTCTTGTGGCGCAACAAAAACTTGTGCTTCGGCAACAGCTAAGGGAGCGCTGGCAACTGGAGGCAAGTATTCGTTGGAAGGCAATTCGCTAACATCACGACGGTGACGGTATTTACGACGACGGACGGTCTTGTAACGGTAGCCATCATCAGCCAAGACGGCGGACTCTTGTGGGATATCAACAATTTGTGGTTCGACAACAGCGACGGGTGCGCTGGCAACTGGGGGCAAGTATTCGTTGGATGGGAGTTCGTTGACATCGCGACGGTGACGGTATTTCAAGCGGCGGACGGTCTTGTAACGGTAACCATCATCAGCCAAAACGGCGGATTCTTGTGGAGCTTCAAAAACAACTGGTTCTTGGGCTGCAGCAACCGGGGGCAAGTATTCGTTGGAAGGCAATTCGCTAACATCACGACGGTGACGGTACTTACGACGACGGATGGTCTTGTAACGGTAACCATCATCAGCTAAGGCGGCGGATTCTTGTGGCTCAACAAAGACTTGTTGCTCAGCAACAGCTACAGGAGCACTAGCTGCTGGAGGCAAGTACTCATTGGAAGGCAGTTCGCTAACATCACGACGATGACGATATTTCAAGCGACGTACGGTCTTGTAACGATAACCATCATCAGCCAAGACTGCGGATTCTTGTGGAGCTTCATAAACAACTTGTTCCTGGGCAACAGCAACTGGTGGCAAGTATTCGTTGGAAGGCAGTTCACTAACATCACGACGGTGACGGTATTTACGACGACGGACGGTTTTGTAACGGTAGCCATCATCAGCCAAGACGGCGGACTCTTGTGGGACATCGACAATTTGTGGTTCAACAACAGCGACGGGTGCGCTGGCAACAGCAACTGGGGGCAAGTATTCGTTGGATGGGAGTTCGTTGACATCACGACGGTGACGGTATTTCAAGCGGCGGACGGTTTTGTAACGGTATCCATCATCAGCAAGGACGGCGGCTTCCTGGGGCTCTACGGCAACTTGCTCAAATGCGACCGCTTCGGTTGGTGGCAAGTAGTCATTGCTGGGCACGTCAGCGGCGGCAACGGCCGCAATAACGGCAAATAACGCGACGAATAATTTCATTTTGTTGCCAATAACTCGTTAGCTAAGCTAAGACCGTTGCGAATGAGTTAATCTGCGAGAATGATGTTCTTGGACCTTCGCCGAATGTATTTATACGAAAAAAGCTGCGGCATCGCTTTGAGAAAAACTCATCACTTTTGGCGCTACCACCAACTAAGTATGCTAAAAAGTGAACTGTTCGCAAAAAATATACAAAAAGAGAAAAAAACCAAAGACACAAAAGAAATCTTCGAACAATCGCCGGTGAATAGAGTGTCGACATTACTATGGTTCTATTTTCGCTTGATCTTCGCAACTGACGCATAATATATTCCGCATTCATTTAATCCAATTGTGTTTTTTATTATTATTATTTCTTTTTTTGCGTGGACGAGTGAGCGTTTCCCTAACATTCACATTCACTGACAAATAATACAAAAAAGTCTCTAAAACATTGTGTTCGCGATGGCCAAGCGTTTAGGGCCGAAGCGCTCTGCTAAGCTGGCCGCAACTTGTTTTAATTGATAACCAATTTGGTCAGCAAGATAAATTAACCTCGCCTTAAGTGGTCCACTAAACGCACCAACCGCCCAATCGCTAACGTTTTATTTATAGCCACAGTCTAAATTCAAGAGACACTCTGGTGCCACTCGAACGCCTCGGTGTCTTAAAACACTTCTCGCTTAACGGGTAACACTCCAAGCATTTCTCTTCGCCGTATTTGGTTTACGGCACCATCTGTTGTGCTACCTCTACCGTTGCCTCTGCCGGTTCGCCGCTTCACCTTCTAACATGAATAGGTCATTAACCAAATAAAGAAAAATGTGGATGTGATAAATCAAATGACTAAATATCAGATGCTCTAACTATTCCCACTATACGCTCGTGTTCAAACTGGTATCTGTAGTCGCCGCAATTTATTGGTACGCGTGCTACTTTAGAAAGTGGGAGTCTTCGTTGAACCACAGCGGCTGCACCGCAAGCGCGTGTAGTGTAGACGTGTGAGTTACACGCGCCCCAACCACAGAGCAGCTGGCGGCCGCCACATTGGCTGGCTCTTTAGGTGGGTCGCCGGCCGCACGTGTGTTGATAGCACAGAAATTAATGATATTCTTTAACTAGGAATAGCGCTAGAATTTTGCCTACATGAACCATTCGCATTATCTACAAATCTGAGTATGTACTACAAAGATTTTGGTAGTGGGAATGGACGGCTGAGCGTTGGGTTAATGAAGTTCAAGGTAAATTATTCATACTTGTGGTCTTACTTAAGTCCAAATATTATACAATTATGGCAAGAAAATTCTTACCTTTATTGCCACACACACACACTCACTATCATTTCATATCATTATTTAAATTAAAAGAAGCGCGTTTTCAGTGTGTGAACCAAATTTCGAAATAGGTACCATAGACAGATGGTTAGCTAGGTGAATAAATCAGTATGCGTAATTTGATACGCGCACGCGTCAGTGCTATAAATAAATATAATTAATATGTGGTGATTGTTGATTTCGTGAAATCTGAAATTGCGGGGAAGTGCTTCACTTAAAATATTAGTTTCGAAAGTGTGCTTTGATTTATTACCTATTTTTCTGTTAATTCTTTATATTTAGAAGTCGGATTATTTACAATTTTGAACATTTAAAAAGTTATACAAGTTCGCCTACGCGGCTTTGATAGTTCAAGTCAATTAATTATATGATCTTAGTTCCGATCTGCTTTCAAGAAATATTGCCAGCGTATAATATAAAACATTCTAAATAAAGAATGAAACTTGATTAATATACATAATTTAAGATGAAAGTAATTGTATTATAACTATTTTAGCCTTTAAGAGCATTATCTCGACTGGTTGCCCTTTATTATTGGTATCAAATATCTGCTTTTGCGTGATAGTAATTTGTGTTCTTGCAACCTTTTCAGTTTTGAATGATGTTACAAACTATTTTAAGCCAGAATTAAATCTAAAAAAATAAAATTTTTCAGAGAGTTCAATGAAATAAGCAAAAAATACAAATGGCATATAAAGAAAGGTGCTAAGTCCAGGTGTGGTTAAGCATAATATACTCTGACATCTAATATACATGAAGATACTCCCAGGCGTCAGTATTTGACGAAAATGTCACTGATTTACAATTAACCATAAAAAAATAATCATTACGTCGAACATTGGGTTGTAGGAACAAGAGGACCGATTTCATAATTATAATCTGTACATCGGATTGTGGGGGTTTTAAGTAATGCCGAACTGATTTTCTCATTATTTTCATTAGAAAAAATACACCTTATTAAACTCATTAATATATGGCATAAGCATAAGCCGATTAATATACTCCTTGTAATTTTAGCAAGTTATTGCTATCTGGAAGTCAGGTATCATAATCTACGAGTTCGACCAATTTTAGAAAAGAGTTGCCGTTATTTCGAAAATTCATGCAGCCGAATCATTTATCACAAAAATATAAAATTATGTATATTGATATAAACCGAAAAAAATTGTTATTGACTTACTAAGAACAAGTAGGAATCCGTACGACGTATTAGCCGACCAGAATAACGTAACCTACCCAATAATGTTCAACAGCAAACCGATTAGAGATTTGCACACACACATCTGCACACTGATCAGGATTTACCCAGACTAAACTGCGAACGAAAATTGGATCGATATAACTATATCGGTAAAATTCGAAGTTTGTTCATATGTCGATTAGTGTGTGTTTGGCAGATGTTTGTTTATGAAGCGAAAGGTTTGTCTGGCAGAGGAGGTTTCGAAGCCATCGAAAGCCATCCATCCACCACTAAGAGGAAAACAGAAAAATAATTCCATATGGATCGAATCAAGTCAGTTTAGTTAAAATTTTGAGAATGAAGCGTGTTAATGTTAAACTCGTACCAAAATCTGGGCACCCTGCATTAATCTAACGCATCATTACTGGTGGCATGAAGGTTTATGAATACGATTTCGAAACTGTCGGACAATCCAGCGAGTGGCGTGCCAAAAATGTGCCGAAATCGAAAAAATCAAAAGCATAATAAGCATTTGGCATAAGCACCGGAGAAAATCTTTTGAAGACTATTAAGCCTTGTCGAACAATTTTTTTACTTAGCCAGTCTTATCAGGCTTTTAACTGACCAATCGTAGCTCGTTTAACAAATACTGGCTGATTTGACGAATCCTTACAAAAAATAATATAATGGCGTCAAAGCACAGGACGAAGTTGGCCAATTTATACTGATCAATGATAAAATTAGATTAATAATATTTAGTTTTTCTTTTTAAGTGTCTGAGACGAATAATATCCGCATAAAGACACGTCACACAGTAAGATGTTATCGGTGCTCTCTTCAGTATTGGTTGGCTCTAATAAAATTTGCTTATAGAGTCTACTTTGATATTCTGTTTGTTTTTCTAGGCTAGCTGAATTACTTGAGTACTGACTTTGCACCATCCAAATAAGAATATTTCCATGAAGGGTATTAGGTCTTGATATACCCATAACTCGTTATAATGATTCTTGAAAAGAAATGCTCAATTATTATAGTATTTCATATTTTCTCCCTCGCATTGTCGAAAAAATTATTTTCTTTTATTGAAGTTGAAATTATTAGCCCTGAACAACGCACTAAAACCATATTTGTAACAGGCAATTAACCCCACATAAAGGCCAATGGCCGTGTGTAAATACGGTAAAACTTTGAAGCCATTGCACTTAACTGTGAAAACGAACCCGAAAAATCATTTTTACACTAAATGCTGCAACAAATTAAAAGTAAACAAACTGCTGATATAACTTCTGATAAAAGTTCAAATGTAGCAGAAATAAGCACACACAAAATGCTGGCGAAACGATAGAAAAACAAAGAGGTCAATAAACAGCCAAGCAAACACACACACACACATACACACAGTGCTGTCTAATCAACTGCTGGTATTCTTCCAAACAATATGTAAAAGAACAGCGCATAGGAAAGGTGTCCATTTTTGACCGAAATTGTAGCAACAACAATAGTCAATGAAAATAAAAGAAAGGAGTAACAAATTTAACGCAACAAAATTGAATATGGCCAACCTTAAACGTCAGACAGCATTGAATACTGTTCTCTTGGTGCCGTTAGAAAAGGCAGTGGAGTCAAGGGGGAACGAAGGAGCACAGTTCAGTTGAGGAAGCTTTGAGCATAAAAAACTTTACTGAACTACAATTGTTATGGCAAAGACAAAGGAGAAAGCGAAAATATAACGGCAAATGTGTGCTTACAATTGAAGGACGGAAACAATTAGAACAAGAAGAGAGAATTCTATAAGGAGAGTATTTTAAAGACCGAAACGAAGAGCCAAAAATATGAGAGAAACAATTACTGTCTTCAATATTATATTATTAGTTTAATTTTTATGAAATGAAAATTCATAAAACGAACTTTATATTTACAGTCAACTACAAAATCTAATTGACGTTATGTGGTTTTAAAAAACATTCACAAAAGTTTCAACAAACTCAAGTTTTTCCATCAAATTTGAGATGCTGATTGTAAAAATGGAAGAATGAAGCATTTATGTATAGGGGATATAGGGAGACCGGAAGATGGCAACTCTCTTAAGATTAGAGATGTAAACTTAACATAACATATGCATAATACAGTCTTCAAACTAACTGAAGCTAAAAATAAACAAATACTGTTTATATAATATAAAAAAATTTGGGAAAGTCGAGGTTGTAATCATATTCTTACCAGATTTTGGAAAACTAGGTTATTAAAAGACTTAATTAATTTCGGAAAAGCGACAATTAATTTTAGAATTACAGTTGCTATGTAGAATTGCACAAAAAAAAAACATTGCTTCCTTGAACTTTCTTTGAAGGAATATTCCAATTCAGGAACTTTATTGCCGTCAAACACTCCTAAAACATTAAAGATCCGTGATTCTCGCTAAAATAATTTTCGAACGTTTTTGTTTCATAGCTGGTTTTTTGGTTTAAGCTAATTTTTAAGCAGAAAAATCTTCTTATCTACCGGAAACCTTATTCGATGACTCTTCTAGAGATCGGACGCTGAATCAAGAGAGTGCAAATTTTTTTAAATCTCGATTCATCATTTACCAAAGTTCATTAAGGTTAAAATTTTTTAAAAATCACAAATAAAAAGCATTTTTTCTGAGTTGCAAGTGAATATATCCACTTAGATGAAGCTATTTATTTATATAGTTATTTACCTGTATTCATTGAAGAATAGTTGAGAAACTGTTGAGATATACATAAACTAAAGCATCTGAGAAAGCTTTTTTTATAGTGAAAAGTTCTTTTCATATGCCCATTTATTGGTTCAATATTTCTTTTTAAACTATCAGCTACATATGCTCTCAAATATAAGCATGTGTATGCGGTAAATGTACACAATTTTTTGTCGGCCTAGGCACACGCTTGTTTATTTTGCTGCAGGATGTCTGCGAAGCTTTCAATTTGCTACAAGTGCATTTGCATATGCCGTGTTTACCCAAACAAGTGTACAAATATTCATGCATGTGTGTGTGAATGCAGAGCGATATGCGTGCCCGCCGAACTCTTTCACTAAATCCAATACGTCTCAATATTGAAAACCGTTTTCCTTAGTGCCTTTATCCGCTTCCTTCATTCCCCTTTTGCGAATACTCTGCTCTCACACCATACAAACCCTCAAACACATACGATATATTCTTGCTATTTTTGTGTATTTTTTAGCATCCTTCCTTTGACTTGACTCCTTTTGAATGTATTTTCTGCATTGTTTTTGCTTTTACTTCAGAATTTTACGCATTTTCTTTTTCAGGGCTTAGCACAATCTGGCGCCTGGGCCTGTTTCGATGAGTTCAATCGTATCGAATTGGAGGTGCTTTCGGTGGTGGCGCAGCAAATCCTAACCATTCAACGCGCTATTGGCCGCAAGGTGGTGAAATTCTTTTTTGAGGACACTTTGCTACGCTTAGATCCCACGTGTTCCATATTCATAACAATGAATCCTGGGTAAGTGTTGCCTCAAGGAAAAAATGTATTTTTTATTTGTGTGTGTTGTTGCTGTGTAATGGTCTTATCTTTGCCCTCATGTCGTAAGTGCTCGTGTATTGTGGTCGCCAGCAACTGTATACTTTATAAATCTCATTCGTAGTTGCTCCGAGTTTACGGGTGATATTTATATTCGGTGCCGCATCTGCTATTCCGCGAGGCTTTTTATGTCTATAATAATTTAAATGGTTTTCCGGAAGAGTCATTTCTATTTTTAAATTGTCAATATTTTGCTGACATCGACGTATATAGTCTGACTATAACTATTTTCGGTAAATGGATACTTCAAGTCAGGACACAATTGCGCAGTATATAAACTATATAGTATGCTTACTTAATATTAAAATATAGTTTAATAGGAAATTTGTACATTTTGACTCAGGAAGTTAGAGTCCTTTCAGCAAAATTCTGCCGACTAATGAAGCCCTCTCATAAAAGATTACTTTTATAGTTAGAGCGTGGTGATCGTCACATATCTTGAGTTTTATCTTCTTTCTGATTGTAAATAGATAATAGAAAAGAAATAACACCTTAAATTCTTCTTGCTTTCATGGCCACAATAGACGTACTTCTCAAGGTATTTCTACCTTATTCTTTATACAATAAAACCTTCACTTAAAAATATGAAAACATGCCAGTAAAACTTAAACTTAACCGGAAATCATACTATATTCCTGGCATGCTTTGGTTTAGACACATACTAAAAGGTTCCTTAACATAAATTTTAATTTTTCTTAGAAAAAAGAGTTCCAACCATTGAATAAATGACGCATTGGCATTGCTGCCAATGATTTTACGACCGTAACTACACAGTTTTTTCAAATGCCTACACTTTTTTCCATTTCCAAATACCAAACAAAACCATTTGGCTGCATTCTTTTCATACATTTTTTTCAGCTTTGTTTCTATTGTGGTTACTCCAATGTTGTTGTATTTGTCCAGACTTGTTTGCCAGCCGTGTCGTTTACTGTTTTGCTACCGATTATGCAACGTTCCAAACATTTACATACCAGCATATCCTCCAGGTTTTTTTTGCACGAGTCCGAATGGTATATGTGTGGGCCAGTGCGTATGTGCGATCCATGCGCTGCTCCTGTTGGCACATTGCATCGGCAATAAGGAAAACATACTGGTAACCAACAAACACAAATTGTTCCTATCGCAACAGATGCCCACTCGCTTTGATCACAACTCGATTTTGCGGAGACCACTGTCGCGATTTGCACCTGCCCAGCGGCTTTGGCAATCATATATTGCATATTTGCTGTATCTATGTTTGTTTGGATGTAAATTGGCGGCATAGCACATCTAGTTGAGTGGTAACCACAGCACTTTCAGCAGTCAGTGAGTAAGATGAAGTTAGCTTGTGTATCTTAAATAGGCCCTGTAGGGAAGAAATAGAATGAAAAAGAAATAAAATGATTCTGGCTTCTAGCGGTGAGGACTCGAGGAGGCGTTCCTAACGAAATATAAGAATGAGTTGCCCTAGCAAGAATCAGCCTTTTGAGTGATGTTCTCACTAGTAACAACTAATTTCTTAGAATCCGCTGCCTTGCAACTGAAACGTGGTGAAATATTATTAAATTGAAGTATTTCCTTTTAAAATAGAAATTTAGACGTGTTTTGGTAATTTGTCTGGGCTCTTTACGAAAAAAGCCACACATTATCCCTTTAAGAATGATTAATTTATTTCCACTAGCTCCTAATGTACCCAAACTATTTTGAGCTTTGGCTACAATCGTTTTTCTGCGGGAACGAACATCATATCTCACCATATGAGAGCATCGAAAAGTACAATTTGGAAACTGTCCCATTGCCTTCCTCCTTGAGCTTTAGCTCAATTTCCATTTGTGCAATCAAGAGTCAGTCGCTTTTGCCCCAGCGGGTTATTGTAGATTTCCCAAACGCATGTTTATCGTTTCATAGTATTTGTGAAGCAGTTGGCTACCAACTCCTCTCCTTTTCATAGGCTGTTAATACATAACCCCTTCAAATCCAGTGATAATGTATCACTTAATGGATATGTGTGGCATTTGCTTCAATGATTCCATTCTACATTTTTTCTACAGTAAAATATTTTTAGTTAATACTTGCCTGTACGTACTGGAGTGGAGTTGCCAACTTAAGAATAATTTAATATATATTTAAAAGAACTAAAAAACCTGTTTCAAAATATTGTAAAGGTATCTTATACGCTTTTATTGAAATATCTCCTATTTAACTCTCTATCCTTTAGAAAAATAGTGTTTTGCAAATAACGGCTTTGAAAGCATTTTTGCATTGTTTTTAAATTAAAGAAAATTTCCTCGTAAATCAATAATATGTAAAAAATTAATTTCTTAAAACGTCTATTAAAAATTTCAAAGTTTGCTTCGCATTCACACTTAACTGAAATCATTCTTACAGCTTCCAATCATACATAGAATTTAACTCAATCACAAATTCTCGGTTTTCAAACCATCATTATTAACCACCAATTCTTACAAAAACTCCAACAACTTATTTTCTTAAACTTACTTTCACTGATATTAAAGCCTTTGCGTTATTCGAAGAAAATAGTTATATACTTATGTACACATGTATATGTATATTTAATACTGAATAACCACTGAACAATGTTACCACTTCCTTTTATTCTTTGACAATTCTCGCTTATCTTAGGCAACTTCCACTAAACAGACTTCGTAAACTGTTGAAATTGCACAAAGTTCGGTAAACATTTCAATTTACTTTCACAATTTTTGCAGAGGATAGAAACTCAGGGGAGGCTATTTGCTTCGGCAAGCCATGCGGTAATAGAATAAAGGTGTTTTGACCACAAACACTTCACATTTTTCCATTCTATGAAGACACACACATGCCTACGTTCTCACATTTTTCTTCCTCACTACAAAAACTTTCAAAAGTGAAACTAATTCGACATATAAATATAACCACACTTATATGACATATTTATATTGGAAAATTTAACCAGGTTTAACCAAAGTGAAGCGCAAATGCACATAACCTCAAAGAGCATTGTAAAATCATAATTTAATTTCTGCCAAAATAATTTTATTGGTTAGGTTTTTTGGTTTGATCACTTTGCAGTTTTGGTTGTTTGCTAGCGGAGAAGCTTATTGAGTGAGTGAGTGTTCTCAAACATTTCTACTAATGGAAACATTTTACGAAGCAGAAGTTAAGTATATTCGACTCAATACTGAAATAAGACGATCCCACAACCATTTTCAACTAAATATCATCCATAAGAGCTGCAAAGCGTGCTGTGCATACAAAACGAATTTTTAGTTACAGTTTTGATTTGGGCGACCTACAGTTGCAAAATTTTCAATATGTAAGAAACCTTAAGAAAATTAACAACCGATTTTGGGTTCACCATTAATGTTCTAGATAAGAGGCGGAGCTCTAACTATAATAGAAATTTCAAGTTTCGGCTCAAAAGCACGGCAGGTTAACAAAGCGGTCAATATATGAAACCGAATAAATACCAGAAACTACCTTAGCCTTTAGATCCATTAAAAATCCGTTATTACCAGTAATTTCTGCTTTCGAAATGTTGAGTCACTTCTCAAGGCGTAAAACTGATATTTTATAAATCTCGCGGAAGACATTTCTCTCTCTCTCTCTCTCATAAGCATGATTAATGCCAACAGCAAGACTTAAAAGGGTTTTATTGGTTCAGTGAAACAAAACACAACACAACTCTGGCTACAACACATCTCTTGAAGGAAGCCAGCTGCTCTAGAACTTATGGTATGAAGCTTCATACATACATATATGGTGAAAAAATCGAAAGAAATTATAATTTAGTTTCTTTTGCTGTTGTAATCCTAAAATTAAGATCTATTAAAGAATTATTCATGACTTACGAAACTAGCCTTGTAGGTATATATATTGGTAGCTTCAAGCTACACTCCATTCAATACTCAAAAAAAGTATTACATATCTATATACATAGTATATAGTGTGTGTCCATTCTTTTTCTGTAGCTACTGTCTGTGCCACGCAGTCTTAATCCACTCTCATAAATGCATCTGCTTATATCTGTATATAATCTTTTTCTCATTTCTCCCGCAGCTACGCTGGCCGCACAGAATTGCCAGACAATCTGAAAGTGCTCTTCCGCACGGTGGCCATGATGGTACCTGACTATGCCATGATTGGCGAAATCACTCTATATTCGAACGGCTTCGACCAGGCGCGAATACTGGCACAAAAGATTGTACACACATATAAATTGTGTTCCGAACAGTTATCCTCGCAATCACACTACGATTACGGTAAGTCAAAACCATATATACCATATACATGTGCAAGAATTTAATGAGGTATATGCGCATGTTTGTATAGATGTGAACTATTAATAAGAGGTTGTACGACTGACTGCCCAACTGAACCGTTCTTTCATTCAGTCCGCGATGAGTTCGATTTATTGTCGATAATGTTTTTCAAGTGCACATAATGATGTATATAACATGTGTTTATAGTATATGTTATTAAGTATCTATGTGTGAATATACATTCATATGTACTTGAAGAACTCTTATCACCTATAATAGCGAAAGAATTCTCGAAAATGTTGAATGAATTTTATATTTATGAATAGTGCGAGTGGTGTTGCGCTGACAAGTTGCAGTGAAGTGCAGCATTCTCAACGAGAAAGTGAAAAAAAGATTGTAAAATGGAAGTACTACATCAATAGACGCAGGTGAGATTGCGGAAATGCGCGCTCAGCGATGATTTGCTTTGTGACATTATTTCTTTGTATATTCCTTCCTTTCGTTTGCTCCGTGTCATCCGCTCAAATGCTTGCGTTAGTGCTGATTTCTTTGCTTTTACTCTTCAGGATATTTTACAATGCTTTAACGGTAGCGAATGTGTTCCATACTTTGAAAAAATTTATAAATAATAATTTGGCTTTAATATATGTATATTATAAAAGTAGAGGTTTCTTTTGAAATATTTACGCCTTATTTGTTCCGGGTAAATATCCGAAGAACTAGTTTTTCGCAGAAGTTTGAATTAAATTTTGTCGGAGTAGCAGAAGTAATTGCTCTATTGGATTAAGCTGAAGCTTAAAATATAATATGTGTTTAGAATCAAACAGAATACAACTTCTAAGACCCTTTCCAACAATCAGATATCTTACCTATTCCATTGGAACAACGAGTCCACTAAGTTAATGTCGTTATGGCACCAGAAATGGGTCAGAAAGTATTAAGCTTTCCGGGAAGGTTGTAACAGCCAGAAGAAAAAGACGGAGGCCCTATAAAATCTATATGTAAATGATCAGTGCCGCGGGCTGAATCGATTTAGACATGCCCGTCTGTCTCTATATACGCGAAATACCCATTTAGTTTTTGAGACATCAACCTGAAATTTTGCACCCGAGCTTTTCTTTTCCAAGATGCTGCTCTTTTGTCAGAAACGCCGATTTCGAACCACTGTAGCATGAAGCTACCATACAATCTGAACGATCGAAATAAATTACTTGTATGGAAAACTCTTTCATTATCACTATCTTCATCAAATTTGGTTTTGGTTATAATCCAAGGCATTTATTGCCGATCTGAAAAATAATCTTCAAAGTACAATTCAATTTGAGTTTGAAACGATTTAAAAAAATTTAATAGATTTCTCAACTATGGTTCAATTATGCCAAATTTAATAACAAATGACTGCAAATTTGGAGTAAAAAATTTTATTTCATCCCAATAGCAATTTATAGCAATCATAACTCATATTGATGGCTTTCTAATATATTAATCGTTTTTCTCGAGAGTTTCCGCTTTCACTTATTTGTCACATTATTGGATTTGTTTTGTCATTGAATTCGGCATTATCGGTTGGGTTATTGAGTTTGTTGTACCGAGCTAATATTAGATGATTTTATAACAGATGCTTTGTTACACATGTCGTTCTCAATGAGGCAATACTTCTTTCGGAGTTGGTCTTTTTCACAGCTCTTACTTGATTTATACTCTGGTTTCCCATATCATAATGATCGACATAAATGTGCAGCAGATCGAGCACCTGTGGATCGGTTTCGCACCCTTACTCTAGTTGATAATGGGCATCCTCAGAGACGCCGTAAGGTGCGCACCGATTACGCTATTATTGTTGTGAAGCTGAACATCGAAAGATGCTGTGGCTATCTATTTTATGGAAGATCTTGGTTTGCGGGCTTATAAAACCCACTTGTACAAGAATTGAGCCGAATGACTATAAATCGCTTCACTGAAATCTTGTTTAAATGCGAATAATATACAAGCAATTGTTGAGACGCAGTTATGTTCCCAAATAGCCACTGTTTGGTGTGTTCTATTGGTAGAGGGAATCATTGGTTCATATTTCTTCAAAAGTGAAGCTGACTATAATGTTACAGTCAAGAGGAAGATATAGAGCTATGATTAATAACTTTTTCGTACCTGAATTGGAGGATATAGATGTGGACGACCTTTGGTTCCAACATGACGGCTCTACATACCATACAATTAACGAAATAACCAATTAATTGAAAGTAGCTTTTAGTGAGAGTATTATCTCGCGTCTTGGGTCTATGATGTGGCCTTAAAGATCATGAGGTTTAGCGCCACTGGACTATTTTTGTGGGGTTATGTGAAGTCGATTGTGTACGCAGATGTGCAGAAATCGATTGACGCCTTGAAAAATAATATTCGGCGCTTTACTGCTTACATACAGACCCAATAGCTGCAAAAAGTGGTTGAAAGTCGAGAATCATCTTGGATTTATGCTTTGGTGGTCACTTGCCGGAACTCATTTCAAAAAAAGTATGCCAAACTTAATAATTTCAATAAATTATATGTATTTTATTTCTTGTTGAAAACCATGTGACTAAAAAATACACCTTTTTACACCAAACTTCAAAATGGCACTCTCATATCGCTGCGAACGTCAAAGCAGTCTTTTTGCAATACTCCTATATAATTGACCCCTGGAAGCTCCTGCTAAAAGTCTTCACAATATTATTGTTTTCATATTGGAGCACATTTACATATCGACTTTGGGAGCACTTTTGGTTGATAAATTGCAGAAATGTTGAAAAGAAATTGCGGAATATCATTTCATTTGTTTTCGTTGTTGTTGTGGGGACCAAAAAATGTTAATTCACAAGTTTGACAGCGGCATTTGCGTGAGCGGGCGAAATAGCCGCGTTACTGGTACCTACTCACTCAATAACGATGAGATTTATGTCCGCAAACACTGATAGATATCTTCTTTCGACTTTCAATAGAAAAACTTATTTTGTGAATGTTAACGCCTTGCAGAAGTGTCGAAATTGGGGAGAAACTTTTGTGGGTGTTACCCATAAAGATATGTAGATTGTGTATATGTGTGCAATAAAATATAAATTTTACTGTCATTCGCGAAATTTTCACGTAGGAATTCGCTGACGTTTCTTTCGAAAAATTAATACGAAAATCCACAGAGGTTAAAAAGCTGCCAAATAGTTATCGATGATTTTGAATTTATGCGCCAAAATATCAAAGTGTCACGAGACGCGAGCCGGCGCTGAAAAGGAGAGTGAAAGGGAAATTATTTCCACTTAAAGCTTAACATTTAGCAATTTTCGTTCGTTGAAAACTATTTGTTGCAACGAAAAACGCACACAACTTTTTTTTACTTACGAATTTGTAGTTTTCTTAACATTTTATTAATATCCTTCTTAACTGCATTAAGTCAAATTTTGCATTACGCGCTTTGTTAAAATTTTATTTTTTACATTTTTAAAATCATTTCTCCAGGTATGCGCGCTGTTAAGTCCGTACTGCTGGCTTCCGCTTCGCTCCGACGTCTATATACCACATTGCCCGAAGCGCAAATTGTGTTGCGCGCCATTGTTGACGTGAACTTGCCGAAATTCTTGGAACAAGACGTTTCGCTCTTTGTTGGCATTTACATGGATTTATTCCCTGGTACCGAACTGCCCGAGGTAAGTTGCAGATTTTATCTTTACAGCTTCTATGAAGCGCTTATTTAAATAAATGCGAAATAGCTATGAAATAAATATGAAATACTCCTTAAGTATATGGGGTGATGAGCAAATTAATAAATGGGCTCTTATTAATTGTTAAATCAAAGCATTTTACTTCTAAGAAAGTTCACAAAAGAGGTATAGAAATAAAATGAGAATTTAAGGTGAGAATCTAACTTTAATAAAACTGGAATGACCCAATTGTAAGCTATATTTCAGAACAAATCCAAAATTTAAAAAATTATTATGTATTCTTTCAAATATTTCAAATGAATTATTAAATTAATTTTTTATTTTAGCCCAAACGCGATGATATTCTAAAATGGCTGCATATTAATCTGAAAGAGCAAAATTTACAACCAACTCCGTGGTTTATCGAAAAAATATTGCAGATTTACGAAATGTTGCTCGTGCGACATGGTTTGATGATCGTTGGGGGACCCATGGGTGGCAAGACAACGGCTTATCAGGTGAGTAGAGATCGGATGTAGTACATAAGATGGAAGCAGTACTGGACAACCAAAAGAACGCGCACGCCGAAAACTTTTAAAGCATTTTACGAAGTGATTTTACAAATTTCTTACTCAATTATAAATAAAAATACTTTTAAATTGATCTCACTTGCCATCCAAATATGTTTTTTTATACAGATGCTCGCTGTAGCATTGCGTTGTGTCAGTCTTGATCCTGATGCTACGTTGAAGGAATTTCCCGTCAATTATCGTATCATAAATCCGAAAGCCATTACCATGGGCCAGTTGTATGGTCGTTTTGACCCGGTTTCCCACGAATGGTATGATGGTGTGTTGGCGAAAACTTATCGAGAAATGGCCACCGCACCAACCACTGAACGCCATTGGGTCTTTTTCGATGGACCCGTCGATGCTGTGTGGATTGAAAATCTGAATACGGTCTTGGATGATAACAAGAAACTTTGTCTAATGTCTGGTGAGATAATACAAATGACCAAAACAATGAATATGATGTTCGAACCAGCCGATTTGGAGCAGGCCTCACCGGCTACTGTTTCACGCTGCGGCATGATCTATATGGAACCATCACAACTGGGTTGGCGCACATTTCATAAGAGTTTCTTGAATGTTTTGATCGAGACCGTGGGTCTAAATGAGATCTATATGACACTGTTCGATGATATGGTCGACTGGTTGATTCCGGCCGCTTTGGCTATACTAAAAGAATGCAAACAAATGGTTGAACCGTCACCCATGTATCAGTATAAGGTTTGTAGCATTGGATCTATAGTCTCTCTGCATTTTCACGCTTTTGAATTTATATTTGAACTCGCTTTGCTTACGTTCTTTATATTTTTTTATCGACATTGCAGATGTTCTCACGTTTCTTTTTTCATTTTTTGGACAAACATAAAACATTTAATCAAGTTTGGTTCCAGCAAATGTTTCTCTTTTGCTTCGCTTGGGCTTATGGATCTGCTTTGACAGGTAACTTTCTTATATTTTTACGAATAATTTAACACAAAACTTGTACTAGAAATGTCGGCGCCATAATATTTTTTTCGAAGCGTTCCTGCAAGTTTCCCAAGCCATAATGGGAATGCTTCGACTTCCGGTTCAACGAACATATATTCCAGGATTTTATCAAAATCACTGCGTTGGTGGATAACGCTTAATTGTTTATAACTTGGGAGCGCAGTAGACCTAATAATGGCTTAAGGATGGCTGCCTACCAACAAAAGTAATTTTAGTAAAAAAATTCAGAATACTTAAAGAAATACCTAGATGGCGAATATCTTGGGAGTTCTTACATCCTGAAACTATTCGCTGACTTTCTAATAAGCATGTATTTTTAATTTTCAGAGAGGAGCTCTACCGCATAAATGAAAATTGTCTGTTTATTCAGCTCGAGATATTTTTTACTAAAGCACACCCTAAATGTATACTTTTATAATCTGCTCTGTTTCAGTTAATGGCCAAAAGCATTTTGACACACTAATCCGCAAGATACTTTACGGCGCCAATGAAGAATATCCGCGCCCCAAATATTTCTCACTCAACCGCGGTCAAATGTTTCCTGAAAAACTTTCACTCATGGACTATCGTTTCGACGAAGTGGAAAACTGGTGGACCTGGCAGAAGTCCACCGATGACCCCACCGCCACCGCCAATATATTCCCCGAACGTGCGATCATCAGTGAGCTCATCGTGCCGACAAAGGAATCAGGTCAAATTACCTATTGGCAAGAGTTTTGTATCAACAAATCCTATCCAATGCTGGTTATTGGACCCACCGGTACCGGCAAGAGTGCTGTCATCACAAGCAATCTGAATGCACTGCCTAAGCACACAAATCTCGTCAACATTGTAAACTTTTCGGCACGCACAAGTGCACAGCTGGTGAGTAAACGAATGAGTGTGTGGGCAAGAAGCTGGAGCAGTGTGGTTGTGAGTGAAAGGGTGTGTGGTTGCAAAAATGGCAAGTAAGCACGTGTGCGGTTGTGTGTAATGTCGTGTTGGTGCGGATAAAGTGATGTACTGCCAATATGTAGCATGTTGTATGCATAACGATTGTTGCTACGAAAAGTTGCTTGGAAATTGTTCAGTTATTACAGCAATTTCGGTAGCTCGTTTGCCACTGCAATTGCTGAGATCTACTCAAATGCCGAAATTGGCAACAGCACGACACTGTTTTGCTTGCCATAAATACTCGTGTGCTGACACGTGTATGTGTGTGTGTGCGTGCATGGCTGTTGCTACAAAGTTTCTATTTTTGAGGTAAGCACTGGAAATTGGAGCGGCCGAGAATGCGTAGGTGCAGCACAAGTGCCTGCAATGCCCATACTCGTAAACACTACGTGCACACACACACACACATATGTACTGTACACTCATGCAAATTCCAGTTCGGTTGTATTGTTGTGTGCAACAGTTTGTCTGAAATCTAACAGGACGCATGGTCAAGTGGCTGCGCTGGTGCTTGTGCGGTTGCCATTGAAATTGAGTTTGGCAACAACAGCAACCACAACGATATCGCCTATAAAACCGCCAGCAACTTAACGACCGCTGCCACTAGTGAGCTTAACTTTTGCACATAAACATTATTGCCTGTTGGCCCGTCTACCGAAGCGGGTTCATTCAACTGCCACCGTGACCCTGCTACATATTCAAACTGGCTGCTGCCCCCCAAGCGAAAGGCAAAAGATAATAATCACCTAAACTATGAAAGCCATTATTTTTTATCTCGACGGCCCAAATTCTCTTAATTTAATTTTTACCTATTTAATTTTATTTTTTGTTTTATATTTTTTTTTTGTTTTTTGTTTAGCCCTATACAAATTAGTTTGCTTTTAAATTATTCACAATTTGACATTTACATTCACTCGCCAACCTCTAGTTAGCCATTAGTTGGCAGTTAGCTGGCTCGCTTGCTTTATCGCTTTATTGGCCAGCGTTCGGCGCTGAGCGCTTTGCGATTCGATTATGCTAATCAGTTGGCACTCTTTTGTTGCTTTCAACCAAATACAAAACGTAAAAATCGCGCTTTAATTTCTATTATTCTAATTCTTTTGTAAACCATAAATTTTTCGGCAAACACACCCACACATACATACTGTTTGAGAGGTTACTTAATTCTGCCACTAGAATTCATTTATCTTCGAAGCAACCTATTTTATTTAATTGTTGGAACCAAGCACAGAATTTTAGGTGGATTAATATATACATGTTAAAATAACTGTATTTTTTTACGGGTTATGTATTTTGTGTCTGCATGATGAACCGCCCATCCAACTTTTCTTTCGAAAACGCACTGAGTATAATTTCAAAAAACCCAGGTTCTTCTGAATTAGGATATCATGAGATTGGATTGAAAAAAGTGCAAAAAGAGGAATAAAGATATTTTATTGGAAAAAATATGTAAATTGAGTTTGAAATAATGATAAAATATTATCAGTAGCTGGGAAAACTTAGAAAATGTCAATCACAAATGAACTAGCTCATTGCGAACATCCACAGTAGTCTAGAGCAGTGTTCGGCTTAGCACAATTGTTTCTACGTTTCTACGTATCTATGTACCTATGCTCTATCGCGCAAGGTCATGCCGCTAAAGCAGATGTGCTCTGCACGAAATCCGTTATGATTGGGAATGCATTTTGGTATTACGAAAAACGGAGAAGACAAGTAAGACTCTCACTCCACTAACACTGTTGAGTCGCCCTCCATACGAATACAACTCAAAAAAGAAAACCGTGTAAAAATGTCTACCACTGTCCAGAGCAATAAGCAATTTAATTTCAATAAATTTGAAATTAAAACCTGGGCGTATGAAATTGTGAACATTTCTTATAATGTATACTTATATTTTCAACAAAAATAAAATCTTCTGGAAGTTTCATGAAGAAACCATTTCGTCCATATAACTAGTAAAATAGAGGTTTTTGCGTTAGAATCTGCTATTTTTATCAATTGTCCAGAGCCAATCCACGTTTCAATTGATTGAAGAAGTTTATGGCGATGGTTGCCTATTCCGTAGCAGAGTGCACGAGTGGTTTAACGTTTTCAAAGTGGTCGTGAGGACATAAATGACGATGAACATGTGGGTCAATCAAAATCCGTGATCCCCGAAAATTCCATCGAAACTGTGCGTGAATTCATTACAAATCAGCCGAAATCGTGACTGAAATTCATGGAAATGAAATTGAATATCTCCAAAACATCGATTTATCGCATTTTGACCGAACATTTGGGCTTACGAAAGGTGTGTGCACGGTTTGTTCCGCACAAATTGACTCATCGATCGACGCTTGTGACAGATTATTTGACCAAAAATCACATTTTTAACATTAACCACTCCCCGCATTCACCTGATATAGCACGGTGAGACTTCTTCCTTTTCGGGAAAATGCATTTGCCCATGAAAGGAAAGCGTTATGCAGACGTAGAGGCCATTCAAAAGGTTTATGCCAACGAGCTAAAACACTAGTTCAACATGCTTTTGGACTGTGCAAAAAGCTGTATTGAAGTAGAAGGAGATTATTTTGAATAAAATAAATTGATTTTGCCGCGAAAAAACCATTTGTTCTGTTTTTTTAAGTCCTGTTTACTTTGGAACACACCTTGTATATATTTACATATACCAAGAGAACATGCCATAACAAGATAGTAAATGAAAAAGAAGAGAGAAGATAAGGTAGAAGAGAGAAAGAAGGAAGAGAAGATTTCAAACTTTGAGTCAAACAATGTCAACTTAGAGGTCAAGCTAAGGGGCACGCGTAAAGCTGGTGGTCAAAGTTAGGGATCAACTTTTGGTGAAAACTAAAAAAAACTGTTCTTCCGATTCATTAATCTACAATCTAGATGACTATTTATCGAATATATCGATCAAGGTCTGCGTTATCCCAAAAAAAATTTGATGCAAATATTTCTCGAACATAAGCATATTCTCGTTTTATGCCAGAAATAAATAGAAGAACTACTGGAACTAACTTTTAGCCTCAGTATAACTAATAAAAAGATTCCGTCTTTATTTTGGATTATAACGATTCACAGTTTCGTCCACGGACTAAAGCATTGTACAAATTTGGTTTCTTTTTGGTTCCAACTAACCTCCGCCCAAGCTTACCTCTTATTATAATCTGTATTGAGAGCGAAAAGTAAAACGAACATGCCATTATTCGCGTGCGCCATTTATTGTTAAACGCCTTATATATTCATTCGCATGAGAACTTTATTGCAACAACAAACATTACTACATTCGTAAATGACAGGTATTAAAACGAAATAGGCAATAAGAATATGTTATTAGGCAGCCAGCATTAGAAGTGACTAAATTATGCAAATTTGAGTAATTATCGAAGAGGTAATGTGATTTATGCCCTAGAAAGGCGAATATGTATCTACTGTTGTTGGCCAAAAACAGTATGCATCCATATATTACTATATTCGAAAATTTTGGGATGTGGGTTACCTTTTGATCAGTTGAAGCTCGTGCGCGATTTGAAATTGAAAATGTCCATAATGTGAAATGTTAAAGACTCAGATTAGCATCTGTTCGCATCTTCCAAAGTCTTTTCTGTTGAAAAAGTTTTATTGATAAACAAACCAAGTAAAATAAATTTAACTGTATTCTATAAAAATATTGAAAATTTACGAGAAAGTTGCCACTGAGATTATGAGATTATGCACTTTTTATGGTGACTGCTCCTAGAAATTTCAATAAAAATCCAAGCAGAATAAATAGGCAGCTACTATACATATATTTTTGGTCGAGCGTTCACCCAAGAATTTTAGACCGTAACCCTTTGAAGAGAAGTTTTAAATATGATTTTTCTAGTATTGCAACGAGTTAATGCGTTATAAAAATTATAAAAATAAATCTAATTTTCTTTAACTATATATGTATGTATGTGTACATATTCAAGCTCAACAAACTTAAAATACATGGACTACATGGGCTGCAAAGTCTCTGGCTTGACCAAGAGATAATGAATACAAAAAGTCTAGCCTTAGCTTAAACTACTAACCTTAACTAAAATACCATCAAAGTATCATGGCATCTCAATCAGTCCATTAGTTCCCAAGTAACAGTTTCTATTCCTATTTGTGACAACGAATGAATCATGGATACTTTGTACCATACCTCAGTTCAATCAGCTGTCCGCTATATGGTTATTCCCGTTGAAGGTTGTCCAAAGCGGCCGAAAGCCTAAAATATGGACGTTAAGATTTTATACAGTATTTTCTTAAATTCATAGTCATTCTCTAGTTGATGAGAATATAGTTAACCAATTCATAAATAATTGTTCTATGTCCAGTTTTATTCACTAAATACACCAGGAATAAATTTCTCTACCATCTTTTTCACTTCTTTGCGCCGATTACG
Organism: Bactrocera neohumeralis; assembly: GCF_024586455.1. Classification (NCBI taxonomy): domain Eukaryota; kingdom Metazoa; phylum Arthropoda; class Insecta; order Diptera; family Tephritidae; genus Bactrocera; species Bactrocera neohumeralis. The sequence continues at coordinate 2,296,970 of NC_065923.1, forward strand.
GCGCCCTATGTTGACATAACATGGGATATGACCGCGAAAGCTGCTTTCAGACTCCTTAAACCTGATTACTCAAATAAATGTAAGCCTATGGACTCCTCGCACACTATGATTTTACTCCAGAATACTCGGCTCCGGCAGCGCCAGCTGTGTTGTCTCTGCTCACATACCTGCGAGGGAAGTATGAGAGGTAAGAACCAGAGCGAGCTTATTTACATGTGGATCAAAGCTTCTTAACCCTGGGCGTAGGCTCTTTTAGAGTGTTGACTATCCATTCTGATGGTGGGGCAGTACTGTTGGCATGGAGCTCGCTGACTTTACTTTAAAACTCCTTTCTTCTGGCATCAAGTTACTGTATGGTTACACTGATTTGGATTTCTGGCCACATCGAATCGCAGGAAACTGTAAAGCTGATGAGCTTGCTAGGTCAGGTACTTTAGTTTCATAATCTGCAGAGTGAAACGGGCAGCAGCTCCGTTGGCGTCTTCTGGGTCAGTACTGCAGGTTCAAGGCGCTTTGGCGTTAGCTGATATCTATCCACAGGATCTGGCTTGACAAAGCGCTATACAATAGCACTCTGGTTGGACACCCCCGGTATCTTGAGGGATCAACCACCCGGCATAACTTACTTTAACCTAACTTATCCTGACCTAACTTTAATTTTTGTAAGTGTGGGTACCTAACCTATTACTCTTTGGAAAACAACCCCAAAGAACACAAATGGAAATATTTTTTATATTAGCTGGACCATAAGACAACGTGGTAAGCATTTTGAAGGAATCAAGAACAAGAATGTCGAACAAAACCTTAAATGGGTAGCTGTCAGATACATATTATTTCCTGCTGAATGGTTCTCAAGAAGGGAAAGCTTGATTCGGAAATTTAATAAATCTACTAAACTCTGGCTCTTAAGCAAGTAATAAGGATGCCCTTAGCAGAGGTATTTAAAAATCCTGATACAGTCTCAACATTCTAAAATATGCTCAATTTTGTTTGATGTTGGTGCCTTGATGGTAGTGCGGCAAGTTCAGGAAATTAGCCGAACTTTTCTTCTCATTTCACATACAATTTGTTATTTTAGCGAGTATTTTTTTGCCGTCCACTCGCTAGAAATGGCTCGATATAGGCGAAAGCGTGCCAACTAACGCTGATAAGAATGAAGTCATGAATGTCATGAATTTTTACAAAAAATTATATAAGACATTTATATTATAGAAATAGTTTTACATAAAATTTTTTTCGTATCGTTTTTGCTTATAACATTATTCATTATTCTACTTTAAAGTCAACAATATTGAATTTGTGTACATATGTCTCCTTGTTTTACATTCCAGGTACAAGAGACCATCATGTCGAAACTGGATCGGCGACGAAAAGGCGTCTACGGTCCACCGCTGGGCAAAAGGGTAAAATTGTGCAAATAGCTTCATGGCATAAAAAATGATTAATTTACAAGGATTCACTTTATTTTAATTATTTCGATGCAACACGTTAACTTTTTACTCTTTCGCTGCTGTTTTCGTTGTTTTTGCAGTGTTTAATATTTTGCGATGATGTCGCCATGCCATCAAAGGACACCTACGGCTCACAGCCGCCACTCGAGTTGATACGCCAATGGTTGGATCACGGCTACTGGTCTGATTTGGTGGATACAACAAAAATTGAATTGGTCGATATGGTAAGCGGTACTGTGGCGGAGGCGGCGGGGTGTGTTGTTTAAATTGTTTATATTGGTGACTTTTTAACGGCAAAAGCTCTCTATGGTGAGCAGCAAAAAACAAACATGCAGATAAATAATGTACATGCTTACACATGCACACTGCCACAAATACATATAACTACATATGTATGTATGTACATATGTTGTTGCAAAGTTGTAAAGTTGCACATGCAGGTGTAAGTATGCACATGCGTGGGTGTGGGTGTAAGTGGCAGCACCGATATCGGTTCGTAAACAAAACACACTTGGCCACGTAGTTGTTCGGCGTGTTTTAAGTTGATTGCTTAAATTTACAACAAAAACAACAACAACAATAAAGGGAAATTTACAAAAAAAATGCCACATGAATGCGAAAGGGTTTCCATTTAATTAAGTGTGAGGACCTTTGACGACCCTCCTGCGTCCGAGCAGGACGAAACTTGTTTGCTGTGAAATTGAGCGCAGCACAGCAGCCGAAAAAATCCGTTACTTTTTCCCCCCACACATGTATTTATATACATACTGTAGATGTATAACAATCGAAGTGTGAGTGGAACGAAGGCTGCAGGAGAAAAATGCACGAAAAACGCGCAGCTGACAAACGCGAGTTCGGCAGCATTTTAATATAATATTGAAAAAAATACAACAATTTTGTAATATTTAAAACTTTTTGTACACAAAAAGGAAAAATAAGCGAAAGCAAAGGCACACACACACTCATACACGCAAACATACCGCTCGAACCCTAATTGGCTATGCAAGTGTTTAACAGTAAAAGCCAACACACACATACATATGCATGGCATATACAATACGTGTACTTACACATTTGGGGGCACTTCCGCATATTTCGGCTCTTTGGCAACGCGGTTAGCTGCCCACACAGCCAGCCAACCACCAAATTGCCGTACATATTACAAAAGTTTACATTCCAAAGTTGTTTTTCGAAACAATTTTTACATTTTATTGTTCTCATTTGACTTCAACTTTTTGGTGTTGTTATTGTAGCTTTTCGCTTTAACATTTTATTTATTGTTTTCATGCGAAAATGAAAATAAATTTTTAACATTTTTTAGTGGCATGGCAAGCAGAAGCAACAACAAACAAGTTTCAAGTTAAATAAAATAATGCGGCAAAGCTGCAAAAGCGCAAACAACAATAAAAACAAATGTAACTTGTTCGCGTGTTGTTTGTTTGGTCATTGCCATTGTCTTTTTTCATCTTCATGCATGCGTTTATTATGTTTCTATTGTTGTTGCATTCATTCATTGGCTCTTCACCCTCCTCTCTCCCTATATACATATATCTCACTCTCAATTATTTATGTATGCAGAGTTTCGTCGGCGCTATGGGGATGCCGGGTGGCAGCAACTTCATCTTTCCGCGTTTCTATCGTCACACATTTCTCGTCAGTGTGGACTCGTTCGAGGACTCGACCATCATTAAAATATTTACAGCGATTGGCGATTGGCATTTCGCCAAGGATTATCCGGAAAAGGTGGCGCTGCTGGCGCGGGTGAGTAATAATGCAATTAGCAAGCTAAAAACAAACATATTATTAATATATGTACATACATATGAATTATAGAGCCCTCGTATGTGCATATATATTTCTGTATTTATAACTGATTAGTTACCAAGATAATTTATCTTGGATGTGCGACGAGGATACTTCCCCGTCGTCGAATTTTGAATCAATATTCTTATGGCTATGGCTATGGGTGAGTTAAGTAAGCTATTTTGGATGCGAATAAAGAAATGCAAAAGGATCATAGATTTTAGATAAACAGTGCAAAGTAGAGTTGTATTTTTCCGCTTTTTGAGCGCACAGTGCTTTCGGAGTGAATGTTCATCTTCCTGAAGGAGACTACACTTCGTGACAGTACATCTACCGTTACCCAAAACTTTGTTGTTCATTCACTTGTAGTGTTAATAATGCATAATTGCATTGTAGAAAATCAAATTTTAGGCCGACTTGCTTTTCCTTTTTTGTGAAGTAGGTTCCACATGCTTGTGAACTGACGCCTTTGCCCTACTTTAGTAAGAAGAAGGTCGAAACATAAGTAAGATATTCCCAAAAAACTCGACTGCTTTCGATTTTTGGCGGCACATTCCATTTACGACTAAATGTTTTCCTGAGCTTGAGATTCTATAACTCGGTAATACTATATTCTTGATAGGTCGTCAAGGTAAGGGTTAGTAATCACTTTAAATCGGTGTCATTGTTTCGCTGACTCCTCAGATACTCCTGTGAGAAATCATTTAGGTATAAAAGGAGACGAAAAATATATATTAGACGATATTGTTTTCCCTGAAGAAGTTCAGATGAGTGATATTAATTTATTAAGAAGGAGACAAACCCTAAAAGGCCGCACTGAATTGAATTAATTTATATTATATTTGAGCGCTGTAATGCAAATTTTATTCAGTCTGAGACCATAATACTTTGTAATATTGCAGAATTTGGTTGGTACTTCTTCATAATCAATCTACCTTCTTTCTAATGCAAAGAATCCCAAGACTAATAATCAAAAACTTAGATGTTCTTAGATATTTAGATAACCTTTCGATATATACCCTTATCAAATTTATCCGAACGAACTAAGAAATGACTTACTGACGCCAGTCCTTGGCGACTACTAATGATGCACTTAAGAAAGTTACCGCAGTCTAGCATTGTTTACTACACTTATCTCACCAATACTTTCATGGAATACCACCTAGATTTGTAAAAAAGTACTTAAAATAGTAATATATAACAATATTAAAAGCATTTATACGGCCACATACATATATATATAGATGTATAAAAGTGTAATGTTAGTGTTTGAAGCATGTGCAATTTTCATTTGATTTCAGGGTCTTGCCGAAGCAATGGTCAACGTTTACCGTCAAGCATTGAGAGTATTCCTGCCAACACCCGCTAAATCGCATTATACATTCTCGCTACGTGACATCACTCGCGTCTTTCAGGGCATTGTCCTCGTTCCGGCTAAAAGGCTGCAGGAAGTTGAGAAGCTTGGCCGTCTGTGGGCTCATGAAACGTATCGTGTGTTTTACGATCGGTTTGTATGCGCTTATTTTAATGCTTTCGAACATATATATATATATGTATATTTATAAATCCACAAATACATACCTACAAGAGAATGGCAGATAAGCAGAATGATGTCAGACAATTTTGTGGTCGCCACTTTTCGCAATTACACATTTTTTACATTTTTGGCTCGCTTTTTATTTGCGGATACATGTCCGGAGCTAAAGTTGCTCTTAAGTTTTTATATAGTCCCGCTGCCGGTTATGGTCGGTGGTTTTGCGGTAATTACAACGCGCTGCATATGCGAGTTACTCACGGAAGTGATGCATAGCTTTACATATGGTGACGTGAAGGAATTTTGAGTGTGGCTGGAATTGGGTTAATACTCTTGAAGTAGCAGTTCCACTAAATTTTTGTGTAACTTTTCTTTGGCTGACAGAAATTGTCTTCGACTATTAAATATAAAATTATATAGTAGCAAAGCTTTGTGATTAAAACCGGAGGATAATTAAAAGATAATATTTCTTAACTGTGGAAAAAGTAGAAAAATTTTTAATTGTTGAAACAAGACGGAATTGGCAGCAAGGAACTATCTATTTAAAATTTATTTTTATTTTATTTTCTTTCTAAACGACCAATATATCGGGAATATTGTGTACAAATTTCAATTATAGTCAAACTAACGGAGTTACAGCGTTTTAAACGACCGGCCGTGATAACTGACTCTGAAACTTTTGAAACTTCAAATCGGTTCTCCCGATTCGTTATTTTTGAAGTTCGTGAACTTTAGAACTCAAAATCTACAGAACCGCTCCTTTTGAAAATTTGAACATTACTTCTTCACATAAATCAACAGGTAATCAGATGGAGTTTTCTTCCATTTTTTTTCTATTTTTTATTAACAAATTAACCGCGAAGCTGTTAAGCTAAAATCGCGTTTTTTACTTCCAAGTGCTGCAAAAAATAGAAAAAAACTCTTTCTGTTTACCTCGCAAAATACATCACCATTAAAACGCATATACATTTTTTTGTTTCAGATGATTGATTCAAAATTCATTGAAATTTTTTTCTAATATACTTCAAAAGTTGTACAATAATATGTCATTAAATTAAATAAAATTATACCACTCATGTCGACGCAAAAAACACAAATACATCCTTTTTTGCCTTTAAGATCTTACCTCCCATAACCGGTTCAATCATTTATTTTAAAATAAACCCTTCTGGGAAATCATCGGTATGATCAAAATTTCACACTTTTATATTGTGTGAAATGAAAATGATAAGCTATAACATCGTATTTTATTGAAATTATGGACTGAAGAGGAAAAACATGCAACTAGTCATTTATTTACTATATTTCAAATTTTTATCTATTTCGATCAGATCTAGCACCGATTTGAAGGGCTTTTGGTCTTTTTCTTATTGTTTCCTCCCTCTACTACGCAATGAAGTACAAAAAAAAATCCGTTGGCTTAGGGGTACACTTAACCTTTAAATTACTATGCACATTCTATTCTATTTATCGTGCATATCTGCTTTTGTGCACACCTCACTGCGCCGTGTTACTACGGTTACTTTAACCGCATTGATATAACAATTCATAAGCACGCAGCAAACCGCAGAAATGCAATTGCACGCCTTGCACTAAGCGCTCTTCGCTGTCGAAATCTCCCGTGCCACTGATTGCATCGCATTCGCATATATGTATGTGTGTCTTTTTGTTGTTTTTGTTATTCTAACTATTAAACGTTATTATTGCAGGTTGATTGAGAAGCGTGATCGCGACGCACTGCTGGACATGGTGAGCAATGCGTGCAAAACGAATATCCGCTTCCCCCTCGAGCAGGCGTTCGCCGACCGCATGGCCGATCCCAGCGCCAAAGTAAGCGATGATGATTTGCGAAATTTATTCTACGGCAATTATTTGGAACCAGATGCGGATCCGAAAATTTACGATGAGGTCGAAAGTTATGATAAATTGGAAAAACTGATGCACTACTATCTGCGCGATTACAATACATTCTCGCACACGCCAATGGATTTGGTGTTGTTTCGCTTCGCCATCGAGCATATATCGAGGTGAGTTAAGTGGTTGTGTGGCGGTCGACAACAATATGCGTTGTTGTTGCATGTGTGCGATGCATTATCAGCACTGACAATACAGTTAATGCACGTGTATGTGTGTGTGTGTGTGTGTGAGTGCTTTCCACAGCGGCGATGCAGCACTGATAGGCTTGCGGCTGCGTGCGTGCGTGGCGTTTACGTGACGTATTTCATGCAACGGTGAATTGCAGCCAACCAAGTGTGTGATTGCACATGCAATATTTACAAATACCGCTGCGCAAAAACGCACACATACACGAATGTAAACATACATACATATAAGCACACTTGCTGGCATACGCTTGTCAACACAATATGGCAACTCTATTAATTTCATGTTTTTTGCGGTAGCACACCACCGGCGCCGCCGCGCATCACACACACACATGCAAACCTGCAAACACACATGTGTATGTGAAGCCGCTGCTGCGCGCCATCACGCCCAATTGTCTTGCCGTCCACACTTTTGCGCTTGCGCTCGTGTGGTTTGCAACAAAACCGCCGTGCAACCAGTGGCCGTGTTGCACCGCTGGTCATCAAACCGACACAACACCGAAATTCACTTATCCGTTCATCTCCGCGCCATGCCACGCACAATTCGCTCATTGCCGCACTCACCACTCACAATCACTCACACATTAATATCAACATCAATCGCACTCATTTGTTGCATTTCATTTGATTTCATGCATTGTTGTTCTCGTTTATCCCGATGGCGCTTCTGCTGTCCTGCAATTGCTTTGGCCGCCAGAGTCTCGCGTGTGTTGCAGATGCCGCGCGGCAATATGCTCATGGTCGGCATGGGCGGCTCGGGACGTCGCAGCTCGTGCAGATTGGCTGCCAGCATTGCCGATTGCCGCCTGATGACGATTCAAGTGACAAAGACATATTCGCAAACTGATTGGCGCGATGATCTGAAAAAGATACTGATGACAGCCAGTTTCAATTTAAATCACACGGTCTTTCTTTTCACCGATGCGCAGGTGAGTTGAAATGTTGAAATGGAATTAATTAAACGCAAATGGAGTTTGGCAACTATTTGCATTCCCTTTGAAAGCGCAAAAATGCAAAATCACAAGAAAATTGAATTTTTGTGTGTTCGAATATGACAGCGTATGATTCTGTTGAGTTTCCGTTGCACCTTCGCATCACATCTGCAACTGCTCGACCAGCAAAAATTCTATGATAATGAACCAGATATGAAATTTCTATTGTAGTAATAAAAAAAGTAAGTAAGGTAGTTCGGATGCAACCGAACATTTTATACTCTTGCAACTTGCCACAATCAAATCCAGGGAAATACCCTGCAAAACGTCAATCAGAGGATCGGAATTCAAGGAAATTTATGTATAAATACACACAACTAATATTTATGTAAATACAAGGTGCGTTCCAAAGTAAACAGGACTTTAAAAAAGAACAGAACAAATGATTTCTTCGGCAAAATCAATTTATTTTATTCAAAATACATAGTCTCCTTCTGCTTCAATACAGCTTTTTGCACGGTCCAAAACCATGTCGAACGAGTGTTTTAGCTCGTTGGCATAAGCCTTTTGAATGGCCTCTAAGTCTGCATAACGCTTTCCTTTCATGGGCAAATGCATTTTTCCGAAAAGGAAGAAGTCGCACCGTGCCATATCAGGTGAATGCGGGGAGTGGTTAATGTTAAAAATGTGATTTTTGGTCAAATAATCGGTCACAAGCGTCGATCGATGAGTCAATTTGTGCGGAACAAACCGTGCACTCACTTTTCGTAAGCCCAAATGTTCGGCCAAAATGCGATAAATCGATGTTTTGGAGATGTTCAATTTCATTTCCATGAATTTCAGTCATGATTTCGGCTGATTTTCGATGAATTCACGCACAGTTTCTATGCAATTTCCGGAGATCACGGACTTTGATTGGCCCACATGTTGATCGTCATAAGCTGCATGCGCAGGACTAGATTGTTTGTGGAGACTAGCTAAACCAATTTTTGATAATTTGTTTATTATTTTCGTCTTTAATATCCCGCTTGAAGGGACTATTTTCACTTGTAAGTTTAATTCTTATTTTTTTGGAAAGTCTTTTCGAATTTTATGACATATATTTTGCGCTTAAAAATATCCCAAATACCAATATTCTTAAATATTAAGTGTATTTGCAAAACAAGCGAGTTTCACAAGTGGTATAATTAGTATACTTACCTACCTTGTATAATATTTGAGATCTAAATAGCTCTAGAGCAAGATACCTTAACCTCGTCAAAATTGGAGAAGTTATGAAGTGATAATATTTAATTATTTAAACAAATAATATATGGGCATTCTCATTTTGAACCGATTTCGGAATACTGATGTATTTGATGAGTCAAATTTTCATCCCAGAAATGTGTTGGATATTGGCTGTTACTAGCTTAGGAACAAGCGTTGTTATCAATTTATTTCAAATGTTGATCGGGGCGAAAGTCATGTAAACTTTCAAAAGAGAATGAAAATTCTAAAAGAGAGTTTTCAGTAACTAATTTACAATAATCTTATTTTCCGCCGCAACAGCTCATTTAATTTAAATTATTCCACTGAATCCGCTGAAAGTTGGATAATTACAGAGCTGAAGCTCTCACTTTTCTTTATTATCTGTATAATAACTTCAGGTCAATGGTACATGTCATGGCCTGTGGAACCCTTTATATTTTAGTAAGCGGACATTATGCAAAATAGTCAGCGTAACCTAAACAGCTCTCTGCAATAAGTTATTTTACTCGTACTCGACTGGATTGGTTATATTGATTATGCGAGCCCATAAATCAAAGCACATCGTAGGAATAAAGGGCAGTCTATGCAAATACTTATAACTTAATGAGTAATTTATAGCGTCCAAAATTTATATGCGACCATATTGGCACATACATATGTATATAAGTATATATCTTTATGTAGGAATGTAGGTAGACCTCCACAGTTGACTACTCAAAAGCATCAAAGCATATGCAACGTATGAATTGCCAGTCGCAATTTACATACATACATATACTATATATGTACGTATATGTTATTTGTAGGTAAGTATGTTCACTGAGTGACACAAATACAATACATAATTTGCGACTATCGGCTTATTGAATCTATAATTTATTCTAATAAGCAAACTGTGCCACCAAATCATTAATATTAATACATGCTTATGAATATGAGTTGCAAGTGTGTATTTGTGTATATGTGAGTGCATGCCTTGTCGATATATTGGCAAGCGTTAAGCTCAATTGTTAGCTGCACAGGTAATATTCAATAATTACAAAAATAACAGCTCCTAAACAGGGTAATGAGGAGCTCTTTCTCCAATATGAATAATACTTCATCATACATATGTATATAAATTAGCATGTATGTAGACGAAACTGGGATCCACTACAATAAACAATTATAAATATATGTACATATATGCAATAAAGTTGCAACCATAAATGTGTATAAAGAGCGAGTTGGTAGAGAGAATTGCATTTGCATAAAAGGAAACATTTGTCTTTGTGAAATTTGAATATTTATGTGCTACTTCTATGCTTCAATAATTTTCTTCTCCGATAGGAAAGACGAATGTCATTTCCTTATGGAATTATTCCGAAACCGAGTAATATGTATATACATACGCACAATATGTAATGCATTTACTAACAGTGGTAATTTAATCTTCATATTATACAATAGATATAACATTTTTATTATCTTGAAATATTATTGGGGACAGCGCACATTGATTGACATCATATGATACTGATACTACTACTAGTCTACTTGTGGGCTCGAAAATTATGCTAGAGCGCACCCGTAAAGTAGAAAAGGTTGCCAAGCGTTGTTCATGCGTTTTCTTATGATTTTTAGAAATTTACTAGATGTTACTAAATGACAATTTATCTCAGCCATTTTATGACTACTTGAACCTAAGGATTTTTCTGGAAATGGATACAAATTATGATTAAAATCTTTGGCATATTTTACATTCCATTATAGGTATATTAAAATATATTTTATTGAACCACAAAAAATCACAGTTAGCTTTATTAAACCATCTGTTTTCGATTCGTCAAGTGTTTGAGAGTAGCGAAGCGAATGCACTTACTATTCTAAATCGACTTTTTTGTGGATACATAAATCCACGAACAGAGTTGATAACTGCTTATTAAAAATTCGTAAATAATTTTTAAGTAGGTAAAGTAAATCATTTGCGAATTTTTTGTAGATTTTGTTGACTCAATATCATATTTTTACATTCTTGATACTCTTAGTTGGTTTGTAAGCCTTTAAGTATTAGTATTTTTCGCCTATTGCTTTATAATTAGATAGAACTTCAGTCTTTTGCCAACGTTTTTGAAATAAACTACAAACATCTAAAATATTTATAAATTTATCATATAAACTATTTTTAAAATCAAAAAAGATCTCCATCATATAAATTTTGAGATCATAATCATTAAAATGATAGTAAATAATTCTTATATGGTAATCCTCTGGGCAAAATTACTGAATATAAATATATTATATTAATACTTGTCATTAGAGTAATACATAAAGGATCCTTATACAACTGATCATATGGTCATTACTTTTGTTGGTTTTAGAAGTTATTTAGACCGCAATTGGATCATATTTAAAATAACCGGACAATACCAAGCTGTTCAACAAGTTTAGTCGTTCGATAAGAGAGGGCGTTGATACTAGCCTAAAATTTATTTTGTTGGTACACTCTTCATACATGTGAACGTATGTGAAGTTTCATTTCAATCTGCCAATTCATTCTCTGTTAACAAGCCATTTAGTGTCGCCGTGTCACAGAATTTTTTTACAATCGAAAAATTTGAATATCGTGCAGTAATAAAATTCTTATTTTTGGAAGGCGTAGCACCAAAAGAAATTCACCAACGAATGTTAAAAGTGTATAATGATTGTTCACCTACAATTAGAACAGTAGAAAGATAGGTTGCTGAATTTAAACGTAGTCGTACAAGCCTCGATCCACGTTAAGGACGTCCAAAAAGCGCATCAACACGACACACGATCATAGCCAAAATACTGAATATGGTTTTGGAAGATCGCCGATTGACTGAGAGAGATTTAGTAGAGGATGTACACATCTCATTTGGCAGTGCGGGCCATATTTTAAGTGAAATTTCCAGTTTTAGAATGCTGTGTGCACACAATGATACAAAAACAAATTCGAATGCGACTTTCTCAACAACATTTGGAGCGTTTTAAAAAGAATAAAGCGGATTTTGTGCTTCGATTCATTACTAAGGCTGAGACTAGGGTCTATCACCATGATCCAGAATCAAAATAATAGGCTAAAGAGTGGTGTGAACCTGGTTGTTTGTTTTCGAAACGAGTTCGTGGCCAGAAATGGGCCGAGAATGTTATGGCATCAGTTTTTTGGGAAGCGAGGCGAATTTTGTTTGTGGATTACTTGCGAACTGGTAAAACAATTAATTCTGAATATTATTGTAACCTTTTGGACTAGTTGATGGAAAAAATTCGTGTAATAATTCTGTTTGTAGAAATATGAAATCCTTTTTATACTTGTCATAAGAGCATTTTGACAATGCCTAAAATTCATGAATTAAAGTTCGAATCGTTGGAGCATCCACCGTATTCACCAGATTTGACCCCCGACGGCAAGCGTTTCTCATCAAATGAAGAGGTCATAACGGCTGTTGAAGGGTATTTTGCAAACCTTCCGGATTCTCAATTCAAGGATGGGATCCACTGTTTGGAAGATCGTTGGAGCAAATGTATTAATGTTCAGGAAGATTATATTGAATAATAAAGTATATTTTGAATCATAAAATTGTGTTTGTCTTATCAAATGACAAATCTTATTGAACAACCTGGTATTTCATGTTTTAATCTTTTTCCTCAAATATTTTGCTTCCATGCATATGCTACTCGTATACAAGAGCTGCGGAACTATCGATAGTCTGACCACTCTATAGCTTCGATAGATAAAAAATACTATCGATAGTACCATCGATTGTTATATTGCTTATACCTCTTTCTGGTAAAAAGAAAATTATTGAGTATAAAAAATTATATCATCACGTTCTTATTCCCCTTCCAAAACCCAACACAACTGCAACAAGCATTCCATACACCTTCGCTCCATGTAAACAGCTTGGTACCACAACTTCATTAGTACTTTCATACATATATTTACTGTATTGGCTTATCTGCTGGAACAATGTGCCCCTGGCCATAATACCAAATCAAATTACAATGAGGCAAAGTGCATAAATAGTCGCATTAGGCAATGTAGTGCAAGACAAAGTGCCGAGGCAAGCGGTTGGGGAGGAAGCCAGCACGACAGTGACCAAGCAACAATTCAACTAACAATAAATATTAATTTTACACTGTGTTTCACCATACAAATAGCCAACAGATTGTAGATATTACATACTTACTTGTAATACCATTGAAGACGACATGGTCACACAAACCGGTGGCTGACTGACGTCGATAGAGATTCCATAGATGCGCATTCAGAGTAATACATAGATACGCAAGGGACGGATGATGGTATGCAGACTCTGTAGGGAATTAGAAATGGAGGTTTAACTTGTATTTTTACTGCAAAACTGCAATTTTATAAATATGGTTACCAATACTATGGTAGTTACGCAGCTGTGGTGTATGTCTGACTATACTATGGTGAATTTAGTAATTTTGTTTTCAAATGTACATACATTAAACATATTTTTTGTTTCAACACCGAAGAATTTGTCCTTCTTCTTAATTTGCGTAGCGCCTACGCGATTATAGCCGAGTTAACAACAGCGCGCCAGTCGTTTCTTCTTTTCGCTACGTGGCGCCAAATGGATATTCCAAGCGAAGCCAGGTTCTTCTCCACTTGGTCCTTCCAACGGAGTGTCTTCCTCTTCCTCTACTTCCCCCGGCGGGTACTGCGTCGAAAACTTTCAGAGCTGGAGTGTTTTCATCCATCCGGACAACATGACCTAGCTAGCGTAGCCGCTGTCTTTTAATTCGCTGAACTATGTCAATGTCCGTACAGCTCATCGTTAAATCGAATGCGATATTCGCCGTGGCCAACGCGCAAAGAACCATAAATCTTTCGCAGAACTTTTCTCTCGAAAACTCGCAACGTCGACTCATCGGTTGTTGTCATCGCCCAAGCCTCTGCACCATACAGCAGGACGGGAATTATGAGTGACTTATAGAGTTTAGCTTTTGTTCATCGAGAGAGGACTTTACTTCTCAATTGCCTACTCAGTCCGAAGTAGCACTTGTTGGCAAGAGTTATCCTGCGTCGGATTTCCAGGCTGACATTGTTGGTGGTGTTTACACTGGTTCCCAAATATACGAAACTATTTACAATTTCAAAGTTATGACTGTCAACAGTGACGTGAGTGCCAAGTCGCGAGTGCGACGACTGTTTGTTTGATGACAGGAGATATTTCGTCTTGCCCTCGTTCACTGCCAGACCCATTTGCTACTAGTAGTTCTAATAATATGCTCTGGAGTTTCCTCATTTTAACTATATTTCGGTTTTAGTTCTTAGCACACTGCTCTAATTTTCTCACGGGCCTTTTTACATGCACCCAAGTGGTCCAAGAGAATAACAATATTTATTGTTTCGCATGACATTCGACGACTGATGGGCGAGTTTTGCCGGAATGGCAGCAAGGATCATAAGCAATTTACACGCCCACAATTCACACAAATAACAGTGGAGCAACTATGAAGGCATTAATTGTACACTGCCATACTTTATATTTATATGTATAAGTATATATTTGAATATCAATTTGCATACCGGCATATAAGTATATAGGTTTATCTGGGTCCAGAGTAACAATTTGAAATTGTTGCCGATATTGTGGCAGAATGTATAGACATTGGTAACAAATGTTAGAACAAAATCAATTAAATTGTATGACAAAACTACGAACAAAACACTAGAAATTTATTGTCGAAATATGGATATACAGTTAGATATGTTTTATATGTTTACATCAGCTCCTACAAATTGTATGGGCATTTATTAATATGTTAGGTTAAATTTTAGCAGGGAATAGTATTGCGATAAGCAATAGCGCAGGTAAAGTAACGGAAGTCTGCATATGCATATGTAAGGTAGTAGGTGAGTCATCGAATTTCTAAAGGTCTATAGTTTATTTTCGGTACTACAAATATACCACTTACAGATGTTCACTAAAGACTTGTTCATAACTGTAAATTTCTTGGCTGGTCAACAAAGCATTTACTGAAACTATTTTTTTTTTAACTGACTGAGCAAAAAATCATTGCTACGCGACGAATATTTTTTTCTAAAAGCTAACCGAGAACTTGTGCAAAGTTATTGACATGATCAATTTAAATTAAAAACAAGAAAAACCGTTAACTTCAACTGCACCGAAGCTAATATACCCTTCACAGGCGCATTTCTTTTAGTAACTATGTGTTCAGCTTACATGGAAGCTATATGCTATAGTAATCCGATCTGAACAACTTTTTCGGAGATTATATTATTACCTTAAGCAGTAATCCATGTGAAATTTCGTGAATATATCTTGTCAAATGCGAAAGTTTTCCATACAAGCCCTTGATTCCTATCGTTCGGTTTGTATGGCAGCTATATGCTATAGTAAGCCGATCTGAACAATTTCTTCCGATATTACATTATTTCTATGAACAATAACTCATACCGAATTTCGTGAATATATCTTGTCAAATGAGGAAGTTTTCCATACAAGCCCTTGATTAAGATCGTTCAGTTTGTATTGCAGCTATATTTTATAGTGGTCCGATATCGGCAGTTCCGACAAATGAGCAGCTTTTTGAAGAGAAAATGACGTTTGCAAAATTTCAAAACGATATCTTAAAAACTGAGAGACTAGTTCATATATATGTATACAGACAGACGGAAGGACAGACGGACAGACAGACAGACGGACATGACTAAATCGACTCAGCTCAACATACTGATCATTTATATACAGTGGTGGTCATATACTTAGCACACTCGTACTTTTAAGAAAAAATGTTCCATAAAATTGATTTCTTTACTAAAAACTTAAATATTTTCACATATATTCATTATTCAGAGATAGATTAACTTTTTATATTATTATATATATTTAATTATTAATTTGTTTAGAGCTCTTGAATGGGTCGTTTTTTGAAATCCAACGATATATGGTTTTTCGAGGCCTGGAGCTCGCACCGCGGATTTAACTGTCCCAAATTCGTCAAAATGTTTAATTGCGTTATAAATGAGCTTCCTTGAACACCCAAGCGTTTTTGCAATCTGGGTTACCGACTGCCCTTCACTTCTTAACTTCACAATTATAGCCCGCTTTTCTTCCGTGCAACACAAACCTCTAGCCACATCCAATCAGTAAATTTAAATTTAAATTTAATTCAAAACCACAGTTTTTATATTAAATAATCTCTCACCAACAAAATTTTTTGTATTCGAAAATAAATATTTCTTAAAACTTTAAAAAACTTCGACAGTCTAAGAAGGGTGCAAATGAAAAGCGGATCGTTGAATAATCCTTCTATTTAAGACAGTAAATTTGCGATATCTTAGCTTGGCGCCTTGATCATGTCTAGACAAAGTGGCGCCTTTGAATTTTGTAACATTACGAAGAAAACATCGTTTGCATTTAGGTAGAGTGATGTGTGCTAAGTATATGACCACCACTGTATATATTTTATAGGGTCTCAGACGCTTCCTTCTGGGAGTTAAAAACTTTGTGATAAACTTAATATACCCTGTTAAGGGTATAATAAAAAAGAACCCACAGCTGATCGGATCAAAACTGATATTTTTTCTCGTACAGTATAGTCGCGGCACTAGTGATTGTACTGGATTTTTACCTAAATTTTGGACAACCAATATTCAAATGAACCGAGTAACTAACAGAGATATTAAGGTTAGTCGTTCATTACCACATGAGTAACATACTGTGTGTTGACTGACAGCAACAAATGGCATATCATAAAAACAAAGATAGGCTCTTGTTCTGCTCTTCGAGACTCTATGAGGTTGAATGAAATCTTATTTCGGAACGACTGGTGGCTGGATATTTTCACAGAGTGCATAAAACTTATTTGTACTTGAAATAAGACCACAAGTCCTGGTTCATTCCACGTAACCTCGAAACCCAGCAACAACCGTCTGTAAAGGTATTACAAGACGCCAAAATTTTGAAGTGAACATGTTACAACTGTTTCAATAATAGTCAATAGTACACCAACTTCTGCTATGCAGAAATATTCTTCAAATTAGGCGATTTAGTTTTAATAAAACGAATCCTACATCTCCAAAGCAATGAAGACTGACTGACATTAACTGCCGAAAGGACCGAAAGGACCAAATTTAGTCTCGACCCGGATTAGAACACATTATGTCAAGACAGAGGTAACATATTCTCCATTTGTGAACTTCATTTCATAATCCATAATCGAGTGATAATGCCAGAAGTTTGTGCACATACCAGTAGTAATTATAGTTCCCTGTGTCAAAGGCACAAGCATTCATCCAAAAAGGTAGTGAGTTTCAGAAGATTATGCAAATGCATTAAGCACAAGCTAAGTTAAGCGCACAGACACATTTATATGCACCTGGATGTAGGAAATATGAGCTGCTCCTTGTATACTAGAAATATGTTCGCATGCCATTCTCTATTTGTGCAACAACCATATAAATACATCATAATTTTGGTCGTAGCATCTGTATTAACGTGTAAGTGTTGTTGTATTGAATTAACTGCCACAATAAATGCACTTCCGCTTTTGTCAAACACATGTAAACAAGTGTTCTGCCGGCAGCAGTAACTAATCGTCTATTCATCATGAGAACACCATGTCGTCGACAGCTGCATGTATGATTCAAATTGTCGTTGTTGTTGTTGTTATGTTACTGGGCAATTATATATATATGCATGTATCTTACGTATGCTTTCTTTAATTTGTCAGACATGAAGTGGAGCCAATTTAAATTCTGAATGATTTTCGTATGACCAAGTGCCGTAAGAAGAATTTATTTCGAGAACTGTCTATTGAAAATCAACACCTGGAATAATTTTAGTAGCCTAATGCAGAAAGTGTAATTAAAATATGATTTAATTATGGAAATGTATGTAAATATCCGAATAAATATTTGGATTGTTCTACGCGTATGTTACGCTCAGAGCAGTGGGAATGTGCAATATGTTGCTTTCTCATATAGGTGGGTAAGTGCAGCAACAACTTGCTATGAATAATTCATAAACGTCCCTTTTGTGAACTGTTGATATTGCTAGCAAATATAACAGTATAAGTTAAAAGGAAAAAGGAAACAATTCCTCTTGACCCTAGAAAGGGTCTACCAAACATCTATCTATATCGATCTCCAGAAGAGACAGCTAAGAACTCTAGTCCATGCTGATACCTGAAACCTCGTATAAATTGAGCATAAAGACCCTCGAAAAACGTCAAATCTTAATAGCCTCAATTAAAATTGCATGAGGCAACTAATATCAGTTGCGGCTATCTCTTCTGGTTCGGACTGCCAAGAACTTTCAACCTTACCTTTCTACTCCAACAAGTTCCAAAATCGTGTTATTTAATTAAATACTGAAAAAAATTTAAACGGTTGTTTTGGAGATCAGATAACCATTTCTCTATCACACCTTAAAATACTTGATGTACATTACATGGAAGGCCTTCTCATCGCTCCTCATTATGCTGTTTTATGTTTTATAGCGAGATTTCGTTTTTCTTTCGTTTGTAATTCTGAGATCTTGTTTTTTTAGTGCCATCATTGGATGCATCTCACTCAACAAGCCTAACAATCCAGCCGGATTTCAGTTCACAAAGTGTAATCATCTCAATATATTCATCTTCAGAGTACTGTTAATGTGAAATTGCTTTGGCTTTATATTTAGCTTAAAATAGCTTCATAAGATATACTAACACTATAGTACATTATCATTTAAAATAATAACCCCAGTATATATATTATATCCCTTATTATGAATACAACTACTTAGAATAAATAACATATACATAAATAATGCAACAATATTCCATGTATATTCTCATCATAAATCTTGATAAGGGCTCCTGTTTTAAATAATTCTCCGAGTCTGCCTATCACTTCCATTTTCCATTCTATATCGCCATAGCGAATGAATAAATAGAATGTTTATGTAAATAACTCAGCTTCTCAACTGTTTTACAGGCCATCGATGAGGGTTTCATTGAAGACATTAATGGTATACTTAACACCGGCGATTTGCCCAATCTCTATCAGTTGGAAGACAAAGCGGCAATTATGGAGAATATGACGAGTGTTGCAAAGCAATTGGTGAGTGGAAATGCGAACCATTTACAAGTAGTTATTTAAATAATAGTGCGCTTTGGAAATATGTATAACTTTTGTATAAGGTACTCTTTTAAAGGTATACAATTTCTAAGCAAATTAGCTGACAAACCAGCCCTTAATAATGGGTACGGTATTTGCATTCGGTTATTTTGGCAAAATTTTAAATTTTTTTTCGGCAAATCAGGGACTCCCGGAAGTATGTTTCATAATTACGTGTTTTGAATGGCAACTTACTAAGTTTTTCAAGCAAAACTATCATCAGCGACGGAGCAAATTTCTATGTATAAATAAATTATCTTATTTGGAGTACGAAAAATCCTTAAGCAAAAATTGCTCATAATAGTTTTTTCCTTTGTGAGGAACTTTTGGTCAAAACACATCAAGAAATCGGTCGAAAAATGCTGCAAAAGCGCCAAAAGAGCCTGTTGTTCTAAAAATTCATAGGAAATGGTACTTTGGAAGTTTTGTAAAAATATTAGCACTAAATTGTTGGTAAATGCAACATAGGGAAAATAGTAATTCAAAAAGATTATCACACTAGGGTGTTCCCGATTTATTGCATGGAAACATTAAGGTTATACCTACATATATACACTTACATATGTATATTAGAAGACATACATATATAAAGTAAATAAATAGCCTGAAATTAAAAAAAGTTAAATTAGCTTGAAATATTTTGTCCTACAAATTTAAACAATTATTTTACGTTTACCTTGAAATATATTTCAAGCTCTCTAATAGAATCCGTTGTTTTGTCATTCAACTGCTTTTTAAATGCAGATCAAATCTCTTAATGTTCTTTCCTAACCAGCATAGAGATAACATAGAGATTCAAGGAGACATTTCTTGAAGCAGCTGTTAGTTATTTATCAAAGACGCACACCTATTGTGTTCATAGAGCAATATAGTTTTTTTGCAAAAGCTTTTTTTAATTTCAAACCTGTTTTCCATTGGAAATTTTTAAGTACCCTATTCTATATTTCTCAAGTTATTTTCATTTTACATCGTATTGATTTCAAAAGCATCCTTAATGTTTTGTTTTTATATTGTTGTTGTTGCTATTGGCTCACAAGTAGCTCATTATTTTGGCAATATGGCAATAATAGACGACACAACAAGCCTCGGTGTCGAGTAAATGCTCTATCAACAAGGCAATCGAACTAAATACAGCAATTACGATAGTAACAACAACACCAGCAACATAGACAATGATAACGGTACTTGCCGAACCCATACCGTACACCATACTTACTTATGCACCGACCGTACAATAACAAGTTGTTATTTCATGAACTATATTTGCTTTATTTCCGGTAACACATTCATTTCCGTCTTCTTGCACCGGTTGCCACTCCCATGTCGGTCGTTTGCGGACCATCGAATGACAAATATTGGTTGCTTGCTTGGCCGATTCAATTTTACTTCCTTTAACCTGCTTTATAATTCTGTTGCCATCATTTTGAATTTCTGTCTTTACACTATTTTCATGACTACAACAACAACCAACTGTTACTGCTGTTGCTGTTGCTGTTGCTGCCTGCTCTCCGTGCCATTACCGTTGCCACTTCACACCACTGTGGGAATTTCATTTGCACTTCTTCCGTCCTGACTGCATTACATGCCACGCGCCGCCCTGATGGCCTGGCCTGGCCTGCCACACTGCAATGTTGCACTGCTGTTCTGGTGCCCCGTTCCGCAACCTCCTCGAGTGGCTCACAATCAATTCATATTTCGACTGCATTATTGAATGATGCATCTTCCTACTTACGAACTCGGTTAACGCTCGCACATGCAACTGCCGCCGCCACTGGCGCTGCTGCCACTCTGGCTGCCACTGATGTCGATGCTGATGATAATTTCCTGCAAATAAAATACATCCAACGGCACACAACGACACCACCAACACCACACACACGCACACTCATGGTGGATTGAATTTTATACTACAACTGCGGCACAACAATCCAACCGCCTTCTGCGCTTTGGGCGAATTCCGTCTCGAATGCGGGCTGACTGACGCACAGGCGAGACAAATTGAAAATTCCCCCTCGGAGATGTATGCATACTTTATCGAGAGGATACGTGAGCAATTGCATATAGCTTTGGCATTTTCACCGATTGGCGATTCCTTCAAGGAGCGTTTAAGAATGTATCCATCACTGATAAACTGCTGCACGATTGATTGGTAAGTGTGAACAATCACAACAACAGCAATGGATCTAGTGATAATATGCACAAAAATCTTGTAGTAAAATTGTATCACTCGCTTTATCAGCCATATGCTTTTGATATACACAAGCAATATGCGGGCTACTTGCCATTAGGGTAGTTCAGTTGGTTTTTGAAAACAATTTACTTGTTTTTTACTTTTTGTGAGTTACCGCCGAAACACTAATAAATTAGTTACAACATACAATAGTCTTGGCTGAATATTTGATGCCTATTCACATATTTCTCAGTTCGTTCACGTCGTATACTATAAATGGGGCATTCATGCAAGAATTCTGCAGACACTAAAACTTTCATCATTTCAGAATTTTCCCATCATAATTACCATTCAGAACTTGAACGCATAAAAATCAAGATAATCAGTAATAATTATTTGACCAGCAGATTGTCAAAGTTCAAAAAACAAAAAAGCATTAAAAAGAAAAATGAACTATAGTAGGAATGACAATGATAATAGTCTAATATGGATGTTTTTTAAAATCATCTTCTACATATACATTTCGTTTTCGAACAAAAATTCCGTTTTTCTGTCCTCTGATTCTGATGATTATACAAAAATTTTCCGCCACATTTAATAGTCATTAAATAGAGATTCATGGCAAATATTGTTTTATTCATATATGTAAGTATAAAATTATGAAATATATGGCTCACCCTAATACACATAAATACTTCCGTACGGAAATAGAAATTCTAACAGTATGGAATGCAACTTTTGCGGTGAAAAGATAGGAAGTATTTTCACTTATTTTGTTTTTGCACTTCCTAAAGTTGAATAAATGCCGTATCCTGCAGGGTACGAAGTATTTTTTTTATAAATAACAAAGATTTCAAGAAAAGTCGGTACGATTTAAAAATATCATAACGAAAAAGTACTTGTACATATATATTTAAGTACAGGGTTATATCGTAGGATGGTATACATATGTATGTATATATCAATTATCCTTACGAAAGTGAGTGAGTTAAAATAATAAAATTAGACTTGAGTTGAAATTAAAAATGGAACCAAAGCACTGGTTGCCAAATTTATTTGGGTTTATTTTATTTAAATTTAATTACAATTTATTTTAGAAAAATTTATTTTAGAAAAATTTAGTTCAACTTGCTCTCTAAGACGTATCTTAAATTTTTATAATATTATCGCGACATTGTTGTAGTCGACAACAAACCCTTTATTTTAATCTCATTACTCCTTCATTTACCGGATACTTCCAAAAGTGCTGAAACCGTTTAAACATCAATTTTTCAATCTTGTGCAAAAAATGGTCTATAATACTTACTTATAGTGAAACTGAAATATTATTTACAGCTAGTAGTAATACTTTTACTTTTCAGCTGACATTATAATTTTCAAACAATATCGAATTATTCTTCAAATAAATAAGGGTTTATCCGGGGATTATGCTATGGCATAAATCTAGCATGTAACGAACTTTTCAAAACATTTTCTAGCCGAGTACCCACCTCCACAGATAAACCGGATCAATTATTTTACTAAGACGTATTTTTGTCTTATACTAGATGAAAGAGATTCCCATACAAATTTTTATACTCTCGCAACAAAGTTGCTAAGCAGAGTATTATAGTTTTATTCACATAACGGTTGTTTGTAAGTCCTAAAACTAAAAGAGTCAGATATAGGGTTATATATACCAAAGTGATCAGGGTGACGAGTAGAGTTGAAATCCGGATGTCTGTCTGTCCATCCGTCCGTCCGTCCGTGCAAGCTGTAACTTGAGTAAAAATTGAGATATCATGATGAAACTTGGTACACGCATTTCTTGGCTCCATAAGAAGGTTAAGTTCGAAGATGGACAAAATCGGTCAACTGCCACGCCCGCCAAAATGGCGAAAACCGAAAACCTATAAAGTGTCATAACTAAGCAATAAATAAAGATATTAAAGTGAAATTTGGCACAAAGGATCGCATTAGAAAGGGGCATGTTTCGACGTAATTTTTTTGGAAAAGTGGGCGTGGCCCCACCCCTTACTAAGTTTTTCGTACATATCTCGGAAACTACTATAGCTATGTCAATCAAACTTTATAGAGTCGTTTCCTTCAGGCATTTCCATATACAGTTCAAAAATGGAAGAAATCGGAAATTAACCACGCCCACCTCCCATACAAAGGTTATGTTGAAAATCACTAAAAGTGCGTTAACCGACTAACAAAAAACGTCAGAAACACTAAATTTTACGGAAGAAATGGCAGAAGAAAGCTGCCCACTCGCCCACTTATGGACCAAAAACCATATCTCAGGAACTACTCTACCGATTTCAATAAAATTCGGTATGTAATATTTTTTTGACACCCTGATGACATGTACGAAATATGGGTGAAATCGGTTTACAACCACGCATTCTTCCAATATAACGCTATTTTGAATTCCATCTGAATAAAACTTTGCACAAATACGGTATTTGAAAAATATGTAAATTACGGATAATGAAATCTTGATTATCACTTTATCATGCGAGAGTATAAAATGTTCGGTGACACCCGAACTTAGCCCTTCCTTACTTGTTAACGTTCTAATATTTGCAGAATGCAACAAATACCCTTATAATGGTATAAAAGAGACATAAGCTAAAGCTCACCATTATTCTATAATTAAAGGGTAGTCTTAATATCTCCTGATTTGCTTTTGTTATAATTTGAGATTAAGGATGCCGAAGGTGACCAGCAATGATTCTCGTATGAAAACATGATATGATCAGAGTATTTCGATTACGTTGCCTACTCAAATGAGAGCCTATTCTTTCTTTTTAATCCGCTGATATGTCAACAATGTTAATAACAGTAGTTTAAAATTGAGTTTTTCCTGAATTGTCTCACTTTTGATTTATAGCGACAAATTTTAATTCCCAACTCACTTAGTCTTCGTCACACATCAAAAAGACCTCGAAATTTATATCTAATAAATTCGGAAAGAAAAAAGCTCACTTGCACTTGCACAAAAACTGAAGTTGCCCACTTAAAATGTCCAAAGTCACTTCTGTAACGTCAAACCTTTCATTTTCAAATTGACCATTTTACACTTTCGATTAATTGTTAAATTAAATTACTTAAGCCATATTAGACTAAATTTCGTTTACTGTTAATTGTGGTCTCTGAAATTGCCCACATCTGGCAAAGCTTGTGTTATTTGGATATATATAGGATCATTTACAATTTCTGAGGAGGATATATGCGCATAAGTACATGCTTAAGTGAATAGAACACGCCATGAGCACAACTATTTCAATAGATTCCACATACTCACCCATGTAGAACGCCAAAAGAAGATAAATACCCATATCCATGAGTGTGTATGTATGTGTATGCGACAAATAAATATACGATTTGCAGGTTCATGCCGTGGCCCGTTGACGCCTTGGAGCGTGTTGCTGAATATTTTATCAGTTCAATGAAATTGGGTCAGGCACAGGAGCAGGCTGAGGCCGGTGCCGCTGAGCAAGCATCGCTCGATACCGCAGAATCGGATGACAAGAAAAGCGACAATGTTGAGGAAATTGTGCTCAGTGAATTGGAATTGGAGCTGGTACAAATTGTCATGTATTTCAATAATTCCGTCTTCGAAGCGAGCGAACGGTAAGTGCACGTTTATCGAAAGTTGTCAAACGGAATGAAGTGATAAGTTGACAAGCAAACAAGCAGTAAACCGCATTAAGCACAAGCCGAACGAAATATACATACAGACCGACGGACAGTTATAGCAATGTGCACATGCATTAATTTGACTTAAATTACAGCTGTTATTTGGAGTTGGGACGCCGCAATTATGTGACACCCTCATCTTATTTGGAGATGCTTAAGTCTTTTAAAAGTTTCTACGTACGGAAATTGGAGGAAATCACGAAACTGCGTGATCGGTAAGTAAGCGCCTTCATATACCGTTAATCTCGTGCAATCTCTATCATTTTAAAATATAGCTACACCACCGGTCTGGAGAAATTGGACTTTGCTGCCGGTCAGGTGGGTGAAATGCAGGCGAATCTCTACGATCTGCAACCCAAACTGAAGGTACTCTCCGAGGAGACTGAACGCATAATGGTGAATATTGAACGTGAAACAGCGGAGGCGGAGAAAAAGAAGGAAGTAGTTGGTGCTGATGAAGCGGCAGCGAATGAGGCCGCAGCCGCCGCGCAAGCGATCAAAGATGATTGCGAAAGTGATCTAGCTGAAGCCATACCTGCTCTAGAGGCAGCATTGGAGGCTTTAAACACACTTAAGCCGGCTGATATATTCATTGTGAAGTCGATGAAGAATCCGCCGTACGCCGTTAAGTTGACCCTGGAGGCTGTGTGTGTGTTGCGTGGCTTCAAACCGGATCGTAAGCCAGATCCCAGTGGCCGCATGGTGGAGGACTTCTGGGGGCCATCAATGCGTATGATAGGCGATATGAAGTTTCTGGAATCGCTGAAAACATTCGACAAAGACAACATACCGCCGGCAAATATTAAAAAGATTAGAGAGAAGTACGTGACATATTTGTAGAAACTTAGCAAACATTTTAAGGCGTTTTCCTTTCACTTTTCTTTTAAACCGCATCCGAACCCAGATACATACCCGATCGCGACTTTGTACCAGAAAAGATCAAAAGCGCCTCCACTGCCTGTGAAGGTCTTTGCAAATGGGTGCGCGCCATGGATGTGTATGATCGTGTAGCAAAGATCGTGCAACCGAAACAGCAAGCACTGGCCGAAGCAGAGGCCGATTTGGCTTCACAAATGGAGAAACTAAACGCGAAACGTGCCGAGCTGCAAGTTATTTTGGACAAATTGCAGAAATTGAATGACTTCTTCGCCGAAAAGTCACGCGAAAAGAAGCGTCTGGAAGATGAGATCGATAATTGCGAGAAGAAATTGAATCGGTAATGTTCGTGGAAATGCTAAAACTGTAAAATAATATTTAAGATGTCTTAAATTTTTTTTTTTCTGTTTTTTTTTTGCACTCAGCGCGGAGAAGCTACTTGGCGGACTTGGCGGTGAGAAGACACGTTGGTCGGAAGCCGCGCTTAATTTACACAAATCAATTAGCAATATTGTCGGCGATGTTCTGCTAGCCGGTGGCGCAGTAGCTTATTTGGGCTTCTTTCCAACTGAGGTAAGTTTGTATTCGTTACTGTTAAAGAAATTGCTTTTGGTATAATTCTCAAATCATACCGCGAATTGAGCTATATAAACGGAGAGCAAACGTGATTTCAAAACCATTCCTTTTCGTTTCTTCGCCAATTCAAAACTGGCTTGTCCAACACCATGTGTTGCATAAGTAGTCACACGCTTAAATTAACACTTTACTTTTCTAACACATTCCTGATGTTGTTGCCAGAAACTCAACTTTTAAAATTTAAAAAAATTATAACTCTTTTCGTTGCTAGCAATTAATACGTTTCGTTTAAGCTACACATTTAACGCGTAATTGATATTTTCTATTGTAGGAACTACTAGCGTGTTGCTCACAAAAAAAGTGTACAACTACTCTAACCGTCAACGAAATTAATCGCTGCCGACGCGGATTTTGCATGTCCCAAAAAAATTATTATTATTTTTTAGAACGGCTGTCGGTGTTACTATGTTGATGTGTCGAAAAATACTTATTTTTAGCGATAGAATATTTTTTGAAATTCGATTAAAATAGTCGTACCGTATAAAAGAGTTGTTTATATGCGAGAGCACGTAAAACATTTGCGTATGCATGCAAATGACAGTAAGAGCGCTCAGGATTAAAAAATTGTGGAATAAAAAATTCCGTTATATATTTAACTGCACTCAGAAAGTGTTTTAGAGAAAAATATAAAAATCGTAGAAGAGAGATATTTAGAAAGAATTACTTTTTTTGGCGGAAGTTAATCTGAAATATTATGGTCACTCTGTGGTCCACATGATCGTTATGTTAGACCTTCTTTCTTCAATGAGATTAAAAACTAACACTAGAAAACACAAATTTTGTTTCAAGTATACCTAAGAAGTGTATCATTTCTAATTGAGCCCTTGATTTTGAGCTATTACTTATCAGATCTTAATAAAATAACATAAACATAGCATAACATAATAAATCAACTCTTTAAAATGTGTTTATTTTTTAGTTGTTAACTGAAATACAGATATTGTTCGTTTTGATAGTGGTATAAGTCAGTGTGTTCACAAAGTAATTTTGTCATGTCTTCAGATAGTGGTTCAGGTATGATGAAGTAAAACTTTTAATGTAAAAACCTACTATTTAAAGTTAATTGTAGACATTTTACGGCGAATAAATATAAGATATGCTCCCAAGAAATGGAAACGAATAAGAATGATATCGACTTCTGGTGAATCAGCTCATAGTTTAAAAGTGAATTCGGAACCCTTACAAATGGAAGAAAGCAAAATGAAATCAAGAAAGAGGACACGCAATCAAGTGAATTATGCACAAAATATAAGAAAAATGAAGAGAAATCGTGGAGAAGAATATGAAACAAAAAACTCTAAGCCCGTGAGTGCTACACTTTTCGAAAATATAGATTGTCTTTGTTCCAAACAGTGTTTAAATGGAATCGGATATGAAGACAGGAAAGCTAATTTTGATTATATTTGGAATTTAGCAAGTTTCGAAAAACAGAATATGTTTCTGTATGGTTTGATCAGAAAACAATCAATAAACAAGTAAGGAAGGGCTAAGTTCGGGTGTCACCGAACATTTTATAATCTCGCATGATAAAGTGATAATCGAGATTTCATTATCCGTCATTTACATATTTTTCAAATACCGTATTTGTGTAAAGTTTTATTCCGCTATCATCATTGGTTCCTGCTGTATACAGAGAAGGCATCAGATGGAATTCAAAATAGCGTTATATTGGAAGAATGCGTGGTTGTGAACCGATTTCAATCATATTTCGTACATGTCATCAGGGTGTTAAGAAAATATTATATACCGAATTTTATTGAAATCGGTAGAGTAGTTCCTGAGATATGGTTTTTGGTCCACAAGTGGGCGAGGCCACGCTCATTTTCAATTTTTAAAAAAAACCTGGGTGCAGCTTCCTTCTGCCATTTTTTCCGTAAAATTTAGTGTTTCTGACGTTTTTTTTTAGTCGGTTAACGCACTTTTAGTGATTTTCAACATAACCTTTGTATGGGAGGTGGGCGTGGTTATTATCCGATTTCTTCCATTTTTAAACTGTATATGGAAATGCCTGAAGGAAACGACTCTGTAGAGTTTGGTTGACATAGCTATAGTAATTTCCGAGATATGTACAAAAAACTTAGTAGGAGGCGGGGCCACGCCCACTTTTCCAAAAAAATTACGTCCAAATATGCCCCTCTCTAATGCGATCCTTTGTGCCAAATTTCACTTTAATATCTTTATTTATGGCTTATTTATGACACTTTATAGGTTTTCGGTTTCCGCCATTTTGTGGGCGTGGCAGTGGGCCGATTTTGCCCCTCTTCGAACTTAACCTTCTTATGGAGCCAAGAAATACGTGTACCAAGTTTCATCATGATATCTCAGTTTTTACTCAACTTACGGACGGACAGACGGGCGGACTGGACAGACGGACGGACAGAGAGACATCCGGATTTTAACTCTACTCGTCACCCTGATCACTTTGTTATATATAACCCTATATCTGACTCTTTTAGTTTTAGGACTTACAAACAACCGTTATGTGAACAAAACTATAATACTCTCTTTAGCAACTTTGTTGCGAGAGTATAAAAAAAACGCTGCAGAAATCACAAAGGATATATGAGAAAATGGAGTCTTAAGTTTCATCTATATGTATGTATGAGTTCGGAAGTTTCTGTTTGCAAAACTTTTTTTTTTTGATACTTTCAAAATATCTAACGGAAGATTAAGCCGTGATTAAATTCTGAAACACCTGGAATGGATGGTCGTTTCAAAATGGCTAGTTCATCTAGAAAACCAGATGAAGAAAATATTAAAGTAGTACGAGATCATATTCTGATCGCGATCACATCACACTTCAGGTCGAAAGTATCTACATATGTAAGTGCTGACTTAGATATTCGAAAAATGTATGGGCTATATGTGGAAAAATGTGACCAAAATAATACATCATGTGTAAAGGAGTGGACTTATAGAAAAATATTTAATACTGAGTTCAACCTAAATTTTCATACTCCTAGTAAAGACACGTGCCAAAAGTGTGATTTGAAAATACTAAAAATTGAAGCATCAAGTAATGAAGACGAGAAGTTGCATCTTATGGAAATTCATGATTCACATCTTAAAAGTGCCGAACAGGCTAGAAAAAGTTTAACAGATGACATACAAAAACCAAAAGATAACCCGAGTGAAATTACGGATTCACATTTGACCTACAGAAAGAGCTTCCTTATCCAAAACTTTCTGTTTCGATAGCTTACTATAAGCGCAACATGTATGTATACAACTTAGGGTTTCATAATTTCCACAATGGAAATGACAAAATGTATGCATGGGATGAAACAATCGCCTCAAGAGAATCACAGGAAGTTGAAACAATTGATCATAAATTTATGGTATCCGGCCATTCTTTTTTGCCATTTGAATTCAAAGTATTAGACCTCTCACCTAAAAAAGGAAGACCTAGAATATACGGAAATATTGATTTACTTCCATTATACACAACCATCAGACCAATAACAAAAGAAAAACGTAATGATATGATGGATCTACTACCCTATATTCCACCAATTTTTCAAAAACACTTTATTTCCCTAAATACTAATGAATAATTTACTTAGTCACAATGAAATGAGTTTGAATAAAATGTTAATTACTAATAAAATTGTTTCATTGGTGGTATAAGTCATTTATAAAGTCATGCAGTTAATTTTGAAAGTGGTACAAGTCATTTAAACATTTTCTTTTAAAAATGGCTATAAATTTCACAATCATAATAAATACTTGTTTGTTGGGACTACTTTACTGTCGAAAAATCATAATACATAATGCAAGAATATTTTTTAATCCTTTAAAATGCAAAACTCTAAATATCTCGAAACAAAAAAAATATGACTTATACCACTTTCAAAATCATGGGCACAATTGCGAAAGTCTAAAAAAATTATGAAAAATACTTGTAGAAGGGAGTATAAGCGGGGGGAATAAGCAGATAAGGAATAGCAAGAATTCACACAACTTGAACGAGAGACATGAGTCTCTAAACAGTGAGCGGGAAAATTGTGAAAGACCGTGTTCACACTACGACTCTTTCTGTCGCTCAAATCGGTTTTTATATGCGAGATGATGACGAGAAAAAACAAAGAAACCGTGACGTTCATGCCATTGTGTTCATGTTCGTAACAGTTTGCTGCTATACGAGTATCCCATAATTTTAATTTTGATTTTATTTTCATGATCGCAATAGCGTTTCAAATGAATGAATCATATTCTGAAATTCGAATTTTATTATACATACATATATATATTTTTTGGATATAATATGTAAATATGTATGCAAATATGCATAATATAATAAAACTATTTTAGAAAAGATGAATAAGGAATAAAATTATCAGCACAAACAATATTTTTTTTTTGATTATGTATGAATGAAAATGCAGAAATTTTCCGACTCAAGTCCACCAGAAGATAATTTGTTGATCATGTGCGTCCTTGTCTGAACGTAGTCTCACGAATACAGCTTCTAAGCACTGGTTACTACTTCTTATCAACTAAAAATAAATACTAAAACAATTTTTCGTTTTTGAAATTTCACTTTTCGGCCATCCTAGTATCCATGGACGGCACTTTTAATACATAGATGCATTATTTAATAGATAAAAATATGCTCAGAAATTTAATCAAATAAGTCTTTTCACTCACCACGCTAACAGCACTGCACACCCTCCTTCCCTCTGGCATAAATATTTACCGGAAATCATTATAATTTTCTGGTAAAGTGCTCACAACAATCCTTGATATGTACATACTGCAAATTGTATATTAATTATTTTCCAAACTATCTGCGTAGAATATTTGAATATATCAATCAGCTGAAGAATGCTTTTGTAATTAGTGGAATATTTGCACTGTTTGGGCTAAAATTAGGGAAATTATGTTGATTTTACTGGTTAAGCGGTTAACCGGTTAACCGTGATGTGACAGTCGCATTATAAAAGCGGCGTTTACTTAATGAACTGTTATTATGCGTCATGTCATATATATATATATAATTGCCTGTTGGAAATTTATAACTTTGAGAATAAAGTCTTCAAATATGAGCCATCGCAAAAGAAAGCTTTAAAAGTATTTTTACTGTTATATGGCTTATCAAATTAAGTAAATTTTCTAGATCTGTATATTCTATTCTGTTTTCAATTAAATTCAAACCATTGATTATCAAAAGTTAGATTACAGTATATTCATCACATCAATTCCTACTGGACACTTATGGGTTGAAACAGGAATGCATATTTATTATTAATGTCAAGCAATAAACAATTAAAATAATAATTTCATATCACCAGTTTTTATCTAAAAATGCACTATAAAATGTGTGGCTGTACGAGTTGGTGTGCGTGTACAGTTTGGAGCAGTATACTTGAAGCATACAATGTACTTTGTTAGTTTTTTGATATTTTTACTATTTTATTTCAGGCGAAATATTTTTATACCCTGAACAGGATATATTAGCTTTGTCACGAAGTTTGTAACACCCAGAAGGAAGTGTCGGAGACCCTATAAAGTACTATATATGTATATATAAATGATCAGTATGTTGAGCAGAGTCGATTTAGCCATGTCCGTCTGTCTGTCGTCCGTCTGTATATATACGAACTAGTCTCTCAGTTTTTAAGATTTCGTTTTGAAATTTTGCAAACGTCATTTTCTCTTCAAGAAGCTGCTCACTTGGACCACTATAACATATAGCTGCCATATAAACTGAACGATCGGAATCAAGTTCTTGTAAGGAAAACTTTCACATTTGACAATGAATCTTCACGAAATTTGGTGTAGATTATTTTCTAAGGCAACAATGTAAGCCGAATCTAACGTTTTTTCTTGTTTAAAAATTTATTTGAATTAGCATCAAAATAAAAATATAAATCGAAATATTTTAACAATTAAGTCCACAAATATATTGATCGGAAGCCGTTGTTTGATTCTGGACCTAAATCTAAAGTAAGCCACTATTTTCTCAAAAAAGATTTTACGTACCTTCTGATCATATTTCACCATTTCACCCGGACTGACGTATTTTAATACAAATTTATATTACCGCTGTCAAAATAGGCTTCTGAACCAAAACTAACCTGCC
The DNA here is from genome assembly GCF_024586455.1 of Bactrocera neohumeralis. Taxonomy (NCBI): domain Eukaryota; kingdom Metazoa; phylum Arthropoda; class Insecta; order Diptera; family Tephritidae; genus Bactrocera; species Bactrocera neohumeralis. The sequence continues at coordinate 2,329,650 of NC_065923.1, forward strand.
AACACTTGCTATAAAGACTAATTGACGTATGGAGACATGAGCAAAAACAAAGGTAAATTATATAAAAAAAGCTTTTTATTGGACTAGACCGGGTGACATTTGATTGGATGATATATTACACGACAACAATTCAATATTGTTTTACATTTTTAAAAAATCAGAATTTTGTAGCTTCTGCCGTGTGCGTGAAACCATTATCCTCATTTTCTTTCTTACGCAATTCAATTAACTTCGACCTGGCCCTAAGCTATATACTGCTAAATAACCGCACACAACTATAAATATATGTATCTCATGTAGTATTTACGGCATAAAACAATTGGCAAAAATAGTTTTGGCATCAAAATACGAAAATAGCAAATGAAACTGCAAAGCGCCAAATAAGTGCGCTGATTAATAATGCCAAAGCATAGACACGCCGAATAGTCATGCATAGCTTTACAGAAATGTGGCAGACAGTTGGTGATTTAAAGCGGAATTCATATGCAATTGATAAGTGCGCTGTAATTACCGCCCGCAACAACAAAACAAATGGGAAGTCGGCGCCATTGCAAACCTTTCATATTTCCGCGAATCCATAAATTACTATCTGATTGAAACTTTGTATTGTGTTGAAAAATATTTTGCACAACAGTATCATTTGCAAATTAGCAAAATATTGCTATGTGTATGTACATATGTATATGTGTGTGTTTGAAACTAATGTATGCTTTTTCATTACAGTATCGCGCGCAGATTTTGGAGGATTGGAATGCGTTGTGTGTGCGCAAAAAAATTCCTTGTTCGGAGAAGTTCTCACTGGCCAGCACACTGGGAAATCCCATGCAGATACGCGCCTGGTCATTAGCCGGTCTGCCGGCTGATAACTTTTCTGTGGAGAATGGCATTATTGTGGCCAACTCGAATCGATATCCGCTAATGATAGATCCACAAGGTGATTTCTATTGATTTGCTGCGGCTAATTGAAGTTGTTCATACTTCCAGTTTGTGTATTTATATTTTTGTGAATGGATTATGCGCAATTATTCTGTATTTATAGGTAGTAATGGCCAATTTTGTTTTGATGAATTTAAGGTAGAAAGTATTTGAATATCTGCATTTGTGATGACATGAATGAAATATCGATAGTATGAATATTCGGTTGGCATTGGTCCCTACGATTGTTCAGATATCCAAATATGCGATTAATAACAGAAAGACTTCTGGGATTATGATTGTTAATCTCACTCCAGAAAAATTTTTTAATTTAAATGTCATATAGAAAATGTATTTATGAAGAAATGTCTAGGAGAAAAATGTATAATTCAATATGAATAACATCATCATCAGAACTATTGAGTAATAGTGCGGACGGATTAAATTAGTTATAAGCTTTGAAAGTCTTCCAGTTCTTTTAGAGCTATAACAAGTGCGGATAGTTCCGTATGGAGACTTTGAGTCCAGATAAAGTGGTTTATTTATACCCTGCTATATTAAGTTTGCCACGAAGTTTGTAAGTAATAAATATATCTAAAATATATGTAAATCTAAATGACCAGCGCGACGAGCTAATTTAGCCATGTCCATCCGTCTGTTACTCTGTCTGCTTATACGTAAGCTAGTCGCTCAGTTTTTCAGACAATCAACCAGAAAATGGGCACACCTATTTTTCCCCAAAAAGCCGCTATACAAACTGGACGATGGGAATCAAATTTTTATACTATATAAATAACTTTTTTATTTGTTAAAGGTGTTTTAGCTTCGCTGAGGCCAAGTTAACGTTTTTCCTTGTTGAGTTATTACTTGAAGTGGAAATGCGAAAATTTCTACAACATTAATCAAATGCCGTATAACTTAATTAGAATTTCAGAAAAATTAAGAGGAAATAATTTTTTATACCTTCTAAATCGGCATAATTTACAATAAGATAGAGACTAAGTTTAAGATTTTGGAATCTAACACAATTATTTTCTATTATCTTACCTGCTTTTCCATATCTTATGTTATTCCAGTCCAAGCCAACAAATGGATTAAGAATATGGAAAAGGATAATTATCTGCGCGTAATCAAGCAAAGCGATCCCAATTACATGCAAATACTTGAGCTTTCCGTAACATATGGCAATCCTGTGCTGATTGAAAATGTTGGTAAGTAAGGTTTTACGAGTTAAGGAGAACTTAATCTTAACTGTGTATGTATTTAAATATGTGACTATATATATCGGAGAAAGAAAAAAAAATATATGATTATTATTATTTAATTAAAACATGTAGGAGGTGAGGTCAACTGTACCAACCCTAGAAAAAAAAATTCTTGAGAATTTGTACATATTTTTACATATTTTCTAATTGTATTACATTTCTTGTAGTTTCTTTTTTTATTGCGGAAGTATATGTACATATATTTGACACTTTATTATTGGGAAAGTAAAACTGTTAAAAATTTCGGGAGCCTAGTCGTTTCCTTCCTTAAAAACAATATACCCATCATGTATAAAATCACAATAAATATATATTTATATATGTATATAATATATAGAAGTACATGTACCGTTTTCTTAGAAATACCTAACACTTATTCCGACCGTTTTTTTGGTTTTGGTCAAAACTCGGAAATTCGAATTGGCTAAGATTAATGACGCAATGAAATCAGCCAGAAATAATAAACGAGTGACGTCGGTACAAATCCAATTAAAAGCACATAACAACAGAGTAACATGCGCGCAGATACGGTATATGTTCATACATATGTACATACACACGCTGATGACTTCTCAGAAACACTTAAGCTGAGTGCTCTTCAATTGAATGGATTTTTGGGGTTTTGAACATGCAGACAGTTACTTGGCGAAACATTTATGCGCCGATACTTAACTGCATATATGTATGTGTGTATGTATGTATATTGGTGTGTGTAAGTACTCACATGTTATAAATATAAAATCAACAAACGCATCAACTCAAGTTCATGGTGATTTGCGATTTTTATGTGTTTCGTACGACAACAAATTACTTGTCAAGCCGAACCGTATCAAATGATTTGAACATTTTTCAAACACAGTTCCGTATGCGGAATATGTGTACATATATACATATGTATTTGGCCACGTGTCAGTGGGCAGCAGATGATTGGAACATTTTTGATTTTTCATCGTGTTTATTTTCCGAGATTACGACAGCAATAAAGAACTTGACGACGAAGTCTAGTTCGTAGGAAGAACGAGCACGAAGAAGTTGATCAATTATAGGCATGTGTTCTGTTTTGGGTTTGTTTAATAAATGAGTAACGCACCGACATGTGTGGTAGAGGCTGGTTTTGTAAGCTTAGTTTGTTAAAATGATAGTTAGTCACTTAACCCCAAAAATATGCGCAATTTAAAGAGAACGGATGTAGGTGAATATTATTCAAAAGCTATTAGACCATACCATAGCAAGCTGATAAAAATTCGATGTAGATTCTTTCCGATAAAAAAATTTTTAACTTGATTCATAATCTCAAATTTAGTTTTTCACCTGGTATTCAACACATATTTTTAAAGTCGCATAGTTGAATTTTTGAATAGTTGAAACATGTTAAGCTCATATTTCGCTTTTGATTCGTAATGTCATGCCCAGCACTGTGCTAAATCATCGGCACCGTCTAATACCTCAAACACTTTTTGTAGGTAAAATATTTTTTTCCAATCAAAACCAGTTTCTTCACTTGCAGACTATGGACATTACGATGGTGGCTGCATATTTTTTGGATTGGTTAATTACTTTTTACGATTTTTTTTTTATTTTTATTTTAGTTGTTTTACAAAATCAATTGATGAGAATGAAGCAATACAACGTTACTTTAAAGTTAGTGCCAAATTAGAAAAGAAGGGATGCGCTGCCGCATGGCATAGTAACGTTGAAATTGCTGACCGATTGGAAGCTAACCACTTTTTGCACCAAAGATGTTACTCAAAAACCAGCACATACACGAGTTTCAAGCTATTTTGTATAAAAAAAAAAGTTGAAAATCGAGTATATTTAAGCATGCCCGTCTCTCTGTATACACGCGAACTAGTCACACAGGTTTCGAAATATCGACATGAAATTTTGTACCCTTCCTTTTCTTCCCAAGAAGCTGCCTTTTCATAAAAGATCTTCTTTCCTTAATCGCCATAAGAAGTGCACCTTTAAAGTTGCTTTCTTTCATTCGTATGTATGCCATGAATCACCATTGCATGTGGAAAAATTACGGTTTGGTGCGGTTTATGGGGCAGCGTTGTCATTGGGCCTACTTTTTCCGTGACCGAATACCGATAACCGAATATTTCTGACCCGAATTGGATGATATGGACAACGGCGGCGCCACAAGCCACACAGCGAATGTCACAATCGATTTATTGGTTTGGCCGCCTCGGTCGTGCGATTTGACGCCGTTAGACTATTTCCTGTGAGCCTACGTCAAGTCTATGCCAACAAGCCAGCGACGATTGACGAACTTCGTACGAATATCGAACTTGAAATTGCAGCAGTATCGGGCGATTTATGCTTGAAAACCGTCGAAAATTGGGTTCTGCGTCTGGACTCTGCAATCGTGTCCGTGGTGACAGGAATAAAGAATTTCATTGATATCCTGAACCGATTTTGTTTTACTAAAAAAAACTTTTGTAGCGCTCTTATTAAAAAACCCTCTACTATGTGTATAATCCGGCTTTAGTAATGAACTTTACATAAAATATTGTAGTAATATCACACCAACATTTACAAAGTTTAAAAAAATTTAATAATATTTATTGATTTGCTCTTTTTTAATGAAAAAAGGTAATTTAAAACATTTTTAATTCGTGGAATTTGAAAGTGCTTAATTACAAACGCTTTATGTGGTTTTTCTATTAATAGAATTTTAATAACCGCATATCCTAATGAAAGTGTGCAAACAATGTTTGATTTTGTATTTCAAGGGACGTTTTATTAAATTAAATCAATATGTCAAACGTGTTAACAGTAAAAGTTGGCGTCAATAAATCACGAAATATTCACACACAACTGTACAAACATACATGTGTTCATAAGTCAAAAGCGTTCATGTAAAAAATGAAAATATGTGCGAGCACACAAAACACATTAATTCGCATATACATACATATACTCGAATACATAGGAACATATATGTATGCGGATATAAAGTTCATATATATAAGTAGATATATGTATATACATACATGTTTACATTTACGAGCAGCATTTTTTTGGATTTCCCATCCAATTAACGTTTCAATTACATTTTCAATTATCGTTTTCAATGTTACAGCTGCTTGATGAATTACGATCCATTTATTCCATACGAAGGTATATGTCAATGTTTGTTGTAGAACTCGACAAAAATTATAAACTAACTTTACGCATATTCTATAAATAAAAAACCGACCATCATTTTATATTGGAAGCGTCGGCAAATCAAACAATTGCACCGAACGCTGCTTAATTTCAAGTCAGCTGATTATCAAGTAGGAATTTATGGCAAAGACGTATTGGATAAATTTTACCATATATTACATATATGGAAGGAATCATTTTAACAATTTAACAGATATTCAATCAGTCGTCATGATTTAGAAATGCTTTCAAAATAGGTTATCACTAATCACTAGGAGGGGTAGGAGGAATATGCAGAAGTAAAGAGTGCGGAAGTTGGCTATTATCGGAAAATATAACTTTTCAAGTTCGTTGTAAAAAATTTTGATAACTTTTCGTAGAAATTTTCAGACAACTCTAACAGGTATTAGCCAACTTAAACGAACTGAAATTATACGTATCCTACACAAGTGAATGGCGAAATTCTTTTACTTTAGCAATATTTCGGGTATTTATCATGCAAATTTCTCTTTGATATTTAATTAAAAAATGGTAAAAAACATGTTCCAATAAATTTCAAAAAAACTTGGTTTGTATAAGTATAAAATTTAATGTAAAACAGAGACCACTCTGATTCCTATTTAATTAGCTGCATATGCGAAGTAGAACGCTGCAGGCATCCAGAATAAAAGCCAAACAAATATATCCACTCTAAGCTCCATCCTTGCTTGGTGTTTAGCAGAATTTCTAAATTAAAAATTGCATTTTTAATAAATTGATTGCAGGTGAAAGCTTAGATTCCAATTTGACGCCAATACTGGAGAAGAACGTAATTAAGCACAAAGGCGGTCTATTTATTAAAAGCGGTGAAACGATGCTGGAGTATAATCCCAACTTTCGTCTATACATAACAACCTGTTTGCGTAATCCGCACTACTCACCGGAAATAATGGTTATGGTAAGTGAAAGCTGAAGTGCGCGACCGAACAAAATAAAGTTTGTGGTCAAATTTACAGTGATTTATTGATTTAACACTGGGAAGAGAGGATTTTATATTTGAAAAATGTTATGAACTAGCATATTTCTTCTATTAACAAGGAAAATAAAGAGTCAAAAAACAAAATATACTTATACATATTCGATTATGAAATTTTGTTTGAAATTCTACTGAAACCTGTCATAAACTTGCTAATGCAGGGATAGACTCTTCTATGGAAGTTCGGCAAAAATATGTTTTTCTTACCAGTGTTAGCTTCATATACATAAGTATATTGTATCACCTTGCAATCGTAAATCCCTGGCGTAGATATTAAGAAGCCATACTATATTGGGGCAAATCTTAGACATAGCACGTAAAGAATGGCTAAGTTCAGGGGCAACGCAACAGTTTATTCTCTTGCAATTTGCAAGAATCAAAACCAGAGAAATACCTTAAGGTTTAAAAGGTCAACTAGAGGATCGGAATCAAAGCAATTTTATATGTACATATACTAATACCTATACACTTATCGATATATTCGACAAAAAAATTCATTATACATATGAAGTATATGGGAGATGGCATAGTATCGACCTGATTTTATCTATTTTTGCCAATACCACGTAGTATTTCATATGAAGTATGAAGTAAAGTCAACCGGATAGTCGAAAATCCTGATAATAGTTGTACGGGACATATGTAGGTCAAGTTTTCGCCCAATTTTATCCATTTTAGGCATAAAGATATTTTGTTATGAGCAAAACAAGCTCACCCGTTTTCATTGAGATAACTCACATTTGACGAATTTATGCGATAAAAAGTCACTCGAAAGTTCGAAAATCTTTATATCAGGTATATGCGGCTCAGGAAAGTATAAATCCGATGCAACCCATATCTGATACACAGAGATGCTATTATCTGGAAAATATGCTCTCTGAATATCAATTGTACATCCCACACATTGACCGATATTTTCAGTCAAAAGTCAACTAGAGATACTGTGGTCCATATATTCGGTGTCCAGAAGCTTGAACAATTTCCACGCCAGCCGCGGGCTTAGGCCTACCTATGTATATATATTTGTTGATTAAAATTAACGATAATAACTTGATTTCTTGCTTTCTTTAAATTCTTATACATTTTAGACAACAAGCTCTATATTTCTGGCTTGTTCTTACAATCCTTGTACATATTTTATAGGTTGCGGTTTTGAATTTCATGATAACGGAACAAGGCTTACGCGAGCAGCTACTAGCTAACACCGTGGCACGTGAACGACCCGATTTGCAGGAGAAAAAAGAACAACTGATTGTTGAGTCAGCGAAAAATCGTGACGCATTATACACAATCGAATCAAAGATTCTAGAGGTGAGTATATTTATATGGCCATTTTATAAAGATTTTCGAAACATACATATGTACATATGTTTTTTTAATTTTGTATACGGTATAAATAAAGAGTATTCTGAAGGCATTTCACTTCAGAAAGGATTGCCAGTTATGAAATGAAACAAATTTTCAAAATTTGTCCTATAACTAATGAATGGCTCTAGCATAGGTATATCTTTATACATAAGGCAAGCGAAATATATTGGAATATAAACAGGGACAATTAATATATATACGATACTGGTAAAGGATGTTAGAATTAAATATTGATTCAAGAGGCCTTAATTAGCGTTCGAGAACGAAGCAAGCCAATCACAATGAAAAGAAGCACGTCCTTTTAAGGAAATGATTAAATAAACGAAAAAATATTAAAAATTAAAATTTAATACAGTTTTTATTTGTATTTATGGGACTTGTCAGAACTGAAATAAGCATCCACCAAAAAAATAATGCCCGGTTATAACCGCTGATAACCGAAACTTTCAATTTACAAGCCATATAGGCAGATAGTGTGTACTCCGTCCCACACAGCCATTCGACAATTCCACTACATTGCTTTGCTAAGCTCAAGTTTACCAATCCATCTATCAGCAAAACATACCAAACAAGCATCTTTGCTAATACTGACATGTATAATGCGGATATACGTAACTGTAATGGCTGGTACTTAAAATATATCCCCAAACTGCTCAGACTGAGGCTAGGCCAGCGATTTGCTACATGCTTACTTAATACATATGTACTTACTTTATATATGCTTTATGTATACAAGTATGTAAGCATGTGCTTGTATTTAACCTCAACTTAACCAAACTCAATTCAGCGCAAACACTCTCTACCTTACTTAACCCGTAGGTATTATCCTCGTCGGAGGGCAACGTGCTGGAGGATGAGAATGCCATCAACATACTGTCATCGAGTAAAATACTATCGGAGGAAATACAGGAGAAGCAAGTAATCGCTGTGGCCACTGAAACGGAAATTGACGCCGCACGCCAACAATACGTACCGGTGGCCAAACATTCCGCCATACTCTTCTTCGGCATCAGCGAATTGGCAAACATCGATCCGATGTATCAATACTCGTTGGCCTGGTTTCTCAATCTATTCGTAAATGCTATATTGAAGGCGCCGAAATCGAATGTGCTCGAAGAGCGTTTAGAGCATTTGAATTATTACTTTACGAAATCAATTTATCAAAATGTTTGCCGATCGCTTTTCGAGAAGGATAAGCTTGTCATCTCTTTGGTCATGTGCCTGGGTATATTGGTATCGCGGGTGAGTTGATGCCTAAACTGCGTGGTTAGCGTTAGTTAAGGAGCAAATTGCATTAAATTCACATACATATGTATATGTATTCACGATTATTTAGCTTCTGAAAGATATTTGTCATTGAGTGAACGAAGTTGAGGCACAAGAATTCGTAATGAAATAACTAGTCGTGTATTTGTTGTTTCTAAATGCCTTTGCGTAATGGTTGTCTAAGTTTTTTGTAATAAGCGCATCTAAATGCTCTAGGCAGGTTTACAGTGGGCTCCAAGAAAAGGTGAAGAGCAAAACACATTTTTATATGCAGAAGACTAAAATTTTTTCAAAAATTTTTCTTGTTTATCATTATATTATATTTTAAACAAGTTTGAAGCACTATCTTGATTTTTTTGTATGAAACTATAGTATTTTCCACCATCGACCAAAGTGGGATCCTAGCGCAACCACTTAAATTCTACGCAAATATAGAAAAATGCTATCTTATTCAATTATCGAGTGACAAGGTCTCTTAAAATATGTATATCGTACTGTAACAGTACAGCGTGAGAACACTGTAATTAGACTTGTACAAACAAAATTAAATCGATATCCATTAATATTTTTAGGGTTACTGGTTTCTGTAAGACTTCACTCCGCTTACCCCAGATAGTCAAACTATTCAGTTTTCTCAACAAAAGTTCTCTAAACATTTTATATTGAAAATAAGTGAGCTGCATAGATCCCCAATCCAAATTTGACCATTCTCGACTTCTGTTTTTGAGAGCTCAAGGAAACATTGGCGCTGGAAACATCATTTTTCATAGTTATGAATGAAACCTTCAAAAAGCGTTTTTATTGAAGATAAAATAAAAAATTGAAGAAATGGCGGCGTTTTAGGTAAAATTCCAAAATTTTGGTTGTGCCCCTCATCAGATCAAAAAATTGCTAGATCATTTAATGGAGAACTGTATAGATGTTGATGTTAATCGGCTCTTTTTTCTCTAAGAAATTTCTGTAGCAAATTCGAAACATACATAGTTTTTTGAGAAAAACGCGTTAATACTTATAAATAAACTGATAGAGTTGATTAAATGTGCGAGCACACTTAGAAAGAAAAGAAAGACTATACGAAAGATATATTCGAAAAGAAAAATGATTAATTCAAAATATGTTACAAAGTACGACCTACTTAAAAAAACTTTTTCATAGCGAGTCATCAAGGATATTTCTAGCATAGGCAAAACACTTTTTAAAAATACTTCGTTTATTTGAGAGGTTTTGTACTAAATATCTTCACTCTAATACCGAATATGATCACTTTTGTTTCAGTTTGCAATTGAAAATATTAAAAATACAAATTTTTTTCTTAGTAAATATAATTTTTTAAGTAGTTAAAGAAATAACGTTCAAGAAATCCTCGCGCACTGCACAGCTAAAGAAACAACGGTAAGTTAAGATGCTGCAATGCCTTCCGTGCAACACTTAGTCACTTCTTATTAAAATTTTTTCTTACGACTTTTCCTCTCTGTTCAGTGAGCACTTTAATATATTTTAACTTTTGTTTCGTTTTTCCGACACAAATCTTCTGTCTACTTCACCATTTTGCCGTTGTGCACTCGCATTATTTGCCTAGTCGGCTTTTGACGCCATTGCCATCTTAATGTTGATTAATTTTTCATTTAATCCCATTTAATTTGCATGAACGAACATAAAACTGCAATCATCTAAATGGAACTTACCATTTGCTAATTTCCAACTTCATTCACTCTGCTATATGTACTATATCTGATAGTTTGCATGTATGTGTGTGTGTGTGCAGTGGCAACTCTGACCGTTACAAACGATGAGGCAGTTGTACCGGGAATATTCGCCATCAGTACTGCCACTGTTCGGCGGACAAACGATCGGATGCAAATGCTGCTGGCTCCTAGCTGCTAATACCTTGCCTACCGCCTAATATCCACTTACTTACGCTACTATGAGCATAACAACAACAACAGTTGCACACAAAATAAACTACAACTATCGCAATGATAACAACTAAAATGCCAACAATGCCATTAAACATTCCTTTATGGTGCACAATAACTAAAATAGAACTACTGACTACACTCATACACATACACAAACACACACACATACACAACCCGCACTAAGTAAGCAACTAGTTTTAAGCGATTGTAAAATGCAAAAATTGCAATTCTATTACTTATTTCTATTGGTGTTGGTGTTGGCGATGCTCCTTTGCTGCTGCTGCTGATGACTACACATCCACCCAAACACATTTGCGCTTGCCGTTGATGCTGCGGATATACCGAATAACCAACAATAAACAGGGCAAAATAAATAAATCGCATTTGTTGTTCTTCTTGACTGGAGGCGTTGGCTTGCAAGCGGTGCCGCCTAATCCGGACAATAGTTGGCTACCGGAAAAGGCTTGGACACAAATATTTCGCGCGAGCGATCTGGAAGGGTAAGTTGATAATGAATAAAGAAGTGGTAAGCAAAACCCTTCGCGGCCGAACAGTATAAACTGCTTGAATACGTTTTGAGTTTTTTTTTTTTACATTTTTCAAGAAGTGCTTTAAGATATTTTTATTAGATTATAACTATAATAATATAATTTTCTATAGTTTCCATATTACAATATGTAATTATTTGGAATTTCCAAAAACACAATATACTTAGCGTTATTCTAAACGGATTTTTAGTCCATAGGAAGTATTAGCTTATTTTAAGTTAGGTTAAGTGGTCCTAACAGTCGTCCGCTCCGCTATGTTACCACGAGCTCATATAAAATTAATCTTAAAGACCCTCATGAATCGACAAAGCGCAAATTTGTTCATTTGTATGACTGCCGAGATGTTTCAACGTTATCGATCTCGTACGTCGCGCATAAACTGGTCGGCCATCCACCGCTAAGCACACGAAGTCGATAGGTCTAGTGCAACAACTCAAGATGAAAACGAAAATCCAATTATTTCTTTGCTTTGCCGTTTCTAGGAATTCCGCCCAGACACCCAAACGAGTCTGATATTGAAATATGCTGCTGCTATGTACATATATCTAGTGAGGATAGAACTTTGAGTGCACAGTTTGCAATCTCAAGAAGTATTGACATATTGAATACTCACCTTCCTGAAAGCAGCTGCACTTTAGAGCAGTAAGTCTACTGCTACCTTAACAGTGGCCACTTCTGTCTGCTATAACCATTTTAAAGTTGAACAAAGTTTAATCCCTGGATTACTAACCTCCTTTAAGACAACACCGAAAAACTAACAACAATAACTCTGTTAGAAGTAGGAACGTTTGCATTTCTTACGCGTAAAAGGATGCACTAAGAGCAACAAATATTCGCGAATACTGAGGTTTAGCGTAAGAAAACACTCGGCATTGTAAATGTTTTAAGCTAATGGAATATGCCATCACTTTCATTACTCAAGTGAGCCACTTAAACGAACGCATTGCCTAGGCAACGAGCAAAACAATACCAACATAATTCCCCAAAAGGCTTTTGTACTTTTTAAGCTGCACAACCTTCGAGTTTTTCGCTCGTCTTGCTAATTTGCGCCGAGGTTAGCATAAATCGAGGCATCTGAAACCCAACGCAAATCAACTCAACGTGGTCGAACTCGAACTGACACGGTTCGTTCACGGCCATCAATTAGCGAAATGCGCGCTTAATCGCACTTCATTTGTTCCCAAAGAGGCTTCATATTTTATTTCCAATTAATTGCATTTGCCGTACATTAAGAATTAATGCCAATTTCAGCAACAAAGTAAGCCGAAAGAGAGTTGATTGTGGCATTATTCAAAATCATATTTTAATATTTCCTAATTTATTCTGCGCTTTTATAAACTTCGCTTTGATGTAATGATCCGCCAAAAACAATTGAAATCACAATTTATAAACGCGCAATGCTTCCTCTCATTTGCAATGAGCATTTTTGTTGTTGTTTTGCAGAAAATTTTCAAGGAAATTGATGTTGCACTTAAAACTGAAGTTTATTCGAATTTTTGTTTTCATTCATTCACTTGTTCCTTAAGATTAAACTTGAAATATTGAAATAATTTTTATTGACATGGGAGAGTGCATCTTTAATTGAATGTATAAAATTAAGGAGGTTAGATTAATAAATTGAATTGTTGTTCTGCTTTTGAAGTACCTATAGGACAATTTTGTCATATTGAACAAATAAAAACATACTTTCAATAGACCTCTGAACATACTTCCAGAAATTATTTCGAGACACTTAGAGTTCGGAGTTATAATAATATTCAAGTTCTTTTAAGTTTTCCAATAAATAATATCCTAAACCAATAATAAATCCAACTTCAAGGGCTTAAGCATTATTTAACTTTAATTTTGACGTATTCGCATGTTATCTACTCCGACATAAAAGGTACCTAATCGTATTTTTTCAGAGGAAAAAGCGTTCATTTGATATCAACCCATTTGTCCACTTTTTAAAGTCATTTAAGTATATTCCATAATCATACCAAGTAGTCTTGCAAGCTTATATAAACCTACGAACTCCTTTTACACATACAGAGGTCTTTACGTATTTTTATGTGCTCCACTTTTCTATCTTACTAGTCTCAAAGACTTCTACAAGCAATTCACAAAGGATATTCATCTATGGAAGAAATACTACGACTTATCATCGCCCGAGGAGTATCCGCTACCAAAGCCATACGATACAGTGGAGGAAATGCTATACTTAATTATATTGAAATCTTTGCGACCGGACAAAGTTGTGCCCGCAGTGAGGGTAAGTACACAACAACAAATATGTAGATTCATAAGGGTTCCTACAATACAAGGCAAACAAGAGCGTTTGTGAAATTAGAAAAAAGGAAAGTATGTATTAAAAAACATAACTAAGCTTGAACATAATCAAATGACACAGCACAATATCGTACAAAGTAGAAATTCTAAAAATGCAAAAATCATATGCACTGATAAACATACAATGTATTGTATGCATGTGTTATATAGTATGTTCTACTCACTTTCAAGCCATACAACTTGCCCGCGGGAATTCGCTTTCAAAGTGCCGAGTCAAGTAGTGAACGAACAATGACTCAAACATTTTTGGAACTCATCATTATCGGCAAAAACGCCCTGAACCTATCACAAATCTCTTTACATATTTTATTTCTACCGTACAACTGATGCAGCTGACATTCGGTAGGATATTCAATCATACTGCAGGAGTCCAGATCGGGCAGTGTATAGTTAGAACTGCTTGGACTGCTTGGATATAATACTAAGAGAAGGAAAATATCTGGCAATGTATAAAGCAGTAGCTGGTAACTTGAATCATAATCATACTTATTTCTTTTTATACAAAAGACTCCGTAAATAGTTTGTAGGATTTCTGGAAAGTCTCAAGTTGAACCTTCGATAGGCGATCATCTGATAGGATTATTCGTTGATTTAAAAAGTTATTAATACTCAAAGGAATTCTATATCTCTTACTGATGCAATAGTCACAATAATATGATTTATTTATTGTTATAATAATAGTCCTAAATAATTTACGAAAAAAGCAATTTCTTTAATTTTGACTGTGTTGCTTTTGATTATATTTTATCTAAGAACCCTTGCATACTACTGGGAATCGTGTCTTAAAAATTAAGGAAGATTAGAAAATTTATTGTGGTTGTTTTCCCTTTCCATCCTTCATTCCGGCAACGATCCCGGAAACTGTGAACGACTTGAAGATGCCGAGTTCAGTGTCGACCGAAACCTGATAATGCAGAAAAGTAACTACAAGTGTCTCTCTATTTGATTAGTATCTATATCTATTCGATGAATAAAACAGAAATTATGAAATATTGGTTAGACCAAAAATAAATGAGGCTGAACGGTTTTTATGCGGTTATTATCTAATACCAGCTGATCAAGCAGTCACCAAAAGCGACAAAATTTTTATACTGTAATTACGACTTGCCAACGGTACTCCTGAAAGCTCAAATATAACTACACGTTGGCTCGTGTAGTGCATTGTCATAGCTTTCAATTCAAATAATCGGCACATTAATGACTCTAACCTTCAGATTTGAAAGTCGCAACTTTACCAACATGGACGCTTTAAAGTCGGTTAAAATGCTTATAACCCTTAGGTTTTGGCATCAACACTACTGAATACACATACATATGTATATATACGGGTGGGTTTGTGTGTGCAAATCTAACTTCCGAGCACGACAAGCACTGCTGCTTGACCGACATAACAGTAATGCCAACTGTCAACTGGCAAATTGTGAAATGGCAAGCGACAAGCGCGTTATTTGACTGCTGGACGTCAATACATTTTGGCCCAAAATGGCCAGCAACAACTAGCCAAAGCGTCACTGCACGACTATCTCAATTCAATGCCGATGGCTGTGTGGGTGTATATGTGAGTGTATATGTGAATGTGTGTGTTTGTGGTTTGCTTATTTGTTGGTCCGCATGCAATTGCATAATGACGGATGTAGTTAGCAACTCAAATCCGACTTGGCAAGCTAACTAGCATTGACAACAATTTTTATTTTATATATTAGACAAATGACAGCCGATGCTTTCCCGAGTGGGGTGGTGTACAAAGTTTCCTCCTACACCCTCTACACACACACACACTCACACATACACAGATAGAATATTAAAATGCTAGTTGCCAGCATTATTTGTGCCCACAGTATACGCAAACACCAGAAACACAAACACGCAGACATATGTACATATGTACATATTTGCAAGCTTTTGCAAATTTTACATGTTTCTCCCCCTGAAAAATTTTGTTCAGCTCTTCGCATTTGCTTATGTCAACTAAAAAATAAAAATCTATTTTACAGACATTCATTACGAACAACATGGACCAATCATTTGTGGAGCCACCGCTCTTCGATTTGAATGCCTCATTTGCTGACAGCTCGCCAAGAATACCACTGGTCTTCCTGCTCTCGCCTGGCTCCGATCCAATGGCCAGTCTGTTCATGTACGCCAAGCAGCGTAACATGTATGACAAGTAAGTTAATTAAAGAACTCGTTCGATGGTCAATCGCACACACACATACACACATAAATAAGTACAAACGACATACAATTTCAGCTGCCAAGTGGTTTCAAATGCATACTTACATACATACACACCTTCTTCGTCGTCCTTGCCCAGGCTGTGTGGCAACTATTTAGCAGCTAGCTCCCTGCTCAACGTCCAATAAATTGTCAACTAGTTTTTGTACCTCCGTAGCGGTACGTACTAGCGTTGTCAAGTACCGCTATTTGGCGTATTATTCCTGAGCATTTTTATCGAATTTCTCTTTGCCGAGTTGAACCACTCATCTTAAGCAATCGCACGTACACTAAGCATTAGCCCTTCCTCCAGCCAAGGAAAGCAACGAAGTAGCATGAAAATCCAACAAGTTTACAAAGTTGTAATTAAATCCACATTCGTCTACGTAGTCTGCAGACAGCTAGCATGTTCCTTTTTCCTTGTTGTTGTTCTTACTTTCATTTAGTTTGCCGTTGTCTGCTATCTGTCATAGTCGAGTGCCATTATTCCTGAATAATGCACTCAATTTTTAATTGCTCACGATGATTGTCAATAGCGAAAATGTGCAATCAATGTAAACTTATAATGAGTACCGTTATATGAGTGCGAATACGGATGCGAAGATTTCATTTATATGGCATTTTTTCATATTTCCCGAGCACAAACGACATGACCATACACGCGAGTTAAATGGCAAATGGGGATTACGAATGAGATGATACGTGGATTATGTATTGGTTGGGACTACATTACGGTGGTCCGTAAACTGAATTGGTCCTTCTAGAACACAGTACCTCAATCATTAACACTGTGGTGGTATTTTATCATAAAGAACAGATTATTCATCAATCACACATCATTACATTATTATACCCTATCAGAAGGAAACATCACAGACCCTATAAATTACTTACATATGCGTATACTTGTATGTACATGATCAGAGTGATGAGCTGAGTCGATTTAGACGTGTGCGTCTGTCCATATAAACATGTGTAACCATCAGTTTTTGAGTTTGTTTCGCTCTGAAATTTTGCACATGTCCTTCTCTCTCATTTATCGCAATCAACGATATCGGACCACTAAAGCATATAACTGCCATACAAACTTAACGACTGGATGATAGTATGGGAATCTAGCTCCGCTTTTTATTAACTCTTGTGAGTTGTCATTAAACACCTTATTTTGTTTCAGATCATATTGACACCAGCAGAGCATAATATCTACAATTTTAATAAAAAATCAACCCACTTGTGAATAAACACAAAAAATTTATATTTGAGTTTTTTGTCATTCTACGAAAGAAATGAAATTGCCCGTTGGTCAAACAAGTTCGGTACGCGAAATTTCTAATTAAACACCTTATCAGCAGACACCAGCAGAGCAAATTCTACAATTTTAATAAAAAACTGGAAGTAGTACTGATCTGACGAGCATCATGATTCATTCCATAACATAACCTATCATAACATAGAGTACATAACTTACAACAACATACCATTTTTTAGAGAATCTCATGAAAGGCTAGTATTTGCTAAATGTATACCATATATGTATTACTTGAGTAATCGTTTTTCTAAGTAGAATCCCAAGATGGTAGACGCCTGGATATTATCAGCGAAATGGACTATCCATCGAGAACTATTATAAAATAAAATGCATAATGTTATGACCAAGAATATAGCTTCATTATAAAGACAAGGGAGCATCAATATGTTTTAAAAATTATTTCGAACATGTGACCGCCGCGACTAGTTCAACATTCGGCTACTTTTTAGCAGCTTATTTGCGTAGGCTAGCGGTGTTAAGTCGCGCTCTCTTGGTGACCGTCACAAGCTCAAAACGGGCTTTTATTTGTAACAACAAAATTATTATTCTATGACATGCCTTCTTGTTGGAACCAAAGGTTTTCCACAACAATATCGTCCAGCAATACTCTATAGCGTTCCATATTGGCTGTAGCATTATGGCTATCTACATTTTTGAAGAAATAAGGAACATCGGTTCTCTCTGCCTATGGAACACATAAAACCGTGACTTTTGAGGATGTAATGGCATTTTCAGAATGACTTGAGGATTATCAAACCCAATCAACCAGAACAAAAATATTGTGAAAACCGACATCGGTTTTGAACCCATTCACCGAACGTGCGACACGCTTCATAGTTCGTTCGGCTTCAATTCTTGCATGAGTTTGAATCTATTCATTCACAAAACTGAGAATAAATCAAGTAAATGAAGTCAGAAAGGCCAATTTCGAAAAAAGCGGTATCGTCTTATTGAAAACAACTCATCTCTTCAATCTTCAGGTTACTTATGTGGAGAAGAATCAGCTCAGGACTACGCTGAAAAGACATTTTGGCAACAACTACTTCCAATAGAAAAACCACTCCCATAATCCCGAGTTGAAAAGAAATTATTTCTCATACAAAATATAGGCTATCGGAAATTAAAAGAACCATGACTCGCATTCATACATATAATATAATGCATTAAACAAATTTTCTCCATTTATGTAGGCGGATGAATTGCCGCCCAGTTCGTGCCCACACGAAAGTCTGTGTTTACACATTGAATCATGTCGTTATTACATGCTGATCACAAAAAAACAAATATGTTCTCTTATACATGCACACATACCATACTGTTATGCATACAAAAATTGTCTAAATTTTCGCAAACGAATATTTCACAGGACAAAAACGATTTCATTGGGTCAAGGTCAAGGTCCACGTGCCGAGAAAATGATATTGGAAGCAAATCGCTATGGCCACTGGGTTGTTTTGCAAAACTGTCACGTCGCCGTCAGTTGGATGGGCGAATTAGAGCGCATTTGCAATGACACCACGCTGGCGGATGCAGCACATCCCGACTATAGGCTGTGGTGTACCTCATATCCGAGCAATGTGTTTCCCGTCTCGGTGCTACAGAATTCGGTGAAGATGACAAATGAACCGCCAAAAGGTCTTAAGGCGAACATGTTTAGGTCGTTCAATTCGGATCCGCTGGTACGCGATAAATTCTTTACAAATGCCTTCTTGTATTCGGATATGGCAAATAAGTGCTGGCTGCGCGGCGTCTTCGCCTTGGTCTTCTTCCACGCTGTAGTGCAGGAGCGCCGTGAGTTCGGACCGCTTGGCTGGAATATACCGTACGAGTTTAGTGAGGCGGATTTGAAGTAAGTGAGGTCGACACGTTAAAAGGCCACTAAAAGTGCAACTCCGGTATTTTTGTATGTGGTTATGTAGTGAAAGGCAAAACGTTATTTGACTTGCTGGAGGTTTCCTGATTATTGTGTGGGCGGAAATGTCAAGCACATTGCTATACTATATATGCTATGTGGGTATTTTATTCAAATGCCAGCATTATTTTGGAGCTTCGGAAATGCGCTGTGAAAAGCAATTTTTTAGTTGCTTACAAGCTTATTTTCATATTTGTCAGTTGAACCCGGCAGATATGTATGTAAGTGCTTTTCTAATTTCGCTACTCTGCTGCCCACCACATTTCGCCATTTCGCAATGTCAAACGCTGCTCCACCACAAATCCTACACAGATATGGTTTTCCTTTCACTGCACCTCTGACCGCTAGCCTCCTTGTTGCGCTTTTGCTATTTCTAATAAATATTTTTCAAGCATTTCGCGTTTTTATTCGCTCGCTTCGGTGACATTTTTCCTACAATAGAATATCGCTGATGCAGCTGAAGATGTTCATCGCACAAAGCAAGAGCATACCGTTCCGTGGACATGTTTATCTCACCGGCGAATGCAACTATGGTGGGCGTGTTACGGATGACAAGGATCGCCGCTTAATCCTTTCACTGCTCAACATGATATATAATCCGACCACAATCGAAATGGACAAGTAAGTGTTCTCGGCGTTGTATTTGAAGGTAATATTATTACGACTGGTTGTTTGTTCAGCAAAAGTAGTAGAGGTGAGCGAAACACATGTAAGAAGGACAGTAGCTTGCGGTGTGTGCTTATCTTCATCCCAATATTTCTTATATTTTTTTGTTAATATTGAATTTTGCCAATTTTATGGAATGTCACGTGTATTTTCGATTTTAAAGGCTGTCCGTGACAGCGTCAGAAACTCTAAATTCGCAGTAGTTGGCAGATAACCGTAGATAATCATACACACATAAAGGTAAACACACATTCCAATATATATTTAAGTAATCTGGCTGCGCTTTCGAACTTTTAATGAAAACCAAACATTGGTTGTGTTTAACAACCTAGCTAGTACCTTTAGCTCTACAAGAAATATTGAAAACGAGAGTTTAATAATTTCTTTCTCAAGTGTAAGGTTTAATTCGAAAGTCAGAATTCTCAAATCTTGATCACGAAATATCGAAAACCATTCATTTAATATTTTCTTCTCCACATATGAAGTGGAACTTGGTACATATTTATGAATCAAAAAATTAGTGAATACTAAAATTGATTTGATGTCTGAAATTAAATTCAAAAATTTCAAAAAATACGAAATCTAAATTTCGTAAAATCGAAATTTCGGAATTTTTAGTCAAACTGTAACATAAATTCGAAAAAATCTCATAATCGTTTTAATTTTGTAATTTCGAAAGTTTGATAATTATAAAATTCTTACTTTCCTTACCCTGAGTCACAGGAAACTCGAAATAAATGGCTCAAGCACTTCGAAAATTCTGAAATCTTTCTTTTTAAATATCGAAAACTAAGTTCGAACTAAAGTTCGAAAATATTTTTTCATTCAAATTTTCAGAATTCTCTGAATTCAAAATTTCGAATGATTTTCTTTAAAACTAACGAAAAATGCAAAATTACCAGTAGTCTCATAATATTTAGGTATTGTTAAAATTTGCAAAACATATAAAACATATAAAATTTTAATTATTTTATCAGAAGTAACTTAATTATTATACAAAAGAATATCAAATTCTGCAAAATATTTAAAACCCCTCTTATTATAATTACTTCTCAAACTAACGCAAAAGAAAAATATCTACGCATTTTCATGCATTTACCTCTTTCATTCATTTATTTCGAATCAACGCAGTTATCCCTTATCACAATCCGCCACCTATCGTGTGCCCCTAAATCCAACTCGTCTAAACGCGCTCGAATACATTTCGACGTTTGCACTCAGTCCTCATCCGGAAGTCTTCGGTTTACACGAAAATGCCGATATTAATCGCAACAACAAGGAAACCAACAGCGTAAGTACACACACACACATACACATATTTGAACACAGGACAACGAGAGCTCTGAATGGACACATATTTATTTCAAATCTCATCTATTAAATACAAATTTGTTTCCACTTCACTAAAATACAGCTGATTGGCGGTGTATTACTTACCCAAACGGATTTAATGGCTTCGGTGAAAGCAAGTGGCGCAGCGGGTGGCGCCAGCGTTGACCCAGCATTTGCCATATGCAAAGAAATTCTGTCACGCCTACCACAGGCCTTTAATATTGCCGAAGTGGGTCAAAAGTATCCAGTGATGTATACAAATTCCATGAATACGGTTTTGAGGCAAGAACTGATAAGGTAAGTAAATTGATAGTGTGCTTATACATATGTACTTTATGTACATATGTATATTAGGGTGTACATTCTTTTGCAAAATACTATGTAGTTGGAAAATTAATTGTTTCTTGACAGCAAAGATTGTGTTCAAATGGTCTTTTGATTACCTTGCTCAGCTATTTGGCCCAATTTTTAGTATTTGAAAACCTGGCTGTGCGGTTAAGTCTTAGCCATTATCTCTCCTAAGTGAAAATATGAATTATGATGCAACTCAACTAAAGCATATGTACTAAGCATGATAGAGTGATCTAAATTACTACCCTTGTTTCTTTGCCTATTCTTCCCATTTATGGCACTCTCGGAATGTAAACCTGTAAACTAATTCCTATAAGATTTTAGAGCTAAATTCCCAGAAATACTCTGGAATGTTTGCAGTGCCTGCTCACAAACCCACGAGATCAATTGTGGATACGAGCACAGCTCCATACCCATAATGCTTTGAACATCGTCACCACTTTTTCACAAACAATATATGCAAATTACTTTTCCTTAGTATTTCGTCATTTTCGTATCAATTCTAAGGGTATAAAACAATTGGGTTTGAAATTGATTATTATTTAGAATTGAAGTAAGATCGTTTCTCAAAACTAATGATTGTAGTTCTATATTATTGATAATCACTAAATAAATATTTTTTGTTGAGTCTTGATCGGTAGACGATTACATTTAGGCTAATTTTTATTGGAGCAAAACTCACGAAGATAGTTTACAGCTACTTAAAGCAACGACTACTCATAAAAATATATATTTTGATATATGTACATAGGTTGATGCCACTTGACCATTTATTTCCGATTAATCTAAAAAACCATAGATGTAGGTGCGAAAATTTACGTGATAATAGAAAAACATTTTCAGTCAGCTGACTATCACCTTATGAATTATTATAAACTGAAATCAAAATCGATTCCTTGAAATCAATCACATTTAGTAAATCTATAAAAGTAAATAAAATGGCTAACGAGTTTAACAAAGAAAAGTTATAAATACTTTTTGAAGACAGCTCTGTACACTTTGCCAAAAATGACACACAATTGAGTAGAAGATTCGCATAAGAGCAAGGGACTAATTTTTCATATTTACAACCTCCATTGTGTTTAAATCGGCATATTTATAAAATTTGCTTTTTACGTCGCCACTTGCCACAGATTCAATCGCTTGTTGGATTACATACGCAAAAGTCTCGTCAACGTACAAAAAGCCATACAAGGTCAAATTGCCATGATACCCGAATTGGAGCGCACACATTCATCAATGGTAATCGGTAAATTACCAGCTGACTGGCTGAAGAAAAGCTACCCATCGCTCAAGCCACTGGGCAGCTACGTTACGGATTTTCTAACACGGTAAGTTGCTCAAGTGTCAGTTATACATACATACATATATGCTTTTTGATTAATTCTAAAGTTTTATTTGTTTCCCAAACTTTTGCATAAATTAAATTTATTACTAAGGAAATCATTTTTTACAATAATTTTTTATGTCTTCAATTGTGCGGCAAAAAATATATTAAGCAGCGTTTGTTGACTTCATAATGCTTAGTTATTACCCACGTTCGCCGCGAAACCTCTTGAAGAATCGTTCCAATTCTTGGCACCGCCAAATTAAGCATAGAATTTATTGTCAATTGTTTAAGGCGGCAAAAAACGCGGTGGCTGCGATTGTGTGAAAAGTTGTTTGAGAAGTGTGGTGCTCACTTATCGGTAGAGATGGGTTCGCTATAGAATACTCGATACCTATTATGTCTGAAGTATAGATTTGTTGGTGCTATTAGTGGAAGTTTCTGATAAAAAAATTTAGAGAAGCGCAACAATTTGAGGTTTATGCGTAGAAACAAAAATCGTAACAATTATTTTCTACCCTTAGGAAATAGATATATGTAAAGTTGTTGGTATACTGGAAATTTTTTCAGTTATTGAAAGAAAGAAGGCTTTATATCTATATTATAGAACTCTAAATTCCCAAATAGGGTTTTATCAGCTTCCCTCCCTTTAAAATTAGAATGATATAACTAATCATAATTTTTAATTGATTTGTTCAACGTTTTGGAGCTTATTTTGTTCGGAACTTAAAAAATTAAAAAAAAAAAACCTAACGACCTATGCTCGATTCAAGTATTTAAATGAGCCTTTCGTAATACAATATTTTTGATCAGATTTTTATGTCACTTAAATAACTAAGGTTTAACCATAACTCATACTAATATTTTTTCCGAAACCAGCAATTCGTACTGGGATTAAATATTTTTCCAAATCATAACTACTTTGTTTTACGATTACTAGATACCTATATTAACTCAGCACAGTTCGATTCCATGCTTTGACCATCTCTAACCATGAACCCGAACTGCCAACTCCATCTCATTTGACGGCATTGTGCGAATTTGACAGCCGATAATATTTTATATTTAGAATTAATAATAATCTAATTAAGAAACTATTGAAAGGTTTTCTGCGTTGAAGAGCACATATTTTTAAATAGAAACTCTACAATAAGTCTCAAGTTTAGTAACAATAATAGTATATTATTTATAGCGATTCTGCACATCGAACTGCCTTTAATTTTTTTTGCTTCCATTACACTATGAGCAGATTCTCCTATTTACTATTTCTTTGCAATAATATGGAATTATTTGCGCATTAAGCTGATTGAACACAATTCATAGAAGTATTTGAACAAATACTCGTACATTGAGCTTCGTTTGAAAGCACTCTTTGTGATTTGTATGCACACTCTACTTAGTATACTACATCATAGTATGGTAGTGATGTAGGTAGAAATCGTAGTAAGTGATGTAATGTTGCTTAGAAATTATATGAACTGATACACGGCAAATATACGTTTTAATAGAATTTGGAAGAAATTAGATTTGAAATATTTAGAATATTACCAAAATGTGTAAAACTTAACTTTTAGTATAATTTCTCTATATAAGAAGTCGGCAGTATCACCATTTGTGTTTGGTTATATTCATTTAAGTACTTTTAAACCAAATTGAAAACACTTGTATTTTAACGAGCTGCTTTCATTTGCTTGTAAAAATCCTTTTTCGCTCTTCTAGCTTGGAATTCTTTCAACGTTGGATTGACGAGGGCGAACCAACTGTTTATTGGCTATCCGGTTTTTATTTCACTCAATCCTTTATCACTGGTGTGCTACAAAATTACTCACGAAAGAACACTTTTCAAATTGATATGGTTGAAATCAAATTCGAAGTGACCAAATTCGAGACGGAAGTTGAAAAACTACCAAGTTTTGGCGCATACATACGTGTAAGTTAAGCAGCGAAGATTTATGCCGATACTTACATTTTAAAGTTTTTTTACATACATACAATATTACTATAAAACATTACTATAAAAATATCATCTATTAATACTATATATACTCATGAGTATTATTATTACACATGCTAACAAACAACAAACCTACACAGGAGCAACTGTCCATCAATGATGAGACAAAATTTTTCAATGTAAGATTTACACAATAGAAATTGTTCTATATTTGTTTTGTATATATTTTGCTTGACCGTCAACACTTTTTTTTATAATTTAACAAAACACAAAATTAGGCCTTTTAATTAAATGGAGCGGGAAATAAGAAATTAATTGTAGACACAAAAAATACTACTACAAGACATCATTTAAAAATTAAAAGTAGCTATTTCTTCTTTCATAAAGTGAAAAAAATATTTTGGCATTAACATTTACATAAAATAAAAATAAACAAAATTAATACTTTACTTGCCTCCCAACAGGGTCTCTTTTTGGAGGGCGCACGTTACAATCGCGAAACCCAAGAGCTCGATGAATCCTACTCAAAAATTCTGTTCGATACATTGCCGGTGATATACTTTCGTCCAACCTTGAAACAGTCACAGGATGGTGGACAAGCTGCCAAGGAAGACGACAAAGGGCGTACCATCTACGATTGTCCGGTTTATAAGACAAGCGAGCGGCGTGGTGTACTCTCAACGACTGGCCACTCCACCAATTTTGTGATGTACATGCAATTGAATTGCAGTAAGGCACCAATGCACTGGATAAATCGGGGCACCGCCTCCCTCTGCCAATTGGACGACTGAGTTGCATTTGAAGTTGTGCTGATATACCGGCATTTATATATTTTATATAAATTTTTTTTTGCTTTTAATCAAAACAATTCTCGCTTTTTGATCTCATATTTTCTCTTACAATAAATATTTTTTTCATATACTCACATGCGTTGTTAATTACTTTTTTTCTCATATAACCAAAATTAATGCAATTTTACCTAAATATTTAAACCTTTTCCAAAATTCTATAAAAAAATTAAAAGAGGCCATGATTTTGGAGGAAGTTTACCATGATTATAATATATTTATCTACCGCTTAAAAATTAAAGAGTTCAACAACACTGCAACACTATTAATTTTCTGGTTTTTTTTAACGTGATTAACGATTGAACGATCTGTCAGCACGTATGGTAGATCTTACTGTTCGCAGAAGCTAACCCTGCCTTTGGCGATTACTTATATTAATTTTAGATGGTGTTAATTGCTTTTCAACAAATACAACAAATGTTTAGTTTTTGGGGAGATTCTCTTTTCATAATCTTTTATGGACATCTCGAGAGGTAGATTCATCTTTGTTTAAAATATTTGTTTTAAAACTTAAATAGAATACCCATTTCGCAGAAATAATCTGAATTTTGCTCTCAACGCTTCAAGATCAAATTTCAATACCGTCCGTAACAATGCGTTCCAAAAATGGAGCACTTCTTTGACGTTTGATAAGCAAATCACAGTCGTTAATGCGGCGAACCATTGTGTAAGAGCATGAGGAACCCATATATCAAGCTTTTAAATTAATCCTAGACAAAACATGAGCTTGTAAACGGTCGCGTTGGACAAATTTAATCCTTCAGAGATCTCTCGGGCTGCTAATCGACTATTTGTATCAACCAAGGGCTTTGTTTTATCCACATCGACTTCAAGAGTCCTATCAGAACGTGGTACATCCTCAAGATCAAAATTGCCGGAATTTAGGCATTGGGTTTGGTCAACACTTTTTCACAGTACATGTCAATGTACATGTCATGCAATAAAATTTTCTTTTTGCGATATGCGATAATATGTCGACTTCGTTAGCGAGTTTGTCATTTGGATAGGAGAGCTTATGTATTTACTTCATTAAGCCATTAGTCCCCGGAACTTCTAGAATAACCTTGAAAACATAAAGTTTAGCTTAACTTTTTCATCAAAATAAATGTTACTAGAAATGTATATATGTACATATATAAAAAAAGTTATAATTGAATCATTGTTCTTTTTTAAGTCTTGTAAAGGGTGTTTCTTTAATACTGTAATTTTTTTTACCAAAAAAAATAAAAAAGGCCTTTATATTATGTCCACTATACAGCAAATAAATATTCGTAAATTCTCAAAATTAAATCTTTAAACAAAACACAAAACAGCCGTACAGAAGCACCCTATATGTTATGATTCCAAGCGTTTAAGCACAAACAAGCGCATTAGACTGATTGCGTTATTCCGAAGAATTCACATTTGACACAAGCGCGAAATTATCCACCGACAAGCAAAAAATTACGATAATTGTTCTAACGATTTACTCGCCACAACGTAGTTTGCGAACTTCCGGAAGAGTTGACCATACGCGAACCCCATTGATTGCTACTCGATTTTTACTTATGTGTTTTTTCTCCGATTTCGGGCAAAGATTTGAACTTTTGTTCACATTTGCGGTATTTGTGTACATACGCATTTACGTAAATATATAAAGTCATATCTGTATCGATTATATGCATATTATTCATATGTATGTACATATGTGTGTATAGGAATGTTGACTGCGCAAAGCCAGCTGATGAGCGGCCGGCAAGCTGAATGGCAGATTTGAATGCCCCGCTGAATGTATTTGCGGCGCCAAACATTTAATGGACAGACACACATGCATACACCTGTACATGCTAATGTAACATTGTTGACTTGAGTGTTAGCGCATGGCAACATATGTAAATACAAGCATACTCAGACACATAGAAATGTAGTTGACCGACAAATTTTGCCCTTTTATTTTGTTTATTTATTATTATAATTTTATTTGTTTTGTTAATTTCTGAGTTATTTTCGCAAATAAATGCAAATAAACAATGGCTATTGAACTAAACTCTAAATCCGTCTTGAATAGTGTCCGAATGAATGGACCAAAAACCAGCCAAGTAAAAAATAAGCAAAACAAAACATATGAAACACGCAAAAATTTTGAAGAACGCCACTTGAAGACAATTGAAAGATACATAGTATGTATGTTAGATTTGAACTTGAAAACGGGCTACAAAGCATCCGAATTGGATTGAATATGCTTTCTGCAACCCGCGCGCATGCGCACAACTGCCAAAATTATGGGCACATATGTACATGAATTTTGTTGAATGTCCAATATACTATATACACACAAATATATATAAAAATTACAAAAACAATAAAATAGGTTGAGCTTGAACATCGCCCGACCGCTTTTCGATACTCTCATCGTTATCTGTATGCATGTATGTGTGCAGTGACACCAGCAACAACGCATTAAACACCGCTAAACTTAGCAATTTGTTCACTTTCGATTTTTTTCTTCCGTAATTGAGCAGTGGGCGCTTGTTGGTAGCACCACAATTAAATAGCAAATTAACTCCGGCAACAAAATACGGTATCCAAATGCTGAGTCTTCACTTCATCTCATTTGGGATGCTCTAAACGATCAACACCGTACCACATATACATACATACATAGGTATGTAGAGAAAAGTGTAATAAAACTAAAGTGTACGTAATTGCGAATGCGTAACACACACACACACATGTGAATAAAGCAATTTATTTGCTCATATTTCGGTAATTATATTTAAATTTACACAAAATATTTTTGGGTATAAATAACATGTACTTTTTGCAATTAAAGCATAACACATTCTTACCTTCAATCATTAAGTAGCATTAAACAGCAATAATGGTAAGCGAAATCCACCAGTTACACCAAACACAGGCTGTGCTTTTTCAAAGGATAGTGAAAGCATAGCTCAACGCCTACACGCCTTCAAATCATAAACAAATAAATGGAAAACTTAAATAATACTATACAAACTATTTTATATTGCAGAGATTCCTTCCGATTGCATTTGCTGTGATAGCAGTTGTTCGTGCGGCTACTTTGCCGGCCGACTATCTGCCACCCGTTGTGGATAACAGTTTGCCTGTACAAGAATACTTAGCGCCAGTCGACGAGGCTGCACAAGAACACACTGTGCTAGCCGATGATGGTTACCGTTATAAGGCAGTACATCGTCTTAAACTTCGTCATCGTCGTGATGTAAATGAATTACCTGAAAATGAATACCTGCCACCCGCGGAGGAAGTCCAAGAGAGCGCTGTAGAAGAATCCGTTGAGCCTGCTCCTGAAGTCAAAACTGAATTGGCTGATGATGGCTACCGTTACAAGACAGTTCGTCGTCTTAAATACCGCAAACGTCGTGACGTTGATGAAGTCCCACAAAACGAATATCTCCCACCCACTGAAGACGCTCCAGTGTCCGTTGTTGCTGAGGCTACTGAAGCCGCTGAGCCAGCTGAGCCCTCTGCTGAAGAAGGAACTGAGTTGGCTGCTGATGGATACCGTTACAAAACAGTACGTCGTTTGAAATACCGCAAGCGCCGTGACGTTGATGAAGTTCCACAAAATGAGTACCTCCCACCTACTGAAGACGCTGAAGAATCCGTTGTTGCTGAGGTTACTGAAGCCACTGAGCCATCTGAGCCATCTGAGCCCGCTGCTGAAGAAGGAACTGAATTGGCTGCTGACGGTTACCGTTACAAGACTGTTCGTCGTTTGAAATACCGCAAGCGCCGTGACGTTGATGAAGTTCCACAAAATGAGTACCTTCCACCTACTGAAGACGCTCAAGAATCCGTTGTTGCTGAGGTTACTGAAGCCGCTGAGCCATCTGAGCCCGCTGCTGAAGAAGGAACTGAATTGGCTGCTGACGGTTACCGTTACAAGACTGTTCGTCGTTTGAAATACCGGAAGCGCCGTGATGTTGATGAAGTCCCACAAAATGAGTACCTCCCACCTACTGAAGACGCTCAAGAATCCGTTGTTGCTGAGGTTACTGAAGCCGCTGAGCCAGTACAGCCCGCTGCTGAAGAAGGAACCGAATTGGCTGCTGATGGTTACCGTTACAAAACAATCCGTCGCTTGAAGTACCGCAAGCGCCGCGATATTGATGAAGTTCCACTAAACGAATACCTACCACCTACTGAGGATGCTCAAGAGTCCGTTGTTGCTGAGGTTACTGAAGCCGCTGAGCCAGTACAGCCCGCTGCTGAAGAAGGAACCGAATTGGCTGCTGATGGTTACCATTACAAGACTGTTCGTCGTTTGAAATACCGCAAGCGCCGTGACGTTGATGAAGTTCCACAAAATGAGTACCTCCCACCTACTGAAGACGCTCAAGAATCCGTTGCTGCTGAGGTTACTGAAGCCGCTGAGCCATCTGAGCCCGCTGCTGAAGAAGGAACTGAATTGGCTGCTGACGGTTACCGTTACAAGACTGTTCGTCGTTTGAAATACCGCAAGCGCCGTGATGTTGATGAAGTTCCACAAAATGAGTATCTCCCACCTACTGAAGATGCTCAAGAATCCGTTGTTGCTGAGGTTACTGAAGCCGGTGAGCCAGCTGAGCCCTCTGCTGAAGAAGGTACTGACTTGGCAGCCGATGGTTACCGTTACAAGACTATTCGTCGTTTGAAATACCGTAAGCGCCGTGATGTTGATGAAGTCCCACAAAACGAATACCTCCCACCTACTGAAAACGCTCAAGAGTTCGTTGCTGCTGAGGTTACTGAAGCCGCTGAGCCATCTGAGCCCGCTGCTGAAGAAGGAACTGAATTGGCTGCTGACGGTTACCGTTACAAGACTGTTCGTCGTTTGAAATACCGCAAGCGCCGTTATGTTGATGAAGTTCTACAAAATGAGTATCTCCCACCTACTGAAAATGCCCAAGAGTCCGTTGTTGCTGAGGTTGCTGAAGCAGCTGAGCCTGCTGATGAAGAAGGAACTGAATTGGCTGCTGATGGTTACCGTTACAAAACAGTCCGTCGCTTGAAGTACCGCAAGCGCCGCGATGTTGATGAAGTCCCTCAAAATGAATACCTTCCACCTACTGAGGATGCTCAAGAGTCCGTTGTTGCTGATGTTACTGAAGCCGCTGAGCCAGTAGAGCCCGCTGCTGAAGAAGGAACCGAATTGGCTGCTGATGGTTACCGTTACAAAACAATCCGTCGCTTGAAGTACCGCAAGCGCCGCGATGTTGATGAAGTTCCACAAAACGAATATCTACCACCTGTTGAGGAAGCTCAAGAAACTGTTGTTACTGAGGTTGCTGAACCTGCTGAGCCAGCTACTGATGATGCTACCGTCTTAGCTGACGACGGTTACCGATACAAAGTAGTACGTCGGCTAGAATACCGTCACCGTCGTGATGTGAATGAACTACCAGCTAATGAGTACCTGCCACCAACAGAGGAAGGCCAAGAAGTTGCGGAGCAGCAACCAGAAGAAGAAACAGCTGCGCTCGCCGACGATGGCTATCGGTACAAAACTGTGCGCCGTTTGAAATATCGCCGCCATTAGTTAGATCAATTGCATTTTAAGACACATAGGAACAAAAAGCTATTATTCATGTACATAAAACATATAGGCAAAGGTATACACTTAAGATATGAAGGAAGAAATGAAGTAAATCACGAAAAACATAAAACAAAAGAAAAAATAAACGAAAAATAATTCAAAACAAAGCAAAAAGGTTACTCATTGGAGAGGTATTTATAAAGTAATGCCTTATCAAGTGTTGTGTTGCAGCAAAAAAGCTCACTGTAAAAAGCTTGCTTATAGTACCCCTTCATCACTAGATATCCAATACTCATAAAGTCTTATCTTATCACTTCCACTGCGAAGCTTGCCTGGAACGCTTATCGTACTTTTACGCAGAGGTCTTCCTATCGCTTGGTGCTATCCGTTCAGTTTACCGAAGACCATCACAGAAATCTTACTAAATTTTAGAACGACTCGTGCTTTGTATAAGTGCAACGAAATATTTTCATTTCAGTTTTAAATTACAGCTCTGAAGAATTCATTACAAAATGCATTTAGTGAAAAAAAGTGCAACTTATTTGGTGATCTTTCTGGGTAAAAAATAGTTATACTTTATGTTTCTCTGTGTGTTTGCCCTACATAAACTCGTATGTGATACATACATATGTACATATCTTTGTTCTTATGAAATTTACGCAATATTGGTAACATGCTTCTATTCAGAATTCTCTACACCTGCTCGCTAAAAAAGTAAAACTCTACAAACATTTTTCTTTGCTTATCAGTGCTGTTTGTATTTATTTACAAAAGATAAGCAAAACAAAGATGACTCACACCACAAAAACACATAAATACAGTTATTGTTAGTCATTAACTGCTGAATAAATGAAAGTTATGCTAGAATTTTCAACACAAATGAATTACAGTTATACCCCGAGTATAAATGTGTTTGAATACCTCCGAAATGAGGTCATCGTTACAGATCCTAATGTAGTGTGTGTTACTCAAAAGTAAAATAAAATATGATTAATGCAAAATATACCGCAAGAAGTGGCTGAAATATTTCAGGTCAAATCTTTGTTTAATTGATGAATAGGTCACTAGCAATTAGGATAGTTGCCTTTGTGACAGAAGTTTTCCTCACATTTAAGGCTTAATAGTCTCCCTGCTATTGGTTAAAACACTCCTTTGAGAATCCTCTGTATTTTAGAAATGCTTTAGGTAATTTAGCTTTGGTTACAAGAGGCTTGGCTGTGAATAAAACAATTCTTCCATTATATTGAATTTCCCTCGACATGAGAAGGCTAGTTTGTTCAATAAATAGGATAAGTGGATACCACATTGAAGTAGTACTCTTACTCTAACGCTATCTGTGGCTTTTTATATGCCAGTTTCCAAATAACGGTAAATAAAAAATCGCTGCTTAAATATGGAAATATATTGTAAGAGTGGTAAAGATAGCGTTACAAAAGCTTCACTTTTCTAATCGTATTTAATCAGAGGAGTTTATTGAAGAACTGAAAATCAATCAGAAATAAAAATCAGTCATAATTTATTCCTGTAATTTTCAATTATTATATGTAAAGTGGTGATACTACTTTCAAGTCAGCTACAATCATGGTAGAATTATATATTTTATAGTACGAGTGCAGCATTGGATACGAATAATATCCAAAACATTTACCAAAATACATACATATATTAAGTGGATGCATAAAAAACGTCGATCCTCAGGTGTCTGCCTGATGTCAACGCGTCCATTTCCAACCACTGTTTTTTATGATGACTCGATATTAGGCAGGCTTTCGATACGACCTTCTAAGCGCACTGTTGCACTCAAATATTTCGGTTGTGATAAAATATTATACCCAAAACACTTCTGCAAGCTTTCGTAGTCCTGATTCCATTTCAAATTTGCGAATCAAATAAGTTCAGCTAACAATTTATTATTGGCTTCTGACACCTTAATTGCCTCATATGATGCTTGCGGGAGGGGATATTATTGTTCTAAAAATGAGAAATTGTCTGAAAGAGTCCCATAAAGCTCGCAAAGTGGCTGACAAATAACTTTCGCTTTCTTTTCTTTTCATTCATGTGCTTTGTAACTTAAGTCCGTAGTAGATACAATCTAAAATTGTCGCCTCATTCTAGGTTCTCTCCGCTAAACCTGCTTTGACCAGAAAACGAAATTTTAAACGTTAGTATTTGGATATTTTGAATAATGTCATCTGTTTTTGATTCATGGCCTGACTTAGAAGAGTAAAAACCGAATTTTTGGAATTGATGGATATCAAGTAAAAAATACATAAAAGCTTTCAAAAGCGTGAAAAAGACTAGTGTTTATAAATACTTAAAACCCTATGCTAGTTCGAAAAAATAGCATACTCGCAATTTCCGTTACTTGCAGCGAATGCAACTATTATCAGATTTCCATATATAATCGGCATTTATTTCGAAGCAGAAGCTCAAAATACACAAACCTGTCACGAAAGGGTGGAGCATAAGTATGAACAAATTTATGGGAAAAGGCTTAAAGTGTTAGGGATGTGATTGGAGCAACAATAGCAACAGTTGGAGCAAGAATGTTTAGTTTTTACATAAATTAAATCGAAACAGCCGCTTACACACGCTCGCATAGAATAACAAAATGGAATTATGCAACGCAAACACTAACAAAGAACAGATAAAAAAGGGAACTATATTCCAGTTGGCACAGGTGCACCGCTCGCTGGCAGGGCGTTGTCCAACACCGGAGGTTAGCCAATTTTTATGGGCGTCGCCAACGCGTGTGCACCTGAACCCGCACCATTTCCAGCGACCAGCCACCGCACCATATTATTTTTTTTATTTAAGTTTTTTTTCGCTTTGCTTGAACACTGTGGCAGCATTGTTGTTATATTTCACGTAACTGCAGTGTTGTGGGTTATACAATGCTGCAGCGGATGCTGGAGGTACGCGAGAGTCCGACGTTGATAGTGACACTGATGATGATGAACTGTTTTTTGCCTTTTACTGCACTTTTTGTAGGGTCAAAAAATGGCTTTTATTTATCGAGTTCCGCTACATTTTTCGTCGTTCTTTTTCGATGTTTGTTTCTTGTGTGTTTACTACCGTTCGCACGAGGTTTACTTTAGGCCATTGTTGCTTTTGCTTTTGCTTTTTTACCTGTTTCCCCGTATTGCGTAAGTAATGGATTTTTATGCAGATTTTTTCCGGTGCGCTTCATCGACATTAATGCACTGACGAACGGCATACATGTGTCTGTCCAGTCTGCGTGATTTACACATGTTCGTATGGCTGTGAGCACGTTTATTTGTTATTTTAATGTTAAAAGTGCTGCTGGAATAGAGGCATTCTTTACAAGCTCAGCCAGTGTCAGAACCTGCATTTTAGTTGCAGGCGGTAATGAATTTTCAGAATTTCACAATATTTCACTCGGATTAGGTAACTCAGATATAAAATATTAGCATTGCATTCTGGCAGTTGCAGGGTATACATGCTTGCGAATACTTTTCAATCAAAGTGACTGCTGCAATTTCAATTACAAGTGTTCAGGCTCGAAAACATTTCAAACATTTTTTGAGAACTTTAGAAAATTGCTCTACACGGTCAAAAAAAATATATGCTCTAAACGTTCAAGACAACCTTCAGTTTAAAATTCAATTTAAAATTTTATTATATTTCCGACAAAGTCAGAATTAAAATTTGGCAATTCACGGAGTATTTGTGCTTAGAAATAAGGGTGAATCCAAACATTTATTTCAAGAATAATTTATTTTCTACGGAAAGTCGTTCCTTGTTCAAATAAATTTTTTCAATCAAATACAATTTCATACAATCCATCACGGTTCTAAAGTTGAGACCATTACCCTACGAATAACATCGAAGGAAATAATAGAAATAAAAGT
This sequence comes from Bactrocera neohumeralis, assembly GCF_024586455.1. Lineage (NCBI taxonomy): Eukaryota > Metazoa > Arthropoda > Insecta > Diptera > Tephritidae > Bactrocera > Bactrocera neohumeralis. Next base: position 2,364,745 of record NC_065923.1, read on the forward strand.
AAGCGCTTGATTCAAAATTTACATGAATAATATAAGGTCTAAGAACACCTTATATTCCCTAAGTAACCTTTTTGGACAGGCGGAGGTATTTCCAAAGGAAAATGTAGTTTCAAAGGGTTGCCAGATAATTTATATAAGGTTTTCTTAGGTTAGGTTATTCTAATTAAGTTTGACCCGGACTGCGAGCGCAGTTTTTTTCAAGGTCGAAACAACTTTTTTATATTCATGTGGAGTTTGATCTATATATGCCAATTGGGGTGTGTTGCGCAGCTGTTTTCATATGACTTGAAAAGTTTGTCTGGAGAAAAAATTAAACGAGTTTGTTTTCTATGAAGGTTTATGTTTCCAATATAAATATCAAGTTTGGCATCAAACAGATAGCTAGGGATCTAAACATTTTTTATGGATTTTTTGGTTAATGTTTTGGGTATGAATCGTACGACCTCTACTCGGTGGTCACAAAATAGATGCTAGCTGAGGACCCTATATTCATCAAACGCATCATTATTATCGACGATACTTGAGCTTATGAATATGACTAAACTGTTCAACAATCTGGCGAACGGCACTCTAAAAATGAGCCAAAAACGAAAAAGACAAAAAATCGCTGAAAGCACCGAAGGCCATCTCATTCGTGTTGTCATGCTTGTATTGGCTCCGGAGTCTACTTTGAAAATGACCTCCAATTAAGATTTTATGTTAAGGCACGTGAAGATGTAGTCCCGATCGAATTTGATAATTTCTTATCCTGAAGTTTTATGATCGAAATGAAAATTATATAAATTTTTTTGTAATTTTTTAATTAAAATATTTAAGACTTGAAAAGCACATTTCGTTAAATTATTAATTTTTTTCAGTTCTACTTGCTTTCTGTACACAGGAATCTGAGGCGACCAGACGTGTGATGCGCGGACGTAGGACACTGACACGCCGCTACTTTAGTAAGTTAAGCATAAAATGAAGATTTGATTGAATATATGTACAACAATTGGCCGTTCTTCTATCTAAATTATTCAAAATAAAAAAACTTTAAACTAAATTTAACAAACTTTTGAGATCTTTTTTATTATTATATATGTATATATATTATATTTTAATTTACCCTTAGCTCTGTCATATAATTTCGCTTACATGAACATTTTTTTTTACTTTTTAGCTGGTATGGCTATACCCGGCTGGCTGCTAGCTGTCCTCATAGGTATTGGCGAACTCATACTTGGCGGTGCGCTCTACTTGGTCATGAATCGTATGATACTTGCCAAGCCAGCGCAAGAGACCAACACGTATACGCCAGCGAAGCAACAAGAAGTTTAAACAAAAATATCGAATCCAATGTTAAAATAATAAAAGTTCAGTAGCAATATTGAAAACTGTACCACATACATGAATATATGGACACAAAACTCACAAAGCCATATGTGAAGACAAAAACTGTAAACTTATATGAAAAACATCGCAGCCAAACGAGTGACTGATGCAAACGACCTGATATATTTCTAGTGCATATCTTTAGCATTACAACAACACTATTTTTTGTAATTAATAACAGATAATGACAATAGCAATAGTCAACCAAATATCCATTACTACCGCAGCAAAGAAAGCTCTAGCTCAAGTGCACACATTTCGATTGCTTTTTCTTTTTTTACAAAATCCTAATAAAACATCATATCCGCACTAAATCGATGCTTTTTTCTTAGTGGTAAGCTTTCTTAATTGCCATCAATTTATTGACTGCAGCACGTGGCCCATATTTTTGAAGTGTCTCAATATTTTCACTTAACAAAATTACATTTTAAAAAATGCTGTGCGTCCTGCTCAATTTTCGTTCTATCAGTTGCAAGCTATTGCTTTAAGACCACACTAAATACACGCTTATGCACATTCCGGTTTTCCTCTCCTCAACATCTATGTCTCCGCTTTTCCTGCTTCCGCAAAGTTTGCCCTTTTCTTCCCGAACGTTTTGTAGCTTTGCTCTGCTTATCTCGATGCAACTTTCGCAATTTTTCCCCAACACTTACCGCTACATTATAATTTTCACTTCGGTTTGGTTTTTCTTACTCCGCTTTGTTTTTCATTTATTTTTTCTTAATTTGTTTTTTGTTAATTAAAAACTTTATTTTTGCTGCAACCCCTGATAAATGTAGCTACTGCATGTTGCAGTACAGCTGAGCTGAACGCTGCTTCTTTTGGGCACTATTCGCTTAATGCTCTGCTCTCTCTATGTAGCCTTTTGCCTTTTCCAACACTTGCAGTTTAATTAATAAATGTTTCGAAACCTTTCAAAACAGCACAGCTCAGTTCATTGTATTTTGGTCAAAATTGAACAATACTTTCTATACGCTCGTGCAAAATAGAGTGAATGTACGGCAGGACGCATGTGGGCATGCGTACGAGTTCTGGCAAAAGAATGGCAACAAAGGAAAAAATATATCATTACCAACTAACTAATGGCTTTGCTAACAAAGTAAATAAATTAGTTTGAGGTTTTGGAGCCGTTTAGTAAGCATCAAATGAATTTTGAAATAAAAGTGGAAGAAGGTTGCCATTTGTTCGTTAAATTTGAGTAAAAAAATGTAAGATTGGATAACTGTTCACAAATATTAATCAAGCTACAGCTCGAAAAGTAAAATAAAAATGGAAATATAATAATATTTCTGCTGGAGGTATTTTTGTGAAGAATGTAATATAAAATATATTACTTGGAAAAGGAGAGTTGCCACATGTTTAAAAAATGTAATTCAAGAAAATAGAAATAATAAGTTTGTATGAAATTTTTTTTTAAAATATAAGTTTTTTAGATTTCAAAAAAAATCATAAATAATTTTGGAAAGAGAGTTGCCGTCTTCTTAAAAATTGTAAGTCAGTAAAAAATATTTATGCTTATTAAGAAAATTTTTTATTTAACACTTTAATATGTTAATCGGGGAAAGCACCGATTTTATAAAATTCAAATGTATATTTAAGCAATCCTTGCTAATACAACAGTAATTCGCTTTAATCTGCTATTGTATTTTCCATTTTATGCGATTCAATGAATTTTATATTTTCAATTCAATACTTTCTTTGTTTGCATTGGCATTTGGCAGTAAATGTTTTTGTAGCATTTGGATTGGTATTTCAGCAAATTCAATAGACGACAGATTAAATGGAAAACAAAGCAAATAAAACTAACTTATATGCACCATATACGTTTGTATAATTGTGGTTATGTGTTTGACAAGCAATTTAGAGCACAGGCCAATGATTTTATAAAACACTTTGTTTTTCCACTTTTCTACTTTACCACTTTGCACTCGACAAATAAAAAATTGACTTTTATTTTCACTTAAAATTATTATTATTTTTTTGCGAACACTTGTCACTTAATTTCGTGAGTTTAGTTTTTAACACAACTGTACACATGACAGGGCCTAAACTATTATTTGGAATTTTGCTAAATAGCAAACAAACTTCAAAGCAAATGACACTAACATTCAAACAACTTGCAATTTTTATTTCGCTGCTTCGTTAGACGCTTTTAGTATTGCTTAATATTTATATGTATATATATATTGTCGGTTTCATATAATATTATAAGGAGAGAAAAATTGTGGCAGAAAATAACATTCAGTAATATAACCGTATAATTCACTTTAACATAGTATTTGAACATTGCTACATTGCACGGTTTATATCCGGTACAGTACAAATGAAATCTAAGACGCTGTTTCCAACTTATGATATTAAAGTTTCTAATGTGCGCCTAAAAGTATACAAGCTATTTTTGTGAAAGCTCCTAGCCTTTTACCATGTGCAAATGCATTTGAATTGGATTCAAAGTTTCTTTTAATACAAGAATTTTATTTCGAATAAAAAAAATTTGTTAAGAAATGTTTGTTTCATTTGGTTGATCACCATCATTGCCACATTTAAAAGACATTAAATTCGCTTGCACCGCATCTTTCAAAGCCTTCCCAAATAAAAAAAGTTTCCATAAAAGGCCTTAATTGTTCAGTTTGTATGGCAGCTTTATGCTTTAGTGGTCCGAACTGAATAATTTTTTCGGAGATTATGCCATTGCCGAAGGCAATTACTCATATCGAATTGTGTGAATATATCTCGTCTTGGGTAGAAAAGCACTTGTGTAAAATTTTTGATTGGTATGTCAAAAACTGAGGGACTAATTCGTGTACTATATATAACAGAAAAAGTCATGGCCTGGCAGATATCGATATAAGAATTAATTTTATATCATTTGTAGTTAGGCCTGGCCTTCAAAAGGGTCGTGTGTAAATTTTACTGCTTTCGGGTCATTAGTTCGTGAATTATATTATTTTGTGTGACGCAACTTTTGTTATTGTGAAGAAATTGGACAAAACGAAGTGCGTGTTGTTCAATTATTGCCTTTTAAAGGGGAAAAGTACAGTTGAAGCAAGAACTTGGTTTGATGACGAGCCTCCGGACAAGCAAAATCAACCGTAGTGAAATGAACACAGAAAACGGTGAACGCAGTGAACGCCCAAAAGAGGTTGTTACCGACGAGAACATCAAAAACGTCGACAAAATAATTTTGGATCACCGTAAAGTGAAGTTATTTGAAATAGCAGACACTCCAAAGATGTCAACAGAACGTGTACAGTATATCATTCACGAATATTTGGGTACAAGGAAACTCTGTGCAAAGTGAGGGCCATGCAAGCTCACTCATTCGGAGTAGTTTTGGAGATGTTTAAGCGTATTAAACCCGAGTTTTTGCGTCTGTATGTGACAATGGATGAGACATGGCTCCATAATTTCTCTACGAAGTTCAATCGGCAGTCATCGCAGTGAACTTCACATTATGAACCCGCTCCAAAACGTGGAAAAATGTAAAAGTTGGATGGCAAGGTTATGGCCTCTGCATGGAATAATTTTTATTGACTTCCCTGAAAAAGTAAGGACCCTCAACAGCAACTATTATATAGACATCGCCGAAAAACGTCACCATTTGAAAAAAAAACTGATGTTTCACCAAAACAATGCACCGTGTCAGAAGCCAGTGAAAACGATGACAAAAATCCATGAATTGGGCTTCGAATTGCTTCCGAATACAAAAAAACGAATTCTGCTGAAAATATGTGTTTTACTATGTTAAGCCCGGGACTTTTAAATTGAGCTGTTACACACAGACGGACAGACGACGGATAATCGACTCAGCTCGTCTTGCTGATCATTTATATAATGGGTTGTCAAAAAAGCCTTGCGGTATTTTTATTGATTTTTTTTTTAACAAATTGAAATGAATTTTTGATGACTCATGCCCAGCTCTGGACCGATGCTACGGCTGCTACTATGCCGGTCTCTTTCGACCTCTACACCAGAACGAAAACGTTGAAACAATCGTTGTGCGGTGGAAATGGAAACTGTATCGGGTCCATAAACTGCACAAATTTTATTGGCGGCTTGAGATGCTTTTTGCCTTTATCGTAAGTACTGTAAAATATGCCGTATTATCTCTTTATTTTGCTCCATGTTTGCGACGCTATAACTCACGAACGACTTGAAAGAAACGACAATCAATCAAACACGTGCGCGTGAAATGAGCTTTCCAAAAAGGTATAGCATGACCCGATGCGACGAATAAAACTAGAACTACGTGCTTTCAGTGCCAACTAGCGAAAATACCGCAAGACTTTTTTGACAACCTATTATATATTTTTGTTCGCAAATCGAAAGAGTTTCAATGTTTAGGGAGAGTTTCTGCTTTACGGCTACGGCGGCCAACTTTCCAAATTTTCAGCTAATATCGCGCTGCAACCACCGTAATCGCTTGATTTAGCTCCGTGTGATTTCTGGCTATTCAGAAAGCTTGAACGACTACTCCGGGGAAAGCGTTTTGAGTCAATTGAAGTCATTAAACGTGAATCGCTACGCGCATAGAACGCTATTCTGAAAATTGACTTTAACAACTGTTTCGAGGTTGAGAGAAAGCGTTGGCACTAGTGTACTGGTGCCAAGGGAGATTGCTTTGAGGGGGACGACATAGGTTTGGTAGAATAAATTGAGAATTTTTAAATTATGAACAAAGTCTTTCTAATTTGTGTTCCTAGTAGCATATAAAAATCCGCGCTGATATGCACAAAACACTCTGAAAGTTTCGAAATTTAAAATAAATTTCGGCGATTCCAGTAATGAGTTATAGAATTTCTTTAAGTACACTGAGCATAATGCTACCACCTCAAAATCCACTCCATATTTCGAACTGTTGGTAGTGATATGTTCACAGTGCTCTCAGAAATCGTTACCTACGCAAGGATTGTCTCAATATCCCTTATCATTAAGTTTAACCTGTAGAGACGTACGTATTAAATGCATGTCTTGCCTAGTGCTGAACTTAATATCGAACAAGTGGGCATTTGTCTGAGTTATGGGAGCTGCTGAGAGTATGTATGTATTCAAATATCCATAAGTTAATAAAAGTCATCGTTTACACTTGTATGTTGATAGGTATCTTAATAACCACTGCACTGCTTTTTGGTCGATGTAATATGCACATATATGTATGTATGTAGACATAAAGCATGGTAAGCTTAAGCACAAGCCGGCATCCTCAAACATAAACTTCTGTTGGCAAACACTCACAGTTATGACTATTTTGAAATAGATATCTCATAAATTCTATTTGAGCAGCAACATGTCCTCGGAATTTCAAATTTGCATTAAGATTCCATAAATCCCATTCTCCCATTACCTCCACCAACGTATATATTTAAAGATATATTCTTTTTGGAAACTTCGTACTTTTATACGCTCAACAAAACATTGTCGACAACTTTTTCGCTCAATTCGGTAAAGAGATTGATTTTATAAAAAATCATTAACCAACATTTTTTATTATGATTAAAAATAAAAAAATTAAACCCCGACCTCACAAAACTAATATCTTATACATCATGCACATTTTAATAAATATTTTAAAAAATAACAAGCAATATCCGATATATATTTCATTCACAAAAATTAAAGTAACCTCAGCTGTCAACAGCGTCCGGCGCTCGCGGTGGCTATGGAATCAATGTAAGATGTTGCATTGATTCCATAGCTTCGTAGCTTCTGCACTATGCAACGTAACGTTTACTCGCGTGTTTTGCCTTTTTGTCAATTTCCTTGTACTTCCTCAATTTTTTCCACACCGTTAAATCGTTTCTGTATTTGAGTTTGTTGTGCATCCGATAGGAAGTATTTACAGCAATGCAAATTCTCTCGACGAACGGTATATGCAGTGCGTTTGGGTGGGAACTCAAGTCAAAGCAAACTGTATGTATGTATGTATGTATATTAGAGTTGGTCAAAAAACCTAAGATTTTTTTAAGATTCCTACTCACTTTTTATTTTTTTATTTGCTTTTAATTTTGTTTTTTCGTTGATTTCTGACGATGAATACCATATCTCGTAAACGCTTAACTTAATCGAAAAATTGTGTAGACCATATTCGTAGATCAGCCATTTGATAAGGTGTGGCATGAAGACCCTTTATATAAGATTAAAAAAAACTACCTCTAGAATTGTATAAAATATTGATGTCTTATTTAAATAATAAAGCATTTATGGTTAAAGTAGGAGATTTATTATCTGATGAACGACAGATAAGGGCTGGTGTACCACAGGGCAGTGTTTTAGGCCCAAAACTATACGTCACATAGACAGCAGATCTTTTAACAGCTAATAACGTATTGACTTCAACTTTTGCGGATGAAATAGCTTTAGTGAGCCGTACCAAATGCCACATTATAACATCAAGTATATTAGCGGAGCACTTAAGTTCTGTCACAGAATGGTTAGCCAACTGGCGTATAAATGAATTAATAAAAGTTACATTTACATTTTCGCTAAGACCAAGAATGAGCCCGCAGTAAAAATGAACAATGTTTTAGTACCTCGAACGAATGAAGGGACTTATCTTGATATTCACCAAGATAAAATACTTACGTGGAGAAAGCATATAGCGAGTAAAATAACTTGCATGAAGATAAGAGCCGCAATTTTAAATTGGCTTATAAACGAACACTCTAAAATTAGCCTAGGCAATAAAGTGATTTTATACAATGCGTTCATAAAACCGATTTGGATGTATGGTACGACCTTTGCAACTAATATTGATATAATACGAAGGTTCAAATCGAAAATGCTTAGAAAAATCGCGCGTTCGCCTTGGTACATGCGTAATGAAAATAGCCATAAAGATCTAGGAATTCCTATGGAAAAGAAAGAAGTAGAGGACAGCAGAATGAAATATATGTATATTTAAACTTCGAGATCATCCAAACCCATTGGATAATGCTCCAGGACATTCTTGGGATCAAACACGCAAAGCAACATATTACCAAAACCGCTCAACCACGTGCTTAAGCGTGTCTAGTTTTTAAACAGATTTAAAATTTTATAACTTATTGTTAGGCTAAAAAAACAGATCCAATAAATAAAGAAATATTGAAAAAAATAATAGTATTTATGTTGCATAGTGAAGTACGAGCTGTTTTTGAATTGAAAACACTTTTAGCACTTTTATATTAAATTAATACTCAAATTCTACATACATACACATGCATGTACATATTATATACAAGTAAAGTCACTTGCATACATATGTTCCGCTACAAGCACGAACGTGGTTTAGCTGTTGCTATCTCCAGATGTTGGCTTATACACATATTTACAACATATTTTAATTGCTATGAATATTTTAAGTAATCAAAGATGTGTTTTGATGATAACTTCACACTTTGCTAACAAATTTTGAGAATAACAAACAGTTTAGCACTAACTAAAATCTATTGTATCATAGTACGCGATACAAAGCAACTTAACTAAGCATACTGGAGAAAAATAAATAGAATAAAATATGTGCTCTACTAAAAACAATAATAATATTACTATAACGTTATCAATTCTATTTCACTTAACTCGAAATTAAACGATTATAGATCATTTTCAAAATGTTGAGATAACTTTAGTGCGCTTGAATAGGAGGTATTTTACTAAGTAGTGGTTGTATGTTAGGAAACACCATCTCTTTTTTCATAATTTAAAGGTCGAGTAACTTAAATTGTGTATTTTAAACATTAAATTATTTTACTTAACTCTTTTTCTTAATTCATAAGGCCTTATTTTCGAAATAAGTAAAATTCAGTATTTTCAAGACAAGAAGAATTTGGAAAGCCTGTTCATTTTCTTTTGATAGTGATCTCAACTTTTAAGGACCACAATTGGAGCCAACCTTTCCCACTAATTTAAACCTTTGAGCTGGAGTCCGGGGAGAAGGTGAAATGATTTTTCTTCTGCGTTTTATAGCAAGTGTTTTTTACCATAAGAATGCGGTAAAATTTCATCCAAATTGAACAAACAGGAAATCTTACGTTCGAACTCTCTGAATCAGAATTAACAAACAAATTAAAGGAAGGTCTAATTAAATATAATAAATTATGCATTTCGTTTCTTTTAGTGGAGTATTTTTTGTTTACAAACAGCAACTCTTATATGCTTTTATAGGCTCGTTCCGTTCTGACATGGTATGTCATAACTTACTTCTATCGATCTAATCAGCTAATAAATCAACAATTCAAAGGCAGCTTAAGATATAATAAACAAATATGTAGCGTTTTGGTCGAACACTTTTTACCATTTTTCCGCTAGAGACATTATTTCATCAGTGCAAATCGAACTTTCGAAATTTCTAGAACGGAAGCAAGCGAACCACTGTTGTGCTACACGAACTGATACAGCCTTGTCTCCGTAAACTTCACAAATTTCATTGGTGCCTTGCGTGGCATTCTTCTTTTTTTATACAAAAATTTCAATATATTGCGAATTTATTTATTATTTTCACTAATTTTTGAACAGCTGTAACTTTTTTATATACGACTGCAAAGACATCAATTGACAAAATACGAAAAGACTTTTTCGAATACTCAATATTAGATGCCTAAATCAAAACGACTTGACTATAAAAACGTGTTCCCATTCGTAAGACAGCCCGCTGAAGGGATCGTCGGAAAACTGTAAAATATTTATGTATGTACTTCCCTCTGGCTGTATACATGCGAAATAATTCGTTAGTGTTGTGGATATCGAGCTGAAAATATGACCAACTTTTCAAAGACGAGACTAATATCACATATACTTAGCTGTCATACACACTAACCGATCAAAATTAAAATAATTTTTTTTTTAAATCCGTTTATGCTATAACAAATGCTCTCGTTGACTTTATTATAATTTCGGTTCAGCCGAAGTTAACTTTTTTCTTTTTTTTCTGTTAGTATTTGTGTTCTTTAATAATAAAAATATATGTATATATACTGTCACCACGTGATTGAGATTTCAATTTATTTACATAAGTATTCACCAACCTGAATACTTTGCACGCCACTATGGTAATGCCATTAAACTGTATTTTACATTTAAAAGCATATACATATGTACCATATACATATGTATGTGTATGTGCGGATAACTTTTGCGCATCTCAACCTCATTTCGATGTCATGTAATTTGCTTATACAACAATTAGGTTAAATTTTTTATGCGCAGTATGTATGTATGGCTCTTACTGACATTGTCTGCTAATTTCGGCATAAATACTTAATGCACAACAACAAAATTGAAATCAATTGTTCTAGCGCATTAAAGTACATATGTAAGTGAGTCGCAATAATTGAAATAAAGATGTGCAAGCAACTGACCGCCTGACGGCAGGTAACGCTACTTAAACTGTACTTAAAATTTTTGCTTTGATTTATTTCAAAGTCAAGTATCGTTTGTCATTAATGAGACATCAAACCGGCGAACATGTGTTCTTGCTTATATATATGTATATTGTATGTACGGCATTCGAAAGTAATTATAGCCGTAAATAATTGAAGAGAAATTCAAGTACTTTGCAAGTATATGTAAATATTTACAAAATACGTTCGCTGGAACAAAAATCTACTCAGTGCAACAACGCTTGTGCTATAAAAACGCAACGCTACAGACAAAGGCACTCACACTTGCGATAAAGTATAAGCTGTTAAATGAAATAAAATCAGTTTATATGCGTATTTTTTACTACAAAAACAAACAAACAGACAGACGAACTCTATCGCACATTTATCGCGCCGAATCGCCCGTCGAGATCGGAATTCCGCTGCTACTGGTGCCACCGACGACACTGCTGCCATTCCAGGCTTTGAGCGCTGCCATCAGCGCCACCCCCACCAACCACACACACACACTCCCATACAAACGCGCGCTTACAATAGCCACATCTCTCACAAGGGGCTATCTAACGCGCCGCCTGTCGCTGCGCGGTGGCCGGCGGATCACAAATCAGTCAGCGGCAGCGTCAAATTTCGCACAAACGCGCCAGTTGAATAACACACGACTAAATTGCTCAAACATTCCCCGGCAGTTGGGCGAAGCGAACACACACGCCAGCCAGCTCAAATAAGCATACAATAAATAGACTGCGCGCAAAAGTTTCCAACGAAAAGGAAGTGATACTCGTCGAGCGCTTAGGGTGCAGTTGCAAGCGCGCACACCGTGAATTTGTGCGAAAATTCGTGAATTAAAAGAAAATCGAAAACAGCTCGCGCGTAAGTGTGAAACGCGTGTGAAACGTGAACGAAAGTTTTGAGCAAATTTAATATTTTTGGCGTTTTAACTAGCGCGTTTGTTGTTATTGTATTCTCCGCATCAATACAGCTTGTGTGAAACTGTTATAAGACACGCGCGAAACTTTCAACTCGAGCGACAAGCGCATTGAACCGTTAAACCGACATTTTCGCCGTACATCCTGGGCGCATATCCTTTCCGAGCTGCGTGTGTGTGTGTGCGTTTGCCGCTGCTAATGCTGCTACTTAGCACAACCATCTCATATTGAGCTGACAATTTCGTGGCAAAGCTGTGCGCAAATAAATTCCTTCACGTGCATTTACAGTTGCTACACACACGTATATAAATACAGCAACAGCGCATCCGTCGACGACGCGCTTAAATAAGTGCGGCGCCCCTGCTTGTGACGTGCTACCCCTCTGCTACGCAGTGCAATTGCCTGGATTCAAATTCTTTTGCTGCTTTTGGTGTACATCCGCTGTGACAAGATGCATTCGCCTGCCACCAAAGTGACTGGATTCATTGTCCTGATGATTGTGCAAATAATTCTACTTGCACTCTTCTGGCTGTTCGTGCGTTATGGCGATGAAGCTTTGCCCCTCGCTGAAGGCGAAGAATTAGGCGAACCTCACGTTTCCAAATATCCGCGTGAGTATCTTGACAAAGTGTATTTTCTCAATGGAATTTAGCCTAGTTGTAAGTGTGCTGTAAGTGAAAGGCGTTAACAAAGCCTGCTGTAAGCGAAGTTAAGAGTGAAGAAAGTATGTATTTGCCAGCAGAGAATGAAGATCAATATTTATTTTTAGTTTTGGTATGAACGTGCTCATATGCCTTACCTTTTAGATTTGCTTTTATTGCCGAATCGATTGTTAAGTCGCCAGTCACAAGTAAAGCACTTTCGTAACGACCTTTATCTGGCGAGGTTAAGGTGTTGAATGTTAACTACAATTGAAAAAGAAGCTGTATGTAACTGTCTAATAGCGATTGTCACTAATAAATAAGATTCAAGAAAGGAATTTTAGAATATTATTTGTTTTATCAAATTCTTCCCAATGACCCTCATAACATTTCTATTTTAACTTGCGAAATTTGAAGCGTGTTCGCATATTTTCCAGTTCCAGTGCTATCAAAGTGCATCTTTAAATAACTGGATAATTTTTAGAAGAAAATATAATAAGTTAGCTAAGTATTATACCTAAATAATAGCAAAACAAATATATATAGATATTTACTCTTTCTGGAAAAAATTTCTCTACATCAAATTTTTATAAATTTAAATGAATTATGTTACGGAGAGTAACTCCACACACTCTTCTTCTCCTTAAAGATAAAAAAAAGAGATTTCCCACAAAATATTTTCAAAAACGAAGTCACTGCAAGTCTTTGGCGTTCTTCTTCTTCTATGAGTAGACCTACAATAGTTTCAACTATGTTGGTACCGAATTGAACTCTTTCAGAGCTGGAGACTGTTTTTAGAAGAAACCATGGGGTTCGAATTCGCTGAAAGTTTTGATTTTTCCTGTTTCCGAAAGGAAAGGATAAAATAATTGTTTAAATGCATTGACTCTTAAGAAGCCGATTTCGAAGATTATAATCAAAATTAGAAATGCTATTAGTTAATAGAAAATATTTTGTCTTGATCTATTAAATACAAAGAACCCGAATTACTGTTATAATCATTGACAATTGATATCGATATCGCATTTAAATAGATTTTTTCATTCGATAAGTATTATGACGGATTATATTAGATTTATTTGGATGTGTGTTATTTTAATGAATAGTTAGAAAGGTTCTTTCCTCGTCAAAGTGTGACTCTACTTTTTATTTATTCTAACCATTTTAAATACTAAGAGAATACATCCCAGTTGTATACGATCGCAGACCAAAGTAATCGCTTAAGCCTCATTACAAACTCTGTTATCTCTGTTACAAACTCTGAAAATATATATATTATATAAAGAAAAAAAGACAATTTTATTCTGCTGCGTTCTAAGCCTGAGTGAAGCTGGGTACATAAAGGGCTCAGAACAGAGACACTTAGAAATTCTCTATTCTCTCAACTGCCTTCCTGAAGATCACAACGTCGCAGAAGCTACTCATGGCGTGGATGGGGACGAGTCGCTGAAGAAAATGCACAGTGTCCTTTTTCACGGAAAGGTTTAAGGCGGAGTTTTCTCTAAGAAGCTCTTAGTCAATCTTACCTTTAGGCTGTTTTTCAGGCATAAGTGACTGCTATTAAGGTGGCAGTGAACGAACCGCTATGAAGTGCAGCCTCTTTTTTGTAGGATAACAACCTCTCCAACAGGTGAATACTCACGCTAAATCGCTAACTGTGCGTTCAAAGCCAGTCCAGGAGTACCTGTTCTCACTGGGAGTAGCATCAAGCTACGTCATCATCAGGCTCGTTTTAGTCACAGCAAAATCACTGGCAACTACAAAGCCAATGAGTTAGCCAGAGGGGTACTGTCCAAATGAGATCCCTGTTAGGATCGACCTCAAAGATGTTGTAATTGATAATACCTTCGTAGATGAATAACAGTGTTATTTGGTTCTCGAAAACCCCGACATAAAAAACCAAAATTCATTGATTTAATTCCGGCGCGCACCAAAGGCATGAGCCAGAAAACCTGTCGATTGACATGTGTTGATGGAACTGCAAATTAAGGGCAGTAAATTAGTAATAAGTCACAAATACACAAAAGTTGAAAATAGTGACTGTGTATCTTTATGTACATATGTATGGTATCACGCTTAGTAGCGGCGCGCAGTAGAAATCAGAAATAATTTATAAGAACTGATAGTAATAGATTCTATAACTCAATATTTCTGATATGATATACGTTTTTCAGCGCGTACTTAAGTATATGGAATTAGTAATTATGTTATCAAGAAATATTTTCAAAGCTAACGCCGATATTCGGTTTTTAAGCTAAATAAGTTAAACAATATTAAATAACAATAAAATGTATTAAGTTCAACAAAACCTCACAGTTCTACATCTTATTTCACCAACTTTAAAATTGTAAGTCACGAGTTTCTGAGCAAATATGCTAATAGCGTGTTAATCTTCTATTAACAGTTCAAAAGTATTTGCATATCTATCAGCAAAATGCATGGCTAATAACGGCATAATACGAAAATCTATTTGCTTACTGCGTCGTAAAGTGATTTTTAATAATTTGCAATATAAACATTACATATGTAAGTATGTATTAAGTGTGTATATGTGTGGGTGCCATAAACAACTGAGCGCTTATCACAACGGTGCGAACATTTCTCCAGCCGTCAAAGCAGCAAAGCTTCAACTACAAAAAATTTGATAAATGTACGTACATTCGCAAATGCATACTTGTATGTGTGAATATGTGTGTGCATGTACATGCATGTAATTTAGACACTTGTACGTATCATTGGCACCCTTAGGCTGAAAAACTTTGACGTTTCCCATATGTTGGGATACAAGTTGTCAATCAAAATTTCTGCGCAATAAAATGACACAATCAAAATAAAAACAGCAACAAAAGCAATGCTGGCGGGAATCACACTTTTGCATACTTAGCGAAAGCACAATGATATACATAGTTATATACACACAAGGAGCAGAATTTGCAACACTTTAATTGCTGATTGTATCGCTGTACGCTGTACGTTGTCTCTAGAAATGAAAAATTGATGTGGCTGCGATTTGATGCTGAAATTTGAATTTCTTTTTAATAGCTGTTTAGCTTAACAGATACTTGCTTGTGAAAGTTATACGCAAACTGGAAATATATGGCATACATATACAGGTACAATATTCAGAATATTACATTCATTGAGTTACTCATACGCCATGGGGGGCATAAAAGCAAACCATGAGCTAAAATTGGTTTTTAATATTTTTGTAAATACCTTATTGACATACACAAATATGTAAATTTAAGTTAATTTTAAAAACAAAATTTCGCTACACATACATAGCTATATCTAATTTTCTCGGGATTAGGTGCCGGCTTAGTGAAAACGTTTTGTACATAATTAGAAGGTCTTACCGAATTAGGGAGCATAAGCAGTGTGACACCCCAAACAAGCAATTGTTTTAAATCTAAAGGGTATATTTATTAATATTTTACAATACACGGTAAATTTTTTGGAGAAAAAAAATTAAATAAGTCAGGAACACCGACGAAGGCAAAATACCAAAAGTTATTGCCCATACAATGACCTATGGTCGACAAAAAACCAAAAATGACTTCGTTTAAAAAAGTTGAATTTTAAAAGATATTTTACTCAATTTTTAAAGGTAAGCTCATGTCTACTGAAATATCAAATAAAAATCAATCTTTTGGACTGTTTCGAACAGGAAAGACCTAACTAATTGTAGAAAAAAATATATTTTATTATATATATTTTTAAAAAATATTAATTATTTATGTAATATCCCTAGCAATGCAAGAAAATATGTATGTAAAAAACTAGATTTTACATGTTTGAAAATGCTTTTTATACTTGTTTCAACACACATATGAACAAGTATTAAATTTCGCAGCTTTTGTGCGTCAAGCCTATTAAAGTCTCCATAATGTTGTATTAACGCGAAAACAATGGATAAGCCAATTGAACAGTAGACGGGGTGTTATGGTTGCAAATGAATAGTTTAGGCTGAGGCGTAAGTGTAACTGGAAAATGCTTTACAGTTATGTGCTAACAACATACCAGCAAGAACATCGAAAGAGGTTCTCTGTTGCCTTTTTAAGCAGAAAAATTTTCGCCGACCGTCTAAATATCATGAAATTTGTTTTCCAAAGCTCTGATCTTTCATGACTAAAGGATTTTTCGTCGAAACTAATTTTTATGCCAAAGTAGGAGATCAAAAATAGAGAGCACTTCACAAGCACTAAATATATCCAGTAGGTCTTTGAGTACTTAAATTTCGCTAAAGGTAATGAATATACATTAATAAGCTCCCTAGCGGGTTAAAATACAAGCATTTATATATTTGACTATGCACACCAGCAAACACTCATACATACCATACTATTGTAAGCCTTACAGATATGTGTGTGTGCATGTGCGCTTGCAGGGAGTTTATGGTTTATTTACAGTAAATTATTGAGAGCTTCACGCACACATTTAGTACATCCACCAACGCAAACGCGAGCACCCTGGATTTCTCACACTCCCACAGATGAGCCAGATAAGCCCCGCCATTAATCTTAATACAATTGGCTTTTGGCAGTGCAATTGCAACAGCCTAATTGAAGCAATTAGATGAAATTAATATGCATGGCATAAATACATACATACATACGCTTATACTGACATGCATTCACACACACACATATACTATATGGACACACACGCATAGAATATGCGTATTTGCATATATGTATGTATGTATGACTTTGTGCGTGTGCGAAAGAATTTTTTTACTTAACAGCGGACTTATGGCGATTATGATAAATACATATAGTTAAACATGTAAATATGTATGTATGTGTGTATGTGCGAGTTGTTGCTTGTTTATCTGCATGGCTTCAACATCAATTATAAAGCGATAAATTCGCTTAATAGACTGATGACAGAGTGAGAATGAGTGGCTCTGTGCCATTTTTAATTACTCTAACAAAGCCATTAATTGGATTTGACTCTACAGCCCTGTACATATATACCGTACACATATATGTACGTCCATAAATATATTATAATTATGTTCAATTATCATGTAAGCAGTTCCAAACTATGTACGTACATACATATATCTATGCGGGCTCATGTGATTATATTATTGAAGTAATAAAAAGAATTAAATTAATTAATGAAGTATACAGCGCAAAAACGTAGCAAAAATAAGTTAAATATTTGTGGAGAAAATTAAGCGAATTCCATTTACTATGCGCAACTTACTTATTGCTAATATCTAAAAATGTTCAAAATCTTAGTATTTTTTACTTAAACATACATTCTTCTTTTTTTATAGATTTCCAAGATGTTCAGGTAATGATCTACATTGGCTTCGGCTTCTTGATGACCTTCTTACGCAAGTATGGCTACAGCGCGACCGGTTATACGCTATTTTTGGCAGCACTGGTCGTACAGTGGTCAATTTTGGTCAAGGGATTCTTTCATATGGAAGATGGAAAAATAAGGTAAAAATACAAATAAATATATCACCAGATATTAGAATATATTTACGTAATAAATAATAAAGAAAAATATTATAAAAAGATTTAGCAAAGTACAATTTTGAACCAGAAAAGTGTTGAAAACATATTCAAATAGGTATTTATAGTAATTTAGGTACAAAAACAAATACCAAGAAATATTTTTGACCTTACAAAAAATATTTAAATAAGCCCGAAAATAAAATTATCTAAAGCATTGGCTACTAAGTTGGTAAAAGCTCTAAACGCTGGATTTCCAAGCTCAACTATTATTTGTATTTACTGGAAATTTCGCCAAGACTATCGTGATTTTATATTTTTATGTCGTTCTTCCTGCTTCGATGAGCTACAGGCGATAGAACACTTCCACTTTCTCTAAACATTATTGACATCGTTGTCCGCTCACACAGAGTTGACCAAAATTAGAAAATTAAATGTATGAAATAGCAATGTTGGGCGAGTACTTATTGAGCGAGCTGGTCATTAGGTCTTACACCACCTGGTACTAGGGTCTTACACCAAATATATTTGTTTTGATCTATACAACCGTGATTAAGCCAATTTTGACATACACTGGCTAGTATTAAGGAAACATTTTAATGTCAGGAAAGTAAATGAAATCCAAAGAGCAGGCTGTGCAGGCTTTACCGGAGCTCTTAAGTGAAGTCTGAAAATTGCGCTCTCCTTTTCCAGAAAGTGGCATCAATTTCCGCTATAAGAATATACGAATTAGGAAGTTCCAGTAGAAAATATTACGGATATAGCGCTATCATCAATATATTCTCCCAAGGTTATCTTAGATTTCAATAGCCACTTCCAGGGTAGGATACCTTCCAGACGAGACGAGGTTTGGTATAATCACACAAAATAAATAAAAGATTTAAATATTCATATCAGCTCACTGGCTGTATGATGTGCCGTGGACAATGAAATATTGACATGGTTCCCAAAAAAACAAAAATTAATTGGTTTTAATTGCAAACTTGAAAAAATTTCTTGTTTATGTTGAAAACTGTTACATCATGTAGGCTTTTATTTATGCCAACCGCAGGGAAAATCTCAAATGGAACAGACACAGTTTGAGATAATTATGATTGGAAAAGAAAATAACGGCATAATAACAAAGTTCAGAACAAAAGTAATTCAGCGTTGGCAGTGACCCTGCGGCTAGTTTAATAAAGAAAATAACACGAAAGAGAAATTTGCTAGAAATCTTGAGATAACATAAGCTCGGACCGTAAAAAGTGAGCTTAGCAAGCTTGACAAAGACCACCAACGAGCGTTAAGTGAAGAAAAACAAATCCTGTTATTGCGCTGCATTTGAACAGTAAATTAGAAAGGAGCAAAAACTGCTGCAGACACTGCATTTATTACCACAAAGATGTTCTTCCATACACACGCACGCACATACAAAGAGCTGTGCGGATGCAGCGTTTATTATAAAACATAAGATTCATGCACCAACACATGGATAGCTGATAAGCAAAAGTGCAGACGCAAGACAGAAAAGAATTATATTCCCTAAGACGAATCATTTAAGCGCGCCAACAATAAAAGAAATTGCATTTTTTGCTCAACACACAAAGCGGTCTTTGGTCTCCATTCACTGCGCCGTGCAATCTGTTGAATCTGCCACAACAGCTTGTGGCGAAAACAGGTGCATGTTTAGTTGTTGTTGTTGTAGCTCAGTTGTGCAGGTGTCTGGCGAGCACTTTGCCGCTGCATATCTACTTATTTTTATAAAACGCATCGTCTATCAAAGCATTCAGCGTCAGCGACGCCGCAGGCTTATAGCGACATGGTTACCATGGCCTCTCATCTCTCAACTATCACATTAATTTGCTTGTACTACTCTGCTCCATTCTCCGTGTATTCTATAACAAAAAATGCCTGCAGCCTGAAAAGCTCAACGCAGACATGAAACATGTTTTCTTTAAATATCACTATGTTTCATACCCTGAAATCGACTAACATTGCCAGTTCTAAAAGACTGCGGTTAGTAACGTGAATTTAGCAATATAGTCAGTGAATAGAAAGATTTAGGTGCGAATTTGCATATTTTTGATGCAAATAATTTTAAGATTAATCCAAAATTGAGATAATCTCTTGCTGAACTCATCATCTATGGAGATATGAGAAATTTAAGCTTAATCTTCTCTGGCAACCGTAGTATAAAGAGGTCATTCCTTCATTACGTCGGCGACATCGAACAGTACACCGGCAAGACAACGGGCACAGCAAACTTTAGACACACACTAACCACCCCCACCATCATTCACAGTGGAGCTATCAACACCTACACCGACTCCCTCCCAGCGAATGGCGTACTTGGAGTTAAATCACCACTCATAGCAGAAACAGAGCTTGAGTTTCGCCAAAGATCTAGAGTGAACCTTGCGCAACTTCGTTTTGGACAAGTCTCCTACTTATCCACAATTGACGCTGACATACCAAATTTACAAATGTTTTGCGTGCAATGAATCTTCGCTTGTTTCTAACCACTTCTCACTTGTTCAATGAATAACTCTCTTCCAACAACCCTATTCCTGTGATCCGACCAAGGTCGAAACATCATTCTGGGCCCACTGTTACATGACCTCAAGGATAACTGACTCGAACCTTATCACAAAAAAATAGATAACTGCTACAAAAAAACAGACACACCCTACATATTTTGCACTTTTTACCAAACTCTTTACTTTATATTTACCTAAATCTTTCAATTTTCTGTATGTTCGAACTTCAATGCACAAATAACTAATATTTTGTAAGATAAACTGCCACTAGTCTGGTTATTCTTTAGAGAAACTGTAAAACCCTTTCGCGTTCTTTTCGTACTCGCTTACCAAACCTTCTCCTAGTGGTAAATATAGACCAAAGAAGATGCTGTAAAAAATTTCATATTATTATAATGTTTATTTATAATAAAGTTAATAGATTTATTACTCTTATCGTATAAGAAAGTATAAATTATTACATAGCTTTCTAACTGCATCTCCGTGTTAGACGCCCGATATCTGGTTAGACTAAACTTTTGATACCTCTCGAACCAATCTACCATCGAAATCTTCAAAAACCTTTTAAACTCATTAATAAATGCACTTTTAAAAATTTTTTCTTTGACAGCTTAATTCTGGAAAACATTGTGGATGCAGATATCGCCGCCGCTGTTCCCTTGATTAGTATGGGTGCATTATTGGGACGTACAACACCGATTCAACTCTTGTTTATGGCCATAGTCGAAATAGTTTTATTCGCCGCCAATGAATATGTGGCTTTGAACATTTTCAGCGTAAGTTAAATTTTTGGAAAATTTAATTGTAACCTTTACTAAAAGCACTCTCTTTCATTAACAACGAAAAGAAAAATAAAAACAAAACACTCATTAATTATTGCCATATTGCTTAATCTGCAACACCTTAAATTCAGTCTTTCTCGGTCGACGCTATACATATGTATGTACATAAAAACAAAAACCTTTACACAGAGTATGTGTTTTAAATCCGCTTAACTAAACACCCTAGAAGTAGCACTGAAGTATATTCATATTATATAATACAAAATTGCGCGTAAAAAGTGGAAGCATCCCAGCAAGAAATTGAGTGAATATGAGTTGACATGGAGTGTCAGTGACTTGATTTTTTGATAGTTTTGATGTCCAGTTGCTCCGATCGGAACAACTTGTTTGGAGATTCCTCTCAAATTTCCTAAAGATATCTCGTAAAAAAGTTTTCCCTACAAGAAATTGATAACCCGTGCATGATATAAAAGGTATGAAATAAATATTATCAAATAGGTTCAAAAAGTTCCACTTCGAGTGCAGCCATATATAGATTTAAAAGTTTTAATGCTTTCAGTACTTAAATCAATTGCAGTTATAAGCTCAGTAGAGCACTAAAGTCTTTAAATGCTAACAATATGATACTACTTTTAAGGACTTCAGACTATATTACAAATACTTATCATTTTTTACATTATAAGCTCTTTATTTACAGTGTTATAGAAAGAAAAGAGTACGTGGCCTTGGCTTTTTTTGACAAACAAAACTTTTAACTTCAATTTAGTTCATATCTTTATCTAGTAGTCAAAATACTTACGAACTAAGTCGGCATTAATGTTATAGCAGATTTTTGATCTAATTATCCCCTTTGTACTCAAAACATTCGGTTTTGATTAGAAAATAGCATTCTGTTTGAAAAAGCCAATCCAACTGTAAGTGTCAAATTTCTTGCTGGGTAACTAAATGACTGTAATTGCGTGCACCTAAGGGATATTCCAGTACAAAAACATTTCCATATTTTTTTCTTACGTTGTATATGTACTTGTATGTAGAGTCGGAGCATGGTTCGTTGAAACTCAACTAAAGCCCTTTTCAAAAGCTTTTTGCAGCACAAAGCTGACGAACAGCTGCTACTTACAAAAAGAAACTGCAACTTTTTATTCATTTTTCGCATTATGCAGCTGCCTTTGCTCAGTGTTTGTAAGGATTTTTCGTTGCTTTTGTTGGTATTTTTTATTTTCGCAAAACTGTAGCTATACCTTATAATTTTATTTTCATTCATTGCTTGCTCCCCCTTATACCCGCAGGCCTGTGATGTTGGTGGTTCAATAACGGTGCACGCCTTTGGTGCATACTTCGGTCTGGCGGTGAGTCTAATGCTGCGCCCCGGCAAGGAACAAAATGCGGCTGGCAAATACGAAGGAGCCAATTACACGTCGGACATCTTTGCCATGATCGGCACATTGTTCCTGTATGTGTATTGGCCGAGCTTTAATTCGGTGTTGGCCGACGGCAACGCCCGGGAGCGTGCCATACTCAACACGTATTTATCATTAGCAGCGGCAACAGGTAAGCACGTACCACACACACACACACTTGCACGCATATACACAGAAATATACGCACCCTCGCACAAAAGCACCTGGATGTGTAAGCGGTCTGCGAACAATGCAATGCAAGCAGGCAACAAGGATCATGAACGCAAACAGGAACAATGGCAGGAGTACTTGTGTTCACACTTACGCTTGAGCGCATTAAAGCAAAGTTAATGCTGCTTGCCTACACACAGTACATACATACATATTCACACACACACACATGCATAATTGGAACGGATTCGTACGGGGCTTTAAGCTTGAATACATACATTTACAGTTAGAAGTATAGCATTTGTACGAACACCTGTTGTTGAACGATTCTAATGCTTGCAGGCGTAGATTCTGCAATACACTCAAGCATTATATTGGCCTAATACACTTGCATTTGATCAGGCAACAAGTGTTTGCTTTGAGACATTGTCAGTTCCTTTGCGAACTTATGATGGTTTTATTTGTACCGTTGCATGTATAAATATGTACATATATTTATACATACAGATTTGTAAACTATAAATCATATTTAGATAGATATGGAGTTATATATAATATACAAATGTATATGAATGATTATAATAACGAAAAGAATTAAATTCTGAGCTACCGTCTGTCCATTTATCTTTCCGTCTGTCTGGTGCAAGCGATGATTTGAATAAAAATGTAGCTATTGTAATGAAACTTAGTACTTAGAACCCAAGGGGGGCCGGTATTTTGAGATTCACGGAATCGGTCTATTGCCACTCCCAAGAAATTCTGTTTATTGGAAACCACAAATTATGATGAAAAACAGTAATTTGATTCAGAGTTTTGCAGTTAGGAGCGCACTTCTGATGCAAAAGTGAGTGTGGCCCATCCTCTAATAGGTTTAATATGCATATCTCACAAACTGTGAAAATGGGTGAAATCAGATGATAACCACGCCCACTCCTTATATAATAGATATGCTGCTAAAAGCTTCATAACTCAACAAATAAAAGGCTGCGAAAGATTAAATTTTGCACTCGAGCTGAAAAATGCTTTGTCTCAAGAACTACTTGACCAATATCAACCAAATTAGTTGCATATCTTCATTTCGAAATTGCTACTCTACAGTGTAAATTTTGAACTACTGACGTTATCGAAATAAGGCTTTGTACACAAAGTGTATTCAACATATGCCATCTCATGTTGTGTCGAAATCGAGCTATAACTATAAGTCGCCAAATACCGTAAATGTGGTGTCTATGACTCACCTTTTACCGAAAATATTAGTCACTGGATGTACTTTTTTGAATGGCAGAAAACATCATTTTCTGGAAAAAATATGTCGTGATGTCAAAAAGGGCCACGCATACCTCGTACAAAGATTTCCGAATTTCATGTTGACTTTATACATAATATATATATCGGTCTGAATGTGAGATATCATTAAAAATTAAGAGACCGTCCCTCTCTAATTAGAGTATAGCCAAAAGTGGATTAATCGGGTCAATTCCTTCCCTATTCCCACTATATCATATATAAATATTTTCAAACAGAAATCTTAGGTAGTTTTTCCAAAGTCAGCGAGCATCTTTGTCTTACATGTCCTGATACTAAAAATAAAAATAAACCTAATATAGGCATATCAAACTATTTGTTGGCTTTATAACGTATATCTATACCTGTATATACAATATTAATAACGAATAATATTGGTTACACTATCATTTGATTGAGGCTATGGCTTTGAGGCGCTGAATTTGAAACTCCTCAAATAAAGTTTCTTAAGCTCAAAGAGCAATGATCTGAAGTTTTAAACCAAAATGGGCGCCAGATTAACACTAAAAGTTTTATTTACCATAGACCATTGATTATTTATACCAGGGGTGCCCAACATTTTCTCCTGGAAGTCAAATAGAAGTCCACATGTCCATACAAGAAAAACAAAGTCAAACTTACATTACGAGGCACTTTAAATAATTCCATATTTGAAATATTTCTAATTTATTTTAAAACTAGCTGACCCCGCAGCCGTTGTCCTTCGTGAAATTATGTGTTTTGAAATGCAAAAAAGTTGAAATTATATTGTGTCGAAAGTGATTTATTTTCGTACATTTTTTTAATGTAGCGCAACTTAATAAACATAATTTTTTGATTTCTGTTCTGGTGCGTAAATATACAGAGAAGATGGGTTTCCAACTCGTCAACACGCGACATATATCAGGCCGTGTGAAAAACATAGCATTTCCCTATTTCCTTGTGTCCTGTTGATTGTCACCATTCACAATACGCAATGACTTAAATGAAATTGAACCGCGAGACACACAACAGTCGGAAAACTTTCATGAATTGCAAAAGTAAATATCCTACAAAGCGTTTTATTGCAGTTCACATATCGACCCATTTGATACTGCTGATCTCATATCGTTCAAGGCCAATAACCGCTATGTTGCTTTCTTTGGTGACGTACTTCCAAACGTATTTGATCGATTTCACTAATCTACAATATTCAACTCATGTCAATATGAGTTTTGAATGTGAATTAGACAAAAGTGGCGAATATGGTACGATCCATATGTTTTCAACTTCGATGTGTTGTTAACGTCGATATTCACGCCTCTAAATGCTAAATGTTCTGCCATTGTCGTCTGGTGAGCGACGCCGATACAGTGAATATCCATCATTTCCCATTTCCGTTTCCGAAAGAAAAGCACATGAGTAGTGTTTCGTGCATTTATTGTCAGACATACAAACCAAAGTGGGATTGTAAGGTTCCCAAAGTCCATGAACCATATTGGTTTTCACCACTTCGTATAATTCTGGATCTATCTCTGAATCAGGAATTTCCGCTGAAATGATTTCATCAATTTGATCTGGTGTAATCACCATCCGCATCCAAAGAAGAATGTGTGCGTACGGCAACACGCAACAGAATACATTCAGCATCTAACAGCACCATATATACCATAGGTTGCTTCAAGATAAAGACCGTCAAACATCGCAGCTATTGTTTAAAAAGTCGTGCTGTGATATCGTTACTATCGCTAGCTGATTGACCGCGATCCATAATTCCGCACGTATGTCATCGCATTTTGGGAGTACTTCTTGCCTTTCCTTGGGCTGCCATACTTTGATGGCAAAAATAACGCCGACAAATATTAGCGCGACCTCTTCGTGGCTTCGTAACAAATTTGAATCAGTAATTGATCACTTCGTCTGAAACACACATAAAGTTTTCGCTGAATAATTTTCAATAATTTTTCCTTTGGATAGCCGGAATAAAAAAGCAAGCGACCGCAATTGAACGATTCAAATAATTTACAAATCAAAATATTGAAAAACAAAACAAACGAAAATTGAAAAAAAAGTGTATGGAAAATGTTACTTTTTGGAATTGTCCAATTTTCCGACTTCTCCTCATGAAAAGTATAAGGAATTTGTTTCTAAACCTTTCCCGAAAAATTTCATCAACCGTTCTCTTAGTGTTACTAACAAACAAACATTCATTTTTATATATGTACATATGTATGTATGTACATACATATATGTATATATCGTTTGTATAGGGAAAAGAAAAAGGCTGTTTTTAGGGGTTTTCCGGAAATTATTCGAATTTTTCTCGCCGTAAAAACCATCTTTGAACTTCAACGAACATTTAAGAAAAAGAATTGGCCAAATTGGTACAGGCGTTATTGAGTTATGAGCGTACATACATTTTGGCGATTCGTTTTTATTTACATATGTATGTACATATGTATATACATACATAGATAACATTTAAAATTTTTTATTTTCACATTGTTGTTTTTCAATATGTCTGCATAGACCTTTTTTAATAAGAACACAAAAAATACTGCCGTTTACCGAAATTTGATATCCCACACTGGCAAATATACCCATAATTACTTTGAAAAGTGTCCACTCGCACAAATATATGTACATATGTGTATGTGTTGCTAGAGTTATTGGACATATATACCCATACATATGTATAGTCATAGAAATGTTTGCCGGTAGGTGGCTGTAATAACACTTGTTGGCTATTTGAGGTAGACGAATTTATACGCATGTGTTGCGCCGCTGATCACGCGACAAAATTTCGTATTCCACTCACGAACTAATTAAATGTCAAACACTAGCCTTAACACATTTCGAAAATTATTTTAAACACGTTCAAAAAGCACATATGTACTCGTACATACAACGGCAGCAATAAATACAACAACTACAGCAACGCGCACACATACTCGCGCAAGTCGCATGGGTGGCATATTTAAGGACGGACTTTATTGCGTATTTTGTCAAACAAAGTTGCTCGTAGTCACCTAATAACTAAACTTGTGTACATGCCAACAACAACAAAAGAACCGTGGCGACGAGAGGAGGGCAAAAAGTAGAGAGCACACTAGATTGCTAACAGTTAACAACGCCAACAACAACAATATGCCTCAGCCATAGCGGGAAAACTAGAGAAGGAAGTGGAAATTGTGTTGCTAGAAGCAGGTAAACAGCAGCAGTTTGCAGAATTGCTGTAGGCAGCCTTGCGGATAAGGTGGCAACACAGTTTCCAATGAATGAATTAGCCGTCACAAGCGTAGGCGACACTAACAGTACATAAAATATGGCAAATATGAAATTAAATGCTTACGCAATAACTGTGAAAACCAAAAGTTGTTACAAGAACAATTTAAAAATCGCAAAAATAATTTCAACTATATTACAATTATCCGATTTAAATGGCTAAACTAGCGAATACAGCATTAGTTAGTAATTAATTAATAAATTAATTTGTGCAAGGCAAGAGGAGCATCTACTGTGCAGGAGGAAGAGGTTAGGTCAGTTCAATTCATTTCTTGAGTAATAAGAAAGAGGACTTTGCTAGTAGCGGTTCCACAACATTTAACGTAAACTCTTCTAATATAACATCATTCTTTTTCATATTCAAAGCTGAACATAAAGAACATGGGTACTAGAAACGAGTGGCTTCTTCTTTTATCAGGTACAAAGTCTTCTTTGTCAGGCTAATTAGAGTGCTGTCCGAAATATGTCATTCCGAAGCTTAAATAAAAGTCCAATTGCTATTTTAATGCACTATTTCCTGCCCCTGTTTTCATTTTCGGTTATACGATGTTCCAAATCGATGTTCGATATAGGGTTATATATATAAAAATGTTAAGGATGAGACGAGTTTAAACCCGAGTGACTGTCTGCCTGTCCGTCAGTCCGTTCGTACCAGCTTGGTGCACATCTTCCTTGGTGAAGAAGTAACTCCGTTTAAAAGTTTTACAACTTTTAAGATAACAAACAGCTCCTATGAGCAAATATTTTTTAATACAATCGGTAACTCAGATAACATACCCAAAAACAATTTTAAGTAGATACAATTACAACAACAAACAATATGTGAGGTATTTACATCACAACAAATTATATATATTTATTCGCATGTTGAAACGCCCACACACATTCGCACAGATTACATTTCCTATTTACCCTAACTATTTGTTATTTTTGTTGTAGTTTTTATTTTGTTTTCGGCCATTCACTTGAGCCCTTGTCGCTAGTGTAATTAAAGTTAGGCCAAGTTCGGTTGTATTGGGCATTAGGGAAGTATTACCATGGAAGCCAGCCGACATGTTGTACACCATGTAGCACTTGTGTTTTGCCCGAACCCAAGACAATAATGCAACTGTGCGGCTGCCATTCAATGAGGCTGCTATATCCACAATATCTACGTTAGCTTGCCAGCACAGCTGTTGCACTATTTATAAAGCGCATAGCTATGACCACGCACACACACACACAGACACATGCTTATTGCTGTTGCTGCCATTTTGTTGCGCAAAAACATTTTATGGTCCAAATGACACCGGCGGCGGTGTTAATTTAAACTGTTTACTGTTACTCATACGCCCCGGTGCCCATACGCAGCGTACTAAACGCCGAAACACACACGCAAAACGCAGGCAAATGCAAATATATGTGCAGTAATATGTATACAAGTGTATACGTTGCAACAACATCTCACTTCGGAGAGCAGGTGGTTCAAGAATATTGTAAACATTTATAGTAACTATTAGAAAAATCTTATTTAATTGATTTTTAAGCTAAAATATTGCACAAAAATGCCAACACAGTCACTGCCTCTATAAAGTATTTGTTCTTGTAGTTGCCGTTGTAGTTGTAGCAGTATACAATTTCTAAGCTGGGTGTTAGAGCAACAAGCTTTTCGTAACTGCACGACGCTGCCATTTTGTGCTTAACGGTACAACACACACGGTAATGCTGCAACATAATGTGCCATAATTTTTTGGTAACACCAAGCCAACAACCATAATTACACGCTGCACACGAGCAGCCACCACATAAACTAATAGTTAATAGTGCTAACAACCAGCCAGCAGGCAAGCAACCTAAAGCACCAAAGTCGAACTCACCAAAAATTTGCAATGATATGACATTGACAACAGTCCTGTTGCTGCCACTGATAGAAAGGGGAGAAGGGACATGGTATACCGCAGCACCTACATACATACATATATATATGTATATTCATTATGCAAGTATTTACATTACAGTGCATGTAATTTGGGTTGTTACAGTAACAGCACTTCGGCAAATGGCTGAACTTCTGCCTGGCACCCCATATGTTACACGTCAACGCTGATTGTTTTTGTGCATTTACACTTGCGGTACGATAACTTTTATGACCATCTGTATAAGCTGGCACTTTAGTAGCAAAAACAAGTAACAACACGTTGCTAATGCGTTGTGGTGAAATTGAAATCACGGCATTTTCGTAAATGCCTATGTGTTTGCTTTCAATTATTTGAGGTTATGGCGTCGAGATTTTGTTTATAATAATAGCATTTTGCGTTCGCTAGCCACCCTAAATGAGTCAGCCTGTATCTTCGCGTCAAATTGCGGGGTTTTGATTTTTAAGTGGTAATGGCTGCAAAACTAGCCAACTTGAAGCTAGAAACCTAACCAAATTCAAGCGAGTTGGACGCAAAAAATTAAAATAGGGCTATAAAGTATTAGCTCTAACCTATAGGTTGCTGATGTTAATTGAAGTCATTGGTTCACACTGCTTTCAAAACTGCTTCGTACTAATTCGGAACTATAAAAACTGGTGAAAAGGGACTAAATTTTGAATTCACTCTCTTTGTGAAGTTTTTTACATATATAGAATAAATATTTATATGAACATTATTATGAAAACATTACTTTTATAGAAATAAATTTCTCTGCTGAATAAAAATACTCCTGATCTCTCCTTCGTCAACTGGTATCATCCTTTCCATATTAAAGCCAAGAATTTTATCAGAATTTTTCGACTTACTGAATACCCCGATGTGGAAATAAACCACTACCGATGAATGCATTGAACGGGATATTAGCAAATCTAATATTATTAAACAGACATACATATGTGACCCCGCACATAGAAACCCGGCTAGTGTGTCAAAACAGGATTTTTCACGAGAGGCGTTGAAAGATGTGAAGCACGTGTTCTCTCTCCCTCTTCCTCCTTGTTCGTTACTATGTTAGCAGATTAGCACAATGAAGCCGTCTGAGTGTTGTCATGGTAATCGAACGCTCATTGTTTTGGCTGTCGCCTTCTGTTGTTGCTGTTCGCCGATAATCGACATTTTGACAAACTAGCCGGGTTTCTATGTGCGAGGTCACATATCTCTACTATAAGGATAATATCCCTGACACCATTTCGAATTCTATAATATTCATTTATGAACGTAATCTCATCCCTAGCAGAAACCTTCTTCAAAATAGTATCATCATTTGTACTAAATTATCTATTTAGCAGCGAGACCTTGCCAAATTTAATATCTCTTATTGTTTCATCAACTGCCCAGAAAAAGAGACGACCAATTCTTGGTTAAAATTTAGGGCTGTTCCCAATGTGCGTTTGCAGAAGAAGATCTTTATGGTAGTACAAATTGTAGAAAGCAATTTGTCCCACACATAATTATCACTTGTTGAGCTTGGTACAGAGGCACAAAAAATAGTTGGGCATCAATGCAACTACCACGGTATAAGCTTTATATTATTACGTTTTGTTGTGCGACATCTCTTCTAACTGAATTTGTATGCATCTACATATACATAGTATATAATATATCTGTTCATAGTTACAACAAGTAAGGAAGGGCTAAGTTCGGGTGTCACCGAACATTTTATACTCTCGCATGGTAAAGTGATAATCGAGATTTCATTATCCGTCATTTAAATATTTTTCAAATACCGTATTTTTGTAAAGTTTTATTCCGCTATCATCATTGGTTCCTAATGTTTATACTCGTATTATACAGATCTGCCATTTCTTCCGTAAAATTTAGTGTTTCTGACGTTTTTTATTAGTCGGTTAACGCACTTTTAGTGATTTTCAACATAACCTTTGTATGGGAGGTGGGCGTGGTTATTATCCGATTTCTTCCATTTTTGAACTATGTATGGAAATGCCTGAAAAAACCGGCTCTGTAGTGTTTGGTTGACATAGCTATAGTAGTTTCCGAGATATGTACAAAAAACTTAGTAGGGGGCGGGGCCACGCCCACTTTTCCAAAACAATTGCGTCCAAATATGCCCCTCCCTAATGCGATCCTTTGTGCCAAATTTCACTTTAATATCTTTATTTATGGCTTAGTTATGACACTTTATAGGTTTTCGGTTTCCGCCATTTTGTGGGCGTGGCAGTGGGCCGATTTTGCCCATCTTCGAACTTAACCTTCTTATGGAGCCAAGGAATACGTGTACCAAGTTTCATCATGATATCTCAATTTTTACTCAAGTTACAGCTTGCACGGGCGGACGGACAGACGGACGGACAGACGGACGGACGGACAGACAGACATCCGGATTTCGACTCTACTCGTCGCCCTGATCACTTTGGTATATATAACCCTATATCTGACTCTTTTAGTTTTAGGACTTACAAACAACCGTTATGTGAACAAAACTATAATACTCTCGTTAGCAACATTGTTGCGAGAGTATAAAAATAAGCTTTACGTTTGAATAGTATAATACATATTTGTGTAGCTTTGCGTGTTGCTCAGTAACAATAAATCATAATGTCATCATTAGCCGCTTTAAGCTGATGGATTCGTGTGACAGTGATAACAGCGGTCTATTCATGTCGAAGCTTAACTACGACAATTGTACGCATCTACTTATGTATACAGCAAGCAGTGAACAATGAATGCAAATGTTACCGAGGATTACAGTTAAATATAATAATTATAGTAACACAATAATTTGATGCGTTTGTCTACGACAGGTGTTGGGCCCATTTGCAGTAGTCATTTTTGGAAATTCGGAGCAATTCCAGTTATTTCGAGATCTTGTTCTTTATTTTAATTTAAGTTCTACAAAAATATATTAAAACTCTATAAACAGGGTACACCACTTGTTTCTTGTGCTTTATGTGAGGTTAACAAGATTTAAACTAGAATCTAGAGTAGAAATTTATATTAACGACTAGTCGAAAGCTTCATAAAGACTCACAAATACATTAGAGATAATATTAAATCACGAGATAAATTTACTCGGAAATGTCTGGGTATGAGCTATTGGCGATTGACGTCCGAATTCAAGGAAAGAACTCATTTATTTGGCAGTCAGATCTCCATACAGTTGGAAAAAGAAAAAGTACATCAGCAAGTTTCGGACTGGCGAGCTTAAGGCAAGGCCATCTGTTGAAATATGTCCCGAAATGGTATCGTTAAAGAAACAGTGCTTAAAGACCGTCGTGTTGACATCAGAGATTTTAACACATTTGGTTAATGTTTTGGGTACGAAGCGTGTCAATGCTAGAGTCGTACCAGAAGATCTGAATGTGATGCAAAATCGTCGTCGAGTACAGGTCGCCCAAGAGAGACAACTTAACTGAGGAACCTATATTCATCAGGCTTTATGAGATTGCCAAAAAATCTAACAAATGGCGCTCCAAAGAGAACCGAATCTGAAGAATCTAAAATTTGCTGAAAACTAATCAAGTGATTCATTGGAGTTGTATTCTTACGAACGCGCAAATTTGAGATACGTTATGCAGGAAAGACTATGTACTACGACACGATTAATGTAAATTCGGAAAGCTGTGAAATCAACACTTTTAATTTTAACTTTGAAGTCTTCCGAGATATTTTCGCATTATAAGAACGTAATCAAACTAGAAAACGAGCTCGAAATCTTTGGTTCACCAGTCGGCAAGCAACCCACATAACTTCGTGGTCCGAATAAGCATTCATACTAAGTGTGTGTGCATGTATTGGGTTAATACAGATATTTGTCGTTTTTAAGCCAGGCCATCAATATGTATGTATGTATGTATATGCAGCAGATCGGGTGCACATACATCAATTTCGAATATTTGTATTTGTGTACACTTTGCATGTATTTGTGAGCATATTTTTGTGCTATTCATACATTTTAGCGAATTTTAGCATGCCGTTATAGTACTAATACCAATGCGTCTTTGTTTTGTCTCTTTGCAGTTACAACATTCATAGTATCGGCACTTGTTAGTCACGAGAACAAATTGGATATGGTGCATGTACAGAATTCAACACTGGCTGGCGGCGTGGCCATCGGCACTGTTTGTAATTTGCTAGTCGGTGCACATGGCGCTATATTAATTGGCATCATTGCCGGTTGCATTTCGGTGTTGGGTTATAGCTACCTCTCGGTAAGTTCGCAATTCTCCCCTGCTACAAACTGGTTACACTTCACTTTTGTCAAGCTAAAATTTCATATGTGTTACTATGTACATATTATTTGGTTGTTTTTGTGCCCGACATGCTTTTAAGCTCGCTTTGTTGCAAGTGCCTGCTGGTTATTGGGAAATTTGGTTTTTTTCGCATGTTGCAACACAAAAACAAAGCTATGCATTAGCGCACATGACGCAGGCCGAGTGCGTGTGCGCGTGTAGCGCATTTATACCGCTGCTAATTAGTGAATATGGAATTCTGACCTAAGCCTTGTAGAGTATTCGACATTCCACGCCCGCAACACATTTCATTACGCTGTGCAACCAGCCGTGCAATTAGGTGCGCATACATCGGCTCAGTTGCTACAAATTTCACCACACAAATTTCACTTACATTTTGAAATGTTCAATAATTATCGTCCATTTTGTAGGCATTCTTTGGATTATTGAATTGTGTTCAAAATAAATGCATTGGTTTTGGGCGAATTTGCGAAAGGCTCCTAGGAAAGCTGTTCACGCTCCATATGCGCTGGTGTGAGTGACATTTATGATTCGATTGAGATTGGAAATTATTTTCGATTATTGAAATAAAAACCAATTCGGAAATCCACATGAGGATTGTGCCAAATGATCTGTAATTTATGAAATCTCAAATAAATTTCATGGCCGGATATCAATTAAGCCAAGCGAGATGAAGGCAGTAATCGCCCACAATGCTTTGGTGGAATGGAGCAAGATACTCATGATGTACACAGCAATGAACCAATATAATACTTTTCTCAAATAAAAACGCTTCCATACAAGAACTTGATTTTGATACATCAATTTGTATGGCAGCTATATGTTATAGCCGCCCGATCTGAACCACATTACGGAGCTTGTGGCGTTGCTTTCGACAATAACTCTGCAGAATTTCGTCAAGATACTATATTTCGTCGTTTGATTTTGATCGATCAGTTTGAATGACATTCCATACAAGGACTTGAGGTTATTCGAACAGCTTTTATAGCATTTCCATGTTATATCGTTATGATATAAATGACTCCTACAAATGAACAGCTTCTTGGCGAGAAAACGATGTGTGAAAAATTTTAGATCAATATCTCAGACTGTGGTTCTGGTGAATATACAGGCATACCATTTCACACAAGATTTAGTTGATCTATCAACCGGCCTTTACAAACAAAATAAAATTCTGATTTTAATTTGGCGCTGTGAAAGCCTATATACAATTATTCGGAATTTTAAAAGCATCGTGATAAACATAATATAACTTGTTCATTTTGGAGTAAATATCAATGAAATTAAGTTTTCAAAAAGCTATATGTTTTTATAACTGTAACAGTTTTAAATAATTTCTAATTTCATTACGGCGTTGAATAGATGCAAAATTCTTTTAGTTTCGGCAGTTGGTAAGAGTTTTTCTAAAAACGAGTTCGACGGCATATTTTATCTAATATCAAAGAAGCTTTCTCAAATAGCGATCATCTCTTGGTAGACAATAGCAAAACATAAAGTACGTTTCTATCATAATAAAGCTTCCCATTATTGAAATAAAAACCAATGCGGCAGTAATACCGAAGTAGATTAAAACCTCCTCATTGTTCTGGTGACTACAAGTTTCAAAGATTTGACTGAAAGCTCTGTCCTAAGTATAAATACATTCGTCTGAAAATCTCAGAATATTTAGCTTAAAGGTACAAAAGCTTTCATTAAATGGGTTTCAGCTAGAAAAGCTTTCATAAAAAATAATTTTTGACTTCATTAATTTAATAGACACAGCCAACAAAGCGAATCATCTAAGCTTTTGAGCCTTTATGCAAACGACAAATACATAACTTGTAAAAAAATTGATTATTTTTATTTTTAAGCTTCGAAGCAGCTACGTCTCTCTGCCGCAAATAACAAGCAGTCTCTTTGATATAACGAAAAACCTTCGTAATCATAACGCAATGGAATGAAATGAAAATTTTGTTGTTGGAGTTTTGGTCAGTTATAACCGAGCCAAGACTCTATACAAAAAGTAGCAAACAAAACCCAACCGATAAAAGCTAATTGTGTACCAATTATTCATACCTACGTAACAGTAAGTGCATTTGAGGAAACTCATAAAGCCATTAGCGGCTAATGAATAGAGATGTTGCTCATACGCTCTGTACGACCAGCCAAATTTATATACAGACATCAGTGAGTGCCTGCGTTTATGCTCTACATACAAACTTCTCAAATTTAATGATAAATTTATGTATAAAGGTGGACCACAATGTGCAATATATATGTGCATATGTGTAAGTAGATGAGTATTCACATTTATACACAACTACATCTAAGTGTTTATGGAGCATATATCAAAAAGGCTTGCATATAACAACTAAGTAACATTTTCTGAATTACAAAAACAGATAATTCCAGTTTTTTATTGTTTGTGAAGCTCTTCATTGTAAATGTAGCAAAAATGTCCATAAAGAGGAATATATGCTGCACATGCTTTCATACGAGTATCAATACATATGTGTGTTGATATGCCTGGATTACGTAACCGTTATGGCTATACAACAACAATTACACCAAATATTACATATATTGAACGTACCTTGGGGTCGAGCTTGTTGATACTGTTGTGACGCTCATTCAGTTATACCCTTGGTATTTCATGTTCGGCCCACTGCTACAATAAGTTTGTGCTGTTGTTGTTGTTGCTATTAGCTTGAGCAATATTCATTATGATATTAGCAGTAGCCTTGTTTTTCCGCCAGCATGCTGTTGTTTTTATTGCTTACCCCCAGCCACTAGTTTCTGTGTATGAGTGAGTAGCTACACGCTACAACAACTACAAGAGCAAACACACAAGCAAATATTTACAACTAGCTGCCTTATGGCCAACAAAAAAGGTCAAACATTGGACACAGTTCCGTTAGTTGGCCAGCACGCTTAACAATCTCTTTCCGAAACTTTATTATACACAAATTTTACTAATGGCAATTTCGGTTTACGGTCCAATAAAGGAAAATTTAATTAAAATATTTGGCCTAAGCGCATAATAATGGGAGTCATTGCTTTCAACACACTGTGTCGAGAGTACACTCGTAACTGCAAGTGTTGAGCGAGAAATATTTCATTATTTTTACTTGGGCAATAAATCGCATATTTTCAGCAAAAACCACAAGCAAACACACACTGGCACACGTCCTTTATTGCGAGGCATATCAATAAAATATTTGTTTGTGGTGTAAAATAGTTTGTTGTTAATTTGTCGACGTTATTTTTAAGGGTTCGTATTGGTGCAGGCAATGGCCAAATTAAACTATTTCTCCATAAGCTTAAGAAATAAATAAAGTAAGATATTTTAAGAGAGTGGGGAGGAACCTTTTGTAATTTGTGCTTAAAGTTGTTTGAAATTTGAGAAATAGTGCCCGCGGGGCAAGTAAAATTATTTGATAATATTTATGTTTTCCTTAAGCGAGGTATCAAAAGCTAGTTAACTACTAAGAAATAATATCCAATTAATTCTAATTTGGGTCTGAAAAGGACGAATGCAATAAAAGTTATTAAAGGTTGTAAAACAAAATACTCAAATGAAATTAAGCAAAAAAGTATTATTTTCATATTTATCAGAAATCTGGTTATTCATAAGATGCAAAAACCAAGAAAGGAAGGGCTAAGTTTGTGTGCAACCAAACATTTTATACTCTTGCAACTTGCAAGAATCAAAGACAGGGAAATACCTTAAGGTGCAATTATATATCTATATATTTTTGTATGGAGTAAAGTCAGCTGAATGTTAGCAAATCCTGATATTAGTTATATGGAGCCTAAGGCAAGTTTTCGCCCAAATTTAGACATTTTATCCACAAAGATACACTGTTTTGAGTATAACACGCTATCTAATAATGGAATAAAACCTGTGTAATTATATTCTAAAGGTGTGAGCGAAAATTCTTACTTACTGTACAAATTTGAATTCGTCCTGGATCAATTGATTGATTCGTTTTTATGACAGCTCATTCTGACCAGAGATACATGTATTCGGAGGTTTGTCGTTGTATTAGGAGCTTCAAATAATTTGAATGGAATTTATTATTTACAGTAACTTAAAATATTCTTCTTGACCAAAATATGGAATGAATTCGCGAAGACTTTTGTGCGATTATTTTTTACAACTTTCGACGTGGCGACTTACTTCAGTGAAGCTCCATCAACGACTAATGTTTATCGATGGAATGGTAACTTCAATCGAGGTCGTAGATCATACCAAGACGAATTTCGTGTAGATAGTTCAAAATTAGTCGTTGTTCCGAAAACTATTGATTATGTGCGCAAACTGATATTGCAAGATTGCCATGTGACCTATCGTGAGATTGAGACAATTGTGAGCATTAGTGGGATTAGCGTATACATTTAATATTGCATTATCACTTGACTGTAAAAGAAATTTGTTAGCGTTGGATCCCACACAATTTGTCAATCGCTCAAAAAAAGGCTCGTGTCGATTAGTCGAGAAAAATGTTAACAAAATACGATAGCGGTGCTGCGAAACACGTCGATGAAATCGCTACAGGTGATGAATCGTGGATTTACGCGTATGAGACTCAAAGTAAACAGCAGTCGACTATATGGGTGTTTCAAGATGAGTTGAATCCAACAAAAGTGGTTCGCACACGAAGCACTTCCAAGCAAATGGTTGCCGGTTTTTTTTGGAAAAACTAGGACAACATAGAACAGTGGTATACAAGATGTATTCCAAATTAAGCAGGACTTTTTGAATCTAGCGCCCCCTGGTGACGCCATCTATATGTTGACTGATGCGTTAGAATCTACTATCTTTATCGATTGTCCAGTAAGAATTTCATGACATTTCATAGATTGGAAATGAAGTTATTGCGTTTTAATTGTCAGTATGTTTGTGTTATCGGTGCGAAAATGAGCTTCGAACAAAGAGCCAACATTAAATTTTGTTTTAAAATTGGTAAAACTTTTACCGAAACGTTTCAATTGATGAAACAAGTTAATGGCGATGATTGCCTATCCCGTAGCAGAGTGCACGAGTGGTTTCAACGTCTTCAAAGTGGTCGTGAGGACATAAATGACGATCAACATGTGGGCCAATCAAAATCCGTGATCTGTGCGTGAATTCATCAACAATCAGCCGAAATCATCACTGAAATTCATGGAAATTGAATTGAACATGCTTTTGCGACATGCAAAAAGCTGTATTGAAGCAGAAGGAGACTATTTTGAATAAAATAAATTAATTTTGCCGAAAAAACCCATTTGTTCTGTTTTTTTTTAAGTCCTGTTTACTTTGGAACGCACCTTGTTCAACCATTTGTTTGCCAGTAGTCTTTCAAGAAATCTGGAGGATCAACCGCCGAAGACGGACCGCTCTTCACTTCGACAATGCCAGCCATCACATATGTACTGAAACAACTGAATTTTTGAGTACTGAAAACATCGATTTGATAAGTCATCCTCCGTATAGTACTTACTTAGACCGGATGACTTCTTTTCTTTTCCGTACGAAAAAAATAAAATAAAAGTCAACGTTTTTCGACAACTTAAGAGGCGGTTGATGCGTTAAAAAGGGGTGTTTTGAAGATACCTCAAAGAGAATGGCAAAAGTTCTAAGAGAATTGATAATTAAAATTTGTTTTTGTTTTCGAATACCAAAATACGAAAGGCAACCAACGTACACATATAGCATGTCGGCTGAAAATGAGCCGTTAATATTATTAAGTCTTGTTGTAACGACAAAATAAATTTTATTTCGTTCGGATCACAGTCACCAAATTATGGTGCAATTCATAGAAATATATACTATATAATTATAAGAAATTTTCAGTTTTACAAAATTGAGCTCTAAATATAAATTCGTTAGAAATTTCCTCTTAAACACATCGAAACTTTGCAGAAATTGCACTTTCCATTATTTGAAAAAATTCAGCAACTTTCATACTTAATTAGTTAATTGCATTTTAGATGTAAAAATTAATTAAAATACTGCATCAATTTGCTATAAATTCTACAGAGTTTCATGTAATGCTCTTCCAACGCACGGCCTTTAATTACAGAGAAAAATCAAAAGTGCCCTTGACAAGTTTCAACCACGATATGCAGCGAACGATTGGAACTCACACTCTCGCACATACGAGTATATACGTATAACCGTTAAATATATACGAGTATATAAGTAAAAGTCATTATTTTATAACAAAATTTATTAAATTTAATTCAAAATGCAAATTAGTCACTGAAGAGTACTTAGGTTGTGCAACCGCCAGTGACAAGCGAGTGCACGCCCACATCCCCTCTTTCAAACAAGTGCGCATACTTATTTGTCCTGCTGTTGAGGCTGACGACAAACGACGTAGCATATTATTGAGCCATTAAAGGCCATCAAAACAAGCAACGCCACCGACAAACGGACAGACACCCAGGCAAAAAGATAGGCAGGCAGGGCAGCCACAACATGCCAGAGGAGCGAGTAATTATGGTGTTGGATGCAGACAAACACACCCACAGCAATACTTGCAAATATGCCCTCAACAAAGCACATTAGTATTTTTGCCAACACTTCGCTTCGCTGTAATGTAAAATGCTCAATTTTCAATTTAGTTGCATGAGGTCGATTGCCGCATTAAAGGCGAGGGTTGCCATTCCCAGCGAATTGCAATATTGAATTACTGCAATGACATCGCTTGCAAGGGGTGTGCAGGCAATATGAATAAATTTAATGTAGCTATGCAAACATACAACGGCGCAGCACTCAAGCGGAGAGCAAACGTCCCTCTCTTCCTCTCTCTGTGCACCGCTCCCTGATGCGGCTGTGGTTGTGCAGAGGTGACCGCGGCGCTTTGAGTACCACAAGTAGTTTTTGAACAATTTTGAAAGCAATTTTTCCCCACTCGCGCCGTTATAATATTTATTTTTTTTTTCAAATATTGTGCATATTTTTTATATTTAGCATAATAGTCGAGTGTGCCTTCTGAAGTGTCGGAGGCAATTGCTCTTAAGTAGCAGTTTTTTCCTTTTCATTAAATTTTTCATTAATTTAAATAATTCGAAACTAATTGCGCTGATTTAGCTAATTAAGTGCCTTTCAAATTGCAAACATAATTTAGTTGATTGATACTCAATGTTTGTGGAATTTGTGAGTTCGGAGCAAAATTAGAATTTATTAATTATCATATGAACTGATGATATTTATTATTAAGTCTCTGTTAACACTGTATATTAAATAAATTAAGAGAATTTTTGCATATAAGCTTGATTGGTGTAAAACTATTATTATCCATATGAATATGTGTGTATTAAAGGAGTTATATCTTCAAACATTTTATTAATTGAATTCTATTTCAATTGCATTTTTACAGCCCCGCATCACCGCTGTACTGGGCATACACGACACTTGCGGTGTTCACAATTTACATGGCATGCCAGCCATCCTCTCAGCGATTGCCTCAGCGATATTTGCCTGTTTGGTCACAAAGGAAAAATACAAGTCCGAATTGGGTCAAATCTTCCCAGCTATGGCTGCAGCACCGGAGAATAGCAACTCAACATTTATACTTGGTGTAAGTAATTGTGGATACATAGTAAAAAAGAACAAGGTTAATACACTTCAAGTACAAAAAGCTTCTTTCAAGAACTTGCTTTCGATCTGTCAAATTGTATGCCAGCTATATGTTGGGAGAGTGCAGTGTTGTCTATACTTATGGTTTCGTCGTACACGTTCCGATCTTTCAGTATGTATGGCAGCTATATGTTAAAGCGGTCCGACATCGGTATGAAGTATTTATTATGAAATATCTTGGGTTTTCCGAGAGTGCTGTGGTAAGGTAAAGAAATTAGAAATGACTTAAAATGTTAGGCGCATTCGGATATCTGAAGATGTATGTGGCTAACTGTTGAGGCGAAGATGTCTTCAGCACATAATATACGGTTTTTCTAATCATATAGTATCCTGATAATGATTTTCATGTTATTACTGAATATTGCAACAACAAGGAGATACAACATATTATAATATTCTCAAATCTCAAATTCGCTTCAAAATTCACACAGAGGTTGTTTAGGCATTAGCAAAATGTAAAATTGTCGTAAACAAATATAAATCGGCCAATATGTAAGTTATATTAATAAAATTGAGAGAGCGTGTTTTTCTAATAACGGTGCATATTTGTACTTCTTCTTCTTCTTAATTGGCGTAGACACCGCTTACGCGATTATAGCCAAGTTAACAACAGCGCGCCAGTCGTTTCTTTTTTTCGCTACGTGGTGCCAATTGGATATTCCAAGCGAAGCCAAGTCCTTCTCCACTTGGTCCTTCCAACGGAGTGGAGGTCTTCCTCTTCCTCTGCTTCCTCCCGCGTGTACTGCGTCGAATACTTTCAGAGCTGGAGTGTTTCCGTCCATTTGGACAACATGACCTAGCCAGCGTAGCCGCTGTCTTTTAATTCGCTGAACTATGTCAATGTCGTCGTATATCTCGCACAGCTCATCGTTTCATAGAATGCGATATTCACCGTGGCCAATGCACAAAGGACCATAAATCTTTCGCAGAACTTTTCTCTCGAAGACTCGTAACATCGACTCATCGGTTGCTGTCATCGTCCAAGCCTCTGCACCATATAGCAGGACGGGAATTATGAGTGAATTATAGAGTTTGGGTTTTGTTCGTCGAGGGAGGACTTTATTTCTCAATTGCCTGCTCAGTCCGAAGTAGCACCTGTTGGCAAGAGTTATCCTGCGTTGGATTTCCAGGCTGACATTGTTGGTGGTGTTAATACTGGTTCCTAAATAGACGAAATTATCTACAACTTCGAAGTTATGACTGTCAACAGTGACGTGAGAGCCAAGTCGCGAGTGCGACGACTGTTTGTTTGATGACAGGCGATATTTCGTCTCGCCCTCGTTCACTGCCAGACATCGCGGCATAAAGGCAGCTCCTTTTCGTGCTGTCGAAAGCAGCTTTAAAATCGACGAAGAGATGGTGCGTGTCGATTCTCCTTTCACGGGCCTTTTCCAAGACTTGGCGCATGGTGAATATCTGGTCGGTTGTTGATTTTCCAGGTCTAAAGCCACACTGATAAGGTCCAATCAGTTTGTTGACGGTGGGCTTTATTCTTTCACACAATACGCTCGATAGAACCTTATATGCGATGTTGAGGAGGCTAAATTATATTTGTACTTAGAATGAATAAAATCGGGTAAAAACTTGCTCTAGACCCTATATAAGTAGCAAGTCTTACGTAGCTGAAGGTATTCTCTAGTTTTAATCCTTGCAAGTTACATGAGTATGAAATGCTCGGTTATAGTTATAGTTAGTATTTTCTTACTTGTTTCATTTTAGGTTTTTTCATTTTTATTTTTATTTTATTTTAAGCTGAGAAGCTGATACCAGCGCATCAGTTTGGCTTTCGAAAAAATCACTCCACTATTGACCAAGTACATAGAATAACTCGAGTCATTGAAAATGCATTCGAAGACAAAAAAGTTTGCTCGGCCGTTTTTCTCGATGTGTCTAAAGCCTTTGATAAAGTTTGCCATGGCGGGCTCCTAAACAAAATTAAAATGCTTTTACCAAAAAAATATTACAATATTTTAAAATCATACCTTTCGGACCGTTTTTTTCGAATTAAACATGGAGATATGTACTCTGATTTAAAGAAAAAATAAAGGCTGGTGTTCCTCAGGGTAGTGTGTTAGGACCCATTCTTTACCTACTCTTTACGTGCGATCTACCATATGACGACAATTGTATTACATCAACATTTGCAGATGATACTGCGGTTCTGTCTGTCGGCAAAACACAAACTGCATCAATTGCAAGATTGCAGGAACATTTAAACAAAATATTTGAATGGACAGCTAAATGGCGAATAAAATTAAACGAGACTAAATCAGTACACATTGATT
This sequence comes from Bactrocera neohumeralis, assembly GCF_024586455.1. Classification (NCBI taxonomy): domain Eukaryota; kingdom Metazoa; phylum Arthropoda; class Insecta; order Diptera; family Tephritidae; genus Bactrocera; species Bactrocera neohumeralis. The sequence goes on from NC_065923.1 coordinate 2,407,981, forward strand.
TCACATACAACAATACTACATATATGCCTCTGTACTTAAACGGTGTGCAAATACCATATCATAATACCGCGAAATACCTAGGCATGACCCTGGACACAAAACTTAGATGGAGTGCACATGTCAAAAAGAAAAAAGAAGAATTAGAAATAAAATTCAGAAACTTGTATTGGCTATTGGGTAGAAACTCTGCATTATCCACATATAACAAAATTCTAGTCTACAAGCAGGTGTTCACACCAGTTTGGACTTATGGGATACAACTTTGGGGCTGCTCAAGCCCTAGCATTGTTGCACAAATCCAGCGATTTCAAAACAAAGTTTTAAGATGCGCCGTCAATGCGCCTTGGTATGTTTGCAGTCACGATCTTGAACGCGATCTCGGAATTGACTCAGTTGCTGCATCAATTAAAAAATGTGCAAAGTCTCATATGGAAAGACTTTCTGACCATGTGAACACTGAAGCCAGGGCTCTTGTCACTCGAAGTGAATGGAAAGAAAGGCTTAAGCGCAAAAAACCATATCACCTTATACAGTAACCAGATTCTCTGCAATTTATACGCAGAGCACCATTAATTATTTTGTATTATACATTAAGCAAAACAAATTGTTCGTTAGTTTATTTTATGTTAACTAGTTACAATGGCATTGAAATAAAAAAAAAAAAAATTATTTTAATGAAGTTTTCGTTCAATTTTGTCACAATTATTTTTCCAAATTTCTATTTCCGCCAAAAAAGATACTTCTAAAATTGTTATTTATCACATGAGGAACCTCTGCATAAATTTGAATATGCTTCAAGCGAGGGGTGACGTAATCGGTTGGAGTTAAATAGGTAAATAGGTCATAGGTTCTTCCTTTCCTATGATACGCTATAGCTGATAGAGATCTTTGTTTCTGCGCGTATTCAATAGAAGTAAAAAACCTTCATAACCTTCAATAATAATATAATTAAAGATTTTAGTAAACAAATGTGTATCTTATGTTTGCAGGGTTATGAACGTACGGCAACCGCTCAAGCTGGTTTTCAACTTTGCGCCATTGCAGTCACCTTACTGGTGGCCATTGTCGGTGGCATCATAACAGGTACTGGAAGAAGCCTTCTAAGCATACTGTAATATTCATGCTATTCCTCTCTTCTAGGTGCTATCCTTAAATACACGGGCATGCGCAAATTGCAGAAGGACGAACATCATCAGGACGAGCTACACTGGGAGGTGCCAGATCATAAAGAAGACTAGTAAAGGCCCAAAACATAAATAAATTATGTTACATTTCCATTTTTTACATGGAAAATTTAGAACACTTCATTTGTAGCGTCTTAAGTTTTTTTTTTTTTTTTATAAATAATATGATAGCAGCCAAAGTGCTGTTACTTTGTGGAGTCCCAACACAATCTAATTGTAATCATATAAGTATAATCAATTTGAATTATTTTAGTTGTTGTTTGTTAGATTATTGATGTCATCACTGTTTAGTTTAGTTTATGTAGAGCAACGTCGAATACTATGTTTTATGCCACACTTAATAAACACGAGCAATTTCGAAGCAAATATTAAATGTATTTTTTTTGCTACTTGAAAGTAATTGCCTTGGTAATTTCAAATATTTATATTTTTCGCTTTTCTTATTTCGTCTCATTAGCTGAAACTTTTAATCAACATATTGCTCACATGCCTTTATATATATTTTTATTCACAAGTGTGTGTGTGTGTGTGTTACGATAATGTCGCTGCACTTTTCAAGAATTTCTCCGCCATCTATGCATGTTCTTACAATTTTTCTTTTTTTTTTATTTATTTTCAATTTTTTAATTTCCTCTCTTACTTTTCACTGACTGCTGCGATGCCTTGTGCCAATTTGCTATAATTTTCGTGGAATTTGTATAAAGTTTCGACAAACTTTCACGCCTTTTGGACGCCGGCAGAGTGTCAGCAGTACGTTGGCGCCCAATTATGTTGCGCCACTGGAATGTCATTGTGCCCGAGAATAATGTGTACTACCGCGGTGTTTACAAATGAAGCTTTCGCTCGTACATAGCGAAATACATACATATATATATATAGATAGATATATACTACGTGTAAATATATAACATATGCATCTATACATGCATATGAGTTTATTTTTCAAATGTCAAAAATCACAGACAAATGTGAACTTTCCGCACCGTGAATATGCGTAAAATGTACATTAATACAAACAAATTGCAACAACCCGCAGCAACAATAATAGCATAGTAATGCAAAAGCTGTATGAAAGCAAAGTGGCAATAATAAAATTTCGCATTATTTCATTAAAAAGTTTCTTGCGTATTTTTCCCCCACTAAACATTCGTTAGGAAAGTCATTGCAGTTATATAATATTCACACGTACATACATATGTATATACATAAATGCAAACATAAAAGTAGTGTTAGCAAATATTTTTGTACAAAAATAAACTTCGTTGTAAGCGCCGTCGGATGCTAAATGCTGTGAACTCACTGGCTGACAATGTGGAGTTACATATCTCAAGTTATCGGAACAGCAGCGGATTTTCTAACTTTACTCTTAAAATTTAAAACATCATGGCTCTTCCTTATGTAAGTACAACTATATGTGGAATGTGAGTAACGTTGAAGACTTATAAAAGAACACTTTTCCAGGTCAAGTTTGCTTTGCAGATGTTAGTAAAAATAAGATGAGTGGAATAATAATAATAATAAGAGGAATCGAAAACAAATCCACAATATTTTAAATTCTTATCCATCTCATGCTACTCAATTACTACTCACGAAACTAGAACTGATTAAGTGAGCTGAGCACTGTGCCCCCAAATACAGAAATCTAGTGAAACCCAGAAAATGAGGTTGCAACTGAGAGTATAAGAATCTTCGGATGAAAAGATATTGTTGTAGGCGTTTGCCTAAAAAAGTAATATAAAATCCAAAATTTTTGCATTAAAAAATTCGCAAACCTGTCTGTGAGTGATCGCGCTTGAATGGCGGATACCTCTTGCAGAACCAGATTTCAATCCAGCTATGTACGGACAGCGAAAAAGCTTAAACAGTGATCGCCACTTTACAGGCAATGGAAAACCCCCGAGTGGCTTTCTTCCTTGAAAGAGATATTTTAAAAAATCAATCAGCTTCGTTTGATGGCGGCTCTAATCCGTAAGTATCAGCTAATGTTCAATCGCCAATCTGCCTTTATTTGTTTGACATGTTATCTCAAAACATAATCTAAAGTTAGAAATTGATTAGTTTTTAGTGGTAATTTTCGCTTTTAATTGCATTGTTTTTGTTTAAATGCTAATTGGAATATCAATAAACTTAATAATTTCTTTAACAAGTTTTTACTAATTAACAGCACACGTAAAAAAAATTACCAAAACTGTTCTGATATTTTCACACCAAGACGCTAATCTTCATAACTCAATTTTCAAACTCTCTGTCGTGATGACACGCCTTCATTTAAGAGATGCAATGAGTTTTGTTTACATTAGGGTTATCTTTCAAATACGAAACTATCATAAAACCACTGAAAAAATATGTCGCGATAAAGTCTAATGAATTTGGATCAACTTAAGCCACTTTTCTTGAAAATAACCTTCTCTTAAACATTGCATGCGGAATGTGCAACGCGTCTTATTGCAGTTTTAATTCATATCCTTCAATTCGGTCGAAAAAAGTGTGCCTCTTATTGATAATGACATCGCTATCTCAAATTACATTGGCCCTTGAACTCATAATCGCTTCGAAGTGTAACATGCAGGCGATGCATTCGCCCAGGTAAGACTTCTGGATGGTTTTTCGAAAATATAGTTAGATATTTCTGGTTAATATAGTCCGTTAGTTTAAAAAAATTATCAATCGCGCAAAAATATTTCAATTTTTATTAAATTATTTAGTACTTAATACAAATAAATTTTAATTGAAAGGAAATGAAAGGCCTTGAGTGCCTGTAAAAGGCGAATATTGTCACATATACATACTATATTATGATATCTTTTGATCAAAATTAATGTTTATTTGCTTTCAAAAACGTGTTTAAATAAATGGCATTGCGGGAAAATGCCTTCCGACAATCTTCTCATAAATATCATATAGACGAGAGTGCCACTTGAAACTGCGCTAATTATTGACGTAAATTTAACTCCTGAAGAGCAAAGTGAAACAATAAATATTTATGTCTAATTGTACATTATTTATTATCATAATGGTGCTTCTAGTTACATAGTGTCTTTACACGAGCGATTGAATTACAGCACGCTTAACCATAGCACAAAAGAATGCGAACATACCAAAAAACAATTGAATAAAAGAATTAATTCACGTTTTGAGAATCTAGAATTTGATTGCATTAAAAAACTTCGCGAGAGACCAACGCTGATATAAAGCATGTGTATGCATATATGTGTGTAGAAATAATGTTAATAAATTGAGTAAATTGAATTCAAAGTAATTGACAATCATAAAAATTACTCAAAAGAGCGGCCAACTGAAGGCACAAAAGACTCTCGCTCGCACATTATTCAGAAGGGCCGTCTTTTGACACTCTGATCTTGAAATTTGGAGCAAGTAAAGCAGTAAGTACAGGTACATATGTATAAGAAACGTCCATACATTTAAATACATGTATTTTGAAGTGTCAAAAGATGAGCATAAATTACAGACCCTTTTGGAGGGAAAACTATACGAGATTATCATTAAGTTGAAAAATAATTTTGCCCAAAAAGCGCTCACAATGAGAGAAACCATAAACCAAAAGTAAAGAAAGGAAAACTATCAGAAATTATTTAACTGGTATTACCGATTCTTATCTAAAAAGCTAAAAATGTTACTCGTAAAACCGACGAACCGGCTTATCAGTAGTTAAGAATTAAGTAAACCTATAGTTTCGACATCGGGAAGTTACTTTCCTGTGATAACGATTAGGGTGTACGAAGCTACCAATATAGAAAGCAAAAACTTTAATCTGTAAATCGAACTAGTTTTCTAAATAAATAGCACTTAGCTAAAAAAAAGGTTCATTACAAAAGTTATTGCTTGTTAAACTTGACAGTTGAAAGTAAAATCCAATGTTTTTAAAAACATAGAAACAACAGCTGACTCTACTGAAAATATCGAAATGGTTCCATATTCACTGTATTCTTCGGATCCGGCTTCCAGCGACTTTTTTCTGTTCCTCGATCATATGAGATGGTTCCTGAAAGGAAAATGAGTACCAATGATAGGTGCTGTCATACCATAAATCCATACCCATAACAAAAATTTGATTAATTGGTATTTTCAAAAGCAAACACCAAAAGTTCTTCTTCGATTGTTTGCGATATTTTTTTTCAATCGAATTGATAACCTCCTCGCTGGCAAGCGCATTAGAACAATTGAGCAATAAAATGCTCTTCAGTGAGCGTCGGTGCTTACTACAAACGCGCAGTGAGTGACTTTGTCTTTCTTAGTGAAATGAATACAACAAGCAAAAGTAAGTAAGAATAAATAAAAATATAAAAACAATGAGAAGCAAATACAAATATGTAAATGTCGTGGAGTGCACACCAGCTAAAGCATTCAGTTTGGCTGCACGAATGTTCATCAGTCGCTCACCATACTTGCCGATGGATAGCTAGACCGCTGACAGTAACGCTAGATGACGAAAACCATTTTTGCAAAAAAGCATAAAAAACCCGCAGCTAAAAACGTCACAGTGTGATTTTTATTTTAAACGCGTACGATAGCCGACAGAAAGCTTTTTCTACCTAACGACCTTACGTTGTGCGGCGGGTAGTGCTTCCCATATGCCTTGTACGCGAAGTTGCCTGAAGACGGCGCAGTGGTAGAGGCTAACGGTTAAAGCCGAAGCATATGACATACCAACAAGTACGACGCAAAACAGCTGAAGCGCTCACAGACACTGCGGCGTTAGCAAATTCTTTCCTAATTGTGTACAACCGTGTATTACTACCCTGCTGTATGTGTGTGTGCGTATGTGTGCACGCTGGCTTGCCATGCAATCATGTTGACACTAATGACCGCGACGGGTGTACCTGTTGGAGAAATGTTTTTCTATCTACCAGTTGATATCTAATGTACATTTTTTACTAAAGTGAGACCGTACACACAAACACACACATACACACGAAATCAGAGTGATTTCTGTGAGCAAACGTTCTATGATTTTTATGTATTTGTATATGTGTGACAGTTGCTTTATAAATCCACACTTTGTGGCGTCATCTATTCGACTGTGGCATGCAACACAGGTCATTAACGCATATCTAAGTGTAAAAAATCAGACGTCGGGAAGGCGGAAAGGCGGGTGTTGCGCGTGACACGAAGTGGCAAATAATAATGAGAAAATCATATCAAATAAATTGAAAGAAGTGTATGCAGAGGACAGTGATTTTCCCACAAATGCAAATTACGATAAACAAAATATAATAAAATATGAATATATGCAACACACGTGCAACATTTCGAACACCCAATGAAGCCCATATAAATCGAAAGTCTAATTCCAAAATAGTTTGTGAAAAAGTGTCTTCCAACGCCTACAACTAGACTATAACTAAGTAGCAACGACGGTTTCAAAATAAACAAGTTAGTTCGCATGCAAATTACAGTTAACAACAACAAACAATAATAACGCAGTACATATTACAAAATATTGCCGTTTATTATGCATACATATGCGCATGCATACAAATGTGTGAAGCGTTCATACAATCGGTTTGTCAATTATTTAGTCAGCTAGACGCGACGTCAAAATATAAGCGAAAAGTATGACAAGCGAAACGTCAATTAATGTCATGCAGCGGCATCTGCTGACAATCGAAAAGCTACGCAATCGTGTACGTCAAATGTTGAAATGTGTAATAAATTTGCATATTGAATTTTTGGTAATTGCACAAACAGTTATTTTATACAAGCATATACGTACATGCATATGTTTAACCATATTATATCGATACTTCACTTTTTTTTTTTTAATTTTTGTATACAGCTCTTATATTATATAGTACCTACTAGATTTTGGGGAATTTTAAAAGAAATATCAAATTTCCTAGAAGCTTAGATGTCGAATAAACAAAATGGTGTCTATGATATCTATGCTCTGTATACTTTAACAGAAATCGCAGAATTATACTTCATTAAGATTTATATCCAGTTGTATTCTGAAACTTCACTTACATACTTCTCATCATCAAAAAAATTTCAGTAATAAAAATAAACTTGTCATATTCGGAGTGCAAACCATCTTACAGAGACGCACTACGATTTATTTTCCAATTTGAAATAGTTACCTTCTGGTATTAGGCTGAGGTCTAAAATCAATCTTCTAAATGCTAAATCATCCCAATAAGAAGATACAATAGGCTAAATAAAACTAGAACAAGACATAGTTTTCCGAAAAACCTTTAGCTGACCATATCAAGAAATGGCAGTGTCGATAGGTCTCCTAGATCTGTGATTCGATACTATTCGAATGATAATGTTTGTTAGTAGGAGTCAAAGCCGGCTATGCAGGAAATTAGGTGGATTTTCATAAAATTCAGTTACGGTACTCATAATTCGTCGATGTCTATATGTTATCTGCAAAATTAATAGTAATTTTATGCCACGCGATAGGCGCCTGCACTTACGAAATAACTTTTTTATGTCAAATATTGTATATTTCGGACTTTGCATACCCTGAACAGGTTATACTTTAAAGTTTACCACGAAGTTTTGTAACACCCAGCAGAAAACGTCGGAGAATCTAGAGGATATGCATATGTATGTATATGTAAATGATGACCGCGACGAGCTGAGTCGATTTAGCTATGTCTATCTGACTATTTGTTTGACTGTACACATACGAACTAGTTCTTCATTTTTTAAGGTATCGTATTATATATTCCACACTTCCTTTCTCTCAAAAATCTGCTCATATCAGAACGATATCGGACCACTATAGCTCATAGCTGTCATACAAACTGACGATAAAATCAATTTTCTGTATAGAACGAGATATCTTAACAAAATTTGGCGTAGATTGTTTTCTAAAGCAACGCTACAAAACCTTAAGAAATTTTCCAGATCGGATTAATCTAACATATAGCTGAAATACAAGCTGATCGATCAAAATCCAATTATTGTATGGAATCTTTAGTATTTGTGAAGGGGGTTACAGCTTCGGTGTAGTCGCCTTATTCCAACTAAGATCTCCGCTCTGCACCGCCGACTAGCGGTCACAAACTAAAAACACTCGGCTACTACGACCGCCTATTTGCTCATTCCAATTTATTTCTTCACTATTACATTACATTTTCATTATTTACTTACAATAACTGATTGTCAACGGTGATAAGTATGGATTTCATAATATTATTACAAAGTTACATTGTTAAAAGCTGGCTACAATAGTAATGAAAGTACTTTGCACTTCAAACTTGAGGAATTTTCAACAAAGCATTAGAATTGAGCGAGAAAATAGAACATTTTCCCTGTTGGGGTCTCACTCACACAACCCAAATCGCCTCGTGTCATTTGTGTATTTAACAATTAGAGCATTTACTCAATGTCAATAATACGGAGAGCGTCACTTAGTCCCATTATTCTATATGTATATATATATATATATATAGATGTATATATATTGTATATGTATATGTACGTACACGTGCTATGTAAATAGAACGAAATTCACAGTTTTGCTCGGAAAGGCAAACAAACCAAGTGGCACCCACTTACTCAATGCAACATCAACAAATCACAAACAAACACCTTTATCTGCCACCTTAAACACTTTCGTAGTGTCTGTTTGTTACTATTTAACCTCAATCTCTGCTTAAGTACATATTTACGAACCTATGCATATAAACGAATACTAAGGTATGACAAACCGTTGAAAATTGTGTAGGGTGTCGTTTAAACTAGCTGTTGACAATACGTATATTACAAATGGACACAGCAATAGAATATGAGCACTTCTTAATTACTCGTATAAGCTATGCAAATAAGCAAAAAATACGGAATTTCTATATTTTCGATATTTCTGGTTTAGTATTTCCTCGGAAGGAGATCGTTCATAAAATTTAGAGTATGGTACTTTCAAAATGGGAGATTTAATGGAGTGATTTCTTCGGTAATCTTGATCCATAATCGTCTATCTGACAAGTTCTAGTCCAGAATTTCTTCACAAACTAATAATGAAAAACGCAAAAAATGTCAAAACTTCTCATCAAATTTCGGAAGCTTATTATCCGATATTATGTATAGACAATAAAATTTAGTGTCTCCTGTTTATGACCACTGTGATGAGCGTTGGTTTCTGCGGAATATGTTAAAATTTAGAGATATGTGATATTTATCTCAATGGACATATCTCTGAAACAAAAATTTAGACTATACGTATCTGTACTTTATTTTAGTAAGAATAGCTTTAATACTTTTAGTTTATAATTTTATCATATTTTTTATACTTAATTCCCTTCGCTCATTCACAGGTTCTGGAATCGAATGTCAACACAATGATGGACGAAGTGAAGAGCTTCAATGAGGAGCTGCTCGAAGTGCAGCGCTTAGATGCGCTCATCAGCGCCTTACGCGATTACAGCGGGCCTACAATATGTCACGAGTGGCCATATCCACTCATATTCAAAGGCACCATCGACGATGCAGATGTCGCACAAATTCTCAATGGCAGGAAGAAAGTGGACAAAAGTAACAATAACAATATAAATAAACGGAATATTAATTGCGAAGTGAGATGCAAATCTGCGATGAATTCTTCAACGAATCATCAGCTTAGTGATGAAGTAACTTAGCATTTAATTATGAGTGTAATTTTATGGTTTTTACGACTCAGGCTCTGACCACTAAGAGACAAACTGAATGTATAAAAGTATTGAGACATATAAATGTATATCGTATCACTAATGAATATAAAATATATATAGATATATAGATATACATATATAGTATGTACAAGCATAAAGAGTTATTAGTACAACCTTCTTTAAGGTATCATATCATGTCAAACATATGTTTGTAAAACGAAAGAATTCAATACTTTGAGTAGAGTAGTCTGTATATACCTACATATGTATTTTAAGATTAGCGATATCTACATTGTATCGTTAAGAATGTTAATGTAGTTGTGCCACTGAATGAAAATCTACGTAATCAGATTATTTTACTAGTAAATATAGACTATGCGAATTTCGTGACGTCAATTTATTTTTGTTCAATACACTTGGTAAATTTTACTTGTTTAGGATAAGGCAAGGTGACAACTTATATGAGTCTCGGATTTTAAAAATAGTTCTTGACAATCGGTCCAAAACGGCTACCGATTTTTGAGAATTTTCACATTTCATGAGTACTGTGTGTGATTACATTGCCTCTGTCGTCTTTTTGAATATGTGTGAAGTAAGCGAGGATGTGATCTGGCTTTGTCCATTTCAAAACTGTGTTCAGAGTGTTTCAGAGGGGTAGTATAAGGTATGAATTTCATAAATCATCTGATAAAAGGGGGGTTCTCAAAAAATTGGTACCTGATCATGCCCTCAATTTCATCCCTCTTAGCAAAACTGAAACCAAACAAAGCTAGTAATCTAAAATAATGTCGCAATGTTTGGTTCTAAGGAAAAATTGAAAAAATAATTTTTCACGGAATGCCGACTGCTTAAAAAAAAAGACTGTACAACTTTTTAGTTGCTTCGAATTTTTTAAAAATAGTAAAAATTTCAATTTTGAGATATGGATGGCTTCAGACATAGACAAGGTCATAAAGAAACTAAAAAAAAATTTATGGTAAATCGGTCGAGCAGAACCTGAGAAATCGTGGATATCGTTTTTAAAAAGACAGTTTCGAGAAAAACGCGCTTTTCAGTTTCAGTAGAACCAGTTTGGACCGGGTCAGTAAAATACCTATATCTCCGAATATGATTTGAGTTTTGCGAAGACCTCTTGAGAACGTATTCCTAAATAAATGGAAAAAATATTAGACTTTTTTTAACTTCTAGACTGGAATACTCTAGTTATAGTTTATGTAATATTTACATTAAGGACTATGATTGATTTAGGTAACCTTTGAAACCTTATACGCTTGTTACTACTTCTTTTTCTTCTTCTTTATTGGCGTAAGCGGTTTCTACGCGATTATAGCCGAGTTAACAACAACGCGCCAGTCATTTCTTCTTTTCGCTACGTGGCGCCAATTGGATATTCCAAGCGAAGCCAGGTCCTTCTCCACCTGGTCCTTCAACGGAGTGGAGGTCTTCCTCTTGCTCTGCTTCCCTCGACGGGTACTGCGTCGAATACTTTCAGAGCTGGAGTGTTTTCGTCCATTCGGACAACATGACCTAGCCAGCATGGCCACTGTCTTTTAATTCGCTGAACTATGTCAATGGAGTCGTATAACTCATACAACTCATCGTTCCATCGAATGCGATATTCGCCGTGGCCAACGCGCAAACAACCACAAATCTTTCGCAGAATTTTTCTCTCGAAATTCGCAACGTCGACTCATCAGTTGTTGTCATCGTCCAAACCCCTGCAGGACGGGAATTATGAGTAAATCTTTCATTGGGGGCGCTTTTTACGTGGCGGGTCCCAAATCCAGCGCACAACCCTGTGAAGGGGCTGTTTCGCCTTCTCACTTTAGCTTGCCTTCAAACGGATGTTCTTAGACTACCCAGAGGATACTTGGTCAAAGACCGGAAGTCGTGAGCTGCTTGAGCCATATGTAAAAGAATCGTTTCTGGCCACTCTCAAGTGAATGGCGATAAGAGAACTTTCCTTATTTGCGTGAACTTCTACACATGACTCCATACGCTTGTTACTACTAATTTCCAAAATTTGAGCTACTCATAAGACCAGGGATAATGTATATCATTTTTCCCCAAGGTATCACAAATTGGACTCAAGTTGTCAGTCGGGTAGACACACGAACTCATCTTCCCAACCGATTGGTAATTATAACCCGTTATGTAAAGGAAATTATTATACCCAGGGCAACATGTTGGCTTGTCTTATATACTTTTCGAAAGAACTTACCAAGTGTAGCTGGGTATAATAACCTGCCATCTCTCAACACTGTAGCGTTATGAACTTTGAAGTGCGGCATTGGCATTTTGTCAACATTGATCTATCTCAGTTACTGCCATAATCAATAAACCACGCAAATCAAATAACCTGTGAGAATGCAAGCAAACCGCAGAGCTATGCGCATAGTCGCACTTGCAATTTGCTAATATCTCTATATTGGTATATGGTACATGGGTATCATAACCGGCATACCGATATTTGATATTCCTGTTAGTGGTATTCCATAGCTAGCCAGTCAATATCAAGCAAGGTGTGAGGGAAACGATGTGAGAATTTTGAGCGACTAAAGCGTGTGCAGACTAATAATGTGAAACAAATGAACAATCACTCAATACTTACTATATTGCACATTACATTTCCGAAGTTCCTCCTATATTAAAGAGGTCGTCAAATTTGTATCCAATTCATTATCTTAACAGTAATTCTTCAATACCATAAATGTTTTAAATGTTATTCTCTTTTATTTCCATAAATTATCTTAAACCGACTTTAGTGCTGGTTGCAGTTATCAAGTTAAGCATTTTATTTTTAATTAATGAATTTCACTGTTCTGTTATCTTTGTTCAACGCGTTTTTGTGCTTGAGCAGTTGAGTCATAGATAATCAGCTTTCAAGTTGCACTTTCATGCGAAATAAATAAATTTATAAATATCTCTTATCAGTTGAGAAAGGTTTTGGTCCAAACAAAACATATTTTTCATTTAAACGGAAAGGAATTCAAGGAAGTGAAATGTTATTATCAGTATAGTAAGGGTTTCACATATTATTGCCTCGCCAAAAATAACGGTTTCTTAAGAGGAAACACTTTTCCGTATATTTAACGAAAACTACAATACATTTACAGATTATATGATCTACGATAAGGAAAGACTAAGGCGGAACCGAACACTGTTTAAATGCTGCTCCTTAGTAGCAGGGGCGGATGCAGAGTAGAATTTTTTGGGTGAGGGGTTATTATATAGTTTGTTGTTTTTTGTTTTACTTTAAAAGGAACCTAAATCTTGGCCATTAGTCTCTTCAAGTCTTATCACGTATCATTCTTTTGAGAATCCCTAAAACCCAGTTGAGGCGAAATAATTCGAAGCTCAATTCTTACCATTTTGATACCGTTCTCATTGATTTGTGACATGCAAAATCATTGTAAGCCCGCCCGTCACAGAATTTTCACATACCCAAAAAGATATGACATACTGTCTCACACTTGCATGTAGTATTTTTAGATTGTCCACTATCAGAAACTCAGAAGGACACACCAGAAACCTAATAAAAGATAAATAAGTAGGTTGCCTTTTATATTATATTTAAATTGTGAGGATCGAAAATCTCCTTATTGTTTTTCAAAATATTCTCCATTAAGAACTAATTCTCAAAGCATTTTTGCAACTGTGATTCAGATATCTCCAAAACATGCCTTTTGAACGCGTCAGCCGAATAAAAAGAAGTAATTTGATGTCAAATCAGGACCATACGGAGGATGACTCATCAAATCGATTTTTTGAGTCTCAAATATGGAGTTGCTTGAGTCACTTGGGTGACAGCTAACATTGTCGTGGTGAAGAGTGATCCGTTTTCGGCGGTTGGTTCTCCTGATTTCATGAACGACATCTTGTAAACAAATGATTGTATACCACTCAGAATTTACTGTTCTGCGTTGTTCCAGTGCTATGATTGCGACATATCTAGTTTTTCCAAAAAAAAAACAGGCAACCATTTGTCTGGAAGCGCTTCGTGCGCGATCAACTTTTGTTGGATTCGGCTCATCTTGAAAACCCCATACAGTCGACTGGTGCTTACTTTTGGGCTCATAGGGGTGAATCAACGATTCATTCAGAGACTTGTTTCGAAGCGCCACTATCGTATTTTGTTAACATTTCGCTCGACCCATCAACACTAGCCTTGACAAATTGTGTGGGATAAAACATGAAGAAATAATTTTTGTTGTATACTAGTTCCAGTAATGCCTCGATAGGTCGCATGACGATCTTGAAATATCAGTTTTCGCACAGCATCATTAGTTTCTGGAACAACAAATGATTTGGAACGACTTTCCTGAAATTCGTTTAAATTCATCATTACATCGATAAACACTGTTCCTTGATGGAGCTTCATCGCCAAAAAAGGAATTAATTTCATCGATGGATTGTTGCTGGATAATCTGCGTCGAAAGTAGTAAGTAGTAAAAAATAATTGCGCAAAAATCTTCTTGATTTAATAGGTACCATTAAGAATAAGAATAAGAAGTTATACAACACAAATATCGCTTAGTTTTCAATACGTTCTGAGTATGCATACCATCAAAAATATCAATATTTAAAATTGTAAATTTCCAGATTGCAACACTAGTGTTGCCATATCCTTAAATATAAAAGGCAACCTACGTATAAATGATCAGCATGACGAGCGGAGTCAATGAAATGTTGTTCAGATCGTACGAGTGTAGCATGTGGCTGCCATACAAACTGAAATGTCAAAATCAAGAAAATGATCTTTTTATATTCTATTTTGCTATAAAAATGCACCTACGATATGGAAGGTATAACATCGTTGTACCCGACGTTAATGTTTTCTCTTATATTCTTCTTTTTTGGAATGTCCACTGCGATCACCTTCTTCGAGGCTTACGTTGCCTGAACGGAACTTACCAAACCTCTTATGACAGTTTGCCCATAGTGTAAAATTTTTGTCAAAAAAAGCATTTCTTCCAATTTCCAAAATACACTAACCTACCTTACTTATTAACCAATAGTCCGATAGCAGTAAAAGTTAAACACGAGTCTTTTGAAGATTGATCTAACTATCATACAATAATACTATTCAGCCTGCCTGACCAAACCCTCACATAAGTAACTACTGCCATGACAATTTCACCAACCAACAATATAAAGTCAGTATAATCAAACTTGTATCAATCACCCTAACCAAAAGATCCCTAATACAACTGATTAATTTGCAAGAATTCAAATTCGAGTTCTCTAGAAATGTCGGTACTTACAGCCGAACAAATAAACATGCATACATACAAATGCACTAAACCTTTGCAAACATGCCAGCTCAGTTTACTTACACACATACACATGCAGATTTATGTATGTATATGTATATGTAGTAGGCAAATATTAAACAATGCTCAACAAGTCTACAATTTTTAGAAAACAAAAACACAGTACATATACACATACACATACATAAGTATTGGTGAACTATCCCAATCGACACCGAACAATTTTCGTAATTGAGATGAATGATTTCCCTTCGAAAAAATTAAGACAACATTAATACAAGGAGGTGTACAAGTGCTGGAGTTGCGAAGGAAAAGAGCAAAACTAGAAAACACTACAAAAGTCCTTAGCCACTTACGGAAATGACCATTGAGCATGGATGACCGGTTGGCTGGCCATTTGTTGTCGTAAAAAGAGACTCGCACGTACACCGACAATTGTTGCAAAACGAACACTCTACTCACTTGTTTTGCGTCTCTATGTGTGTGTGTTTGTGTATGTGAAGAGCTTTTGTTGCTGCTTCGGTTTTTGTTACACATCATTCCAATTACAGTTAGTATGGCGGTATGTACATATGTAGATACATATGTACGAAGCCTTAGTTCCAGGGGCAACAGCTTAAAAACTAGTCATACCCGTAAGTGCAAATTGCAGACAGTCTGAGGATGAAAGTATGCAACCGCGACAACAACAATACACACAACTCGAAGGCATGCCGTCGTAATTCCACACCCTAACAGCGGCCCTTACATGAGAGACTCACTCGGACCATCCCTGGTCGCCGCCGCCCATCGCAACCAATTGTATTAACGTTTGTATGTGCATAACGGTACATACGCACCTAGTATACATGCACCAGCAGTGATATCTTAAGCGAGAGCTCGTCTTAGTTACGAACGAGTCGTAGCGATGGCTTGTAAATTGTACGAACGCAAATCCTCGACCATAAACTGTCTGGCATACCATTGGCTTGTGTAAATAAATTGCTCCTTTTAAGTTGTGGCATGCAACAAGCCGGCTTTTGTTTCACCTTCACCACCACTTTGATGTACTATTTGTTGACGTTGCATGCTAACCTGTTGTTGCCACTAGTGCGTATGTATAGGCATGCAAGTCGGCTAGGAATAAAGAAGTGTAAGTAGTATTTGTGGTTGTTGTTGCTTGGTTATCATCTTGTAAGTCTCCACATGAGCAGTAATTGCAATAAAAATTGTATTTGCAATTGTTAGGCATTAGTGGAAAATTATATACCAATGACCAAAGTCAGAGTCCATCTTAAGGATCACATTGAGCATATCGACTAATTTTGCTGAAAAGAATGAGAGAGAAAGACACGATAGGTCAAGGGACAAACGTCGGAGTCCTGTGTGAATATACGTAAGCTAGTTTTGAAGATGGACCTGAAATTTTGCACACGCTCTTTTCTTATCAAGGAGCTGCTCATTTGTTGGAATCGCCGATAACTGTAGCATACAGCTGTCATACAAACTGATCGATCAAAATCAGGGTAATGATCTTTTTAGACCCTTTTATGCTATAAAAATGCACTTGTGAAGGGTATTTCAGCTTCGGTGCATCCGAAGTTAACTTTTTTTTGTTTTAGAATGTTTTTGATACAATTTTACATCAGTTCGTGTTGTCATGAAAGAAGAAAGGGGAAGGATAGGTTTACAATTACTACGAAAGTTTGACAACTACATATTTCTATAAAGAGAGAGAGAGAGATATTGAGAAATAAATATGAATAATAATACTAAAGATAAAATATTAATAATGTCTGTAGTTTTGACAATTAAGTTCAGTATACTTTGACAAATTTGCATGAAAAGGTGGATAAAATTCAGATGTTTTTTCTGCCAAATTCCGTCAATTGGCTGGCGATTCATGGCTTATTATTGGATAGCTGTCTGTCAGTTGAATATGTTTATCAGAAGGCTATGACTGTCAGATAACTAGCTAACAATGTCAAATAAGTTAAGAAAAAACGACTACAAATTATTACATATTTATTTACGCCATTTTTTGATGGACCCAATGACCCATTAAACTGCTAGAATTAAAAAATATACCCTTTCATATACATTCCTATATATCCACCATATATGAATACATTATCCACATTCTATCTACACACACATCATTTATTATGCAAATCTGTGCCAAGTGTCTCATTTGTTAATGGCCTCAAGTGCTATCAGCTTTAAATGCTCATCATCCTCCAAATTACATCCAACCAACGGCCCTGACCCATATTTGATTCACAATCGCCAGCAAGCGTGTATAAAATAAAAGAGACACTCATATGTACTTTTATGGGAAGGTGAATGCAGATTCAAGCATAGACACAAGCACCCATATGTATATAATTATACATGTGTATGAGAGGATGTACTTAGGTATTATCCAGCGACGAATGTGATAAAAACGTTTTATTTAATTTCGGCCATTTAAATTGAAATTTAATGTACACCTTGTGTATACTAAAAGTATAATATATACTTGAAATACTGAAGTACATGCTCATACAAAGGCACAAGTACATACGTATATAATATAAAGTATATATAATATAAATGATTTTAATTTCAAACTGTTAAACAACACAAAATTGGAAAATTCATTGAAAATAGCCCTTGGCTTTGGTCTCAAATTAAAAAATGACGCTAGTTTACTTTCGAAGATACAGATTATTTCGTCTAATATGAAACCAGGTCAGTATCAATATACTATTAAACCGAAATAGAACGTAAGCTAAGATCTACAAAAACATCGGCAATTCGAATAATATTGAAAAGTATTTCTTGATGCGAATGACAACAGTGGTAGCAAAGACAATTCAGTTTCTTTGAACGAAAATTTAACCAAGTTGAGCATTCTTTTCGCAGAGTTCTAGTTCTTCAGATATCAGATAGCAGACACAAATTAACATAGATAGATAGAAATTATAAATTGAGGCTTGTTTTCCGACCTATGGTCTCTTGTGTCTTCCTCTTTATCACACAGACTCATATAGGCCAAGTAATCTGATGAATTCCAGGGTTCTGTTCTGCCGGGTGATATTAAGGCGATATGATGCCTATTCGAAATATAAAATACAGTCCACAAGTATAATCAAGTAAATTGATTACCTTAATTTCATTTGTATAAGCTTCCTTCGTTGATATATGAGTATGTCAATATAGTTAACTTTTTGTTATTATGCTAATGAACAGACAATTCCATTACTCATGACTTTATTTTCCTTAGGATCTGTTTAAGGTATTCTGACACATTTTATGCATAGTACTCACATGTGAAGAACATAATGAAATTATTTGACAGCACACGCATAGATAAAACGAACTCAAAAGGTAATGACTTGCTCTTTAAGAATCTAACTCAAATGAATTATATGAGTAATACCTGTCGCAAGTAAGCTTGGATCCTGTAGGGCGTGTAGAAAATTTGTTGATTAAAATTTATTTAAATTGGTATGTAACAGCACAGACGTTATTTTTCTACTCTTGAAAGCATTTGGAGTTATAAAAAGAAATGCTTGTGAATTCTACCAAAGAAAAAACTTGAAAATCATACGATTTAAATATCTTATCTTGATGACGTCAAACTTGCGATACTTTGAGAGCGCCTCTGTCTGAAAACAAAACTTTTAATCTATGGCATTTCGCAATTAATTTTAGTTCAATATAGTTACAAATCTTGTGAACCTCGTAAAATATAATATGTCTTGTAGGGGGATTAAAAAGACAGCTTGCCAAAATATCTACTGAAGCATTTATAGAAGTAAAGGAAGTGGAGAGAGTTAAAAAAAGCTTGTAACAGTTAGCTCTATATTTGAAAAACTAGAGCAGCTAAAGATATTCAATGTTTTTCGACAGGTTTTGGAACAACACAATGTGGAATAGTTCCCTGGTCACGTTTCGCATATTTAGTGCTTGCGTTTAAACAGGGTTTTGAGGACCCTATAAATATTTCAATTCAAATTGATTTATCAAACGAAAAATTCTTTCCAAACCCTTATTAAACATTAGTCCTCATTCCAGCAGCGCAAAATACACTGTTCACCCACGCGTTCACATATGTTCACCTTCATGAGGATAACTCCTAGCTTGTTGCGGTATTTGCTAACATGTCTAAATATCACCCTGCCCTCCTGCATATCTGGGCAAATAGCACACCGAAATAAACAAAGTCAGCAACTTGACGCTGAGTAATAACCGAGAGCGGAATGCATATGAAAACAGTTAGGAAATTGATGAAAACTGTCGTGACTATGCGAACGGAATTGGTCGGATTCGGCAGATTGACTACAAATGGAGGAAGTAGCGAGCAGGGCAGGAAATGTGAATGAGTGTTTTGATTTGTTTTTTGCTTTTTTGCCACTTTGGCTACATATTGAATTTGGTTTAGACGGGCTATAGCAACCGCACATAACCCCAATAAACAAACTAATAAAACAACATGGCATGTGCAGCGAGCGAGCGAGCTACCAAAGAAGCAAAAATACTTGCAAACGCAATGGAAACGCCGTGCGTCAAGTAACAAAGAAACGCACGCTGGAAAAACAAATTAGAGCAAGTGCGCTCGAATATCAGGTATTTTCACAGCAGAGACGAACGAAAGCTGAAGATAGCGGTCGCTAAATCAAAAACTGTGTCCAGAATAACGCAGAGGAGGCTGGGCGCGTGTGCGTGCATTCACGAACTGAAGCCAGTGAAGCGCGCGCACGATATCATTTGTTGGCTGAGGTGGGTATCATTGTGCAAATGCGAACTTCCATTTGAAGGTTTCGTAGACAATTTTTATTGCAGAAAGTTGGCAGCGAAGTTATTACTGTTTGTAAGTCAGCACCAAAGCAAGTCACCAAAGTTGCGCAATAACGCAAGTTCAGAGCGAGTGAAATATAAAGTTTGCAGGAGCTACCGCAGCACGCTGGCAGGCAAATCAATTGCGGCACCAAATACAATATTAGTCAAAGCACCAAATATGCAATTAAGATTGCTGTAGCAATATGCAGACTTGCCTGAACTTTGGTAAATATACAGTTGCGGTGGCGGCGGTAGTGGAGCGAGCGGTAGCGCAACAGATACACACACAGCAACGCGTAGCAAAGCAGTGCACTTGTGAGGGAAAGCAGATAACGGCATGTCCATATCAAAGTTACGCAGCCGGCACGCAGTACTGACGCGGCAGGAGCACATTAAAAGTCCTAGTAGTGGCGATAGTGCTGGGGGTGGTGGTGGTAGTTGTCGTACTGCTGCCACCAATCCGAATGCCGTCGATATACATAAAACTGCCAAATCTACAACGCACGCTGCCCCACAAAGCAACTGAATGCTGCCGCAATGAATGCGGTTGCCAGCGCCTCTGCTGCCAACAGCGCTACCGCAATCTCGGCAACTGCGCAACAACAGCAAGCAAATCAACTCACACCGCAAGCTGCACAAACCTACGTACCTCAGACGTCACTGCTGAAAATCGAACCATTTGTTCCTAGTCTAACGACGCGCCTACGCCGCAACTTTGGACGCTCGTATACCACACTGAGCACCACCGAGCCGGGGAATGCAGCAGCTAGTAGTAAACGTAAAGGCGCTAACATCTCAAATCCAGCCAACGCACTCAATGCACCACTGTTGGGCGCCGCCATTGATAGCAAACTCGCCAAAGCAAATGCTGCCAGTACGCGCGCCGCTGTGGCCGCACGTTTGCGACGCAATCCAGTGCGCGCAACAGTCACGCGTCAGCGCTCGAAATCCACCTCTTCGTCCGCCTCCAATCGACCGACAACAGCGCATCGCAATTTATCACCGAATATGCTATTGAATGCTGAACATGGCGGTGCGGCTACAGTTGTATGCGCTGCTAATGGTGGTGGTAGTGACAATAGCAGCGCCAGTGGAAATGGTAACGGTAGTGGCAACAGCAATGCGGCCGTTGTTACATTGCAGCCGAACGGCATTTGTCGTATTACGCGCGCTGTGCACGAGCGTGAAAAGCAACCGGATCGCATTAATTATGATCGACGCGGTCTAAGCGCGATACCGATATTCGAGAATGAAACACAGCTGCGCCTGCTTTCGCTGCAGCATAATCTCATCAATATTTTTCACATACCGAAAGAAGAGCCTTTGCCAGCCCCTCCGCCGCCGATACAACCAGCCGCGGTAACCACAACGATGCATGCTGAAGGTACTCACTCACCGGAAGCACCCACCGAGCTAGTTGACAGTGAGCAAAATGCACTCGAAATAACTAACGGCGTATGTTCGCCAAAACCATTGCGTCGTCAAAATGAGCGCGCAGCCGTGGGAAGAATAACCGGCACTGCTGGGAGTACTTCCAGCGCCGGTGGTGCGCGTCTTGCGTTGCGCCCAACTTGCGTGCGACAATTGAATGCGCTAATACCGCCGCCACCCCCACCCACACCACTAGGACAGCTACAACAACAACTGCCACAAGCGGTGCCACATCATCTTTATCAGCAATTGCTGCAACAGCGTTTAGGCGCTGCAAGCAGTACTGTAAACACGCTGAAAAATCTGCACTATAATGCGCCGCTACTGCCGCTGGCGCGCCAACCGACGCCCTGCCGTTTCGCACTGAAACGCTCTAAAAGCTTTGTGTCTAATATACCACGAAATCTGCAAAGCATACAACAAAATCTGCTAAAGACCCAACTGGCGCGTGTCAAGCTGTGCGCCACAGGTGATGATGCGCATTTAAAAAGTTTTGATTCGAGCACCAGCACCAGCGCGCTGACCAACACTACCGATTCGTCGCCTTCCTCCATTTTGGCAACATCGACAACAAACACAAATGGCACCACATTCGCCGGCAGCGACCGAGAAGAGGAAGATCCGCTGCAACAGCTGACCGTTAAGAATAGACAGCTGGTAGCATCTTATGGCATGATCTTCCAGCACCTGGTCTTTCTCGATCTATACGACAATCAAATCGAGCGCATAGGCAACTTGGACGGGCTACCCACGCTCTCCGTGTTGTTGCTAGGTAAAAATCGATTGAACGACATCAGCGGTCTCGCCTCGCTGAAACAAACGCTGCGTGTGCTCGACCTGCATGGCAATAAAATTAATAACGTCGCCAACAAGCTCAATTGTCTGCAAGAGCTGAAGTCACTCAATTTGGCTGGCAATTTGTTGCGTCAAATAGGACCGAATGATTTCAGCGGTTTGACGGAATTGCGTGAACTCAATCTGAAGCGCAATAAAATCAAGCGCATCAATGGCTTTCAACATCTCACAGCCTTGGAGCGACTCTGGCTGTGCCACAATGAGCTGCATCGCGTTGACGACATGGCGTCGATTGCTAAAGCAACAAATCTACTTGAAATGACCATAGAGAATAATCCCGTTTCGCTGGCGGGCGACTGTGTCTCCTTCCTTGTAAGCTACTTGCCACGCCTACAAACGCTTAGTCAAATGCCAATTACCGAGCAAGTACGCGCGGCTGCAATGTCTTGGCGACGAAATAAAGAGATTTCGGACACGCATTACGCACACCTCACGCCCGATGCGTATCAGTGCATCAAACGTGAGGAGGTCATATCGAATGCGCGCACCAACTGGGAGTTGCTAAGGTCACAGCAGACGCTACAACAGAGTGCGGCGCTGCAAAGGCAGGCAAAACAGAAATTGCCACAAACTACGTACACGACAGCGCCACGCATTGCGAAGCCCAGCGAGTTGGCGCGCATAAATGAGTCCAATGAGGCGGTGGATGATGCGACCGAGGAAGGTGCTGGCATGCTTGTGGCCACTGGGCTGGATGCAGAATTACAAGAGTTTATTAAATTGCCGCCCATACAGCAGCAAGAACAACAACAACAAGAACACAGACAGCGAGTGGAACCACAACAGACGCAGAAACACGCACAGGCGCGCGTACAGCCAACAAAATCAGGGCAGACATCAATAACTAAGCCTAATCCGGCTGATAGAGGACCGCTTCCGCCGACACCTCTCTTGACAAAGGCGCATAATGTAGAGCCACCGCCGCCGCATAATGTGAGCAACGATGTCAAGCACAGCGAAGGCAAAAGCAACAATGTTGACATGTACAACAGCAGCAGCAACAACAACAACAACCTTAACAGTGCGCGCTTTTCTGGCTCGTCGGGTTCGAGTTTGGGACCCAATGTACACTCCTCATCCAGCTGCTTCAGCTCGGACAATGAGGATTCCGCCGAGTTAACGGCACAACAACGCGTTACGCACACACATAAATACCAAAAGACAGCACGACAGAAACAGCAACAACGACGGCGCGGCAACAACAACAATGAATATAGGACTGACAATGCAGTAGGGCGGAGAAAAATTGATGCGAAGCAAAAGGCAGGCGATTTGACGACAACAAATGAGTCAGGCCATGCCGATGCTGTTGGGGCAGCGGCTAAAACAGTCAATGGCGGGGCGGTGGCGCATGAACAACTAGCTACTGTAAACAGCGACCTAGTGACCAAGGTAGGCGGAGAGTTGCAAGCGGACGAAATTACCGCAAAGCAAAGGCTAGCAACAAATGATGACAATGCAAGCGATGCTCAGCCGTTACCAACACAGCCACCAATGCACGCGGCGGCGGCAGAAAATGGCACGGCAAAGGCTGGTGAGTCCATCAGTCAGACGGAGAGTAACTCACCAGCACTGACGCCTAGCCGCGCCAATTCTAATGCTCACAAAACAGTGATGCCACAACAAAAAGCTACCAGCGCAACAACAACAGCTACTAGTATTACCACTTCAGTTGTAAGCTCAGCCACAGCACAAATTACAAACCACGGTGGCTTACTAAGTTTAGGCTTTAAAGAGCAAGCGAACACCGCTGCTGTCCAGCCGCCGCCACAACAAACAAATGGCGCAGCGTCGGGTTTTGTAGGCGCAACGACGCGCACACCATGCCGCCGTCTAACGAGGTCACAGACAATCGTGGGCGCCAGCAGTGGTGGCACAAATAACTGTCCAGCCACCGTAGCTAATAACGGAAATGAGGCGTGTGCCGGCAGGCGCACAGCTAATAATGGCAGCAAAACTGCCACAAACGTCACGTCGACGCCGTGCAATGGTCAGGCGTCTGCACAGCCGACTGTCACTTGTATAGTGGCGCCACCGCCAATCAACTCTAGCAACAACAACAACACGGCAGGCGGCCAACGCGCGCCGGTTGCCAACAAAACGGAACGTGAGACGCGTGAGCGTGAACGTGAACGTGAACGCGAACGCGAGCAAGGCGGAGACTATCTCATCGAGATTTGCGGTCGCTACCTGAATGTGTACGGCCAAGGCGCTTTGCGCTACATCGACAAACAGTGGAATGCAGCGAAAGCGCAGGATGTGCACACGCTCAATTTTAGCTACATCAATTTCAACAATATCGCCGCCACCGTGCTGGCGCGCATCAAGTCACGCTTCCCAAATGCCGAAAATTTCGTTTTCCGCGAAACGAATATCGAGTTTATCGGCCAGCTGAATGCATTAGGCGAACTGCAAGGCATCAGTGCGCTCACCATCGATCCGGAGGGAAATGCAATTACCACAAAGGATTTGTGGCGTGAATACGCCATTTATCGACTGTCGCACTGGGGGCTTAAGCTGATCAATGGTGTTGCGGTCACGGAGGCGGACATCGAGGCGTCCAATGCGCTGTATGAGGGTCTGTCCGATTTGGTGTTGTGGGCAATGCCGCCGTCCATGTTGCAGCCGCTGCTGGCACGTTTGCGGCTAGACGAAACATGTACGGCCAGCAAAATGTCGCCTAAAGAGTGGCTAATGAAGCCGGAAAACAAATCACTGCGCCTTGTTGTTGGCAAAGAGGCGTTACAATGGAAAAAGCCCAACACCGGCGCCACTACTACTACTAATACCAATAACGGCGGCAACAATGTCAACGGTATTAGTGGCCAGCATCAACAGCCAATGCCTTATGCCGTGAGCGAGGCCAGCGTAGGCGTCGCTACTAATGCCAACATCAATACGCTTAGTATGCGCGAACGCGGACGCTTGCACTTTGCCACCATGCTGGAGAACACTGTGAACGCTGTGGAGAAAGTGCATATGCTGGAAACGTTGTGGCCAAGCATGCTCTTGGACATTGTACGCAACGCTCTGCTCGATTACTCGCACCTCGACGAATATTTACACAGTGTAATCAACGAAATCATGAAGTGACAAACACAAAGCGCTTGCATTGCGTGGACTGGCTGCTGGCGCGCGGCTAGGTGGCACGCGGACCGTAGGCGTCCTTTGTGTGGGCCTATACTCCCGAGAAGAGGCGCCGGTAGCAGAAATTATTGGCGCTTGTTTTTCGTGTTCATTTGCTGGCAATGTTACCCCGTGTTTGGCAATACAATAATACTAGGATTACTCGCAGCGAATATAGATTTAACGAAGACACCTTTATATGTAGATTAGCTAATGGTATAAGAAAACGCGATGCACTTATACAAATTTACATACGAGTACATATGTAGTTAATAATGTATGTAGTTGAATAAAATTTGTAGCTCAATTTATAAAGTAATAATAAAGCATTGATATGAAAGCAAAATACAACTCAAAAAATTCAAAATTATAATGAAACTTTGTTCAGAATTTGCATAATTAAGGATGAAATTAAGATACTTCAGACAGTTCCTTAATTTTGATAATTAACATATTATGGACGTAAGGGAAATTTTGCTAATTGACGTAATTAAAAGTACAGTATTTCCTAATTTTATCAATTAGAAAAGGAACTAGTTGGAATAAAGGCACACAATTAAGAGCTCGACGTCAAATCCTTAATTTCGTCAAAATATAGTGAAAAATTGTTAATTGAGTCAAATATAAGTATGTCTAATGTATGTAGTAAAATGAAATTAATTTAAAAAAGTGCAGTTTTTATGAAAATTCATCCAAATTAATTTTTAATTTATTTAAACGATCAATTCAAAAATATTGAGTAACATGTAAAAATAATTTACTCAAAAAACTTATTTTTATTTTAAATTTTTTATGTTCACATCTGAAATTCAAAAAAATTATATTTTGGCATATACATAAATCAAACGTACATATATTTGAGAATTTTATCCTAGTTCGTTGGACAAATCGTTTCGGAGTTATGAGTGTATTTGTGAGAATTTTTAGACGTTTGGGAGCCGAAAGCTTTAATAATATTATTCACGAAACGATGTTTTCAGAGTTTTCGGTGTGCAAAACTTCTTCGAAACAACTAGACTGATCAGCTAAAAATTTTCTCACAACCTTCCTGACATTAATTTCGACTTTTTAAGACATTCTGTGGTGTATATTTTTTCAGTAAAAACATTTTTTAAAGACGTTATTTTGTCAAAAATTGAAATTTTGACAAATCCTACGATTATTATCAGTATTCATCTATAATAAAAAAATATATTTTTTTTTGTATTTGGATTTTAAATAATTTTTAGCAGAAAAATCGTGCTCACCGTCTGACATTTTTTCATAAGAGGTCCTGTTGGAGATGGCTATGGGAAATCAAATTTTAAACAATTAAGCGATAAGCGATAAAGTACATGAAATTTCGTAAATGACATTTTTTAATCTAGAGATAGTCATTTACAAAACAAAAGCAAAGTTAATAGTTCTAAGCCCAATGTTTCTGTTGTTGTAACGGGTATCGAGGTCAATGCTTGTCGGAAGTTACTTGAACCAATGCATTCAAATCGCTTTGCTTGTTCCAGAGAGAAATTTTGAACGCTTTACCACAACAATATATGTATTCATTTCATTGCATTAAAATTGTCAGCAACCATTTAATAAATAGGATTTAATTACATTAAATACATTATAATTACAATTACTTAGATAAATATTATCACTTACATATAAAAACCATTTACAACTACATACGCTACACATATACCATATTATTGTATGAAAAAATTACTTGTTAACAACCTCCTCATCGGAATTAGTTGTTTGCGCAGAAGATTGTTTGATTTTGTCAACGTAAATATTAAGTATAGCCTCGATTCCGGGATAGAGTACGAAATTTGTCGTACGTATCTTTTTATCGGTTAGATATGAAGTAACAGAGGCGGTGTTGAATGCAATATCCATCGCATCGTTATGCGTTATTCGATCCAAATTAGTCCGCGCTACTTTAATAGCGCAGTTTTCAAAGCCATTCACCTAAACGAATTGGAAAATTATAAAATATAATTTAAAGAAAATATACGTTAAACATCATTATAACTGTACTTTAATGGTCAAGTCCAGCTTATAGTCTGCGTCAATATCCGGCCAACGTTGCGCTAACACATCACGCTCCCATTGCAGTTCCGGAGTGGACGTGTTCAAACGATGCGGCACCGTTACGAATTTCGACCACAATTCGGAAGCGAAGTGTGGCGCCATTGGTGCGAGCATGATAATTTGACTACCTAGGGCGCGTTCATATTGTGGACTAAAACGTACAATATGCTTCGGTGTACGCTGTTTACAAAATGATAATAGTGAAAAAATATAAATAAAAAAAATTGAAGAATATAATAATTTACCCGCAGCGAATTGGTTAGCCCCTGCATCTTCGAGATAGCCACGCTTAATTGATGTGTGTGGCGGTAGTTAAATGTGGCTCCCTTCACGTAAAAGTTGCGAGCATCAAACAATTTGTCGTCCTCAGCTTGAAATGCTTCGCTTTGAGTGTCAACGTTTTCCAATGCGGCATCGCCAACAGCCGTACGCGCCGCATAAAAGTCGTTTAACGTCAACCAAAGACGCTTTTGCCAATTAAGTATGCCAGGGAAGGCTATTTGAGGGAATAAGTAATGAATGGATATCATACTTTTTTTAACAGTTATTTTTTGTACTTGCGCTAGACCAGTTCCGATGTGAAGTAGGCGCCACATCAGCCAACGATATGAGGCGTGTGGTATCAGTACCATATTCTTTAAACATATCAGTGGGATCGACACCATTGAACTTGGACTTGGACATTTTTTCCCATGTCATGACGACAGGCTCTTTGGTGTCCTTCAGGCGCGCTTGATTCTTTTTGACATTCACAATTTCAACCTATTTGAAAATAAATATATATTTTATTTCATAGAATTTAATTTTAACTGTTGCAAATGTACCTCGTCTTCTTTAACGTAGCGTCCGGAACCCTTAACCCTAAATGATCTACCCATAACCATCCCTTGGACAAGTAGGCGCGAAAACGGTTCGGGTGTAGGCGAAAGACCGCAGCTGTGCAGGAAGTGATTGACAAAACGCGCATAGTATAAATGCAACACTGCATGCTCTTTGCCACCAATGTATAAATCAACGGGCATACATTTTTGCACCAGTTCCTTATTTACAATATCACCGGTGTAGCTCGGATCTAAGAAACGCAAATAGTACCAAGAGCTATCAACAAAGGTATCCATTGTGTCAGTTTCACGTTTCGCTTCTGTGTCACCACAATTGGGACAAGTGCAGCGCAATGCCTCTTCACGTTGTGTCTCCATCAAATTGTTATCTGGCAACACCACTGGCAGTTGATCCTCAGGCACAGGTATGGCACCACATTTTTTACAGTGTATTATTGGTATGGGTGTGCCCCAGTAACGCTGACGTGATATCAGCCAATCTTGCAATTTGGAAGACACGCGGTAGCCACCAATTTTTAGACGCGTTGCCGCTTCTAAAACTTCTTCTCGCGCTGATTTGGCATCTATCGCAATGGAAGTTTTTGTATGAGCAAAGAATGCAAGTCCAAAGGTTTCCTGCAGTTCCTTGTCCTGTTCGCGAAAACTGGGCGCCGCTAAATATACGTCGCAGTGCTCTGGAAAATTAGCTTGATCGCTAAAAATAACAGGTATGATAGTGCCAGCGAATGGATTTTCTACCGTTAGACGCGATGCATTACTTAATTTTGATAAGTAATGACTTTGCTTAATGACTATAAAGGAATTTGGATCTTTCAAGTGTTCCGGATTTCTGGTCCAAATGCGTAAGTAATTTGTTGCGGAAGTTAGTAATTGAAATGAATAACCGTCACAATCACCAATCCAGTGACGTTGTAAATTTATAATATCACGCCAATCTTGAAGTGTAGGATCTTCCAAACCGTCTAGCAATGCTTTGGCGTATGCTGTCGTGCGTATAAACCATTGATTTAGTAATTTTTTCTGCACTTTAGCACCTGAGCGCCAAGAACAACCATTTGCATCCACTTGTTCATCGGCTAGCACTGTATTATCTACGGGATCCCAATTCACTAAAGCCTAGTTTTAGTTAAATGCCATTTTATATAGTATAATCACAGAATACGTAATTAGTTATCTATAAATTCAAATTGAACTTAACCTCATTTTGATATGCCAATCCTTTGTTGTAAAGCATTAAAAATAATTTCTGTGTCCATTTGTAATACTCCGGTGAACAAGTTGACATTTCGTGTTTCCAATCAAAAGAGCAACTTAAGGCTTGCAGTTGTTTCTTCATTTGGGCGATATTTGCATCAGTCCACTCTGCAGGCTCTACACCTCTCTGTATTGCGGCATTTTCGGCAGGCAAACCAAATGCATCCCAACCAATGGGTTGAAATACATTCTGACCACACATACGATGAAAGCGCGCTACGGTGTCACTTATTGCATAAACACGTACGTGACCCATATGCAGCGTGCCAGACGGGTATGGAAACATTGAAAGCACATAAAATTTATCATTTCGTGCTGGATCAAATTGTCCCTGCGACACTTGTGTACGCCAATGAGATTCTATTTGGTGTTTAACATCATTTGTAAGCTCCGATACCTAATAAATGGAATTATATCAAATTAACTTGCTTGCTTGATGAGGAACGGTTTACCTCAATGCCGGTCACACTTTGTGTTATAAATCGTCTTCCATAAAAGTGTTTAAAATGCTGTAACACGCCCGAACGTAAAAGTAGCTGCATTTTGGAATTTTAATTTACGAAATGTAGCTAAAATTCGAAATAAATGCAGCAAAAGGCAAATGATTTGTGTTTTGAACGAGCGTGCAACTTTCCATCTGTTATAACAGCTGATCGGAAAATGTAATAGAACGGTACCAAACGAATACGAATTAAATACATTCGGTGGGCCCTGCCTTCATAATGATAATAAATTTATAAGCAACATAAAATATAAATATATATTAAAAAATTAATATTTGACATTGCATGAAATGTAATTGTTTGTTTAGCATTTAAGCGTGGAAGTGGATTTCAAGAAAATAAACTGTATCTATAAATTACTGTCTTGTCTGAAATGTTCCTTACTAATACCTCATGCAACAATGTAAGAGCGCTATTACATGAAGCAACTTTTGTTGCTGATTCTCGGGCGATTCTCTTTTGCTGTCGCCCATTACCTTCACACGAGCAACTTGTGTTGCGCAACTCTGTTCGAGTTTTTTCTCATTCCCTTTCACTTTACTTTAACCCATTGTCTACTCTTTACTTTAACCCATTGTCGTTTCTTTTTCCTTATAGGTATTTGGGCCACTCTATCACATATATTAATCAGCTCTGTCAATTAAGAAATACATTTTATTTATTAAAACAAAGATATATCACCCTTTTTACTATCGTCTGAATCAATTTGTATGGCTTCCTCCATACATTTCACAATATCTTTAATTAATTCGATTTTTTCGTCATACTCCATTTTCAAAAATTTTTTTATTATATTATATATATTTGTATACATATTTGCAAATTAATTACCAAAAGATGAAATTAAATTTTTTAAATATATTCAAAATATTAATTTCAAAAAAATATACGCAAATGCAACTACATATGTACTACGAAAGAAAGAACACGAATGCCGAAAAACGTCGCAGCGAACTGTTACGAATAAGAACACAAAGCGAGTTGCTGAACACTGGAAACTCGGCGCGATTCCCCTCTCCTCGTCGCCCCCTCGCCTATAAACCAAGAGTTGCCGCAACAAAAGTTGCCGTGTGTGATAAGGCTCCAACTCTGCTCGAGTTTTTTTCTCATTCCCTTTCACTTTACTTTAACCCATTGTCGTTTCTTTTTCCTTAAAGGTATTTGGGCCACTCTATCACATATATTAATTAGCTCTGTCAATTAAGAAATACATTTTATTTATTAAAACAAACATATATCACCCTTTTTACTATCGTCTGAATCAATTTGTATGGCTTCCTCCATACATTTCACAATATCTTTAATTAATTAGATTTTTTCGTCATACTCCATTTTCTAAAATATTTATATTATATTATGTATATTTGTATACATATTTGCAAATTACTTACCAAAAGATGAAATTAAATTTTTTAAATATATTCAAAATATTAATTTCAAAAAAATATACGCAAATGCAACTATGTACTACGAAAGAAAGAACACGAATGCCGAAAAACGTCGCAGCGAACTGTTACGAATAAGAACACAAAGCGAGTTGCTGAACACTGGAAACTCGGCGGGGTTCTCCTCTCCTCGTCGCTCCCTCGCCTATAAACCAAGAGTTGCCGCAACAAAAGTTGCTTCGTGTAATAGCGCTCTAAGATGAATAGTACTAGTGCTGCTGCACTTTTAATACCCTAAAGGGAGAAAATTCATTCGCATTGTTTTCAGTGTAATGAATGAATTTAAAGGATTTTTTAATTCATATAAAAATATGCCGAACTGGTAAATACTCAATTGAAAAATTAAGAAATACAAATGTAGATTTCATATATGATTTACTAGTTGGATTTTTCCCTTTTTTTGACCTGTATTCCAAACGTAAGAGTTGGCATCACTTTTTTTCATCACTGATTTTTCTTCGCTAGCAAATTGCGGACGTAATCAAATTTTCTCTTGCAAATTTAATTTCAAATTAGTAATTACAAACTTAGTGATTGTATATTCCAGCGAATAAATCATGGGAGATTCGCTGGAGAACGCTGATACATCTGTGGAGGCGGTAGCAAATGTAACCATAGTCGATTATGGAGCATTTGCTAATTATATACGTAAAGCGGTCACCATCCTACTTCCTGAAGAAGATGTTGTACCACCTGCATTAAACTATGCTCTGGAGAATCCAGATAACCAGGAACGTATAAAGAAGTTTCTTTCGGATCCTCAAATACAAGCACTGTACATCCAAAGGAACTGTTTGAAAGGTAATTGGGATTTTACTAACGGTATTTGGTTACATATATTTCTGTACCTAGCAGCTACCTACGCCCATTGTAAAATGGCGTCTATTGCAAACATTTTGTTCAAGTGACGAATTTGGTTTACAAGTTTTTAATTTGGGCTTATACCATGCGGTCATTAAGAAGTTTAGATATCTAACACATGCACGACTCACAGTTGGATTAAATTTGAAAGTCCAATTAGTAAAATCGATATTAAATTTTTCCAATATTCTAATTAGAAAAGTATCTTGACATTTGCACAGTGATGTCATATTTCTATGGGTGATGACTCATGATGATGGTATGTAATCTACTACGCATAAACACCTTTCGGTTTCTATTACTGACTTTGTCTGTTAACCGGCTATTGCATCTTGGTAGTGGTATCCCGCACAAGTAAACAAAACACAGCTGCTGTTTGTTTACAACCGGCAATTTTCATAATTTTTTTTTGTGATTTGCAGTGGACTTTTGCGCAATGTGTGGGAGGGAGATAGAAATATAAATATTCATATGTTGGGTTATATACATACATACATAAATGAAAATTTCATTTGATTTAGCTTTGATGTTTAATATATTAAAATTATTAGTTGATGTACAGTTGTCATATATTGAATTATCTATTTTAAAATATACATATATATTTCATTTAGAAGATGAAAACGAACAGCCAGCTGAGGGAGAGGAAGAGAAGGAGTTCGTCACCTATCAGATAAGTAACGATGTTCACTTCACCAACAGTCGCATGGCATCATTGGCTTGTATCAAACGGGGAGCTGTAATTGAGGCAGACAAATCAATACACTCTCAGTTGCGTTTGATAAACTTTTCCGATGGCTCACCTTACGAAACGTTGCATGCATTCATTTCCAAATCTTTGGCACCGTACTTCAAGTCATATGTCAAGGAGTCAGGACGTGCTGATCGTGACGGTGATAAAATGGCTCCATCTGTTGAAAAGAAATTGGCTGAATTAGAGATGGGACTCTTGCATCTTCAGCAAAACATAGATATACCGGAAATTACACTAACGGCACATACATCTGTTAATTCGGTAATACGTAAATGTGCCGATGAAAATCGTAAAGCAAAAGTGGCAGATTTTGGTGATAAAGTGGAGGATTCATCCTTTCTTAATCAACTGCAGAATGGTGTTAATCGTTGGATTAAAGAAATCAAGAAAGTGACCATGTTGGATCGTGATCCTTCGTCAGGCACTGCTCTGCAGGTATATACGAATTCATGCGCAACTTATACATATATAAAAATAGTTCTTCAATTCATATCGTTATATGAATTTTTCTTTAAAATTAGGAAATCTCATTTTGGTTGAACTTGGAGCGTGCTCTGTATCGCATACAGGAAAAGCGTGAATCACCGGAAGTTGCTCTCACACTGGACATACTCAAACATGGCAAACGTTTCCATGCCACCGTGTCATTTGATACCGACACTGGTCTCAAACAGGCCTTGGCTATGGTTGCCGACTACAATCCCCTCATGAAGGACTTTCCAATCAATGACTTACTATCTGCTACCGAACTGGAAAAGATACGCCCAGCGGTGCAGCAAATATTTTCGCATTTGCGAAAAGTACGTAATACAAAGTATCCAATACCGCGTTGTCTCAAATTGATTGAGGCCATTTCACGTGATCTCTCACAACAATTGCTGAAAGTATTGGGTACGCGTCGTCTCATGCACATTCCATTTGATGAATTCGAACGTGTAATGAATCAATGCTTCGAGATATTCAGCTGCTGGGATGACGAGTATGATAAACTGCAAGGTTTACTGCGTGACATAGCCAAGAAGAAGCGTGACGAACATCTAAAGATGGCATGGCGCGTATCGCCGGCACACAAGAAGCTGCAGACACGCATGGAGCATATGCGCAAATTCCGACGTCAGCATGAACAGTTGCGCACCGTAATATTACGTGTCTTACGTCCCACGAAGCAAGCGCAAAATAACGATGCCAATGCAGCGGAAACCAAACAACCGTACAGTTTGGAGGCGGCCGATGCCAATGCCATCGAGGAGGTGAACTTAGCTTATGAGAATGTGAAGGAGGTGGACTGCTTGGATATAACCAAGGAGGGCTCAGAAGCTTGGGAGGCAGCTGTCAAACGTTATGAAGAGAAAATTGGTGAGTTAAAGGAAACAAAATACTATGAAAGTTTCACTACTTTGACACTTTTGTAGACCGTGTTGAAGCACGTATCACTGCACATTTGCGCGATCAGCTAGGCACCGCTAAGAATGCCAATGAAATGTTTCGCATTTTCTCGCGCTTCAATGCGCTCTTCGTGCGTCCGCATATACGCGGCGCCATACGTGAGTATCAGACACAACTTATACAACGCGTCAAGGATGATATTGATGCACTGCATGAGAAATTCAAGGTACTCTTCTAATACATGACTTCAAAGTTAGAAATTCTTATTTATTGATTTTTGGCTTAGGTGCAATATCCACAAAGCAAAAGTTATCGCCTCTCGACGGTGCGTGACTTGCCGCCCGTAGCTGGTTCCATCATTTGGGCGCGTCAGATCGACAATCAATTGACCATGTA
Organism: Bactrocera neohumeralis; assembly: GCF_024586455.1. Lineage (NCBI taxonomy): Eukaryota > Metazoa > Arthropoda > Insecta > Diptera > Tephritidae > Bactrocera > Bactrocera neohumeralis. The sequence continues at coordinate 2,442,785 of NC_065923.1, forward strand.
TTTGAAGCGCGTTGAAGATGTGCTGGGTAAAGGCTGGGAAACTCATTTGGAGGGGCAGAAGCTTAAAGCGGACGGTGACAGTTTCCGCAACAAGCTCTCTATATCTGAAGTGTTCCAGGAGTGGGCACGCAAAGTGCAGGAGCGTAATTTTGGCAATTCCGGACGCATCTTCACCATCGAATCGACACGTTCGCGCACCGGTCGCAGCAACGTGTTGAAATTGCGCGTAAACTTTTTGCCCGAAATTATCACACTCTCCAAGGAAGTGCGTAACATCAAGAATCTGGGCTTCAGGTTAGTTTTAAACCAGCAGCGCTTATACAGATTTTTCAACTCTCACATTTACCACCATTTAGGGTACCACTTACCATTGTCAACAAGGCACACCAGGCCAATCAAATTTACCCGTATGCAATTTCATTGATTGAGAGCGTGCGCACTTACGAACGCACCTTGGAAAAGGTATAAATATGTATATATTTGCGTTGATTTTGCACTGATTTAACACACATACACATAAGTCAATACCACTAATCCACCACATTTTTGAAACTAATACCATATACCTACTTGCAACACCTTTACAATTGCTTACATATGAACACGCATGTACTTTAAATTGCGTGCAGCTTGAATACTCGTATTAACATACAAAGTACATACATATCTAGCAACATTTTGTGCTAATTTCTAACGCATCGATATTTTGCAGACTTAGTTTATTTAAAATTGTTGTTGTGTTTCATCTCTTTTTGCAAGGGTTGCAAATTCTGTATTAAAAAATAATTGAATTAAATTTAAAATTATTTTTTTGTAATCCCGAATATCTCAATTTAAAAAAAATTTCAACTTTTATAATCCAAACATCAGATTGAAAAAAAAAATAATAATAACCCCAGGTTTATTATTAAAAAAAATATATACATATATTTTCGAATTTACATTTCTTCGCCCTTGCGTACTTCATTTTCTACCATCATATTCGATACTCTAGAGCAGTGGTCGGCGAATTAGCACTTACAAACGATTTAATAACATAAAAAGCTGAGTTTCTTTAGCCATGTCCGTCTGTTTGTATATATGTATGTGAACTAGTCCATCAATTTTTGTGATAACGATCTGAAGTTTTAAGAAGAAGGATGTGTCTTTACATGAGAATCTGCTTATTTGTCGGAATCGCCGACCTCTACGCATACAACTGCCATACAAACTGCACGATCAAAATTTAGTTCTTGTATGGAAAACTCTTTTTTGTTAAGGGTGTTCTACTTTCGGTGCTTTCGACGTTAACTTTGTTTCTTTTTTGTTCATTCTGATTTTGGAATTAAAATCTAAATCCAAAATTATGTTTTCGAAATTTCAATTAAAAACTAATTATATAATTTTGTTTGCCAAATTGTATATTCAAAATATTTAAGTAAGAAACTTGCAACCCTGATATCGGCTTAATCCTACTTTCGTTGTAAGCTCGCAAACATGCAGACTATTCCAATTAGATTCTTAAATTAAATGTCTCCATTATGCTTCTCTGTTAAATATCACCTAATTATACACTATAATATCTATTAATATGCCACTAAACACGCAACGATTTTAAATTGTCTCTCAACAAACAATATCGAATACCTCCCTCTCTTACATGCAGCTAAATAATAGGAGTTTAGCACAAAATTCAGTATTCAAGGTAGTGTTATTGTTAATAAATGTCTCTTAAATAGCATTATGTATTTATATAATCATTTGCACTTAGTATATTTTATATCACAATCGAAATAATTCTTACATAACATACTAGTTTATGCAAATGCATGCTTTGAACATACGGAGAGCAACTTTATGCGCACTTCCCCTTACGTAATACAAGTATTTTACAAGATTTTCCTTACTTATTAGATTGAAGATCGCGCGAGTATTGTGCCACTCGTGGCTGGCTTACGTAAGGAAGTGCTGAATTTGATTTCTGAAGGCATTGGTTTGGTTTGGGAGTCGTACAAACTCGATCCCTACGTTTTGCGTCTCTCCGAATGTGTCACACAGTTCCAGGAGAAGGTGAGTTTGCTTAAAATTTAGCCATAAACCGTTAAGTGAGCGTTGATTCACTTGCACTTAGGTCGAAGATTTGCTTGTTGTCGAAGAACAATTGGATGTTGATGTGCGTTCATTGGAGACTTGCCCTTACAGTGCAGCTACTTTCACTGAAATCTTATCGAAAATCCAACATGCCGTCGATGCTTTGTCACTGAAACAATACTCCAACTTGAATGTGTGGGTCACACGCCTGGATGAAGAAGTTGAAAAGAAATTGGCTATGCGTCTGCAGGCCGGCATACAAGCTTGGACCGAGGCATTGACTGGTAGCAAGAAAGAACGCGATCTTTCCATGGACACCGATGCCCCTGCACAGCCGACGCACAAGCTGGGCGGAGAGCCACAGATTCAAAATGCTATACACGAGATACGCATCACCAATCAGCAAATGTATTTGTATCCCTCCATCGAGGAGGCACGTTTCCAAATCATGCAACAATTGTTCGCATGGCAGGCGATTGTCACCTCGCAGGTGCGCCTGCAGAGCACCCGTTATCAAGTCGGTTTGGACAAGCATGCGCCACCCACTTATCGCAACTTGTTGACAAAATTGCCGGAAGCCTTGATTTTGGAGAATGCTTATGGCGCCATTGAGAATAAAATCAGCGAAGTGCGTAATTATGTCGAGGAATGGTTGCGTTATCAGAGTTTGTGGGACTTGCAGGCGGACACCTTGTATGGGCGTTTGGGTGAAGATGTCAACTTGTGGATTAAATGCTTGAATGACATCAAGAAATCACGTACCACATTCGATACATCCGATACGCGTCGTGCCTATGGTCCGATTGTTATTGACTATGCTAAAGTGCAAGCCAAGGTCACCTTGAAGTATGACTCTTGGCATAAGGAGGCATTGGGCAAGTTTGGCACCTTGCTAGGCAACGAAATGACTACATTCCACTCGAAGGTGTCCAAGTCGCGTACCGATTTGGAGATGCAAAGCATTGGTAAGTTCAAGAAATTAAGTTAACAAACTTGAATTTGGGGTAAAAGGGTCACAAAAGGTAGGGCCGGGAATTTTATTACTAAATACAATACTGTTAAACTCACGGATTTATTATGCACGTGCCACGGCCTACTTCCGAGCAAATTTTAGTACAAAAAGTAGTACCGATATGTTCATAAATTTATTAAGGGCGTGACACCCCCTACTTGTAGGTGAAATTTCATATTTCATAACGGTCCACACTTTAATTCGCCTACTTACTAATGAAAATAATATTTACGCGTCAAATTATTTTTCATCGCAACAGAGGCGGCCAGCACTTCGGATGCCGTTAGCTTCATCACTTACGTACAATCACTGAAGAAGGACATGATTTCTTGGGACAAACAAGTGGAGGTGTTCCGTGAGGCGCAACGCATACTTGAGCGTCAACGCTTCCAATTCCCCAACAACTGGTTGCATGTGGACAACATCGAAGGTGAATGGTCGGCATTCAATGAGATCATTAAGCGCAAAGACACAGCCATACAAACACAAGTGGCCAGTTTGCAAGCTAAAATTGTGGCCGAGGATAAGGCTGTGGAAACACGCACGCTTGATTTCTTGAACGACTGGGAGAAGAACAAACCCACTGGCGGCAAGATAAGACCCGACGATGCACTGCAACATTTGCAATTGTTCGAAACGAAATACTCACGTTTGAAGGAGGAGCGCGATAATGTGGCCAAGGCCAAGGAGGCGCTGGAATTGCAGGAATCTGCTATACCCAATAACAGCTCGGAGCGTATGAATGTCGCCTTAGAGGAGTTGCAAGACTTGCGTGGTGTCTGGAGTGAGCTTTCTAAAGTTTGGACACAAATCGATGAGACCAGGTGAGTGATTTTCTTTCTCATTATTGCTTAAGACAAGTTTATATAATAACTGTTTAATTTACAGAGAGAAACCATGGTTATCGGTGCAACCACGCAAATTGCGTCAACAACTCGAGGCAATGATGACTCAACTGAAGGAGTTGCCCGCACGCTTGCGCATGTATGAGTCATATGAATATGTGAAGAAACTCATACAGAGTTACATTAAGGTGAATATGCTGATCGTTGAGCTTAAGTCGGATGCTCTCAAGGAGCGTCACTGGAAACAACTGACCAAACAGTTACGTGTTAATTGGGTCATCTCCGATTTGTCGCTCGGTCAAGTGTGGGATGTGAATTTGCAGAAGAACGAAAATATCGTCAAGGACATCATACTGGTGGCACAGGGTGAAATGGCATTAGAGGAATTCTTGAAGCAAGTGCGCGAATCGTGGCAGAGCTATGAACTAGATCTGATTAACTATCAGAATAAATGTCGCATCATACGTGGTTGGGATGATCTATTTAACAAAGTCAAGGAACACATTAATTCGGTTGCCGCTATGAAACTCTCACCCTACTATAAAGTTTTCGAGGAAGAAGCCTTGACATGGGAAGAGAAACTGAATCGCATAAATGCCCTGTTCGATGTATGGATTGATGTGCAACGTCGTTGGGTCTACTTGGAGGGCATTTTCTCTGGTAGCGCAGATATCAAAACATTGCTGCCGGTGGAAACTTCACGTTTCCAAAGCATCAGCTCCGAGTTTTTAGGTCTCATGAAAAAAGTGACCAAGTCACCGAAAGTTATGGACGTATTGAATATACCGGCCGTACAACGTTCGCTGGAACGTCTTGCTGATCTGTTGGGTAAAATACAAAAGGCATTGGGCGAGTATTTGGAGCGTGAGCGTACCTCCTTCCCACGTTTCTACTTCGTGGGCGATGAAGATCTTTTGGAGATTATTGGTAATAGCAAGAATATTGCACGTTTACAGAAGCACCTTCAAGAAAATGTTTGCCGGTGTTGCTGCTATTTTGTTGAACGAGGATAATACCGTTATTTTGGGTATTTCGTCACGTGAAGGTGAAGAAGTTAAATTCATGAATCCCGTATCCACGGTTGAACATCCCAAAATCAATGAATGGCTCTCACTCGTCGAGAAGCAAATGCGTTTTACTTTGGCTTCACTTCTGGCACAAGCCGTACAGGACATCAAACAGTTCCGTGATGGTAAAATTGATCAGCAGAAGTACATGGAATGGTGTGACAAATATCAGGCACAGATTGTCGTGCTTGCTGCGCAAATTCTGTGGTCGGAGGATGTGGAAGCGGCCTTGCAACAAGCCTCGGAGAGCAATAACTCCAAGCCAATGCAGCGCGTGTTGGCCACTGTCGAGTCTACACTGAACGTGCTCGCCGATTCCGTTTTGCAAGAGCAGCCACCACTGCGCAGACGCAAATTGGAGCATTTGGTATGTGTTCAGATAGTTTTCCTGGTTGCTTATAGAAACATTTTTCATTTAATAAAAAAATTGTATTGTTTTTCTAGATTAATGAGTTCGTTCACAAGCGTACCGTTACACGCCGCTTGATTGCCAATGGCGTCACAAGCCCTAAATCCTTCCAATGGCTTTGCGAAATGCGTTTCTACTTCGATCCACGTCAAACCGAGGCAAGTAAAGCGGCTCATTAATAAATATATACATTTTCTTGTCGATCTTACTGTATACTCTCCACACAGGTGCTGCAACAGCTGACCATTCACATGGCTAATGCCCGTTTCTACTATGGTTTCGAATATTTAGGTGTACAGGATCGTCTTGTGCAGACACCACTTACGGATCGCTGTTACTTGACCATGACACAAGCGTTGGAATCGCGTTTGGGCGGTTCGCCCTTCGGTCCAGCTGGTACCGGTAAAACTGAGTCTGTCAAAGCTCTTGGCAATCAGCTTGGTCGCTTTGTATTGGTCTTCAATTGTGACGAGACTTTCGATTTCCAAGCTATGGGTCGTATTTTTGTTGGTCTGTGTCAGGTTGGCGCTTGGGGTTGCTTTGATGAGTTCAATCGTTTGGAGGAGCGCATGTTGTCGGCTTGTTCACAACAGATACAGACCATACAAGAGGCACTCAAATACGAGATGGACACGAATAAGGAGAGTATTACTGTTGAATTGGTTGGCAAGCAAGTGCGCGTCTCGCCTGATATGGCTATATTCATTACCATGAATCCAGGTTATGCTGGTCGCTCCAATTTGCCCGATAATTTGAAGAAACTCTTCCGTTCTTTGGCTATGACGACTCCCGATCGTCAACTCATTGCTGAGGTCATGCTGTTCTCACAAGGTTTTCGTTCTGCCGAAAAGTTAGCTTGCAAGATTGTGCCATTCTTCAAGCTTTGCGACGAACAGCTGTCCAATCAAAGTCATTATGACTTCGGTTTGCGTGCGCTCAAGTCGGTGTTGATCTCGGCTGGTAATGTGAAACGTGATCGCATTATGAAGATTAAGGAAACAATGCGTCAACGCGGTGAGGAGAATATTGACGAGGCTTCAGTGGCTGAAAATTTGCCAGAGCAAGAGATCCTCATACAATCGGTTTGTGAGACCATGGTGCCCAAACTTGTGGCCGAAGATATACCATTGCTCTTCTCTTTGTTGAGCGACGTTTTCCCCAATGTTGGCTATACACGGGCCGAAATGAAGGGACTAAAGGAGGAGATACGCAAAGTTTGTCAAGAAGACTATTTGGTTTGTGGCGAAGGTGATGAACAGGGTGCTGCCTGGATGGAGAAGGTAAGCGAATGAACGGATTACATTTGTATGTTTGTTGTTGTTATGTTAGTGAACGACTGTTACTGTCTTGATATAACGTATGTAAGTTGTGAAGGAGTGATTGAACACTTATATTCTCGCAATATAGAGATTGAGAAGTCAACAGCTATATCCGTGTGTGTGTATATACACGAACTAGTCCCTCTGGGTTTGAGATGTCGATCTGAAATTTTTCACTTGTCCATTTCTTCGAAAGGGCCACTATAGCACATAGCTGCCATACAAAGTGAATTATTAAAATAAAGTCCGTGTGTGAAAAACTTCTTTATTCGACAAAATACTACAATCAACGCTACAATCTCCGAACAAATTGTTCAAATCGGGCTACTATAGCTTATAGCTGCCATAGAAGCTCATCGGCCAAAATCGAGTCCTTGTATGGAAAAGCTTTTGTTTGTGAAGGGTATTACAACAATTTTTTTATTTAACTTGCGAGAGTACCCAATGTTCGGTTCCTCCCGAACTTAACGCTTTGTTGCTTATTTAGTTATTATATCGTGCTTTGTCTCAAACAAAAGAATTATCGAGCACTTCCTACGCACAAATATTTGTTATTGCACTGTACTTATTTCGTGTAAATTGATGTGTCTTCTTCGTAATTTGACAATATTTAAGAAGATTCTCCTAATGTATGCACTTTGATATTTAATTAATGCTTGCTTTACACGCGCAATTACCGAAAATCACTGAATGAACATATACATAACGTTGATAAAACAGAATGCGCAAGGATTCGGTGAGACGTGGGTGGAAAAAGTAAGACGCTTAAACCCTTCCGATTTCTTATTTTACAACCAATATAAATATTTTTTATCAAGCAAGTTTAGATAGTCGAAATTTGTAATTTGTAAACGTACTGCGATGCCTGAATACATTTTCCTATTGCTTGCCAATTTGATTAGTGCCAAAATTTAAGCTTGCTCCTCATTATCCACTCAAATTTCCGCTTTCATTTACATGTACTCTAATATGCGTAACACTTTACCATGAATAGGTGCTGCAATTGTATCAAATCTCCAATCTGAATCACGGTTTGATGATGGTCGGTCCATCCGGTTCTGGCAAATCGACCGCCTGGCGTACTTTGCTCAAAGCTTTGGAGCGTTTCGAGGGTACTGAAGGTGTTGCGCATGTCATCGATCCCAAAGCCATTTCCAAGGAGGCGCTCTATGGTGTTATGGATCAGAATACGCGCGAGTGGACCGACGGTCTCTTCACCCATGTGCTGCGTAAAATCATCGATAATGTGCGTGGGGAAATCAACAAGCGTCAATGGATTATCTTCGATGGTGATGTCGATCCCGAATGGGTTGAGAATTTGAATTCCGTTTTGGATGACAACAAATTGCTCACCTTGCCGAACGGAGAACGTCTATCGCTGCCGCCCAATGTGCGCATAATGTTCGAAGTGCAGGATCTGAAGTTCGCTACACTTGCCACCGTCTCACGTTGTGGCATGGTTTGGTTCTCTGAGGATGTACTCTCCACTGAAATGATATTTGAGAACTATCTGTCGCGATTGCGCAGCATTCCACTTGAGGATGGCGATGAAGATTTTGTTGGTGTTGTTAAGCCAGCTACTAATAAAGATAAAGAAGAAGAGGTTTCGCCATCACTGCAGGTGCAACGTGATATTGCTTTGTTGTTGCAACCATACTTCTCGGCTGATGGCATTGTGGTGCGCAGTTTGGAGTATGCCATGGAGCAAGAGCATATTATGGACTTCACGCGCTTACGTGCACTCAGTTCGCTATTTTCGATGCTTAATCAAGCTGCAAGGTGCGTAGACTTATATTTTCAACTGTACTGAAGACTAGTGGACTAGTGTCAGAAATAAAAATTTTGGAATTTTCGCTGCAAAAATTGATTTTCACATATTTTGAGGAAACTTGTGTTACAAAAACAACAACAATTTCATTATCACTACTATTTCAGAAATGTGCTCAACTTCAATTCACAACATCCCGATTTCCCATGTTCTGCCGACCAACTGGAGCAGTATATACCGAAAGCACTGGTTTACTCCGTACTCTGGTCCTTCGCTGGCGATGCTAAACTTAAAGTACGCACTGATCTGGGTGACTTTGTGCGCAGTGTTACCACCATACCGCTGCCGGGCGCTGCTGGCGCACCTATTATCGACTACGAAGTTAGCATGAATGGCGAATGGGTGCCATGGTCGAACAAGGTGCCGGTTATTGAGGTTGAAACACACAAAGTGGCCTCACCTGATATTGTTGTGCCCACATTGGATACTGTGCGTCACGAGTCGCTCTTATACACTTGGCTGGCCGAGCATAAGCCATTGGGTGAGTTTTTTAAATTTTGAAGATTCACCAATTCTCTAATAATATTCTCTATCTCTTCCTATCTACATATATATAGTATTATGCGGTCCACCTGGTTCTGGTAAAACGATGACATTGTTCTCAGCACTACGTGCTTTACCCGATATGGAAGTGGTTGGCTTGAATTTCTCCTCAGCTACCACACCCGAGCTTTTGCTCAAAACTTTCGACCACTATTGCGAGTATCGAAAGACACCTAACGGTGTTGTGCTTTCGCCAGTGCAGGTATGAAAAAAATTCAAATATATTGCTTTTTTGTCTTATACTTCGATATATTTCTCTTTTTTGAATTCAGATTGGCAAATGGCTCGTGCTATTCTGCGATGAAATCAATTTACCGGACATGGACACTTACGGCACACAGCGTGTAATATCATTTTTGCGTCAGCTGGTCGAACACAAGGGCTTCTATCGCGCCAGTGACCAAGCTTGGGTTTCGCTAGAACGCATACAATTCGTGGGCGCTTGTAATCCACCGACAGATCCGGGTCGTAAACCACTTTCACACCGTTTCCTACGTCACGTGCCAATCATTTATGTAGACTATCCGGGTGAGACTTCGCTCAAACAAATCTACGGCACCTTCTCGCGCGCAATGTTGCGCATGATGCCGTCATTGCGCGGCTACGCTGAACCGCTGACCAATGCTATGGTCGAATTTTATTTGGCATCACAAGATCGCTTCACACAAGACATGCAACCGCACTATGTGTATTCGCCGCGTGAGATGACACGTTGGGTACGTGGTATTTGCGAGGCCATACGTCCGCTTGATTCGTTACCAGTGGAGGGTTTGGTGCGTTTGTGGGCGCATGAGGCCCTACGTTTGTTCCAAGACAGGCTGGTTGAGGAATCAGAACGTCGCTGGACTAATGAGAATATCGATATTGTGGCACTGAAACACTTCCCTGGTATCAATCAAGAGGAGGCATTGACACGCCCCATTCTCTACAGTAATTGGTTGTCTAAAGACTATATGCCCGTTAATCGCGAAGAATTGCGTGACTATGTGCGCGCACGTCTCAAGGTATTCTATGAGGAGGAGCTCGACGTACCGCTTGTGCTGTTCGATGAAGTTTTAGAACACGTCTTGCGCATCGATCGTATATTCCGTCAGCCGCAAGGCCATTTACTGCTGATTGGTGTGTCTGGCGCTGGCAAAACGACACTTTCACGTTTCGTCGCTTGGATGAATGGTCTCTCGATATTCCAAATTAAAGTACACAACAAATACACTGGTGAAGATTTCGATGAAGATCTACGTTGTGTGCTGAGACGTTCCGGTTGCAAGGATGAAAAGATCGCTTTCATTTTGGACGAGTCGAATGTTTTGGATTCCGGCTTCTTGGAACGCATGAATACGCTGTTGGCTAACGGCGAAGTGCCCGGTCTGTTTGAGGGCGATGAGTACACCACACTGATGACACAATGTAAGGAGGGCGCGCAACGTGAGGGCTTGATGTTAGACTCAAGTGATGAGTTGTATAAATGGTGTGTATAAATATATTTTTCAGCACGCACAAATAACTACAATTAATTGAATGAAAATTTACAAACATTTCCTTCATATTCTCCGTCGTACAGGTTCACTCAGCAAGTTATGCGCAACTTGCACGTGGTCTTTACCATGAACCCGTCAACAGACGGTCTTAAAGATCGTGCGGCCACCTCACCCGCGCTCTTCAATCGTTGCGTGCTTAACTGGTTCGGCGACTGGTCGGATTCGGCACTATTCCAGGTGGGCAAGGAGTTCACCACACGCGTCGATTTGGAAAAACAAAATTGGACCGCACCCGATTTCTTCCCATCAGTGTGCCCCTTGGTGCCGGCACAACCAACACATCGCGATGCGGTCATCAACAGTTGTGTGTATGTACACCAAACGCTGCATCAAGCCAACGCACGACTCGCCAAGCGCGGCGGTCGCACCATGGCGGTCACACCACGTCACTATTTGGACTTTATACATCACTTCGTCAAGTTGTACAATGAGAAGCGTAGCGACTTGGAAGAGCAGCAATTGCATTTGAATGTCGGTCTCAATAAAATCGCGGAAACTGTCGAGCAGGTGGAGGAGATGCAGAAATCATTGGCCGTTAAGAAGCAAGAGCTGCAGGCCAAGAATGAGGCAGCCAATGCTAAGCTCAAGCAGATGTTCAAGGATCAGCAAGAAGCCGAGAAGAAGAAGATACAGTCGCAGGAGATACAAATACGCTTGGCCGATCAGACGGTGAAAATCGAAGAGAAACGTAAATATGTCATGGCCGACTTGGCACAAGTGGAACCGGCTGTAATTGAGGCGCAACAAGGTAAACGCTTGCTTGTATGCTACAAACAAGCCATAAACTATTTATTTATGTTTTAATGAGATTGAAAATGTTTAAGTTTAATTTAAGCGACTCGTTTAACGGAACACTCTAAGGTTCAAGTGATATATTTATATATTTTAGTGTAGAAATTTTCAAGTAGCGCACATAAATATATTTATACCGTTAGCAGGTTTATACACTGGTGACATTTATATGATTTGATATTTTAACATCCCTTTTTATTTGCTTTTGACCACCGTTTAAACCAACTGTGCATTTCTTGCAAACACTTTATCACTTTAGCTGTAAGCGCCATTAAAAAGAAACACTTGGCTGAGGTGCGTTCCATGGCCAATCCACCGGCTGTTGTTAAGTTAGCATTGGAATCAGTCTGCGAGCTGCTCAGCGAGACTGCCACCGATTGGAAAGCGATACGTGGCATACTTGTCAAAGATAGTTTTATACCGTCCATTGTTAATTTGAGAACAGAGAATATCACGTACGGCAATACACAATACTATTATTTATCATTACTTATGTATATTGTAAACTAATTTAACTATAATAATAATATTAAGCAAACCAAATTCAAAATTGTCACTTACACACACGCCCACACGCATATATATAAATATACACAGCATAAATATGCCGCAACAGACAAGAAACCAAACTCCAATATAACATTTTTGTACACAGTCGCCATCTTTTCACCCCAAACACATCCAAATTGGCTTCATGTGGCTATTGTGAAAATTACTTATACACATACACATACATATACATATATACTATTAAACAATGGCGCAGTATTGTATATTATAATTGTATATCTAAAACATATCCATATGATTTAAATAACCGCGCTGGGGTTTACTAAACTCTTACTTTTGTTTTTCAATTACACATTTATTTATTTTTTAATTTTATTAGTATTATTTAAATTTTTTTTAGTTTTTTTTTTTTGCATCGTCCATTTTCAACGAAATAATGCATTCACCACATTTTTGCATCTGCTCAGCACATGTGTATAGTAATTTATATAATTACCGTTACTCTTATGTGTGTTTTCTAATTTTACAATAATATATTTGAACTACTTATAATAGTGATTTTAATATATTTATATCACAAAAATGTAGAATGAAGCGCCTAAATGCATACTACTTATATAAGTACATACATATATGTTTTTTTTAAGGCAGATACAGTTTTATTTAATAATTATTCGTTTATGTATTTGAATATTAATAATGTATTTAACAAAACCAAAACTATATTTTATAATATAGACTTGTTAAGAGTGCTTGGATAAAAATTCTGAAACACACACTTAGGCGCATATGCCCATTCCGCGTAATTGGGTATGAAAATATGAATGAAAACAAGAAAAAACGATAACTTCGATTGCACCGGAGCTATAATACTTTTTATAAATGAAAAAGACCTTTTTTCGCTGGGTCAGTTTGAGCGACAGCTATGTTATAGCGGTTCGATCTAAAAAAAAAATCAGAGATTGTAATGTTAAATCTAGTCAAATAATAATTGAGTCTGTTTCTGCTAATTTTGGGTTGCTAAAACCGAACATGATAGTAAGAATTCCCTAACACGTAAGATTTTATCTCTTGTACTCACGGGGTGTAGGGGTCAAACCACCACCATTTACTAAAATCCTAAAAATAACTGTTCGTGATGGGAAATTTTTTGAACTCAAATTCGCATTCGCAAAATGACTGTAAACTAGTGTAATTATCAAAATTCGCACTCCCAACAAGTCGACTTTATTAAATTAAGTTAATAATTACTAAACTCTATACATTATTTATATACAAAAATATGTCTGTGTCTGCAGGTTTTGGTTAGCAAATAATATTTTTTTTAAATAAGTACAGGCAACCTATACAACATGCCAGCAATCAAGTTGTTGGATCGGACTTCTGCATAGAACCACAGCATACATATTTAACAACAACACGATGAATAGAAATGTGCCTCTTAATGTATATTTATAACAGTTTTAAGCCAATTAGCATTAATGATTCTACTAAATGAGTCAGTTTATAACATTTTTTTTGTTTTTTACTTGCTACTACCATACTATTACTACTTTTTACTCACCACACACTCACCACCAACCCCGCTTGATTCACTTTAGCCGTTAAATCGATACGTAAGCAACAACTTGTTGAAGTTCGTACCATGGCCAATCCACCATCGGTGGTGAAATTGGCTCTGGAGTCAATCTGTCTGCTACTGGGTGAGAATGCGACCGACTGGAAATCAATTCGTGCTGTTATAATGCGAGAAAACTTTATAAATTCAATTGTATCTAACTTCAATACTGAAAATATAACGTAAGCATGAAAACAACAACAACAATATAATAAGTTAACTTTTGTTTATGATTTTGTTGTTTAAATTTTTTTTATTTTTTTTTGTTCTTTGGTTCTTTTTTGTATTATTTGACTTAGCTGTGCAATTGATTGGTTGTTTTAATTGATATTTCATAATTTATTTAACTAAACATAACTCCTACAATACAAATGAAAAATAAAAAAACTTAAAGCATTTAAAAAAGTAGCGTTTAAGTTGTTATTAAAATTATAAAAAAAAAATTGAAAAAGAGATTAAGAATAGCAGAAACAATTTGTTAATTAATTGTAAATATAAATTTTATAAAAAGATCAGGTTTATTTTAAGAAATTAACATTGGCATAATGAAATTCTTTTTAATTTTTAATTATCAATTTTTTTTATTATTTGTTTTTTTTCTATAACTACTATTATTTTTTTAATTTTTATATGTACATATATACATATACATATATAATATATATATAATATATATATATATATATATATATATATATATATATATATTTTATTTTAATTTTTTGTAATACATTTTTTTTAATAATTTTTTAATTATTATTATTATTTTAGTTATACTTTTATTTATTTATTATTATTCTTTTTAATTCCTCCAGTGTTTTTTTTAATTATTTTATTTTTTTTGAATAAATTTTTTTAAATTATGTTTTGATTAATAATTTTTTTTGTTATTTTTTTATTATTTTTTTTAATTGATAATTTTTTCATTATTATTATAATTTTTAATTATTTTATTTTTTTCATTTATTTTAATTTTTTTTTTATTTGTTTAATGTTTAATTATTATTTTTTAATTAGTAACGTTACTTTTTTGGTGGAAATACTTGTTTGTTTAATTTTAATTCATGCAGCTATGCAAAATACAGCTATTCCGATCAATTGCACCAGCTTTTTTGTTAAAGCAACATTATTCTTTATTTATTTTTAATTTTCAATTATTTACTTTTTTTTGTTGTAGTTTGATTTTTTTTTAGTTAAACAAGTTTAGTCTTCCCCCCTTCTACTGCAATTGGATAGACGCGTTTTCGTAGTATTTGCCCTAGCGTTGTGAAAAACGTATTCATAAGCGTTTATCGCTTGGTTCGTGTTATATAACTTGATTTGTATTATATTTTATTAATTTGCATTTTTTGTTGTAATAAATTCGGTGTTGGTATTATTATTTTTTCTTTAACTCGACGTTAACTGCTTAAGACCTATTAATTGCGTAAAATTCCCATTTTTGGTTCTGGCTTTTAGTTTGTTTTTTATTGTTAATAGTAAACGCTTTGCTTGCATAACATACACTTCGATTGGTGATTTTTTATTCATGTACACATTTTGAAAAAAAAAAAAAACAAAAGTTGAACAATAATTTTATGGAAATTAACATAATTTGTATTTTAATTAAAAATAATGCAGCGATGAGGTGCGCGAAAAGATGAAGAACAAATATCTCAGCAATCCGGATTATAACTTTGAGAAGGTCAACCGCGCCAGTATGGCTTGTGGCCCTATGGTGAAATGGGCCATTGCACAGGTAAATAAGCAAAAACTTCCCACACGAGTGTGACTATAAACAATTTTCCATCTCTATTGTCACAGATTGAATACGCCGACATGTTGAAGCGTGTCGAACCACTGCGTGAGGAATTGCGTTCGCTCGAAGAGCAAGCCGATGTGAATCTGCAAAGCGCCAACGAAACCAAGGAGCTCGTTGAACAGCTCGAGCGCAGTATTGCCGCCTACAAGGAGGAGTATGCACAGCTCATTTCACAGGCGCAGGCCATCAAGACAGACTTGGAGAATGTGCAAGCCAAAGTTGACCGTTCGATTGCTTTGCTGAAGAGCTTGAACATCGAACGCGAGCGTTGGGAGTGCACCAGCGAGACATTCAAATCGCAAATGTCCACTATTATTGGCGACGTCTTGTTATCGGCGGCATTTATTGCTTACGGTAAATTATAAATTGAATGTTTATTTCGTACAAAGAGTCACTTTCTTTTAAAAACTTCCAACAGGTGGCTACTTTGATCAGCACTATCGTTTGAATCTCTTCACCACTTGGTCGCAGCATCTACAGTCGGCCAATATACAATATCGTGCTGACATGGCGCGTACCGAGTATTTGTCGAATCCCGACGAACGTTTGCGTTGGCAAGCGAACGCGCTACCGACCGATGATCTCTGCACTGAGAACGCCATTATGCTTAAGCGTTTCAACCGCTATCCACTTATTATCGATCCCTCAGGACAGGCCACCACGTTCTTGCTCAATGAGTATGCTGGAAAGAAAATTACGAAAACTTCATTCTTGGACGATTCATTCCGCAAAAACTTGGAGTCGGCATTGCGTTTCGGCAACCCATTGCTTGTGCAAGATGTTGAGAATTACGATCCGATATTGAATCCTGTGCTCAATCGTGAATTACGTCGCACTGGCGGTCGTGTGTTGATCACACTCGGCGATCAGGATATCGATTTGTCGCCTTCATTTGTTATTTTCTTGTCCACACGTGACCCAACTGTGGAATTCCCACCGGACATTTGCTCACGTGTCACTTTTGTGAACTTCACTGTAACACGCAGCTCTTTGCAGTCGCAGTGTTTGAATCAAGTATTGAAAGCTGAGCGCCCAGATATTGATGAGAAGCGTTCGGATCTGTTGAAATTGCAAGGCGAATTCCGTTTGCGTTTGCGTCAGCTGGAGAAGAGTCTGTTGCAGGCTTTGAACGATGCAAAGGGTAAGATTCTTGATGATGACTCCGTGATTACTACGCTGGAAACATTGAAGAAGGAAGCGTACGACATCAATCAAAAGGTGGACGAGACGGATAAGGTTATTGCAGAAATTGAGACTGTCTCGCAACAGTATTTGCCGTTGTCGGTGGCTTGCAGTAATATTTATTTCACCATGGACAGCTTGAACCAGGTGCACTTCCTCTATCAATATTCGCTGAAAATGTTCTTGGACATTTTCTCCACTGTCTTGTACAACAACACGAAGTTGGATGGCAAGAGCGAGTACTCGGAGCGTTTGGGCATCGTCACGAAGGACCTCTTCCAGGTGAGTTGTTGCTTGCGAGCTCAAAGAAATTAGTTTTATTATGTATTTTCTATAAAATATGCCTATACCTATGCCATACCTATGCCTTCGCAGGTCTGCTATGAGCGTGTGGCACGTGGCATGTTGCACAATGATCGTCTGACATTCGCTTTGCTGATGTGCAAGATACACCTCAAGGGCACTTCAGAACAAAATTTGGATTCAGAATTCAACTTCTTCTTACGCAGTCGTGAGGGTCTGTTGGCCAATTCGACACCGGTCGAAGGACTAACTGCCGAGCAAATAGAAAGCGTTAACCGTTTGCAAACACGTTTGCCCATTTTCCGCAAGTTGATTGAAAAACTAAAATCGATGCCCGAGCTGGGCGCATGGTTGCAACAAAGTTCTCCGGAGCAATGTGTGCCACAATTGTGGGATGAGTCAAAGGCACTCTCACCCATCGTTAGCTCTATACATCAATTGCTGTTGATACAAGCCTTCCGACCGGATCGTGTCATTGCCGCCGCACATAAGGTGGTAGATGCTGTGCTCGGAGTAGATTTCATGCCGAACGCCGAGAAGGAATTGGACTTGGCCGCTGTTGTGGAGAAGCAGTTGAACTGCAACACACCCGCATTGCTGTGCTCAGTGCCCGGTTTTGATGCCTCCGGACGTGTGGACGACTTGGCTGCCGAGCTCAATAAACAGATCTCGAGTATTGCCATTGGTTCGGCGGAGGGCTTCAATCAGGCTGAGCGCGCCATCAACATGGCCTGCAAGAGCGGTCGCTGGGTGCTGCTGAAGAACGTACACTTGGCACCACAATGGTTGGTGCAGTTGGAGAAGAAATTACATTCGCTGCAGCCACATTCGGGCTTCAGGCTATTCCTCACCATGGAGATCAATCCCAAGGTGCCGGTCAACTTGTTGCGCGCCGGCCGCATTTTCGTTTTCGAACCGCCGCCAGGCATACGCGCCAACTTGTTGCGCACATTCTCGACGGTGCCGGTGGCACGCATGATGAAAACGCCCAGCGAACGTGCACGTCTCTATTTCTTGCTGGCCTGGTTCCATGCCATCGTGCAAGAGCGTCTACGCTACGTACCGCTTGGCTGGGCCAAGAAGTACGAGTTCAATGAGTCGGATTTGCGCGTCGCGTGCGACACGCTGGACACCTGGATCGACACGACCGCAATGGGTCGCACCAATTTGCCGCCGGAGAAGGTGCCATGGGACGCGTTGGTCACACTGTTGTCACAATCCATCTACGGCGGTAAAATTGACAACGATTTCGATCAGCGTTTGCTGACCTCATTCCTGAAGAAACTGTTTACGGCACGCAGCTTCGAAAGCGATTTCGCGCTTGTGGCCAATGTTGATGGCGGTGCCGGCGGTCAGCGACACATCACTATGCCCGACGGTACACGTCGTGATCACTTCTTGAAGTGGATCGAGAATTTGTCCGACCGCCAGACGCCTTCCTGGCTCGGTTTGCCCAACAATGCGGAGAAGGTGTTGTTAACCACACGCGGCACAGACTTGGTGAGCAAGCTCCTGAAGATGCAACAGCTAGAGGATGACGACGAATTGGCTTACAGTGTGGAGGAGCATGCCGAGGCCGCTACTGCAAATGCTACGCGTCAAGAAGATGGCCGTCCCTCATGGATGAAGACATTGCACAATTCGGCAACAGCATGGTTAGAACTTTTGCCCAAAAACTTGCCCGTGCTCAAGCGCACCGTGGAGAATATCAAAGATCCATTGTATCGTTACTTCGAACGTGAAGTCACTTCGGGCGCTAAATTGTTGACAACCGTCATTTCCGATCTACAGGATGTAGTGCTGATTTGCCAAGGTGAAAAGAAGCAAACCAATCACCATCGCTCGATGTTGTCAGAGTTAGTACGTGGCATCATACCGAAGGGTTGGAAGCGCTACACCGTGCCAGTCGGCTGCACCGTTATCCAATGGATCACTGATTTCAGCAATCGCGTGCAGCAGTTGCAGAAGGTGTCGAAGTTGGTATCGCAAGCAGGCGCCAAAGAGTTACAGGTGTGTATCAATTCGGTTTGATATTTAACCTGAAAAATACTAACGGTATATTTAATTTTCGTAAAGACATTCCCCGTTTGGTTGGGCGGCTTATTGAATCCCGAAGCTTACATCACAGCGACGCGCCAATGTGTTGCTCAGGCAAACAGTTGGTCGCTGGAGGAATTGGCTCTGGAGGTGACCATTACCGAGTCGAGTGCAAATCCCGATCAAAAGGATAGTAGTTTCGGCGTAACTGGCTTGAAGTTGCAAGGCGCACAATGCAAGAATAACGAGCTACTCTTGGCTTCGACAATTATGATGGACTTACCACTCACCGTACTCAAATGGGTGAAGTAAGTAGCAGTTGTTTGATTTATTGCTCATATTTGCTGGAGTTCCATACTAAATATTTTGTGTATTTGTGTTCTTTGCAGGGCTTCCACTGAGACGCGTGTTAGCAAGCTCACCTTGCCGGTTTATTTGAACTCTACGCGCACGGAGCTTTTGTTCACCGTTGATTTGGCTGTCGCTGCCGGTCAGGACCCACATAGCTTCTACGAGCGTGGTGTTGCTGTGCTTACTTCCACCGCTTTGAACTAAATTGGGCGGGTGAAGAAGTATATATTTATCCAATTATCTAATAAATTAAAATATTCAATATTATCATAAATAGCCAACTAAATTTGCTTGCTATATCATATATGTATATGTATGTACACACTTACAAAGTGTTTTTGGCTTCAATATAACAGTGTTAATCAATGGCATTCAATATTACAAATATTCAATACCCAAACGTTAAATAAAATTTAATCAACATGCATTCAAAATATTTAGAGGCGTTATTTTTTACATGAAAGTTTTTCCTTAAAAAGATTTTTTTAAGGAAGAACATATAAGGAAACTATGGCACCAATGAAATAAAACTTTCTTAGTGCAATAAATAGTTGGTTGGCAACTCTGGTTCGCTTGCATCCCCAATCCTTAACAGTAAGGATGCACCATGTACTGTTATCTTTCCGTTTACATGCATATTACAAGTATTGTTTAGTGATAACAGATGTACCGTTAAATGGTTCCATGGTGTAATGGCCAGCACTCTGGACTCTGAATCCAGCGATCCGAGTTCAAGTCTCGGTGGGACCTAAGATAATAATTTTTTTCCTCGCTCATTATTTTTACCAGAGTTTGCGATGCAACACTGCAAATAACACGCAACATAATCAGTCAGTTGTAAAATTGTCGATTGGTATATGTCGAGTTGGAAGTAGCTTGCATCAAGGACGAATTTGTCCTTGCATGGAGATTTTAGTGTGGAAGACTTAAAAATGACACCAGTCATGAAATGCGTGGCCTTCTTTCAAATGATTGTAAGTTTTTTCACAAAAGTGTGTATATTTATATTTATACTGCGGAACATAATGAGCCTAATAATTGCCTAAGTTAAGCCACTTTCGCCATACTTTGATCTTCTCCTCTCAATGAAGCAAGTATGAGTTTATTATTTATGATAAACCTGTGTCCGAAGAATGAGAATCTTAGCTTGATAGTCTTTTTTAGGTTCTAAATAGCTGAAGGCTTCTTTGCGTATTACCATATAATTTGGCTTGTTAAGCACCGAAGTGAAAATTTGCCTTTCTGTATATGCTTGATACTCTAACTACATTTTTTAAGTAATACTTTTATTTTAATTTTGAGAGCAACCACTACTTAACATTTTTATACCATCTTTCAAATTTGAGCCGGGCTCACAAAAAAAACCTTTTTCGTATACAAAGCGTTATTGTCGTCTTGTCATTCTAAGCCTTGGCTGGGATGGCTTTCATTGCCTTCAGTTTGTTTTTTCCGTTTTGCCTGATTTTTGGAGCGCCATTCGCTAAATTGTTGAACATATTGACGTCATATTCATAAATTCACTACTAGTCACCGGTATTTATGCGTATGATGAATGTAGGATCCTCAGCTACGCATCGTCAAGCATCTCTTTTGCGATCTCTACTTGTCGTAAATTTTCCAAAAGATTTAAATTTTCAGGAACGAGTCTAGTATTTACACGCTTTATATCTAATACTTTAACCAAACTATGTTAAGCCAATCCCTAGGAGATTTTAATATCTCTTTGATGCCAACACGACGATTTTCAAACACTGCTTCTTTAACTTTATCGTCATTAACAGAGATGGACGAACGACTCGCACAATGACTTCAGGTCCTTTATTGAAGCCTTATGCTACTTAAATACTTTTGTTCAAGGTAAAGTAGACTCCCTTAAACACAGCGCCAACATTTTCAACGATTTGGCTTAAAAACGATTTGGCTTAATTGGAAACACAAAATTTCAAACAAAGCCGTTCAATTTTTTTCCATGGTAAAATCGCCAGACATACTTTTCGAGTCATAAAAAACCACCGGAAAAACACAAGGTTGTACGAATATGGGGAAAACTCTTCTTATCGAATCGGCTTGTGCGCGCAAGTAATATGCAGTTATTCCGAGTCAAATTTGATCAGATGAAACACAAGAATTTTAAAAATAACAGTTTCAGCTTAAAGTCTACCGCTTATAAAATTTTTTGTAGAAATATATTTAAAATTATTTAGCTGCAAACCTTATCGGCTATGCAGTTCTTACATTTTTCGTTGGAGAGATTCAATAACCCCGCTGAATTCATTTTCCGTATGTCTCCAACAGGGAATTTTTAAGAAACGACAAATTTCCTAGCCATAAAAATTGTCCTTTTGAGCAAAATCCAGAGAACGTAAAAGAATAAAAAAATTTACGTTCTCTGCAATGGCTCAGAAATTTAGACAGGAACCATTTTAGATGTTAAGGCAGTGCATAATTTGAGAATTATTGGAACTGTAATGGTAATTTGGACTGCCAAGAAGCAGTTTAACGCCCAATTCATCAAACTGCTAGAAATGTGGGAGCTTTAGGAAAATACAGGAAGTCTCCATTCTTACTAAATCCGTTGGAATTCATATTTTTACATGTATACTAATGTACATACATACATATTGTATGTAAAGCATAAAAAATAAAATTCACTTCTAAAGGAAGATATAAATACGATACTTCTCGAAATTAATTCCTCATACCTAAAGAAAATTTCGTTGTACAGAAGATCATTATGTCAAATTGAGAAATATATTTTAAATCATGAACCCAATTACCTCACTAAATGTCTGTGCGAACGATTGTAGGATATTTAATAGCTCTAATGCCTTATTCACACAGAACTTTTGCTTTGCTTTCCTTCAGACTTTTGCTTTGGTAGAAAAGTTCGATGTATGGTTCTGTAGGAGTTCGTTCACATCGAGGCAAAGCAAAACAATATAAAATGTTGGGCAACTCTCGTATATTTTTTTAGACATTTTTTTTAGACAAAAGAACGGAGAGCAAAGCGTCCATTCCGACATACTTTTTGCTTTCTTCGCTTCGCTGTTAAAGTATGAATTGTCAAGCAAAGCTACGAAATTTGTATGTGAAGCGGCCAGAAGCTATCCAGATGTGTTGGTAGATTTTTGTTAGAAGTTAGAACAACGACTTTGTTTTAGAAATATTTATAATAGATAGTAGGTTTCTCACGGAAAAAGCAAGCTAACTACAGTAACCGTTCACTTCTAAATGCATAAGACACGATCAAAAGCACAAAATAAAATGAAACAAACTAATCGCGATCGGGCGGCTAGACATTTTTATAGAACCTTAAGGGGGTAGTAACGTATTTCTTTTTTCGTTTTTTTATTTTATATTAATGTACAATATCTAATATTATTCTGTGAAAATTTGAGAGCGAATAAAGCAAAATTGACGGAGATATACACTTGTAAGTCTCCGCCCTCCGATTTGGTTGTGAGCGGCTGTGAAACTTTAAACGTGTTTTTCTCACACTTTACTTTTTCGAAGCCGGTGAACTCTGTTGCTCAAAATCTACTGAACCGATCCTTTTGAAATTTTGCACAGTCTTTTTACATTTTTTAATTTTAAACAACAAAATTTCCGATTTTTTTGGTGAAAAATCAGTATTTTGAGTTCCGAGCGTTGTAAAAAATTGAAAAATCATTAAAAAAACTCGACAGCGTTACCTGAGGAAACTTATGAAATAATCAAATCAATTTGGTTTTTTAATTTCAAATGATCCAGTCATGAGTTATGCGGTTCACCGCGAATCAATTTTTTTTGGAACGTCTGCGAAGATTCTCTGTCACCGGCTCATTTTTTAATATTTTTCTATGAAACTTTCACAAAATATTTTCTAAATATCATATATGTAACTATGCTACAATTATACAAATAAATAAATATTGATTGTATCTTTAAAAAAATTATTGAAAATATGCTTTTTTTTGCTCGAATTAACCTTACTAAGTTTATTTAGGAATTCACGCATTTCGGAACATACTTTTATTCAAGTATAATAGATATAGATTATGACAGTCTCATCGTTAAAAGAGGGTATTCTAGTCGAGGCATATTCTTGAATAGTTAAGCTTTGCAATTATAAAACAAGTAAGGAAGGGCTAAGTTCGGATGCAACCGAACATTTTATACTGTTGCAACTTGCAAGAATTAAAGCCAGTGAAATACCTTAAGATGTGAAACGTCAACCAGAGGATCGGAATCTAAGAAGTTTTATATATACATTAGGGTTTTTTTGAAGCACCCTAATATACATATACTCTATATAATTCATACACTGGCCGACAAGTTCAGCATAAGATGTATTACAAAAACGAAAGTCATTATATGTAGTATGTGGGAGTTGGGTTCATTAACTATTATCATTAAGCCACTTCACATACAATCATCAATCATATACATAGAGTAAAGTCAGCCGAATGTTCGAAAATCCTGGAAATGGTTATAAAGGGGGCCAGGTTTAAATATATATTGGCTGATATATCCAGCATAAAGTCACATAGAAGTTCGAAAATATTTATATTAGGTTTATGGAGGCTCAGCGAAGTATTGGCCCGATTCGACCAATTTTTGGTATGCAGACATATCATTGTCAGAGAAGAATTATCTCTGAATTTTAATTATATATCTCACACATTAACCGATATTTTCGGTCAAAAGTCAACAATAGATACTGGGGTCCGCATATTCGGTACCTAGCGTCTTGAACTGTTTTGGTTGCATTTGGACAATTTTTGGCCAAAAGGTGCCTTACATTAAGGAAATTACTACTGCAAAATTTTATTCCGTTATATTAATTACTTCTTAATTTGTGTTTTGGAAAGTGAAAGAATCAAATGGAATTTTGAATTGTGTCATATTGGAAGTAGGCGTAGTTGTTGTTCGATTGCCTATTTTCGCACTGTAACATAGAAATGTTAGAAAAATGATACGTACTAAATTTAGTCGAAATCGGCTCCCATAAAGATCTCTCTTACCATCTCGGTGGTAATTGATTTATCGCGTTTTAACAGTAACAGATTTCATCCATTTTCACACTGTTGGTAGGAGTTCTTATAAAATTTGAACTCAACAAATTTGGTTGTTGTAGGGGATTGTACATTAAACTTGTTAGAGGACTAGGCCACGCCCACAGACTGACAGTCAACTACTTTCCATCCATGCCACTTTTGTAATTAACAGAATATTACAGCATTTTAATAGCTTCACGGTAAATTACCAAACACATGTATGAACATAAGTGTATGTGTGTGTGAGTGTTTAGCAGCAGCTACTAACATGAAACATTAGCCGATTCATAGGTCGATTGCTGGGCGGTTAAGCAAAACAAACTATTTTTGACATCATTTTAATTGCATAATTAATGACTCAAGCTCTTGCCTGGTTAATGCCACAAATCACAAACGTTTATTACACATAATTAATTACCTACAACAGCAATTGTAAAGCTACCGTTTTCATTTGTGCAATTTTCGATTCATAAATTCCAATTTTAATTCTTAGCAAATGGCCACAACTATTTCTGTGAGGAAATGCCTTACTACACAGTGCTGGGACGCCTGGAAGTAGTACAAATCAACGACGCGGATTTGATGCGCAAATGCAAATCGATAGAATCATTGATGTTGGCGGGCGGACGAAGCACAGCACAAGCGATACATTTGTGCCACACGCGCTACATGGCCGTTTCGAGTAATGTCATAAATTCCAGATCGTTGCCAATATTGAAGCATTTCCACTCACTAGCAGCAGAGCAGTCGTGCCCATAGCGCCGCCAAGAGCAATCGTTTTGGCAGATGGGTTCTATGAAGCCACGGTATTTGTATTGGTGGTGACGGAAGTGGCGCTGCTTGTAGCAAAGCGTCACATTGGACGTCATTTAGTACCTTTCAAGCCATTAATTTCGCCATCACTCGTATTTGGATTGCTCGTCGCGGCGCATATCGTCCACAGGCCAATCAAGCGCTTAATGGTGCGGTACTCTATGCTTTGCCACTCCACACGCACACACACACATGTGAATTGGATGGTGCAACGCGGTAACATGTGTGGCCTTGCTGCATGCTGCGGCAGTGGTAGATGTTTGGGGTTTCGCCCACCTTCAATAAGAATGTCGTTGCGGAAGTGCAAAGGATCCATTAGCTTTGGCGAGTCATAGGCAAAGCTGGACGTGTGAGGAGCGTATTGTAGGCGTGCTTGAATGATTTGCTGTAACGGACGCCAGAAAAAGCGGTATGTGGCAAGTTGGCTGTGGCAGTGAGCGCAAAAGGGGAAGTGAAAAGATATAGCGACTTGTTAATATTTATGCTACATCAATTGACATGAACTGGAGTTGACATTATTGCTATTCCTGCAAAGGACTCTTCTGGAATTTAGTGGATGTGAAGTTGCTTCCGCTTCGTTTTTCTATGTGTCTGCAGGATTAAGAGAACGAAAATTTACTTTGGTTTATTTTTGACTAGACCCCATATCGGTTTTTGTGCTAGCTCAAGCCTAGTTCATAAATGTAGAAGATCGAAACAGCTGAAAACGAGAAATAACGAGACTTTTCGCTTAGATTTAGTCAAAATGGTATTTCATTCCCAGCTAAAAGATATAATATTTTTCAGAACATGATACATACATATATGTATGTATATACATATATAAGGCCCAGATTCTGAGAGACTAAAAACTACAGACGCAAATTATACTACGCTATCTATATCCCAAAACAACCAACTAGCTTCATCTATTGCTCGCTGGTAGTTGCTATATGGTAGTCTCGCACTCTCGCACTCTCTCACTCTTACACCAAACTCCTACTGATGCTTCGTGAGTATCCTGTAAATGTAACCACGACATCAACACGACGATAAGATTCAATGCTTTAGACTATTTTTCGGTCTCTTGAAAGATCTGGGAATATCAGTAGGTAGCAGTATTTCCAAGGCAACGCAAGATTTTTCACAGGTTTTAGTCTCATCTTAATGGGACCTTCAATAGTGGACTTAGTTGGTTATAAGAAATGATGAAATTGCAGGATACTCACGAAGTATTATCCAAATGTAGCAAATACCACCACAGCCATTATTTTCACTTTAGTGGAACTCATATAAAATGGAGTAGTGGTCTTCCTCTTCTTCTACTTCCCCCTTCAGTTTAGGAAACAACAATTTTGAATTTTTCGTGTAGATTCCTGAATATAGGGAGATAGATGGAAAATTTGGACTACCTGTTCAAAAAAGCGGTGACCTTCAAAACGATATGTCCTGAGCTCGTCTTTGCAGTTCGCCTGCACACCATCACAGAATGCAACATTCTGGCCCTAGTCGACGTTATTTATTGGAGGATACAACTAGAAAATGTTTAGCCAGGCTACTTATCTTCTCAGAGTTAAAATATACTACTTGGAGCAGTGAATGCCGGTCGCCATCTAATTGAATGTTATCTCACAAAATCCCACCTCTTTGGCTAGACTCGAGTAACTGTTCCCTTAATATATAGTCATCGCAAAAACCTGCAAAGGGAACATGTTCCCTCTATTGTCCCAAGTTCGCATAATCAAAGTCCGCTCAGTAAATGTAGCATCAAGTGGCTAATGAGTGGAGTTTGATGTATGAAGCTGTATGTTATGAAATAATATTCATTGCAAATATTCATCGCTACACATTCCACTCTCACTTCCGCCCATTTTAACGTAGATGATGCAATATTTCATGCTCATCCTCCAAATCGATTGCGGCCAGCCACTTTGGCAGTAGCAAATACATTTGGCTTGCGGTCAAACGTTGCCAAGTCGATAGTGTACGATTGTGCAATGACGCGGTGAGATAGTCCTCTCGCTTGAGTGCTCAGTGCAAGTAATATTGCACTGACAGCGCTACGGCTTGGTCGAAATATTTTATGAATTTCAAATTGCCACCGAATCATTCGAAATTGCGTGTAAGCTTTCTTAGCGCTGCAATTGGAACCTTAAAGCTCTGTACTGCTAGGTGTATGAAGATACGTATTTTCCATACAGACTATGTATTGGACCACTACATACTATATGTACATAAACATGTATGTGTTGAGTACAAGCGTACCTCAAGCACCCAATCGATGTTGCACCGTCACCACAATCACGTCCTTGCGCATGAAATAATCGGATGCGTACCGCTCGCGTGCGGCTTCGCCACTACAAAAACCGCCGCCATAAATCCAAACCATAACGGGACGTGGTTTATCAGGTTTCACCTGTATAATAGAGAGAAAAAAGGCTCGCTTACTTACCATTGTGCAAGTGGCATACAGGAATGATACAAAAAGAAGAGGAGCGCTTTGTAGCCGCAGGTTACAATACCGAATGTTGTGCGAACACGTCTGTACTTGTTTATATGTAAATACAAAAACACATTACGCATGTTTGTATATCGACTTATGCATGCTTCACGCGTTTAGTGCCAAGTAGTCACTCTTCTGCTTCAACAATTTCAATGCCAGCCTCCATTTATTCGATCGGAAACCAATAGTGAGTTCTTATATTTGGTTGGGGTGACCAGATGTGAGTTTTTTTTTTTAAATTTAACAAACTGAAAAATGTTCAATGATGTGGCCTTGCATAAAGATTAAATGTGAATGTGTTTATTAGTGGGGTGAGCAAGTCAAGTATCTCTGGTTGAACACTGAGCATAACCACTTCACAGTCATACATTTAAAGTTGTAGAATATTTTCTGTATTTCGGTAGCCGCTCTAATACCGAAACAAAGGGAGGATGGTGATTAAGAGAGGAAACTTGTTTCATTATGAGCTACTTCGACTGTTCTAGGGCCAACAGTCCTTCAAGATCATCAAAAACCTATTTTCGGTAAAAATGTACGTTTTATAATATTTTTCTGGTTAGTCTACATGTGTATTCCTACATACATACATCTTTTCGGCACATACTTATAATAAATAATTGTCGCGCCCTCGATTTGCACTTCAACGCCTCCTCTTTCTCCATTATAAATGTGGTTTGTAAAGTTGTGATCTATGTACCCTTGTCCGAAGGTGCTGTAAAAGACATGTTGTATCGGGTTGGCAAAGCAATTTGTGCAGTTACGCACGTGACACCATGCTGCGACGGGTTTGCTCACCCATTGATGCTAGTAGTGGAATGTGTTCAAATCGGCGTGGATGTGAGTTAATATCCTAGCACGGCGCATGGCGCCTATAATTCGACCGCAATGCTCCTCGCTATGGCGACATCATCAGCCTTTAGCTCATGCTGAGTCAATTTATAATACAAACTTCCATGAGAGTAAAGAGTGGACAAGTAAAGAGAAAGTGTGAAGATGAGAAGATTTATAAATATAAGCTTATTGAAGGAAGTTCCATTTGATAGAAGTGTTAAGAATGAAATGTTTTGTGGTAGTAATAAATAATTATTTAAAATTTTTGAATTTTGAAAGTTACCAATTTCCAAACTAAACATCTTACACTTGAAAAGTTGGTGGAGAAAAGTTTTCTTGACTATATATTGTATATTGGGTAATATAAGACCATCGATTTAATGAGATGGAGATCTCCAGTAGGTGGAGAAATTTAAAGCGAACTATGTGCCAAAGACAGGTGCAAGAATCAGACGCAAATAGTATACTTAAATATTGTTTGCTATATAGTATATAAGGGTCAGGATAAAGTTTAAAATTTTAAGATAAGAAGGTATTCCAAAGTCATTGAATCCTGATATTTTTCCTTGAATATTTTGAGATTGACACTGTACTACAAGTATTCAGAATTATTAAGCGTTTTACAAAATAATTTTTAGGATTATTAATTTCGAAATCTTTGGCAATAATTTATTATACGCTGAACGGGGTATTTAAGCTTGCAGCGGAGTTTGTACCATACAGAACGAAATGTCGGAGACCCTTAAAAATGTATATAGAATCATTTTTATTTTTGAAGGGTATTGAAGCGTCAGTCTAAACGAAGTCAATGTTTTTCTTGTTTTTGAATAATCTTGCACTTTCTTCGTACATTTCATATGCTTTGTTATTTTTTGTTTTTTTTTGTGTATATGCATCACTAAATTCATACTCACATTATAATTTCGCTTTGCGCCAGTCATAAAGAAATAATCCCTTCTTGGCCTTTCACTAAACCACTTTAATTCCACATTTGCCACTCCTTTGGGCCATTCAAATCTTCGAAAATTCTGAGTTACAAAAGTTTCAATAACATTTACAGTAAATGAAACTGGTTATAAAGGCGGAACGAGTTTCAATTAAATTAAAATCCAGCCGATCTTTTTTGAGTGCTTTTATGGGGAGAGGTGAGGATGAGTAGGGATTTAGTGGAACATGCTCTTCAGAAAAAGTTTCACGCAATGTTAAAGATCGTTATTAAATTAATATTTAATATTATTTTAATCAGTAGGTTAAAGTCACTAGCGGGCTTGCTACCCTCTATAAATACGATACAAATCATATGTATTTTTCTTGACAAGTTTTAAAGGCTGTTACATTGCATGGAAGTGTTTACAAGTGTTCAAAATCGCCTGAACTCCGGCAAATCTCACACCAATATAAATAATCCTATTTATTATCATTCTATAATTGTCGTGTTAATAATTGCGATTGCCTGACTCAATGTGCGGTAAACAACTAAATGCAAAAGGTGTTAATCGCTGCGCTGCTGATTGCTTAATACGATATACATTTGAATCTACATATAGTATAGTATGTACCATATATAGTAAATATACGAGAATCAACCGGCATCCGTGTCAGGCTTCCTCAGCGCCCCTTGCATGTCGCCATTGTCGGCATTCGTGCTTGTCTATATCAGATGTTGGTGTGTCTGTTGGCTTGAAGGAGTGTGTTGAATGCTATTAATATTGTTATACTTCTCTATGTGTAGTGAGTAGTACATAAATATATTATCGTTGTACCGCATAAATTAATAATAACTTGATTTATCAGCAGTTATTAATGATTTGACTTTAATGAGTGAGCGTGTCGTGCAACAAGTAGTCACTGCTGTTTTCGCTGCGGTTGGTTAGGCGTCGACCAATTGTTCGGTGAACGTGTTGTGATAAATGATAGTCGTAGCAATATACATACATAAATATGTATATGTACTTATATTTTATGTATATATTCATGTTTTCTCAGGTAGACGCAGAACAGCCGATGGACTCTGGAAGTTGTATTAATATTTATCGGCATATGAGTTACTTAAAAATAATAAATTTTCTTTCCCTTAGCAGTAGTAGGTGGTGTAACGGTTTCAAAACTTCCAGCCGATGTGAAAAATATAATCATTTGAAAAAAACTGCCGATTATGTTTCTGACCAATAACAGTAAATGCGGTTGTTCTATATGAAGGGTGTTTTTTTAGATGCGTGGTTTTCACTGAAGCAATCCTTTTTTCGGAGTTGGCATTTTTAGCGCTGTTGCTTTATTTATGTTCAGTTTGGTTTGCTAATTTATAATAAATAGATTTACTCCGAAACAACGTTTGCAACTCGTGCAAGTTTATTAGCCAAACCATGCACCTGTTTCGCACCGTATGTACTCTTGTTGATAATGCGAATCATCACAGATTCTAATGCTGGTGTGGAGCAGAGTATCGATGAAGACCCCAAAGAGTACATCCACCAACACGCGCAACAGTTGAAGCTGTGTCCATCCATGTTATGGAAGATTTTGCGGAAGGATCTTGGTTTGCGGGCTTAAAAACTCCAACTAGTGCTCAACATTAAATTAAATGCGTTTTATTTCGTTCTGAAAATAAAATGTATAAAAAACCCTTGTGTGAATTGATCTTTGCTTCTGGCACCATTTATTACTTCCTGTTCTCAGATCTCTGTGAAAAAAAATTAGAGACGATACAGAGGTTATTGCCGAGATTGAGAACAATTATGAAGCAAAAATAGTATCCAAGAGTGGGAAGACCGCTATAAGCAGTAAATTTTATGACATTTCAGAAATATACTGGGAAGTTTTCTATTCATTATACTTTTATCTGTGTGTTGGCTATTACATATGTATACCACACAGTTGTATGTAGTTTTAATGTAAAAACTCGCCAAGGTCATTCTAACCTTTAAAATTCGCAATTCATGAGCACATCTGTTTTGTGGTCCAAGCGAAGAAATTGGCGACACATTAGTTTGAAGCTGGTTACACGCTTCACTTCGGAAAAAAGCCTTACTCATATTCTGCCACAACTTTTTATATATAAACATATACATCCCCTCAGATAACAACTTATTAACTACAAGTGGCAAGTGCATTACTACAACGGTGTACATTTATGGGACACAAGTTTGTGGTACTCCACAAGCTTCGCATACAAACTTCTCTAATGAAGGTAATTTGCTTAAAATGCCAAACTTTGACATTCCGCCACTTCTGATGAATTCGCAAGAACTAATCTCGTTCGAACGAAAGCTTGCATGCATATTAAGTCCATTCTTACTTCCTAAGAGATGAGACAAATGTGGTAGTGGAAATTCTGGAAATAGTGAAATCGTATACATACATATATACATACGCACAGTATGGTTGATGTTGCAAGTGCGTTTATGTTTTCATCAATTTAATTTTTAGTTTTTTTTTGTTGAAATTTAACCCAAGTTGCCTCGAAAGTTTTCGTTAGTCATTAAATTCTAACTGCCAGCTAAATACGCCAACCAACAAGACATGTTCCATGCAATGGTGTTCAAATATGCATAGTTTATTTTGTTGCAACACACAAGTTTCCACATAAAGCTGACAAACTATAACTATTTAGAAACATTAGGGTTGTATTTAAATTTTCAGATTTATACTGAACAAAAAACTGAAGGGTTTTATCTCTAAAATAAGCTCCCTAGAGGTATAGGTAGAAAGTAGAGTTCTCTATAGATTCTTATGATTTGAAATGCTCAGGAACTGTTTTCTGGCGTATAGTATTAACACATTTGGCTATGAAGATCTAAATAAAATCTAAAATCTATATAAAATTTAGATTCCAATTTTTCGCCCAATCTTATAGAATCCAACTCGAAGCAGATATTTTCCTACGCTCAACTCTAGTTGCTAGCACCTACTCGCGTAGGTTATGCTGCCCTAATACCCTACCTATAAAACTGTAAGTATATGCTCATATACAAATGTATGTGTGGGTGCAGTGGTAGACACTTATCTTAACGTTTTTGCAACATTCTTGCTACTTTGAAGCCCAGAAAGCTTACTCATTGGATGAGTGACGTTTAAAAGTTACACAGCACACACACATACATACATGCATACATACCACACACATAATATTATATGCATCATCAAATTCACTTCTAAATGCATGCATATTTAAAACTGCAAATGCCGCCTGTGGCAAGAGCCGCAAGTGTAAGTAAGAATCCATGGAACTGCCTCGTTACTTTTTCGTACCTTCGTGTTCTTTTTCTTTTTCGTCCTCCTCATGTCCGCTTGACTGATCTGCTGATGAATGACCGAGTGACAGACAGGCTTTACGTCGATGTCGAAGCTGTTTTTTGTTGTTATTGTACTTGTATCTGTTGCTGTTGCTGCTGCTGCTACTCTTGTTGCATACAACATATTTTATGTGCAGCGTAACATTTTAAATTCGTAATTAATTACTTTTGCTTTTAACACTCGCTCTACGGCTGACAAGTGTTCTCAGCATTAACTTTGTTATTGTTATTGTTTGGGGCATATTTGTTGGCTCGGCAGTGAAGGTGTTTCAGTCAATGCCATACGTTTCTGGTTCGCGGCGAAGTTTTAGATAAGTTTTACGAAGCCACAAATATGTATGTATGTATGCATGTATGTATGTAATGTAGATAATAAAGTTAACTGCTGCCACTTGAGCGTGTTGGTTGGCAACTTTAGGCAAAAGTTCTATGAATGACAGCAGCTATCTTATTTCAGTACTACATTTTACATGGAAGCAATTATGCGTGGAGTGTTTATTGTTTTTGTCGTAACGACAAAATAAATTAAATTCTAGTAAGTTAACTCAATAAAAATTTATTTGATGGTTTTCTGGCTTCACTTCGATAAAATTGTGGGAACGTAAAAAGAGATGTATTTTTGAAATGCTTCCTTACTACTTCCAATTGGAATTTCAAATAAATTTTCGAAAGCATTCTAGGGTTTCAATTCCATAGGCCTATATAACATATGATAATTACCGGTGGCCTGGTAGTTGAGCGGTCGAATTATCACTATGGAGAATAAAATTTTGCTCATTGTTCCAACCAACTACAAGTTCTTTCTTATACATAACATTCTGACCTAAGCTGGAAATATTAAGAGCACAAATATTACACACTCTGTCGTCTTAAGTGTAGCTATTCAGTTCAATTAGTTTCCACAGTTTAAATTTGAACTGATTATTCTAAAAACTACATTTTTCAAATTTGTTAAGTAAGTACTCGGAAGCACGTCTAGAATTAAGTATATATGTTTTTTAGTTAGCTGAGTTGATAATTTTTATTGACTACCTTGAAAAACGGCCGCATTTGAAGAAAATGAAAGTACTGTTTTACGAAGACAATGCCCCATGTCACAAATCAGTCAAAACGATGGCTAAGTATATACGTATGTATTGGGCTATGAATTGCTTCCGCATTTATCGTACTATCCAAATCTGGCTCCCAGCGACTATTTCCTGTTCTCAGATTTCAAAGAATGGTCGCTTGGAAAGGTGATCGCCGAAACTGAAGCTTATTTTAAGCAAAGGACAAATCGTACCACAAAATTGGTATCGACTGGTACTGAAAAGTTGGAGGGTTCCTATAAGCACTGTATTATCCTTGAAGGGAACTATGATTAACAAAAAACGAATTTTGCAAAAAATGTGTTTTATTATGGACAGCCGGGGACTTTTCAATTGACTTATTACTCCGATCACTATGGATTATCATTACTTTTGGGAAGCCGAAGACGGGTAAAATTCGACTTTTTGAAAAACATTTTTGATTTTTTTCTTAATTCCCAAATATTTTTTGCTTGCCACACTAGATGAGGCCCTTAAATTTGCCACCGTTTTTCTATCAAATGATCTTGTTGGCTTGCACTTATTTTGCGGAAAAATTCAACATTTTCTTCTGAACGTTTGTAACATTGGACTGTCGACCTTTTAATTATAACAATTGTTTCTCAAAAATTTCCTCGTATGACAAAATTGACCTACTAAAGGGTTAAAAAAACGATTTTCAGGTTCATTGCTTTAAACTTACTGTAACAATAACAAAACCATAAAAAATCTATATGAACTTAAATTGACATCAATTATACTTATATGCACTCTTACGGAATCGATTTTTGACGTTTTAGCCTCATAAACTTCACGCCAGACAATCATAAACCCCCAAGCCATTGATTACACACCTTTGTTTGGTTTTTCTTCGTAGCTTAGTAATTTTTCCATTTCAAATAGTTTTAATTTAATTTCGACAGCAAGCCCGGCTGATAATTGAGTTGAGTTCAACGTCAAACAATGCAAGTGCAACGCAACAATTCGTTGCGCAGTGCCACGGCCCAGCATGCAACAGGCCACAAGCTCGAAACGAGCGCCCTGGCACACCCGCTGTTTACCGCTAAGTCGCTCGCAAAGTCAAGTTGCTCAAGTCGAGAATTCAATGCGAATTGGGTTGGTTATTTGGAGGAAACTCAAAATCGATTATGTACTACCAAAAAACAAAGGCACTAACAACAATAGCAACAAGAATGAGCGTAAAATCGACAACGACATTGGCGCACGCGTGGGTTCACGACATCGGCTGTCACACATGCCGCCACAAAATGTTGCATTGTTGCGAAATCACAAATGCACCGTAATACCGTGTGTGAGTGAGGTGTGTTAAAAGCAAAAGTGGCATGCAACAAACTGTTAAGCCGTTGTGAGACACACTTGACAACGAATGTATGTTCATTAAAATTCTCAAAAGAAAAAAATTAAAATGCCGAAATTATGCACGCCCACAAATGTCATTGCTGCGGTTGTTGTTGTTTTACCGCTAGTTGACTTTTGCTGTGCCGGCGGCATTTGCCGGAGGTTTGTCGTCGCTAATGTGGTTTTAAATCAGGTTGCTGGTTTTACCATAAACACACGTTAGAAGTTTTAAATATTTGTATTGCTAATTTTCAATTAAATTTAATTTGCAAAAAATCACTTTGAAAATATCACACAAACATACTGACGCAAATAAAAGTAACTGTTAGGCTTGACAATAATAACAAGTAAGGAAGTTCTAAGCTCGAAGTTCATAATATATCGCACAGATTTACCAAAATTTGGGATTTGAAAAGTTATGGTTTGATTGTGATAACATCAATTCGATTTCGACAAATTTTAGTCGAGAGATGGCAAATAAATTTCTTCGTGATTTAATTCCGCCGGTAAATTATAATAAGAATGTTAAGCAAGTTTTCTCATCCGAATGCTATTAACTTTATTTAATGTCCCTTTACTTAAAATTCAAATCATAAAAGTTAACTCATTATAGCACATTATATGGCGCAATAAACATTAAATTAAACCGGATTAGTTGTTAAAATAAATTTATAAAAACCTATTCTAGCATTCATTGATTGCAATCTCTTAATTGGTCGTATATGTTATATTTTATTGAAGAGTTAGTTTATTTTGTCAAAACAATATGCTTACCGTTAAATAAACTGGCTCCTACATATCCAGTGATGTTAATGGTTAACCATTGTTGAACAAAAATAAGAAATATTGTTAACTTGGATTGCTTCGGAGCTATAATTTTCTTCTCAAATACAAAAGATTCCTTAGAAGAACTTAATTTCGATCGTTCGGTTGGTATGGCAGTTAAGCGTATGCTATAGACATCCGATCTGAACAATTTTTTTGGAAATTGCAAGTTTAATGTCGGCGGTTCCTTAATCCTATAACAGAAACATTTCAATTAATATCGTCAGTGAATGCTGTTTGCGGGTTCGTAAGTTTAAATTCCGGCGAAGATGAAATCTTAAACGTCGTGTGATAGCCGCAATTACAGTCACACCTGAAGTCATTTTGAGACGAAAAAACGAACGAAAACGACTTTAAGCTTTTATTACCCTTTCTTTTTTAGATCATAACAGAAAGTGTTCAAAAATGATAGAAGATATATAGTAATGATATCATCATCAAGTATGTATGTATAAATATGTACTTTAAGGATCAATGTTCCATTCCGTAAATATGCATGGCAATGAGCTCGCAAACGGTGAAGCATTATAAAGACATTACTAAATAAACTATAAAAGTTTGTATTATTGTAAATTCATATTTAAAACCACTTACCTTTCAGTTTTTTTTTCGGAAAAACGGAAACTGGCAAGCAGTGCAAGAGAATTAGTTGTCATCAAAATATAGGCAGGGTTGCATGAGCAATATTAGAACTTCTAAATGGGTATCGAATTATAATGAACTCGGGTGATTATGAGAAACTCGTTCTTTTTAAAAAATAAAAATGAATTGCATAAATAACTAAAAATTTACCTTTTTTAATTGGAAAATTTAACCTAATAAATTAAATAGCTTTTATTCCATGAATACGTGATATATCTAATAAAGTTGTCAACAGTTATTTAATTTAATAATTTAACTCTGTACAGAAATCTTAAAAGATGTATTTGCCAGCATTTAATAATCACCGAAAAATGAAATACTAAATTTATAACTTGACATCATTGATATAATTTTATAAGACTATATTTTATAATATTTAATTTATGCATTCCGATTAATACATAATGTATGTATGTAAAATTAAAAACAAAAACAATATATAAAAGATATATATATCATAATAAAATTGTCATATATGTATATCATATATATAATTATTTATTACTGTATGAAATTATGATAAAAGAATTGTGAAATTATTAATTTAGTATATATTATTTCTTTTGCAAAATAACACCCATCTTTTGGCAACTTTTAAATCGGCCGGAAAACTGAAAAAACTCGTTTTCGATCCTTTAATTGCATAATAATTATTACAACAAGCCACTGCATTTCATTTTAAAAATTAATATATTTATGTGAAATTTAAATAAATACAACAGTACACTTTCACTGGTTTTCTTCATTTGAACAATTTCCACACATGCTACATATGTGCCTAAACTAATTATATACATATTTTCTCGCAACAATATTCTAAACATTCCACTGAAATTTTTCCTGCAAAGACGAATGAATTAATATTATTTTGGGAATTTCAAAAAGTGTTTACTTTTCTGTTTACAATTTGTATGCATTTCTATGCTTGAATAAAAGCAAAATGTAAACTAGTGTCGTATCTTGTATTCTATCATTCTTGGAATGAATGCAGAAGGTGCGCCAATTCAAAATAGCCATGCACAATATTCATTTACAATAAATTGACCGAATCAGCCATTCATGTATCACTAGTTTCTGCAATGCCCTTGTATATTTCAGTATTGGATTTTTGCAATCTGCAATCTTGCAAGAGCAACAAAATCCCCTAATGTATGTAAAATTAAAAAAAAAACAATATATGGTATATATGTATACATATATATCAATATATATTATTTATTACTATAATAATTTTAAATTATATTTAACTAAGAGGCAACTCTGGTGATATGAACAGATGTGCATGTAACTGTATTTTACCGCCATAATGTCCTTTGCTTGTCAGTTTCCGTTTTCGCGAGTCAAAATTCTGCTGAAATGTAGCAATAAAAGCAAAATGTGATTTTCGTACTTAAAATTGTGTGGAATCAAAATTTCAATTAACTAAATTGTAGTTTATATCCTTCTAAAGAGAAATTAAGTGAGAAAGTAATTCTATCAATGATTTGTAAGTGTTTATTCTACATTAAAAATGCAAAATAGCAATCGCTCTGAGACAGCGCAGGAGAACTTCGTAGAGCACACTGAAGAATGAGCGTAACTTTAATTGGAATGTTTAGAAACAAATTTGAGCAGCAGTGAATATTGTGCAGAGTTTCGAGGTAACTCTTACTAATATTTAAGAAAAAATTGTATGAATAGAAATAGTGTTAAATGTTAAGCGGAAGACGGCATGAGACGTTGTCAGTTCAGAACGAAGCATTTTGACTGCTAGCGCAACTAAATGGTTCTCGTCTTAGCTAAATCTGAGACAGTGCATAAATATTGTAATAGAAGGGTCTTGAGTGAAAAAGGGAATCGCATTATTTGCAGTATATAAATGTAAAATGAATTAGTTACTAAATGTATAGAAAGTATAACCAAAAAAAGTATTATTTTACATATAAATTATTCATAATAGCATGTCATGAATCCTCTCTGTAATAACTAGTAAAATTAAACTATAAATAACAAAATAAAAAATTTAGATGGCAACGAAGTAAGATTTTAAGTAAGTTTGCATCGAAAAAATATTGAATTTATCATCTTCATACCCTCGCAATATAATTATACTTATAATAGTTTAGTTCTGTGAAATACATATATAAATAAAGTTCAGAGAAAAAATATTGATAAAATGGGGTCAATACTTCTCCTAGCTGCCATGCGTGTAATATAAAAATCTTCGAAATACCATTTGAATTTACATACATATGTCGCATACGTGTTAATAAGTGACTTATCTTAATGAATCTGATAGAGTATTTTTACATTACTGTAATGCCAAAATTGATAAGCTCGGGTATATACCAGATGTGTGAAATCGGTTCACGACTTACCCAAGTTTCCACACGTTTAAAATCTCCATAAAGATAAAAAACTATTCATGATTATCATATAATCATTAACAAATTTCACGTTATTGCGCTTGAACCAAAGACCAAATTACGAAATGAAAGTAATTAATCTACATATTAAGTGAAAGTGCGACTGTTAAATCAAATGACAAAATTATGCTAATGCTGATATACTCGTAAGTATAATGTGCGTGATGCAAAAGCGTAGTATATACATACATTATTATTTTTTTTTAGACACATTTCCATAATAAATGCAACACATTGCGACGACACTTCATTACTTTGCCACAGTGGAGCACATAATGAATGGTGAGGTGTTTAAGGATCATTATATGGAATTTTATTATTGGTATTTGGTATTGATACTCAATAAACGGCTATTTATTCTCTTGGATTTATATGTAGTCACTACATTTGAAGACTAAGGTGGTATGTACGTGCAACTCAACTATAATATGTAATATGTGTGTACTTATATATAATTTTGATATTGAAAACGAAATGGATTCGCGACCCTTCACATTTTTATCGTAAAGTTTGGCATTTTTGATGTTATACATACTCAAAATATTTTGATATACGAGAGCTAATTGAATTGCTTACAGTAATTTAAAATATTCATAAATTTAATTAAATCGTACACATTTTCGAGCGATTATTTTTTACAACTCTCTTCGCGTATTATTTCAGCAACAGTGGATCGATGTAGTAAATTAAATGTTTGGCGATAAAGCTCCACCAAGGACCACCGCCTATCGATGGGAGTGAATAAAATCGTTGTCGTAGATATCCCCAAGAGCAGACAATTTTACAAGATCGTCAAGTAAAATATCATGGTATTGGCTCAATTAACTATATACATTAGTGAGACCAACAGACATTAAATATTGCACATTACGCGTCTATGGCATCGTGACAGATGATGAACTGATGATATATGTATACGTATACACAAGTCCGAAAGTAAGCAACGAATGAAAAATGAAAACGTCCTTTTAAACAAATAAATAATTCTGTTCAATATGATTAATAATTCAACTAATTTTTAATGGATCAATTGTTTTACCAATACTCAGTGGTTTGAAAATGCTCACTTGTATTTTTATTGTATATAATGCCGCATTCATGGCTGTTTATCATTTGAAATGTGTCACAAATGCCCAATAAACCACTATTGAATGCAACAATTTTTTTACATGTCAAAATGCAATGTGAGGCACATTTTTCATTTAAAAACTCCATACTCTTAAATATGTATGTATAAATGTATATGCATGTGTATGTGTGTATGTATTTTCAGAAATAACACTCGAAGCGCGTGCTTTTTGTTGCAAATTGGGTCAGTGCTACTTACATATGTATTTAGTTAAGCAAGTTTTGGAGTGATGAAGGTGAGAAACAGCATAAACTATTGGATGCAAAATTATGCAGGTGGCCACCACATTATGCTGGCATACATATGTAAGTCATACGCAGTTGCAGTATTTTTCAGTTTCAATGCAAAAGTATTGCAAATCGGTTGCATTAAGAGCTTCACACATTATACATGCATATGTATGTTATTTTTAATTAACTGCTAATTTGTTTATTTACTTATTTTGAAGGTGCTCAAATTAAATTTAAGTACTGCTATTTTGACATGTTTTTAGCAACAGAATTAATACTACAAAGTTCATTTATGTATACCAAAATTTCCCTGTAATTTGTACAAATTTTGATCATAAAGATCTCATGTAATCATATAATACCTCAAATTAATCATATAACACATACAAACTTACTATTAATTATCAGTGAACCTTTCAATGATGAAGTGGAGATATATAGGGTGTTCCAAATTATCGCAAGATTTAAATTTACCGCAACTCATGTAGTAAAGTGTTCACAACCCTAAAAAGGAAATCGACAGCTGACAGTTAGGCTTAGTAAAAATGGAGAGCTACACAATAGCAAAACGTGTCTTCATTATTGCACAAATTTGAATCTGGCGTTAATTTTGCGACACCCTGTATAAATGTAATAACTGAAACATTGACCGACAATAAGCTTAAGTTTTCTTAACAACACTCTTTGCGGCTTTTACTTACATTTCAAGACACTTGACATGATGTTAAAACAAATCCGTTTTCATACATATAAAAACATGCAGGCAAATACTAAAAGATGCGCGGCCATGTATTTGGTGAAGTGTTTTATGTAAAGTCTTTCTGACAAGCTGCCTGTTCAATCGGCTTATTTCGTTGTAATCTGCTGCATATTTCCACTGCATTAACGTTGATTTCTTGGCAACACGGCATATGCGCCGATTTAATGTCCAAAATCCATCACACGTAAATGTATAAACATACATACATATATACATAAGCAGATATTTATGCTTGTTCATTTCAAAACAGGAGGTATTCAATAAACAGTGGTTCAAAAATTACACCGTTAGGTCAAAAATAATAATGTTGCTAATATTATCACAAATTATTAATTTTAATCAGAATTTTATTCAATAAATAAAAAAATGTATATTTTAACAATTTATATCGGTGATTCATTTAGACAAAATTTCGAATCCCTTGATCCCGTAGCCGATTTCCAAGAGAACCTCCGGTAAAAGTGCCCCTCAGGAAAAGAGAGTCAAAATTTAGTAAGTATTTTTTGTGAAAAAATTTCACTTCAGAATGCCTTAAAAATCGAAAATATGATTAAAGGTCTTATGCCTTCGACTACTACCCAAAAAATATATCTAAGAACTTTTCGAGGCAAATGCGTTTAAAATTTTGGTAGTCAATTACAGTAAGTTTAAAAATTCTCACAAAAACCTTATATTTCTGAAACTATTTGCGGGATCGACTTCAAATTTTCGGATTTTTTCAAATAATATATAGAAATATTCTGGAGAAAATCATGAAACTTTATAATACCACTTTTATAATATACACAAAAATCTTTATAATATATAAAATATGCAAATCCCTAAAAATTTCTCTCGAAAACTTTTTTTGAAAAATATTTTCTTAACTTGAAATAACTCAGTAAAGGATTAAAACAGTTATGAGAGAAATTATTTCTATTTTCAAAATTATATTGAGTCATATTTACAAAACCCTTTTTCAACATTTAAGTGACAAAATGGATTATTTAAGAATGTTAGAGTGATGAAATCCTATTGAACTCAATCCTGTAAAAATGTTTCACTATTGCTCCTTTTTACACCCAAAGTATTTATAAAAAGAAACAATATTTATATATATATATATATTTTTAGTTTTCCTTGAAGATGCATACTTTTGAGAAACACTGTGCGTCAACCCCATAGCTGCTACTAATTTTCTCAAACTTGGAGCTCCTCCGACATTTCAAAGTTTATTTTTTTAAATAAACACACCATTGAATTTAAGTTATGCTATATACATTTTCGCTTCGAGTAATTTTTAGAAAAAAATTACGAAATACTTCCATAAATTGCTGATTTCTCTTCAACTATGAGATCTATGTATGTTACCAGACTTTACATTCGGTGACTGATGCCATAAGAATTTCTGTCAATTCCTGGTATACTATATTCCTTATTACTACTCCCATATACATATGTATGTATGTATATGAGTGAATAAGTACATAAGGACGAAACAGCACACCTTAAGCATCATTACTTTCTTGAATGTCTTCAGTTGCAAGATTTATGATTAAGTGAAATGCATTCAGACAAAAACTCAGCTTTCATTATCTGCTTAATATTTCACATTTTTGCCTGTCTTTTATGATATTGACATTTTGGTCGCGGGCCTGTCAATCGCTTGGCAAATGGACCGTTGCTGAAGATGTGCAACAAGAGATGTGATTGGGTGTGTGTGTGTGTGATGAATGAATGCATTTTATGCGAAATTTGATTAAGGCAACTCGTTGCTGGTGGCATGCTTAAAAAGTGCTATCTTTGTGAAAATAAAGCAACATATTTATGTGGATGTGTGTGCGTATGCATTCAGCGGTTGCTGCGGTTAATTTGCATCGCACGCAAAGCATAAATTGAATTAAGAGCGCATAAAAGTTGCTGCAAGTGTGCATAACGTAAATGAGAGTGTAAAAAAGCGAATGCTCAGAATTTTATATATAAAATCAGAAATATGTGGTTATTTAATTAAATGTGTGTCGAAAAGCAGAATAAAACAATCGGAGCGACGTTTTTTGTGGATCTGCATACGCGCATTGATTAATATATGCAAAATCAGGGTAAATCTTGAATATTGTGTTTAAGCTTTCTAAATAAAGACAGGTTTTATTTAATTTGTTAAGTAGAGTTGGGAATGTGTTGCTATAATTGGGGAATTATATTGTGCCAAAAAAAGTACCCGGAAATTGTAAATAATGTGCAAAATATTTAATTATTCTTCAATATTTATTTTGTCATCTTCAAAGTAATCCCCATCAGAATGCTGGCATACACTTATGCCAACGATTTTTTCAGTCCTCGAAACACTTGAACTAAATAATTCGAACGGACTCGCGAGAGATGTCGAGCTCTCTTGCCATCTCTAACACTTGCTTGACGATTTTCAAGCACCAATCCTTCACTTTTTTAATATTTTTCTTAGTTGAAGGTTTCGAAGTTCGTCCAGAACGAGGAATATCTTCAACGATCTCTCGACCGTCTATGAAGGCTTTGTACCACTCGTAGGCTTATGTTTTTAATAAAACTAAATCACCGTAAATGATCGAGGGCGGTGTTCTCTGAAGTGTAAACAATTTTTTTTTGTCATATGAGTTATTTTCCATAAAATACCCAAATTATAGCAATATTCGCAACAGACTCACATACATATTTGTATTAAATAAGCAGGTAAGGCAAATGTAAATACTACCATGAATATATTTTTCACACTTTGAATTTATAGCATATCCTAAAATATTTCTCTAAACAAATCAACAGCCACGTGCAAGACTTTTAATGTGCTCCACTTCGACTGCTAACAAAGGGTAAATAATCTGGCGCATTAATATTAACCATAACCGTTCCGTTGTTGAAATAAAAAAAATTGTCTAATTAAGACATGTTAACGCGCAGACTAAAATGTCAACTGATCGGCCCACAAATTAGCATTTTTGATTGAGCAATTAAAGTTTTTACGATTATTTGGACGCCAGAAATGGGTTTCGTGCGTTTGCAATCCGCTTTGAAATCACATGAGGTTTTTTTGTGTTCCTTTGATCTTATCAAAAACATGCACCAATTGATACGCCTAATTAGTGTTGGAATAAAGAGCACATGTTTTCCTGATTTTTTAATAAAAATAAAATTCATTTTTAAGTCAAATCGAACTTAAAATTCATTAAAAATAATTGGTAATATTTGTTTTAGATTGGCTTTGCTAAAGGCACATACATATATACATATA
The DNA here is from genome assembly GCF_024586455.1 of Bactrocera neohumeralis. Classification (NCBI taxonomy): domain Eukaryota; kingdom Metazoa; phylum Arthropoda; class Insecta; order Diptera; family Tephritidae; genus Bactrocera; species Bactrocera neohumeralis. Next base: position 2,487,122 of record NC_065923.1, read on the forward strand.
TTCCAACCGATAAATCATTATGTGGCGTCAACAAGCCATTATTCATTATTAAATTGTGGCTTGGAAAAACTAATAATTATCACTGCAATTAGTTGTATAAAACTAGTCACAAATTAATCATCACACATACAAACTAAAATACAACCATGCACGCTGGCCATTTATCACAAGCGAGATCTATTAAAACCAGCGCAAACGACAACCACTAATTCAATTTGCAATTTTCATTAAATGTTCCGCTATTGACTAGCAGCTGAATGAAATTCAACATATGTATGTATATGTATGTTTGTATATGTACCCATGAATAGGCGAGCAAGATTTTCAATTGAGCTTGGCTAAAAATGCAAATAATCCTGTTTCTCCTAGTTGACAGCTGAATGGAATTTTTTGGTAAATTTTAATTGAATAAACGTGAAAACTGACGTGAATTTACTAATGAAATCGAAATAATATCTAGGGGTGAATGTGGATTGATTTTTTGATTCGAATTGAATGCTATCCGGTTATTAGAATTGCCCTCCGAATCTGTTATATAACATTTACATTTATCCTATCTTTTACTAAGCTTAACTTGTTATGTGTGAGATAAGATAACATGGTTGTAATGGATGTAATTGGGTATAGTTATGCTTCTGGGTAGGCAGTTACAGTCGTAGGGCTATACTCAATTCCTCCTTTAGGGCTCTCGCCACGCACTCTGGAGGTCTGGATACCAACCCGTGCGCAACCTGGCTTCACGGCTAAAAGAGAGGAAGCTTCAGCGGAGCCACGCCGATATATTCGGTTAAAGCGTCCGCTGAAGTCTAATTGCAGTGTCTTTTCTCTGGAGGTGATTCCCTAATATTTCCATCCAGCTATATGATCCGGAGGCATGGACAATGACATTATCTGATAAGTCGGCCTTAGGAGTTTTCAAGAGAAAAGTTCTGCAGAAGATTTATTTTCCTTTGCGCATTGGCAACGGCGAGTACCGCACCCGATAGAACACATTGACATAGTTTAGCGAATCAAAAGACTGGATGGAAGAGAAGAATCTAACTTTGAAGGTTTTCGATTCAGTAACCGCCGGTGGAAGCAGAGGAAGGGGAAGATATCCATTCCATTGGAGAGTAGGAAGAATTTCAATAAAACCAGCTATTGTCATCAAACGAAATTACTTAGTGAACGACCCATTACCTTGAGCAGTGGATATATGACGTGTGATATGGATACAGTTCGTTCAAAATATGGTTTTTGTTTTTCGCTAATTAAATGATTTAATGAAAAAATATCAGAGACACAAACATACATACATATAATATATGGTTTGGCTAACCCACTAGTACCGTTGGCGGTGCCATGAAAATCCTATAAATCTACGACAATTATATTTCAAGTGAAAAAGGAAAAATTTGTGATTTCTCCAAAGTTGTCAACCAAAACGGTTGATGCAAAATTGATTACTTCAATATTTGTTTACTCGTTATTTATGTATTTATTTATTGTTTGTTTTGGCAAATAAACGCAGCGGTTACTTATGTAGTGCGCTCCATCAAACCTTTTACTTCAGCTTGTCGGGACCCCAATCAGGTGGCGCTGCAACCGTAAGTGAGCAGTTGTCAGACGGGCATAGCGACGACAGTCGAGTTCCCCATCACGCTTATCTTGTTAACGATAACGACTACGTGGCTCAGAAAGCACAGCATGGCTGTAAGCGCGAGTCATTTGCACCGCCAACCTGTGCATACACACATATCACCTTTATACACTATATATGTATATATGAATGGGGGTCTTGCTACTTGCTGGGCTGGAGAGAGCATGTATGTAGCTGTGGCGGCGCTTTTTCTTGCTGTTGTAGGTGTGTCACAACCAGCGACGCATTTGTCGCGTAAATGGAAATGCAAATGTGGAGCTCATGCGTGCTTGAAACACACACACACGCACTCATACATACATACATACTTCGAGTAGAGTGTAAGTCAGTGGGTCTCATAGCCTCAGGTGCCGGTAGCAATTTGGGCTGTGCCAGCAACGCCGCTACATCTGCATGCATAAGTAATCTGTGTATGTGCTTGAGTGCGTTGATCGCATTTCCTCACTTATTTATATGAGGCTTACCCACATATACGCAAACACGCATATTTGTGCGCATATATGATAAATATAGTAGAAGCTCTGTGTGTCACCCGGCCGTTTTCAGGCCTACTGACTTGCTCCCCTAGTTTCATGCGGTACGAAATTCGCTGCTTTTCCCCCTTATTTTCTTATTTGCACCTTTGTACTTTTCATTACGCTTAGGCGGGTTAACGCTTCTTGCCTTTGTCGACCGCCTTTCGGCACGTGCTCCGGCAGCACCAGCCGAGACAGCGGCAGCGACAATATTTGTGCGCCTTCATTGTTTCTGGCATGTAACCAGTTTAGCAGCCAGCAGGCCTCCAGCTCATCTGCGGTTAATGCTCATTGCATATCTCATGAATAATAATAAAGTAAAATTACTTTATGAGTATGTAAGCGTCTTTGCATTTCCCATGTACTCGCAGGCCACAGCAACAACAACATAAAGCCAAACGCTTCCTCCTGAATTTGAGGTGTTTTTGTTTTGACTTCTGCTGGGACTTCCTCGGTTTAGTTTTTGTTGGTGTTCATTGTTTTTGTGCTTGACTTGTGGCACACCGCAGTGGCACGCATTACTCAAATGCGAGAATTGAACGTTGCGCATTTTGCTTGGGGTCTAAATGCCTTACATTTTGGCTATGGTCGAATCGCTTTTAATTTTATTTTGTTTAATATTGATAAGCCAATTTTCATATAAACTATGTTAATTCACTTTCTTAACGCATAAGAAAAAACTAACTAAATAATTTCATCCAAAACGGTAAACAACTTGATTTTAATGTAGATTGTTGTTGTTGATTGTCATTGAAAAAGTCTTATATTATATGAATAAAATGAAGAAAATCATTCATTCAAATGATTTGCATATAAATCATGTTTCTGAAACAAGTAGGGCGGAACCGAAAATTAAGTATTTTATATCTTATATTTCGGCATTTTAGAACAAAAACCAATATTATTCAACAAAAATTGCTTAGTTTTTTTGAAATATTCTGAACCAAGTGTCGAAGCACTTTTGCCACTCTGGTTGAGGTATCTCAAAATTATGCATTCAGAACGCTCTAACTGCCTCTTCAGGTGTCGAAAAACGTTGACTTCTTGTTTATCTTTAACGTACGGAAATAAGAAGAAGTCATTCGGTGTCAAGGCAGGACTTAAGGAGGATTACTCATCAAATCAATGTTTTGAGTGCTCAAATATGCTGTTGCAGTCAGTCGATGTGTGAGAGCTCGCTTTGTCGTTGTGAAGAGCCATTCGTCTTCGGCGGTTGGGTTTCTGATTACCTCTCAAAATTTACTATCTTGCGTTGTTTTAGTGTTACCCACGATGATGTATTATGGAAATGAGCGTCGGAAGTCAACGATCGTCATTAGATAAAATTAACCTTAAATTGCCTTAATTATTGCTCGAGACATCCACAGTTAATAAAAAAATAATCCGATTTCAACACTTTTCGGAAAATAGTTTCTCAAGGAGTTTTACCTGTGTAAAGTTTTGTTCCCATATATTTTCTTACTTTGTGAGTTATATATTGAAAGGTAAAGAGAGATTTTTATAGTGATTTTTTTCCCACCATATCTATTTTTAATTTCTTTACTAAATTTGACATTTCTATTTGTCTCGCTTGAAGATTTATCTTATAAATATGTAAAATTATTGGATATATTTATTAATTTTGTATATAAATACTTAAACTTTCCTCAAGATAAATATTATTTGAGTATACAAATGTTTAAACTTGGTAATATTTGTATACCTTTTATTATGCAATTTGTAGAACGTACTGTTAAACAAACTATATTCGAAGTCAAACTATTGTACTACAAAACAGTAAACTGTATGTAAGACATTCTATTATTTTATTGTAGGAACAACTGCAATATAGACACCCTGACTCATACCAGCATACCAACAATGAACAATGCCAAACTCTTTTAAGTTCAGGACAAATTAACAGCCAACACAAAATCCTATTGTATACTAAATGGCACACAAAACTAACAAATTTGCTTATATGAGTGACCAAGTTAATAAGACCCACTAGGAAAATTATGCAAAAATTATATTTTGGGATTGATTCAAGTATGCTTTTGTAATATTACTTTTTCAATTTATCTTCCCACTTGCCTTTAGATATAAAATTAGTTGTTGATACCGATGAATTTGGATGTTAGTGATATAAGTATCCATGCTTATAATTTTTACTCAGCTTTGCTTAAATTTTTTAGCGCCCATAATATATGTCCGTTCGAAGGACGAAACTGAATGTTAGATGACCTCAATTGACCATTGAAGAAAAGTCTCCCGACTTTGGAAAAATTCCTTTTTTTATTCAACTTGAAGAGAACTTTCAATGATTTCAGCGTCCTCGATGCTCATTTCCCCTCGTTCAAATTTAGCCAACCACTTCTTAACGGCTGATTTCTCTGGTGCAGAGTCCAAATAATGGTAATCAACATTTTTTCCCCAAAAACCAATGATTAATTAACACATGAAGGTTGCACCTAACTAAAAATCAACTGGATTTAATTATGGTATCGACATCCATTCAAATTATTATATACATATTAGGGCAGCCAAGATGAAAAACCAATAAATCTTAGTTTTGCTCGTCGTTAGTTGATCTTAGTTTTCAAGAGTGTACTCAGATCAAATAAACACTTTGTATTTATTTATTTACTCATATAAAAAATATTCATAAATTCAAAATTAAATAAATAAATAATTCGGGTTAGTTATTTATTAGTAGTTATATATCATTTTAAACTCGTTCTCGTTTAAAATAAAACTTCGAGTGCTTCTGCTTTTCTACCGGTCCACAACTTATATTGGCGATATGCACCACATATAAACCCTGAATAATACAAAAACAATGTAAAAATGCAAAAAATAAAATTTCAAAACAGTAAAAGTGGCAAACTAGAAACAATGCCACATCGTAAAACTGACTACCAACAGCCACTGACTAACTGGTGGCAAGAACGTGTTATGCGCTTGCAGCAGATTTGCTGGCTTAGTATGGCGGCTGATTGTTGGTAAAAATAGTTGCAGAAGAGATAATAGTGTGGGAAAAAGCTCAATAAATGGCTAAGGAAAACAGAAAAATCAACTGTATGTGTGTTATAAAATTCTGAACTCAAAGGAGTTGTTAATACTGCATAGTTGTGGTGTTATTTTATGAGATAGACGGTAAATTTCTATGCAATTTTCAACTTTTCACAATAAAACGCCCTTATTTGCAATGCACAAGTGGCTGCCAAACGGCGCTATATGCCCTGAATGCCGAAAAAATATAGAAAAATATAAATGTATGTATGTAGCTTGCAACTGCAAGTGTGTGTAAGTGTGTCTTTCTACAAAACTAACAGCAGAGTCTAGTCAACTTTGTGGTCTGCGACTTTATTATGGCAAAAAGTCCGAGCGCTGCACAAAGTGGACACAACAGTCACATAGAAATATAATATCTGTATATATATGTATACATTTATGTATATATGCATATGTATGTGTCTGCTTGCACCAATATTCCATTTGCATGCATTTCACTGGCTCTTATCCGCCATAATCCTGCATGAGTAATGGGCACATGCACATTTTTCCATATTCAGCAGGAGTCAGTGATCACATACTAGTTCACACACACAGACATTTATTTGTATGTAAATGGCACATTTGAAGGCGTGGAGGCAATATGCAAGCACTTGATTACACAAGGTGATATTGACCCTGGTCATGAGCCGTTGACATGGCATAGACCTACTAAATCCCTTCATAATGCCACATTTAAGCATAAAATTTACTATTTTCCGCTCAATGTTGCAATCAAACTAAACATAGTTTCATATTTTTATTGCATAAGCACACAATGCAACATTGTTAAGCAAAAATAAATTCGTATTTCCTAATAAACGCCTTAGCATATTTGCCATAGTCTGGCGTCTAATAGTTGCCATAAGTCGCTTAGGTCGTCTGTTGCATTGAGGCAGAAAATTTATATTCACACCTATTGAGTACTTAAGTGGGAGTGAAATTCTGAGTTCGTAATTTATTAAGGGGAAACCATGATTTTGAAGAGGTGAATAACTACGACTTTGCATACAAAATAGCTCAATTTTGCGATTTCACATAATAATTCGAGTACTTATCACTTTTCTCTTTAAAATACTTTTTTTGTTCTTTCTTAAGATTTTTGTAGAGCGGCTTAATGAAATCCTTTGGCCTGCATAGGAATCGAAATGCTGTTCAGCCAATGCGCGTCCCATCAATGAAAACAAATAAAAACCGGAAGGGGCCAAGTCTGGTGAATGCTACGGGCAGAGTAGCAGCTACCAGCCCAGTAATTTGATTGTATCCTGAACCGATTTTGCTTTGTTTGCAGGCTCAGGTTCAAATGATCATTTATTTTCTGTATCGATTAAGTGTTTCGCCATGTTCTAGAAGTTCCTGATCCCAGCAAACACAGAGCATTGCTTTCTTACCGAATCGAACTGTTTACATATAAAATTTTGTATTTGCAACTCAAAAGCCTTTTCTTCACAGAATATGACTTATGATAGAAATAATGTATAATTTTGAACTTTTGGGGGGGAACCGTGGATCCGCCCTGCCCATTTTCCACAGTTTTCGATCTTTCCCATAGCTTTCAAACGGTCTGAAATGGTTTGTTATACAACATTTAACATGGCTGCCATTTACTTTTGACTCGAAGTGTCATCTTCATTCAATATTGCTTGCAGTTCGGCAGTTAGGTAAGGTAGATTAGTCTGGCAGGCTAGTAAGCCATGCATAGACCAGTTATAATCCTCAGCGATACCAGATGGAGTACCATACGTAGTCCAGGAATAGCAGTCAACCTTTGAAGTCATTAAGTTTTATATTCCCCTCTGGTTCATCACACCTCATGCTAACTTTTTATGTTTAAAATATCAATTTGGGTTGAAAATTCCCAGAGCTATGATAACAAAAAAATTAAATCGCCATAAAAAAGTATCGCACTTTATTTGTAAAAAGAACTTTCCAATACATTTAATACACACAAAGTCATAAATACCCACATTCATAATTCCTTGGCTTAATCCAATTCAACACAATAAAGCCTCGAACGTGAGCAGCGCGCATTCAACAGGTTGCTGTGAGCACATGTGGTATCCTCAGTCGCTCCACTGTACAAAATTATATACAAACGCGCACGTATCTACATATGTATATGTAAACACATATTTATATGTACACTTGTTCATTACTATGATTGGATGTTGCATGGGGGGGTAGACTTGCCTATTGGGGAATCACTTTCGCCCTCAGCCATGTGAAAGTAATGCCAACGGATTTAATTAAAAGCTCTGCAATCACAATGTAATAAATAATTAAAATGGGTGGTAGGGAAGGGCAGAGCTCGAGTAGAACCAAGCGTTTCATAAGCTCTAAGTTTATCAATTATACATTCAGTCTTGTGAGATGAAATTTACTAAATGATTATTTATAAAAATTTTCGTTCTTAAGGATTTTAGAGAGATATTTCCAAAAGCTACCACATTACGTGGTTGGAAGGTAAGATTGTATTGCTTGATTTGAAAGTTTTTAAATACATATATATCGGGGTTTCCAACAAGAATGATCGCAATTTGTCGATTCCAAGCCGTTCTCAAGAATTTGAACTGTCTCCAACCACAACCTGGCGGATTTTGAGAATGGTTTTGGGCTTGCATCCATATGAAATGGTTCTCATTCAAGAACTGCAGCCATTGGACCTTCGCAAACGTCGTGAATTTGCAGGTATTGCTTTGGAACAACTTCAAAACGATAAAGATTTTTTAAGAAAATCATCGTCTCCGATGAAGATCTCCTTCTTCTGAGTGGTGCGGTAAATAAACAATACTGTCGATTCTAGTGCGAAGAAAATCCACAAATCATAAATTGACAGTTTGATATGATTTTTGGTCTGGTGGAATTATCGGTCCGTACTTCTTCCGAAATGAAGCTGGTGACACCGTTATTGTCAATGTAGAGCGGATGAAAACCAACTTTTTATGATCTTGATCAACAATTTCATTGGTTTAGGAAATGTGGGTGAAAATTATGATGGAGGGGAAGGGCACATATCCCATTTTCTATGTATATCGTAAACTTCACATATTTAAGCTTTGTGTGTTCTTGAAATATATTATAGTTTCCTATGGAATAAGGGCGTGAGTCTCTTTTTTCAAACTCAGTAGTTCATGTGCTGATAAACACGTGGCTGCCTGCATGCTTTGTCGGATAATTTAAGGCATACTTTACAATATCCTCTTAATTTACCTTGTTCAGGATATAAGAAATTAAGTTTGTCAAGAAGCTTGTAATATTCAAAAAGAAATGTTGGAGACCCTAAAAAAAATAGTTTTAAATGATCAGCATGATCAACTGAGTCGACAACGTTCTTGAGATATCGACTTGAAATTTAGCTAATGTCTTTTTCTCCCTAAGAAGCTGCTCATTGTCGGTCTCGCCGATATCAAACTAATATAGCGAATAGCTGCCCTACAAGCTAAATGATCAAAATCAGGCCCTTGATTGGTAAACTTTTTTTTTTGACGGAGTTATTGTCCAAGGGCAACTGTACAACGTTTGAAATTATTTTATGGAAGCTTTTGTATTTGTAAAGGGTATTATTGCTTTGGTTTAAATGTTTCTGCTCGTTTTCAGTTGAAAACAAACGTTAGCTGAAACAAGTAAGGAAGGGCTAAGTTCGGGTGTCACCGAACATTTTATACTCTCGCATGATAAAGTGATAATCGAGATTTCATTATACGTCATTTACATATTTTTCAAATACCGTATTTTTGTAAAGTTTTATTCCGCTATCATCATTGGTTCCTAATGTACATATGTATATACTCGTATTATACAGAAAAGGCATCAGATGGAATTCAAAATAGCGTTATATTGGAAGAAGGCGTGGTTGTGAACCGATTTCACCCATATTTCGTACATGTCATCAGGGTGTTAAGAAAATATTATATACCGAATTTCATTGAAATCGGTCAAGTAGTTCCTGAGATATGGTTTTTGGTCCATAAGTGGGCGACGCCACACCCATTTTCAATTTTTAAAAAAAGTCTGGGTGCAGCTTCCTTCTGCAATTTCTTCCGTAAAATGTAGTGTTTCTGACGTTTTTTGTTAGTCCGTTAACGCACTTTTAGTGATTTTCAACATAACCTTTGTATTGGAGGTGGGCGTGGGTATTATCCGATTTCTTCCATTTTTGAACTGTATATGGCAATGCCTGAAGGAAACGACTCTGTAGAGGTTGGTTGACATAGCTATTGTAGTTTCTGAGATATGTACAAAAAACTTAGTAGGGGGCGGGACCACGCCCACTTTTCCAAAAAAAATACGTCCAAATATGCCCCTCCCTAATGCGATCCTTTGAGCCAAATTTCACTTTAATATCTTTATTAATGGCTTAGTTATGACACTTTATAGGTTTTCGGTTTTCGCCATTTTGTGGGCGTGGCAGTGGGCCGATTTTGCCCATCTTCGAACTTAATGGAGCCAAGAAATACGTGTACCAAGTTTCATCATGATATCTCAATTTTTACTCAAGTTACAGCTTGCACGGACGGACGGACAGACAGACATCCGGATTTCGACTCTACTCGTCACCCTGATCACTTTGGTATATATAACCCTATATCTGACTCTTTTAGTTTTAGGACTTACAAACAACCGTTATGTGAACAAAACTATAATACTCTCTTTAGCAGCATTGTTGCGAGAGTATAAAAAAATATAATATTAAACGCAATCACATGCGCCTATGGTGTAAAAAATGTCACATAAGTAATGAGATTGATATTGTCATATCAAAGGATATGGGCTCCCGTATAAATACCGACGACTTTTTTGTCTACGCTTAATTGTTATGTGAGGGCAGAGCAAAAAAGCTACTGGGACAGAATATACGCGCTTATGGTACAAACAAATATTTACTTATATTACCTTATTTACCTCCATATATGAATGCAGACGACAGCTGGCAACACGTGACGCGTCAAGTAAGTGGCTCAATAATGTGGAATCCGCAAAGGTTAGCGCTTGGCCGTTACGAAAAAGCGCAATCGGAGAGGAAGAAAAACTGCAGTTGATAGGGAATGCGATCGCTGGGCAGCGCGGAGTTGGATGCAGTGAAAATCCAATTTCCAGTTGCCATTTATGGTATTTGTGAATGCATTGATTGAACCGGGCAGTTGCGCGCGCGCTGCAGATGACTTTGATAAGGGACGATTGCGGCGCAGTGTGAACATCCTATAGATTGTATGGCGCGTTGTTGTTGTTTTACTTCTCTAAAGTGTTAAAGCTCTTAATGCATTGCGTTTATAATAATACATAACAGCGTTGGCAGGCGATGCATTGTGGTATTTAATGCTTGTAGTTACTTGCAACGCAGAATCAGCACGCCAGACGAGACGCAGACACCCGACGCTGCACTGGACACGAGGCTGTAAGGACAGGCAATGCGTGAAATGAAAAAGTAGCAGCGTGAAATCGGATCAACAACAATAATCAACCGGCGGCAACAATAACTTAAAGTGATTGCATTAAGTGGGCTGTGGGGGGATGTTATGAAACAAAGGAAAAATCAAAAACAAAAAAGATAATGTAAACCCTATCGACATCAGTTGAGAAAACATTAACGTTGCTTTTGTTGGCATTACGTCCATCCATTGCTTGGCATGCTGTTGAAAAAGGCGCCCGTTAACAAACAATTCCTGCAACTGCGCTCCACGGCAATGTCGCATTTCAGTTATATAACAAAAACAAATGAGGCCAAAAGCAAACAAAGAAATTTTCTCGGAAACAAAGAGGCCATAATAACCATGACTGTGGAGAACAATAGCGGACATGCGACTGAATGCAACATTTGGAAAATGAAGGGGCCGACAACTGCAACGCATTTACGCAACGAAATTATACAGTAGCAGCAACTAAAGCCGGTCACATCTATATCTATCACGCAATGAGTCAACGGAATCTGTGGAGCAAAAGCCTTTAAGGAAAGAAAATAACTTTCTGTGAAACTGAAAATAGGAAATAGGCTGGAGGAGAATGTTAGTCGTTGAGCGAAACTGTGTTCCACTTTGAACGATTTGTTAGTGGATCTGTAAAATGTCAGGATCTCCAAAGAGTATGCTGCTATCATACATATATAGTAAAGTGGTTTAACTATCTAGTTTCTTATCATTTGAGAATCGTGGAATTACCAGAAAATATTATATGTGATATACTTATATATAGTTAATACACTCAAGTTGAGTCGAGTTAACCGGACGAACATGGACAAATTTCCGTTTGGCAGTATATACGAGAACTAGTTCCTAGGTTTTTGAGATATTTACTAAGAAGCTGTTCATTTATCAGCTCTTTTATATAAGAAGGTATTTTCACAAAACTTGACACAGATTACTAGGCAATGCAGCCCTACGTTCTCCGAACCCATATTTCAGATTGGACCAGTATACATAGCGTATAGCTGACATACATATTCCTTTATGATATAAGAAATGCACCTATGAAAGGTAAAAGAGCTTCGGTGCCCACGCAGAGGAAGCTTTTGTAAAAGATTATCTAAATATTTTAAGGGAGTCTTTCAGCGAATGAAGGGTAAGGTGGTTTCTGGAGTGTTGATATTTGGTATGAACTTATGATTCTCGATGTGCTTATTACAGTATGAAAGTAAAAATATATGGCAACTCTATCCGTTCAACTCAAGTGCTGAAGATTTTTAGATTTCGCACTCATACCTTCTTCATTTGGAAGGGCTCTTCTTACGATATTCCTCGAACAAAAATCCAAAACACCGTGATTACTTTCAATTTCTACGTCATTTAGCTGAGCGAATTGAGTACATTGGCGGCAATTGTTCCATCGACTTAGCAAAACCGCTAAGCCGAAAATATATCAACACCTATGTTGCGCAAAACTGCATAAAACCCAGACATGCCACATACAGGGTCGGTGTAAGTTGCCCAACAACTGGACCATTTGGCAGACAACAAAGAGAGAACTCCACAACCGCAACATGCAATAGATGCGAAGACAACTTACCGGACCATGTATGCAGTTAGGTACTCCCACCACCACAGTAACATGTGCCTAAGCGTTTGAATGCCGATGTCCCGTTTCACAACACGGCCTACAATGCTTCTAGTAATGGCATAAATTTGTCTCTTGCACATTTGTCGCGTCATTCATTGTTGCTCGTTCGCTTAGCACGGTCATAACACCAAAATACAGTTAAGTCTGCGCACGCAAGCAATCACATACAAGTGTTATGCAGCACACCAAAGCCTCACTCATTGACTTTTACTATCCCCTTTCGGAGGATAACGTGCGGTACGCTCGGCCTTTTTGCCGCGCAAACACGCCGGCGATAAGTGAAAATCTAATCAATGAAGTGCTTGCCTCCGTTACACCAACACACACTCACACACAGTCTTTAAAGCTACAAGCATCAGCTTTTGTTCTGCTCTGTGACGCTGACAGCGATGTCGACGCCCACGTCAACGCTTCAACACTGCCGCCGAGCAGTAATAGACGCTGACGACTTTGTTTACACGCCGCGCTCTCAGTTGACTTTTGCTTTGTGTTTGTTTGGCTTTGCTTTTGCTTTTGACTGTGCTTTTGCTGGTGACTACTTCAATTTATTGCCTCATTGTAATTTCACTCTCGCCGTTCACCAACTTTTACGCACAACAACTTGTATGAATGCCAACACAGGGGCGGTTCAGAGATAGTACTGCGCCAGTTGCAAAAAAGTCTGTAAAGAATATTTGGTAGATATAGTGGACTTTTGCACGAGATAGACACAAGTGATCAGGATGACGAGACGAGTTGAAATCCGGGTGGCTAGCCGTTCGTGCAAGCGATAACTTCAGTAAAAATTAAGCTAATTTGATGAAAATTCGTACATCTGTTCTTTGACACCCGAGGAAGTTTGGACGCAATCGGCTCATTGCCATGTCCATAAAGTGCCATAATAAAGATACAAACGATATCTGTGTGGCAAAAATTTTTTAGAAGTGGGCGTTACTCCTACCTCTAAAGTACTCAAGCTAATTCAGCGATTCTGAGATAAAGTCGTTTTGCTGCTTCTTCTTATATTTCGAAAATTGATAAAATGAAATGGTTTTTTATACCACGCTCACTCCCCATAAAACGGTTATGTTGAAAACTATTAAAAGTGTGATAACAGACTGAATAAACATGCCACAGGCATTGAATATCAGTTTAGATATAGTATTCTAAATCTTCTGAAAATTATTTATATTTATTCACACGATATTTCAAAATTCTTAATTAATTTTTCAAAATCTACATATGTCCTTCCCCACAGAGTAGTTCTTATTGGCATCAAAACACTTGTCCCAATGTGTTTTTTTTTTCAATCCTCGAAACAGTTGTTAAAGTTTGAGTTTGCTGAATAGCTAGGAGTCACATGGAGCCAAATCAGACGAATTCGGTGGTTGCGGCACTATGATTTGGCAAAAAAACTCACGAAGAACCAACGCGGTATGCGACGGTGCATTATCGTGGTGCAAAAACCAAGAGTTGTCGGTCAAATAGTATTCGTTTTTGACACATACTTCGATAATCGGAGTAAACTGTTAACATGACCTTGATTTTTAATCTACTTTGACGTGGTTTTTTTCGGCCTCGGCTCACCTTTGGCACGATATTCCTCAGCATAGATCCAAGACTTATCGTCAGTAATAAGCCATTTCATGACATCCTGGTAGTCGTAAAGCATTGTTTCACAGACGATGTTTCTCGAAAAAATTTAGTGATTTTGGAACCCATTATTCTTTCACTTTTCTTAGGCCCAAATGATTTTTCAAAATGGCTTTCAGTGATCCTTCCGATATTCCAACGATGCCAGTACGATCTCTGGCTGTCAATCGTCGATTCTCAAGCACCAATTCTTGCGCTCTCGACCCTATTTGAATAACTTGTACCAAACAAAAACACCTGTTTGCGACAAACAATTATCACCGAAGGATTTTCGCCTCGAATTTAAATTAAAAAGTCTTACTATTTTTTGTACTCAGTAGTATTTCCGATTCCTAAAACGTAGGTTCAACATTTGTGAAGTTCTTGGCTCTTAAGATTGAAGTTTTTTAAAAGGGATATTAGATTAGATCGAAGTTTGAGGAAATTTGAGAAAAAAAGTTGAAGAAGAAAAAGTTTATCTGTGCTACTATCCTATATAATTCAGAGATCAAATCTCAGGTAAATGTATTCAAGACATATCAAATATTCTTAAACTTCGATGATATCGAAGTTCAAGGAACGAAAAAGCAAGAGAACTCATGAACTCGCCCTTAAATTCACCCACAAAATGTTAGATAGAAGGCAAAAACCAAAGTATACATTAGTGGCAAGAAAGTGTGGCAACTACACACCCACCGAGCCACTACTCACTCACTCAGCCAGAATGTAACAAAGTTGTGACAGGCGCATAAGCGACGAATGAACAGTCAACTGAGCAACTGTCGTGCCGAACGCCGGCAGCAGCCTTCGAACAAGAAAATATGCCGACAAACGGAACACCACCAGACAGACAATGGGCCAAGCGAGGCGCCACCAATAAACTTTTGCAGTCAACACACGCGAAGCGCCGGGTGTGAGCAGCGATGGAGAGCCCATTCATTGTTCAGCCAATTTGCAAATCATTGTCAGCATTGTTGCCATTGTTTCTGCACTTACGGTCGTTGTCAATGTAATATCGTATGTTTGTTGTTGTTTGTGGGGAAAATGCCGGTCGTAATGCCGTGGTTCCATTCAGCTAACGTCATAAATAGTTGACATAACGAACCTGACGGCGTCGCTGTTGACGTTGACGACGACAACGACGATGACGGCGACAACGCTAACGACTGAGTGGGGCAGCGCAGCTGATGTTGTTGTAGTCTACGCGGATGTTAGCTGTGCGAATGTGCGGCCGTTCTTGCCGTTATGACTGTTGGTGTCGTCAACATAATGTTGTCGTACTTGATCGTCTATTGTTTACGCGCTGTGTGTGACTGCTTGGCGAAGGACTGAAAGGATGCGCAAGCATAAATACATACACACATGCACACTTAAATATACATATGAATGAATATTGAAATGTGGCAAGCGTGCATAAATGAGCGAATTGTTGTCGTGATGCTCATAATCGCTGATAACGCAACGCGAAAGCTTGTAATGTGCAAACTTGCTTGCTGCTTGTTGGCGACTTCCGTCAGTTGGCAGGAAATGACGTACTGCAGACGAATATTGTGTGGGTGTAGATGTATTTGTATATGTGCGCTTGCATACATTAAAGCGGAGAAAGAATTGTGGGGGAGCAAGAGCTGATAACAGATACTTTATATGTTGATGAAGTTCGCCCAGGCGAAGGCGATTTCATTAACCCTTGTAAATCAGTAAGGGTACTTTTTGTATGCAGAAGTTGTTTGGAAGAAACAAGGATTCGGTACTTTGTATATAATTTGAGAATGAAAACTTGTGGTAGGTATTAGAGATTATTACAATTTGAACCCGTAAAACAAGTTTGAGAGTTCGCCTCCCAATTGATTTATGAAATATAAATTTGTTATTTTTTTTTATTCCAAGCAAGGAATTAGCAGTATACAATTCATGTATCAAGTGCGTACATTACTACTTCGATTCTCATTTTTTAATTATAGGGATTCAATAGAGGAGTTCAAGTCTCGTTAAAGCTATTAACAGTACTATTGCTTCCTCTTTTGCACTGCGAAAAGCACGGGAGTCGCCTGGAGCTATAAAAATAATTAACGGAAGTTAATTGGCATTCTGACGAGGTCTAGTTGACATATTTTTTGGGTTTAGAAAATTAATTCTAAATTCTCATGTTTATTGTGGGATCTGGATTCCATTACATATATGTATGTAGTTTACATTACAGGAGGAAAGTTTAGGTTAGTTAATTTCCGGACAATTTCAATGCACTATTATTAGGTGTTTCTTGTTTTGACATCAGAAACATTGATAGAATCTACGTTTAGAGCTCTTTTCAACGATGCTATAGCGGATCTTGACAACTCAAATAGTATGGCTCGATTAGAGATATTTTCCATTCTGCATTATTATTGGCGATTGTGCTGTTTCGAAATGATTACTATTTCTTCCAAAATTACTTTCTTCAATATATAAATTTTTCCAACTGTTTTCGAAGTACTGACCAATGATAACTTTTTCGAAAATATGTTAATACCCTGAACAGGCTACATCAAGTTTACTTGAAATTTTGTAATATCCAGAAGGGAAAGTCGGAGACCCTAGAAAATATTTATATAACAAAATATATAAAATAATAATCGGCGTGACGAGTTGAGTCGACTTAGCTATGTCAGTATATCTTTTTCTATATCCGCGGTATATAGTACTCAAATTTTGAGATATCGATCTGAAACTTTACACAGGCGGTTTTTTCTACAAGAAGCAGCTCAGGAGTCGGAAACGCCAATATCAGACCACTATGTGTAGTACAATCTTAACGATTGATATCAAGTTTTTATATGGTAAACTTTTATTTGTTTCGTTTCGACTCACGGGTAGATTTAGTATAAAAACTGAAAATTATTTCGTAAACAATATGGCATACCAAGATTATAGTGCTTAATCCCAAATTTTTAAGGAATAATTAAGGTTACATTGACCACTGTATTTTGTGATGTCAAAAAAGAACAGAAAATTCTCGAAAGAATTAAAAAATCGTTATATCTCTGGTTATAAAAAGACACAAGATGCGTAAAAATATTTGCTACAGCAATATGGGTTAAACATTATGATAATAATATAAACGCTTCACGTGGCGCCAATATTGCTAATGACACTGCAGCGGGTCTATCACAGTTTTTAATAAGCCAAGCAGAAGAATTCGCGCCGTAATGCAATTTTTGTCGC
Organism: Bactrocera neohumeralis; assembly: GCF_024586455.1. Taxonomy (NCBI): domain Eukaryota; kingdom Metazoa; phylum Arthropoda; class Insecta; order Diptera; family Tephritidae; genus Bactrocera; species Bactrocera neohumeralis. The sequence continues at coordinate 2,504,171 of NC_065923.1, forward strand.
ATTGCCAATGAGACATAATACAGACATACTTAACTACATACATACATACATACATATAATAAAAAGGGAAAAATCATTCCCTCATGTGGATAGTGAAAACGCCGTGTCACAGTTAACGTCTGCGACACCGAGAAGAGCAGCGCCGTTGCTGCGCGCAGAACGCCAACTCATGCCGGCTGCTGAGCTGTTGGTCGCAGCCATCAGGCCAGTCAAGCTACTTCACTCTCACTTAACTTTGCCGGCTCGCTGGAGGCGCAGCACACAAAAAACAAAAACAATTTGCTTGTTTGTTGATATCACCATAGCGGACAGTTGGCTTTGTTTGCATTTCTCTTTGTTTTTGTATTCACACATTTGCTTTTTGCCTTTGCACGTTAGAAGCTTTAAGTGTTTTGGCTCGCTGTTTTTGTCGGCGATTCTCTGCCTACAAGTCACACACAAGAGTGCGCCGCCGAACCGACTATGACTTGTGCTGTGTCTCAGCGCCAGCCTCTGTCACCCACATAAGCAAACAGAAGAAACACTAGCGAATATCTATGTATATTCAAAAGCTTCGCTTCAATACCTTGTTGCTGTCGAGGAACTCACTATGAACCACTTGACTGGTGGCTGGCTGGCCTGCACTGCTGCTTGGCGCTATGAGCTTCTGCGCCCACGTTGCTGCTGCGCCGTCGACGCTGCTGTCTCTTAGCTGCTCCGTCGCTTGGTCACACTCAGCGCGTCTGTGTGTGTGTTTGCGTGTAGTTGGCGGCGGCTCTGTGCCATTGCTGCTTGACTTTGGCTTTTGCTCTGTCTCGGTGGTTCGTCGCTTTTTGCCGGGGGCTTCCTCGCTTTGCGGCCTGTTGTGTGTGTGCTTCTTTCATGCTTTTTGCCCTCGCTTCGTTGACTTTGTTGTCGCCACTACTGCCTGCTCGTTGCCTTTCGCCACTGACGGCGCTGCTATCATTGCTTCTGCCTCTGCTGCTGCCACTGCTGTTGCGGCTGCCTCGGCCTGTTTGGCAGCTGACTTGTGCTTGTGTGTTTTACTGCTTTACTGTTTTGCTGTTTTCTGTTTTGCTTTGGGGTATCATCGTTGTGGCCGTGCACGGCCTGCTTCAGTCTGTCGTTTGACGTGCACAGAGGCGGCATTGAAGCGGCATTGAAGCGGAGTAGCAAGTGTGATTCTACACGATTCGCTAGCGAACGGCATACAAGCGTGCGTTTCCCACTCGTAAACGTTATACTCGTTGCCATTGGCATCGCTCGGCGAATGTGAGCCAGACCAAAAGCAACAATAACAAAAAAGTGATGAAGAAGACGCAAACAAACCCGGAGTAGTGATTGGCAAAGTTGGAATCGACAACAAAAAAGTGTTTAAAAATAAAACGAATAGCTGATGCTGTGTATGAAATTCCATTATTGATAAAAAAGGCGCGCGAATTTCGGTTCGTTGACGTTTTTTGCTGTCATATGGTGCTATGCTGCAGTGAAGGTGGGTGATGGAAGCTGTCAGTATAATGCGATAATGCCGAAAGTGTGTGAATTAATAATATTGAAATCAACAAAAAAGTTGTAGTTGTGCACACATGTGTAGTTATTTATGTATGTGGCGCGAAAAAAGTAAACACAAGTTACTATTGCATGAAGAAGTGTGAATTTTTTACGAAAAAGCACATGCAAGAGCAAAAAATTTAAAAATTAAATGTAATTAATCTAAATGTTTGCATCGAAATCAAAGCAAACGTTGTAAGCGTTAAAAAATATAAATATCGTTTATTGTTTTAAGTGAATATTCGAAATTTTTTTGTGATCCTAATGAATGAAAAAAGATGAAAAGTGAAAAAATATCGTTTTTATTGCCTTTCGACATTTTTCCATGCTCTTAATGAATCAAAAAAAAAAATTAAAAATTTGAAAAGTTTGTGTTTTTAATTTTATGTTACTCAAAAGCCTGGAAAACTAAAATTAAAATATTAAAAAATACAAAAACAATTGATGAGTTGTAAAAAGGAATTAAAATAAAAAGTTTAACTTTCGCTGACTGTGATAAAAAATTCGTGTACATTGAATTATTTTTTTGAAATATTTTTGAATGCGGCACTCAAATCATGAAAGATAACAGCTTTGGGATTATAACAAAATTAAGCGCATCAGTGATCAAATTCTTATTGGAAAAATTGTTTTTTAGAAACTGTTTCATAACTATATTTTTACATTAAAAAAGTTCGGAAAGAGTACGATTGTTATAATAACTGAAAAATTATATATAAACTTACGATTGATATATGTATTACAAATCAAAGCTGTTCATAAGTAATAATCGTTTTTGTACAATTAGTTTAGATTTTTTTGTTGTATATAACGAGATTATTAAAATAAAATGGTACGAAAGTTTTTTATACTAACAAAATAACCAAACATGTCTGTTCCGATCTTTGTAGGAGTTTTTTCATTCATTTCAATAATAGTTATACCCTGAGCAGGGTATAAATGTATGTATATATATACATAAATATACATATATACATATGTATACATGTATATACTGTATACCATAAAGTTTGCCACGAAGTGTGTGACACCCAGAAGTAAAAGTCCGATTGTATGTATATAAATGATCAGCATGACTAGCTGAGTCGATTTAGCCACGCCCGTTAATCCCTTTGTATATACGCGAAGTAAACCTCATCTGAAAATTTGCACACTCCCATTTCTCACCAAGAAGATGCTCATTTGTCGGAACCGCCAGTATCAGACAATTATAGAATATAGCTGTCAGACAAACTGACTAATCAAATTTAAGACCTTGTAAGGACAACTTTTATATTTGGCAAGGCATCTTCACGAGACTCGACATAGATTATTATGTACCACATCGTAACGATCTCCGAAAATATTGTTCAGATCTGACCACCGAACCACAGTTAACCTGTATTCTTGTTTTTTAACCTTATTATCTTGCAACATGTTGCTACAGAGTATAATCGAAGAACTGTCACGCTCACAAAATGCCTTTAACAGAAAACGTATAAAGGCCACTAATCAGCAGGAAAGATTTTGGTAAGAGTGGGCGTAGCCCCGCCTTCTAATAGGTTCAATGTAAATATCTCCTAGATCCCTATTGACACTGCAAAAATAGTTGACATCGAAAGATAACCCCGTCCACTCCCGATATAACGGTACTGTTCAAAACTATTACAAGTGCTATAAATCAATAACTAAATACGACAGAGGCATAAAATTTTACACCCCCGATGGTATGAAAGGGCTTTATGGGAGCATGGGGCAAAATTGCAAGATGAGCGTGGCACCGCCCATTATTATTTAAAATCACATATTTAGAGACCCGAACGACCGATTTTAACTAAATTTGGTACATGAGATTTTGTCACAGTTCGAAAATAGACGAACTTCGACAACAACCTCGCCTACTTCCATAGCTCATTTTTAATTCCAATTGGTGTGTCTGTGTGCAAGAAATGGATTGAAACGGGTCAATACTTCCACGAGCCCTCATATACCTAATATAAAGGTTTTCGAACTTCCGATTAACTTTATTCCGCATATATCGACCAACATGTGAGCATGTTTTACTCATAACAGTGTATCTTTCTAAATCCATCGCTCGATTCGAGGCAAAAGTGTGACATTTAAGGAAGAAATGTTGAGATGAGATGAGTCTATCTCATTTTCTGCTGTTTCTTTACACATTTGGTTTGGTTGATGAATCACTTCCTGTTCGAATATAAGGTCATTTTATTATTAAACAGCTGAATTCTAGTTTGTGCAACTACTTTCGAGCTAAAAAATCATAATCCCAAAAGTGTTTGGAATCCCCCAGGAATGAAATTCTGCTTGTTGTACTGGCAGTATTTGTTGTGTTCTTAAAAAATGTAGAGGTGACAGATTCTGAGAAGAATACATATCCTTGACACTAGTATTTATATTTCTTTTACTGAACTCCAATATGTCAAGCAATAATTTTCTGGAAATATAAGGTTTGTCATAAAAAATTTACGAGGTGAATGTATGGGAAGTAAACCAAAACTGGAACATGGAGCTTTTTGGTTATTTCCAAAAACTTCATATATTAACTTGGATTGAATTGATATTGAGAAACTTTTCATTATTTCGTAAGGGAAATGTGTTGAAGGTTAGGTCGAACTAAAAATTATTTTAAGTGATACTCAGAGATCCGAAACGAACTTTTCAATCTTCGAGGTAGTGCGATAATATACTTAAGTTAAATTAAATTTATTAAAATGGTGTAAACTAATGAATATGTACATATACTTATAAAGGAAGAGTTGATAATACGAATAATTAAACAACAAAGTCTAGTGGAAATAATAAATTAAGAGCATACATTTATTTTCATAGGTCAGGTGACGCTTGCCCTCGTCAAATTGTGAAAATACAAAAACAAAGAAATTAAATAAGAAATTTTAAATCGAAAATTGTGTACCGTAAATGTAAAGGTTTGGAATTAGAAAAAATAATAGCAGCAACGAGCAGAAGTTGTCACTTACACATCTATATATATTTATGTGTGCTTCGAATACTTTCAAATAAATAGTGCAAATCAGCAGAGCAACAACAACAAAAGTCACAGCACATGTGACACATTTGGAATTACTGTGACAAACAACAAAAATTGGATTAAAACAACATAACCGAAATAAAAGGTATGTACATTTATGTAAAAAATGAAGGAATGCAACTAAACTTTAGAAGCTTGGTATTTAAATACATATAAATACGTGTTAGACATACACAGTAAGGTTTAGTAAGCATAAGTATAAGTAAGATACACGTGATGATGGTATTTTCCTGACAGCGGGACTCATTTCTTTGAAAAAGTACAAACAAACATATGCACTAAAGTTTAATTAGGTTGTCACTCTAAGAAGTTTCCATAGATCTTCATAGTTTTTTTTATTAAATTCACAATACATTGGTTTTCTCAAAGTAATGAATACTCGGCAAATTTTTACAGGGTGCGCCTTATATATTTTCTCTACCGTAGCGTAGGGATTATATTTACTTGCAAGTCAGAAAAAAGTGTTTTTGGTGAATTTTCTTTGAATAGTAATTTTATTTAATAGATAAATAAAAAAAAATGTTCTGTTACAGATGTTAATGCACTTTTATAATTTGTGATTCATTAAGGTAAATTAGGATTACCTCCGATCTCCAGTAGGACCTCGAAAAAAAGTGTCTGGAGCACAAAAAATTTTGCTTAAAATTATCTCGAATCGAAAAACCAAAAAATTTAAGATTACCAGGGTTGCAAATAATAGGTTACAAATTTTTTTTTTTTTTTTTTTCAATCCCAAATTAAGAAAAAATTTAGTCCCGCATACCGGATTAAGAAAGAAAAAAATTTAATTCCACAAAAAGGATTTTAAATTTTAATCACAGCTAGAGCATTGAAAAAGAAATTTATACCAATCATTGAATTAAGATTTAAGCAATTTTTCATTATAAACATTTTTTTCGAGTTTGTATACTTCTTTCAAACATCTTGGATAAAAAATTAGTACGGTATTAAATATGAAAATCTATTTTTTAGAAATATCGTATATATGTATATTGATTAAAGATTCTTTTTAAGAACTAAATTTTTAATTTTTAAATCAAAGTTCTTGAAGGAAGGTCGTGTGAAAATTTCAAGCCAAATTGAAGAAATGTTTCTTTACATCTCTTAAAACAGGATTTCAATAGAACACATTTCGAGTTTTAAGAGCCGATTACACTAAGAAAAATACTATATTTTCGAGGCCATTTTCCGGTCAACTTAAAGTTTTCTTAGGGTATTCCTAAAAATACATATGTATGTACATAAGATATAAGCAAACAAAAAATTTGAAATTCAATGCCCTTAAACGCTACTATTTGGTTAAAATTTTTAGATTTCCTGAGTCAACCGATTAGTTATTAAAAAAAGGTGACATCCCCTATATAATTGAATATATAATGTTACAACATACTTATATTAAAGCGAAGCTAAAAAATTCAAAGTTTACCAAATATTGGGCACTGAACATGGGTTAGCTTTTAAATGTCACGGCGGAAAACTCTGCGACCTTCACATGCATTTATGTTTTGCTTAGCACGACAATTTATGGATAACAAATTGTGCAAATATCTTTATAAAAGAATTCCTAAATATGTTTATTTGATAAATAGTTGTAATGCAATCAGCTGCTAAACTGCTGTTTCTATGCACGTTTGTATATGTGTGTGTGTAGTTCCGCCACCGAATCATGCAACCTTAGCAGGCGCTACTGTGCAATCCGCATAGATATGCTGTTCTTATTGCTTTTGTTGTTGTGCGCTTATCGCTCCCAAGTATCTGCATAATAATTTAGTTTAGATTGAAATCTGGCGCTCAAGCGCACTTACCCAGCCTTTTTTCTGCTCTTTTGGTTCGTCTTCTCTGCTTCTAGTTGACTTTGTTGTAGGGTAGTATGAAGTTATTGTTGTTATTGTTATTTATTAACAAATATTTGCTTATCTAGTTTTGATTATTCTTTGTAGGCTTCTTTTTGATTTCCGTCTCTAAGGTCTGCTTTGTAAATTACTAAGTTTTCTATTTTATATCTTTCGGCGTGTTTCTGCGCTTCACTGCTGCGGCGCAAGTTTATTGTGGCTTCGCGTAAGCTATTCATTTTTTCCTTATCAAATTAGCATATTTTATTTGCATTCTCAATTTGTTTAGTCGTTTAAACAAATGTATTTATGGGCATAGTTGAGTGCTTGTATGTATGTTTGCATGTAAGCTTTGCTTTGTATTGGCTTTTGTATAGGTTTTTGGAAAGAATGTCTACATACATATCTGCTTGATTTTGTCATTGCTGCACGAACAGGTTTTGCTGAACCAGGCCGTTGGCGAAGCTTGTGGAAAAATTGTAAGGGCATTTGTTTTGAGCGTTGACTAAAATTGTCGTAAAGAAAACTAATTAGGGCCATGGCATGTCGCTGATAAAAAATAGTCTACTTTCGTAATCAACTGTATTGGACTTCATAATTAATCACAAAGTGTATTATTATGCAAAATGATTTGTGAGTTATTGTTTGCTTGGGAGAAATGAAGCGGGAGCATTTATTTATAATATTGAGAAATTTTCCTTAACGCATTGGTGTTATATGCACACGAATCTTATTTTGTGCTAAAAAAAATTCACATACGTATATTAGAGTGTTTTTTTTTTAAACTATTAATTTTTTTCAATCCCATCATGAAATTTCCTTAGAAATACCTTAAAAAAATTCCCTATGAAAATTCCATACAGCCTTACTTAAAAAGCCGAATATCTCCAGAAGTATTAATGATAGCGACTTTGACCGCTTACCTTTATTGTAACAAATATGTAACATTTCCTACAAGTTTGTCATTTAAATTTTTTATATAGTTCTTGTCTTTTACGAGATATACACAAAAAAATGCAATTTCGTGGAAAAATCAGGTTTAGAGCCCCGTCCTACCTCGCCGGTGTGAGTTTCGACTTTGTCGCAATAGGCACTTTTGTAGAGTGTTCAATTCTGAGGAATATGTGTCTAAAGTCAAAGCGATGCCATAAAATGCCTCTGAGCTATAGTAATTTAAAGAAAAAAAATCACGATTGACGTGTATTTTCAGTAGAAAATTTTTACATGCCTTAGTCCAGTCCTTCAAAAAAACACCCAAACGTACATATATGTATGTATGTGGTTTAACACATATTTTACAATATTTCACTTTCATTTGCCATAGTTGGCAACTCTACTCCAATATATATTTACACTCTTGCAACCTGTTGCTACAGAGTATTATAGTTTTGTTTACCTAATGGTTGTACGATGATATCCAGTTGACTGTCTGTCTGTCCGTCCGTCCGTGCAAGCTGTAACTTAAGTAAAAATTGGTTTGTGGGTTCCTGAGTACAAAAAAAATCAAAGTTCGTAATCGAACCACTGCCACGCCCACAAATCGCCATTAACCGAAAACATATAAACACTGTAATTTGGCACAGGGGATTGCCGTGGCAAGGGGTACCTGTGGGTAAATTTTTTTGAAAAGTGAGCGTGACCACGTTCTCTTATATGTTTAATGTTCATACATATTTCCTAAACCTCCAACAACCAAATTTGCTAAGCTCGAATATTATAAGAGCCCCTACCGAAAACCTCTGTGAAAATGGATGAAATCGGAGAATAACCTCGCTCACTCCCCATGTAACGGTACAGTTCAAAACTAGTAAAAGCGCAATAAATCCGTAATTAATCAAGCCAGAGACATTAAATTTTACCTTCGAGATGGTATGGGAGAGCTTTATGAGAGCCGGTGTGAAAATTGGACAATGGGCGTGGCACCACTCACTTTTTGGTGAAATCCCATATATCGAAACCCGACCAAACCGATTTCGACTAAATTTAGTACGTATAATTTTTCTAACATTCCTATGCTACATTGTGAAAATAGGCAAAGTCGGACCACAACCACGCCTACTTCCCACATAACACAATTTAAAATTAAATTTGATTATTTCACTTTCGAGTACACAAATCAAGAAGTAATTAATATGACGGAATACAAATTTGCAGTAATAATATCCTTAAGATAGGGCATCAGGGCATCAGGGCATCTTTTGAACAAAAATTGTCAAAATCCAACAAAAACTGTTCCAAGACCTTAGGTACCGAATATTTGGACCCCAATATCTAAAGTTGACTTTCGACCGAATATATCGGTGAATGTGTGAAATTCCGATCCTCTGGTTGACGTTTTGCACCTTAGGTTATTCACTGGTCTTGATTCTTGCAAGTTGCAAAGTATGTTCGGTTGCACCTGAACTAAGCCCTTTCTTACTTGTTTTTAATAGCTTACTGATTTTAACATCCTAACTGCATATAACGTACATACGTATCCAGCTTATCGGCTTCTCTAACTTAAGCTAAATTATGGCTTTAGATGAAAAATAATCTGAGGCATTGGATCCCACTAAATTAAGAGTGGTGTCTTGATATTGAAAATGTTGTGGAAGAATATCACCACCGAGGTGTATTTGAAAATTGAAAGACATCTTTAATAACTCACTACAATTTTAAATATCAATATACTTCGTAAAATGGGAGCTAAGCGAATTTTCTACTTCTAAGCAACACACAGAAGCTCATCAATAGCTTCTTCCTTGAAAGAGTTATAGGTGATGGCAATCATTACCTAAGAATCCGTATTTCTTTCGAAAATTTGTCTTCATGCGTGTTTTTGAGTTCTCTTTCGGTGTCTGCAAAACCAACCAAAGCGAAATCTTACAATAAAATATAATTCTTGGCGCTATTAGCCAAATTTTACAAATTAATTTTCACCTAATTGCCAAAAATTTGGTCTCAGACAAACAATTCGCATGAAAATATATGCTAATATATGTACATATCTATGTATGAAAGCCTACAAATAAATCATTATGAAAAAACAGCGTTGGCTTATAGCTATTTTTAACAAATTTCAATATATTTTCTCACATATGTACATAATGTCGAAGGAATGTGGGAAACACTAAGCGCCTTCCTCTTCTCAGTCAGCTTGCCAACAACTCGCAGCCCATATGTCTAATATACAATATTCATGCATGTACATCTGTTTGAATGTAAGTGTGTTTCAAGAGCATAACGTCAAAAGTGCTCACCGCGCATTGTTTTGCGTCACCGTCTCGCTGTCAGTTTTATAATTCGCTAGGTTCGTTCTTATACACATACATACGTACATATGTATATGGAATAAGTGCGCCAAGCACTGTGACCCGCTTATCAACGAAATTGGCGGCTTCAGCAACGCTGGCTGTGGCTCTAAGGTTTTGTAAAATGCTAAGTGATGAGTTACATCAAATGGCACATGCGGTTACTAACAATTAGTGGCGTTGCTTGCTTTGTTTTAGTTGCACGAACGGCAAGCATCCCAAAACACTCTCAGCCAAATCGCGCATAAGTGCGTATATTATACCGGTAAATACTTACATGCAGTCAAATATGTGCGCATGTGTGTGTGGCATGTTATTTATGCATGTATGCCTGTGAATAATCCGATTTAAGTGCGCGCTGGAATGATGAATGACGGTTGTTTTGTGTTTGCCGACTTCAAGTAATTTATTTTATTTACAACTCATACATAAATGTATGTGAGTGTGTGTGTTAACGTCGCTGTAATGCTCTAGATGGGCATGCTCCATTGTTTGATTCGCTATGGCTAGTAGATAAAATTGTGCGAGCCGCGGAAACCCCTTAACGGTGACGTATGAAAAGCGGAAGGAACGCTTGATAAGCGAAATTTATTGTTTACACTTTAAAACGCCCGATAAAATGAGCATATCAAATGTATAAGTATGAGAAATATTACATAAATTGGATGAATATTGATTGTATATATGTATATGAATTGTACAAATGTATATATTGCTAACTTTTTACTAGGTTTCGGTATTATTAATCGCAAATATTGATGTGTAATATAATATTCTATTTTTTTGTTAACTGAATTATTTAATTAATAGGTACATTATTGCTGTAAATATAATAAAACATGTTAAGTTCAGCTGAATCGATGCTGTAATACCCTTCTCAGCTGCATTTCTTATAGATAGGTTAGGTTAACAGAAATTTGCTACTTCTTCCCTAACTCCCACAATAAATTGTCGAATGTAGGCCTTCTTTAAGCGCTATGTTAAATGTTTAAGAGGTTTGGCCAGTATACCTCCTAAACATTTAACATAACAACTCAAGATGGCATCCCTATTCGACCAGTTCATCTAAATGTGCCATCAGTCGTATGTAAATTTCCCTTTCTCTGTCAGTTATCAAGTTCATACAACAAAGTTCATTTCAATTTTGTCTATATATGTGTAAAACTGATTAAATATAGCAAATTTTATGAAAAAATATTTATGGTGCCACTTTAATTAAGAAAAATTATTTTGCGACCCACAAACAGTTATCAGCAGCTGTCAATTATTAATTTATATTGAAGTCATGAACTTGAGCTTACAATTAAGTGCGCTCGTCACATAGCTCTCATACGTAAAGAGGTTACAAATGTATGTTTTTAGAATTCAATGAAAGTCCATAAATCGAAAATGTAATTGGATATTTTGCACGTATTCCATGTAAAGTGTAACGTCATTTTGCGTTTCCCCCATACGCTGTGGCGATTTTCACGGCGCCGTTTAAAATTGTAATTGAAAACGTAATATGACAATTCATGTTCGTCATTAACATTTATGTGGTCCCCTTCAAAGTAATTCCATTCAAGTAATTCAAAGTAAGCCACTCATATATAAAGCACTTGCTTATACCAAAGCTTCACGCAATCCTCAAAGCATTTTCCTGGGAACTTTTTATTATACTATACATACATACTCAGGGCTACTTGCTAGTTCTTTTAGCAAAGGGCTAAATTCGGTAAATGCGGCGGTTGAAGATCGATTTTTACATTTTTAACCAAAGCACACGCACTTCCGTCGGTATTCATATAGCCTGTCGACCTAGTTTTCAATGAACTCACTACGCCAATGATAATTGGAGCAAGCCATACTTCCATTACCAACTCTAGTTGTAACTAAATCAGATCATCCTGGTCTCTGCTCACGGTCTTTTGATCGTTAATGAGAACTTTGGCAGCAAACTTCGTTGTAGAAAATATCATCCCAATGGAAATCCTTACAAACTGTCAACTGTTCTTACGATGATTCGCCAATTCTTCAATACAAATTTTTTCGCTTTCTTACGGAGTGAATGTACGAGTATATTGGTAGTCCAAAAAATCTTTTCGTATTTCTAATCAAACTTCAACTTTTTTTTTATTAATAATGAACTTTAAGGAACCAAGTATGAAATTAGAAATAATATTCCATCAGTGTAAAACATTTCTGAATGAATGAAAGACAAAGTCCGTTCTGTTGATCAGTTCTGGCCATTTTTTTTTCGATCACTTGCTTCAATTTCATCAGTTGTTGACAGTAAAATATAGAATCAATCGTTTGACCAAGCTGGAGCAGCTGATAGTGGATGACTTCTTTCCTATTTCACCAAACACTCAGCATAACCTGTCGAGGCGTCAATCATGGCTTTGCTACCATTTGTTGAGCTTCACTACGCTTGGACCATAATTTTTTTCGCACATTGCTGTGTCAATTGATCCACTTTTCATCTTCTGTTACCATTCGCTTCAGAAATAGTTCGATTTCATTTCGTTTCAGCAAAGAGTCCCAGATGTTAATTCGGTCTATTAAATTTTTCACAGACAATTCATGTGGTACCCAAACATCGAGTTTCTTTTCGTAGGCAGCCTTTTGTAAATGGTTCATAACCGTTTGATGATGAATGTTAAGTTCCTTGGCGGTGTCATGGCTGCTTATGTGATGGTCCTGCTCAATCTCTTCTATAATTTCAACGACTTTTTCAGCGATTGGTCGACCAGAGCGAGGTGCAACTTTTACATCTAAATTTTCTTTTTTGACTACCCAATATGTTATGCCATAAAAAACCCAAATTGTAAAAAAGTCGAGGAGGGAAATAAAAAATACGAGTGGACATCGTTATATTTTGGGGCAAAAACACCAAATGTGTTTTGAGTAATGGCTTTCTGACATTTTTATGATATTTTCGAACAATATTCACTCTGTCATTCATGTTATGAGCCTTCATTCAAGAATTAAATATTTTAGTGCCATTGAACCAATTTGGTGGACAAATATACACCCTATAAAGGTCAAAAAAGGATATATCTATATACATACATAGTACTCAGCAGTCTTTTCCAACGGCCTTGAATATTTTGGCAGCATTCCTTCAAGAAAAACATTTCAAGTCACGGGCCATTTAATAGCCGTCTCTATGTTGTTGTCCACAAGTGATGTCTTGTTTACTGATATTTATTGAGAACGTGCAAAAAGATGGATGCAAAGTATTTAAATCATTGTTGACAGGCAGTGCAACGCAAAAAAACCAAACAATGCGAAAACGCTCGTTCATGACAATGGAGAATGACGCCAGCTGCTAGTAGCCAGTAGCCAAGGGGACGGTGGCAATATGGAAAGTATCGCAAATACTCGATAATACTTGGATATTTTATATTTGCACTCTTTTTATTGTGCAAAGTTATTTATAATAAAAAAAATATTATATTTAAATAAAGAGTGCAACTTGTATTTGCTGAGCGCTCGCTCGCTCGCCTGTCTGAGGCAACACGGCTGGCAATGGCAATAAAATGACATTATGCGCAGGAATTTATGTCATGTCCCTGGTGCGTCGCGAGTTGTCAACGATATATATTCATATTCATATGTGTATGCAAATATTATATTAAGTCGTATATACACATATTTTTATTTTTACAAGGAAGAGCTTCACTGTTCACACTGCACTCTTACTTCATATTTATGATGAAGACAAAGAAATGTAAGCTATTTATGAGGAATATGGCTCAAATGCTATGCAGATAGCGCGTAATAAGCTCTTTTCAATAGTATGAACAGTATTTAAAAAATATTAAAATCCATTAATAATGAGCTGACTCATGCACCTTATCAATATAGAAAAACATAATGTACAACAAATAATATTCTAAGGAGCCACTCATTCCAAAACAATATTTATTAGTTTTTCAACGAGGAAGTTTATTAGCCGTAAATATTTCGATGCGGTTTCTGCGGTTGCCGATTAGCAGTTTTTACGGGAATTTTCTTCGTGCAAAAGTGGTGATAATTCCTTTGTTGTGATTTGCGACCACAAAATGATGCCTTTGTTCATCATCATCACTCACATACAAAAGTATTAGTGACAAAGTTAAATGTCGCTATTGGCAAGCACACTTTATTTATTAGAAATATTGTGAGTTTTTCTAAGGCTGAATATATCTACATATACATACATATATTATGCATATACATATTTATATAGGGGTAGTCATTAAATATAGTAATCAAAGAATTTTTCAAATCAGATTCCACAATTTATTTCATCACGATTTAAAACCATTCAGGATTGCCAGAGCAGTGAAAATTTAAATATCTTTAACTAACAGCAAGCTAGTGACTAAATTGTGTTGAGATCTCTATACTCACGAGGAGTGGAATACTAAAAATACATTTTTTAAGTAGTTTTAATACCAACTGTAGTTATATTGATAAAAGGGGCGAGGTTAGGGAAACATAATTACATATTTTTTAAGCTGTTTAAGAACAACTCTTCAATTCTTATAAAAAATAATTTTACAGATGGCTGATCTATCAAGATGGCGGGGGATGACACTTAAACTGCTATGTATTTGTATGTCAGTAATCGACAAAGAAGCTTGAATCTATCACGAATCTGCTTAGGCGCTTTGTTGTTGTTTTAAAGGTAAACTTTGCTGAGGTTCGCCCTCACTCGAGCTCACAAAACCTTCTACCATTTACTCTGAGCCAGAAGGAATTTGCGTCTGCACGGTTGTTTGTTATTGACCAACGCTAGTAGGCTTATTAGTCTTGTAGTTTCCTGCAATTCAACTGCGGCCGGGCACACAAACCAGTCTAATCTTTTAATAATTCGATGCCAGAGATAAGAGTCAAGACATTACTGTTGGAGTGGATGGTGGCCTGAAGGAGGGTATCGAAGCAGCAGATCTACAACTACCTTTGAAAGACGCTGCAATAGCCATGAAGCCTAAAACAGGAGGTGAAGGATAGCTTCTGACAGTGCACTCCTCCACCAACCCTCAACGAAAGCTCCTTCCCTCCCATACCTCCTTCGAAGGTATTTAAGCATAAAAACGACAGCCGGGACTAGGCTCAGTGATGTGGTAATCCAAGTATTGTGAAACGAAATGCTGAGATTGGAGTTTGTCCGACTCTCGTCGTCTAAGTACTCAGCTTCTTTGAGTAGAAGCTTTGACGGTCATACACATAGCAAGAGATTGTAGTGCCCCACAAATATTGATGCGTATTACCATACAAAAAATGTCGTAGAACACTATAAGCTTAACAAGGAAACTAAGGACTTTGAAATTTTTATCAGTTAATATCAGCGTCATCACTAACACAAATCTGTTCTCAATATTTTTTAGTTGCTGCGATTATAATTCGGGCATGAGAGGGTTAAGTTTAACTGGACAACTTAACTCTAGAAAAGTTATATTAGCCATATATTTGTTAATAATATGGACGGTGCCGGTGGATAGTTGGAATAAAGTTGGTATCGAATTTTTATGGAAATAAAATAATAAAAATATCTAATACTCGACAGTTAACCTATTTCCAAAAAGTAACTCCACTGCTCTCTAATTCTATAACTGTGTCTTAGATATTTTTATTGTTACAAATGAAAATTGACAGTTTCGACTGTAAAGCTGCCAAAAATTACGTATTTCTTTTAAATAACAGGGTTTAAGGTTTTATAAATGAATTTTCTCGAGCAGAAATATGGTTTTGGACTTTTAGTTGAAATACAGTTTGTTTTGATCTGTCGGTTTAAGCTTCTCGCATCTGTCGCACGTTCCGCCAAAGAAATTTCTTTCGTAACTAAAGTTAAGCCATTCTTGCATAACTTTTTAGCCTTGTTAGACAAGTTGTCAGTTCTCAAATCGAAATATTTTTTTCGGGTTGAAGAAAAGTAGACGGAAACTCACATTAACCTTCTTAACAAACAAATGTAACTGTAAACAACAACAACAAAGACTCGAATTAATAGTCGATTTAGGGTCTTTGGTGTAATTGAATTAATATTCAATTTGTAGATGGTTTGACTCCCAATATGCGTGTATATTGACTTCCTCGACTTCGGGGTTCTCGGAATGCTGGTTACCATTTAAGTGCCTCGTGAGCAATAAATAAATTGTAAACACCGAAGTGCCAGCGAACACGTACGAGTATTGCGATGGGAACGAGGTGTAAAAATGGCAATAAAGCAATTAATGGTTTGTTGCCTTAAATGAAAATTGAATGATTTTATATTCCTGCGCTCATACATACATGCATAGCATATATAGTAAAGAGGCATGCAGCGTATTTTGAGCGCATTTGAATTTCCTTGTTCATTTTATCAACAATTGATGTTCAATTGTCACGTAAAAATGGTGAAGAGTATTAAAATGGCATAAAAAACAATTGACACATTTTCCATTGATACAAACATACGTAGATATGTATGTATACTTCGGCATGTATGGTAAAATCATAAATATAATTTATTGCAATTTAAAATCAACTCAACAGCTGTATTCTAACGGAAATGTGTTACAAATTCACTTAATATATTTTGCTTTGTTTCTTTTATTTGAATAGTAATAGGCGACGCTTTAGCAGTAGCTTTCCTCACAATTACAAATACACCGATCTAATAATCCGCGTTTCAAACAAAACATTTCAACAAATTCTGCGATTTGCTGACTGTTTCTGACAGATTAATGTAGCACTTGCTGCACTTGCTTGTCTTATTTGCGTAACACAAATACAAATGTGTTCGCAGCTTCTTTTCTCGTAAACTTTATTTACAGTGGATGCTCCACAGTGCGTCATAACTCGTAAAGCTATGGCTAAAATTTGTTATAATCGTGACTTAGATACTTGAAAATGCATATATACTACCGGAGCTTATATTGTAACTTGCGGTCCAAGCTCTCTTCTCTCTCTCTCTCTCTACAGAACACGTCTTTACATTTAAAAAAATATACGAAAATATTTCTCTTCTCTTTTTTTTGAATTTTGTGCTCAAAAAGAGGATGCGCTACATTTTTTCTTCCCTTGAAGTCAAATGGTCATAACTTTGTAATTACATCACTGTTTCTTCGAACTTTTACCTTTTTTTTGTAATGGATGCACCTTCATTTCTATAAAGTGGGTTTTGTCACAGTTGCAGAATTTCTCTCTCGTTAGTACTTCCGCACGCGGAATGTATCATTCCCATTGGATCGTCATATATTTCCATCTTATTTTCAAAAACCAAACTTAGACATAGACAGATAAAGAAAGCAGATATTCGGACCCTAAAAGTATTCTACTTAGCAAGTTTCTGTTTCTACCTAATACCACGGATTGTCAAAATCCTTTAGTATGAAACTTAAATTCGGTCCCTAATAGACAGGGACGCAGGGAGGGGCGTTTTTTCAGCAAAATTAGAATCAGACCACTGCACTGTTTTCCTAGCGTGGGTCATGGCAATTAAAGAAAGCCTTCTTGTTCTGACAAGGAGTGTGCTCACAACAAATATTTAATACATTTACATATGAAATATCTTCTAAAATCACCAAAGTTTTTTAGGGTGTCATGTGAGATAGCGAAATAATGCCTTGACCTCTAAGTGGATCTAACATCCCATTTCACAATATATCAGTAATGGGTTCCTGCGTGGTATTCTTGGGAACTGAGAAGCAGATGAACTAGCCAGTGAAGCTGTGAGAGGGGAGAGGGAAACGTGGCATGACTGGAGTATGGACCGCATATTCAGACTACTAGAATTCAAAAGGAATTACATAAGGACCGTAGAAGCGCCAATAGGTTACTGACTAATCTTCAGCATGAGTGTATAAAGAAAACACTGTTCTGATTTTAATATTTTTCTGCAGACTCAGTAAATATGAGTAAAAGGTGGTCAAAAGGTATTTTTCTTACTTCAGTGTGGTTTTAGCCTAGGTTTTTGCGTGGAAAATTGGAAAAAAAAATTTTGTGAAAAATAAACTTTTTGAAAATAAAAAATAAAAATTTTAAGGTTAATTTTCGCTGATGTAAGGCATTCGACATCAGCAGAAATGAACCTTAAAATTTTCATGGTTCAATCAAAAATTTTGCTATGAAATAAGTGCAGAAAAATATCTACAAAACCGCATTCTCAATACCAATATCCTTCTTTCAAAAAGCTCTGTCTAAAATTTAAGGTACTCTCCTGTTACACTGTGTGCAACTGTAATCTGTAAGCTGCTTACGTTCCACCAACTGTCACTTACACGACGGACTTCCTCAGCGAACAATTTCTCATTGCTTGTTCTAATAAACATATGCGTGTCACTACAAGGATACATACGAGTACATTTTAGTTATTATTTTATTTGCGATATTTAGCAAACAATTGTTGTTGTGCTTGCCTCCACTTTTCTCGCAACAACAAAAAACTACGATTTTTGACATTTAGTTTTGCTGCTGTTGAACAATTTAGATATTTGCAACATGTCGTCGGTTTCTTGCAGCCGACACATGTTGTGTTCTCCCTTTTTCCGCTGAATGCATCGTACTAACATGCTTCCTGCATTCTTTATGTCGCATTTTCAACGCAACGCAACTACAATTTTCGCATTGTTCCTAAACAATTGTGCTGAAAAAGTTGTGTTTTTCATTTGTTTATCGGATGAAAACATTTCTATACAGTTTCCTCAACAACTAGACTCAAATGGGGCACCTAGCAGCAAACACCAAGCTTTCGCCGCACCCCACTTGACGCCCGTTGCCACTCGGCCACTGATTTGGCATGCAATGCGTGTGGCGCATGCGCGTCTGGCCATCGCATTTCACATCGTTTTATCACAATTTATAACCAATTGCTTTTAATTGATTCATGTTGCGTACTCATTTGTTGCTAACCAAGTTGCTGCCCGTTCGATCGCTGATGGTGCACGTTTGTCTACGATTTTATTGTGAGTTTGGTTTTTCCGCTGGCTCAATTGAAGTTGCGCGCATTTTCACGGTCTATTTTAGTGCGTTCCTGCATACACATACATACACGTGTGCCTTTGTGTGTGTTGGTGTTGAGTACATTAAATTTGCATTAAAACGTGAAATTTTATTTGTTTTGCCGTAAGTGTTGTTGCTGCTGTTGTTCTTATTGCGTTTGTTCAGAGTGTTTATTGTGTTGCATTGATGCAGCTGCCATGAATTGACACTTTGATATGTGCCACAAGTCAAATGCCACAATCGCCGCAGTCAATAAATTTCGCAGTTGATTTTATTTGGAAATTATTCAACAACTCACAGTTCACAACAAATATATGCTAGTTAAATACTGACCGATGTAAGTGTTGTAAGTAAGTGTTTCCATATTTATGGTAGTGGTTATGTCATGTTTTTCCAATTTTCGTGCGCAAATATTGTCATGTAAACTGAAGTTGACAATTGTTTTTATTTTACTGCAATTAATTTGCATGTAACACTATTTGTGATTGTTGTTGTATCAACTCACCTACCAACAGTTGTGCTATGAATATTTATTGGCCAATATTTCAAAAGTTCAGTGAATTGAATTGTGGTTTATGGTGATTTTGATCGATTTCAAATTCATAAATCTAAAAGGCCGTAAAAATTGTGGCGAAATTATTTAATGAAAAAAATGTAATGAACATG
The DNA here is from genome assembly GCF_024586455.1 of Bactrocera neohumeralis. Lineage (NCBI taxonomy): Eukaryota > Metazoa > Arthropoda > Insecta > Diptera > Tephritidae > Bactrocera > Bactrocera neohumeralis. The sequence continues at coordinate 2,523,490 of NC_065923.1, forward strand.
TATGTATATATGGAGTGGTATGTGAGAATAAATTATGTGTTGTGTTTTTGCCATGAATTATGATTTCCGATTTCGATAGTGTTTTATGCACATTTTAGTATCACGTTTTTCTAGGGGCATATACATACTTCAAGCTAAATACGTCAAGCATATATTTTTTGCAAATTGTTCCCAGAATGCAATGCATTGTCTTCGAGTCCACCATAAAATGATACGTCCTTGAAGAGTGTATTTCAGGAACCTAGATGATTGGCCACAGAATTTGGAAATAATTTATAATACTTAAATTGCTATAGTTGACAGTATTAACAAAAAGGTACACTAGCGTCAGAAAAGTATTATCTCCGCATTGCAGGAAAATACCTTACGGATTGACCGACAGTGAGGTCAACATATTCGGTATAGGGTGGTTGCAAAAGTTGTGGTTCGATTTCAATAACTTTTATATATTATATAGGATATTCCAGAAGCAGTATTTGTGCAAAACTTAATTCCGATTTCATCACTAGTACTTGATTTATACACTTTAAAGTTTTATACCATATCATAGAAATATGGGTGTGACCACGCTCTCTAAGGGGTTTAATGTAAATATCATCTAAACTATTTAAGATACAATATCCGACAAATTCCTTAAGCGCCCTTTCGAGACTGTGAAAATGGGAGAAATCGGATGATACCCCACGTACTCCCCGTGTAATGGTACATATAAAACAAAAATAAATTAGTATCAAAATACGATAGAGGCATAAGAGTTACACTTGGAATTATAGAAAGGGACCGGGCCCACATTTCGGTGAAATTCATATCTCAAGAACTACTTGAACGATATTTAGACTGTAATATTTCCTTGATATTTTTATGTTATGGTAAGAAAAAGAACGAAATACGACGACAATCACAACTACTTCCTATCTAACACAATTTTAACTTCCACCTGATTCTTTTACTTTTCAGTATGCAAATCAAATACATTTAAATGTATAAGGATCCAACTTTGAACAAATAGTCTCTCTAAGGTCTGCCACCTTATGACCAAAAAAGGTCAAAATCGGATAAAACCTTTTCAAGTCCCCATTCATCGAATACATGGATCAAATATCAAAATGCGAAGCTTTTATCGAAAGTATCGGTCAATGTGTGAGATATGTAAGTGAAATTAGAAGAGAAAGTATGTCTGAATGTCAAATGTCAATGTCAAAAAAGGTTTAAACCTTTGCACTTGGAGGCATTAGCTTTGATTCTCTCAAGTTGCAAGAGTATAAAATCTTTCTTATTTGTTTAGTCTATATTTGTCTGCAATTGGCAGAATTCCGTTACTGTTTATACAGCTACATACTTTATTTACATAGATTTACTGAATTTCAAAAATAATTCCCAAGTATCTTATAAGATGGAAAACTCTTTGGATGTCTCATTTCCCACAAAAGCACTCTTCGGAGTTCACTGGTTTGCAGTTCATTCTTCTGTCTAACAGACCTCAAAATTAAGAGGTCAGATGAAATGAGATCAAAGTTTATTTGGAAAATCTTTTTTTTTTTTATAAAATTGAGTGATTACCCGTATAGTGCTACAAGGGGCCTAAGCTAAATCCGAAAGTATAGTTTATTAGTGTGAATACGCGTGGTTACTTGAGTAAAAAATTACAGAAGTAAGTATAAAATGTATTTATATTTTCCTTGATACAAGCAGTACAAAGAACAAGCTGCTGACATAATGATTTACATAATAATTTATGAAGTAATAGAGGAGGACTGCAAATATGCCTAACTGTTATCACCAGATGACGGAAATATAAAGAAAGAGAAAGCTATGACAGGAATGCAAAAAAATAAGAAATAGCTAAAGCAATGCAAACAACAGCTGATGAAGAGTGCGATCACATGTACATAAATATAAGAAAAATGTAAAGTAAACTGAAACTAAAAATATATATGTACATAATAAATATACTTATCTACTTTACTCCTTTTATTTTTTATGCATGTACTAAGTACTTGCAAGCTAGATTATCTCTTCAACAAGTAAGTATAAGTTAACTGGATAAATATTATTAAGTTTTATGTATTTAGTATATGCAATTTGCGAATTCATAATACTTCAGTAGTAAATAATCCGCTTGTAAATTTTATAACAAGGGTTATAGGATCTGAAAAGGTTGAAAATCTTTGGTCTCACAATGTAAATATGTATGTATGTATGCTTTTGGAATAAAAATATGGATTTAGTCTTTGACATAACTTCTATTGACAGTAATACGCTTCGTGTAACGTTCGTCTAACCTTTCGATCCTGTTTTGATAGTGTGAAACTTTGAGCTCTTCAAAACTGGAGTTTGTTTTCATCTTGACTTGTTCATTTTAGTGAAATCCCTGTACGTTTTGAGCCGGGGAAAGAGAAAATATTTTCCAAGTTCTAAGAAATTACTAACTGTTGAATATACAGGGCAAATTCGCCATAACTCTTATGATGTCACTGCCCTACGTCAACGAAACAATGTCTCATTTGGAATCAGTGTTTTATCAAAATGCGAAATTCAGTAATCTAGTACTTTAAGCCCACCTTAAAGATTTTTTGTTTGTGTCGCGTTCGCTTCTCTGGTTTCTATGGCTTATTCAAGGCTATACAAAATTGCCTACTGTAATGCATCAAATTCCACAAAAATGTCTAGGTTATGTTGTAAACAAAACAAAATTTATATATAGATATATTGTATATTTTTATAGCCACCAACAAACTTGCATATATTTATACATATCTAATTACATGCACACATATCTGCACACACACATAGAAAAACACATTTGCATGCGATTATATTTTAATCTTCATAAAAATATTTTATTTTTTGCGTGTGACCGTGCCTGGAATATGAATGAACGAGTAGTTGAATGAATGCAAGATATTAAAAGTACAAAAAAAAAATATTTGCAATTCAAGCGAAATAGTTGAACGATGCGACGATTAACGTAGAGCAGCGCAAGGCTTTCGAAGAAGTAATGTAGGTTGTTGTAATACGATATTTACGTAACGAAATTCCACTTATTATCAAATTTCTATATATATGCATGTTCACCAATGTTGCCAAAAGCATTCGTTTGCAATAAGAGTTTACAAATAACATTAGGCACAGGTTCCTATTCACGATATTCGCTTAATGAAAAAAGCTTTTTTGGCAACTTGCGTTTCTGGTATTCTTCTCTTTTACTGATCACAGAGGTCTGTTTCAAGAACTGCTATTCTATCAAATTGTTCAGGGCAATTACTCGCTCCTTTATAACATATAATATCTAATTAGAGATTCCTCTGTGCTCTTCGGCATATCAAACTGAAAATTGACTATTAACTATAAAGAAGTGTATAAAAACATTTGTTCGATCTTTGGAATTTGGTGAATGTTATTTGGGATTGTCCAGGTGTTGAAGCATTACTCAGATTATATGTATATCTGTTGTAAGTATAATGACGTCAGTTGTTGCCACTTCTGTGTCCTTATTCTACGACGTATTATGGCAGTAAAATTTCTGACAGTTTCAAAAATGACAATAGGTCAACATAAATTCCTACATATTAGGAACGGTTTCTGCAGACTTTGAGATATGGTTAAAAAATTGTATATTTTATTTTCAGTGATTATACCGCAGTTTATTTATTATTTGTCGTCTTCCACTTCACCGAAAGTTTTAGTAATTATTCAAGTTCACTGACTTCTTAATCATTATTTTATGACAAGTGGTTAAAACATGTTGCAAAAATTTAAATTGTGCTTTTCAAGTTGTTGTGCAATGTTACCACACATACGTTAAGAAGTTTTCTTCGAGGCTCTGGAGAAAACAAACTAAATTGATGATATTTCTGACTTTCAGTAGTTTTAGGATCCCAGCTCACCTATCGGATATTATATTGTGTTAAAATATTCTGTTTTATGAGCGACTAAGAATCATTTTGGAAAACAGAATAGAAATATGAGAAAATATATATAGGGTTTGTACGGAAAGTAATAGGACTGAGTCGATTTAAAAAAATTTATTAAACTAATCGTTACAATTATTTAAAAACTTTCAAAATAAGCTCCTTCTGCGTCGATTTCCAAGCATTGAAGACACGAAAGGCATTATCCGGAATAGCCTTGAGAGCTGAGGTGCATGCTGCTTGGATCCACACTGTCGTCTCAAAAGAAAAGGAAGATTGCCTCTTTGTCTAGGGATCACACTCAAAGATCCATGACTCGTCATCAGTGGATGCGTTAATAAAAAATTGGGGGTCCCTTTCACATATGTTCGAATTTTCTTGGCGCACTTTCACTTCCCACAATTTCTGGTCGTCAGTGAGCACTTTTGGGACCATCTTCGCGCACAGCTTGCGCATGTTTAAGTGTCATGAACCACAGATTTAGATCACAATTTCTCAGTTACCGAAAGTACTTTTTCTACATTCTAATATTTGGCCGTATCCTCTAACTATGTTCAGGACTGGCTCAGGTTTCGTCGACATTTCATTGAAATCGTTTTGTGGTTCAATTGTTTCGGTTAATAATAAGTTTTGGTGACTCCTGTATTTATGGGTTAAAGTGTTCTTAGTTTTAGTATTTTCGTATTTCAGATGTCGTATATTTTTTATTATCTTTATTCGAAAGCAATCGAGATCATAAGATCTGTATGACCCGATTTTTCAATTGCTGCTATGCACACGTACCCCTACATCTTGTGCTGCACCAGAAAATGAAACATTCCCATACAGAGCATTGAGCGCCGTGATGACTCTGAGGGCTTACTGAAAAACTTAATTAAGTACTTAATACATTTCACTCTTTCATTTTCTTTAGGCGAGACCAAAGTTTAGCAAGCCATTTACCCTTTTTATGGCCTGTTGCCCGCACTATTATCTAAAGCTTGTATATCACAAAAAAAAACGTTATCTATTCGTTAAAATGAACTATTTATGAAGTACTCGCAATTAATGAACTCTAATTTATACAGTCGAATAAAAAACCTGTGATTAATTAGCTTTGATAAAGCGAATATTCACACCTGAGCCACCGCCCTATCACTTAATTCGATGCAAAAATATATTGAGGTAGCAGTCATTCCATGTAATACAACAAAGTGGCGATAAATTTGTTGCATTCACCACACTGTCAGTGCCACACCGATTGCAACATGATAACAACTCAATTCAGTAAGCACGCATATATCCATATAAGTATGAGCACGTACACTTCTACACACCGATAAATCATACACATACACACACATATGTATGTGCGGCAGGCAGTGCAGCTGCATTTGAGCAAACTTTAGTTGAATTAAGCGGTTTGCAATTTAATTTATGCAGCAAATGAAAAACAAACCTGCTGACTCGCTAGCTGGCTGGCTGATAAAATTAATTGAAAATTCAAAAATTGCAAAATAAAAATCAAAAACCACCAACAACAACAGCAACGAGCGCATCAGCCGCTAAGCGCCGCCAGCAGTACGAGCGAATGTCGAACGCCTACGTCACGCCAATCAGTTTGGCTACTGACTCGCCGACGCCTATCGTCCCCATCGATACAACAAGAACAACAAGCGGCACATTGTTGATTTGAGATATACATATATCGAAATGTGTGTGTGCTTGTGTTTACATCCATCGCTGGTGTGCTCGCTTATGCTTGTAATCATTACTAACTCGACTGCATAAATGCCGATCTTATCTGGCAGATACCAACAGCGCTGCTCACCTCATACATCCCCAAGTCCACGTACTACGTAAACTCGTACATTGTCAAACTATGAATTACGCGTTCATAAGCATTGCCTCATTTGCATATCGGCCAAGCACAGTGTGAAGCGTGCGGATATGATTATGCTCGGAATAACAATCAGTTGCTGCCTTTTAGAGTGTGGCGAATGACACAGCGTTTGTCTATAATGCATTTGCTGTTTTTATTTCTGATGAACTATCAGAGTGATAATAAAAGATGCCAATTTTTAAGGTAATACTAAAAATTAGAACTTTTTAAGACGTTTTAAGAATCCGATTGTTTTTTCTGCCAAAAATTTATTAGTTTATTATTTAGATAGTAGTGATTCTAGATTAATATTCGGAAAAAGAATCATATATACATATGTTATAAATAAGCTGACGATTGTACATTGTAGGATCATCTCTTATATAATCCAATACTGACCCTGGCGATCATAATAGAGAGGCACTTCCACTTCGGATAGAACGAATATACTAGCCATTTTACGACTGTAAGATGATTGACCAAAGTTCTGCCCGCGAAGATGAAACTAAATCTTTCACTTACTCTGCGAGTGGCTAGGAATCGTATCTATCATATTGCATAAAAGATCATAGAAACACATTGAATGCTAATCCAAAATTTCTTTTACGTCAATAATTGTTCTGATTGTAATCTATCATAATAACAGGGTACTAGTTTTCGGGCAGATTTACAATTTCTTATTATAATGGCGCGGGTATTTGGGAAGTCCACGTTACAAAAATATATACCGAACCATCTACTGGTCCCAATATTAGAACAAAGTGTATTAGGTCTAGTAAAAGAAATCCATTATATTCCAATAGATAGTAAGTAATTTGTATTGTGCGTTATGTAAGTGTATTCGGATATGTGTATTATATGACGTTCGAAAGATAGGAATTCGTACTTTAAAATTGTCTCAAACAGTTTTTTATCTTTTACGGTTGTCCTTTGTTAAAAGTGATAACACCGGGTAGTAAATTGTAAGAAGTATCGATAAAATAAAGAAAATCGTCGATTCTAATTTTTATGTAAGCTTTCGATAGGGGTAAGAAGCTTCAGTAGTTTAGTTAGAATATACTTATGCATCTTCCTTATAGTCTGTGCCTCATATGATTTTCCTGGTGAAAAACTTATCTCAAGAGAAGCTTGTGAAAATCGACTTCACAGTCTTTACAAATAGGGACGAGGGTTTCTATGGGGGAATATTTGTAAAAGTACCTACAAAATGGTAACGAGTTATCGACAAAACGGTGCATGTTTGATCTTTATCGTATTATTATAACTAAAAAATGCCTCCGAACTATTTTACTGGACCAATTATATGTACATGTTGCTATATACCATATATGTATGATAAATTAATTGTGTTATTTTACTTTTTCCTGCTGGAATTTGAAGTATCGATAAATCATTTAATAGTAATATTATTTGTGATGGAGACCTTGCTTCAAACTAGTCCGAGTTGTTTAGTTATAGATTTGAGTGGCTAAGGTTGAAACCTTAAAGATAAGACTGATTAACTTATTTCGAAAATAATAGACCGGAAAGCAAATTTCTTTGCCTCTGAGATCATATTACGTAAGAAATAGTATGAATGACTTTAAATCGCACCCCAAATTGAGGTTATAAAACCACGAAGCATTAGAAAGCTCAAATTTGAAGACACTTTGTTCTGAAATCATGTTTTCCCCCCTGGCATTGTCCTTTCCACTCGAAGTTTCTTAGTCTTAGTATTTTCATTGAAGCATTCATTAAGCCACAGCACTTTTGATCCAATTACAGCTGCACTTTACCACTGTGTGTCAATTCATTGGCCAAAGTAACAAGATTTTGTGCAAAGTAATGTTATTGTTTTGTGACGCGTGGAACAGTAGCCATCACGGCGTGCTAACCGCTATATAACAGTAATTTGAGTATGACTGAGAAACCATATGCATGAATGGAGTGCAATTTTTAATGTGCCATCAACTAAGATTGTCCATGCACATGGCTATACTAACTATGCTTGTAATGCCCGCAGTCAACCAAGTCTTTGCTATTTATGACAGTCACTCATCATTTTCCAGCTGTCAACTTCACCGAAGTCAAACTGGTTTTTTCGACACGAAAATTTATGAGATTTGCATGTTTAGAAGTAAAACTTGCACAAACGCCGACATTCCGAGCCCACAGGCACACACGCACACAAACTCACTTTCCGCTTTATTATTAGCCGCCATCAATTAAAACTGGTTTATGTCACTTGTCGCATAAATCTTCAATCAGCGCTTGCTTGTATAAGCAATTAAGCGTGTATGTGCGTGTGTGCATGCAGCATAACTGTTTTGTTTATCTGCGACATTAGTTAATATAGTTCATTAGGCTGAACTGCATTTAATGGGTTTCTAATTCGCTGTGTTGGTGTTAATTGGCCGATCGTGGCGAGAAAATAAAATTCACAAATTGAAATGAAAAGTAAAGCAATGGAAACAAGTAAGGAAGGGCTAAGTTCGGGTGTCACCGAACATTTTATACTCTCGCATGATAAAGTGATAATCGAGATTTCATTATCCGTCATTTACATATTTTTCAAATACCGTATTTTTGTAAAGTTTTATTCCGCTATCATCATTGGTTCCTAATGTATATATTATACAGAGAAGGCATCAGATGGAATTCAAAATAGTGTTATATTGGAAGAAGGCGTGGTTGTGAACCGATTTCACCCATATTTCGTACATGTCATTAGGGTGTTAGGAACATATTATGTACCGAATTTCATTGAAATCGGTTGAGTAGTTCCTGAGATATGGTTTTTGGTCCATAAGTGGGCGGCGCCACGCCCATTTTCAATTTTAAAAAAAAGCCTGGGTGCAGCTTCCTTCTGCCATTTCTTCCGTAAAATTTGGTGTTTTTGACGTTTTTTAATAGTCGGTTAACGCACTTTTAGTGATTTTCAACATAACCTTTGTATGGGAGGTGGGCGTGGTTATTATCCGATTTATTCCATTTTTGAACTGTACAAACAACTTAGAAGGGGGCGGGGCCACGCCCACTTTTCCAAAAAAATTACGTCCAAATATGCCCCTCCCTAATGCAATCCCTTGTGCCAAATTTCACTTTAATATCTTTATTTATGGCTTAGTTATGACACTTTATAGGTTTTCGGTTTCCGGAATTTTGTGGGCGTGGCAGTTGGCCGATTTTGCCCATCTTCGAACTTAACCTTCTTATGGAGCCAAGGAATACGTGTAACAAGTTTCATCATGATATCTCAATTTTTACTCAAGTTACAGCTTGCACGGACGGACGGACAGACGGACGGACGGACAGACAGACATCCGGATTTCGACTCTACTCGTCACCCTGATCACTTTGGTATATATAACCCTATATCGGACTCTTTTAGTTTTAGGACTTACAAACAACCGTTATGTGAACAAAACTTTAATACTCTCCTTAGCAACATTGTTGCGAGAGTATAAAAATTAAGAAAATAAATTAAAAAGAAGTTGCGTGTATAGAATAAAGCGCAGCCGAACTTAAACTCTTTTGAAAGTGACGGGAATAGTTGTTTCAATAATGATAGTCATATCGTACTATTAAAAGTGTTTTTATATTTCAGAAAAGGTGATGCCCTTTCACAAAAGTATTAAATGGCAACCTTAATCAAAAAAAAAAAATTCATAAAAAATTTCCCGAACCCCTTTTGTATAAATTTTACTGATTTCATACATATGGCAACCCTCTTATACAATTTTTTATTTGAAACATTTTTAAAATTTTCTAGTTTTGTTTTTGTTTTACATTTTCTGTGTAAAACTTTTTTAACAGGTGGCAATCCACAATATTTTTTGTCTAAACTAACCTGCGTACACACTTGACAATACAAAACTTATTAAAATATGTTCAGTATAGAGTTCCTACGATAGCGCTGTGTATGAGACCAGTTGATCGATTTGCCATATTTAAATTCAAAAACAGTTAAAGAATTTATACATATATTTTCATCAATACAACAATTTGGTTAAGTTAGCTGCTGTTGTTTTTCTTGTTGTTCCGCCGTTATTAGGCCGCCATTGTATTACCAAATGTTGAAAGATGTTTTGTGGCTTTGCCATAAATTGAATTTCGAGTACTTTCCCCTTCATTGTTGCTATTAGAAAGCCCCTGCAGCAGTTGATTATTGATTGAAATATTAAATAAAGTTTTATGTGTGCTTTAATTAGTACTTTTTTATTGTTCATTAGTTTCATTCTACAAATAATATTGTAGTATTTCACAAGCCTTCGCCCCTTTTCGGTCACAACGAAGAAATTTTTCTTTTATATTACTTTATTAGTAGGTTAATGCCTTGACCTTCAACACTTTTTGTGATCGTAAAACCTAAAGTGGTTTTTCATGTTTAAAGATCACAATGGCTCTATAAAAAATAAATTATGCAGCAAATAAACGGAAATGAAAATTGAAGAACGATAAAATATAAGACTTTGCTATTGGAAGCTAAAACATGGAAAAGATAAAAGCTACTGCTATTTACAGTTCTGTCACATTCTTGACCCTGTTGGCACCAATGTCCATAAATTATACATACTGTACCGTTTGAAGACAAAGAATTTACATAAAACTTATTATAATTTATAACTGTTTATAATTATAAAAACATAGCAGAACAGTTTTTTAACAGATTTTTTTGGATTCATGCAATATTTGACCGTTTGCTGTGATTCAAATACAAGGCTCTTAGTCGATAATTGAAGAACATACTTCTATTTTTTAAAAACCAAAAAAACATTTACTATTATTATTTTTTAATATCTAGTTCTGTTACCATTAGAGTTAATGTACTCTCAAGGAGGTTATGTGAAGTTATATTAAGTCGCAGGGCTGAACCACGGACAAAGGTAACAAAGCGTCCCATTTGCACCGTTATGTAGCCTTTGGTGATACACTAAACTCTTAGATTTTGATTACACGACATTCATAAATTGAGAAGGGCTTTGAGTGTTCCGTAAATTCCTTAAGGCCGCTAGCTTCAATACGAGACATTTTACTTGGTTTTGCAAAATGTCTATCCACCGTCAAAGCTGAGTAATGTCCAGATTTACAATTTCGGCGAGATGAACCTAAATAAGAGCTAATCCTTCGGAAGACGTTTAATGTTCCAGTAAGGCCCAGAAGTTGGAATCTTCCGAAAAATTTCTACTGAGATTTCTTCTCACACTGCGCCGTTTCGATTGATTTCTTTTCCTAAAATCAGCTAGTACACTATGCAATATACCTGTGCCCAAAAATAAAGTGTATTTGTTGTATTTATTTTGAAAATTCTTTATTTATTCTTCCAAATCAATTTCATCCCCTTCAAAGTAATCCCCTCCCGATGCAATGCGCTTATGCCAACAGATTTTCCAATCTTCGAAACACTGGTTGTAGTCACTTTCCGGGATGGCCTTCAGTTCCGTCTTCGCTGCAACTTGAATCTCCTCTATCGTATAAAAACGGTGTCCCCGGAGCGGTCTTTTGAGCTTGGTGAACAGCCAGAAGTTGCACGCCGCCAGATCAGGTGAATACGGTGGTTGCGGAACGATATGGGTTGAGTTTTTGGCGAAATGATCACGAATTACGAGGGCAGCATGGGATGGTGCATTATCGTGGTGTAAAAACAAAGAATTGTCTTTCCAAAATTCCGGCCTTTTTAGGCGGATAGCGTTATGCAAAACGACGCAAAACGTTCAAATAATATTCCTTGTTGACTGTTTGACCGGTTGGAAGGAATTCGTAATGCACAACTCCACGATAATCGAAGAAAACAGTCAACATGACCTTGATTTTTGAGTGACTTTGGCGCGATTTTTTTGGTCTCGGCTCTCTTTTGGCACGATATTCGCTCGATTGATCGGTTGTTTCGGGGTCGTAAGTATAGATCCAAGTCTCATCGCCAGTTATAATGCGTTTCATGACACCCTGGTAGTAGGAAAACATCGTTTCACACACTTCAACGCGACGCCTTTTTTCCAAAAAATTCAATGTTTTCGTTACCAGTCGAGATTTGAAGCGCTTGAGGCCCAAAACAGCCTTCAAAATGGTATTGGCTGAGCCTTTCGATATGCCAACTTCATCAGCAAGGTCTCTAATTGTTAATCGACGGTTTTTCAATACCAAATCTTTAATTTGTTGAACGTGAGCTTCGGCGGTTGAGGTTGATGGTCGCCTTGGACGCTCTTCGTCTTCGACACGTTCACGGCCGGCTTGGAACTCACTATAGCACTTGTAAACATTTTTTTTAGACATAGCCATCATCATCACCAAAGGCTTTCTGCACCATCCTCAACGTATCCGCAGCAGAAAATTGATTCCGTAAACAAAATTTAATGCAAATTCTTTGCTCAACAAATTTCGACATCGCAAAAAACGAAAAACTCACTTTTAGCAGCTCACAAAACGACACGTATCTCAAACACTAATGAATTTTTTGACATGAAATTTGACATAAATGTGACTGACAGTACTACCAGCCTAAACAAAAAATAATTCTCCAAATCCTTCGACACGCGCAGTTTAAATTCTTTATTTTTTGGGCACTTGTATATCTCGTCGATTATGATTCTTTTTCCCATCACTACGACAAAATTAGACATTCTATGAAAGTTACACAGAACTATACTATATACATATCTCAGACATACGAGGTGTGTTCAAAAAGTATCGCGAATTTAGTGTTTTTTCAAAAATTATTTATTTATTCATGAATAGCTATTTTGTCCCCTTCAAAGTAATCCCCATGAGATATTATACACTTGTGCCAACGGTTTTTCCAATCTTCGAAGCACTTCGATGCCGTCTTTATCTCGTCAAGAGAAGCGTAACGTCGTCCTTTCATGGGCCTCTTCAGTTTAGGGAACAAGAAAAAGTCACAGGGGGCCAGATCTGGGGAATACGGTGGCTGCGGCATCATTAGTGTGTTGTTTTTTTTGGCCTAAAAGTCGCGCACAAGCAGTGATGTGTGAGCAGGGGCGTTATCGTGGTGCAAAAGCCAATTTTTGTTCTTCACGTTGACCGTTCTTCCCTGTGGCAAGAACTCATGATGCACCACGCCCCTGCAATCGAAGAAAACTGTCAGCAAACTGTCGCGATACTTTTTGAACACACCTCGTAAATCAAGTGTATTTCATTTACAATGTTAAATAATACGGGAATAAATAATTCTTCAAAGAACAAAAGGAGATATATTATAAAGATTTCCGGTAATTTAAATATAAAAGGTATTTTTTGGTTCTTGCGATTGCAAACCGTTACCAACGTAGCCAAGCTAAACAAGAGATTCTCTTTCATAAAAAGATCTTTATCTTGATTTCAATCAGTCAGTTTTTTGGCAGCTATATCCCATTGTGATCTAATAATGAGAAGCTTCTTAAGGAAAAAACGTTTTGTGCAAAATTTCAGATCGATATCTCATAAACTGAGAGACTAATTCGAGTATGTACATGCGGACAGACTGGACTGGCGAATCGACTCAGATCTTCACCGTGATAATTTAACTAATAGCATATTTCTCCGACGTTTCTCTCTGGACCTTACATTTTCGTGGCGAATTTAATAATCGTATAGCATGTTCGGAGTATGAAAATAAAAATATATTTTTGCACGAATTTTTTACGAATTTCTAGGTTCTAAAAATTATAAAGTGTTGTCGTCCAGGATCTCGATCATGAAATTGTTTTAGGAAAGTGTATTTGGTCGGCAAACTAAACTGATTACTGCAGCTGAGTAAAAAGTAATACTAGAATCTTTTCTATTTGAGTTCTCATCCGATTTAAGAGTAATGTTTTTCCAGGCCAATCAATTCTCTTGAGTTCGACTGCTGCTTTGATGACTTTCCTTAGGGATCGCCATAAGCCTACTAATGTCTTTAGTACCGCCTAAGAAATAATTAGCAGCAAAAAATGGCGTCTCGAATCGTTCCCTAAAGTGCAATGCAGCGAAATTCGCCTTTCATCTGTTGAAAATCAACATTCAAAATAATCGAGAGTGAAAAATGTGAATTGCAAAAATGCTGCATCATTGGCGAGGTCTTAAATATCATTAAATTTGCTGTGGAATTTCCTTGCCAGCCGATCAGTAGCCATTTATAATACTTGCGTACTTAACGGTATATATGTGAGTGTGACTTTGTGGCACGCGAAAGAACAGAAACCAATTCATGGCGAACTTTGCAATAAATTACCAGAAAACCACGCAAACAAATGTACTCAATAATGTTTCACTTTCGCCTGTGCATTGTTTGCAATATAACTTTAATTTTCTGTGTTGTGTTGTTTTTGTAGCGTTTCAATTTTATTTCATTTTCACTTTTAATTGCCAGCTGTTGGGCCGAAACATCTGCTACGTACAAATTTCCCAAAAAAATATTTATGTTTTCTTCAACAAATGAGTTGTACGCATAAAACAAACAAACAAACAAGCGGACAGACAAAGCAACAACTATTTTAGCTGGTTAATATTTTTAGCCAGTGTTGCCACGTGAATGCATGCAGAGTGGCGACGGCGACGGCGACGGCGGCGGCTGTAAGGCAAATCCAATGCCGGAAATATTTGATAATATAAACGTCATTTTTTCAATTTGTTTTATTTTTGTTGCTTTTGTTGCAGGTTGTACGCACAAATCAACAAATATTGGCGTTTTCAAGATGTGCGCGCGGTCTTTCTCGTTTTTCCACCGCATTACGTCGGCGATTTGGCTAATTTTGTTGGTGCGGCGGTAAGTGCGTTTGACTGTCACTTTCCGCCGATGCGTGTGCATGCGTGTGTGTATGCATAGAAGTGCCTATGCCTTTTATATTTATGTGCTCGTAAATTTGGACTCTCCTTTGATTTTTAATATCATCGTGTTGTTGTTGCTTAATTTCTTTATTTCAAATTTTAATTGCGGAGCTTGGGCATCCAGCAACATGTTGATAACAAGCAGATATTTCGCAACAACTCTAACACAAATGCGTGTAATTTAATTTCTTGAGTTCCATATTAATAATTAAAGCTTTTATGCGCGCATGGGGAATTAAAATAGAAATACCCGCAGCAGGGAGTGAGAGTTGTTGTTAATAAAAAGCATATTTACTTAATATTACGAAATGCTATGTTGGTGATGTCAGCGGGCGCAGTGTGGCCTAATTTTATTTATTTATTTTTATTTTTGGTGCCACAGAGTTTTTTGTCTCATGCCTTCATTTGCTCATGTTTGGATTACATGTACCGATGTATAATCTGTAAGTGTTGCCACGTGTAAGCAGTTACTGCCAACAAGTTGCTTGCACCACAAAGTTTTTTCTAACGACTTTTGGGCAGCGTATTTGTCATGGGTTAATAATTCATTCTTGTTGTAGCACTTTGACGGGTCAAGCGCTTGAAATATTTCATTTGTAAATTTTCAATGCTTCGCCTCTATCGTTTGGCTGTTGCCATTAGGGGATATAGTACGGATTAAGTGCCCAATAAATTGAGTGTGACAATTAGTTTAATGGTTTTTTTAAATAGTGTGAAATTGTTCAGTTTGAGCTAAGCTTAAAAACTCCTAGAATATTTCTTCAAATTAAATTAATTTTTTGACTTAATGGTACACATTCATCTCAAGGGATTGGTTATTTCAACAAAAAACAAAATGAAAACAATAAAATAAAATAATTTTGATAACAAGGCATTAAATTTGTTGAAGAGATGGTTAAGTCACAGTATTATTTAAAATTCTTTAAAAAAAATATTATCAGCTTAGGCTTTCTTTAGTCACTTTAATTTTAGGTTTCCTCATCCTCAGATGAAGTAGTTTTATTTTTAAACTCAAAGCCGGTGGCATCAGTCAGAATATTGGAATGAGGAATATTAATATATTATTTCAAATGGTGCAGTACAACTTGATTGGTTGGTTTTTTCGTTGGAAAGCGGGACGCAGGAGCACCAGAATGTAGGTGACCGTATTTAGGTCATTATAAGGCTAATTGTGCTCCCGGAAGGTAACCAAATTAAGCCTTATTCAGCAACTGAGTAGGTTTGGTAAAAAAACTGAATTTTTTACTCCTAAGCTACCCAATGTCTTCTAAGTTAGAGTATTCGAAGGAAATGGAATATATTTGGAAGTTATTCCGTCTCAGCTGACTGAAGGCTGGGCATTCGAAAAACTAATATTCCAACGTCATTACGCCGAATCCACTGAAGGTGGAATTTTAAGTAAGGCAGGTAACTCTGTGTGTATGTTACTAAGTTCAATTTTGCTTAGGAGCAGAAGTTTTTTAGTCTGTCCACCATCAAAGCTAGTTTGAGGTAGACCTATGTTGCAAGTAAATATTCTAAGGACTGAGGAGTTTCTTTTAAAGAAGATAGATGTTTTAGGGAAACTTAGGTGCATTGTCTTTCTGTCTACCTGAGTGGACCAACTCATCTGTCTTTAATGTTTATTTTACTCCTATATGACTGGGTGTTCCAGGTGATATTAACCGAGTTACCCACTGAGAGTCTAGTCAGAAGTCTACTTAACAGCTTCTATTATGCCAACAATTTCGGCATAAAAGAATTGTAGTCATTTAGTTTTGAGCTATCTTCTGGGTATTGATTACTAAAGAAGCCTATTCCTGCTCCAATTTTACTCTTTGATCCGTGGGTAAACATGCATATTTCGCCGTTGAAACTGTCGTACCATTGTCCATTCTATTCTACTGGGGTATGAAAACATTGTGTTTAATTCCTTGAATACCATCCCAGACGAGGCTTATCACCAGTGTTTGGAAAATTGGATTAAGCGTTGGCATGTTTGTATTTGTTCAGGAGCCTATTTGGAACGCGATAATAAGGATTTCTATTAAAATGCGTAAAAATGATTTTTGCGTTTTTAGTCAGTCCAGCTCAGATTTGACCAAATGGTATAGTTTTATCTCACTTTCTGTATTATTTTGCTCTTCTTTTGTATTTATTTCCGGGAATTGCATTAAGTACATGGCTTCCAACTGCCACACACGACTCGACGTTAAGAAACGCTTTATAAAGCGCTCATCCGGCATAAATGAGCTTTTCAAGAGCTTGTGTGCACATGAGAGCCAGACAAATCTGCATTGATTACAGCCGTATCAGTGCTACAACAATAAAAACCGAACTGACGTAATACATGTGTGTATATGTATGACTGTGTGCGCACGTAAATATGTAATTTTATTGCTTAAGCCTTCCAATTGACCATTAAATGGCTTACTTGAAAAGTTGAAAGCTGCTGTCAGCAGGCAAACACAATTAAAAACTCATTACAACAAAAAAGAAATAAAAACGTTAACAACAACAACAACAAACACTGAGCTGAGCAACAATAATTCATTTGCGTTGCCATCGCCTTATCAGTGTTTACATTTTACAGTTATGCGTGCAACCAAAGTGCCAGCGTGCGTGTCTGCGTGCTGATGTGCATGTGTTGGTGTGTGATGTGTGTATTTGTTTTTGCTTCCATATGTAAATTTATATTGAACATATGTAAATGTTGTTTTTGCTTTAGTTGCGTGCGCATAATACACATGCCTGTGGTTATTCGCCACTCTATTAGACAATTGAGTTGCTTAGTTATTCAGCAATCTCTGGCTTTAATCTGCCACATTTTCAATGACCGGCCGGTGACTGTTGATTTCAATTAAGTCATTTATATTTATTAATATGCAACATATTTCAGCCACATTTGTTTGTCTATTTGATTTTGTTTCTATTTCTTTATTATTCTAGATTTTATTTTATTTTAGGCTGACGCCACTGTGACAATGAACTACTTGTTGCACTGTTGTTGTCTGTCGCTTAAGCACTTATCACATGCTTCCCTGCACTTTCAACCAAACACACATACGCACGCGTATATATGGAAATTGTTGTTTTGCCACTATATTTATATGCATACATATTTGTTGTTGTTATTTTCTCTCTGTTTTTAGAAATTGCGGTTTGTGAGTAGGAAAGTGGTCAGTTTGCATAACTGGGTAAATGCACTCGAGTGAACTCTTATGACTGCATGCACTTTAACGGTTTCACTTTTGCATATTGGAAAATTGAAAAATTATAGAAAGAATATAATAATAATTACCATAGAGTAGACACATAGGTAGAGCAGACAATGTCAATACTTATTTATATGTACATATGTATGTATATATGAAAGCGAGAGCAGCTGTGAATGAATTCGATTAGCTCTTAACCTGTTATTAGTGGCACGAATTGAAATGATTCACCCGAAAATGGTAAAAAAGCCAGGCGAAATATATTTCGAATTTCTGTTCAGCCATCTGCGTATGCCTATTGACATAAGAAATATAATTTTCCTACATTTCTAGCGGAATTTTTACTGCAAGTTTTGAAATTTTTAATATCTTTACGAGTGTTTTTAGGCATATATTAAACCTTCCAAATTTAACTATAACAATCACGAAGAAAGGTTAAAATCAAAAATAATGTTTTTATTTAATTTGCGGACATTTTTTGTTAAAATCCTACTTCCAAAAAATTTTTCACGGTTTCAAACAACATAGCCTAAAAATCAAAGCGCTCAAAATTCGGGCTACATTTATATCCCGAACAGGATATATTATATATATTTGTCTGCAATACCTAGGGAGAAACGTCGAAGACCCTATCAAGAGCATTATGCACCCGTCATTTTCTCCCCAAGAAGCTGTTCATTTCACGGAATCGGCAATATCAGCCTCTTACAACATATATGTAGTTGTCATACAAAATGAACAATCGGAATGATGAGCTTGTATGGAAAACTTTTTCATTTGACGAGACATCTTCAAGAAATTTTCCCCAGATTATTTCCCAGGAAAATAAAGTAATCTCCAAAAAAATTGTTTGAATCGAATCACAACGCCATATAGCTGCCATACAAACTGAGCAATCGAAATCAAGTGCTTTAGTTAACGAGATATCTTCACATATGTACTTGGGCGTAGAATATTGTCAAAGGCAACACTACATTTTCCGAGTAATATTTTTCTGGTCAGCTCGCTGTAACATATAGGTATAATATGAACTAAGCAATCCAGTGGGCAGGGGCAGAATTTTCCCTCGGTAAGGCATACCTCTCTTACGACAAATCTACAATATCTGTTGTTTAGCTTGTCCCGAAATATCAGTAAAGTCTTGCTATCAACTTGAACTTATATTATAGACCTTGAATGAGATTCTTTCTAATGAAAAGACTTTTCAAGTTTAAGCGACAAATGTCATCAGTTATTGAGTTTGATAGGTGCTTAACTGGTAGTTCCCAGAGATTCGTAGTGGCTGTGGTTTATCCCTAAATGCAGGTGGAATTGAAAAATGCGGTTCAGTGTGGAGTCGCATTGCGGCTGGGCGCGGGATCCACAGTATGAAAGAGATTTTAGATCGGCCACGAATTACCAACTGAAACCAAATAATGCTTGCAAAAAGCTTTTATTATTTGGGGCGCTGTTTTGATTTAGGTGCTGTTAAGCACCGTGACGTTAGGCCATTTATGGCAGGTACTCTCCTAAAACTAACGAAAGTTGGCCGATCCAGTTTATTTGAGAAGGGTTTTTAGCTTCGTTTCAATTTAAGTAAACGAAATTTAATGGTTTTTTATACAAACTGATTAGTAAACTATTACAATTTTTGGAGTTTTAGACTTCGTGACTGTATAAAGTTATAGATGTAAGGTATGCCATAAGGTCCAAGATTCGAATATTGACGTGATTTCGAAGTTAAAGTTTAAATGTAATCGCGATCATACGCTCGGGACTAGTGAAGTGACGTCTCGATCACTTATTACTGGCTTCGAG
This sequence comes from Bactrocera neohumeralis, assembly GCF_024586455.1. NCBI lineage: Eukaryota > Metazoa > Arthropoda > Insecta > Diptera > Tephritidae > Bactrocera > Bactrocera neohumeralis. The sequence goes on from NC_065923.1 coordinate 2,543,034, forward strand.
TTCCTTTGTGATTAGACTGATTTGTTGAGCATAGTTGGTCTAAAGTTTGCTCGACAAGTGCTGACCAGATGCTAGCAACTGTGTAATCGCATGGTTCTTATAGTTTACGGTAAATCGGAAGTTCTTCGCCCTTAGAACAGTTCACCTTTCAAAGGTTTTGGAGTTCCGACACTGACCGATCTGAATTCATGCGGTAAGAAAAAATTTTATTGCATTACAGTTGCATAAGCTGCTTAGAAAATGATGAGATTGAATGAACTCTTTCTTCATGAATATGCCGCTTTTGTCAGGTGAAGGTTGAAAACCCTCAGACCCTTATTTTTATTAATCCAGGTTATATTGCGGAAATATAAATAAAGTATCTTGGTCCAAGGTGCTTTGTGATTATTATACAAATACAGAAGTTTTATTTGACTTCATTATTTATCTGCTTATGAATATGTGATCCACCGCCATCTTGGGGAAACTCAACCTAATCTAACCTATGCAAAGTCTTAAACTATCAGAATTATACATACATAGGAGTATAACAAAAAAACGGTAATAGTCTACATTGCTTCTTGTGAATGTGATCTCGGTTTTTACCTACTAACCTGGTGATTCGAAGAAGGCAATGAGTTTTCTTCAAAGGGGAAAGCCGTAAGTGATGGATCAAAGTTATGGAGTGGAATACTAAATACTTCCTAAGTCGAATAAAAAAGAAGAAGAAAACCAAGAAAAAGCGTTAACTTCGATTACACTAATGCAATAGTCGTCCGATCTGATAAAACTTTTCGAAGAATACTTATACCGCTGTCTTAGACATGTCTAATTTTGTGGATATATCATGTCAAATGAAAATTCTAGGTCGATATCTTGAAAACTAAGGGACTAGTTTTAATATATACAGACAGACATTAATATACAACTGTGTTCGAAATAATATCAGTGTTTTGTGAATAATAGCATTGGCTTGAAGAGCACCTGCATTGGTCAGTCGAAAAATGGCGCAACATATTGTGGTCCGATGAAACAAAAACTGTTTTATTTGGTTCCCGAGGACGCCGACAGCATGTACAAAGCCAGTAAACGCTTCATTTGATCCTAAATATGTTTCACGGACGGCAAAACATGAAGGTGCCAAAAACAATGTAGGGGGTGCTTCTCTTACTATGGTAGAGGTCCGTTATTTTAGATTAAAGAAAACATGGATGCCAAATTGTAAGTTGAAATAATGGAGCCGACTATGCTACCACACGCTGAATGGAAAATTCCTTTGAAATGGGTCTATCAACAAGACAACGACCCCAAATGTACCAGCAGGTTGGTAAAACATTGGTTTGCTCTAAATGGAGTTGAGGTTATGGGTTGGCCGACTCAGTCACCGGACCTTAATCCAATTGAGAATCTTTGGGCAGAGGGCAAAGAAGCTGTAGGGAAAGAGAGTCCGTCAAATATGAAGCAATTATGGAATGCTGTGAAGAAGGCCATTCCTATTGAGAAATGCAGGCGTTTGGTTGACTCCATGCCTAGGAGATGTGCAGCTGTATTATCCAAAAACAGCCATTCGACGAAATACTAATTGTTTAAACTTTATTTTATATTATTATAATGAATTAATTGATTTTTGATGCAAAATCCTCAATACTGCTATTATTAATCGCAGCTGAAATTTTAATTTACCAACTTTTTTATTTATATAAAGAAGAACTTTATCTTATTCTTTAAAGAAATCATATTTCTTTTAAGCTTGCATATGAGCGAATTAAATACAATAAATATAAGCCAAAATAGAAAAATTATTTAGAGCAATTTTTATTTGTTGTAAATAAAACATTTTAGTTTTGATTTAAATTTCGTCATTTTAGCTCACTGTGTGGTCGCAAAGAAAATGGAGTTTAACAAATAAAAACCAAAATTTCCGCAAAAATAATGAGGAGACAGATTGGATCGAACTGTGCAGGTGTGCAATGATTTGCTCTATGTGTCTTTATGTGGCAGATAAGACTACGCACGTCAACATGTGTGGCAAACAAGTGAATGTGAGCCAAATTAGCGGTGTACAAGTGGAAGCAAGATAAAAAAACTAGAAAAGAAATAACAAAAAATATAATGAAGCAGAAATTGGCAATAAGTCCAATAATGTCGCAGGATAATCATTTTTCTTGTGCCACGGGGCAAGTGCATGTGTTATTTTTAAGCGAAATGACAGCAGAACGTTGAGAGAGCGTTTAAGTAAGTAAGTAAATGTGACATAGACACACATCTGCATAAAAATATATGTATATCTTTGTTCGTGGAGGCACATACAAGTATTGTACCCCTCACCTTTCAACCTTAACATTTTCTCAGAGTTTCTATGAGCACACTCGCTTCTAGGTATTTGCGAAGATGCGAACGCACGTAAAGCACCAGCAGATATTTTTGCAACAAACAACAACATATGCAACTACATATATGTATATGTATAAGTTACGGTTTTTTCTTGCTTCTGAAAGCTTGACAGCCGCAGTAAATGTGTCGGAAGAATAAACCCTCCCGGTTAGTAAGAAAATTAAGCTGATAATTTAACGTGGAAAAATAAGCTGAGCTGATGACGATAATGATGAGCATTATGTTTGAGCTGCTGGTTAACAACGTGGCTGAAGTAATGGCCGGCGGGCAACATAATGCAACACATCGCTCAAATTCACACACGAAACTTTCCAGTCGGGGTCCACTAAAAGTCATACTCGCCGGCGGCCACGCAGCTACTTAGGTACTTAGGAAAATTTACCGAGGGCCATTACACACACACATAAATATACATGAGGCGCACATTTGCGTATGAGGCACGTAGGCAAACAAAAAAGCTCACGACGCACTAATAAACTCACGTCGCGTGCAAAGCCCAAGTACTTAGGACATGCGCATATGTACATATGTGTGCCACCGGGTCTATGGTAAGTGTAGCTAAATAGTTACTTGTGGCACCGTGCGTGGTTGCAACGCATGTGCGGCATGGTCCCATGGGAGAAAGGGCATTTTATGTGCGACAAAATGTGCCCAAATGGAGTGCCTCATTTTGTTGGGCCATTTTTTTCCTTGACAATGCATATACCTGCGGTAGAAAGCAAATAAAGTGCTTCGTGCAGTTCATACACATCTTCGTAAATACCGTTAGATCATTTGGGCTCATGTTCATTTGCTAAAAGATTTAAATGACCCTAAAAAGATTACAAGGGGAATGTGTGAAGGCAAGTTGCTGGCGTAGTAGCCGTAAAAGGCAAGGGCACGGATGATAACTGTTGGTTTGCTAATCAATTGCAAAATTTGAGCAGAAAATGGTGCAGCCAAGCTGTTTCTTCAATTTCAAATTGAAACAACGAAAATCGATAATTATTTTGAAAACGAAAGATTTGTATTTTTTAGTCTAAAGTTAATTATTTGTACGTTAGTAGGGTGATATGTCTTTAGCAGAGTTGACACACCTCCACGTCGTTTATTTAAGCACCAGTTCTGAGAACAAATTTTAGTTTCCATATTAAATATATATATTTCTTCGATAAATGTCGAGTTATTTTTTTTGTGAATGATCACATCAAATGGGCTAGAATCGCAACAATATGCATAGTAACACATAATATCCACCAAGCTTGTTATGAATTGCACATACATACATATGTAGGTGTAGTAAGTGAGAGCCATACCATAGCACATTCTCTTGCCGGTTCATTCTTTTGTTGCCTGCAACCAATAACGGAAGTTTCGTTGAAACTTCTTTCAATGGTTTGCTTAGCGATATTTCCTTTGCTTTTATAGATAGAACACACGCGCTAATCATTCGAGTGCCAACTAAACACATACACAGAAACAGCAATATACTATTCACACATGTATTTACATAGGCGCCTTTGTTGCTATGTGTAGCCGGGCTCTTAAACGTTTATACGCAGGTAACGAAGCAGGAAGCAGTTGACAATATCCTTAATGTGACAGTCACTTAGTTGAGTGGCCTTACAAAATGTGCGGATTAAAGATATTAAGCGAACGCCAAGAAAGTGAAAGAGCAAATATTGTATATGTAAAGAATGGGGGAAAAGAATGGAAAAGTTTCATAAACTTGCTCACATATACATACAAACATACATATGTAATATATGTACTCAGTTTGCTGGCAGTTCTTGGAGTTCGAATCTTCCTATCTAGAGGAAAATGCAAAGTTCCACTTGCAAGACTTTTCTCGAAGATTTCTCAGGCTCTTGCTCTTTTAAAGACAGCTGAAGTGCTTGTCACACACACACTGATAATTGATTCATTAAGCCTCGCTTTGCGCGTTGCAACACAAGATATTGCATCCTTTTCTCTCGCACACCTCGTCTGCACTGCCACTTTATTGTCTTCGCGTGACGTAGCTGCGTTTCAGTTCTTCTTTTTTTTGTTGTTGTGCCTCTTCGACATCCTTTTATAATGCAATGTTGACAACCTCGTTAGTACCCTGACTGTTTATGTTCGTTGTCATTTGTGCTTTTGGTCTTGTAACTATGGGTGTAGGAAGAAATCTATGAAAACTTATTGCACAGAGTTTCAGGGTAAGACGTTGCAATTTGCTAGCATTGTGAACAAATTTAAATTACTCATTAAATTATATTATGATTTTATGTTCCTGATCTTTTTTATTTTCAGTTACAAATTTGTATCACCAATCAGGAGTTACTGAGGCAGAAATCTGGTTAAAATTAAATTGATTATTTTTTTTCTAATAAATTTCCCTCTTTTATCCTAGCTTTCTTTTTCTAAAATAAGAGAAAGAGGTAGCGCAGTTTATTGAAAAAAAAATTCAAAAAATTTATAGGCAAGCATTTGAAAAATATTTAGGTGATTTTTCTTTTATTGCTAGCTCCCTCTTGGTCGATTCAACAACAGTAATTAGTCATTCCTTCTCCCCATATGAAAATCATTTTCCTCTTGATATTTTTCAACGCTAAATTTGCTGTTCTCTTCTATCGAACGGTTCGCTTATGTAGCTTGAAATATCTCCCGTAACAATGGTTTGTATATAGAAGGCGATCTGAAACCTATGTTATTATAATAGCTGGCGGAGAGGGGCCCTACTTTTAGAAACTAATCAGTGTTGTTGTATTTTTTGCAATAAGTATTATTCGAATATCGAAAGCGAATTTAAAGTCCACAAATATATAGTGGATATGGTCGTTTATCACATGGTGAAAGCTTTCACGTTAATTTCTATTCTTTTCTTCTTTTTTATCATCAGAAAGTTCAGTAAGGTGGCAACTCTACTTTATCCTGTTCAACATTTACAATATGTAGCAGAGCTTCTTACTATTTCTTTTGGATCGTCCCAGTACATTTTTGTTAATGTTTTGGATATGCAGCGGTACCTTGCTAGATTCATATCAAAAGATGTGTACTTTTTGCAAAAACATTGTAAAGTAGTAGTTCATTTTATTACATTCATCAAAGGCATCATTTCTAGTGAGCAGACGTGTGTTTAGGAGTACGACGTCAAAACTATCCAACAATCTAGGCAAAAGTTTTGAACGCCTCTGAAGACAATGAAGGCCACCCCAGCCAAGGTTAAAAATAAGTGTATGGAATACGAGTTTTGACAACTAAGTAATGAGACTGATTCCATAAAAACCGTATATTTGAAAATTATTCTACAACTCTGTCATCCCCTTCAAAGTAGTCCCCTTTGAGCAGCTATACAGCGATTCCAGCGCGTTTTCCATGCTTCATAACATTTCTGTACCCTCGTCACGGCTGCCTGGATGTCCGTAATCGACTCAAAATGGGTTCCTTTGACCACTGATTTAATTTTAGGAAACAAAAAAAGTCACAGGGTGATATGTCGGGCGAATAAGGCGGCTGTTGCAACACGGCGATCCCTTTAGAGGCCGAATACTGGGACACGCTGAGGGCGGTGTGGCACGGCGCGTTGTCGTGATGAAGGATTCTGTTACAAGCGATGTCTGGGCGCACCCTGATGACTCGTTTTCGAAATTTTTCGAGTACTTGGCAATGTAGACTTGATTCACAGTTTTCCCCTGTGGAACGAATTCTTTGTGAACAATTCCACGGCTATCAAAAAAGGCAATAATCATCGTTTTCACCTTCGACTTGCTCATGCGAGTTTTTTCCGGAGACAATCATTGTGCCATAGAAACATCTGGGCACGACTAAGAGCACTATCACCATACACTCTTACAATTTTAGCGTACGTTTCCGAAGCTGTTTCGCCCAATCTGGCGCAAAATTTTATCGTGATGGGTTGCTCTTGATTTCGTTTTTCCATTTTCGTGACGAGCGCTACAAACACACGTCTACTCAACTTGACGCAGCAGGCGAACGAACGAGAGGGGAGGGATGTCGGAAAAAGAGAAAGGGAATTTCAAGGTCACAGGTTTACCACAAGCGCGGCAATAAAATCAGTCTCATTACTTAATTGTCAAACCTCGTAGACGTTAGCATGTTTGAACTGGCTCAGAAAGCTAATTTGAAGGCGATAATAAAGATTTATTATTAATATACGTGAAAATGATCTTTTGCATTTTTTATCAGTCCGGGTCAAATTTGATCAACTGATTTATTTGTTTAAGCCAAAAACTAATCTAAAGAATTCATGAGCTAAAATATACCTATAAACCTATGAACTGAAAAACTCATCTCTGCAAGAAAACATTTTTAGCTACCAAAGATTCTCATATAAATAGCACTTAAAATGACAAATTTCATTAAAAATATCATTAGTTTTTAACAGTTTAGAATAAAATGTATACAAATATGTGCACAGTTCATAATTACATATATGTTCCTGAGATTAACTACAAAAAATACTCAAAAATTGTCTAAAATTTGTACGAAACCCCGAAATAATAAACAAATTTACAAGCACACAACAAATTTACAGTTATGAAAATAAATTTGTTTTCTATAGCTCTGGGCTGCATGGCTTTATTGAACCTTGCTTATCTACCTGACACACACATAGACATACACACATCCAGTGAGTTTCAAAAGTGCAGAAAAGTCAACTTGAATCACTTACCTTGCAGCATTCATCGATACTTAAATAACACATTGCCAAGCATCCAAAACATATTTGCTTCCAAGATTTATTACATTTTTCCTATTTTCCCATTTTCGTGTTTTTTCCGTATTTGTGTTCGTAAATATGCTCGTTTATGTTTATTATAAGGCTTTTAAATTTTTGATGAAACCAATGAAATCAATATTTGCCAATAAAATATTCAATTGGAAATACCTCTTTAATCTATTTTCAGCATACAACAACGACAATAACTGCGAGCAAGTGTCATAGAGATGAAGGGATTCAATGTATACATACTTATATGTATGCGCATGTGTCTGTGAACCAATCGACGGCCAATGAAAGCTGTTAAAAAGCAGATAAATTTTAACAGTAAATTTGCGTCGAAGGCAGCAGCAGCAAAACTGTACACACACACACACTCAATTTATGGACTATCGACTTGACAACAATATTAGCAAAGTGATTTCACTGTGTGAGTGCCAAATATAACTACATGTGATGCAAAATAAAATATTTTGCTTGTGCTTCAGTGTTGAAGAAAAATATGTGCTACATAAATATTTAAATGTCATAAAACATGCAACATCCACATAAATACATACACGTTTGCGTATAAATCCTGTGCTTGGATAACAAGTGGCGTTTGCCTAAACAAGGAAGTGTGTGTGTGTATGTGAGGGTGGGCAAAATAAAGTGCTATTAACTAGTGGTTAAGTGCGCAAGGGGCTTTTGGTGCACAATACACCCACTCCACACAGACATCATACCATTACACATACGCGCGCAGCGACAAAGTGGCGGTTGAACACATGTGTAGCAATGCAAAAATGATTAACGAGCTATAGGCCTAATGCGCCGTAAATCAAAAGAAAGGGAGAAAACTTTAAACGCTGAAACGGCATTCGGCGCATCAGGCCAATAACCCACAGCAAATGGGTGGGGGCGTATGAGTAACGCTTGATAAGCGTACGCTTTAGATTAAGCTGTGTGGCAGGCGTTTTCATACATATGCCATGGCGTAGAGCTAGTCGTGGCAAAAGTGCGTTATGTGCATGTATAGAGTCAGGCGAGTAGTTTGCTAGTGTTGCTTGATAATTATAAAATTTGGTGGAAAATTATTAGCATATGCGGAGACTGTGATAAGCGCCTAGTGTGCAGAAATTAATTCTAAATTATTGCTAATAAACTCTTAATGGCCGAAATTAAAAAAAAGTAGTGAAATGATAAAATTATTATCTCATAAGCTAAAAACTTATATTATATGTAAAGCCGTTAACGGTATTTTCCAAAGATTAATCGGTATAAATCGCCTTTGCTCTCATTCGAATAAAGCTGCAAAAAGCGCCTTATTTTGTGTTTTCTTCCAAAAGGAATGTTAATATCTAAATGATAAAAGTAAAGTACATTACAATAATTGAATCTATTTTTATAACTACTGATTCATTTTGAAAAATTTTGCATTCCCATTGCCAATCTCCAGGAGGACCTCCGAAAAGAGGTGTCCCCAAACAATTTTATTATACAAATAGATGAATTTTTAATTCAGATGGGGATAAGATCAAGGAAAATACAGAGTAATATTCATAGTTCCATTGTCTTCGCGTCACTTAGACTTCTTAACGTTAGCTTTAGTGCATCTCCTTGTATTAGTGAAATTTACATGACTTGACTGCATTATTTTATGTTTTTAATGAACAATGTAAATAAATTTAACGTGTTTGGACCTATAATAGGTCATTGACCGAACCCTTACTGCAATTATTTATATTTGTATATATTATATATACATCCATATATAGATTCGCAAGCACCCACGTTTTCTATGAAATTCTTCATATATAAATTTTTTAAGGGGTTCCTCAATAAACTCCATAAAAAAGTACAAATCCTAGTAAAATTTTTTCAAAAGCCTCAAAGCATTTGCCTCATACCCCATTCTAATTAATTTTCCAGACAATTTAACAATTTCGTTTACAAACTCACACACCCGCACACTCAGCAGGTGTGTGCAATTGAAAACTAAAGCTTTTTCGAAAGCTCAAAACCTGACACCTCTGGTGAGTGATTTATCGAAATTAATTTGTTCGATTTTCTATTTCGGTAGACAAACAGAAATAAATGAATAATCAATAAAACTTTATAAAAAATTAAAATAATAGTAAATAGAAGGCTATAAGACCTATGAAAAGTACAAAAATGTTTATAAAAAAAACAAATAATAAAACTAAACAATTTGAAATACAAATAAATTGCAATTTTTCCATTTGTCCGCTTTGATGAAAAGCCACAAATTTTCGAAGCAAACTAATGGAAAAGTGTTTGTGTTGCATGTTGCATGTGGCAATGCAATAAATGCCAAATAAACGAAATGATACAAAATTGTGCAATAATTCGCCTAAACCTAAACACCACACATAAATATACAACGTGCAAGAGTGTCATGCACATACATATGTATAACACATATACCTTATACAAGTAATTTTATAAATGCATAAATGCCGTTGCAGGTAATCGAAAGCGTCAGTGTGTGAAAACAAATAGTGACCAGCAGCACCTGGTTGCAAACAATTTGCATTAGCATACACCGAATAGTGTTAAAACAACAATAGCAATAAAATAAAATAACAGCAACAGAAACAGCAACAGCAACAGCACGTGAATTGTGAAAAACCAACAACGGTCAACAAATTAGAGTTGTGCAACTGATATCACAGTGATGCCAATTAGTCAGATTGCCAGCTACTAAACTGCAACGACTGACTTACTGCCTCTGTGCAATCACTTCATACCGGCGATATTCGCATTGCAGAGCTTAACTACATAAAATAACGGCGTAAGATACAACAAGCCTGGCTGAGTTGCAGAAAAACCTCTAAATTGAATATGGCCAGCGCAGCAAAGCGGTGAGTACAAAAAACCCAATACAAAATCGGATATATACTTGTACATATACATATGTATAAGTATACAGATAAATGTGGGTATATACAGTTCTAAGTTGTTCTGGCAGTAAAAATTGACACGTAGAATTTTTTTGTAAAAAATAAAAATAATTATTTCGTAACAATTCTTGTTTTTTAAAGTTGAATTATTTTCTATGAAAGCTGGCGTATAGTTTCTCATCTGACTATTGAGAAACCTCAACAGTGGTTGAAATTTTGTTGAAATTTTTCCTATGCACATAAAAAAGACCTCAGAATTTTTTTAAATATTTGTCACACTCATCAATCTTGAAACTATTTTATTACCATGAAATTAAAAATATAATTGCTGGGTAAGAATAATAAGAATTTTTCTTACCTCTAAATTCGCCTACCACTTATATAAAACTGCTGAAACTTGTTTCCACAAAAATTTTACCTGGACTTATTACGTAACTTAGTTTAATGTCAATCTTTTTTTCGAAATAAGATTATTTTGAACCAGTGCAAGCTGGCCAACGTTTAATAAATTTTCTAATTTTCCAAACACTCTAAGTTTCGACGGGATATTCTTGAGTGGCTTTAATGAATTTTGTTTTTTGTTTGTTTTGTTTTGGTTTCAGCTTCGGTTTATTCACTAGGTTGTTGGACCGAGTAGACGCCATATTCATAACCCCACGTCTCATCGCCAGTAATATTGTATTTCATGAATGTGGTGTTTTCAGCTATCGATTTTCTGTATTGAATTGCTTGCGAGATATAGCTTCAAAAAATTGTTGTAGAACGCTGGGCTTCAATGAGAACTTCGGGCTTAGAAGAAATTGTTTCTGATCTCCCTCTTTCTATCCACCAGATTCGCAAGAGGCAATGACTTCATGTCCCTCACTGAATGCGTTGTGCTACTCAAGTACTTATGTTCGTGGCAAAGGAGACTCTCCAGAAAGCTTCTGCAACATTTTAAACGATACCGTAGCCATAATTATATGGAAAAGACAAAATTTCAAACAAAATCGTAATTAAACTTCGTTCTCATGATAAAAATCGCCTGAAAAACACTTGGCATCGAAATGCTGATTTCAAAGTTGCCAGGAGAAAGAAGAAGTCATCGGTAGTATTTATGTTTCCTTTCTTATAGTTGAGTTTGTATCTCTGCTTTGTACGAATTTTCATATTCTGGCAAGTGATCTACTGCCGCTTAGTCGTATTTTGACAGAGCCGTCGAATATTTTCTCTATATTTTTGAGTCTTTCTGCTCTCGGCACCACTTGCACACAAAATCTGCACTATTTATTTTAATTTAAAATATCACCAACTGATTTCCTTATTTATCAATCACATTATTTACTGAAACTCCTTAAGTAGGAGCAACACTCCTGCCTTTCAAAACACACCTAGAAATACGCTGAATTTATCAACAGCGGCATTTGAATTGAAAATCGAGCGTCAACGGTGCAATCGAAGCTTTTTCCTTTTTTGTAAAGTGCTCCAATCTTATTGCTTTTTAGCAAGTTTATTGCTTGTCATTCTTTTCTTGCATTTGGCATACAATGTGGAAAGGCGAGCGATTTTCGCAATAACAATTTTTTAATAAAAAACTTTTCAATTTGCATATGTATTATTTGCGAGAAATATATCTGATACTCGAAGTTCCTTGCATTTATAGATATTTACATACATACATATTTATGAATAAAATTTGACCCAGCATGCAAACAAATATAACCCTCGAACTGTATTGATTGACTTGAAGTGGCAACACTTCAGACAAGACTTTATTTGCTTGAAGTTCACTGAAGTGCTCTTTGAGAATTTCAATAGTTTTCGCCGGAAATACACTTAAATGTATTTTTTGTTGCGATTAGTAAATAATATTGGTACTTAGTGCGGTTCAGGAAGACTGGTAAACTTTGTTGATACACGACTTGAAATTAGGCTGATGTCGGTGCAAGCATATAAATAGCGCTCAAAAACAGCTTATAACACTATTTAATTGCTGAGAGTACTTCAAATTGAAAAATATCAAGGGCGAAATTAAAAGCTTTTAACGAGGTCATCAAATTCTAGAAAATTATTGGAGAAAATATTAAGTTATTGATTTTAGGAACAAAAATTTAATGAATAATCGAAGTAAACTGTTTTGCATCTAATCAAATTTGACTCGGGCTGGTCCATTTAAACTGCGCGCTCTAATCGAATCGATATTAATTTTCTTTTGTTTCGTATGAAGTTTGATCTCCATAAATCAATTGGTGTGTAATTGGTAGCTCTATGCCAACGACGAAAATATTTGTCTGGCGAATTTTAGCAAAAAACATGTAAGGAAGGGCTAAGTTGCAACTTGCAAGAATCATAGCCAGGGAAATACCTTAAGGCGCCAAATGTCAACAAAAGGATCAGGATCCAATCAATTCTATATATAACTAATACACTGACCGACATATTTGGCATAAGGTTTGTTAGAAAAACGAAAATCATTATATGTATGTAGTATATGAGAGTATATGATTTTATTAATATTTTTCAATACTAAACACATACTAATAAGATGTTCTCTGAGATTCATTAGCGTTCCTCATATACCATCTCCATTCGTATGGAGTAATATACATATGTATGTTTGTTATATAAGTTTTTGTCCTATTTTAACCATTTTAGACAAAAAGAGATTACTCACATGTTGGCCGATGTATGCAGTATAAAGCGGCCCGGAAGTTCGAAAATCTTTATATTAGGTGTATGGGGCTTAAGAAAGTATTGACCTGTTTCCGTGAATTTCAATTATATATCTCACACATTAACCGATATTTGCGATAAAATGCCACCTATGAATACTGCGGTCGACATATTCGGTACCATGGGGCTAGGACAGTTTTTATTTGATTTAAACCATTTTTGGTCGTAAGGTGGCATAATCTAAAGGCGTTAGTCGTGCAAAGTGTTATCCCGTTAAATTTATTGCTTCTTTATTTGTACACTCGAACACGAAATTTGAAATTGTGTTTTATGGTGGTGGTCCGATCAAACCCATCTATGAACACGTTCTTACTTTTTTGTTAAGGACTACGTCTACAAAATTTCATCAAGATATCTTAGTTTATACTCAAGTCACAGCTTGCACAGACGGACGGAAGGTCAAACAGTCACCAGGATTTGAAGTCGTCTTTTCATTCTGATCATTTATATACTATAATGCTCTGAAACAACATTTTAGAAGAGTATAAATATATGAATCTTTGATATGTATACATATATTGGTGGAGATATGTGAAAATGTATTTTTTTGGTCAGTATACGGGTCAGGCCTCGAAATCCAACGCAAAATAACTTTTGCCAACATGTGCTACTTCGGACTGAGTAGGCAATTGAGAAGTAAAGTCCTCTCTCGATGAACAAAAACAAAAATCTTAAAGCCATTCACGATGAGCTGTACGAGTTATACGACGACATTGACATAGTTCAGCGAATTAAAAGACAGCGGTTACGCTGGCTAGGTCATGTCGTACGAATGGACGAAAACAATCCAGCTCTGAAAGTATTCGTCGCAGTACCCGCCGAAAGAAGCAGAGGAAGAGTAAGACCACCACTCCATTGGAGAGATAAGGTGGACAAGGACCTGATTAACGCTATTACAGAAGTATAAGATACGGGCCAGTTATGATTAGATTTATCAGGTATTAAATACGATTTTTTAACGACTCGTGGACTCACCTGAAAATCACACTTACAGATATTATTTATACTAGATTTCAAGTGTGAGGGAAAGTCGGATTAGTCATAAAACCTTGGAAGTTTGTAGCAGTAGTCTTCTCTGGTTATAGAACGTCAAAGCGAATCTGTTCCCACTTTATTCGACATTTTATTATTTTTAAGTTGCTTATAGTTTTTTTTATCGACATCGGACGCTATATGAAGTTCTTATATAGAAATAATTTTGTAAGACATGATATCTTCACAAAATTTGGAATGGGCATTGCTGCTTGAACAAACTCAACGATCGGAATTAAGTTTTTGGTTGGAAACTTTCTTTTTTGTGAAGGGTATTTTAGTTCCGTTGCAAAAAAATAGAATTTTATCAAGAACATTTCAACAAAAACAATTCGTGCTGGGATATATTTTTTGAAAAATGAAAAAGTGAACATTTTGTTGAAATTTATACTCATACTCTCTTAGTCTCTGATTTCTAATGTACAAAATTGTCACTTTAATTTTCCAAAACTACACATTTTCTGCACTGCATGCTCGTATATCCTTTTTAGAATTGTTTAAAGCATTTAAGCATAGTTATCTATGTAATCGCATTATAACGGCATCCCCGACACGCCGAAGTACGAAAACCAACACACGCGGCATCACAAAAGTAACGATTAGCATTCAAACGATTGTGTTTCTATTGTCAGTGAGCAAAATTCAACAAACGACGCTTTGAACCGCAACAACAAATGCATAATGCATTTACAGTCGTATGCAAGGCACACACTCAAGCACGGCGCTTTCATCGCTTTTCTCACTTTGTTGGCTGGCGCTTAAGTCGGAATTAGCATTTAAAGTGGTTAGCGGCTTTTTGCTGCTTATTCCCTTGCTTGCATTCTCGTTTGGCCATCGCGTTCGCGCCTCTTTTTGTGTTCCTGTGGCTCCGCGGCTGAAGTGGCAGCCAAAATTAGTTGCGCTTCGGTTCGAACATTTGTTTTTTTGCCACACAAAATTCATTTTTACTACTCTCAATGGCTGCGCTGCAAAGTTTGAGTGTAGCCATTATTGGAATTTAAGTGTTGCCAAGAATTGCTATTATGTAAGTCGCGCGTTTACATGGATTTTCTGGAGTTTGTTGTTTGGCGAAAATTAGTGTGAGTTTTTACTCCAGTCCTAAATGAAGCTGGTTCTCAGATCATTTATTTTATAGAATAGTTAGTTTTTAATTGCTTGCAGTGCAGTGACTTGGCAACAATTTATTTTTAAATGTAGTAATGCCCTGTGAAAGTTGTCTGGTTGTAATATTTTTGAATTTTTGTTCAGCCATGGCTCGGATTAAAGTAGTAAAGCAATAATTATATTATTTTGTCAGAAAAAATATTACATATTCTACACTTTTCCCACAAAATAATTTTTTTTTAAATTTTTTTAATTTATTCCCTGTACTGCTCGGTTAGCCTAAATTTTCTGCTAGGAATTATTTCCATCACATGAGTGTTCAGCTCCGTGGTCCATAACTCGATTGTTGCCTAACATTTCCAAATTATTATACTTTTTTATTTAATTGGCAATTTCAACATCTGACATTCTTGAAATGAAAAACGCAATTGCGAGTCTCGTATAAATCTCGAATCATCTGAAAAACTCATATTGCACCCATTAACTCAAATCAACTTAAGCTGTTTTTGTTTTTGTATCAAAAATTAAAAAAAAACTTTGCCTTATTTTGAAAATTTGCATAGCGTCCAATAAAAAATCTTAATTTTGAAAAATGATTTCTCTCTGACTTTTTGCATATTGGATAATGCTGTATATACCTTTAAAATAAAATACTCAAACTTTAAATCGACATTTTGAATGGTTTTTGAGTTACTGCCTACTAATATATAGCCGCGCAGTTCTATTCGCTCGCTCAGTTAATTTTTTCTCAAAACCAATTCTTTCTTTGTGGTGCATGCTCGGAGATAAATGATCCGATCATCATCCAATTTTCTGTACATTAGACCGAGTTGATTTGCCGAACAATATGAACAACTTTGCCTAAGAGACAACTGGTCTAAAACCAGTTTCCAGCCAGCGATTTTTAAGAGATATCCGAATGAAATTTAAAACGTTGCATTTTTATATTCTAATGATTATTTGTCAAAATCGGTCAGATCGGGAAACTATATCACATATCTTCCATATAACCAATTATTTAGAATTTAATAATGAATGAGACAGCAATTTTTTTCGAAAATTTTTAGGCTTTCCGAAAATTGCCAAATTTTTTGGTTTGCCATATGAGCCGTGCCCTCATTTAAAGCAAATATGCGAACTCAAGAGCTCATATTATAAATGTCCTTATAATTTTATTATTGAGACAATACTAGTTATTTCCCAGTTACAAAGTAATGATTTTCGAAACTTCATATTCTGATTTATTTCATTCCATTTTAGCTATTTGACAGGGACTCCTGTCTACATCGAAATCGGCTTTGAATATGAAATGTAAATGAACATATTATATACATACATACATATAGCATAAAAGTATACGTACAGTCACAATAAGCACTGGAATGCAAACTCGCCTATTAAAAAATTGCCTTTCTGCATTAAAAACTTTATGCCCAAAGCAATTTTTGTTTATGCCACGATTGCCCTATTTTTAAAAATATCGCGCATCGATGCCAGACATATATAAATGCATAAACATAGAGTACAACATACATATATACATACATGTACATATGTATGTGTATAGAAGTGAAATTTTTTGCGCCAAACTATTCATTTGGAAAAGCATTTTCATATGTTTTGAGCTAAGAACTAATTAGTTTATTCAGTTGCAGCTTAGTATCGGCATATAATGGGGAGTAAAAGAAAGAACAAGAGAAAAGCTGACAAATTGTAAAGTTTTAGATGCGCATACTTACATATCTACGCTTTTTCCTGAGACAGTTGAACTTTTACTCTAATTTCGCAGTTGCTCTTCGTTTCGCCTACGCAACGCTCGGCTGCCAAGTCGGCGCGGCATCTTCCACCTCAACAGACGCAATTATTTTCGAAAAAAGTTTTTGCCACTACTTTCAATCTCTTAGCACATTTTGACTGCGTTCACTTACACAAATACATATGCATATATGTGTGTGTGCTTTCACTACGCATACTTTCGGGAATCACTGCGGCCGCCACCCGCCAGCCTGCAACCCTGTAGGCAGCGTATGACAAATATGAATTGCAAATTTGCATTTTGGCGCTTAGCCAGTAATTCTGAATTCACTCAGAATCGTCATTATTCATTAATCGCGCTCGCATCTAGCGAGCACGTAAATATTTACTTGCACGTGAGTGTGTGAATGCGCTGAAAGGATAATATTCTAAATGTTTGTTACAGACACAAATATTCTTTCGAAGAAACCGAATGCACTTCAAACATACTTTATTATGTCATTTTGTTTAATTTTTTTTCAGTGTAAAGTTGCAATGATTAGGAGAGGAAATGGATGTAAATTATGTCTATGGAAAAAAGCTTTTAGGTTAATGTTGACGATTTGGCGCAAATTTGTGTAGTCACTAACCCTTGTTACTAATAGTGGCAGGCCAGTTTTCCAAGCTCTTTTGTTTGGCATTAAAAATAAAAAAAATTGTTTAAAAAAAGAAAGTATCATAAAAAATTATAATTTTTTTTATATCCCAGAAGAGATTGTGAAACAGCTTATTTTGGAAAAGTATGTATTGAAAGAAAAATCATGGATAAAAGTATTTAACATCCATAATGCCATTATAAAGCACTTCGAAACATATAAAAAAGTCGTTGACCGGTAAAAATTTGACTTGTGATCAGACTAAAAAACTAGTGGGTAATTTTTTAAAGAACATGCAGAAAACTCGAAAATTGCTGTTTCGAGAAAAACGCGTTTAAAGATGACACTTTGGAAGGCTGTAACTCAAAAAGTTTTTGAGATTTTGCATGTTATTTTAAAGGAGATACAACTGTGTTCGAAATAATAGCAGTGGCTTGTGAAAATTATAACAATGTTAGTTTTACATTTAAAAATTTCTACCCATTTACTTTTTTATGCCAGAACATGGGCCTAAATACTGCCACTCTGGGTTTAAATTGTTTTTTTATACAGTTATCACATTCTTGGCGTCCCGTTATTTTTTATGCTACGTATTTGGTTTTTGCTGTGATTTAAAACATCAGTGCAAACTAGATAATCATTATGTTTCAAAGAATTTGATTGAAATGCGAAAATTTTAATTGAAGTTAATTCAAACAACAGTTCATTAGTGAATAGATCGCTCTTTAAATTTTAAAATATACTTCTTTTGTGAAAATGGACTGAGCCAAATATTGTTCTAAAGAAGAACGCAATCTCATTAAAAAAATGTAAACGGAAGGAAAATCTTACAAGTTTATCGAAGATTTGCTCGAATGTTCTGCCAAATGATTGCGAATGCAAAATAAATGGAATCAAAATCCCGAAACAAGAAGCTCTTTCGCGGACACAGTTGAGAAAGTTGTGGCTTTGGCCCGAGAAAAGCTATTTTATGCCTCAAAAAAAAAATTAAAGATGAGTTAAACCTTTGTGTTACTGCTTCAACAATAAGAAAAAAGTAAGATAGCAGCTTAACTCTATGCAGCTTAACTCTATGGCAGGAGCCTAAGAAAGGTGCCATTACTTAAACCCCGACATGTGCAGGCCAGAGTTCAATTTGCGGATGAGCACCTGCATTGGCGATGAAACAAAAATTATTTCATTTGGTTCCCGAGGACGCCGACAGTATGTACGAAGGCCAGTAGACGCTTCATTTGATCCCTAATATGTTTCACGGAGGGTAAAACATGAAGGTGTCAAAAACAATGTATGGGGGTGCTTATGTTACTATGGTACAGGTCCGTTATTTTGGATTAAAGAAAACATGGATGCCAAATTGTAAGTTGAAATAATGGAGTCGACTATGCTACCACACGCTGAATGGAAATTGCCGTTGAAATGGGTCTATCGACAAGACAACGACTCCAAATATACCAGCAGGTTGGTAAAACATTGGTTTGCTCTAAATGGAGTTGAGGTTATGAGTTGGCCGGCTCAGACACCGGACCTTAATCCAATTGAGAATCTTTGGGCGTTTGGTGAACTTCATGCCTAGGAGATGTGCAGCTGTGTTATCCAAACACAGCCATTCGACGAAATACTAATTGTTTAAACTTTATTTTATATTATTATAATGAATTAATTGATTTTTGACGTAAAATCCTCAATACTGCTATTATTAATCACAGCTGAAATTTTAATTAACAAACTTTTTTATTTATATAAAGAAGAACCGTATCAAATAAAAATCAATTACACGATTTTTTTTTTTTGTTTTAATTCCTGGTTATGCCACTGCTATTATTTCAAACACAGTTGTATAACCTATCAAAATTTGTAAAAACCCGTTTTTTCACAACCACACACTAAGAGTACCTGTTAATTGTTTTAATATCGGTGTACTATGGAACCTAAGCTTATTTTGGCTGTAATATGAATACTATAGCTCTTATGGCAAATAGTGATTTTGAGTTTTGTTAAGCGATGGTCTAAAACACATCCGTATATTATTAAAATCCTTTTTACAACTTTGGTTAGGCATATATTAGTATACGGCTTTGTGTTTTAAAACTCTAAATACCGAATACAAAAGTCGAAGTCCTTTCATAAGCAATTTTTACTTTTTGTCTTAACTTATTTTCGATGTGACTCTAGGAGGATTCCTCTTTCATTCATTAGTCATTTAAAACCTTAAAATTAAAGCTTGGACTTACATTAAAAGAAAAATTCTGAACCTCACAGGTTGAACTAGTTAGTGTCAACTGGTTATTTTACCGAAATATAAAGATTGACACTTGGAATTTAGGGTAAGCTCTTCGAAATTTGTGGATTTCTCGCGGTCAATTGTGAATGGCTTGTATTCGGGTGATAAATCGGCAAATTTAACTTATTCTAATAAGCTTAATACAAATATATATGCATAATAATATTTCTTCTGCTTTATTGGCATAGACACCCCTTACGCGATTATAGCCGAGTTAACAACAGCGCGCCAGTCGTTTCTTCTTTTCGCAAGGTGGCGCCAATTGGATATTCCAAGCAAAGCCTGGTCCTTCTCTTGATCCTTCCAACGGAGTGGAGGTCTTCCTCTTCCTCTGCTTCCCCCGGCGGTTTCTGCGTCGAATACTTTCAGAGCTGGAGTGTTTTCGTCCATTCGGGCAACCTGACCTAGCCAGCGTAGCCGCTGTATTTTAATTCGCTGAACTATGTCAATGTCGTCGTTTATCTCATACAGCTCATCGTGACAGTATTGGAATCCATTTTGCTTCAAAATAATTTTGGTTTAGCTAATGATCTCACCTCAGATGATCGTTTTGTCAATTTTGAATCCCTTTTGTTGAGCCTGACTCATTTGGAGCAATTTTTAACCACTGCATCCTACCTAAAATCCTTTAGCCAATGCGTCACAGTAACCTTGGTTAGCCCGGTAAAGTTCAACGGCCGCTACGAGATCCCCAAATGCGGAATACGTTAAACAAAAGGACATAAATTTGCTGCCAAATGCTCAAACAGCCGGCAAGCACTAAACAAAAACGAAATATTATGACAAGACTTGAAAGCAAAAATGAATGCAAAATTATTTAGTTGAAAACACACACAACTTATGAGACTACGCACATAATTTCGTGTCGCCGGCCAGCAGGCAACAGCCACCAGCCGCCAGCATGACACACCTTCATGTGTTGTGATGTCACCGACAAAAACAAAAGCGCATGCAACGCACAGCAAGTGGCAGACAGACAATAAACGTGTCAGCGGCACACTGCAGCCCACCGCATTAGCGAAGCCAAAGCCAAAGCGAAGTGAAATGAAACGAAAAAAGAGATGCAAGCAAATTAAAAAGTAAAAGAAAATATTAAAAAGCATTTCGTTGAACTCATTTAAACGGCAACATGTTGCACATGATTGCGTTGCAACACAGCGACGTCTTCGAATATGATTACAAACAGCTGTATATAAATATGTATGTGTGTGTGTGGATGTCTGCTAGTGGGTGCGCTTGTGTGCGCCAGTGGAGCGCGGCGTCGACGCCAGTCAAGTGCAGCAACGCAGACTGAAAGAATTAAGCAGACAGGCAGAAAGACTGTTGAGGGAGCATACGCACAAACACACGTACCGGCACCCGTGTATTTAAACCGAGGGGAGCGTGCACGTGAATCGCATGTATGGTAGACGGTGACGAAGGCAAGTGTAGAGACAGACAGCTCTCTCAAAGACATACTTGAAGAAATGATACTTGCATTTATGACTATGCGGGCGTGTTGTTGCTGTTGTTGTTGGCATTATTACAATCGCATTGGATGTACAACTTGCTGCTTCTACTGCCGCTATGTTTATGATTTCTGTTCTTGTTCTTGTTTTTGTTTTTGCTGCTGATGTTGATGATGCGCCTGGTGATTACAGCGCTGATGGAGGCGATGATGAACGACGACAGAGATGGACGTGTTTTGCTGTTCACATTAGGGGCGAAAATTGTTTTAGTGCAAAAGCAAAAAACACCAAAAACAACAACAACAACGACAGAAATATTACTTGGTGTCTCTTATATTTAATTCTGCCATACACCCCTGTCTTCTGTCTTCTGCGTGCTGATATGTTGTTGATGACTGCATGCAACACTGCGTTGCGCTGCGCGTTAGTAAAGTAGCACAAGCGCAATCAGTGGTGACGCCGCTGCCACCACCCAAAATATTAAATTTTCCTAGTGGCACACACCAGCAACTTTATAGCATATGTGCAAGTGTGCAATTATGTGTATAAATTATGATGAGGCATGGGGGAGGCTTGGGGTGCAGAGATCGCCACAGTAGTAAAGTCTTAAAAATGGCATCGCTGATAGCGAAAATAAAGTGGAAAATGTGAGTCAAGCTATTTCGGGAACACGCTGGCAGTTGCAGGATGATTCTCGCTACGCTGTGGCAAATACTGCAATGCAACGCAGATAACTTAACAAAACTTCCGTTTGTTTACACTACAGTTGCTTTAGTAATTAGACAGCAGAAATTGGCCTTCGAGATCAGATTTCAAAGGTTAGGGCACATGGGTTGCAAGGAGTGTTCCACAACGCTTTAAAAAATGATGAAAAATGATTCCCCTATACTTTTGGCTTCACATTTTAATATTTACTCAACATTTATCTTAACCGAGCCAAATTCCAATTTTAGGTCTAAATATTTTGCTCAACATCACACAAGCTTCGCGGGAGTCTCTGAGATATTGCAAAAAATGTAGTTTCCAACAAGCAAGGAAGACTCGCTTGAAAGCCATCAGATGCATAAGTTTTGTAAGTTAAATGGGGTCTAGGGCAGACTGATATTTTCATATCACATATTCCGTATCTTGCGGCTTGAATCGTTTTGCTCCGATTTGGGCAATTTTTGGTCATAAGATGGGACATTAGATGCAGTTTTCAATCTATTTTCTGTTTTTAAAGGTTAAATCAATAACTACGTTACTACTTATTACCCTCTCCTTTTCTGCTGTTCATTTGTACTGCAAACTATTAAAATAATCTTAAAATCGTCTCATATGTTGTTTAACTTGTAAATTCAATGAAAAATCATTTCCTCTTACCTTTTTTAGACCTGCCACATGCCGTTTTATTTGGTGTGGCGCTTCAAGTGGCGCCCCATACGGCAATGCAGCAAATTTTTTGTCACAGAAAGACACTGTTTTTACATTGTTGTTATTGCTGTTATTATAGCTTGTAGCATTCATTGCCTTTTCAAGCGCCTCAGCCGCAACGCCCCAACAACACAACGGTGCAGCACAAAAACCACTGGCGCTTGCCATTTATGAGCATATGAGAGCGTCACTTCCATACATACATATAAATACATACACACATCTGCACACCTATAGGCAGTTATGTATATGGAGGCGTTGCCATACTTTCCAACGAATTCCATTTGCTTTTTATTTGGCTTAAGCCTTTGGAAGAATGTGCAATTTGTAGTAAAGTGCGCACTTGCCTCAGCTATGTGTGTGTGCATATGTGAGATATGCTTTTTGCTGCTCGCCACATAACTGCACGTCATAATGCGGCATAAACACAACGACACTGTGACATATTTTGACTACTGCCCACTTTTTCTTGCTTTCCGCGGAACATTTTTGTAGAGTTAATGCTTTTGGAGTGACATTTTCGAAATATAACGGTATGCAAAAGAAAAAAGCATGAAACTGTAATTAAAAAGCATCTGAAAAAAAGGCACAGGCGTTTCAAGTATTTTTGTAAACGTAATAAAAACCGGTTATCTATTCAAGCTCATAAATTTCCACTTTAATTAACTCAACCGATCACATTTGTCACGCTTTGTTAAAACTCGCTGAGTTAATTAACGAGATCGCCCACTTCAATTTACATGCGTGCTGAAGATTTTTATTAATGTGAGAAACTTCCGTTGAGACTTTCTTGCTTTCTCATTTACATTAATGCTTAACTATTATTATACACCTACATTTATTTCTAGTATTTTACTTTTGTCTTTTTATTTATATTAGACCAAAATTTGTTTTTATTACTCCCTGTTATTCTAAGAGGTAATCTTCAAGATTAAACTCTATGTCGTTGCTTTCATTTTATTCATTCACCTTATGATAGACAGCGAAATTTCACGGAAGTCAACATATGCTGGAACATTTATCATCAGCAACCTCAGCCCTAACCAACTCAAGGGCATAAACTAGTGTAGTACAACACTTCCACTTTCTTTGAATATCGTAAAAGCATTTGCTCTCAAATTAAAGAACTTAAAAGCGACTACTAGCCCTTAAAAATATGGGTTTTAAGGTGGTTTTAATCATTTACATTAAGAGTCGTTAGTAGTCGAAGAAGTCTTTTCGTATTTCTAATCAAACCTCAACTTACTTTTTTTTATGTTTACAATGAACTTTAATGAACCAAATATGTTCCATTTTGGTCCCCCACTTTTTGCCATTGCGCTGCTAGAGATATTATTCCATCAACACTTTTCTGGTTTCTCGGCGAAAAACTGCGACAAGTTATTTTCACAGGCTTCTCAGATGTTATTTGGGTCCATTCAATTTTTCACAGCCATTTCATGTGATACTCAAACGTCGAGCGTTTTTTTTGTAGCCAGCCTTTTTTAAATGGTTCAAAACCATTTGATGATGAATGTTAAGTTCCTTAAGAATGTGATGGTCCTGGTCAATCTTTTCCATAATTTCATTGACTTTTTCAACAGAGGGTAGACGAGAGCGAGGTACATCTTTCCAATCGAAATTTCCAGAACGGAAGCGAGCGAGCAATTGTTGTGCTACACGAACTGATACAGCAACGTCTCTGTAAACTTCAGGAATTTCATTGGTGGCTTGCGTGGCATTCTTCCCTTTTTTATACAAAAATTTCAAAATATAGCGAATTTCTTCATTATTTTCACCTATTTTTGAACCGCTGTAACTTTTTTTCAAATTCTCCGAATTTAATTTTTTGAATAATGTTAAATGAAGCTTTAATCTCACCTTTCTGACACTATACGGTATGGAACAAAGTGATTGGTAGCACTGGAGATATACGACTGCAACCAAATCTATTGACAAAATACGAAATGACTTTTTCGACTACCCAATATTATAGTCTACTATTTTTTCTCGTTGTTTCATAAATTCGAAAAAAAATTTTTGTATAAAAAAATAGCTATTGTCCGAAACGCTCTGAGTTTAATTTGCCATTTATTATTTAAACGCCGAATATTGTAATGAAAAGTGAGTACATTTCATTGTCCAACTTTATTGGAAAATAGTACAGTATTTTTATAAACACTCTTGTGTTATATGCAGCCGATATTAAGAAAAGTTCTCTCTTAACGCACCAGCTTCTTTTCTTAATAATGGTATTTTCAAAAGAAAATGGTTGGTTAAACAAGCCTGAAACAGGGTGACACTCCTTCATAAAGTTGATAAATTCTAATCAAGTCAAGGGTAGCTCGAACACGAGTACCAATATTCTCAGAAAAAATATTTTGTTGAGTTCAAGGAATATTATTTGAAAATGCCAGGAATTGGAGTGGCGATAATAAGTTTTCGGGATGTCAAGTACTTATGCTAAAGAGAATACAAAGTACTTATGCGAGTCAAGGGTTCTGTGAAAGATAAACCGATTTACACTATGGTAGTAAAAGGTGATGATGTCTGCAGAAAAAGAAATAATAATCGTCACTTGCGTTAAAAAGTCTCAGTCAGTCAGATGGATTTTCTAGTGTTATTCAGTATTTCATTACACAAGATTAACCAGAGAAATGTCGAGGAGAAACGAAAGTAGACTTGTACTCCTTATTTTATTTCAAAAGTTTTTTTTTACCGAGTTTAGTAATGTAATCTTAAAGCTTCTAATGATACTTAAATATTCTAACAATTGAAATAAATACTGTTAAAACAAAACTGCGTTTTCATGAATTTTAGTAAAAAATCGTGTTCAAAATAGGATCTTGATCCAAACGTGCCAACGATCAATACAATTTTTCATACGTTTGTGGACGAGGCTTATAGGCTAAGATGGCTATCAATATTTTCAGCTAGATTGGGTTTTTTGGTTTCGGTACATTTTTAGATCACTATTTGCTAGATTTATGGACAGTTACGTGAAATTCATAAATATCTTCAGCAGTAGCGATGCGTTTGTAAATGTACGCTCGTCAGCTTCGTTGCCAATTATTTTTGTACGAGCTCTACTCGATTCAAATCATTTGATACGAAACTAAGATTGATAAAAACACTTCTGCAACATTCAACGAGTTAGTAAGAGTGATTCCATTGAGAACCTTCTTCAGGTTTTTCCCTTGTTAAAAATAGCCAGCTACACCCTACTTGATATATGGAGGTCACACTTCCACAAAAAATATAAAATATTAAAATTGTATTGATTAAGTTTGCTCCCACAGTTTGCAGAAATAAGGGTATCTATTTCTTGTATAATACGTTCAGAAATAAATAAAAATTCTAAAATAAAATTTGATTTGAATATTGCCGGTATGTGTTTATCTCTGCGTTTTCAGGAGTAAAATAACTTTTAATAATACCTAAAATGTGTTCTTACCGAAAATATTAAACACACATGTGACATGATTATAAAAATATTTGAAAATTGGAAAAGTTGCGCCATACTTAATACCCCCATAAATACACAAAATATTTAATAATTGCGATGTGTTCAATGCAATACTACAGCCAAGGAGTGTCTGGCAGAGGCATTAAAATTTCAATTGCCAACACGAAGAAATGAATTCCGAAATTCGTGTAATTAAAATCACACGGAAAAGTTATTTTGCATACAATTTCAATTAAATACTCATGCGTAAGCGGACAGAGAGAAGACAAGCATTTCACGCTGCAATATTTTAGCGATTGCGCACGCATGCGCAAAACCCGTCACATGTGCAGAGTGCCGGTATGGAGGGCGAGGTGGCGCGCAAACTCGCATATCAGCCATGTAGTAGGTAGGTGAGCGCTTACAAATATTATGAATGAGTTTTTTGTCGCAGATACGCACTTTGCTGCGCCATGGCATGCGTGCCACAAATGTATTGGACTCTGTAGCTGCACTATTTGCACGTTTTGCATGCTAAATGCACAGACGCGCGCGTTCGCTCAACTAATTACAGCAAATGAACGCCAATCAGCCGCGCCGTACGCAAAAGCACAAGCGTGCAGTCGCGCAAACCAAACGGTCGGCCGGCCGTGCGCCCAACGGCGGCAAGTGGCTGGCCTGCAACAAACTTGTACGGTCACACGGACAGACAGTGGCTGAACACAGAATTTATAGCTCGCAATGTAAAACAGGCAGCTTGAATGCCTGAATGCTTCAATGGCGCTGCGTTGTTGTTGCTTTTGTTTTCGATTTTTGCTTTTACTGGCTTTATTGCTGGTTGTCTGCTTGGCTTTGTTGTCTTCTCAGCACATTTTGTGGTTTTTGAAAAAAAATTATTGAATTCGCGCACCCATGCCTCATGTATGCGTTGCTGCGTTGCACATGCAGCTGCTTAAGTACAATGATTTATGTTGCTGGCGGGCAATGAGCCGCAGTCTTGCTTGCCGAAAGCCTGAACGATTGGCTGTCTCTGCTGTCTCTGCTGTTTTGACTGTTTCGACTGTTTGTCATCACTATATGGGTAGGTAGGTGCGTGGCTGAGCTTTTTTGCTGTCCAACACAATTCACGAGGCAACTTCGCGAAAAGCGTACTAATTCGGCTTTCAAGCCTGGGTGCTTGGAAAACTTTTCACGTAGTAATTAGTTAATATTGTTATTCGTTATGATTATAAAAAAATTTGAAAATGTTAATGACAACCCTACCTGATATTTTATTTAGCAAACTATTATTAATTTTTTTTATAATATTTTTGTTTTATGCAGATAGTCTGAGTATCTAAATCTGATAGGATGATTATATAATTTTTTTTCCATATGTTTACAAACAAATTTTATGTTATATTTTGGTATAACTCAGACTGCAGAAAAGAGTTGCAGTTTGGTTAAACTACAACATTTTTTTTTGCCAGAGAGATATTCAAGATTCAATGATTGCTGAACAATCATTAAAAAGGGGGGCAAAATAAATTTTTATACACTCTCGGGTTAAAGACTCCGATCTCAGAATACGCTCTTCAAACAAAAAATACGTCATTGAGTTAGACGTTATTTCAGTATTCCGGTTCCAATGTAGTTTATTTTTGATGTATTGAGTAGTGGTTAAGACAAAAGAGAAACCACTTTTAACGTCAAGTAAACATTGTAACAAGGTCAATTTTTATAGGAGAGAAGAGGAAGGGTCGTAAGAGCGCTATTCCAATAAAGCACTAGCCTCTTTCTCACAGAAAATTTCGGTGAAACGACCGATATACAAAATTTATTTCAAAAACAATTTTGAGCTCTCGAGAGAATAGGATTTCTCTCGCTTGAGAATAGGATTTCTTGAAATTGAGAGATAATATTAAGTAAATCTGGCGATTCCGGTGATTAAAAAACTATCAAATAATTCTTTGGATTCTCCGTGGCATTAAGAGTGAAGACAATATCGGTCTAGTTTTCACAGAAAAGAAAACATTCAGGGCATTTGAAGCTCAAAAGAAGCATACGACTTTTACTAACAAGAACTTATAGGAACGAATTGGACCATTTACTCTACAAACTCGGTAATTGTGTTCATAAAACAGAATTTTAAATTCTACTTGTTTCTTTCACTTTGCAGTATATAGTAGTATAAATCAAGAAGAAAATAATATTAAGGGATACAACTTTGCACGAATAGTGCCTTTGGAGTATTCCACCTTGTGACCAAAACTTCTTCAAATCTAACAAAAACTGTTCCAGCCTCCAGGTACCGGATATGTGGAACCCAGAGCCTGTAATTGTGAGATATATATAATTGAAATTTGGAAATAATCCTTTCCTAACAATAGTATGCCTGCGTGTCAAAAATGGTATTAATCGGGTCAATACTTCACCTAGCCCACATACATATACCTAATTTACAGATTTTCGAACTTCCGGGTGACTTTATTCCGCACATCGGCCAATATGTGAGCTATCTCATGAAATCAATGTTAAAATTTGACCTAGCCCTTATATAACTAACAACAGAATTTTTTATAATACCATTTATGTGGTGTTGGTTAAAATAGATAAAATTGACTGCCGTCTGTGAACCTTGCAAGTTTCAAGCGGATAAAATGTTCGATTTCCCCTAACTTAGCTTATCCTCACTTGTTTAAGGTAGGTTCAAGGAACCCAGCTTTGAAACCTGAAATGTTTTATGTTTCTTAAATAAAGAGGTTGTTGAAAAATATAGAATACAACAAATATGTTTTTCGATCTTTTAAAGGACAACCCCTGTGTGCACCACCTAGTATCTATATCATTTATGTCTCTTATATATTTATATATGAATAATTGAAACTGACATTTCAAGTTCCGACAGAATGATTTCATATGCTGGGACGACGAGTGCTGCAACAACAACAGCTACTTGCTACGCTGTTGGCGCATTTTCAAGTGTTGATGCAACCAACATTGAGATTCGTTAAGATTGTGTAAATTACTTCATTTGCTTTATGCGTATTTGTTATTGTTGTTTGCTGCAGTTGTTTTGTTGCGCAATCGCGCTGAAATTTCGGAAGGTCAAGAGTGATTATGCAATAATTTGATCAATTCCATTTCAGTACACTAAGCACAGAATCACTTTCAATGGAAAAATTGTTGCATTCAAATTTCTAAAGATTTGTTGTTTGAAAAATCACGTAATCCACACTATGCAATTGAAGTTTACAACTTTTCGCGCCAATTATGAAAATATGAAAATCGGAATGAGTAAACACAAAAGTGGTTTGATCTGACGCATATGCTCATACAAGTAAATACGTATATAAGTATACATGTATATGTATGTATGTATACACTATAAATTGAATGTGCATATGTGCGGTATATCCCACTTATTATTCACGTCGAAATACTTTTAATTGAATGCTAATCGCTGGCGTCGTCGACTTTCAAATTTTTTGCATGATTCATTTTCCATTAACCTCAAATCTTCGCGAATCTGTGCCAGAATTTCAATTTATTAGCATTTTTATAAACATTGTTCATTCGCAGAGATAAGAATTCTTATAAATAGTATTTTCAAAGGCCACACACATCTACTTGTATATATACATACTAAGTGCATTCGTATACTTGTATAAACTAATTTATTCCAAAGCGTTGCTCTAGCTATAATTGTTGTTGTAGTTGCAGCTACGGCTGGCTCACTGAATCACTTGATTACAAATGTGAATATTACAAATGATTTCTTAGAATAAGAATTTTCATAATAATCTGCTGAATATTCAAACCACATCATTAGCTTATTAGTGATGCAACAAAATACGCATGTAAATTCATCAGCGCTCTAATTGCTAATGGCTGATGGTTGCTTTGGAAATTTCATTGGAAAATTGTGTTGTAATTCAAATTTGCCATCCCCAAAAGTGGATAATATCACACATCATTCTTAATATTTAAAACATTTATTTATCGTTGTATTTCGAGGAAACTGCAACAGTTGACAGAAGTGGTCTTTCACGGCATTGATATTAGTAGGGCACTACCACATGACAACTTTTATTGGAAAATCCATTGACTTAGTATTTTAGAATGATGTAGTACTCAAAGTACTCTACATATAGCATAGTAATAGAAATTACCCGCCATTTACAGTGTAGCCATCAACACCTTCATCTACTCCCTAACAACGATTGGCGTACTTTGAGTTAAACCAACACACATAGCATAAAAGTAGTTTGTGTTGCTTCGAGAATCTAGACCTTGTTCTGGATACTGTAGCATATCAAACTCCTACTTATCCAGAATCGTTCCCGACATAGTTAAAATATATGTCCTGCGTGCAATGAGTCATGACATGGCTCTTTGTA
Organism: Bactrocera neohumeralis; assembly: GCF_024586455.1. NCBI lineage: Eukaryota > Metazoa > Arthropoda > Insecta > Diptera > Tephritidae > Bactrocera > Bactrocera neohumeralis. Next base: position 2,573,195 of record NC_065923.1, read on the forward strand.
GGCCCAATCAATACCATTCGTCCAACAAGCCCCTCCCTGTGACCGACACGTCGAAACCACACCTTTCATGGCTCCACCGATAGATGACTTCACTAACAACAAACTGGAAGCTTACCACCTAAGCGGGGATCAGATAATCGCTACAAAAACAACAACAAACCTGATCTGCTATAGTCCGTTGGATCCTTCTCGTTCTCGGCGGTACACCACAAACATCATTGGAGAAGCCCAAATTATCGTCGTTGTCTAATTTTAATATTTTTTTATTTACTTTTAATAAAAAGTATGAGAATTTTGGACTATAGGTAGGTACTTTATTTCATGGTGCTGACTATAAGGGGTCCTCTTTTAAAAACTAAAAGAATTAAAAAGCCTTGGTTCTAGCCTCATTAAAACATTGACATGAAGGTAAATGGAAATTATATCGACAGTAAACATTTAAAATAGTTTAAAATTTGCTTCAGATTTTTCCTTAAACATAATTTGATTTAAAAATATATGTATATTATCTATCACGACTTTCTGTGGATTTTTTCTAAAACTTAAATAATTCTTTCTTAGCAAATAGTAAATCGACAAACATAAATCTGTAAGCAAATCTAGCGCCTACTTAAGGAGACTTAAGAATCCTAATCGGAAAAATGTCAAAATTATTCAAATAACTTGTGCGTTGGACTTGTTGTTTTAACACTAAAATCCATTGGATTTAATTTAGTAATTTTATGGCTAGCGATTTAGCCAAGAAAATGCGTGTAAAACTTAAACTCGAACAAATGGTCTAGTGAAATTCCAAACGCTGCACGCACCCATTGTAATATAGTTTGCTGCCACTTTTCACTGAAAAATTTTTTTTTTCGAAAACTCCTCATTCTCACTCAGAAGAAGTTTATTCTTGAGTGCGACAGTGTGTGTGGCTTGTGCGTATGCGAATGTGATCCGGCGGGTTCGGCCAGCTGTTTGCCACGGCTTTGCACATTCATCCCAAGTAAATCTTTTGTAATAAAACGGCGTGAAGAAATGTCAAAATATATGCAAATGAGTTGGCAATAAATGGAAGCGACAAAATGACAGCGGCGGCGTTTATTTGTGAAGAAAATGTCAACTACTTGTATTACATTAAGCTCAGAGTTAGTTGGCTTAGCACATACATACATACACAATTTTGTATATACCGTGTGTATGTGTATATACAAAGCGCTTACAACTAAAAGCTCTTTGACACTGAATTTGCCGAGCAAATTTTTGTATACATGCATTTGCTGTTGTTTTTGTTGTTAAACAACTCAATTTGAATTTCAGCCTGTTAGGCCGCACGCACTCGCACACATATATTTATAAATATGTACCCACACATACAAGCGCACACTTCTCTCCCGCCTACGTAATCGCCTGGGTGTCTAAAATAAATTTAGCTGCTCCAGCGCGGCGCACGACACAGTGACACACATTGTTGCCACATTCGCACGCTCGCTGTCAGCACAGCAGCAAGCGCGGTAGCCGCCCGTGCCCAGGGTGCAATGCCCCTAAGCCATGTTGAGCCGATTTGTTATAAAAAATTATTTGCCCAAAGTAAATTTGATTTTTGTTGTGTGTAACTTTTCATGCCACACCACTCCACTCCACACATCGCCACACACTTTCAACGCTACTCGCGTGTTTATTCGTTTTTTGAATTCAAAATGTTTACATTAGTTGTTGTTGTTGTAAATTTTTCTTGAGATTGCCTTTGCCACTTGGCTTGCGCAAAATTTCCGGTTTTTTCGGTTTTCGCATTGCCAATTTGGCATCCCTTATGCTTTGAGCCAATATGAATATGAGCATTGTGCATATGATTTGCATTTTCTTCGGCATGTTGTCTGTCTTTCTTGTTTTTTAGACATGCATAAGTTATGTGTGCGAGATCGGCGTGATAAGTACTTAGCTTTCAAAGAGATAAGCAATAGTTTTGTAAAATTTCGGCTTATTTCATACGACAGTCACTTTCTATTCTCGATATATTTGACCAAGTGAAACTCCAACTTCTTTAAACGTGTGTTTTGCGATCTTCATTTGACTCAAATTTCAACCCGGCGAGTGGCGAAAAATAAGTCTTATAGAGTGAAAGCAGACGAACACGGTGGATAAGGCAACAGTTCACAGCGAAAATTTACTAGTTTAGCCATGGCGACGGCCAAGTTTTTGAGCAGTAATTCATCTTGGTATTGCCCTGTGACCGTAGAGAGGTGTACAGCTAGACGATGTGATCACACATTGAAGGCAGAAAAAGGTGGTTAAAAACCATTCCGACAGATAAGATAGACGAAGTCCTTTTACATTGGACATTATCCATCATTCTTCATCTGCGGTATATACCAGTAAATTCAAACTTCATTGAAGGTCCCAAAACAATGCAGAAACGTATTTGAATTGCGACTAAACAATGTGATAAGATTTCTCAACCTCAATTGGCACTCTGCCGATATGAGATCGTGGACACACGTCATATTTTGATGGTCAGCACAAAATAATACCTCCTTTGCAGTATCTAAGAGTTTCTTGATTTCGATACAATATTTCACTTCCAAAAACGAAACTCAGATCACCTACTGTTATTGATCCTTTTCCATTTTAAAACAACGTTACTAAAAAACACAATTAGAATGTCATGCAATAGTCGCTTTGGTTATATCGGACTACCCTCGTAAGTAAGTTTTTTTTTTGTTCGCAATGGGATTTAGCATTTTTTTCAGTTTTCTCTTTCTACAGATTTATTTAAATTATGTAGATGTTTCGCTGATATTTTATTTATTCTGCGAAATAATTTTCATAATTCACTTATGCTTCCGTTTGCTATGCTTCGCTGGTAATACTGGGTGCGAATGAGTGGGACTTTTAAGTGGCAATGACACACCTGTGACAAGAGCGAAAATTTGCATATTTTTTCACCAAACGTAATGTAATTCAAAATTACTGTTTATATTATTAACTGTATTAGAATTTTAGCAATTTGTGGTATATTTTCTTAAAGAGAATTTATCATCCCGGTACACTGATATAACATTAAGTAAGGCTCTACCAAAAAATAAAAGCAGTAAAGATTTTTTTAATATTGAGGGAGTTGATGGGAATTGTTTTGATCAAAATATCTGAAACATTTTCTCAGAGACGATTTTACACAAAGTTTTGTATACCTTTATATAATGGTCCTCCGAAGGGCTGTGATTTCGTGTGGCGTGTAACAAACAAAATGCTGAAAAATATATCGATGTCGGTTTCAGGAGAGGAAAAAAATTTTGTGTTGTCTATTAAACGGCTTACTAACCACGGAAGACGATGAAGCCAGTACTCTTTCATTTCGCATGCTGCTTCGAATATTGCCAAATTCTAGAGTCACAACAAAATCTTCAAGTCGCTAAGCAAGTCCAGACAAGGCCGACTGATCATAAACTACGTAGATGACGAAGGAGCTCCAGATATCTTGCCAGAACTATCCAGTCTGTACAATAACAGGCTGTTTCACACCGAACCTGTTTACAATGGTGTTCGCATTCTAGGAAGCTTCCGCAGAAATCATCCTTGCAGTCATTTGCTTAGAACGAAACCGCATCTTAGGATTATTAAGAGAACATTCCTTGACTACAACGACGACAAATTCCTAACTTGTAGATCAGATTACTGACGCAACGGAAGAACTGAACTACATTCACTGTGGAGCTTTTAATTCCTTCACGGACACCCTTCCAGTAAATATCGTGCTTTAACTCAAACCACTATCTATAATAGAAAAATAGCTCGAGTTCCCTTGCGTAAGTAGAGTCACTCTTGCGCAAGCTCGTTTTGGATGATGTAACAGGTTAACTCTTATTTATCCAGAAACAACACAGACTAAACAATCTACTAGCATGCCCTACAGGCAACGAGTCACTGTATAACTCTAACCACATTTTTGTCTGTTCTATGAAACCAAGTCATCTAACACCACTTTCGCAATGCTACGAGCCCTGGTATATGCAAGTATACAAACTTCTTATTAATTGACCTTTGAGCTGTTCTTCAGCAACAATAGTTACAAAGGTCCTGCTGACACATTCTCACTTCATCTTACTTCGAAACGCCAAACTCTTTCATTAAAAAAAAAATTCAAAATCAAATCTTCACAGATTTCCAATTATGATTGCTTGTCTCCTTCAATTAGATTTTTGCTCCTAATAAAAATAACAAAATAGATGACTGTCTTCCGAGATTGAGCAATTGAAAATATTTGTAATCAATTTTATGTTCACAGCTTAAAAAACTTAACTAGCAACAAATTCTGACAAATTAAATTGTGAAAACAAAAGACAGATTTTATTTATGAAGCGAATCCATCATGTCTTACTGCCCGAAGGAAATGAAAGCACTCTGGCCTGAGTTGTGCAAAAACTTGTTAAACTAATGCACTAATTTCCCTCAATTATGCACTGTAGCACAGAGCGCAGACTGGCCTGCCACATGTGGCATGCACATACAGACACACTCATGTGTGGACATAGACACATACACATATATATGTATGTGTGGTTCTACGGAAGTCGATCAAATTGAATCAGAGAAGAATTCTCCTACAAACAAGAACAAAGATAAAATCGAATGCGGAAGGGCAATAATAGAGACAATTACATTTTTGTATTGCCATTGATATGCGGGCACTGGATGGCTTGCCTCAGTTAGTTTGCAATGCCATCGAGATGCCTACAACTGGAAACTTTGTGCAGCAACAACAAGTACATGGCCTGGCATCTGCAATTTGGCATCAAATTTGAAGGCGCACATGAAAGTGTAGCTGTGTATGAGAGAGTGTGTGTGTTTTAGTGTGTGCGTTGCACTTGTTTTGCTACATTTACCTCACTGCCATTGAACTTAATTTGATTTTGCAACTTAAAATGTGTGTAAACTGTGTTTGTGGCCAAGTCCTGTGGGCTGCCAAGTCGACAAACTTCAACTAATGCCAGCAATCCGGCGGGTGACCACGATGTGGCAGCAGTACCGGTAACAACAATGACACATCCTTATATATGGCAACATTGAACTTGATATGTGTTCGGCAGGGTGCAGAGGCAAACACCGAGTGGCACTAAAGTGACAGCCGATGGAGACACATGCTGTTGCTAGCTGCCACATGACGCAGAAATTCATACATTAAAAATTTATTGTTCATAAACATATATCTTAGTATGTGTGCGTGTGCTTTTTTACATGTGCTTTTTGCTTCGGACGCTCGTCGGTCATGAGGCAGATGCAACAAGCATGAAATATTTACAGATATTGATGATATTGATATCATCATTCACATACTCAACATCTGTATCCACATAAAGCGTTACTCAGCAAACGCAGCATCAACGGTAGCAGCACCCAACTGACAGCAGCAGTTCTATTTTTATTTTCAGGCTTTTTCTCGGCTTCCTCGACAGCAGTGCTTTCGATTTTTGTATTGAGCTCTGAGCATTGAACTGTCCGAAAGTTGGTTGTTGGTGGCTCGCTTCCTTCTTGGTTGCTTGCCAACTGAGGCGTTGGCCTCTGCCCAGAGCCACTGTCTGCACGCTTGTCTACCCACAGCAGTAAGTTAGTCAATTGGCACAGGCACACACACATCTATACAGATACATATGTGTATAGATATGTTGTTAAGTTGAACCAAAGCTTCCGTACTCTCCAGTGTGCAAAAAACAATTTCTGCAAGAAAAATCACCCACAATCACGTTGCTGCAAGTTGAATGAGTGAGCAGTGGAGTGGAACTGCTGACATTGCCGCAGTCGGCTGTCGCATATAATATGCAGTAGCACTTAAAGCCAGTCCGTCCGCTCAACGTCGCAGCATCTTAGCGATCTTCGATTGCCGCCAGCATTCTTCCGTACGCTCTCAATGTCTGAGCTGTGCCACAGCGTTGCTGCAGCAATCAATGTGCGCGCTATTTGTATTGCATTTGCTATTTCCTTTCGCTTTTATGTTTTCATTTTTTTCGTGTCTTGTTCGTGTTTGGGTCGTGTAGTCTTCTGCAGTTGTGTTGGCTGGTGTTATCAGCGCATTCTTATCGAATGACAGCGAAAATTGACTACATTGACTATTACAATTGTTGCGGCGGCAACAGTTATTGCCGCGGTTAAGTACATATTCCTGCAGCAATTGTTGCTGTTCAAATCTATTTATTTATTTATTTATTTTGACTTTTTTACTTTTGGTGTCTGACTGTTTGACATGCAACGTTGCAGTGTAGTGAAAGTTTATTTGGAATTAATTTTATCGTGGCATTGACTAAGTTGCCAAGCAGTTGCAAGTGCTTACTTTGCGAATGCACTCGCTCGGCTACATAAGTAAATTTGTCTGCGAGTAATTGGAAATTGTGTGAAAATTGGCGGGAATTCGCGCGGAATTTCTAGATTCTTAGCATTCGATTTGTTATAAGTTGCTTGCCTGTTGCGGAGCTTGGTTGCCAACAATCAAATGCATTCAATTAATCTGCATTGTAACTCATTCATTCATTCTTATCAACAGAAAATGTTTCGGTGATATTTAGTTCACTCGCAAATGCAAAACTTGATGCCAATATTAAGACTTTCTCGAATTTATAATCATTAAGATAGTATTTTTTATAGGCTATTTAGTTTGTAAACTAATTTTCGAGACTTGACTTCTTGAGTCAAAGCAATATTGGCCAACGATAATCAGCGTTCTTCTCCAGAAATCAAAGCATAATTATAGGTAGTATAAAAAGCATTACCCCTATGTAAGCAAAGGGGGTTTGAAAATCCATAACCTCAAGGAAATCTTAACGAACACGGGGCACGACGTAAGTTAGGAGGGATGAACACACCATCTAAAAGACTTATACAGTTTCAGAAGAACGTTATCTCGATAAAAGGATATACCTTCACATTTTTCATTACCTATCCAGGAACCATACCTTTCTGTAAAACCCTTTCTACACTGATTAAACCTATGAGCCCTCGCATATTTTGGCTGTTATAACACAGTTCATGAGTCCTTAAAAAGTTATAAATATTTTTGGTTTTGCCAACAAATGATTATTTCTATTTTCACTTAGAAACAATGAAGATATTGCATTATCCATATTTGATTATTGCTTCTTAAGAGACATCATTTAAGTAACCAATAATCAACATACGCCTTAGCGTAAGAAACATATGCTCGGCAGGTGTTTCGACTGTTCCTAACGAAGTTAATGCTTCTCTAATTCGGTCTTTAGGCTTCATGGAGATGCCGGAGCATAACAAGCACAGACCTTTGATAACATTTAGGGAGCTTTGCCTATCTGCGCCACTAAAGCGAAGCCTTCCTACTTTCAGTGAGCTCTTTATATGAAACTACTAGGGGTTCCCGTCACACGTTGCTGTGGTATAGATTTTATATTATTATTCATATAATAAACTATTCAATACAGTGAAAATTTTATTTACGAATAAAGGCGAAAACGTTTTTGCCGGTATAAGAATCCAAGGGATTGTACTTGAGGTTTAATTTTGAATATGTTCATACAAATAAATTTCATTGAAAAAAAAAACGAATTTAAGGTTGCTTTTTCAATGTCTGGTTACCAGTCTTTTTGACCAGTTAATAGAGTCCTCTTAATAGATTGTACTTAATAAACATCAACAATGCCCATTGTTAATGGAGATGTCCACTTAATAGGGCATCCATTTAAGAGAGCTTTCACCGTATTCTTTATTTATGAATCGTTTTAACTATCCTATCTTCTACATTGGTTCAAACTGGGCACAGTGTGCTAAATTTTACTAAAATCGGTTCAGTAGTTTAGGAGACCATCGCAGACAAACAACGTGACACGTTCTTTTTATATATAAAGGCTAGAAAATAGTGATTCTTTCCTCTCCAAAACTTGTGAAATATACCACAATAATTTATTATGTTGTGAATGACCTGATTACGTATACTTACAATATATACGTATCTCTGATATATTTCTCCCTCTATGAGAATTTGTTTTTTTTGCTTTCCTATGTCACTGTCCTATTGGCTTACATGCGGTAAGAATGGGTATCTTACCAGATGCGGACTGTAGAAGCTGTTTGGAAGAGGATGAGGTAGAAAGAAGTCAGCACTTCCTGCTTGACTGTCCCGCGTTTGGGAGGTCAAGACTTAGACACTTGGGGGCGCATACCTTTGGACATCCCACCGAGTCTGGGTCAATATCGTTCACTCCACACGTGTTAACTCGTCTTCAGTCAACCACATTGATTTGTTGTTATGAAAATTGCCCCAAAGTTTTTATAGGCGACTTTATTTCAAGAAAAAGAAAATATTTTTGTCTGATATATGTTTCCAATATTAAGCAATACAAAATGTCTGGACGTACTTAAACTTGTTTAGCAATTCGTCCGAGGGTAAAGCAAGAAAGGAAGTGGAAGAAAAACCTTTTTCGTTATAGAAAACTGTGATCTTCTGCTCTCTCTAGAAGTTAATTTATTATATTATTTAAATGGACTTGTTGGAATATCTTGAAAGAGTTCTCGAAATCTGTGAAATGCCACAGCAGAGCAAAGGTTCAAAATGGCTGGCTTCAGTTTTCAGAAATTATCCTCTAATCTTTCATGAGTTTTCGAACTCATCACAGTAATTACTAATTTCACTAACAGCACCGAGTGCATATCAATTCTGTCATTCGCAGACCGTCAAATAAAGTAAAGTAATAAATTTAACGTAAAATGTACAGCAAAAAAAAATTTGACTGCAGCAAATAAATTTCCATCGGTTGACAAGCCGTTCGCTTAATGAAAGCATCAATAACATATTGTAAGAAGAGGGATCATTCACAAGAAGTCTAGTATGTAAGAAACCCACACAAAAAGAGAGACAAACACTGTTTGGCTTAATGAAGTCGACGGAAGCCGATGGAAGTCGAAAAGTCAAAACAAGTGTCAAGCATAAAAAATATGCGTAAAGGCTGTTGTCTCCGATGGCACAATTGAATAATGAAGACAATATGAAAACGCCGACAACAATGGTAATAATAGCAACAAATGATGTTCAACAGCGAAGTGACAAAACATCAAAGATTTTTAACAGACTGTCTGTCTGTCTGATGGAGGCGCCGTTGTTACTGGTGTTGTTGTTATTTTACCAAACACAAGGTTTCCACTGTAAATTAGGTATATCAGTGTGTTTTTGTGTGAGACTCGTTGCGACGGACAACAGACTTTTGGTGCAAGAAGAGAACACTGTTTAAAAAGAAATTTTTAAAAACTATTGCCGTTTTTAATTTAAGTAAAGCGGCTGGTTACGATCTTATACGTAAGCGATACTGTAGTAATGGTAACAGAAATTGGTGCGCTGGCTTTAATCTTAGTCGCCTTAGAAGACATAACTAATGACAGAAATTGCCTTTTCATGAGGTATTTCCACTACAGCTTAGAGAGTTAGGCTATGTTCGTAAATGCATCATGACTTGCAGCATAAGCAACAGTAGCAACACTGCAAGTTTGACGTTTGATACTTCTTATACAATTTTTGACAATTTGCAAATACATTTGTTTGCATTTTTGAACGCGTATAGTACTAAAATGGAAATTTTGCTGAATCTAACACTAGACGAAATTTGTGAGCAAAGAAATGATAAATTTTCTTTAAATTTAAGAAAAAGAAGGGTATTGAAGTCAAAAAGAAAAATTTGTAGGTACAAATGTTTGTCTTTAAAAAGAAAAATACCTAAAAACAAATTATTTATTAAAACAATAAAGTCGTTTCCCGAGGACATATTCAACCGTACTCTCAGCAATAACTGCGTCTCCGCATTACTGAGATTTTCACTAAAAATTTAAAAATAATAATTTATACAATTATTATTAACATAATTTAGCTAAATTCCAATACAAAAAGTAAAATAAAACAGTTTTGCACTTACTTTTCGTCAGACATCAGTTAAATGCAGTAAACAATTTTTTTGATAGAAATTATGTATGACAGTTGATAGAAGTGTTGCTTTTTTGAACGCTTGATTATTGCAGTGTTGCAATATTGCATTTCTGAACGTTCTGTTTGTTATGCAATCGTCATGATGCGCGTCATGATGCATTTACGAACATAGCCTTAATCAGTTTGGTGGTTTATGGAGGAGAAAGTTTCCATCTCACATTCTTTCATACAACTTTGACAACTTGCAACGAACACGAAGCCATGCCGCCTCCTACGATTGCGGCAAAATGAACTTTGCTATCGGCAAGGAGTTTAGTAGATCTCTTTTGTTCGAGTCTAGACTAGAAGGATCGCAGTCGAACTGAACGTTGTCCTCGACTAATGACTGCTAAGCGCACGTGAGGTCCATAAGTCCAGTGCTAAAACGCAAGATGACAACGGATATACAAATCTCAGCGGTGACGGACCTTATAACTCTGTCCCATGAAGGATTAGCGTATTAGAAGAGCCGAAGCCGAGCGTTCTTAAAAAGATATTTGTCAATATGTGTATAATTGAGAGGCTGGAATAAAATTAGGGCTCTGAGATCTGAAATAGCTACGTTTTCATTCGGGAATTACTACCGATGGGTCTCATATGACTAGCCACAAAAACGGCAGAAGACTTTGCAAGGCCTAAATGCCAATGAGAACAAAGTCTTACAGTATTCAATATTGTTTTTATTTTCTATTTTTTCAAAATGTAATAAGAGTATTTTAGCATATTTTGCATTGAAGAATAAATCTTATAAGTAAGGTCATGAATTTAATAGTTGTTGTGTTTAGCTACAAGAAAGTCGGCGTTAGGTGTGTAGGGTGTGGTTATTTTTCATTAATGTTAGCAAAATCAATAAGACGCTTAAGTGCAATCAGTGGGTAAGCTTATTAACATGTCTACAGAGACATTTGACCAACAAGTGTTGAAGTGATTTCACACAACAAAAACAAACACTCAGCCGCTTTGAATATTAATATTTTTTATTTATAATTTTCCATATACTATTGTTAAAGCTAGACAAATGTTGTTGTTGTTGTGTCACTTGCAAATATATAAATTGTAAGCCTATAAAATGCGAGCTGTTAAACTTGTTGCACACCAACACATAAATATTGAATTTTATTGTCGAAAGTCGTTTGTGTTGTTGCTTCTTGTTAAACCGTTTGGCCGCCTCGGCTACCACAACGCTACTTGTTGCATACCAACTAAGTGCCTTCAACATTGTTGAGCGGCCACTCAACAACCCGGCGTTGCAACAACGCATCATTTATTATTTAATATTTGCTTTTTGTAATTTCCCAGTCGATATTTCTATTTATTCTCGGCATTTTTTCGATTTTTTACTTGCTTCGTCGCCCGTCTGACGTCCGCGTTGACAACAACAATAGGTGCGATGACGTTTTTCTTCGTAAATATTACAAATCACCATGCACAATTGCTAACAATAACAACAGCAACAACAACAACAATGTGCTATTATGGATTGTAGTGCAAATCAGTTCATGACTTAGTTGTTGTTGTTAATCGATTATTTCAAATATTCCACAATGCGGTGCTGAAGGCAGCCGCCGAACACTCAGCGTTTTGTTGTTGAGTGCACTTATTTGTGATTGTTTGCCAGCATTGACTTGCAATTCTTACTATTTATGGAGTTGCTGTGATTGAATGAACTTCGCGAATACAAATGCATTAAAATGAGTGAATTGAGGTGTATTTGTTGTGATTATGTAAATTGATTTCAAATGAGTTTTTCCACGCTGATTGTTTTAGATTAATATTTAACGGATTATGCTATATTGTATGCAAATTGTTTTGAGCGAGTACAGTTGATGGAGAGGTAAACAACGGCACGTGGTTTTAATTCATCTGGATTCTACGTCGGTTTCTATTGAAATAACTGCTGTCTTCCAGATTGAAAAACTATCCATTTAACTGGAAAGATATTATGTTACGAGGTGCTTGACTTCTACTGAATTCCACTGTAGAACTATACGTTTAACTATGGTCATGGCGGGATATTTGGAAACATTAATCTTGCACGAAAATCTCATGCTGACAAAGTTACACTGAGAACTGGTCGGAGCTGCGCTGTCTTCTTGTTGTCTAACATTGGGCGGTATTGCTTCGTGCGATTCTGCTGAGTGTTGGTCGATAGTCAACAATTTTACGGCTGTCACATCATTCTTTTCCAGAGTAGAACATGTCAATTGAAAATTACTTGCCCTCAACAAGGTATAGTCTCCCGCATTTGTACATGTTTTTAATCGCTACTTCGAAGCACGTAAGGTTGGTGAAAAAAAAATAATTTTGTTTCTATTTTCATACTCAAATTTTGATTTTAGACATTGTAAACAATGGAATTTTTAATAAAAAAAATCGTATCGACCGATGTTATTAAAGTTTGCAATGAAGAAAATTACTTTTTTCTTGATCCATCTTGGATGTCATAATCTCATAAAGTTTTTTTGGGATAAAACGTAAGAGTTTTGGCATACCAAATAATCAGTTTTTGAACTCATGAACTCCACATTTTTAATCGTTTCACTGCGACAACTCTGGAGTGTCGAAACTTAGTCGAAAAGACATATTAGCATAAGAAATTATTTCATAATCTCACTGTGGCTCTGTGGTCTTCAATAAACTTTTTCTTTCTGTCGTTGGCTTTATAATTTAAAACATGGCCGCAAAGGTAAAAAAGGATCCCTTCGTGATTACTTTTACATTATTCTTCAAGTCGTTGGAATCATATTCGGTCTAAACCAATCCGGTTAACATGGTTTATGAGAAAGCAACCGGAAACCTAATTCATGCAGTTTCATTAATTTTTGAAACGATGCATTACACGCTCAAAACCAGCTCGTATTTCTAAACTTGCGATAACGCTTTAACATAATCTCTGCCTTTGGAAGAATGAGAATCGCTGAAATTCATTCCGGCCATAATTTTCCATGCCCTGAATTTGGAAAGGATTAAGAAAAAAAACCAAATATTCATGTGCAATACCTTTCTTTTATATCTTTAGTGTGTTGATTATCTTGTTAAACTTTAGTTTACGAATATCCAAAATGAATTATTGAAGGTTTTTAAGGAAACTTCGGAAAATCTATCAATTGTATATATGTGATGAGCTAGAGGAGCTGTCCATCTGTCCGTCCATCTATGCGAACTATTCCTTCAGTTTTTGAGATAGCGATCTGGAAATTCGCGGGGGAATCAATGAAAATGTAAATTGTATGGAAAACTTTTTCAGTTCACGAAATTCGGATTGGATTATTAACAAAAACAATAATGTAATATCCGATGAAATTGCTTAGATCGGATCACTATAGCATACAACTTCCATATAAATTGAGCGAGCAAAGTTGTTGAAAGAAATCTTTTGTATATGTAAACCTTTTTTCCTGTTTTTGTTATACTTCAGAATTATAAATTTAACGAACCAATTGTCAGATAGCTGAGATGTTTATACACTTATCATTATTTAGTCCCTATAACCTTAAACTATTTAGTTTCTATTTTCTCTGTCGCAAAACTCTGAAACCCTGAAAACTCCCAATGCATGGCAATTGACCCAGTTCGAAATGCGCGCACAATGTCAATATTATGAAGCCATCAAATGTCACTTGTTTAATAATTGAATGAGCAATTTAGAAATTTCATAAAATTACAGTTAACAACAACCAAGCGCCAAGTTTATTGCCATGGTAATTAATGAAAGTCAAAGCCACATGCGCACACAAACTCCAGCAGCACGACAGACATATGTACACAGTCACACGCATATACATACAAATGTCAACAACAAGCAGTCATAAATGTCGCGAATATTCAACATCAAATAGTTAATACGAGAGACAGTGAAATTACAAAACCACAAAACATATGAGCGAAGTGCTAAGAGCGGCTGCCACTGCAGACCAACAAATCAACAAACAAATATTTCACCAGCATACTGACACCAAAACGTAGCCCCCCTCCGCCGGCGCGCTGAAACTCATGCTAACTAATTAGTGTTTAATTTGTAATTCACATTGAAGTGGAGAAGTCAAAATGTGACAGCAACTTCTTGAACAAAGCAATTGTGAGTGCCGACGTGCGTGTGTGTGTGTGTATGAGTGCATGTATCTGCCATTGTCTGCAGACAACTGTGCGAGTATGTCGAGTAATCGACGAAGCGCCACGCGCAACTCGCAACTCTCCTCAGTTTCCGCGGCAGCACTTGGAGTGTGGCAATGCGAGCTGCTGCAAGCAGCTGGCAGCAATAACGGCCACAACACTAGGAGTGTACATACATAGTCACACTTACATATTTGGGTATTCATGTAATAAAGCTCTTAACTGTGGCAGCTGTAGCAGTGGTCCGCGGTCACATGCTAATGTGGCACTTGCAACTTCTTACAATTTTCTATGTCATTCGACTTGCGGTTACTTTTTGTTGCTTTGTTGTTGTTGTATAGGCAATATATGTAAGTTCGCTGCGCAAGTTGCTCATGAGACTTTGCTTTTTATGGTTCATTTACAGCAAGAATTTCACACTTTTCCAACGAGTGTGTTTGGTTGCAAGTACGCGCAAGTGAAAATAAATAAAATCTGCCAGACTTTTGTTTACCTTAGCTTATTCATTTGACTCGGTTGGTTTGTTTTTATTGCATTTTCTTGAAAAAAGTTCATCTTTTGATGTTTTTGATTTATTGAAAACTCCGAAATTGGCATGTTAACCTTGAATGAGCAATGAAATGGGGTCACTGAGACCCAGAAAATTGGTTTGAACTGAATAGAACTCGGTAATATTGGAAACTGTATATATGTATGTACATATTTTAATATTTTTTAAAATATTAAGCACATTTAGATAAAATAGGTATATATTTTTTTTTATTTTTCACACTTCTAAGTTAACCCGAATCATTTTCATTATCTATGAATAATTAATATTGAATTTAACACATTTTATAATTTGATCAAATTTGACCCGGACTAACAACATTTTCACTTAAAAACAGACGACAGAGGGAGGAGAGGGAGGAGACGACAGGGATCATCGTCACTGCCTTCAGCGAATTTTGATGTTTCCATTTTCAGCTCATTTTTGGAGCGCCACTCGCTCGATTGTTGGACAGTTTTGACGTCATATTTACAAATTAACGTTTTATAAATGTGGGGTCTTCAATTACGTTGTGAAAAATCTCTTCTGCTACCTCTACTTGAGATTTAGATTTTTTAGTACTAGGCTTGCATTGACACGCTTCACACCCAAAATATTTAACAAAATGTGTTTAGTTGATCCATAAGAGATGTTGAGATCATCTGCTATTTCTTTGATGTCAACACCACGATTTTCAGCAGTTCTTTTACTTTTTCACATGGTAATAAAAAAGTAAAATTTGCGCTTATTATTGATTGCCGTTGTCAATTTATTGTCATTAAGTTTGGCGCGATGTAAATCCCTCTTATAAAGCTGCTTAATCATGAAAAAATGAAAGGAAATAAATAACCAAATGAAGTCATAACAGAACGACCTTCGGAAATTCAGCTTTACAATGCCAATTAAATATATCTGTGTGCAAATGAAATTGTCTGAAAATACTCGATTTACACTTCATATTAGTCAAATCTACTTTCCACATGAATTTCAAGCTACAATGCACCTTTTCGGCAATATTGCTAATGATTTTTAATTGCCGAGCTATTTTTTATTGCTAAATCCATTAAATTTTAGGCTCAGCGCTGCGGTGCATCAAACATCTATCAATTGATTCAACTTCAAGCATTAACTGTTCGAATATATGAATATGCATGAGTGCTTAAATTCTCGCGAATTACAGGTGACAATATTCTATTTATCAATTTAATACTACATTAATTAAAATGTACGCGCCGATGTCCTATTATTTGTCATTTCCATCGCATAACTGTCAAACCCTTAGGGGAGAAGCCATGCATTTGAATTTCGTTGTTTCAAATGCTAAAATTTCTACAAAATGTTATTGAACTTTTGCTTTGATTTGATGAATTTTGATGACCGCAGGTGCCGGTTGTGGGTCACACATTTCTTCTGACATCACACAATTCAAATGATGTCAATGTAGATATTTTTTTACGGGCTATTAAATGGTATTAGAAATATGCCTTTTACAGAGGAGGAAAAAAGAGATAGATAGATAGAGAGATTGTTACAATTATAAAATCTGTTAAATAAATAATATATGATGTCATTTTAATTTTTTAACGCAAGTCACTAAACAACATATGAGTTATTGGCACCATTTTAAAAAGCAAAAATGTTTCTCTTATCTCTCTTACTGCTTAACCGTTCTGTTTCCTTTTATATCCGTCGATGTTGCCGTTCCATAAATTGATATATTTTTCGTGTTAATTTTGAGAGAGAGGGGACTTTATATCTCAAAGTTATCCTAAAGTGGTGATTGCTACAAAAAAAATTTTAACGTTGAATATTCAAACAATTCAGACATTTGTGTATGGACTAGTGATGGTTTAGAAGTATAGCCGTTTTGATTATGTGACATTTGGTAATGGTGTGAAAGACAAAACTAGTTGGTAGTACTGTTAGTAACATCTATGCTAAATTTCACGTCAAACAAATTTTTAATAGTATTTGAGATACGCGTCGTTTTGTGAGGCTCTAAAAGAGAATTTTTCGATTTTTGCTATGTCTGAATTTATTGAACAAAGAATTGCGACAATGCACCATCTCATACTGCATTGATTATTCGTGATCATTTCGTCATATTTTCAACTAATATCGTGCCACGACCACCGCATTCGCCTGATTTACCTTCGTGTAACTTCTGGCTATTCAGCAAATTCACATGACCACTCCGAGGACACCATTTTGACTTAATTGAGGATAGAAAAGCTGACTAAGGAAATGAAATGGACAAAATCCACCTTTCAATGTGATCACAGTAGTAAATATGTGAAGGGAAATTATTCACCATTCTCTCCGCATTCATTAATCTATCGCTCAGGTTCATTTTATAAATGTTAGGAAGAAATTATTACTGTAGCATTAATAAATTTTCGAGATTTCGCCATATGTTGGTGTTGACTTTTTCACTTGCTCTCCATGTGAACTAGTATTTTTAGCTTTTCGAAATTAAACAATTTGTGTTCCTCTCTCTCCTTTCGTCCAGCATTATTGATAATCTTCGAACTTTCATTAGAGGTTAAAGGTCGTTTTATTGTACTGAGTTGCTGGTGGTATCTATGAGAAAAAGAGAGCCACTAAGTATAAATTATTGTTATAAGTTTGGCGTGAAGGGAAACAACCTTTGGAAAAAACAGAAAACCCATCAACAACACCTACGCACTTCAGCTTCGAAAAGCTTTCGCATCCAAAATTTTCTTCAGCTTTCGGTAGAAGTTACTTTTTCTGCAATCAGAGCTCCAGAGATTCAACTACAAAAAGAGTAAACTGTCAAGACTGAAATCTTGTCCTCTAATTTTGAAGCAAAAGATCAATCCTACTGCAAAAAAAAGATGGAAGCTCGTTAAATTCAGTGCAGCGTTCTCAATTCCAACTATGATATATATAAAAAATGTTGTTTCTCTTTACCACGGCAGTGAGACCAACCTGCCTGGTATATATGTATATACAGGTTAATTACATTATATTAGTTGAACATGTACCGCTGAACATGCTATGACTTGGCTTTCCTTTTCTTTGTTTGCACTATTTCACATTTCACTCGAAGCTAATTTTAACTCATCACCAAGCAGACCATATTCACACAAAACAGCTGACAAAAAATTAGAATACTCGAATATTCTATATTTCGCTATCTAGGCTTAATACATACCAGAGTTGCGGTGTAAGTACCATATGTAAATGTGTGAGTGCGTAATGACATTTAAGCTAATTTGGCGAATTTTGCTTCAAATGATGGACCAACAATAAACATGTTCAAAATGTATGGAGAATGTGCAAAAGAAAATGATAAGCATACAAATCCATGTGTGTATCTATGTATGTATGTGTTTGTTTACCTACAAATGTCAATTCGGAGCCAAATCGCCAAACCAACTCAGCCAAAGTTGTCGAACACAAGGGTGCGGCAAACGAGTACGACTATGTTGGCAGCTCATCAAGGGATTATGTGCAAAAACAACAACTGCAACAATGACAATAACGTCAATACAATGTCTGTCTGCCATATTGAAGCGCAAGTTCGTCAACTTGCACTAGTATGCGTGCTCGTGTGTGTGTTGTTTGCTGAATTTCGTTTGCGCAAACCACTCTCGGACAATTACATCAAGTGGCATTTTTAATTTATGTCGCCATTACATTGTACTAATAGTGGCTGTAAATTAACGTCAATATGACATGAGCACACACACAAACACACAGACAGACTGAGTGACATCAATGGAGCGCACCAAAGTACTGCCAGAAAATTTGGAACAGTTTGTTTGGCCAACAAGTTGCAACTGCTGGCTTACAAGTATATATGTGTGTGCCTCTATACGTACGTATGTATATGTGTACAGGTGCTTGTGCTCTGCATGTTGCGGTGTGCACACGCGCGTGTATTGACGTCCTAAACCGCACGTCACATCAACGTCACTGTCATTAGCTTCAAAATTGAAATTTCACATCAATGTAATAGTTAGTCAATGGGAGCTGCGGACAGACAGATTGGCTGTACTCGTGCATGTAAACAAATGTCAAAATGCTGAAATACCGTGAGTGTGTGGTCTTGCATGAAGCGCTTGCATGCAATTTTTGGATTTTTTTTTGAAAATTTCACAGTTGTTTTTATCAAAATATTATACTTTAGTTTTGGTAAAAAAGCTGTACCGTTACCCTTGGTACCGTTTCTGTATCCTTTTTCATTAATTTTCATTAACCTCAACTTCCGACTAACCCTGAAGGTCCCTGTTGTTACCTGCTTCTTGAATGAAAGCTGTTACTATTTTGTTAGGATTTTGTGTGATCGCACGCGGGAGCTGTTGTGAAAGAAGAAAATGATTTGCAAACACATAGTTTGAGCCATAATAGTTTGTCGATTTTAAAAATAGTTCATATTTCGTTATAGGACCTAAAAATATCCTATACAACAGCTGAAACCAAACGCAAATGAAAGTTCGAATCTAACAAAGCTTTGAAAGTATTTTAAGCACATCAATGTGATCTTCCATAAATAATTATGTACTTCATGTTGTTGATATTCAAAATACCACGTTTGAAGGGAGACAATTATAATTTGATCAAAAAGTAAAAATACTATTTTCGGGCCAAAAAAGGCATTATTTCTTTAAATATTTTTGAAACTTTACTCCAGATGGCGCGTTCTTTACTCGGAAAATAATTCTTATTTATTTTAAAGTACAAAATGTAAGAAAATAATCATAAATTCAGGACCAATTCACTTTTGCTCGATATGACCACCTTTTTCCTTAACTATGGCCTTGAGACGGTCAAAAAACGAATTGCAAACTGCCCGAATGGGACTTGCCGGTATTTTGGCCCATTCACGGACAATGGCTTTCTTTAGCATCTCGAGACTGGTGTATTTTTTACTTCGGACCTTGCTCTCCATAATGGCTCAGAGAGGATAATCCATTGGATTCGCATCTGGTGAATTCGAGAGCCATTGTGTGGTCGTAATGAAGTTCGCAACGTTATTTTTCAGCCATTCTTGGTTCACTCGCGCTTTGTGAGACGGTGCTAAGTCTTGTTGAAACGTCCATGGTTTGCGACCAAAATGTTTGTTTGCCCACGGCTTCAAAGCATCCTCCAGAACACTTTCCCGATAATATGTCGCATTTACTTTGACGCCAGGCTCTATGAAAACAATTGGAGAATGCCCATCTGCGGTGACAGCGGCCCAAACCATTATTTGTGGTGGGTGCTGCCTCCTGGTGGCCAACCAATGACTTAGATTCTCGTATGAACGGTTGGTCAAGTAAACCCTATCGTTTTGAGAGTTTACGAGTTGCTCAATTGGAAAATTTTTTTCGTCAGAAAACACAATGTTCGGAATTTGACCGCCTTCGGCTGCTCTCTCTCAAGTCTTGCTTGTTGCTGCTTCGCTGTGAGATCATGGGCCTTTTGGAACTTGTAAAGCTTGAATTTGAGCTTATTTTTCAATATGCGTCGGATGCTGCGGTGGGATATTTTCAGTTCTTTAGTCATTTGATTGGCACTTCGTCGTGGATTTCGTTCAAGTCGCTTCTTCACTTTCCGAACCATCTCACGTGACGTTGCAGTCTTTTGATGACCACCTTAATGGCGTTTTGCGATGCTACGAGTATCATTGTAACGAGTGATAATGCGATAAACAAAAACTTTATTCACATTAAGGTGTTTGAGCTCACGAACAATTGCTGGCTGTGATTTTCCAGCTAAATATAAAGCAATCACACTATTACGTTTGAATTCCATCGCTGATCACTTTTTTTTGCGTTCACTTTTGGCAAAACGCTTTTGTACACTTGTGAACAATAGTTCGAACTGTCATTCAGCAAATTTATAAACAGCTGATTCCAGTGCGACAGCTGCGCGAACGGTCTGAAGTTGATTACACCTCGAGTGTCGGACCTAGTTTCAACGCCGTTATCCAAATTCCACTGCTGAACTTACACCAGCTGGTATTACATATAACATTTCAATATTTGTTCAGAAACATTGCTTCACCTTCAGAAAAAAATCTTTTAGTATAAAGCTATTAACATTAAATTCAATATCACAGAACCCTGATTTGATAAAAGTCTCATATAAAAAAGCCTGGTGGCCATATTAATATTACCTCATAATCTAAGTATACTGTGCACTCTTCAAAATGGTTTTTTATTTAGAATATTTTTCCCGAAACAAATATTTTGCTTTCTTATACGTAGCCAGATAGCTTCAAAAGTAGGAAAGGCCTATAGGATATTTAAGAACAGATATGGGGACTATACCAACAATAGCACTTAGTGCCATTCTACACATAACAACCATGGGTATTGCCGGAATCGCCAAGATCACTCCAAGGCCTAGCGAAGTTGGGTACATGAATCATCCTTCTATTGCAATCCTGGAAACTTAGATCGCTGCGACGCAATGGCTGTTTCTCTATTCACATACGGACGAGGGATATGTGGACAGGGAGAAGTCGCTGGAGAAGAGTCGCAGTGTGTTTTCTACGGATGCGTTGAAGCTAGGAGGGAGAGTCTTCTCCGTAAAGCTAAGCCTTAGGTTACTGGGCTACTGTCGTTTCTTTCAGACAGAAGTTGCTGCTATTAAATTATTAGACTCATTTGCGTGATTGGTAGCAGCGTAATCGTTGGAGACTGCATAGCCGATTAGCGAGCTAATGAGAGCACGTTTACATCGCTCATATCGAAATAGGAACGAGTTGGGTCACGTTGTCATTATGTGTTCTAGCACTGAACCTATGGATGCCGCGTGCGTTAAGCGTTGGTTGACGACCAGCCTCTGCAACAGCCGTGTTTCGTCGATTTATGAGGATTTTTAAGATAATCTTATAGGAGTTTTAGGTACCACAATGGATCAGTAATAAGCTGTTCAAGTGAGATCCCTGTTAGAATATATCTTTTATCCAAAATTTGATTGATTGACTTAAGATTATATAATGAGAACTTAAGATTATTTTACGATTGTCTTGTACTAAAGGAAAAAAATATAACGTTAAGTTAGAGCTTCGTGCGTGAGTTCGTTCATACTACGTGAAACCAAATATTGGGACATGCAATAACTCAGACTTTCGTCTAAACCAATAATGAGAACAAAAGAACATCTCGTTATCGTTAAACCTTAATTTGACCCACTGGCAGGTCCACTTTCTTTGCATAGGCCAATTGATTTAGTTGTTCGTGGTCAAGCACACTTTAGGTTCCATTATTCTCTGCGCTTTGATTTATAAACTTAATTTCTTATGCATATTATTCATTATGTCATTTATCATAACAGTAGAATACAGTTACTTTCAAGTGCAAATCACATAACTCCTTTAGCCCTTTATAGCTACATAAATGTATTACTATTGGATTTTTGCAAAGTCAATTGCTAAACCTGTCTAGCTTCCGCCCACCCGGTTGGTAAGCCTTTAAGAGCAGACGAAATTCAAGTAGCAGCCGGAAAAGCCATTTGCTGTTGGTCATATTTGTGGTTTCGAATGCTACAAATCAATGTGCATCGTTGCTATTGTAATTGCAAATGTTTTTGGCTGTGACACACACACATCGACATCCTCGCATACACTGGCACACTCACACACATATGTGTATGGCATAAATCGTCGGTGACTTGAGTTACAACGCGGACCAGTTTCAAATAACAACTAACTGACCGCCAACTGCCAGCCAACCCCCAACAACAATAACAACAACAACAAGCGCCAACCAATTGTGTGTGCAATTGAATGTAAATACCGGCGCACATACATACGCACAAGCATATGCAGATGTGTGGGGGTACATATTTTGGGGCGCACCAAAACGCTCAAGTCAATTTGCAACACCGCAAACGTACAGTTCACAGCAGACTGGTGCAACATAACCGCAGCTCGGTGCATTCGGTGTGGTGGTGTGAGCGGTGAGCGATAGTCTGACTGTATTCCCCAAATCCGAAGCGACTAAATGGGTTTAGTTTTACTTCAAATGCCTGCTAACGGTAAATGTATGATGACATCGAAAGTGGCGGCGGGCTAGGAAAGGGAAGCAATTGACTGGCTGAAAATTTACACTTGAAATTTGTATGCGGATATATGGTGTGGGAGCCTGCTCTTATTGTTGCTGTTGTTGTTTAGTATTGTGTTGTACATTGTAGTGTTGTGTTTGCTACACTCAATTGTGGTCTTGTACTTTATATGCCACATGCGTTATGGACAATTAATTGCGCTCCTACTACATTTATACAACAATAACAAAAACAATAAAGCAACAATATATACACATACACATAGAAGCACATAGACACACATTTATACTCCACTCACTTGTTGGCCATTTTGCATACATATATTTGTTGTTGTGTTTGTGTTGTTTTGGGCGCTTGCATCCTTTGTGGCAATCAATCTATGCTCGTTTGAGCGCATTTTATGCACAAACGCTTGCAACGGTTGCAAAAGATTTAATATTACTTTGCAGTTTTTATGTTCGTACTTACACAGGCACCCACACACACACACACACATGAGGAATTATTTAGTCCTACGTTGCCTTTGATTGTTTGAACGTCGTTTTTATTGCCAATTTTATATCAATTTTTGTTGCTGCAATTTATGACAATAACAAAATGGTATTTTCAATTGCTCTCGTTTTCTTTTGCAGCCGCAACATGCAGCAAAACAACAACAATAAGCTCGGTGTGCACCAAGGACAAGCGCACGACAGTATTGGTGTCAAAATGTTACCCCTGCTGGCGATATTCCTTTGTTGTGGACCATTGCTGGCGGCTTCGAGTCTCGATGGTCTTCAAGGGCAGTCTATTAAAGGTGAGTTGTTGGCATAAAGCCTCGATTAAATTTACTAAAATTGTATTTTCGTCGATTTCATCGTCAGAAATTTGTGAAGCACTACATTTTGGGGTAATTGTGAACAAAAAACGTCGAAGACGATGAACTATAAAACATTTATGAGATCTACAAACCCAAAACCATGTACAAATGATTATACTACTTATCTTTCTCTCAGAATTGGCACTTAGAATTTCAAATAATTTGAGACATTTTGCAGGAGTAACATTCGAACCTTATAATTTTAATTCCTGCCTTAACCACATCTCAGATCTAAAAGATAACCCCAAAAAAGGAACTGGACGACAAATACTTAAGCTCTTACTTTGAACTATTTCGACGAAGCACTATACTTCGGAGTAGCTAATGGAAAGTTGGGAAATTTTTACAAAATTTCCGTTAATTCGTTTTTTTTTATTAAAAATTAGGTATCCATTAAGTATAAGCAAGTTAAGCTTCTCTTAAAGAGATCTGCATTCACTCCGATTGCAGCGTTGCAATACTCGCTGGCAGTGGGCTCAAGACTTTTCAAGGAACGTTTCACTCTTTAATAGTAGTACCGAGCTACTTTGTTATCCGATTTATGTGGCTCCAGGCATCGCGGAATCGCTAGAAACTGCTTAGCCCAAAAGCTTGATACAGAGGTTACCTTCAACTCAACTTCATCATATTGGCAATGAGCCGTACTGCGTTGTCCTCTTTAGCTCCACCGTTGGCTCTATGAACCCTCCGTAAACTTGGCAAATGCTGGTCAACAACTAAAATTTGTGCGACTGCGAAATCTTTCTGAATTATTTTCCTTTAGCAAAGTGTATCTCGCTGCCATGGTAGTCCTTCGAACTGAACGCTGTCCAATAGGCTCATCTGCGGTGAAATACTATTTATTTTTGGATGCATGTTTTCAAAATTATATGGATGAAGTCGAGATGGATTCATCTAGACTCTTGCTTCTCAAATGTTCAGCTTGCTTCTCAAATCATCAGCATCTCAATATAGTACACCTTTTCGTCGAACCAAGTGATGATATTAGCCGCCTTAACATATATGTATGTGTCAAAGCCGATCCCTAAAGATCTGGAAAGCACAAAGATCCAGCGTTCACAGCTGTCCAATTGGGATTCTTCGATACGTATGTTGGGTGCATCCTACACTTTTACCTAACCGAAAGTAATAGATATAACGAATTTCTCTAAGAAAATTCAATTGAATAATTTCATTAGATTCAAACGCTATCAGCAGCAAGATAAAGACCGGAAATATTCGGGGTTCCGTCAGACTTTGTGAAAATAACATGGTTTCCACTTTAAGCACTAGTGTTCATGAAATTATAATCCGCCGCTTTAGGCATTAGTTACTTTATCATCCCGCGAAAAATCCTTCCAGATCCGTTTTTAGTAGCACAATAACCTAATGTGGCACGCCACCACTGTGCCGTTCGCTAGCCAAGCATTCAAAAACGTTGCATAATTTTTGGCATTTCATTGCGTTTGCACAAAGCATATTTGTGTTTGTTGCAATCAATATACTGCGCAAAGTGAATAAAATAAAAATTTGTAAAAATATGGAAAACGGTTTGTAAAGTATCCTCAAATTTAAATAAAAAATTTACTCGAACGATTGTAACTGTAAAATGCGCAGAATTGCAAATTAAACAAACGATGCTGCAACCCGACGCGCATACATTGCAGTGAAACAGCGAAAAACATCGAGTTTTTACACATGCAACTTTTTATTGACTGCCACGAACTAAATGCATTACAATCAATACGCTTTATTGTTGTTGTAATATGTAAACTACATAATTTTTGCCACACACAATTGAAATGTTATGCAATTTTTATTTGCTGGCAAAAAAGTAGCCTTTTTATCGTACATATTTTATTGCTTTTGTTTTCTTCTCTTTTTAACGCTCGCACACACACATACACATGCACACACAGATGCCTTCGGCGAATACTCACTAACGGACATGATCAACGCACAATCGCAGGGCATCGAGTACGAGGAGGCCGACGACGGTTTCCCCTCGTACAAATTTCTACCCACATCCGATGTTAAAACGTCATATCGCGTCCTGCTACCCGAAAGACTTTATGAATTCGCCATACTAGTCAAATTTCTGCCGAACAGCCCGAAGGGTGGTTATCTCTTTAGTGTGGTAAACTCCTTCGAGTCTGTGGTGCAGTTGGGTCTGCACTTGTCGACAGTCAGCAAGAATTTCTGGAATGTTTCATTGCTCTACACGCAGTCCGATCAGAACTCTGTTAGCCGTAAATTGGTCAGCTACCAATTGCCATATAGGGGCAAGGAGTGGACGACACTTTCATTTCAGGTACTCAGGGACAAGGTGCTCTTCTACTACGATTGCGAACTAAATACGACGACAACGGTCGCGCGGGAACCACAGGACTTGGTCTTCGATTCGGCCTCAACTTTGTACTTAGCGCAAGCGGGCCCCAAATTAACTGGGCATTTTGAGGTAAGTCATTTCGGATACGATTTGTTGTTCTATTTTTTCGTTTTTATTCGCAAACACGCCTCTATGGGAAAGTACACATGGCGGAATAATTTTCCACGAATGTATACATATTTTTAATTTAAATTTATTTCTTTGAAGTTCTGTGATTAATCGGCAGGTATATTATAATGAATTTGATAGTGGCACTTAGCTTTATGACTGAGGGCGCATATAAAGTTGTAAGTAATGAAAAAATCTTAGAAAAATTTATTATTATCTCTGTTACTTCTTTCCATTTTGTGATTTTAAGTTGTGCCATTATTGTACTGAATGTTTATTTGAACATTCGAGGTGCGTTCTCCTTTTAAAGCAATTATGTTTATAGAAACTGCCTTCAGTAATCTGCAGGCATTAGTTCAGCCTTGAATTCCATTTTGATATTTTGGTAAAATAATGAAGTAAATATAACATTAATTTTACAGATACTCATAGATATACATATATATCTATGTATATGAAAATATATTTGAACTTTTTCCTAATCGTCGTTTTTAACTTAAAATTTCAATGTATTGAATAATTTTCCATTTAAACTGCTTCTATGGCAACGGTAAGTGACTTTCAATGCAATGAATGTAATTTGTTTTTTAGTTTTTGGAAATTTTATAGAATTAAACTTAAATTCGGTCCGCGATACAGCCTGCCCTTCCAGCGAAGAGTAAAAGAGGAGTGAAGCGGGCGCAGGGATAAGCACATTTACTGAGGGGTTCAAATTAGATAATCGAGTGGTAGGTGGTGTCTTTTAGGCAAAATTATATATCTTTCCGACCCCAGACCACTGCAGTGTCTTTCAAGCGGAGTTCTGTCAGGGAGTGTACTCACAACAAGTATTATATTTTTGTATATGCAGATAGCCCAGCGGCTTTAAAATCACTAAAGTCTCTTATGGTTTCATCCAAGATAGTGAATCTAACAACTTATTTCGCAATAAACCTGCAATGGGTTACAGAACATAGTGAAATTCCTGGTAACTGTTAAGCAGATGAACTAGGCAGAGAAGCTGAAAAGAGGGAATTTATATGCCTCTGTTTTCTTTAAGATATTTAATCGACATTGTAGATTAGATTATTGTAGATATAACTGAGTATTGGTGGAATCAATCCCTAACTGGCTTAACAAGCTGGTGGATGTGACATAAGTGGAATATAGGTCGCAAAAGCCGACTTTTAAAATTCAAAAGCAATGACATAAGAACTCTAGTGGTAGTGCTAACAGGTCCCTAATTGGCAGAGATGTCAGAAGACGGGAACACCATAGAATACCATAGAGAGAGAGAGAGATGAGATTTTAGTCCCGGTGGATTCACAATGGGTCACCCAAAGGCCTAGTTGCGTCGCCATACATCCACTCTTTCTACCTACCTACACAAATTCCAACTCATCAAGTACATATTCATTATGCTTCTATGGTAAGCGTAAGGTATTAAATTAACAGCATCCTTTTAATTCAATGATAATAAATAAACAACAGCTCAGTATTGCATAACTTTCTTAGTAAAGTTCTTAGCGATCTCGGAAAGGACTGCCACCTTCTAGCTAATTATGATCGCAAGAACCAACATCTTAAATCGATTGAAAATTTCACGTATTTAACTATATTCCACACGAGGAGAATTCTTACATAAGTAAACAAAAATAAGGTAAAAATTAATAAAACTAGATTCTCTATTCTAAAATTCGAACACACATTATATATTTTCTTGATTCCACGATTAAAGTCGAATTTCAGTCCTGCGACTAGAGATATGATAATTAGACTTGGAGGAGGATTTTAATTCTATTGACAGGTAGAAATATGTCTTGGAAACGAAAATAATTAATTTTGTGTGCTTCAACCTCATATCATTCAAACCGACTCGATCCATTCGTATCAACTGTTTAATTAAATTCTTCAATCTTTTCTCAAGTTGATACATCTTCATTTCAATACTTCAGCTCTTACAACATCTACTCGTAGTTTCATTACCTTGAGTTTATATTTTACTGGTTTCTACTCGAGCGATTCTTTTGGGTATTAATTGCGAAAATTGAAATAATTTTGAAAATTAAATAAAGTTTTCCAAACATGAAAGTTTTGATATTATGGATTTCGTATTATCTTGCGTTATATTCTTGAATATTGACTAAAAGAAATAATTTTTGTAGTTGTAATGTGACGATTTTAATTATGAAACATCCTAATTCTTTCGAAGGCAATTTGCTGTGATTTTACTCAAAATTTAAGAAAGCGGGCGTGAAAGTACAA
This sequence comes from Bactrocera neohumeralis, assembly GCF_024586455.1. Classification (NCBI taxonomy): domain Eukaryota; kingdom Metazoa; phylum Arthropoda; class Insecta; order Diptera; family Tephritidae; genus Bactrocera; species Bactrocera neohumeralis. The sequence goes on from NC_065923.1 coordinate 2,601,384, forward strand.
TTATCACAAATCAATTGCATATACATACTTGTATGTAAGTGTGTTTATCCTGATATCACATTATTACCTTCGAAATGCGTCCAAAATTTCTACCTAATTTTTGGCTCAATTGGTTACTTGCAAATACTATTTCCTCTATATTTAAATGAGTAAAAAATGTTATATTTAATAACCACCTACAATGTTGCGAGGGTGGAAAGTTACATCATCTCCGCTTACAGCTTTTCACCATCGGCGTTTCCGCTCTCAGAAGCAAAGCTATTTGCCCTTAGCAGCAGCAGCGACAAAAAAGCCTTATTGGAAACAAAGGAAATTACATAGTTTCGTAGAAAATAATGGGGTAGCAAGTTGAGTAAAAGAGCGTGAGTAAGAGCAGAGCCTGAGTGAAAAACGAATCTCAACACATTGTGAGCGAATATAGGGGTTGTTGGAAAGCGAGGTGAGTTATTTTTCATATAAGGTGTAAGCAATTTCACCACTACACTACGTTAGGGTTGCATACAACAGATGGCGCGAAGAGCGTTATCTGCTATTCCGGAGCATTTGAGTGAGTTTCATTGGGTTGTATTGAGTTGTGTTGCAAGTGCGCCCACACATTTCCACTTTGCCCACTCTTCGTTGAGACCTAGGACACTCTTTTGGTGATTGTCCAAATAATGTTTGCTGAATTACACGCTGAATGAGCGAATTGCAGATTTCTTTGTTATTGTTTTGGAAGAGTGACTATGCTGAAAGGACGCTTACTTCGCTCATTGTAAGGATGCGCCTACTAGCCGGTTGAAATATATCTTCTATGAGGTTCACACAAATTTTTAAGAGCGGCGCTCTGCTTGGTGCTCGTAACCACTTTTCAAACGAGCAAGACATTCGGCCATCAAGCGAGTCCATATATGTGTTTGTGTGGGTAAACGCCTGTTAGTTGCTTTACTGGCAGTCGGCGCGCGCTCACAGGCTCGTACCGCCGCTCGGTTTACCGCTTTTGCTGAGGGCTCGTGTAAATTCCACTTGCTGAACTGAGCTTTAAATGCGAGTGCATGCATTCGTGTTTGCCTGTACATGTGCGCATGTGTGTGTTTGCGTGTACTTGTGAGTTTTCTAAAAAGTTATGCGCCTCAAGTGCGTTTACCTCAGTCGTGTTAGGTGCTGCAACCGGTTAAGATGTGCTAAACGGGAGGCTAACGTCGTCTTTGTGTCAAGTGTTCGAGTGTTGCGTTGAGCTGCGTTGCGATTCGCCCGAAACACGGATTCCCTCAGCCATTGGCTATTGTGTGTTACGAGATTTGTTGGTATTGCCATTTGTTTTGCTGTGTGTGTTTGCGTGTATGCATATGTGTACACACGCACCTAGTAGCCATGGCAAAGGCGAAATATTGTCGTTGTAGTGTTAGTGTGTGTGTGTCTTCGAGTGTGCTTATGTTTGTGCGCCGTGCAATATTTTGGTTCTGAAGGCACTTAGATGTTGCTGAAGTGTTTGGTGGCAAGTGGCTGCTGTGTGTTGTACAAAATATTGTAATTATGATTGTTGCTTCGTAGCAAAGAAAAAAGGAAAAGCAAAGCAGATGAAAAAAGTAAATCGAAACAAATGAGCAAGCATTACTACCACCGTTGTGTGTGATTTTGTATGCTTTCCACATATGTGATGTTGCTTAAGCATTTAAGTGGATTTTTATTGACTTCCCGACACACGCACACACACACGCACCTAACGACTACTTCACTCTATCTGCCGCACTCATACGCACTCCCACGTGCGTAAGTACACTCGCGCGAGCGGTGCTTCCGACGTACAGTGACGAGGAAATTCTATAAATTTTCCGGAAAAAGTTTTAAATTAACGCGCAAAGTTCGGCGTTGCAGCATTTAAGCGTAAACGTTTGTGAAAACCGGTCGATTAAGTACACAGTACAAATGTACGCCGCGAACTAAGTACGCCGCGTAGCAAGGAGACGACGTGGCGCAGCAAAAATAGCAATAAATGTGCGGCGGAAAACGTGAAAGAAATCGAAAAGCGAATGAAACGTCGCGAACGTGTGCAATTAAGTAATCGAAATGAGTTTAAAAATCATTGCGCTGGAAAATTAACGTCAGCGCAAACAGACAAATTGGCTGCCACCTGCCTGGCGGCGCAACTGCTCAACTGCCTGCCGCCAGCAGCCAACCGCGCGCATACTTAATGTGTGTTTGTATGTGCGCGCGCCGGAGTCAAAAGAATCAAATATTTTACATTTTACTGTTTTACTATGCAATCATTCGCAAAATTACCGCTAAAAAATCATATAGCTGCGAGCGCACTTAAGTGAGTAAGCAACAACTGCGCGCAATTAAGTTACATACATACTTATATGCCATAATAGTGTATGCGCGACGCGCAGACACCCATCAATTATAAATACAATAGCTGTAATAGCTTACGCGCCGCCAAAGCAGTGCGATTCAATGCGCTCGCAATTACTTATAAATAACACCGTGCAATTTTCCTTAATTAATTAAGCATTAAGAAGGTAAACACTAGTGCGCGCAGCGAAAATGCCAAAGCCACTTAAAAATGCAATTGCAACAAAAAGGAAAACAACGGTAAATATTAATAGCGTGAGCACGAGCGCATGTGTGGCATGAAATATGCTTGTTCAATTATGCATTCAAGCAGAGGTGTCGCATCAATGTCCAAGGCAACAACAAGCATAACAACAGCTGCATTTTTATGTGTGCAGCAGACGTCGCAGTAGCTGCAGACAGCGTTTTACAAGCCCGCATACAAATAGTATGCTTGTGTGCGTGTATGAATCGTAAGTAAGCGTCAGTCAAGCATTAAAGTCAACACAACAAATATGCTGTCAGTAAACAACAACAACACTAGTTAGGTAAAGTGAAGTGACAGAAAAAGGCGAAATGCAAGCAAATAATGTGCTCAAAGTAGAGCAAATGAGAAATTTCTGAACAAAAATTAAAATGTAATAATTTTATGAATTATAAAATATATTTAAAAGAGGTAAACAAAAAAATAGTTAAAAAACAACTCTCAAATATTCAAAAAAATAAAAAAAATATAAAGAAATATTTAAAAAAATTAAAAATGAAGATTTTAGAAAATATAAAATAAAATAAATATAAAAGTTTGAGAATACTAAATTTAAATAACTAAATTTACAGTTTAAAAAATATTTAAAACATTTAGAAATATTAAAAAAAATCAAAAAAGTTTGAAAATATTAAATTAAAGTAAAAAAAAATAAAAATTAAAAGTTTAAAAACTATTTAAAGTAAATTTAAAAATATATTAAAAAATACTAAAACAATTTTTTTTATTAGTTTACATATATAAAATTATAAATTTGTTTTTAATACAAATAAGCATTAAAAAAACTAAACATAAAAAACTAATTCAAAAACAACTTTTTCATACTAAAAAAATTAAAATAATATTTATTTAAAAATACTAAGAATTTAAAAAGAAATTAAATAAGAAATAATATATTAAATGAAAATAAAAAGTTATAAATGAAAATTGAAAAATAGTTAATAAAATTAAAAAAATAATAAAAAAATATTTAAAAAATGATTAAAGAAATATTAAAAGCCAAAAATAAACACCAAATTTCAACATAATAGTGCTACGTAAAATTTACTGAACATTAAACTTTTGCAGCGCTGCTCTACAACTAAAAAAAAATGTATATAGTGCATCCTGACCGGTTTACCATTATCCAGCGCATAACACCACACTTATGTAAATATCTTTGCATATGCACACATATGCATATGAAGTTGTTGTACAAATTGTATACATTGTCCGCGTGCGCTCGCAAATATTTGCACATATTGATATGCAAATGTGTGTGCCAGGGCGTATGGGTAACAAAACCCAGCAAGAGTGTTGACCAAGTTGAAGACTGACTCTGCTACATGCAAGAACACAGGCATATTTATTTAAATTTATACAATTAAATAACTGCACATACATACATACAAGTCTGCATATGACGCGTGCCAAGGCGGAATTGTTGCGATGAACGGGCGGCGTGCGTGTGGCGTGCCTGCTGCTAATTAAGCGTATGAATAAATATATTAAAAAACATAGCTTTTTTTATATTTTTTTTAATATTCGAAATAAAGCAAAAAAAAAAAGGATTATGGTAAACAAAACAAAGTGTCGTGCTGTGCCGGTAATGTTTGTTGTTTCATTTTTAAAGCGCAAAAATAGCTTTATGCGCCTAGAAAAATGCAGTTATAATAAAAGCGCACAAGTGTTTGTTATTACGCCTCAAAATATGCAATAGTAGCTGGAACGCCAAACGCGCTGCTTATGCTCGGGCAAGTATCTCTTAATAAACACGCGATCAGCTAACGGCATAGCGGTGCAGCCTTTGTGCTGCAATTCATTGCGTGCTTTGTTTTTGTTTTTGCGATTTGTTTGCCTTTGTAAATATTTGTTATTGCATTTTAATTAGTGTAGTCACTCATTGGCGGCAGTTGTACAATGCAGCGCATACACGAAATTTGCATTTAATTTGTAGTTTAAGTATGTAAATTACTCTGATTGCTCTTTCATGCGCTGGAATGCCTGGCTAGGCGAGCTGGTGCGGGAAGTTCAAGGGAGTGTGCGATTTGCGACTACGTTGTTCGTGCTAAGCTATAAAGCTTTAATGCATTTTTTGCAAATTTAATATCGGACATTACTTTATTAGTGTTTATGGACCTTTGTGTCTCTGGAAAAGTGCAAGCATGAAAAAGTTGCTGTTCTAAGCTGAGAAAGATTATAAATAGTGAAATTATAGAAAAGAAAAAACGTTAACTTCGGTTGAACCGAAGCTATAACATTCTTCACTAATACAAAAGATTCCTCACAAGAGTTTTATTCCAATCGCTCAGTTTGTATGGCAGCTATATGCTATAAGGTCCGATATCGGACGTTCCGACAAACGAGCAGCTTCTTGGTGTGAAAAGAACAGATACAAAATTTTAAATCGATTTCTCTAATCGGTAGTCACTCCGCTTGCAAGTTAGAAAAAACGCCTTCTTTTGTAATTTTTTTTAAAGGCATTTTATTTAATAAAGGTGCAAAATTGGATTCCCTTCATCCCGTAGCCAATCTGTAGGAGGACGTTCAGAAAAAGTTGTCTGGCAAAGGGGAAGTTTTTTCTACTTAAGATTATCCAAAAAAAAAAAAATTTAATGTAAATGAAAACTGGTAATGATCAATGGATTAAGCAAAAACTTGATTATGGATAAAATGGAAGCTCACATAGAAAGAGTAATTTTTTGTGGAAAAATCTACTTTTCATGATGAATAACAAACATTTAAATTATTACTAAAAAACTTGCTTCTTCGATGATTACTGATAATATTGATATATTTAAGAAGGTCGTATGAAATTTTCAAGTTATTCGGTCAAACCATTTCGAAGAAATTTTGCTCACGGACTCTGAAAAGTGTTTCGTGAAAAACTCGTTTAATCATCCGATTACAATGTCAGATATCTCTTTTTAGATATATTGCATAAAAAATTCCACAAATTTAAATCGAAAAAGGAATTTATTAGAATAACGAAAAACTTAATTCAGCTATATTTTAATATCTTTGATGCTTTATGCCGAGTTATGAACATTTTTTTAAGGTTTATAACAATTTTCAGACATTTTATTTTGTAGTTTTGCACATCTTATTTTGAGCGTTTCGATAAAAAAACCGCTAAAAAGTTGAAGAATTTATTTTTCCTTATGGTTTTTAATAATTATTTAAAAAATGTTCCTTTAATGAGGAAAATATATATATTTTTTCAATTACAAAAGTTTTCTTGAAAAGGATTTTTATAGCTTTTCTTTAAACTTTTTGACGTTTTTTGTTTTTAAGAAATTGAATTAAGATCTCATTGTATTTACTTCAAATGACGTCAATTCAAAGGCGCTAATAGTTACATTTGACCTTCTATTGTGTCTTTGTCTCCAATTACAGTTTTGACAATTAGTTGGAAAACTTATTAAATATCAACGTTCTTCTTCTCGAAATTTCACGTCTTCTTTAAAAATTCTTAATTTTTGCTGTTAAAAGTTTAATATCTCCATTTATTTTAAGGCCTAAAATACTCTGCCCTACCTCTTTACCAACTTTCAGTTCAATTTTATGCGCGTTCAAGCTGCACGAAGGATGTTATTATTAATTAATATTAATTAGTTTACCGAATCAACATTACACGAACCCTCCATATATGCTCAGGTATATATAGAATAATCCCCGTTTGTGTTTATTTGTATTATGAAAACAAATTAAACTCAAATAAAAATTTAAAAGAGGCAAATAAATATGAAGGGTTGACATGCAAGGGTAAACAGAAAAAAAATTAAGTTAAAAAACAAAAAAAATTATGTAAATAAATAAAAGTCAACGGCTTTAGCTGAATGCCTCACGCCTAACGCTGCTCACAGCCAACCACACACGCTAAAGTCACACAAATAAAGCGCAATGCGAACAAACGCTTACACACACTCTCTACGAGATTGCGATCCCCGTATCAGCTTCACAGCAAATAGCAAAAACTCTTTCTTTGTCGATACCTCGGCGCTACAACTTCTTAAGCCGCTGCCGGATGCCATTATCAATTTAATATCAGATTCTGGTTTCTGTGGAAGTACCGCCTTACAAGTGGGCTTGTTTGTGTGGCAAGCTTGCTTACACCCGCATGCATATATGTGGTTTGTAAACAACGAACTGCGTGTCGTGCGTGCTCGTTGTCACACGCACTTGTTGTTGTTGCGCGATATTCATCTAATTATTTGTTTGACTTTTGAACTTAAGCGCTGTGTTAATGGGATGAGTCAAATGCTTAGCATAGTAAACAAAACTTATTTTTAAAGTGCTACACAGATTTATGTGCCAATGTGTGTCTGTTTGCTGGTATTTTTATTGTTTACCACCGAATACTTGTTAAAATAATTAGGAGCGCAATTTTGAGGACCGACGTGCGAGAACAAAAAATAGGAATATTTGCGATTATCAAATAACCAAAAAAGTGATAAAATTAGTGAAATGATCAGTAAACAAATGCCTTGTTAGAAAGAGAAAGAAAGCCTGAGGACTTCTGCTAATATAATGTTACCTTTATTCAACTTTAAGTGATCCCACATATTTATTTTTACTTAGTGATTTAATGGTGAGGCCACAAAAAATCACAGAGAGCCAGAGAAGCATATATAATTAGATTGAAACGACCGTCGCATTACGACAACACCCCTAGAGCCTGCCACAAGCACCCATTTCTGCCAATTCTTCGGGTTCGTAAAAAGTATGACAATTGAGATGCTTCAATCTTAAGCCGGACAGTGGAGAAGAAAGTGTCTAGATAGGTTTTCACCTCATCTTCTTCACTACAAATTTAATAAGTTGCGTTCTTCAAAATCTGTAGTCTCACCGCGACAGTAACAATGGGTCTGTCGTCAGTTAAGACGCCTATATTTGCGGTGATTGAGCCCTGCTAAGGTCTATCAGTTCAATGTCCTGAAGGCGTTGCTGGTCAACGTTCGCGCGAAGCCCATATATCCAACGCCTAAATACACGAAGACGAAAGTTTCCATCATGATGAAATCTGGTTTTGGGTGCCTTTTCTTGCAAGCAGGTCGGTTTTACAATATCCGAAGACTCCGCTGAGACCAAGAACTCAGGCTAGCTTATTATATGTAGTATGCACCTTGATTCTACTGTTATTGAGGTCATTGCCTCTTCGACTAGCCTTGAGCTCTTGAGCTCACAGTCAGTGAGCTTCTAGGCCTGTACAGCAGCAGTATATTTGAAGTAACAAATAAAAAAAAGTAGTTCGAACCAAAAACTGAATTGAAAAGTTATTAAAAAAAAAATAAAATGAGACAAAATGTGCTAAAATAGTAAATAAAGTTTATATTAAATTTTGTCAATTATACCAAGATTGGTATTCGTTGTGCAAATAATATAATTCGTTATAACTGTTATTGTTATTTTGTTATACTTTTACTTAGCATTTTGCATAGGACATTTTAAAATGAAATTCGAAAGTCTTCTGTCTTTCGGCAGTAATTAGCAGCTAATTTTTTTCAATCCTGCAAACCAACAGATAAATTAAGAAAAATAATCAAATCGAATTCAAAAAAAAAAAAATTAAAAACCTTCGCTTTTCAACTGCTAAGACCCTTTTGACACGGAAGGGCAAGCGACAAATTGTGCAAATACTCATATATTGACTTTTAAAATTATTTTTCGGATTCTTCTGGTGTAAGGTCAATCATTATTGCCTTACTACATTTCATTGAGGCGAAAGATGAAAGGAAATTTTAATTACTTTTATTGCTAAGTGAGATGGAGCAATTTATGTTCGTAAATTGTCAAATATCATATTTGGAAAAATATGCCACATATTTGATCAGAAAAATCAAAGTTCAAAATTTTGCCTAACAAAATGCTGAAATTTAAGTTCAATTTTATTTTTAGTAATAAAACTGCACAAGTGCGTATCGCTTACACGAACGCACAGTTAAATGTATATGTAGATACAACACATTCCGCTTTGCCATATGAATCTGCAAAGCCATTTTGACAACTTAATCACATTTGAATTGTCAAAAGCCATCATTGAGCGGATTAATTGAAGAGCTGTTGCACACAGATTAAACATACAAAGCAGAAACTTCGCAAAAAGTATGCAGAAATATTCAAAGGCTTACTAATAAGTGGCAAAAACAATTTGTAATTTATAATACGTAAATTTTTTTTAACAAACCAATAATATCCAAACAACAAATATCCGAATTTCAATAAAAATAAGGAGATGTCGACATTTTAGATTAATATTTTGTTTAAAATTCATACAGACAAATGGAGCGGCTGGTCGTTTTTCCTCAGCATGGCGCAAAAACTCTAATACCGTAGTGAAGACAACAATATGTTTCAATGCGTGTGTATATGTGTGTGTGTAATGTATTTTAATTAAATCAAATATTTTGCATGCATCATTGTGCTCGGAATTCGCCTTCAAAGACGCATCTACGCACGCATTAGTTTACAAATATTTGCCCGTGTGTGTGCCCGTGTGTGTGCGTGCATACCAATCAATGCAACAGCTTTAAGGCACAAACATAAATTAATTAATAATTTCTAATTTCATAATATTGAAATGTTAATGAATTTGCTTAAGTCAAAAGTGCATTTGGATGTGCGAAACGCACAGTTGGGTGCAAACTGTGCAAATACGCAAAGGCACATGCTGGCACACATTCTGGATGCTTAAGCAATAATTCATAATAAATTTAATAAAATTAAGCAATTTAATATCGGAATATGCAAGGTTCGCTCTTCTAGTTTAATAGCTTGACAATTTTAATGTTGTTATAGTGTGCATAAAGGTGCATTGACATGTCAGGGATATTCAAAATTTTCTTGTTTCCTGATATATACTTGTATTTATGTTTTCGTTCTGAAGAACTTCTTTCGATCCGGTTACGTCAGTTCTATCCAACGATCTTTAGTCCTAAAACATATCTTTTCTTTTTCCATTATTTAACTCTATTATGACTTCAGTTGCATCTTAAACATGATTTTATAATACCAATCTAGTGACAGTTCGGTAGATAGGGAGCCAGGATGGATGTCAGCTGACGCACCATTTGAAACGTAGCATAGCAATTTTCCAGTGTGACGCCTTTTCCCATATCAACATATGTCTTTGATATATTCTAAATCGGAAAAATTTTTGTGCATTTCCTTTGGTGATTTACTCATATGTCTGTAATATGGCCAAATGACACCGTCAATTATGTTTTTGGCAATAACTCGACAATTGCGCCACGTATTGGGTTATTATTATGTGTTTACCTTACTTCCTTGTGCAAACAACACATCGTCACCCAAATTGATCAAGAGTAACAAAATACGGTTCGTAAAGGAGTGAAGGAGTGATATGAGCTTATTTCCCCATTTTATAAAAAGGCTTTTTGTTATTAATAATTATGAATCGTGAATTTTATGTATAAACGAAATATGGAATATCTTCCACAAGACATTTTACAAGAACTTCTTCCTGGATACAAGCCTGTGTACATGCATACACCGTAAGTTAACGAAGCGTAGCACAAAATATTTAATGAAATACTTCTATGCGCATATTCAACCTACGTACTTGCAACCAAATGGAATTTCTCAATTAACATTTTTGTCATTATTAATTCCTGACTTCAACATTTTGATTTTATTTTATTTTATTTCACTGCCTCATAATGTATACACATGCTTATCGGAGCGACAAGTGAGCATCAGCGTCGGCGTCGGTGCCAAGCAGAAAGCAAGAGAGCAGCTTAAGCTATAATTTATAACGGCATACAATCACAAAATCATAAAATCAACGCATGATAAAATAAAGTAATAATGAAAAGCTTTATGTGAGCTAAGCGTATGAAAAATGCAAAAACAACAGCAACAAAAGCACAGCAAAGCAAATGCTCGGAATTTTCGGTATTACTTTGGCATTATGTTTGCTTGAAGGACAAGTGCTCTACGCACACCTACACACACATATATACATATCGCCGTCTTTATGTTTTAATGTTAATGTACAAGTGAGCAAATTAATTTTTAATGAGCGTACTTGTACGCACTTTCGCCGGATTGTTGTTGCTCTCTTTTGGTTCACGCACAGCCAGTGTCTGTTTGTTGTGTGTGTTTATGTGCGTTCATTAATTCTTTATGTTTTGTAAGTCTAAAGGGCATTTTTATCTGAGTGCATTATGTAACTTGTTTTCACTTGTACTTGTTCAGCTGGCAGCGATTTTGCGAATTTTATTAGGAAGCGGTTTTATTTGATGTTTCCAAATTGAAAATTTAGTGTGTTTTACTTGCAGCTGCTGCTAGAGTTTTTCACAAAGTGAGTGGCTTTCATCAAATGGTTCTTTATAATAAATTTTTTTCTATGAACAATTATGATCTGGTGTTCTTAAAGCGTATCAGTTATTGCTCAGTATTTCACTTATTCCGAGTTTTTTGATTTTTCGATATGTGATTTTAATTGGACAATTTTCTTTCGATTCCAAGTCTATTAAAAAATAGAAATGTTAGAATTAGCAAAAGAATTATTTTTAGAAAACGAATAAAATATATATATAGGTATAGTTAAAAAATATATAATTATTAAAAATAACAAATTGTTGTAAGCATTTCTTTTGAGGCATATCGAACAAAACTATTCTTAGAAAATTCTAAAAAAATTAAACATGTTATAATTTTATTGTCCCTTTTTTAAACCGAAATTCTCTTGCAACATGTTACTGCAGATTATTATTTATAAATTTTAATTTTGTTCTTAATGTTTTTTACCAAAAGTGAATAATAATTATGTGATAATATATCATTAAAACAAAACAAAATAAAAAAATAATATGACAGTAAATAAATTATAATAAAATAAAATAAAATATAATATAATATAATGTAATAGAAAAATTAATAGAATTAATTTGTTTTATTTTTTAATCCGAAAAAAAAATTTTAAAATTTTCAATTTGAAATACTGCATTAAAAATTAAAAAATATATGTTTTTAATTTCTTAAAATAACAAATAAAAAAATGTAATCCCAAATTTCAAATATTAAGTTAATCCAAGTTAAAAATATTAAGTTAGTCCAAGTTTTTTAGAAGTTAAATTTTTTTTGCGTTTGCGTTCGTCATGATCTAACAATTTGGTCATCTTTTGAAAAGTAAAGCTTATTTTTATTAAAATATCAACAAAATTTGGCACCCTTTGTCGTATTAACACTCATTTATCCTTCATTATAGTGTTGCAGTTAGAAATATGTAAACCATGCTTTTTTATCCCCCTTCATTCCAGCTTTTAATATATTTTATTTGTTCTACAATGTTTAAATTAAATAATATTTTATCCATTTTTAGTTTCGAAAATATAATTTTTAATCCAAAATTTTATTTGAACCGTGGTTTCCTAAACGTATTATGATCCCTTCTAATGCTAACATCGAAAAATTTTGATTGTTTTCTCGAAATTTGAGCTTCTCAAATTATGTGGCAATTCAAATACTCCTTAGCGCTTTTAATTTAACCATCAATTGAAGTCCGTTTAGCGTTTTTCTATCGCTACCAGCAGCAAAGTTAGCGCCATAACACAAAGCACACTCAGTGACAAAACTGGCAGCATGGCGTATACGCGACATTTAATTAGTTATTAATTAAGCAACAATTTGGTGCCCGAAAATTTCGCCTGCTGTCCAGTGTGGCCGGGCAGTGAAAAGCGAACACATGACGCGTGAAATGTGCACAATAATTACGTTCCAGTTATGAGAAGCGTCTGTAATTAAATATTAATTGCTTTGCAGGTGAAGCCCAATTGAGAGACGACTCGACGCTGGGCGACCATTGTGTATGACCTAAATGCGTTTGGTTGGAAAGTGAAAAGGCAAATGCAGCCGAAATTCACCAAATACTTTGTGCAGCGCTAAACAAGCGTTGGCGCTTTGAGTTATTCGCGAAAATATTTATTCACACACTGCGCGTTGGTTCTATGGAAATATTTCATCAAAGCGCTCTGTCTGTGCAATGGCGAATACAGCTTTAAGGGACAAAGGTATTTTAGTTATTGCTTTTATGCTGCCATTGATGTTGATCCCAAGTGCCATTGGTGCAAGTGTATGTGCAACAGCTGCTGGCAGACCGCGAAACCTGCTATGTGGTCGCTTTTGTGTAACAAATGGCAGCTAGTTAACATTGAAACGCGTCGCTTGTCGTGCAATTAGTGTTGCGCACTCGTGTATGTGTGTGTGCGCGCTTGTCATTTTGGCATTTGCGACTTTGTAGTGAGTTAGTTAACTGTTGTCATTGTAGTTTGTAGTTGTTGCCGTGAGTTGTAATGTTCAAAGCGTAAACGGTCACAGCCAACTTGCTCGAAAAGCGCTGAAAGCCGCAAGTGGGTGTTTATAAATGGACTTATATAATTTTATATAAATATATGTAAAAGCGTACCTAATTCTATAGTTGGCTCATAACTTCCTAGAAATTAGGCAATCAGTCCTTTAGCTAGTCTATCAATTTTGTTTAGACATTCAGTTCGGCTAACCGCTGAAAGCAGAAATATGCTTTGAGATTACTGTTATTAAGCACTCAAATTTTGTAGAATAGAAAAACTATATATGAAAAATATTTTGGCTTCTCAAAAGCGTTAGAAAGCTGTCCAAACACTCAAGCTTGAGTTCATTGAGAAAATGTTGTAGAAACTATAAAAACTTCATATTATATTGAGGTCATTTATTACTTAGGCAAATTTTCAAGTTTCCCCACCTGCGCACTGATTTGTAGTTTATGACAGTTTAGTAGCAACAACGAATTAATTTTGGCACAAATGAAATATGAGTGACTCTTCGCTAGACATGCATGGCAATTTATCATGCGCAGTGGCGCACCGCCCACGCCTGCACTGACATACACAGAAACACATATGCATATGAGCGGAGCACAGCGTGTGATTGCGTATTTTAAATATTTTTCTTGCTGTGTTATTATTCAAATGCTGCTAGCAACAACAACAACAAGAGCAAACGTTTTGTGTAAATAATTCCGTTGACAGGCCTAAATAGTCGATAGACAAATAAAATAATATATTGTATGTTAACTCAGCAGGGAAGCATGTGGCAAGGTGAAAGTCATTTAATGCGGGTTAGAATAAAAAAGGCGGTTTGACAAAAGCGCGTAAGTGGCACACTTATGCCTGAGAGACTGCCGTAGCTGGCGGCTGTTAAGCGTTGGAGAGAAGAAGTGAGGGAGGGAGGGTTTACATGGCAATTTTGCGTGTAAACATTTATGTAGTTATTAAATTTCATTTCAATTCACAGAAAGAAGCGGGTGTGTGGTGCTATGGCAACCATGTGAGGAGTTGGGTTGGCTGCGAAGCGACACTGTGCAACAAAAATATATATTTACTTATATATATACTTATAAAAGTGGCGTTAGCAAAAAATGCCTTGAAAACAATAACGACTTGCCATGAAAGAAATATATGAAAGATATAAAAATTAAATTTCTTAGAATGGCGTTGCTTTGATTATTATATTTTTATATGTAAAGTAAGAAAGTTCAAAGTGATGGCCTGAGTCGATTTAGCAATGTCCGTCTTATAGACTTAAAAAATTACTCCTCTCCACGGATACCTTTAGTACAAGTGAAAGATTTATTCGACAACTGAAGAGAAGTCAAGGTTTTTCTGTCGATACACGAACTAATTCCTCAGTGTTTGAGATTTCCTCCCGAAATTTTGCACACGTTGTTTTCTCCCAAGAAGCTGTTCATTTGCAGGAACCTCTGATATTGGACCACTATATCGTTTAGCTGCCATACAAACTGAACGATAAAACGCATTTCTACGCAACTAAAGCATTAGCAGTTTAAATTAGCAATGTTGCATGGTGTACCAGTCAAAGGGGGATGCGCGCTTGCTTGCGCCTTTTAATTAAATATGATTTAACATTTCACATCAGCATACAAAGCAGCAGAATGCAAACAGAGGACACACGCGCAAAAATATGTTGTTATGAAAAAGAGACAGACTGGGTTTTTCGCAAATAGAGTAACACAGAAGACCCTTCATGTTCACCTGCTCCACTGCTTATGCCCAGCACGCGCCAGCTTAACCTTTGTAGTAGAGTTACTCACATGACGAACTTGTCGGTAAATAAAACAGACATGTCCGTCTGTCTATTTGGACTCACCGCAATGTGCGTGACTTTTATATAACGGGATATATAAATGTAATAAATGCTTTTGAAATAAAATGTTGACATAATTAAAATGGCGAAAAAATGCGCAGAAAATTGTTAACATGCTTCACTCTTAGTTTATTCATATTTGTTTTCGGTTTGTATGCACACACATGCAGACAAACTTTTTGAAACCGCACACATATTGGCTAACTGCTAATTCGCGTTGTTAGGGACAACACCAAAAACATTGCCTTCATTTAAATTTTTGTGTTGCCCTATGGCCCTCGCAACTGACAGTATCATTATTATCATTATGGCATGACATGCATAAATGTTGAACATAAATTGCTTAAGGAATTATAATATTTTTTACATGCCATTCCGCGGGTAATTACTCTAATTATTCTTATATTTATTTATATCTCAAAAGTTGGTTGGGACTGTTTAGCATATGTGTTGTTTCGGTAACTGGGGTAATGATTTCTGTGTTTAATATGTTTGAAACAATTAAGAAAGGGGCTCAGGTTACTTTCTTAATTTTATGATTTTCTTTGTTAATAAAATATAGCCATTCACTTCGTAAAGTTAATTAATCTCTAGTTTGTTTATTAATACTGGTTTATTTCCTCATCCTTCATAGCTATGCCACTAAATCAAAATACCGTTTCAACATGTCTCACATGTCTTCGGATATTCATAATTTTTCCCTTCCGAGATACTATGTTATGCATTCAGTGTTTTGTTTTGGGTTCTAAGATATTTCAGTTCAAACTTGCTGGGTTTAGGAAGGCACACATAGACAGGCCTAATGTAAAACTTATCTATGTATATTTATCTTATAATCTAATAATTCATGGCTCCATACGATTTCAATTCGAAAATTAATGATTATGTCTGCCTGATTCGGAATTAGGAAAGAGGAAATTGTTGTTGCTACCCTATAGTATATTTTCAATCATAATTGAAGGTTGTTGTATAGATAAAAAGTTATTATGTATTACCTGAAAGCATAGTCCAGAGATATTGATTGAAATAGTAGTCAGCAAGCACTCAGGGACAACATTCATTATAACCAGAAATGAAAAAGGACAATTATAATCATCTATTCATCGTAACATTGAAACACAACTATGTTTAACAAACTTTTCAGCGCTTTCCCACACCATACCAACAAAAGTTACGTATACGCGCCGGCACACATAAGTGAAACAACATTTCTAGCAAGGCAAAGAACGAATGAGGAATGTTGAGTCGTAACTATTTATTCATAAACACATACTATTACAGCTATTTAGCATTATTTAATTAATGTTTATATTTTTCCCCACATAAAAGCACATCTAATAACTTTACAGTCACAGCTGCGGGCGTTACTAAGTGTGTCATGTACAAATGGGTGTATGATAAAGGCTTATGCTAACTGTTCCAACTGTTTGAGAGCCTGTGCACTTGCGAGACATATTATTATTTCATATTACACATATGTCATTATCAGTCTGTATGTGTTTGTATGTGTGTAAGTGCGTGCGCATTAATGTCAATTGTTGAACGTGTTGAGCCAACTTCAACGCAAATACTTAATGTGCGCGACTATGACAAGACAGTTGGCAGTAGTGAAGCCAAATAGACTCATAACACTTAATTACTTAGTCCTATAGTTTCTTTGTGTGGTGAGTGGCAATAGAGCGAAGCAGAAGAAGGCGCACGCTAACGACATTAACAACAACAAGAACATCAACAACATCGATCAAACGCACATTGAGGTTAATGTATAATGATATTACAGCTAATATATGGCGGTTTTAAAAATAGTACAAATAGCAACAAACATATATCGGTATGTGAGTCATAACTTAAATCCGCTCTGGTTCTTCAGCTTGTAAATCTGCAAAGCTGCAGTGATTTCCTCGGTTAAAGTGGGACAAAATAAAAAAGGCCAGCAACAACAAAGCTCGAAATGAAAGTGAATTAAACGAAAAGTTAGGCCAAGTTCCAGCGAAAGAGTGCACGAAAGGATGCTGCGTTTCACTTAGCCTGCGGCAGGCGAATTGTTCAAAGCATAACATGGCAAGCCGAAAATGTCAAGCGTAAAAAATTGCGCGCATAGCGACAACGTCGTGTTTGCGGACGCTTAAGTGGAAAGTAACAGCAGGGGCTGCTTTGTAACAAGCCGTTGCAAACGCTACGCCAGGCAAATTAGTGAAGCAGCGAAGGCGAAAACTTTTCAACTTTGAAGAAAATTTACTACCACCCCCTCACCGCAAGCGGCCGAAACCAGCAACCACCTCAGCAGCCGACCGACGCTTCATTATTTAGCTGTTATTACGGTTGTCGCGTCGACTTTTTTCGCATTGTGTTGTGGCTGTAACCTCAGCTATTATAAAATAATAAAATCATTTATTTTATTATAGGATAATCATCTTTGTCATTATCTCCATTATGCGTGCTAGGCTGGCGGCGACTTAGCTGCGTTGGTGGGGGGCTGTTCAGCTTTGAACCCTTTGCTATTATCCCTTGCTCACGCCAATTTAGTTACTTTGCGTTTTGCCTAAAAGCGATTTGCACACATACACACGCACACACATACTTCATGCGGCTCGTTTGTTGCTGCAAGGAGATCAAACTTCTGCTGCTTCTTCTTTTTTGCGTCGGAATTCTTTATATTCGCCGTTTTATGTGCAAGTGTTTATGTATTTTTAATTTCGCTCTTGCTACTCTAAGCGTTGGCCTCACAGACGCTCCAGTAGTCAACACTCACGCACTTCCTTGCAGTCCTTAAATAATTTTTTGCGCTTTGTCGTTTTTGTCACAAAGTCATTACTCATTTTACGTACTGGGTTTTGGTGATAAAGTTTTGCGAAAAGCACCCTTTTAAAGTCATTCAATATTTATTTAAGTGTGTATATGCATTCGAGGCTGTGCGCCTTGCCATATCCGCGTAGTTGCAGGCGCAGCCGCCCGCCTCAAAGTAAAAGTAGGTAATTTCATTATAAGACTTTGGAAGCTTGTCAAACTTTAAGCTACAGCAAATAAAGAAGGACAATGTTAACATAAAAGAAAGATGGGGTATGAAAGAAAGTCCACGAAGTGCGAATTGTGGGAAATGTAGGTGAAGATTGGAGCAAAATCGGTTATGCCTGTTATGAGTGGGAAAATTTTTAACAGAAATGGATTAAAATATGTTGTAAGGAATCTGAGTGGTAAGGTTTTTGATTTGATTAGCTTTGGTTTCTGCCTGAGAATTCTCAAATAATGAAAACACTTGATTGACAGTCACTGTTGTACAGAGCGACACTTAGAGGTGAAATGGTATATCAACAAATTATATTATTTTAGTGAGGTTTGTCAGCAGCTGCACCTCACTCTTTTTAAATTTTTAACCAAAAGTTTAAAATGCATGTTTCCACCTAACTGTATCTAAAACCACTCTACAAAGTATGCTATGCAGTCTTTGAATGTGTTTGTTGGTTAGCGAGGTTGATCTCCTAGCCAATACCAAGTTGTTATAACTGACCCGAATGTAACTAGTTTGTTACTAGTTCAAACATTACCCAAATAACTGTCATTTTAAAGAAAGCGAGGTAAATTTCGTAGCTAATACCAAGTTATTTCATAACTGGTCGGCATGAAACTAGTTTGTAATTAGTTAATTTTACGTAAAAGAAGGTTTCTAGTGATTTATGTATGTTTTAAGAGAAAATGTGATTCAATGTTTATCTAAAGTGCTTTCTGTTCTCATTAAAGGTGTAATTTGTTGAAAAATAAAAATTACAGTAGTGAAACATTCACAAAAGCCGTAAACACAAACATCTTTTTGGACAAAGTAAGCGACGCGCATTCTACACCGCCAAATTCGAAAAGACTATACGAGACTTTGCTCGTTTACAATGAAAATTAAGTCATACTGCGAACGCAAGCAAAGTGAAAGCAGTGAAAATCGCATTTGGCCCATATCAAAATTTTTGGTTTCAAGCTGAAAAAAACGCCAACAAAGTAAATGCTGCGCGAGAGGATGCAAAAAAAAAGATATGAAAAAGAGATAAAACTTTCTGGTAAAAGTCTGCGCTCAGCGGCGTGAGAGGCGGCACACCAACAACTTTGCCGCTAATACATACATATAATAGCTGTGATTGGCGCGTGTCGCATAAATAAAAGGAAAAATAATGAAAGCAAAAACAATAATGTGCTTTTGTTCCAAAAATGGCAGCGAGTGTGAGGTAAATCGCGCGTTAGGTCATTGGCTGACAAAGCGAAAACTTAGTTGCTTGTGCTGTGATTAGCGCAATTAGGCAGAATAAAAATTTCCTGCTTTTTCATTTAACATTTAAGTCAGCGTTGCTTTAAACGCAGTCCTTTGCGTGGTAATTTTAAACTTTAGTGGATGCCGTTGGTCAACGCTTTGTGCGCGAGCGTGTGAGTTGTGTGTTGGCTTCTTGTTCGCAGTTGGGTGCGCACGGAAACACAAAGTTTTTCGTTGTAACTTTTATACATTTTCCGCCCAATATGTAAGTGCATACAAGAGCAATAACAGCAGAAGCAACAGAAGTCGCGAAAAATGAAAAGAGAAAAATATATATAGAAAATCAAAAAAAGTAAAAAAAAAATTGGGTTGGCAGCAATGAAAGCGAAGTCCCTTCAACAAATAACTGCCACAGCTACACCGCACTCACTTATTGTATGTGAAAGAGTCAGCGGGCGGCGCGTAAACAAGTTGGAAATAAAGTTAAAGCAGCAGGCATACGCTTACATATACATGCGCACCTACTGGCACGCTGACACACTGACGCGCACTGCCCCCAGCTAACTTTGTATGTTATGTGCAGAGAACCTGCTTTTCGACTTTCAACTTCCTCTTCGCAATTTGGCTCACCCATTTCCGAAACGCTTGTATGTACTTGCACTACTTCATATCGCCGGTACATGTGTATGAGTGTGTGTGTGTGCTTGGTGGCCGCTTCATAAAATGTAATCAAAATAAACGCCGCGTAACGTGAAATGGGCGTTAAGTTGGTGGGGTATATAAATATAGATATTACTTTTGTATGCGCTGTAGGTGTGTGTGTAACTGTTGCGTTTCCGAAAAAATCGCGCGAAACGGTAACAAACAGCTGCCGGAACGATTTTCAATAACAACCAGTCGACAGATAGTCGTGAGTGTAGCAGCTGGGTCGTGTGTCAAACGAATTGCAGTTTAAGCTGCCGGCGCTACGCCGCTCCTGTGCCCTTGTTCTGCACGAAATTTTGTAAAATATTTTTGTTTTAAGAGGTCAGTAGATCTTTTTTCAAAAAACTTTTTTTTTTGCATTTTCTATTCTCTTATACCTTAGAATTAATGTAGAAATCCACTTTACCATTGGAAGCTCGATGTTCGGAGCGCTCGGAGTGCACACCTCAAACTTTAAACGCGTTTTCCTCAAAAAACACACTTCTTTGAACTGGCGGATATGATTCCGGTCGAACTAAGTACTCAACCGATTTGCTTAATCTTTTTTTTTTAATGTTCACAAACTGCCTGGCTATCGTTCCTACTAGATTGATAATTTTTTATAATTTATTGACAGATGTCATCATAAAATTCCGAAAAAATTTGTATATACACTCCACGATATACCTCATGATATGTGAAAAAGTTCTATTGTAAAATAAAAATTTCTATGACAAAAAAGTGTCAAAAAAACAGGCCATATTATCCTACTGACTCCTTAAAATTTAGTGGAAGTTTTTTCTGTGTTCATTTTCATAACTCTTCTTCTGTGTTTGCATATTTCTTAACTGCGACGCTTTATTTTTCTAGACATCATTGCGCTTTTACTGCTGAGATTTTGAGTTATAAATTTTCTTAACGATCGTGCTAAGCATGGCACAGTAGGGAATATAATTTTTGTTCATTTCAGCTTTTTCGTGAGCTATTCCTATCTACACTCTCTGTCTCTCTATCGCTCTCTCACTCCCTCAGCTTTCTTAATTGTCTAGTTAAAAGGGTACACTGGCAATTCTGACAGAACTAAACTCATCTGTTTATGTTTAATTATTTATTGCCCGATAATATAATATTTGCATATACAACTGCCGTGGCGTATGAGTGACATGCGTCGCTGCATCTAACAAGTATTTACACGTGCACAGAGGCACTTAATTTTATTTCTGAGTTTTACTCAAGAATTTTAATTATAATTACAATTTTGCTTTTATTTTTATTCTTAATGCTTAGTTTCATTTTTTTTTAATAATTTAACTTTAATTTGCATATTGTATGTGATTTTGATTTTGGTTCCAATTTTTGAATTTAATTTAACTTACATTTTTATTTGAATATCAATTTAAATTTTTGTTTTAATTTTAATTTTTGTATTAATTTAATTTTAATTTTAAATTTAAATTTAGTTTTATTTTTGATTTCTCTTTATTTTTTATTTTTTTTAGTTTTAATTTTTTTAATAATTTAATTAAAATGTATTTAAAATTTTTTCATTAGATTTTAATTAAATATAATGAGATGTGGTCGTCAATGGATATTTCCA
This sequence comes from Bactrocera neohumeralis, assembly GCF_024586455.1. NCBI lineage: Eukaryota > Metazoa > Arthropoda > Insecta > Diptera > Tephritidae > Bactrocera > Bactrocera neohumeralis. The sequence continues at coordinate 2,622,621 of NC_065923.1, forward strand.
TCTTTAAGAAAAGCAAATGCCTTGAAAAGTACATATGCGAATATATACATATGTATGTCTGCATGTATGTATGTGCACGCATATAACAATATAATACTAAACAATTTTATTTTTCCCGCAGCATCGCTTACAGCAACCCATATCAATTACGAAAACGAACCCAAATAACATATCAAAATACTAATAAGTCTGTAATAAAAACGAATAAACAAGAGCAATGCAGGTAAACATATCGCAGTACTCACTGAAAAAAATATATAAAAATTATCAAAAATACACGCTAATTGCATATCCGAACAAAAAATAAAAAACTAATTAGTAAACAAATAAGTAGTGGAATAATTTTTTAGAAAAAAATGAAAGAAAATCAGTGAATGCAAAGCAAAGCTAAATTCAAGTGTCTGGTGCAAGCAAAAGTTATCAATTATCATTAAAATTTCCAAAATAATTAAGCCAACGAAATGCAAAGTGTTTATTAAAGCTCAAAAAGCTGCAAAGTTGAAAAGTGCGCGCAAAGTTTACGCGTATTCTACGAAATTTCAGCGAAAATCCATTCATTAGTGCAATTTAGTTTAATTAAATAAGCAAATCCGCCTAAAATTATACAAGCATAAATAGAAGTTAGCAAAATTCGTAAAGAAAAAAAATCCGGAAAAAAGTGTTAGCAAAATATTTGGCAATCCAATTAAAAATTTCCCAATTTGTGTGCTAGCAAAAGTGCCGTTTTTTTCTTTATTGTACAGAAACGAAATAATAAAAATAAGAACGTAACAAAATGGCGATGGTTATATCGACGCGCGCGAAATTGCTAATAACCGCGTTAATATTATTCTTCTGCCTGGGCATTGTGCTCGTGACGGGCTCGACGAAGGGCTGGTTCATACCAAATCGTTATAACGGCGAGCGGGTTGCTGCTAGGATACAGGTAAATCATTTTGGTGAAATTTTTTGTGAAGAGAAAAAACAGAAATAATAGAAATTGAGGTTGTATTTGTATATTTAGAAATTATAATATTAAATTATAGTACAAAAACCTATTTTTATACTCCTCCTGAATTTCAGAGTGAGCTTTGGCTCTATTGTTAATATTTAAAAACAAATTCGTTAGCTTTCATGCCAAAGGCACAATTTCATTCATACAAAAATGTATAAATAACTGTTAATTAAAGTTTTAGCCTCAAGCACTTGCGCAAATATTGCTTAAATGCATTACTAACACACACTGCAGTAACAAGTTATGCAACAATTGTTATATAAATAGAAAATCTGCAATTAAAATCCACTTTCAATTGTGTATCGTTTTCATTGAATATCTGTTGTATTATTTTCCGGCTAAATTCCATTTGCGCATTTTTCATTTAAATATTTTTGTCACCCTCAAATTAATGTTGCGTATACGCAGCGGCGTGTGTGCGCCAGCGGTGCTTATATTTAATTGTTAGTGATTACGACTGCTTATATAAGCTATTTAACTGACAAGTGGCAGTAATTATAATAATGTCGGCATTTTGGTGGAAAATATCAAAAGTAAATATAAATACGCGGTGTTCAGTAATGCAGCAAATGCATACTTTTTATGAAACTTTATAGTATTGAGCATATAACATTAAAATGATAATGGCATATATTATTATAAACAAATTAGCAATAGCTAATCTAAAGCCATTACAATTGCTATCTTTGTTGTTTTGGGCACTCAACATTATATATAAAACATAGCCATAACTTTTTCACCGAATTTCACAACTAATTTGGCATATGAAGCAGGTCGTAAAAACCATTTACTCGAGCGTACAATTGCCACTTGAACTAAGCCCATTACCCCATGCATTTCATGGCACTTAGCAAAATTGCTCGCCACTTGCGCTTTGCCACATTGATATGTATATGTGTGTGGTCATATTACAACAAGCGTATAATTTTCAATCCCAAAGGATAAATCAATTCGTGTCTTTAATAAAATGGTTGACAAAAATATTATGCAGATATATATATGAAAAATGCTCGCAACATACAAACATACACATGTGTTAAAAACTTAACGAGCGTGTGTAGCTATATATATATATATATATATATTTAAGTATATAAACAAGTTTCCCTATGCATAATGCATTTATAATTCGTGGGTTGTGTAATATTTTGGTTCAATGTGTGATTGCGCGCTTCGCTGCGCTCTAATGATATGACTGATGTCATGTTATCTAACGTATTGTTATATAGTATATTCATAGGTATTTGGAAATGTTAAGCTCGCTAGGCTATCAATAATCTATATACTTAACTAATGAGCGTTTATTTATTTATTTGGCTGTAATTACTGTGGAGTTAGGCTCGCGCTATTAACCGCGTGTAGACACTTGCTAGTTATGGAAGCAAGGAGTCTTCTTTTTGGAGCCGCGAACAATAGAATACTAGAGTATAGTTGACGCAGTTATTAAATTTGTAGCAATCAGTAAATGATTTAAAAAAATATATGATTACTTATGATAATTTCTTTTTTAATTGTGTCTGTTAGGTAATAAGTTTTGAATATGAACCCTAACACCAGTGGAGATATCGAGAATAGGGACTATACCAAGAGAAAATTTCACACATTATTTAATATGTAACGTAACAGGTTTCATACATTTTGTCTTGTAACTATTTTTGAATAACAAATAGATGAGTTTTTATCCTTCTTCTTCTTTACTGGCGTAAATACCGCTAACGCGATTATAGCCACTTTTATTTAAAAGTAGTAAACAAAAATATTCCCTAAATTTTTTACGGATTTTTCTATTATTTCTCTTTATTAATTTCTGCACACCTCGTTGTGTAGGGGCGTGGCACATCATAAGTATTTTTTTGTTTAATTCGACGACGTATCTAGCAACTCGACGATTATTTTTCAAGTTCCTTAGATAATTTCCCACTAACTCTTTATCGGGCAAAATTAAGGTTCGTTTCGAGGTTTCTCTCTTTTTTAACAAAATTGACGTTGTTGTTCTTCAACGAACCCAAAGTGGATTGAGCGATTTTGGCTTTACTTTTCATTGCCACTTAATTCCCTTTAGCAATTAATAGTAGAACCTTTTTGGTCTGTCCACCATCAACATTACCTTAAAGGAGCCTAGTGGAGTGCCCTGTGTTGTTGAATGTTCTAGGGCAGCTTAAGGGAACTGTATGCCTAGCTTCTCCCGAGCAGGTCATGTCGTCTGCTTTTGGTTTCCTTCGATAACTATTTTAGTGGATGCCATGATGTTTTTAACACACCAAGACATAGATTTCCACTGGAACTGTCAATCTCAAACCCATTATTCTGTATTGGAGAATGAAATTTAATCTATTTTTAAAGGTCGCGTTGTCAATGTAGCTCGAGTTTGAGTAATCAACCCTATAATAACATACGTTAGGTTAGCTTATTACTTTTTCGTGAGCCTTTCATAATTCCATGTTTCTTTGTTTTTTTAACTAAAGAGAGTAGCTTTGAAGATTCGTAAATCGTGACCCTTTTTAAGCATGTCGCTTTTGTTTGCTTGAATTTTAATCCTAAATGTTAAGTTCATTACTTCTGGGTTTTGTTATGTTCCGATAGGTCGTGCTTTTAATATGGTATTATTTGGAATTTTGCAATGGAAATTCAGTTAAAATATTTTAAATTTATCGCACAAAGCCAGCTTAAATTGTGATATGCCAGACTTTGGCAATTGGAATAACATACTTTTATTTCACAATTTCGGTACCAAATTTAATTTCTTGGAGCATTTTTCAAACTTAAAATGTAATGTTTAGATATCAATTTCTTCTAAATGCAAACCATAAAATATTCCACATTCAAACTCATCTCCCTGCTACTCGTAATGAGTTTAAAAATAAACAAAATTCTTTGAAATGAAATTTATAATTACTCACTCACATCATAATTGTAACACAAATATTTTCCTACTAATATTCCAACATTACAAGGCGCCCACGTCGTTTATTGCCCTCTGCGCGTTTCGGTGACAAATGAGTGTATCCAGCAGAAGGCGCGAGTTTTAATTACCCACATTGGCAGCTTGAGGTGGCATGCCACGCACCGGGCACCAATAACCGCGCGCCACATTTACCGTGCCGCCATCAAACCAAACAGTTGAGGTGTTCTATATGTAGCAGGCGGGTTTCGCTGGTCAACCGAGAACGACAGTAGCAACAACAACAGCAGTTAAGGCTCATTTAAGGTTTCAAGGCAACAGCCGCCGCATGCGTTGACAGCGCTGCAAATTTGTGCGCTTGCCATATAGAAAGAAGGCGCGCTTGCTCGCGAATTGCGGAAAGGTCAAGTGCATAAGTATGCACGAATGTGCAAAACGTAAAAACGAGTGAGATTTTTCGGCGTTGACTGCGATTGTGTGTGTGTGCAACGCGCTAAATGCTTGTGGTGCACAGTTTTGTAAAGCGAGGCATTAATGATTACAAATACAAAGCAAGGCGTTATAAATTTCCATTAGTATTGCAATTGCAACAACAACAGCTGCTCTGGTGGTCAGAGGTTTGTTGTTCTGATGTTCTGTCACTTTTTTTCGCCAGCAAAAATTAATGGTAATTATGCGCATTGTTATGCGTGACGCACACAAGCAGAATGCGTAAATACAACAAAAACAAAGAGGAAAAAAATCAAAAAACACCCAATAGTGTGCGTAGCGAGTACGCCAGCTGGCTGCCAACAGCTTTGCGCCTACGAATGCTTTTCATTCCCGCATACATATGCGCCAATTACACTTTACTGCCCCGCTGCGCTGGCATTTACCGCTACATGCATACATACAGACACATAAATACACGGCTTTTTCACTGTGGCTTGGCGCACTCTGGCGATTAGTAGAAATTAGCGAGTAATGTGCCTGTGTGTTTGTGCATATTAAGTGGCATCTAATCAACACACTAGTTGGTGAGAGGGGTGAGCGCGGTGCGTTCAAAGTGCTAAAAGGCGGAAGCGTGGCACGCATTCCTGAATGACATAAATCACTTTTTTCTTCTTTCTCTATTTTTTTCTGAAACGAAAAAGTGAAAGAGAAGGTGAGGGGGTAGTGGAGGAGAGGGTGCAGAAGAGTTAAGGGTGAAAAAGGAGTGTAGTTCTTTTCCGCACATTCTTGGTAATTGGCATTTAAAGTGGCAAATGGCTGGCGGTGTTGCATTAATTGAAGGCGAACGAGTTGAACAGGGCGTATACTTGACGGCACTACAAGGGCAAGCAAGTGCTGCAATTATTTGCCGCCATTAATTTACCATTAGAAGGGAACGAAAGCGAAAACTTAAACACAGTCGAGTCGCTACGCCAGATGTGGAATTGTAGTTAGTATTTTTTTGCAAAATTTCGCAGAATATAAGAAAAAATTTAAAAAATGCAATATTGAAATATCTTCTTTAGAAACGTTGTATTTGAAAAGATTGCATCAGTTTTTCGACTTTTAAATCATAATTTTCAGAATATATATTTTGGTTTACTAGGAAACTATTTTCATACGAGCTATATTTTTTAGTGGTCCGAACTAAACAATTTCTTCGAAGACTATAGCACTGGATAATTATTCGCAAATAACAAAGTTATTCTTACCACGACTTTAATTTATCGGTTGGTTTGAATAGCGACTCTGACATCGGCGCTACCGACAAATAGGCAGCTTCTTAGAGAGAAAAATGCGTGTAGAAAATTTCAGGTATATATCTCAGGTATAGATCTCAAAAGCTTGTTTCTGTGGGGTCAAAAAAGAAGAACTCGTGGCAACGCTGGAGTAATAATTAGGTGCAGCCAAATTTTTTATAATCAGTTCATTTCAGAAATCATTGACAGTGAACGCCTTTGACCATTAGTCCGAAGTTCGAAAACTATTTTTTTAAATATATGGAGACTAAGGAAGGTACAGAATCGATTTTATACATTTTTGACACCAGTCCATATAAATATTAGAATCAACTCTCCACTTAGTTTAATTAAGACGTCGCACAAATTTACCGTTTTTTCGGTATAAGGTCAGCCATAATGCTATAGCCTTCGAAGCTTCAGATATTCGATATCTGGTGCCTACGAAAATTGTAATCTGAATTCGGTCATATTTAGACGAGAATGGAAACATTTAAGTTGCACTATTCCTCCTTAATCTGCTGGAAGTTTGTAATATCTCTATTTATAGGTGTTGGTTTAATCTTAGTTCGCACATTTTCAAAATGTGTTCAATTTAGTAAATTAAATTTGCAAGCATATCCTCATATATGTGTCTACAATTCCATTTAATTTAGAAATATATTCACAAATAATGCACACGGTAATTGCTTGAAATGCTCCCAAAAATATGCTTTAATATAAAGTAATGCCATCTATAATATAATATGTTTTCTATATCATTATTGACGCATCACAAAAGTCAAGCAGCTGATACAATTTCACATTTCGCCAACAAATTGGGTCACCAATAGCTCCAGGATGCATTTATATACATGTAAGGGTGCGTGTGTATAAGTGTTCAAATACTTACACTCGAGCATAGTGTAATTACAACACTTTAGCTGCCAAAGTAACAATCCAAAATAACCATGGAGACAAAAACCTAAGAGTAAACGGCTTTGAGGGAGTGCACGGCCTGAGAAGCAGCAACAAGGTAGAAAGTGCCAGAAGGAGGAAATGTCGTGTTGAAAGCTTGCCAGCCGCTGTTGTCAACATTGACGTTGACACGACTAATAATCGTCAGAAAGCCAGTTATCGACTGCTGCACACCTAAACACACACACATACGTACATATACATACATTTCATACTCGATTTGGGCGCGCAGGCGGCTGAGTGTGTTGGCAATCGCTTGAATTCGTGCTAAATAAGCAATAATGCCAATTATTCAAGCGGCTATTAAGCGGCTGGAAATGCGAAAAGGTGTCGAGAAAAGTCGAAATGGAGAAAAATATCGCATTGTAAGCATACAACAAAGAAAATATTCGCCAAGAAAAGCAACTAAATTGTAATTATTACTTTTTCTCGTTGATTGCCCCACTGCCAAGTGCCGCCACTAATGAAGTGTTTTGTATTGCGCACTACAGACGCCAGCACAGGCACGAGCACGAACAGGAATAAATAACGAAAATAATTCTCTTCTTTTTGTTTTGGGGCGCACTTTTGTTTCGTGCTAATTTCTATTTATATTTCTTGCTTGAGGAACTCTGCTTTATTTATTTTAATTTTTTATTCAAAGGACTTTCAGCTCGTTAGGCAAAAAGTAACTAATTGACACATAGTTTTTGTACTATTTTGACACATTTAACTCCATTTGCAGCAACTACACTGCTTACATATAACTATTTCGTCACATTTTAGCCAACTGTAATTAGCATTCGTCATAATAATTACTTAATCATTCCTTAACAAGCTGCTTCTAGACTAAATATTGCCGCTATGGTTTACTTAAAGAATGTATTTGTTTTGTTGTTGTTGTTTGAAAACTATGTTTTTTTGGTTATGCTGAGAAATTGTTCACTTATTATTGGTGCTAGAAGTTCAATGTTATTAATTAGCTCACCTATAACGGTGTAAATTTTTCAGTGTCTGCTACTTGGCTTCATTAGCACTTGCTCAAACTATAAGCGTTAATTCGCTAACTTACGCCAAACTTTAGCTCCTCCATTACTCTTATTTTAACCTTTATATTGAGACACTCTTACACACATACACACATCCATATATATGCAACTCTCTGGCGCAGCACATTATCGGCGCACTCACACGCTTTAATTACGAAAATTGAATTCAAGTTTTTGGCTATAAATTGCTGGCTTTATGCCATTTTCAATATAATTATCACACTCACACCACAAAATATGTACATGTGTGTTTGTGTGGGCTAACAAGTTGAGCATAGTTGTGAACATAATTGCCGGCATATGTTTTCGGAGTTCCCCTGCACTCTCGCAATCATCGCTCTATTAAGGTGCGGGACTTATTTCCAGTCTAGCAGGATGATAAATGCATTCAGCTGAATAATTGCTTGAATTTTCCAGGCTGTGCTTGCGGTAAAGGCATTATTTGCGAGAGTGTGCCAAGCGGGGCAAGTTTATTAGACAGATAATTATTATGGTGGGATATTTAGTAAATATTAAGGCTTATTTATTGAATATAAGCATTCGTTGGTAGTATATGTTTATAAGTAGCAGATATGAGCTTAGTTATGTCTATAGATGGAGTACACAGCACAATAATTTGGTATTATGGAAATGAATTCGCAATGCAATTAAAGCCTTTAAATTAATAATTAGTAAAATTTATATGTTTTGAACTTGGCTCTATATCTCTTCCTTTTACTTTACAGTGTAATACTGAGGATACTTTTTTTACAGTTATTTTTACTTCTATTTTCATATAAAATGATTTATAAAATAGAAAAACAATTTGTCAGGAAGAAGACTTACTGAGAATATTTCGAGATGAAAATATGAGTTTCTCTCAGCTCTGAAAATAAATCCACATTTCATCACCAGTCAAGATTTCATAGACCAGTTTGTAAGTAGCGCTATTGTATGTTTTTAACATTTCTCTTGACCAATTGAGACGAGCACTTTTTTTGTACGATCGACAAATTGTGTGGCATCCAACGTCAAAAAAACTTTCTCACAATGAAATGTTCATGCAGAATTGAACATTTGCTGGTTTTCGAGACAACAACTGATTATGGACGAAATTTGTCTTAGATTGATTTACGAACTCGACCGAATTCACCATGCCATCGCCAAACATTGGTCTTTAATGGTGCTTAATCGCCAAAAACTGAATTAAGTTCATCGATGAACTGTTTTAAGTTAAGCTACGTCGAAAGTTGTAAAAAACTATCTATACAAATTTCAAGCTTTACGAGAAAGTAGTGAGTTCTTAGATTGCAAGACAAGCGTTGCCAAATTCCGAAATATTTGAGTTGGAAAAATGTTCATTCTTTCAACAGTTTACTATACCTATTGCAAATATTAAATATTGATAGTTCTCGGCTGGAAGGATACTCGCTGCAATAACATTCAAATTATGTGGAATATTTGATCAAATATAGAAAATAGCTGAATATTTTTTCCAGCGCTCCCAAATGAAGGCAACGTTTTTCTACTTCTGTATTCTTATCTTTTTAATTTCACTTTTAAGGTAATTATTTTATAGTTTTGATTAGCCCTTATAGTATTTTATAATATAAATAATTATTGGCAGACATCTCATAACAAAGGCGATATCATGCAACGACTTAAGGAAAATCTGCTAAAAGGTAGAAGAAGAAGAGATTATAGAGCATCTTCTTTGAGAATACAATGCATTGAATGGGAAAAAAATTAAAACTATAGGTCTATGATTACTTAACTTCGTCTCGGAAGTTGCACAAGATTTTCTCAAAAATATATAATAAAGTGGGGAGATTTTAGTCCTGTTGGTTTCACAATGGGCATCTAAAGGCCTATGTTGGACGTCCTACTAAACCTACTTATGATATTTGATTTTGGCGTTATTTGACATACTATTAGCGTTAGGCGATTCGAATTTTTTATTAGCAAACAGCGCATTTTGCAATACAACGTAACCATCGTATATTCCCCCGATTAAAGTATTTTTGTTCTAGAATTTTTGTGCCAATTTTTTTTACTAATATTTGTGCATTTGACTATTGCACAGACATAACTGTTACTGCCAACGGCACAACTAATAGCCTAAACCTTTCACCCAAATTGAAATTTTACAAAAAATCTAAGCAAATACGAAAACAGTCTCGCAATTCTTAGAGAAACTTCACAAAAGCGAAATAACTGCGTTGTCACTAGCGGCTTACCATATATACTTACACACACCCCTAAGAGTACTCTCAAATTTACCGTTTCTTGTCCATTAAGCGAGAGAGAAATATTAAAGTACTTTTGCCAGCAGCTCATGAGTAGACACACACGCACACACAAGTGACACAGATCCGTATGCATTTGTATATTTGTTAGTATGAATGTGTACTCTCAGGCCATACGCTTGGCGCGCAAGCATATAATCGACTGTCGCTGCCTGCAAAGAGGAGAATAGAGGCGAACAGACATAAGTGCCGTCTTATGAAGTCAGCCAAGAAGTTGAAGAAAATGGAATTGAGCAAAAGTTGTATGCAATTGCACTTGAACGAGCATTCATCTACCAGCAGCATAAGCAGGCATGCATTTTAGTATACATATGTGTATGTGCCCTACCAATTGCAGACATTTGTGTACATAAATACACTCGTATTTCAAGTGCACTTCATATTCCATATGTCATTATTCCGTATGGAAAATGAAGATGCATTTAAAAATAGTCGAATTTGAGAATAGCAGACAGAAGCGTATTTTTAGGGACGAAGCTAGAAATTTACTGTTATCGCTTGCTAGTGTTTGTGCGCCATTACATGTTTGCAACACAAAATAAATGTAAATTATTTCTTTAAATAAATCTTGTATTTGAAATATTTGTTTGCTTAAATTGTTTGTTTTGTAAAATATTCGGTCGATTTTATTTAAATTTGGTATATGTTTCTATTAACTATAGAACTGATTGGATTCTTAATATTTGTGTTTCTAGAGTGAGAATAATATATGTATGTCTAGAATTGTAGCAATAATCAGTCGGTTTTGCTCAACATTCATTAAAGTAAATTGTGAAAGCACCGAAAAATCGTAAAAAGTTATAAAATGGTGTTTTTATGGTTGCTTGAATGAGTTGTATTCACAATTAAGACGAGTTGAATTCAAAAGTTTCAAAAGAATTTAAATTTATTTTACAAAGATGTTAGACTAGAGCAGAAGCTTTTGAAAACGATAAATAAATTAAAGATTCATAGTAGGTTGAAACGCATCGAAAACGAAAGATAGCATGACAAACTTTAAAAGAAACATATTTTTGGAGCGGGAAAAGGCAAAGGAAAGCCGTAGTTGTATTTTTTTTAGAGTTAAAAATGGTTTCTTTGATTTTTGGCAAAACTACTGGTGCTAAAAAACTTATAATTTGACGTTCAAATTTGTAATTGAAAATTAGGTTTTTTTTTTATTTCAGGTCAATATAAGCAGAAAAATTAAATATTTTAAACAAAAAAAGTATAGAGTGTTTGGGACATTAGAAAATAAATTTACAAAATAGTAAAAAAAAAAAATTAAATAAAATTAAAACATTGTTATTTGGAAATTTCACATAAATTTTGAGGTTATGTGATGAAACTTTATGTTCCAAAGTCATAGATATTTGTAATACCTACAACTTTGTCATATACATATAATACATTTTTTCTATAATTTTTCCGGAAATCGAGATAAATTGATTTGTACTCTTAAAAATTCAACCTCGCTGACCCCCTTGCCTTTTCGTGACCTTACTAAATGTTTTTCCAGTAAATAATTGTTATTTTATTTCGTATTGGTTCTCCGGTCTTAATGCTGTAAGTATTCTTGCTTATTTACTTAGTAAATGAGGAGTTGTAAATACAATTTTGAATAAATGTATTACTAGTCGAAATCGAAATAACTTTACTTAAAGAAGCAAAACTAGCTAAATATAGAATTAAATTGTTGTAAAATATATAGGAAATTTGTTTAAAAATTTTCAAATTAGAAATAAATGTTATTGAGTGGCAAAATTTTATGAATTTTTATTACTATTTATTATTTATTTATTTCAAAAGAGAAATTCATTGTGCAAGCTAATATTTAGAGCGTTATAATTCTAATTAAACTGGATCCTCTCTAATATTCTTTGATTTGAAATTTCATAAGAATTTCAAATAAAACGATGTCCAAAGGTATGCGTCAATTTCAGAATATTTGCCTCAAATCGAAGCATATCTGCTTTGTTCATATTAGTAGTCTTATCGCAAGTACATAACATGAATTTGCATTAAAACATCTCCAAAATGTGTTGGATCTTTGATATTACCTTGACTTATGCAAATAAGAAATAATTTGTTACAAGGGCTCTAGCACTTCATCTAAAGCAAGTTGTAAATCAAACAGATGGAAGTAAAATAAAATCATAAAAACTAAATCGCAAATGCGGTCGATTTGGCGGAAAGTTTCACATAAATTTTATTGCGAGGGTCTCAGACACACAAATACGTATGTAACACAATTGTTGCCGTGCATATTTATTCAAACATACACACGTGGACTTAAACTTACCGGCAGACACAAAGGACTGAAAAGCGCTCTCAACAAGCAAGCAACATTCCAACTCCACTTCTCTGATATCTATAGAGCTTTGTAAACATAAATACTTCAGAACTTTAAGTCGATTCACACGGACAAATATATAATAACATACATAAATACACACACATCTGTTTAAAGCTCTTGGGTAAAGCCCATGTTTATAACACCATGACTTAATATTGGCCCTAGTCGAAGCTATAAAAGAAACGGTAACTCTAACACTATGCAAAGGTACATTCGTGAGTGTGTTTGCATGTGTGTAGCTCAAATGGCCGTAGAGAAGCACTTTGACGCTACAGGAAAAGCGATATATGAAAAATTCACTCAGGCGTAAATGCACAACGAACGCTTTTGGAGTGTGTCATCACTTACGGTTACTAGCTGCATTCAAATACACACATACACACGCATACTTCCACACATGGAGATGTTGTTGGAGACACATCAAAAAATATATACGAACAGCTAAGCAAATGCTTATTGTTATGGGAGTCAGCAGTTGGCAAGCTTGATGGTTCCAGGCAAAGATTTCCAACCCTTCTACTTTTATGTGAAATATATATACTCGTATATATAAACACACATATCTTTGGTTACATCGAAAAGCTTTTGCCTCGCATATGTGCCCACATGTAGTTGTGACGGTTGCCGAGAGAATCATTCACAGGAAATTGCATTTTTGAGTGGATAATTTTCTATGTGCCTGTCGAGTGCGCACACACACACCAGTATTATAAACTACGAGACACACATACTTATGCGGCTTTGCTGTGCGCTTATATCTAGTTGCGCCAAAAGCATATGCCCGCCTTCGATGTTGGAATATTTTTGTGCATAACTAAATTGTATTTCCTTAAGGTCTTCATTGCCAAAGCAACTGTTTAACAGCGCTCGTTTACTTTCCACAGAATATCTCGATTTCAGTAATTGTGTAATGATGCGTTAACACTGGATGCGAGTGCTGGAGCGTTAGCGGTTGATCAAAGTGGTCAAAGAAAAGAAGGAAAAAGCGGAGAGGGAGGCGAATGAGTATCTAGCTGTTAAAGTTGTTGAAATTTGTTAAAGTTTTATTGAATAACGCGTTGTATAAGCAAGGCAATTTTGTTATATTAAAGTACTTTTAAGCTATTCAAAGTGAGGGGTTACATTTTTAAGAATTTAAAATTTACATTAGTTGGTGTTTATTAATATTAAGTTATATATTTCATAAAAAGTCCATTGACATTCTCTTAGCTCGTTTTAGTTACATGAAAATATTATCGAGGAATTTTTCAGTTGCAATCCCTAGGGTGAGCGTTCATTCAGTTATCAGTAGATCAGTAGCCAGCCAAAACTACACTTATCAAATGGTGGCAGTTATTCTTGTCTGTATGTAATTTAAGTCATAAAATTATCTAGAAAAGAAAATTCTAAGAAAACAGTCCTCTCGCAAGAGAAACTCGTTTTTTTATACTCGCACATTTCCAGGAACAAGCAATCTATCATTCGAATCGTTTTCGTGTGAAATTTTGTATACCTTTTCTAGAAAATTTCTTTTTTTCGATAAAAGTTCTTCCAATTTTCTTTTTTATTTTGAAGATTACTCACATCATCGATTTTGCTCAATTCCGTATAATAATTTTATTACTATATTTTTCAACCTTTTCAAGAAAACATCTCTCTTTTTCTAAAAATTCTCCCAATGTTATTTTTTGCGCTCCGAAAAGTATGCAACATTCTGAGTTTATAGAGTATTGTTCAAAACCAAAAGTATATGATGCTAAAAAACGGATATTGACTATTCCGTTAACGTTTTATACACCCAAATAGTTCTAGGAACAAGCAAAACATCGATCTAGCTTGCTTTTCTTTAAAAGAATAACTATTTTCGTATTTTTTTAGGATTTATCTGTACCTATTTTTTAGCGTCTAACTGTATGCTTAATGTATACGTATAATAATTCGTATATATTTCCATTAAAGAATATTTATTTCAACAATTTTGGTCTTCTGCCAATTATATGAAGGTTTCCACAGCAATTCACAGAATTTTAATGCATGAGTTGTTGCTCTTTTAACTTTTCATTAAAATTGGACCTCAATAAGAGCTTTGTCGGAGATATAGTAAGATTTCTTCCCTTTACCTACTACCAATGAACCCTCCAACTACGAATTTTAGTATAATTCGGCAACACTTTAATGGATTCCGCTGCTTCTAGCACTTTGACGTAATCAAAGAATAATCGAGTTAGTTGAAAATCTTTGAAAATATTTTAAAACAGCGTAGAAAAATCCAACACTCATTCTTTGTAGGACGACGAGAAGTGTCTGTATTTGTCTACCCCAGTGCGCAGCCACCCGTGCAAATCAATATATATAATATATAATATTTTTCTAGACTCAAACTCAGGCGCCGCGCTACTAGCTGAAGACCATCATCGCTCAGCGGCACTGCCAAGCACTAAAGTCAGTAACAAATCAGCTTTTCGCCACTAGGAAATCCGCACGCTGAATTTTGACGAAGTTGCCGATGACTGCGTTGAAACTCATCAACATCAAGCTATAATGCCGGCGCTGCGCTTAGAATGCAAAACGCCAAGCGGCTGATGGATGATGGTCAATATAACACACACCAGCAACAAGCAAACATACACAGGCGTGGCAACTGCCACGAAGTTGCAATCTACTCTTGTCGTCCTTCTAATATGGCAACATTGCAAACTGCAAAATGCCACAGACCAAGACAAAACGGGCGGGCGGCAGGCAGTAGCCAAGCTGCCGCAATCGGCGCACTGTAAGCGGCATGTTGTTCAAATCGAATGCAGCGCCTGGCAAAACACTCCATGAGGACAAGGAGGGCTGGCAGTGGCTGGCGGAGGGCTGTAGCAAGTGGTGGCATGCAATTTTCTAGGTTGCTGGGTAAATGTTGCTGATCATGTTGCGCCGAAATTGAAGTTTTTGTGCTGTCGTCGCTCGAGAAGTCGCAGCGCAATATAGTTTTTGACTTTTCCCTTGCAACTTTGACTCATTTTGTGTTTGTGTATGTGTGTGTGTGCTCCACTGCTGTCGTCTTCTATGCGCTCGTGTGCGCCTGCAGACTTGTGAAGAGTATTGATGTGGCTGCGTTCTACTGGTGGCAACTACGAAATACGATATCAATGAGCTGGCGAAAGCTTGTAGTTGACCGTGTTGGGCCGTTGCTCTGGTCGCTGCTGTCTGCTGGCGCTGTTGTCAAGGCAACACGCGCAAGGACATGGCAGCAACACTACATTACAAGAACGTGCTCTGAAACTGTGTTTGCCCCCGTTATTGTTGCTCTCTTTTCCAGCTACTTCTTTCTATGTGACGCGTGTGTGTATGCTTGTCGGCATGTGCTTTTGCCGCCAATTGGTTATCAATCTTGTTGTGCGGATAAAGTCTTGGCGGGAACACAAACGCACATTCTGCTAGTGAACAAACAGGACACACATACACATACATGTATAAAAAAGTATATAATTACGCAACTTAATATAATCACAAACACAAAGACGTGCCTTCATACGCACTGCGGCATACATAAATGCCAGCGCCAAGCTCGTCAATGTCTCGCCGCCCTTCGTTCACGACACGACCCGACCTCAGCCACACCGTCAACCGCAAACGACTTTGTGTCGCGCAAGCAAAATGAGCGAACGTTGATAGACAGGCCGTCAGTGGGTAATTGTGTGCTGATTTTCTATTTGCGGTGGCTGCTGAAGTGTTGCGGGGGCGGCGTTTGGTAGTTGGGCCATGTTGTTTGTCGTAAACGCTTTCCGAGCACGTACAACGATTGAATTAGTGAGGGATTTGAAAAGATTTAGCTACAATACATACTATACATACAGTATATCCGATCCATAGCAACAGCCACAACGCCCAGCTCTCCTACACTCGCTATCCCCCACAAGGCTAAGCAAAATAAGCATTCAAGTGCCGGCCATGTCCACTTGAGCGTCTATTGGCGCGGACTTGAGCGTAATATGGCAATCTATGGATCTTAAGCATCGCCATGGTGATACGCACAGAAGTTGGCTTAATGCAACAATAACAACGAAGACGTAATAGGAACGTAAATAATGAAAAATAAAAGCACCACAGCACACTTTGAATATGATGGTTTGCGTGGCAGGAAGAAAATTAATGTGCGCACGTTGTGCAACTGTTCTTGTTGTTACAGCCATATTGATAGATTACAGATTTTAGCATGAAGGTGCGCTTCTGCCATTCTGCGCCGAAAATCACTTTAATGGCATTAGTAATATTTTGCTAAGCCCTGGTATATGTTTCAATTATGGCAGCATTTTTTCAAGATTTGGTAGCGCGTTGTTGTTTTTGTAAATATCGTTAAAATTGGATTTTGCGTGTCACGGAAATTGCTGGGAAGATGAAAGTATTTTTTATTTTCGGAATATTTTATCGGAAGAAATCAAGTTTCATATTAATTTTATTACTTGAAAGTTGTGGTCAACTTTCGACTAACTTGAGTGCAGTCATCCTGTTTTAAACAGAAAAATGCGTTTCGTTTGAAATTCTTGTAAACTAAAGATGTGAGTATAAGTCTATAGGATTACATTACTTATTATATATGCAGCTTAAGTAATTTTTTCTTTACTCTCTATATTCAAAACATTTCACTTTCTTTACTAGCTTAGAGATTTTTTATTCTTTACTATTTGACTTTTGTTCTAAATGTTTTATGTACGTATTTTTATCATTGGATCAGATTGGTACACTATACAATAGTTAACCTTTTATCGTAGAGTAAATACTTTGGACCTTACTTAGACCTTATAACAAACGTTCATATGAAAGCAATATAAAATATGATTACTGTCTTTCTTCTAAGCTGAAGAATTTGCTTTTGATTATAGATATATTATGCAACTTTTTGGCCTGCAATAAAATAGAACATTTTAATATAACTATTAGGACTAATAAAAGCCTAGATGGCAGCTTTAGCACCCAATTGGCTTTATTAAAATTTCCGTATACGTATTTTTATCATCAGATTTACACTAAAATATTTCTAAAATACTATAACATATTCGGCACAAACTCAAAAATGTCTTAAGGGGTATGGCCTTGTGGAATTTTGGTTTTTTAGTTTTTTCGGTTAATCTATGATTTATCGTCACAAAACTAAGTTTCAAATTGATTTATGGCGCGGAATATTTTTTCATTGGAATTTAAGCCTTTCCTATGTACATATGCTAAGCCTATTTCACCGCTGAAACTTTGAATGCTTTTTTCTCAAAATTATTTTTGTTCAGTTGGCGAAATTTGAAAATTTTTGTCTGACAGACTTCAATTTTTGAAATTGACTATTTAATTGGATTTTATATTTATTGGTTAGAAGTGCGTAGGGAAATTTTGAATAATTCAAAAACTTTTTTTATGGCTGGGTTACTACGACTAAAAATTTAAATTTTTCTGTTCAAATGTCCATAATTTTTTAAAGAATCAATATTTTCATATTTCCCTTTTTTATTTTGTCCCAGGACAATACAAAAAAAAAAACAATCAAAGAGACATCGCATCAAACTTACAAAAAAAATTTCACCAGCTCGAGGTTCAAACTTGTTAAGTTTATCATTAGTTCTGAGTGTAAATGATAATACCATGAAAAAAAGAACTAATGAATTTCTACAAGATTTTATACCCCGAATACCCCTTAATTGCTAAGATGTCGTATACTTGTCGTCTTCTCAAATATTTTAGATAAATTAATTAATTTAATAAAAGAGAACATAAAAAATAAATTTATTCTAAAGTAATATCAAATGTATATTTTATTGCCCTCAGTGGTGTTTTGACCTTCAAAGTTCAGTTCGGATATTGGAAGTAACAGTTTTGCTAAGATATTTCACTTACTTCGTGTTATTTCTGTTAGGGTTAGGTATGTGACTTTGCTGAAATTGCCTAAATGTAGGCAATATTTTTTTAAATTTATTTATTTCTATCTATATTTTATCTATAATTTTTCTCTGATTTTTTTTTATATTATTACATACATATATTTTATTTATCATTTATTATTAAAATTAAAGATACCTACTGAAAAGTCTTCAACACCTGTCTTCTGTGGACGCACTAAAGTCTTCGTTAGGTATGTGACTCTGCTAAAACGACCCTAAATGTAGGCCACATTTTTAAAAAAGTTCTGTTCCCATATTATAATATAATGATAGTATTATTATGATATTATCATATAACAAAAAGAAATTTCAACTTAATCACTGCTTTATTTACACTAAATTTTAATTATAAAATCGTGCTTAGCATTGATGAAAATGTAAGCGCACACAAATTTGATTTATTATTTTGGTTATATTATAATTTCTTGCTCTCACCTGCCATTTGAATTTTAATATAACATTGTGTAAACTTTTCTAACTTAATTCACTAGACATCCAATTCAGCTTAACAGTAAACCGGCTTCGGATTACGTGTGAGGCAGACAGCTTTGCCAATTTAGACATTAGTGCAATCTAAAATGTACAAGTAACAACAAATTATGGTTGCAATAATTTTTAGTTGCACTCATAGTTTAATTGTTACCAGGTGTTGCAAGCGTTCTGTTCAACTGAATTTAACAATTTTATTTCAAATTTTCCGAGCGCCGACAGAATTTTACAATGTGCAACTTTTAATTGAATTTCTAAGCTCTGCCAATTTGCGTTATGCTCTGC
Source organism: Bactrocera neohumeralis (assembly GCF_024586455.1). Classification (NCBI taxonomy): domain Eukaryota; kingdom Metazoa; phylum Arthropoda; class Insecta; order Diptera; family Tephritidae; genus Bactrocera; species Bactrocera neohumeralis. The sequence continues at coordinate 2,641,496 of NC_065923.1, forward strand.
ACTATCGCACATGTATGTGTGTGTATTTCGACATTGGTGCTTGTATATGTGTGAATATATGTATATAGCATGTGTATGTGTCTGTTGAGTTGTTGCGCAAAGTCAATGAGTTAGTTTTACCTAAACAAATATGTGGTTAACGGTAGTGATAGTTAGTATGAAAATAAAATAAATAATTGTATACACGTATGTATGTAAATATAGTTATGTATATGCAGGTATGCGTGCAAGGCAGTACAGCTGGCTTGGCCATTTTATTATAACATTTTCTTAAGTATTTTTAAAAATATTTTATTTTTTGTAAATATGTATTTTCATTTGTGTATATAAAATACATATCCCAGCTTATATGAAATTTTTAGTAATAGTTATAAATAATGCCTCAATTTCTTCGAAAATTTGTTATAATAAACTCTTGCTGTAAGGAAACGCCAGAACTTTGTTTAGTTAGTAAAATTTCTCTGTCAGACTCTAAGCTCTGTAGCTAAAGCTGATGAGTTTTTGTGCTAAACAAATCATATTTCTTAAGCATTCAACCGAAATAGCTCAGCTAGGCAAATATTAGTTTGATTTAATCCCACAAAGTTTTGCCGAAAGTGTTAAACTAAGGTCTTCATGCAGTTGACTGTTAACAGTAAGCTTTTCTCTTCTTCTTTTTCTTATACTTTATTTGCTTGCGTTTTGCGAAAGCCTAAGACATTCCATACACACATATGTATATTTATCTGGTATTATTATTATAAAATGTTCGCCTTAAATTTCCTATATATTTTTTTCAATGCAAGTTTCTTTGATGCTCTAACAAACTTAGCTTTATCATTTTGAAATGTTATTTCAATATTTTTGTGCTGATTAGCATTTTTTCACAATTCTCATACCGATTTCTTTGCGTAAATTTTCAACTTCAATTACTTTTGCCCATTTTTTTACTTTAATGCGAAAAATGTCCAATTTCCTTTCGTTCAAAAGAAAGGATGCATATCCTTCCACGCTCTCCAGTGCGCACCCTTTCATATTATTGTCGTTTCTGCCGTTATCCGTGCGCCCGCTCGCTGCTTTCTTTTTCACTTGCGCACTCTCCCAGCTTTGCTGAATTTGCTTTGGTCACTCATACGCAACGTTGGCCACTTCGCATTCTGCTGTGCCGCTTGTGTGCAGATATACATATGTGTGCGCACATATTTATTATGGTCACAGCGGCAATCGCATTTAAATCCATTATTATTATAACAGCCGCAAATATAAACCTTTTTCAATGTTCGTGAGCACACACACACATATGCATATATAACAGCAATTTCGAGCCCCACAACAATGTGTGTTTCACTAAAAATCTACGCTTGAAAAAATTCAGTGGCTACAAAGCAAGAAATCCACAAATTTGTGCAAAATAAATATCGCTCAGGCAGGACATCTACGCATATATTAGTGTAGGGTATCCTGTGGCCTCGTTATGCATTGGTTATTGCTTTTTTGTACGACTTGCTCATCATATTGCTGTCTATTGTAAGCATGCGAATTAAGCAAGCAACAAATGTCTAGTGAAATAAAGTGAATATGCACAAAAGACCAAAAAGAAAAATGGCGGCGATGGCAAAAATATAAATAGCATAAGCACTGCTGACTACAGAGAGCCAGATGGACGGATGGACGGACAGCGTATGAAATGGAGTCATGAAGACAGGGCATAACTGCAATATGCAAATCGTTGCAAAATTCATTTTAAGCGGTCCTTTGGGAAGCATTTCATTTCATCATTTCTTTTCAATAAATTTCACAGCCCTTCGTTATATTCATATTCCATTTGACTCGCCACTGCCGCTGCCGCTTCTTTTCGATTCCTTGCGATGAGCGTCTCAGCTTAGCCGGGGCAAGCAATTGGTTTCGGAGTTATATATGTATGTATAGCTTTTTATTTGTTTTGCGCGCATTAGTAACTTGCCCAGATTCTGTTTGAGCATGTGCTTAACTATGATTGTATGTATGTGTATGTGTTAGGTTAGATTTCGAGGAATTTCTGTCTTGTTTGCCGTTCGGTCGAGCGAAATTTGTATTTCCAAGCTTTTGATATTATGAGCAGTACTCAAGTTGGGGTTAGATATAGTTATATGTATATGCGTCTAAACATATTTATATAGAGGTAACAAACGCATAACTTATGAAGATGGCAGACAATCTTTTCGTGAAAATCCAGTAGTTTTGTGTTGTTGAGCTGCTAGAGCTTTTGAAGCAAAGATTAGTTAAGCAAGCAATAATGAATTGATTGATTTTCTTCGGTTGCACAGAGACCCCTGACCATTACTGATAGTTTTGCTTTAAGATCACGCAGTACAGACTCATATTTTCTGGTGCCATGAAGTTTGCTTTTCTGAAGATTGAGATCATTTTTGTAACCTCAATTAAAGGTATTGTACGTACTTGGTGTTCTTTTATAACGTCCTGCATGATTAATAAGTCTCTGGTTGAGAAATCTTCTGAAATATACAGTCCTAAAGCTTCGATATTGATTACTCAGCCTGCATATCAGGTAGAAAAAGACATTTTTTTATATTTTGAGTTTTAAAAAGTAGTGTCGGATGTAAGCACTCACTGCAGCCTTCTTCTCAAAGCGATTCAATAGATCAGGGTCTCTTTCTAGTTCACATGGAAACTAAATTCCTTTTAGAAATGTATACTGCTCCTCTAAACTTAACTCAGTACCACCATTATTTTCACCTTTTTGACTTGTAATCGCAATTCATTAGCAGACTTAATCTTAAATACTATATTGTAGTAGTATGCAATAAACTCTAGCTTTATTGAAAAAATTTAAATATTGCTTCTTCACAAACATAACAAATACATTCAGACACCAGCATCTAGCCTTGCCCACCGACAACATCATCCGCTGCAGGCCCCGCTTTCATCTGTATTTTGAAAAGGTAAAGGCAGACGAAACGGCCGCCAAGCGAACGAATCGAAAGCACTGCTGCCATCCGGATTTATTATTATTATTTTTCCATTTCTTCCATCCTCATCGTCGCTATTGACATAGTGGCTTAAAAGCTGTCGACCGGTTTGCTGTTTGTTGCTCTTGCCGCTGACGCTCTCGCTCGGCTGCAATGGCTCGTTGAATAGCTTGCCGCTGTAAGCTTTATTGCTGGCAGCACACTCAAATCGCGCTGATTGTCTGCCGTCTGGCAACCGATGTTCGTGTGACTGCCCAACCGGTAGTTACAGGCTTGATAATACTTTTTTGCCGACAAAAAATAGTTTGTATGACTTTTCATGGAGTTTCATTTTCGTAATATTTCCACATTTTAATAAATTTAAGTGTCTGATATTTTTTCATTTTTCGATTGTTGCTTTTCATCAGGTGGCATCATATTGAGCGTAAAACTATGCGCAGTAATATTTTTTAATGTTTGATAGCGTGGTTTGTATACTTTCGAAGATGAAGTTGTGCAATTTTGATTTGTATGCAGAGGTTCATGGTTTAGTAAAGTTGTTATTATGTACCTCTCTATTCAGTTTAGTGGTAGATTATTTGACTAATTAGGCTTAACACTATAAACATTTTCATAAAACATGGCAATAATTTGAGATGAAATTAAAATTCTGCGTAGCAGCCAAATTTGAATGCCCAGACGGCGTAATCGTTCGTTTAAACCCTTGAACTATAAGTTAAGTTAGGTTAAAATATTTATTAAGGCACATATGGAGAGGGAATAATTTCAAAAAGTTCCTTGCGATATAAAGATCTCCTGAAGATCAATAAAAACTATTAAGAATCTCGAAAGAGGCTCGAATCCGTCGGAACTTTTCTAGAACTATTTCTATCCCAGTTGTTTTATCAAGATTGTTTGCGTTGTTTCAGCTTTTGTTTTCCAAAAGCGGTACAGTGAAAGGAAATCTCAACGTTACGATTTTACCATGTCTTTTTCTTAACTTTTTATTTCGATAATCAGATAATCGGTAGATATTCAGCTTCCGAGTATGGAAGCGCTTTTGTAAGTTAGAATCTCTTAAAGTAGTGTGAGACAAAATTTGATGAGCTCGGAACGCATTGGAGCTCATGCTTTTGAGAAAGGAGTGAATTGTCATGCGAGTAAAATAGCTTTGCAGTCCACACGTCTGCCTAGGTACACATACACATAAGCCTTATCAATAAAGTTAAGTTTTGGAGTTGAGTATCTCTCTGTGGGATACTGTGCTCATGAGCATGCATCTAATGCCATGTATTGACAGCTACTTTCTTCTGAAAATGCCTGTAACTCTGATAGAAGTCAGAACTTCACATTAGGATGTACAGCCGCTTTCCGGAGAAAGCTCAACATAGTTTATTTGTAGCAGCTTCATTGATATTTTGTATAATTTATAACAATACCTCATATGTTATCATAAGACGATAAGAATTTCTTCCATAATCCTTTTTCCCTTGAAAACGCTGACATGTGTCAAAGGCATATGCATTTTGAAGCATGTGCCGTCTGAGTAGGCCGTACTATATATGCAAACTTGTATATGCAAACTCTTTATTGTCTCTCGGAAAATTTGCCGGAACGTGAGAATTTTGCAAATGCAACGCTGACACAATAAAATTGACATCAAATGCAAATATTCAGCTGACACAGTTGGCAGACAAATCGTGACATATCAGCGAACAGGTGTGCATAAGATAGCAGAAAAAAGCTAAAAATTAAAAAAGAACACGCCAGCAGATATGTGTACAAGTGTACATGTGAAAAGGTACAGCAGACAGCGGAGAAGGAGAGCAGAAAACGGAAATGGAAAATGTAACGCGTAAATAAACAAATCAAAAATCCACCGACAAATGCTCCAATTCAATTTAAAACGCTGTACTCAATTTGCGGAAAAACGCAAAACATTTGTGCAATCGATTATGCCTGATCGAGTATTTGTTTGCCTACATTTAGGCGCTTAAACAGGCTAAACTGATCTAAGCTGAGCATACATTTAGGCGCATACGAAATTATTTGTCGGTATATTCCACACGTGTTTGCAGATATTATAATGAGGCCGACACACACACACACACATGCATAAATACATATTAACAAGTGCCATTTACAGCGGCAGAAAGGCTGTGGAAGTCATGCGAGCAGCGTGAGACTGTGCGAAAATATTTTCCAGCCAGCAGACAGCTGAAAATTCGTGTGAAACCCGCAAAAAAGATTGCATCCTTAAGCAAACACTGGCACACAAACCAAAACATCGCCGCACACACACACACACATACGCAAGGAGCTTCACATGCAAATTGCTGATACACATGTATATGCGTGCGTGTGCCTGTCTACATTGAATTAGAACGGAAAGAAGCGCAGAAGCAGACGTAGACAACTGGGTTGCAGACTAAGCGCGCTGACAGCTACGTATGTACGTATGTTTATGTGTATGTGTGTAGTCAAATAAAACGCCTCGGTATTCCCACGCGTTGCGGATTTGCCAAGGACTTGTTTGCATATATATACACAGAAATGCTCACAAACACACACACACACGCGGGCGAGTTAACTGCCTGAAAATCGCTCACTCATGGCGTATGAGCGCATACTTGTTTGCGTATGCGAGCGTTTCCATTTAAATTCAACTAGAAAATTTGGAATTTCCTCAAATGCTTTGCGCCACTGCAGACGCTACTCACCCCTCAGTTACCCCTCTCACGTGCGCCCGTTCGCTTCGATAAACGTTCATTAGTGCATGTGGTTGAAGAATTTAGCCGAATATCTGAATTTTTCCTCAACGCATGTATGTGCGCGCTCGTGTCTGCTTGCATGTGTGGCAGCGTGTGCGTTCTATCAAATTTGTGTTTGTTGTGCCGCTAATCAAATCAAAATTTATTGATGCGTTCTAATATGTTTTGTAAGTCGAAAATTTCGATTAGAGCTGTGAACGCCAGTTTGTTTGGCTGCGTGTGGGAACGTAAATATTCACACGCATATGAGAGTAAGTATCCTTCATGCGTGTGAGTGTGTATGCATGTTTGTGTACTTTCTAGCGGCATTCTGTGCACATATAGACCAACATGTAGAGTAGCCGTGGCATTGCTCATTGAAGCACAAAATTGCAAACCAATTTAGTTAATTTTTTGCGAGTTAAGAAATTTTGGATAATAATTTTGAATAGTTTTCATGCTCAATTAGTTGCGTTAAAATCTTGTTTGCACTGAATTTTGATATTAAAATTCTGGTAGTTACCAGCAATTTTGTTAATCGATCATATCAATTAGAAATCTGTATATTTTGTTTTCAAATTTTAAACATTTCCTTTGCTCTGAAATACTTTTAAGGCTTCCCATGGAGAATTTACGGGGTGTTTACTGCCCTTTTGCCCGTTACTGATGGTTGTGATTCTAAACACGTGCTTACTTGTTTTATTCCGGCATTACTTCTCATAAACGTATACCAAAATAGCATTTCGTCACATTACTAGAGTTCTCTGTGACCTGCCTGCTCTTTGTGCATTATGAGATGTGGGCAACATATACATGCAATAATATGAGGAGAAGGCATTAAAAGCCGTCATTTAATACTTTTGCTTTATTTTGCTATTTCGGGCGCTCACAACTTCCGTAAGCTCTATTGTTAATTACTATTTTAATGACTCTTTGTCATAGAGTTTAGAAGAATATCTGCTTCTTACTACTAGAGCCCGTGACAAGAATTTTAGGAATATCTCCAGGGCTTTGGAAGAAAAAATGTCTTCAATCCTTAACTATTTTAAGTCTGTTAGTGGTAACTTAATACACGACAAATCATTGCTTCTCCCAAAATCAGTTCTTAAATGCAATTTTTATATGTCCACATAATTCCTTAACAAAGGCTGAGTGAAAACCCTTTTTGCATCAAATATAATTTTACATTTTCTTTTCAACACAATTACAGAGGATATTTTGAATAAACAGGAAATGGGTGTTAGTAAGGGCCGTTGGCTTTCTATCTAATATCAAGGCTATATATCCATAATCGTATATATGAACTTTGAATGATTTCCTATATTGTCTTTATGAGGTGACAAAGTCTACTAGTCTTTCTTGCTATAACATTCTTTCGGCTTTAGTGACCTTAATAATCGGGTTAATGGTGAAACAGTTTAGGAAAATCTGACTAACGACGAATTTAAAGTTCACATAACTATGTTGCATCTAAACATTTTTTTCCAAAAATTTTGAATGATTGTTCAGTAAAAGATTTGAGAGTTGGTCCCTATAAATAACTCCTGTCTCCAACAAAAATCAGAGTATTTAGGAAAAAGTCGCTAGCCATAGTTCAATGAACAGTATTTTTTTCACAGAGTTACTGTACACTGATTGTCTATAATTTTGATATATATAGTTTTTGTTTACAACAGTTAGAATGATCCAATTTAAGTCGAATGTGCACAATTTTGTTCGTTTGTTAAAATTTTAAAGGCAATTTTTCAAAGTTTTTTTTTTCATACAAGCTCTCGTCACTGTTGGTTAAAAACCGGGACAGTCATTTTCATTTAATGTGATTTTTCCACAAGAAAAAGCATTCTCCAAGGACAGATCACTTGGTCCGAACTGTAGACCAAACTCTTGGAGCTTCTGACCACTCACTATCGATGTGTGATGGAGTTGTCCTGATTAAACTAATGTCTTTTCTATAGTCCAAAAGCGATCGATTTTGATGCGATTCAATAGCGGTTTGCAGACGGAAATTCTTTCATGATATTTCTTGCGTTATCCCTTGTGATATCCACTCATCGAGTTTTTTTTTGTATGCAACCTTACTCAATTGGTTCCAAAAGGTTGGTTTGCAATGTTTTGCTGCTGTGGAATCAAAGCAGTGCCTACATGAGGGTTGACTCCATAATTTCCATTACTTTATTAATTTTTTGGACAATTCACTTTCGTGGCATGGCAACAAAAATTTCCGGTACAAAATTAATGAAAATAACCTCATTTTCGATTTTCGCTTTGTTTGCGTTTTCGCCTTTGTTCAAGAAAATTTTAAAATAATAAGAATTGTTCATGTCTCTCCCGTGCTCAAACAATCCTCAGTCAAGTAATCGCCAAACTGTCTGTGACTTTTTTATTACGGAATCTTATCTTTCCAGAGTATGGCTCTACCTGGGCGATCTTTCATAACGTGAAGTACATATTACTAAAGCTGTAAATGGGAAACATAATGGAGCTGCTTTTATTAGACCTTATATTACAAATTTGAATAGTCTAACTTTCTCTTACTAAGTATCCTTGCCTAAAATTGCGTATTTAAGTGACTTTAAGTGTACGAAAAGTTATAAATTAGGATTAGCTCAAGAAGACGAGCTTTTCCACAAAAACAACATGCGAAATATAAATTTATATTAAATTATTATAATAAATTTATTAAGTTTCCATTTTAGCAACGCATTATACGGAATCAATAAAGATTAAGCAACAATTTATATTAATTAGATTATGAGATTAAGTGTGTTGAATAAACGAGAGTTTGCTGTGTTTGCTTCATCACTTAAAATAGAATTAATGAGAATTGTCACCAGCACATATACAGACATATCTAGGAAGGTACTGGCCAGCACTTGCCATCATAACTGTATTATATTTAATTTGCTGAACTCACTCGAGCATTTGTTGAGCAATAAATTACCATCATCAGCGCTCGAAGGCATTGCAGCGCTATCTTCGCTGCGCCACATGCCACATATCTCACGCAGGCGCTTGCTGTTGCTGCTACAAATGCACTCGAATGCCCTGTGGCAGCAACACATACCTGTGCGGCTGGTGACCGACAGCGCGACACATGCAAGTTCATGTTTTATGACTGTTAAATTACAAGCAACAACTACAACTGCAACTAGAACTAAGTATACGTGTGTCTATTTAAACTTGCCAACTATGTCAATGTGCCTACATACACACACACATGCATAGTTATGAGCATAGCTAGGCTCATGCATATTAAATATCCGCCAAAGACAAATTGTCTGTGGAAATGAATTTATTTGCTTTGTTTAAGTTAATACAAATGTCATTGTGTACACACAAATATTAATAGTAATAAATCAAATGTGTTTAGACGTTTATTTATCACAAGCGCCGCAGCATATGCACACACGCACACACGCACACATACTGACGCACATTTGCATATGTGTTATGCAAATAAGGCGGGCTACATTCGGGCAAATGCTAAGTGAAAGTGCACACACACACACACACAAATGCACTGGGTTGGTAATTTCTCGAATTCCGTAAATGTATTATTGTAAGCTAGAAAGCTTTTCGTGCTTGCGTGAGCAGAAAGTATGCCTTTAAATGATTGCAATTGCAAATGCAATTATTTTCATATGAATACCTATTAGCATTCAATATACTATATTATATAACACATGCGGGCGCACGTAAATTCCGTCGTTGTAATAAATATTTAGCATATTTTGCTTGAAATATGTATAAGCGTGTGTGCCATACTTAAACGCTTTACGATAGCTGTCAGCTTATAAATTTAGTGTAATAAATGAGTGTGTGCTTCTTAAATATTGTGGTTTCCCTTTAACCGAAGCAATTTTGCGAACTGAGATTTTAGTGTGAAGATGGCTTGAGAACTATGTCATATTTAAGCCTATTTATATTGCTATCAATGACTAATAATGGGTGCTGAAATTTTATTGCTTAAATTTATGAGTTCGTGCAGCTTTTAGTTTCTTTTATGCTGCTTGAAAAGCAATTTCAAAATTTTTATAAATTTGTACATATATGTATGGACAAATATATTTCGTAACCGCAATGCACTAGTCAGACAGAAACTGTTTCTTCTTTAACTATAAACCTTAGTGTGTGCTTAATTTATTTAAGAAAATTATGACCAAATTTTTGAATGCAATTAATATATCTGGTGTCCTATTGGAGATATTAATCGTATTGAAATTGCGGAAAATGAGACTACAAAATTTTATTTAAAACTAGTCTTGACCTTGCATAATTGCAGTAAGCATCGACTTAGTGATCTTGTCTAATTTCTGCCTTGATTGATATTCACTTTACGGCCATTGAGAGAGATTTGAGAGTGAAGTTTCTATAGTTATATGTAGTTTAAAATTGCTAATGTTTCTTACACTATTATTCCTCTCTCTTAAACTTAATTTTTCTCTTTGCATATAACTTGCAGTTCTTACTCTTTTCAGTTACACACCAGCTCTTTCATCAACAATTATCTTTAGGTTTAAATTTAAGCTCAATTACTCTTTACGAAAATTTGTATTGAAGGGTTAAAAATAAAATTGATGTCAGTTTGAGCCGCATCGTGATGGGTTATTGGTTTAGTACGATTGCTGCTATAGTCTATGTCGCTTGAAAGTGGTGTTTGCTCAGTTTGACTGACTAAATATTTTGAAGATCTTAAAGTGTTGAGTTTTCTTTATACCACATACAACATCGAAGTCTTAAAGAAATTAGCATTTCGACTGGTTGGAAATTGTTTCACTTATTCTTCACTACACTTTTGATGAGCTTCTCTTTTATAATTTTTCAGTCGACAATTTTTTTTAAGAACTAACAATAATCTGCCATAATGTGACAAACCCATCAACATTGGTACCTTTCTTCCATCATTTTTAGATCTTAGTTAAAATGCTTTCGCTCTTTGTTATTACTATTTGCAAAATAATCCGAAAATTAATTCAGATTATTACGGTGATAGTTTGTCTTGATACTCAAATAGTTCCAGTTTGTCAACATATTAGGAAAATTTCATCTTTCAACACAGAACTTTTCCAAGCTTTAATTGCCGGAGCATTTATAATCTTAATAAAACCTGTATCCTTCATAAATCGCTGTAATCGAGGACCGACAAATGGCTCCCTTTTGAACTTTTCCATACCAAGCCACAGCAATTTTTTACACATGTCACTAAAATAATATCCTTCTATGTCCAATACTCCGACAAATTTTTTCATCATTCCTAACTTGGTCATGTATAAAATCCCTGAGATCATTGCGAGACAAAGGAAAATTAAATTTTTATTACTTAAAAACCGACATATATCAAAATATTAGATATACAATTAACTCAAAAACAAGGGCACAATCAATATTTTCTTGAATAAGATAGAATTCTGAACACATGAGAGCGTCAAGTTAGCTAAGATATCCAGACCAACATTTTGTTTTGTCTTTGTAGGGATATGTAATACAGGAGGCAAAATAGAAGTACAAAAAGCTATACCAAATGGCAAGGAAAGTATGTATGTAACTAATATAGGAGTGTTTAGTCTGTAGCGTCCAGAGACTGGCCGAATAGAACAGATATTGAAACTGTCTTTTAATATTGCGTTTAAAGACAGTCATATTAATCCGAATTTGCTGTTAGCACATACTTTGAACGGGTTGGTAATTGTACCTCATTCAGCAAACTAGATTTCCTGGCCTCATTGATCTTGTGAGGCGATAGAACTATTCAGTTTCTAGAACATGAAAGATCACAACTTGTCATAATGCTAAATTTGGAGCTCAGTTTAGTATTGTTTTGGCTAAAGATCGTGAACCAATCTGAGAAGTATTCTTTTGTTTTGAAATCTGATGCAAAGATATATATAGTTTATTTAATGAGCGTTGTATTTGTGGTATGTCTTTAGTGTAAAAGTACCTTATGGTCAGAAATACAAATCCGAATTATGTTTAGGCGATACACAGGGGATCTCAAGGGTTCCTGTCATCAACGATTCTCGAGCATAATAAAAGAAAGGGACGGTTCGCATGATACTGAAAATAACCTATATATCTTTAATGATTACTAAGCAATAGTTATATTGAAAACAGAATACGAAATACTTCGCGAACATGAAAAAAATCGAATTATGGTAACAGTGCAAAGAAAGATATACCGGACCATTTTATCAGCTTTGATCAGTAGGTAATCAATTAGTGGTGAAAATTTAAAATAAGCTAAATTATTATCAACTACATTTTGGAAAAATTTCAAATTTTAATAGAGCAAACAAATATAAAAACTACCATCTGTGAAAATTGTCTCTAAATAAACTTTCTATGTGGAAATAAACTCTTAAACTCAAGCAAATTGATTTTTCCCTATGGTAAGGCCGCACGCTTAACTTATGCAAATTTCACATCAATGATTCCTCAATAAATTCACAAACCGCCTGTTATTACCTGTCGCAAATATTTTTCTGTCCCCTTATTTACGGTCTATTCAACAAATAGAAATGGGTTTTTTATTTGCTCAACCAGCAAACGGTTGTGGTTGCACAGTGAGCGCGCTGGCAGAAGCACGTCGTGTTGCTTTAGGGTTAGGGCTGTATCACAAACGTCCATATTATTTTTAAACGAGCCTGTCTAAATAGCTGCCGTCAACTGTGGACTGCTGTGCTCGGGCCAATTTTAGGCTGGTTGTTAGACAGTTGCGAGAAGCCTTGAAAGTTGATTATTTACACAGCATGAAGTTATGTAAATTCAGGAATATGTGCGTGAGCGCGCCAGGCGAGTAGGTACGCATGTCGATATGTAGCGAAGCGAAAGGTAAACAAATAGGCAATATGTGGAAAGCCGTATGTTGTCGAAGAAGAGGAAGTACAAGAAAAAGGTGGAGAACGTACCATTTTCCACACATCTGTTCTGCAAAGAGGCTTGGGGTAAATATACACTTACACGTGTGCGCAAATGTGTGCATGCTATTTAAGTTAACCTCCGACCTACGCCCTTTTGGAATGCGAGTGTTGTTGTGCTTGTGCGTATGTCATGCATGTATAAATTTGCATACTTATAAGTTGTATTTTAAGTGATTCTCATTTCAATCCTTTTCAAAACAAAACAGAGCCACTCACGCATGTGTGCGTGCATAACCAGCAATGTGCGCCTGATTGTATGCTATGTTAGCAAGTCATGTTTGCGCTTACCTAACGCTCGCATTCGACATGGCTGGGCGTTTATGCCGGCACGCACTTTTGCTGGAGCGTTTTGCTCGAATAAATATTATTAGTATATAAATTGTTCGATAAATTATGCTTAAGCTGTCAATTTGCATTTGTATAACTTGAATGTTATAGGAATGCCGTTGCAATTGTGTATATGTCAACGTGTTCATGTAGCTAAAGGAAAATTAGCTATACACATATATTTACATTAGGATGTCCGTGAATTATATGAATAAAGTTTTAGATAAGGCTTTTAAAGCTACACGAAGACGTGTTCCTAATTACATTAGGAATATTAATAAATAATTTTTATCAGATTGTTTAAAGTTTTACTCCATATTCTCGCACAGATCACGTGTAAATTTTGTCCGAGATTGAAAAAATTCTAGTACAACTCTAATATTTATATATATTTGTATGAAAGACCAACTCCGGTCCAATATTTTTCAAATTACCTAACAAAATATATTCGCCTATCTAAAGTCTTCAGCTGATTAAATATAACAGGTCTAAGGAATAAAGCTCAGTTAGTCAAAGCTAATTTTCGGAGCAAAAAAGTGCATATGTGATCTAGTTTATTGTTCATTTATTAGAATTATATTCATTAAGGGGCTATACCAGTGTAACTCATGAAAAATTAGGCGATTTTCGTGAATTTTTTTAAGAGAAAATACGCGATTGAATAGTTGCAACTTCTGTAATCGGAAAATAATGAAGTTATGGGCTGTCTTCGAAGGTGCCAAAAAAAAGTGCCCCAACTGCTGACATGATTCCGGCCGAATGAGTAGCTGAAACTAAAAAATTTAAAAAGTTTATCAAACCTAAAGATATTTCCTATACAATGACTTACGGTCTTTGAAAAATAAACAAAAATTAACAAAATGGCGTAAATTTGAAAAAGAAAATCGTTTTTTAAGGTAAAAAATTATCGTTTTTTTTAATACCAATTTGACAATTTTCAACAAATCAAAAAGATCGTATGTCATTGTATAGTAAATAAATTCAGCAATGCTTGGTTTTAATTTGAAGTCGATCTGTTAATTTCTCGTCGAGTTATGATGTCAGCAATTTTGAAAAAAAACGCGTTTAAAATTTCAGTTATATATGTTTGTACCTGCGAGCAGTAGCTCTTTAGAACGCTGCCAGCCAAAAGCTATTCAAGATACGACCTTGCCGATTTCACGGGATATTTTTTGGAAATATAAACTTTCGAAAAAGCAAGTAAAAAAAGTTTTGTTTTTGAAGTGTCACACTAATATAGCCCTTCAAATGATCCAAAATAATATAGTACAATAAGATTATAATTGAAAAACCAGTTCTTGCCTTTCGCACAGCCGTCTATTCAATTAACGATATGCTCAGTTAACGATCAGCTGTCATACTTGCTTGTGAATGATTAAACTCTATCAGCTGATTTTTATTTTATCAATGCACACAACCAAATTCACAGCTTGGACAACAACCAGCAGAATTTAATACAGAAAAATTTATGGTTCATACTAAAAAACCGCAGAGATCTATTCCAGTTTGAACTCGATTGATATGGATCTATATTAACGCTTTAAACAAGCAAAGGCTGGATAGTTGGTCAATTAACTCCTGTGCAAAAAGGCTGATAGGAAGCGTTCAACAACTTACCATAAAAACAACAATCAATGGGTGGGTGGAAGCTTGGCGGGCGACTAGTAGAGGTGCTAGTGCCTTATTATGCATTGGTATAATGTTAAGTTTTGACATGAGGATAATCCAATAAGACCAACGATGATAGCATGTGATTGGGCATCCCTTCAATATTCTCTAAAACATTGACGAATTTCCGAAATGATTTTAACACATTGCAATTAAATTGAAATATTATCGATAAACTAATTTTGTTTTTTAAGAAATTTTCCATTTTTCGAACCTTTCCTTGTATTTAAATACTTGTATTTCTAAATTTGTTATTTTAACAGCTAATGAAATTAAGAAAAATTTTCGTTACTTATTCATAACAAAAAGGTGCATCATTTCAAACGGTGCATCTATGCACCTATTCACATATGTACTATATATACAGCCAACTTGCAGCGTGAAACACTCGATTTACATGTGTTTGATACAAATTTGGTACTTTTGTAACCTTTGTGTGCCACGGTATTTATTTATCGATTAAAAGCTATGCAAATTTGTTGATTTGGCCCACAGGCAAATACGAGCAAATCGAATCATGCCGCACACAAAGCGAGAAATAGCACATTCATTCTTGTTTATCTAACATTCGCCTAAATATCCCTACTGAATTGCTTTATTTTCACTTTTTCGCGCCCATTCATCGTTATTTTCGTTTCGTTTAATTATTTGCCGTCAATATTTATGCGTTTGACACATTCAATCACTCATTCAGCAGCTTTTGTATGATTGTGTACATGTAAACATGTGCATACGTATGCATGTGTGTTTTAAAATAGACCAATACAAATCTATTCTAGTATTTAGTTATACAAGCTCTTCGGTGTTGTTGTTATTGTGTGTACGCCGCTGGCAATAAATCGATTGCTTGGTCGGTGAGTGGCGGCTTTAAGCGTGTTCTTTATTTCGAATGAGCTTCGTACTCGCTGAAATAGCCATAAAATTGAAACTTTATCTAAGAGGGCACTAAATTTTAGAAAAAAACGATTTTAGGGTTTGACTATCGTAAACTAAAAAAAATTTCCAATTTCCAATTTTCCTAATTTTTTTTTCGTCACTTTGATTATTTATTTACATGTTGTATGTGGTATATATTTTATAAGCTCTCCGCCTTTTTCGTCTATGTGAACATGTCAGGGTACAAATATAAAAATTTTCAGGCACCGAATAAACTTTTTCGTGACCCATTTGTATCGGGTGGCAACTATTCTACACACTATGACTGATCTATTTAGTTTGATGCAAGTAATGCAATACTTCACATATTTAACACTAAGCTTAAAATGTGTTTAAAAGTGTGGCCACTCTTTTCAATAAATCCTTAAAACCTCCTCTTATATAATTTTGCTTAAAATTTTGAAAGTGTTGCCACTGACTTCTACAAAGAATGTAAAGTTTTACAATGTACTTATAACAATTAATATGCTTAATTAAAATAAAAAAGTGGCAACTCTGTTTAAAATTTTTTTATGAGAGTGTTATTTATATAAAAGAATAACCTTAATATTTTGAAATGACAGCATACAAAATACATATTTTCTAAGTTTATACCTAATTATAATTGTAATTTAAAAATTGTGGCAACGCTTCTACAAATTATCTGTACAAGAATTGCGTTAAATTTGATTCACAAAATTCATTACTACATTTATTTTATTAACTTAACTAAATTTATTTTTTAAAAGGTGGCAACTCTCTTCAAAAATATTCTGCCATTATTGTATAACGGTATTATGATAAAACATTGTTGCTAATGTTGTCACGTGCCAATGTCGATCTCAATCCGAACAACTGGTCCGACATTAGTACGTTTGAGACTAGTCATGAAGTAAGTAGTGACTGGACTGTGTAAAACTGGTTTTATTTTGTGATATCTTGCTTTAAACTGAGATATGCATGTAGAAATAAGTAACATAAGCATTAGCATTCCTTCCTCACAGTTATAGCGAGGTCACACACTAGGATAAAAATACGTTTTTTTTATGTTTATATACTGTCATGGATTTTTGTGTGTGTGTGTATTTTTTCGCTTTTAAATATTGATTTACGCGGCTTTTATTGACCAGGATTGCGAGAGTGCTTTCAAAGTGTTCAACAATCGAAAGTTATTGTAAGTCAGCTAACGGTGATTTAGTGGCTAGCGCGGTAAGAGTCGTGTTGGCATTATATCGTCGCAATGGCGCTCACACAGATGCAAAACGAAAATAAAAAAATGTTTGCTTATCACTTTTTCCAAACTTATTTGCATGGAGATGCTATCGTGCGCGCGAGCAAATAATTCAAACTAACTCCTTTTCACGCAAAAACAGCTTAAATTCACATATACATATATGTATTCACATGCATCATAAACAAAGGCACTTTTCTATGGGTTAGTGCGTGAGTGTCGCTGAGGCTGTACGTTTTGGGTAGTTAATAACAGACCTCAGGTGTGTTTGTCAGCAGAGCAATGCTTACAGGTGATTTTTATGTACCACCGATATCGACGTGATGGGCATGCCGATGAGCTGCCACTTAAGACGCACACACATACAAGAAATAAGTGGGAGTTCTAGCACACAAGCAAAAATAGCTGCGAGTGTAGCGACTGCGCTTGTGTGTGTGTTTGCCTGCGGCGCAGTTTGTTTTGTTGAATTTGATCGATTGTTTGCCACATTCTTTTGTTGTAACTTAACTGCACAACATTGAACTGTTATTTGCGAACAGTTAGCCGCAGGTTAAACGCACACTCTCGCAGGAAAGACCAAATTGTAGGTGAAAGTTCAATGGCTGCCTACGTGCGCTGGCTTTCGGATATATTGCACTATATGTATGTATGCCAGCACAAATCTAAATGTGGGTAAATAAAGTGGAATAAAATGTGCGGGAATAAAAGACAGAGTGTACGAAAATAACTTCTTATGATAATAAATTGGCTTCTTTCATATACTTATATATGATACAGACTTTAAAAAGCTCTTGGTGATTTTAAACTTAGAAATATTTAAAATTTTGATATGAAAAAGTGTGTGTGATAGTGAAATTTAGGAATGGGATATGTACGTACGTCAGGTTGGTAAAAATTTCGCCTTGTCTTAGGATTACGAAATTAGCACGTGTTTTTGTGTTGTTGTTTTAGCGTGAGACATATTTTTTGATCACTGCATTTATGAAATTTTATTTAAATGCTAACAAAAATTTAAAGGTTTTAATAAAAAGAGCTATAATACCCTTCACAGGTGCATTATTTTAGCATAAAAGGTTAAAAAATTATCCTTTTCTTAATTTCTTAATATTCCCCGTTCAGGGTATAAAAGTACAAAGAACCGCTTACTACTTGTTTCATATCCTTAGTATCAGATTTAAGAAGAATATCATAATTCGTTAGAATGTGGCTTTAAAAATAACATACCAACATTTTTAATCGATATCTGAAAAAGTTTTTGAGTTACAACCTTCCAAAGCGAAATCGTTCATTTCAGTCAGATCAGTTCTAGATTAAAATTTTTAGTTCACTGACCACAAAACTAAACAAAAAGGAAACTATTTTTAAAGTGGGTTTCATCGAAAAAAAAACCAAACAATTATGCAATCGATGTTTAAGCACCACCCTAATATTCACGTGTACACAAGCAATATATTCTAAACATATACCTAAGCTTACATTGGTTTTTGACTCGCATCTTTCTTTTACTGTTCCGTGAGTAAATTTAAAATATTCCAGCAGTCGAAAAACATAATCGCTTTGCCGCGCATAAATATGTCACAAGCGGCTATACGATAAATCACATGACACACCGCAGTAAGCGCCGGCAATTGCCTACAGTGTGCTGCGTGTGTGTGCGTGCACGAGTTACTGTGTTATCGATTGTGGATATTGCACCTATTGCTTTATTACTTTTAAACATATTT
Organism: Bactrocera neohumeralis; assembly: GCF_024586455.1. NCBI lineage: Eukaryota > Metazoa > Arthropoda > Insecta > Diptera > Tephritidae > Bactrocera > Bactrocera neohumeralis. The sequence goes on from NC_065923.1 coordinate 2,659,955, forward strand.
CGGAGTATATATTTTAACGACCGTAAAAAATTAGTTGAATGCTCGTAAATTTTCCAAATTTCATAAACGAAAGGCAATTACCGGCGCACAAGCACGTGAGCGCATGTAGGCAATTATTTTGTATATATGTGTGTGTTCCTTTTATAAAATGTAATACACTTAAAAATAAAAAACAAAAAAAAAGAATTATGTCACATGAACAGCTGCCGATTTCAAAAATTATTTTTGCAAAAGTTCAAACACGAAATTGTGAAATATTTATTTCGCAGATCTCTGGCTAAATATATACAATTGCAATACATAATAATATGTACATATATATTTGTGTGTAGTTGGTTATTTGTTGCAGCTTTGCTGAACTTTGTCACATAAATTCTGCATAGGAAATGAGAGGCAGCTGAGACAGCTTTCACTCAAATACTCAATTAAAGGGAAATTGTGAAAAATCCATTCGTCAGCTACAAATTATGTGATTTTCCACTTCATCCCGATTAATTGAACTTTTTTGCCGGCAAGTAAAAAAGAAAAACGCAAACAAAAAATTCAAAAATACATAAAAACTCACTAAAAAGTGCAAATATATTGTGCGTATGTAATTAGAAGTTCTGGATTAAAAAAAGACAATTGTAAATAAATTTTAAAGCACGGAATTAAATGGGTTACAAACAAAATTTGAGTTTTTCAGTTCGTATATTAACTATGGAAATGTGTGGTGTTGTGGAAATGTGCTTTACAAGTTGACTTTTCGGCGGCTTAAATTTATTTTTGAAATATTAGTGATTCCATATTAAGCAAGTGTTTTGTGGAAAGCAACTGTAACTTTAAATGTGAATTAAACGGCAGCTTTTTCAAAATAAAAATGCAGTTCAACCATTGCCAAAATTGGTTTGCAAAGTTTCTTTCCAGCAATTCCTATCTTAAAGACGCAACACGTCCTGAAAGGACTCTTGAAGCCGACGAGGATAAAATAAAATGTTTGGTCAATGCAAACTATCGAATAACAACTTGCTGAAAGTTGACATTTGTCTAACGTGACCGTTCACAAGCACAAGAAACGACTAGGATTAAGTTCGGAGCTTGACATAGGGGTTGTTCATGCTTTTATAAAACGAAATTTGCTTTGTCGCATTAATGACTATGATTCGCTTGTCAAACGTAAGAGAAGTGATCCACTTTTGAAACGCATTGTTACTGACGATGAAAAGTGGGTTTCTTAGAGGAACATAAAGCTCAAGCAATGGGGAACTAAAACCGGCCCAAGCCACTTTGAAGGTCACCAAAAAACAAGGTTATGTTGTTATTGGTTAGATTTCAAAGAGATCGTTTATTCTGAGTTTTGGCCCAACAATACCATGATTAATTCTGAAATGTATTGTGAACAGCTAGATGAACTGAGTGATGTACTCAAACAGAAGAGAGCATATGCTTCCACGCTCACCATATTCTTCAGACATGGCAGATTCGTACTATTACGTGTTCCGGATTCTATAAAAGTTTTTGGCCTCGAGCTTTACCTCAAATCAGAACGTCAAAAACCATTAGGACCTTTTTTTTTTGCCTGAAAGGATCAAAAATTGCACAAAACTCGCAAAAGGAATTTTATATAATTTCATAAAACATATCTTAATTTGCACTATAATTATAGCTTATTACAACTTGTTATCTCCAATGAAGCACAATAAGAGCTTATTTTTTAAAACTGTATAATCGTAAGAAATCCGTATTTTGCTACAAAGCGGATGATTTAGTGCCTAAATTTTCACTTCAATGGTTCTTTCTAAGAACTCTTGAATACTAAAGAGACGCTTTTTTCTGCCGAAAAAACATTTTCATAACTATCAAACAATCTGGCAGGAGGAATAATCGATGTTCAAAACACGCTCGGAAGATTTCGAGTAAATCACATAACATCAAAATGTGGTCACGTTTCCAACTTATGTTATCAAAATATATGAGAGATCGATATAAAAAATAAATAATCGCTACAACACTCTCATTATTCATCCAGACTACCGCAAACCAGCAATCCAAATAAGTACTGACCTCATTACACCAGCGCAATGATAACACAGACTCGGCCATCCTCAAAGGCCACAAAGAAAAATGGCCAAATCAAATGCAGTAAGATTATGAGTTAAAAATATTGATTTCCTACCCACTCACTTATGTATGCATAAAGCGTAAGAAATTCATCAAGTTGATCCTTTAAAATTTATCAAGACCATGAAGGACTCCCCGCCACCACAAACCTAGAATGGCCTACAATTCAATTAAATGCCTTCTGTGGTACTCACTCTGACTATACGCGAATGTACGTGTGTGTGTGCTGCAATTCCTTTACATATGCAGGAGATTTGCAAAATATTTGATAGGCATGATTAGTGGCGGCGCTTTGATACTCTGCTCAATAACCTCATTGCTGGCTGCCAAGCGCAAGCAACACCCATCATTTGGTAGCTACTATGGGCACTTTGACCGCACCAAAGCCATTATTTGTGTGAGTGTATTAGTGCTGGTGTTGATGGCGGTATTCGTGGTGTTGGTTGGTTCGTTCTAGAGGTGGTTGCATTGTTGCTGTTGTTGTTGCTATAAAGCAATAATAAACTGATTTTGCTCAGCACATTTCACGTAACATAACCCACACACATACACAGACACCAACTCATTTGTTTGTGCATGGGTATTGCACGTTGTTATTGTTGTTGTCAGCTGATTTGAGTTAGTTTAATGTTTGGCTGACAGGCAGTTCATTTGACTAGTTATTCACTGTTTGTTGTTATTGTTGTTTCTGTTGCTGTCTTGCCTGTCCATGCGCCATTTGCATGAATCGGAAAGACGCTCTTTGTGTTTGTCGAATTCGGTTGCTATAATACGAACATTAATCTAAATTAAGCGTGCAGTTACGTATACGCCATGTCGACCGATATCGCCATCTAACCCATCCAAGTGGCCAGAGCTCGATTTGCTTTGGTAGCATGTGCCTACTGTCCTTATATGTTGTTGTTGTGTGCTTTTGACGTATTGTACGGGCTTAGGCCAAAGCAATAGACCAAATGTTCAAGTGACTGCTGATATTAAACAGAATGCCGGTTTCTGGCATGAAATTGTATGTGACCAAGGCTAAGCATAAGTGCTTAGCTGGAAACAGTGCACCCACTCTGCCATCTCTGTGTCCATTCAGCCAATTGTAATCATGCAGTCAGTCATTCGTTAAGGCGCCCATACACTGCTGTGATACTTCAATGTACTTTGACTTCCTCTTTTCTACTTTTTTGCACTCCATCCGTTCACAAAGCACCGATTTGCCCCACATTAATCAACCGAAGGAGCCATGAACTACAACTCCCTGTAGTTATCATCTTGAAAATTTCCCTTCAAGGTGGGCGAATGACATTCGGATTGGATTGTGCATTTGAACATGGGATCAGTAGGACTTGATTAGAGCGAAATTATACTAAGCTTTGAAATTGGAAAATTTCTCTTGACATTCAACGCCTATTTTTTGCCAATATTGAACAGTTTCTATATCCGAGAAACACTGACGATTGTACCGTCTGTATAATATACAAGACAATTTCAGCCATTCTCAAGTATTTTCGTTACTTATCTCCAAAGGTATTCTTTTATAGGCAAATTGAACAACCATTACCGTTAACAAATTCCTACAGGGAGACTTCCACTTATACAAGATGCATATACACAGTTGTTACGTATACGCCGTGTTGCTTAGGAATACGAGTTGAGGGCGAACTACGGTGGGTTTGCAAGCAAGTGAGTGGAAACATATTTCATTGTCAATGAATTTACGCTTCATTTGGTATGGGTACTGTTGAGGAAATTATAGGCCAGAAATCGGTTAGTGGGCGCAATTATTAATGAAATTATTCATAGCTACTTAAATGCTACTAAGCATAAACGGGTAGCTCGATATAATTGAATTATGGCTATAAGAGGTGGTTGAACGTGATTTTTATTGCCTTACGCTTTGTTGTGTTACGCAGTGGGTTCAATGGAGTTTATAGGCATAAATATATAAGTATATGAATTTATGATGTGTACTGCATGATAGACTTTATTACTGAACGAAAAATAAATATCAATAGCTAATAAATTTTAAGAAATACCATAAATTATGTGTCTTTTATAATGGAAATTTTATTTACGAGCCTTTTAAGCAATTTTGAGCAATATCTCAATAGAGATATGTCAATGAGTTGTTGTCTCAGAAGGGGCGGAGTTATGGGTGGGGCACTAATTGGGAAAAAAATATAATTAAGTGTCTTTAAGAGAATTAAGTGATGCTTGATGAAGTTATAGGATAGGTGGTTAACCTTCGTACCTTTGGCGGCCTCATTGATGAAGTTCATCTTGGATTGAGACTTGTAAAAAAGTTAAGCTAGAAGTTAATAGACAATTTGTTATTACTCAGCGGAAATCCTCTAGAAAGTCGTGAAGATATCCACATACAAATCGAAGCCTGTGAAAACTGTGAAAAATTTTTATGGTCTGAACAGTGTATATTAAGTTCCAATAATAATAAAGTATATATATAAATTACCAGCGTTGGGAACTATGTCGATTTGGGCAAGTCCGTCTATCGGTCCCTCTGTCTGTATGTCTATGAACAAAACCCTTAGTGCTTAAGGTATTCATAGAAACACGTTTCTTCTCAACAAGCTGTTTATTTCTCGGTATTGCTGATATCGGAGTTTAAGACATAGCTGCCATACAAAATAATCCTTCCAAATAAAGTTCTTGTATGGAAAACTTTTTTATTTGACGAGATATATTTACGAAATTTGCCATGGTTTGTTTTTCAAGGCACCTCTATAATCCCCGAGCAAATTGTTTTGATCGGACAGCTAAAGCATATAGCTGTCATACAAACTAACCGTTTAAAATCAAGTTCTTTTATCAAACCCATGCAAAACCTCCAATTTTCACTTAAGCTCTTTTTGCGTATAACCTATTCTGTTATTGCTTCTACGCTATTACTTCCACAGTGGTGAAATCAATTTCGTAGCTCTTCGCTTCGGTCATTTGGCAGAACTCATTCGCTATAAATTGAACATGTTCACTTAAATACTTCTACATACAAACATGATTCTCAACTAAACTTTTGCAAACTCCCTTATTTGCCCCTTTTCGTTTTTTACTTAAACTGGCAACGGACTTTTTTTACCGAAGCGTAGCTTCAACGCGAAAAATTAACTGCCTTTGAGGGCATTGTAGTTGAATTTTCTCTTGCCTTTGGCTTCACAGTTGGCGGTTAAGGTGTCGATGGGTTGCATGTGTGTGTATGGCTATGTGTATGTCTGTTTGTCTAAGTCCACATGCAGCTGTTTTTTGTGAGAGTGTGAGTGTGTGTGTGACCACTGTTTCCCAGCGATTTTCAACAGATTGTTTTTACGTGTTATTGTAGTACTCGCTATTGACTTTAACGGCACTTTTGTTGGCTTATTCTATTCACTTTTTTAGCGCCTCACGGCGTTCGCGAACATTGTTTTCTGACCGTTGATTTTATGCTCGTACACGTTGACTTTGTGGTCATTACTTAGGTGTGTGTGTGTGTTAGCGTGATAGTGTGCATTGCCCGCTTACACTTGCATAGCCGCTGGTATTAACAGTAGTTGCACGTTTGCGGAAATTGTGGCAAAAACTCTGCACCGCTGCACTCGGCTGGCTTCCATGCACTAATACAGCTGCATTGAATGCTTTTAAAAATCGCCATTTCGCCGCTGCTGTGAGTTGCATGATCGAGATTTCGATTCGCTTCGTCATTGCTGCCAACTGAACATTCGACTCAAGCAAAAACCATTAAATGGCTATTTAATGAAGAAAATGAAAAAGAAGCGAAGGCAAGTGCAGCAAGCGAGTGTCTTTGTAATTTACAGTTAGCTGGGTAGTAAAAACCAAATGACCACAGAACTCATTGTGCCACTTGCATTGAATACCGACGGTTAGTGGCAATAAACCGCCAATCTAGTTCCAATCACTGCACCGCATTTGGCTTTACGAGCAGCGCTTGAGAGAGAGAGAGAGAGAGAGAGTGGGGTTCGCTGTGAGCAGCACAGCTGCACGATAACAATAAAACTGATCGAAGGTTGTTATTTAACCAAAATACTCAAAATCAGCACACATTTAATTTCGTGTTGCAAGCAAAAGTTCTGGCGCGCTTTATGCTGCTCTCACACACAGCAAGGTCGTTTGCACTCGCCTACGCGCTTAATGCCTATGGGTGTGCACTTAACTTCGCTATTGCCAACACTTAGCGCTAATGCTGCAAATTATTGTTGCTGTTTTTAGTTTTGCCGTACACTCTGGTGCTTCAAGTTTACAGCTGCAGCGCGCTGGCCACGCCATCACTAGGCAAATCCCTAAGACGTTAATGGTTATTGTAAAAGCGTATCCTTGGTGGCCACTTCAGTGGCTGCTTAGCTGGTCGAAAGCTAAAAAGTAAGTAAGCGAGTCGTTAATGAAAATTATTGCTCTGCGCTGGCTAAATCGGTGGCTGGCAGGCCTTGTTCTAACTAACTTAGCAAGCGGTGCTTCTGTGGGTTGGTATTAGTAGGCAGCGTTATTGTTGTTGCTACAGCAGTCGTTTTGTTAAAGTTAAAACTTCTATTGACGCCCATTAGCCGTTGCAACAATTGCACTTGAGTTTATGGTAAAAGGAAGCTGCACTTTGCCGGCAATCCTTTCAGGCTCTAAACCGGTTGCTGTAAGTGCTAATAAAGCGAAATGCTTAAGTAATTTTTCGGATAAGATTTAAAGTACAGGAATATCAGATGAAGAAATGTTGAAAACTCGAAAAATATTTTCTTAAATTTATTTAAGTATTGTCCAACCGTTGGATGATCCGAATCATTGATAAAATGCCTACAAGTTTCTACTTCAAAAAGAAAATTTTGTTATTGTGTAATACAAATGTATGTAATTTCGATTGAAGGAGCGGGATTTGAGTCTCATTAGACTCTCAATTTAGTGACCTTCCTTTAATGTATTAAATTTCTCTTCCTCGCCTCTTCCACCTACAATTTTGACAAGTTACCTTGCTGAGTGCAAGTAGTTCAGTAAATATTTTGCAAAATACTATTCTGGACCAGAAGAATCTCGCCGCAGTCACAAAGTAGCTATTCAACTCCACCTAGCGCACGTGAAATCTAAAGGTCCAGTGCTAGAACGCAGGAAGACAACGGGGTTCCAATTTGTTCCCACTTCGATGTAATTGGGACGAAGATGCCGCTTCTTGCAGCTTTCAGCGATTATGTCAGGGCAAAAGTCTCGATAAGAACATTTGGATAGTTGAATAAAGATTATCTTTCATTTAAAAAAAGTCTACCTACATATGTTTATATCCAGAGACACTGCCAAATTGTTGGATCTGCCACACTTTTTTTAAATCAAATACACTCGTGTGTTTAATGTTGTCTACAAACGGGTGAGTAGCGTTAGGGAAAACACACTCTTTTTTTTAATTTTGGGACTTCTACTCATCAGTGGCATAACGGTCAGGCTATGAATCCCATTGCTACAGAGCACTGAAAGCAGATCTCACAGTGAAGCTCGGAAAGTAACTTTTGTACGTCTGTATAACCGTTAAGCTTACTGTCGGCCACAACTGCACTAGGCCATTCAAAGCACATTCCAAACTATATTAGTTTTACACATCTGTGTGGAAGCCTAGTTTTATTCGACATTGGCTGCAAACCTGTGGGAATAGCGCGCGCTGCAATTCAATCGTCTGGCTGGCGTGTAGAAACCATTTTTATTTTCCACTTTTCACCCGCGCGGCACGGCATTTCTTTATTTTGCTGCTCACCCGTATTTTATTGCCTTCATCACATGCCCGAGCGCTGCGATTTCGAAGCGGTTTTTTACCGAAGCAAAGCCAGTGCAAAAAAACCCAAAGCTCGTATAAAAAACGAATGAGGGATTGCGGCAGTAATCGTAAAAAAGAGCTGACGCTGGCTGAAACCCAGGTGGGTGCCGCGGCTGAACTAAGAGCACATGTGCCCTTATGTGTGCATTGGGGTGTGTGTGTGTGTGTTGATTTTATAGTTGCTGATTATATGTGCGCGCGAGAGTGCTGCGTTTAAATGAAATGGTTGGCCGCGATGTGAACTGCAAGTGGCATGCAACGCAACTGTGTGGGGTACAACAACAATTGTATAAAGGTCACTTTATTATTTTTTCTATTTACCGCTTTGGCAGCGGAATTTGTGGCTTTGCCAACTGCTGACTGAGTGACTGACTGACCAACTGCGCTGACTGGTTGAGTGGTCATCAGACTGTTTGGTTAGCTGGCTCGTAAAGCTGAGGTTTTCGCAACTATTCACGGTGACTCCACTTCTTATTAAACTATTGGTTACTTGCAGTGCTCACCTGTGCACCCTTTTGTAAGTATGTGTATGTGTTGTGTTGAAATGTTTGTTTTGCAAGCAAATTGCCGTCATGTTGATGACAGCTTTGCTATTATTGCTTGACGGTCACCGTAAAGCACAACCGCAAACAAACGTGGTTGCGCCGACTTGTGGCGTGCGGGTATGAGGGTGTAATGAAAGCCGAGTGGCAGTAGTGAGCGATGTCGTTTGCGACTTAGCGTCATAAAAATGAAACTTTTACATGCAGGTCACTGCGAAGCTTGTCGCTCTTATTATTTACAGTTGTGATTTGCTGCTACAACTTTTGAATGCTTTGGCGACGGCCGTAAAAGTGTTGTAGTTGTTAAATGAAAAGTACTTGTATAATCTTGGAAAGTGATATGTTCGCAGAAGAGAAGAAGAAAGAGCTCCCATGTGTATGGCGTGAAAGCCGCTGTGTAAATATGGCAACCCTGGCTTGTTTCTTGTGTGGCTGCGCACATTTGGTTGCCACAAAGCCCATTCGTTCGGTCGGATTAAATATGAAACCCAATAAATGCGGATTACTTTCGTTTCATAAGAAAAACTCAAAATTACTAAGAAGGACGGAAAACATTGGTACATATTCGCTTGAAATATTAAGATACCGTATTCGTTGCAACAAATTTCTGCAACAACCATCCAGCAGGTTTTTAGGTGCTGCTAAGATTTAGTGGAATAATAAGTTAATCTCAACAAGCTCTTCATCTTTACAAATTTAGAAAAGCGCAGGAGTTTTTTCAGAGTTAGAAGAAAGAAGGCAGGGATTTATGTAAACTATTTGTTCGGTCTAAATATGAACTAAGTCGGCTTCTAAGTCTCACTAAGGTGAAATTGCGACTTCAGTGTCACCCACGCGGTATTTTTTTCTTTAAAGTATGTCAAATGTGATGTATAGTTTTTATAACTATTTCTTCTTCTTCTTAATTGGTTACGCGATTATAGCCGAGTTAACAACAGCGCGCCAGTCGTTTCTTCTTTTCGCAAGGAGGCACCAATTGGATATTCCAAGCGAAGTCAGGTCCTTCTCCACTTGGTCCTTCCAACAGAGTGGAGGTCTTCCTCTTCCTCTGCTTCCCCCGGCGGGTACTGCGTCGAATACTTTCAGAGCTGGAGTGTTTTCGTCCATGCGGACAACATGAAATAGCCAGCGTAGCCGCTGTCTTTTAATTCGCTGAACTATGTCAATGTCGTCATATATCTCATATAGCTCATCGTTCCATCGAATGCGATATTCGCCGTGGCCAACGCGCAAAGGACCATAAATCTTTCACAGAACTTTTCTCTCGAAAACTCGCAACGTCGACTCATCAGTTGTTGTCATCGTCCAGGCCTCTGCACGATATAGTAGGACGGGAATTTTGAGTGACTTATAGAGTTTGGTTTTTGTTTGTCGATAGAGGACTTTGCTTCTCAATTGCCTACTCAGTCCGAAGTAGCACCTGTTGGCAAGAGCAATTCTGCGTTGAATTTCCAGGCTGACATTGTTGGTGGTGTTTACGCTGGTTCCCAAATATACGAAATTATCTACAACTTCAATGTTATGACTGTCAACAGTGACGTGAGTGCCAAGTCGCGAGCGCGACGACTGTTTGTTTGATGACAGGAGATATTTCGTCTTTCCCTCGTTCACTGCCAGACCCATTTGCTTTGCTTCCTTCTCCAGTCTGGAGAAAGCAGAACTAACGGCGCGGGTGTTGAGGCCGATGATATCAATATCATCGGCATACGCCAGCAGCTGTACACTCTTATAGAAGATGGTACCTTCTCTATTTAGTTCTGCAGCTCGAACTATTTTCTCCAGAAGCAGGTTGAAGAAGTCGCACGATAGGGAGTCGCCTTGTCTGAAACCTCGTTTGGTATCGAACGGCTCGGAGAGGTCCTTCCCGATCCTGACGGAGCTTTTGGTGTTGCTCAACGTCAGTTTACACAGCCGTATTAGTTTTGCGGGGATACCAAATTCTGGTCGGTTGTTGATTTGCCAGGTCTAAAGCCGTACTGATAAGGTCCAATCAGTTTGTTGACGGTGGGCTATAATCTTTCACACAATACGCTCGATAGAACCTTATATGCGATGTTGAGGAGGCTTATCCCACGGTAATTGGCGCAGATTGTTGGGTCTCCCTTTTTGTGGATTGGGCAGAGCGCACTTAAATTCCAATCGTTGAGCATGCTTTCGTCTGACCATATTTTACAAAGAAGCTGATGCATGCTCCTTATCAGTTCTTCGCCGCCGTGTTTGAATAGCACGGCCGGTAATCCATCGGCCCCCGCCGCTTTGTTGTTCTTCAGACGGGTAATTGCTATTCGAACTTCTTCATGGTCGGGCAATGGAACGTCTGCTCCAACGTCATCGATTGGGGAATCGGGTTCGCCTTCTCCTTGCGTTGTGCGTTCACTGGATTTCAGCAGGCTGAAAAAGTGTCACCATCGGTCACTATATCACCTTTGGGGGTTCTACAAGAGTATGCTCCGGTCTTGAAACCTTCAGTTAGCCGCCGCATTTTTTCGTAGAATTTTCGAGCATTACCCCTGTCGGCCAGCTTATCAAGCTGTTCACACTCACGCATTTCGGCCTCTTTCTTTTTCTGTCTGCAAATGCGTCTCGCTTCCCTCTTCAACTCTCGGTATCCATCCCATCCTGCACGTGTTGTGGTCGATCGCATCGTTGCGAAGTAGGCAGCCTGTTTCATCTCCGCTGCTATACGGCACTTCCGAAAAGCAATGGTTTCGGTTGCAGCTGTACGTATGGAGTTTGAAATGCCGTCCCACAGTTCCCTTATACCGAGGTGTTGACGAGTGCTCTCAGAGCGCAGGAGTGCAAGTCGAGTAGAAAATCGTTCGGCTATCTGTTGTGATTGCAGCTTCTCGACGTCGAACCTTCCTTATGATTGTTGGCATGCCTTTTTTGCTGCACAGAGGTGGGCTGCGAATCTTGGCTGTAACAAGATAGTGGTCCGTGTCGATGTTAGGACCTCGAAACGCACGCACAGCTAAAACACTGGAGACGTGTCTTCCGTCTATCACAACATTATAAACATTATATTAGAGGGATTAAAACAATAATCAAACTACAAATGAAATACCCACTCCAGATATACTCATTTCATTACAAGTACTTTGGGTATTTATCTGCGCTCTTTCGAGATAACATGTACCCTCATGTAAAAAATTGAATACTGCGATTTCTTTCGTCTACATGAACAAATACAAGAGTTGCAATTTTGCCTTTCTCAACTCGTTTTCGCCATATTCTCGTACTAGTTTTATCTCGAAGTGGCTCTATGCAATTGATAATGAAACTAAGTAACTTTGGAAGATAGTTGAAATATAGTAATACCGTGCTCATGTGCCTTGAGGTTGAACAAGTGTTTATCAAAATTCTAACTCCATGCGACAATTTCAGAAACTCAACAATCCGTTACATATGGTGTCATAAACTCGAGTTTACTAGTTCTTCGATGAGTTAGGAGAAAACGATAGTCACTGACTTGTGTAGTATCATAAACTCGAGTTTATTGTCTACTTGAAAATTTTGCAAAAATCACTAGTCACAAACTCGAGTTTGCTCAGAAGATCATGTTGTGTTAAAAACTAGAGTTAAGTGTCAAGGAATAAACACTAGTCAAAAGCTCATGTTGTGCCATAAATTCAAGAACCTATTGTCCGTTTGAGTATTTAACAGAAAACACCAAAACTTGTGATATATGATAAACTAGAGTTTTTTGTCTCTGATTTTGGCATTAAACACTACTCGCAAACTCGAGTTTATTGCCTATTTAAAGATGAGGTAGTAAATACTAGCCAAAAGAAAAAAAATTGTGTTATAAAGCTTCGACTGCACTGCTAAGTTGTGAGCGATAAATAAGTCATTATCAATAAAATGATCTCCCAGAAGTATGTGAGTCTCTTACTAGAACTTTACATAAAGCTCCCAACCCAAGTATACCTTTAAGATAAATACTTTAAAATTAAATTTTGATGCACAATTTTGAAAGTGTGCCTCTGTGCTTACCACCCAATATCTGACACAAAAGAATAGCAACTTATTGAGAAAAAGAACAAATAGGTAGGGATTTCCTTTATTCTACCACCCACTTTTGACACTTACACCTTTAACTACAATGAAATAGCATTTTACGACATTTCTCAATTGTGTTTATTACCAACTAACAACAATAAAAATATTACACGAAATGATAACGGTACTAAGCTGCAAACTAAAGTGATTTCTTTTCTAGTCAAACAGAAAAGTTCAACACTGCCATTGTTGGCACGCGATGACGCTGGTGACGATGATAGGGTGCATAGAAAATTTTAAATCGAAAAAGTTTTGCATACTAAAAAGTTACAACAGCAGCGCCGCACGCACACACACAAGATGGCAGGCAAACAATGACGGCGTGTGACCGGCCCAGACGCGCGCGGATGTGTTGCACGTCTAAAACTTGGAGTAGCAAATAGGAAACCAAAAGGGAGAAGGTGATAAAATAAAAGTGGGTAATTGCAAGTATTTTGTGGCAACACTGGCAAGTAACGCAACCATACATTGTCGTTTTTAGTACACAAATTGCTGCAGCGACAAAGATGATGCACAAATCGCCGAGCGATAATTTTTGTTGGGACGAAAGCAATGACTAAACTGCAAAATAAAACGCACGAAAAAAGTCAAATTGGGTTTCATTTCCAAAAACAGAGGCAAATATCACTTGATACTTGCAATTGTTGAGCACTTGCCTCGTGCTAACACCCACACACACTCAGACGTATACTTCTCGTGTTGCACACTTGCCTCCTGCTATGCTTGCCTGCCATTAGGGCGGTGGTTTTCTTGCTGCAACGATTATGCACGTCTTCTACAAACTTGCTCGGTTTATTGTTGGTGTGGTTTCTGCTGCCACTCACGTTGCTGTCACTCCTTGTTAGTCTTTCGCCGGCTTTGTGGCTGCAACAAATTGTTGTTTACCTTTAGAAATGTTGTTTGCCAGCAAAGCAAAAACAAAAATGCATAGAAAACTCACCGCCGCAATCGCTGCCACACCGAGTTGGGTATCAGTGACAAGTCAGCGCGTTGCCACATTCACACAAACACACACATCTATCAACAGCAGCAGAAGAAACCTGGCGCGGCGTAAGAAGCGCTGCGGCTTTAGTGTCAGGAAAGGAATTGTCAGCAACAAATGTTGCCTCTGTAGACCACAAATCGAGTTTCTATGCCACCTAAGTATTTCTTTTGAAACTTTTCTTCTTTACAACTCGGTATACCGTAATGTGGCTTCAGCGCGCTTACGTCTGCCAGTGGCAGCTGTGACGCTGCGCAATCTTCCGCCGACTGTTGCAGTTGTGCAAGGACTTTGCATTCATTTTTGCACCTAACTATTTCATTTCTTTCTTATTTTACATAATACCGTTGAGTAATTTTTCTCATTCGCGTCATTTTCGCTTTGTGCGCTGTGTGTTCGGAGGTGGAAGGCATGCAATTTGCAGCTTACAAAGTACGCTCGCTAACAAAAGGTGTTGATGGAGTTGTTCAAAAGTAAAGGTGTTGCAAGATGAAAGTTGCCAATGAGTGGCCTGCTTGTTACATAAGTGCGTGAGTGTCTTGAGTTTACTTTTATTTGGCTATTTAAGCTTCAGAGAAAGATTCTCTTTGGGCTTAAACAAGGAGTTCTATTCCATAGAATTGCATTAATTTCCGCAGGGTTATGATCTGGTAACATTGACAAAGCGAAAACCGTCTGATCAAATTTGACCCGGAGTGACAATAAAATAATATTTCCATAGATTGTTTAAAAAAAAGCACTAGTATCACCTTTAAAATAGGCTTCTTTCACTATACAGCCTGCTAACGATTAAATAATTTTTTTTTACATTTCCTATAAGACTGGGCTTGTTTAGTTCTTTCGGTTTCAGCTTATTTTTCCTGCGCTTTTTTTATATTCGTGCATATTTTCAAGTCTCTTTCATAAATACACGCTCGTCATTATATAGTAACTATCCTTCTTGTCGTCCTTTTCGCAAATATTCAGGTATTTTGGCACCCTTTATACCAAAAGCATTAACCAAAATCTGTTAAGTCTTTCCATGAGAGACTTTGAGATCCTTTGCTTTCTCTATGGTACTAACATGCCGATTTTTAAACAGTGTTTATTTATTAAAAGATGTAGATGGAGGACTCGCATGAGGCAATTTTTCTATGAACTTTCATCACAACCTTCACTGAATGCTTCTGAGCTATTTTAAACGATTTCATGATCATGATTCCTTCGGAAATATAAAATTTAAGCAAACTCATTGTTCCTTTTTCTATGATTAGATTCACCGGATAAATTTTGCAGTCCGGATAAGATTTGATCATATGTATTAGAGGATGTCTTTCGAACCCTACTATACTGAACTGCGCGTTTCAGTTAAGCAGAAGACATTTATGAATAATGACACAACAGTCGGCTCTGCACAGTGATACACATAGGTCCCAAACAAACATCCGAATTGACAAAGCACCTCTGGTGCCAGCTGATTAGCACTAAAATTCCACCTGCATGCCATGCCTGAGGTTAACTAATTTAGCTGGCCACCAGCTTGAGCATATTGCCACACTAACACACCGTAATTTATTAGCGGTGTTTTCCGCAAGTACTTATGACATGCTTAGAAAAATTAATATAATGAATTTAGAACACTAAGGATAGCGTCCAAAGTAAAGTGAAACAACAGGTGTAGAATAAATGAACAACAAATTGCAGCAAACAGCACACACATATATAGGAGTATAATCAAAGCGACCAGCAACCGGCGACCGGCGACCTACTGATAAGCGCACAGCGCAGCTATGTCAGCAGGAAGGTGACAATTTTAAAGTTTGCGCGGCAATGACAAACCCGCGCAACCTCATTCCGCCACACTGCCACGGCAAGCATCGGGCAGCCGCTGGTTGCCCCACCACCTACCTAATTGTTTACTCCACTTGCCGCAAAGTGCAAACACAGTGGCCACCGTGCAGTATTTACCACTTGGGCGCCGCCGCCACAGGAGTAGGTGGCCCAGACACCCGAGCACCCGTTGCCAGCTGTCACCTGTTATTTGCCAGCCACACATTTACAAGCTGCCGCTGCGACGTGGTGGTGATACTCATAGACTGTCTCCACACTGTAGATGTCGAGGACTACATCCCCTTTGCGCTTCCGATTGCCTCCATATCCCGCTCTTCTGGTGTTGGCGCGTTGAATCGTGTGGCGAATGGCGTGCCAACAATTAGTTTCAAAGCAAACTTTTTCTTCGACCCCCCGCTTCCTCCTCACTACTCAGGTGCAAGTGCACTGCAATTGCGGTGGCAATTGTTGCGGCTTCGATGTGCTTGCTACCCCTTTCTTGCTTAGCGCTGGTGTTCTGACGCGCGCCCTTCGTTGCCACCTTTCGTGCGCGTTGGCAGTTTTTCATTGTTGATTCTCCACTTTGTTATTTGCCTTTATACTAAATCGCTATTTTTACCCCACAGCCAATTCTTTCGCTGTTTTCCTTTCGTTTTCCCCCTCGCACTCCGCCTGTGTGCCGCTGCGCGTTGTTAGCTTGGTTTACCTACAAATTTCAACTGTCATGTCATCTGGAATTTATGTTGGTTTTTGTGATCAGCGCCATCGGTTGGTCGGCTCCGTGGTTATTTCTTATAGAAACTGCGCGCCATTGCCAGCGTTCGCTGTATTTGTTTATGTGTGTGTGTGTGTAGTGCGCAGCCTTATCTGAACATAGCCAACCTGCTGTTTGGCGAGGTAGCAGCTACTGAGCAGGCAGTCAGCAATCAGCAGCAACTTCGCAGTCCTATATAATTTTCGTTGCTGCTTTTCTTACTCAACGCAAGTACACACATAGGCACACACACACAATTGCAAACACACATTAAATGGCATGCCAGTGTCGTGTTTTGTTCCGTGCGACTATGTTTTCCGACAATTTTTCATTTCAGCTGCCAGCTGTGGCATTCAACACCAGAGCACTTTGTGCGGTGTTGCTGTCGCTGTTAACGTATTTTTCATTGTTGGTGTTAGTGGCGCATTTCCGTATGCGATATTATTCCTTGTCACCATCAATGAGTTGCTTCCGCTGATATGCGTTAGCTGGATGGCATAAATGTGCCTGTGAGTATGTGTTAGTGCATGGCGAAATGCTCGTGCTGGCGCTTGCGGCATCACCTATTTTCACAAAAGAATAAAAAAGTGAGAAAACAAATACAATTTGTACTAGTTCCACTTTCGCTGAATTCGATCTGCTTTCTAGTTTATCAGCATACACTGACTCACACACACATACGGAGCGCAGATCTGCAATATCCGGTTCCATTTGCTCTTTTTCTGATTTCACTTCCACCGCCAATTCGTCATGAAATATTTACCTGCTGACAAATGTGTCATTGCTTAGTGTTGTAGAAAGCGCAAAAAACAACAAAAACAACAACTGCCATGTGAACTGTTGCATTGCGTTCTCGACTTCGCGTCCGTGCACTCATTGTCTATCACATATTGTTGGCAATTCGATCTACGATTCTTACAGGGATTACGGTGCCGACTCCTCTGCGCCTTCACCGTGAGTATGCCTATTTGCTTTGCTGGTAGTTTTGCCACATATTGGCGCTCGTTATGTTTGCTGTAAATTAAGTCGTACAAGCAACAGCGAGGTGTTTGTGTGCGAGTCAACGAGGTTGTGTGGAAAAGAGACAGAGGTAACGAGTAATAAAGGTTCTGTAGTACACTGTAGATAATACTACTTTATTTGATGCGGTCGTCACTCTTAAGTTGCATTAATTGATTTACTGGAAGTTTGACATCAATACCGTATAAACTCAAAACTACTAATTTCTAAAAGAAAAAAAATCGAAAACACTAAATTTATGAAAAATTTATATATTCTGAGTGGCCGACATTTTGTTAAGTATTTTTTTTTTTTTTAATTTTGTTGGTTCATGCCATAATGACACTTGTTCTAAGTAAGATTCGTCCAGAATTTTCCAATGGTTCGAATAATTACAAAAAATCTTTTCTGTTTTCGTTTGATTTATCTTTTAAAATATGATTAAAAAAAGATGCTCAAATGGATGGTAAAAATATAGAAATATAGAGAGCTTGCTTAAGCAAAAGATCACTGAGAACGAAAAAAATTAATCACATCTACAGATTTCTGTACACTGCTGTTATAAATTTTATTGTCCACGTCCCAGCGTTGTTTACTAGAAAGGTGATATTATATTGGGATTTCATTGGATTATTACTTCTATTTTATCAGCTTATCCTGTTAGGAAAACTAAGGAATAATTTTAATCGATTTTAGTTAATGGCTTATGACCTAAGAGGTATCTAGGATGAACCTATTTAGTTATCTCCACACTTTACAAAGTAGGAACAGTTAACGTTTTGTATTTTTTGTTATTAGTAGTTATTAGATATCATTTTCAGGAGAAAGTCTTGTATCAAAATTATATTAATTCCGGGTAGTCAAGCTAACTCTTTTGGAAATGGAGCGTTGTATAGTTTAAGGCCCACCTGCTTCAAGTGTTCTTCACTGCTATTCTAATATAGAGATATTTAGGTGTTTTTCTAATTTCTTTTCGTCAGCATCTTGACTTCTGGAAAGTGTACTTGGAGGCTTCACACCACGCTGTCCACACTGTTCTTATCGTTTATGTTATAAGTTGAGCTAATTTATGGATTTTTAGTGTTATTTACCTTCGTTTTCTTTATATAAAATTACTTACACATAGTTTGAATATTATTTCTTAAGATGAAATTAAACCTCCGTCGTCTAACTAGGCATAGATTTCTAGCATAACGAAAAGCCAATTGAACTAATATCCGAGTCGAGTTTCCAATAAATTGTTTAGGGTACTGCCGACCTGAACCTTTCGGTAAATTTTTCTTACAATATTTACCTACTGTTTTCTCTACCTGAACTAGGTTGCCATCTCGTCAAGGAATTCTCAAGTGGTGTACTCTTTTTGCATTCTCATTAAATTTCATGAAACATTTCAGTGCACACTGAATAAATATTTACGCAAATGAACTTAAAGTAAGCTTATTTGTGAGCATTTGTGTATGTGTGGGCACACATGCGCACATAAATAGGTAAATAGTAGTAGATGCAAACTTAAAGGAAAAATAAAATAAAATTCGAGAAAGCTTGTTAGGAGACCCTACGGTGACAGCGCTTGAGTAAACATTGCGACAGTTGAGGCAGCTAGAAACGTTGCTGTCAGCCAGCGCACTCAACCACTGGCACAAGCACACACACACTTGCACACCAACTCACTTTGTCTGCCGGTGCAATAATTCCGTTGAATTTGTCGGAATTGTGCAAGCGTGTGCGCACACTACTCTTGAGTGACACAAGAATTTCCGCAATTAACGGTGACAATCATTCGAAAATAGCTGCTGATTGGCTTACTGACTGTCTAACTGACTTTATAAGTTAATTTCACTTCGAGTGGTTGATCAACTCGATGACATATTGACAAATGCTGGCGCTTGTAGTGGTGCACACTCCCTGAGCTGATGGTTAAGTCGAAAGTTCGTTTTTGATTTGCTTGGTAATTTTAAATATTTTTTTTTGTGGTAAATGCACTCATGTATTAGAAAAGTTTTAGGAAATCATTTTTTAAAGTCAATAGGTAATGTGATTTGTGTTTCCAAATTTAATACAACAATAACACATACAAGTTTTTTCCTACAGATTTTTAAGTTGCCGAACTCAAGTTTGTCTGCAGCACTTGCTCAGCTATTCATAGCCTTAAACTTTATGCTACCCGAGTTCGCTTTCAGATTTCGCTTCGTATGAAATATCGTCTAGCAACTTTTCCATTTAAAGTGATTTACTGCTTCCCCACCTGTGTATGTTTTGTGGTTGTTACCTTATGTTGCATTAATTATTCATGCAAAGAAATCAATCAATATCAATTTGTCGATCCAAATTACATGATCACACACACACATACATGTATTTGCCATTGCCAACCGACACTGATACTGGTGGCGCGTGCTGGAATCTGTTTATTTTCGAACAATGTGGCTTGAAATAAATCTGGAAGCCTAGTGACGGCAGGATGAAAATAGCAAACCGCGCATATGTGCACATGTTCGTAATTGGTGTGGTGGATTAGTCAATATTTCGTGAGTTGTCCAAATTAGAATGTAAAATTGTAAGTGACATGAGGTAATTTGTGTGCGAGAACAGCAGAGTCAAGGATTTTAAGTAACAGCAGCCGTAATTAGTGACAAGCTGAATGAACCATAAATACAATTTGAAATGTTGTACAGTGTTGAGTGCAAGATTTGTAAGAAAATATGATTTATTTCAAAATAAATAAAATTTAAATAAATAATAATAATAACAAGTAAGGAAGGGCTAAGTTCGGGTGTCACCGAACATTTTATACTCTCGCATGATAAAGTGATAATCGAGATTTCATTATACGTCATTTACATATTTTTCAAATACCGTATTTTTGTAAAGTTTTATTCCGCTATCATTATTGGTTCCTAATGTATGTACTATATATTACACAGAGAAGGCATCAGATGGAATTCAAAATAGCGTTATGTTGGAAGAAGGCGTGGTTGTGAACCGATTTCACCTATATTTCGTACATGCCATCAGGGTGTTAAGAAAATATTATATACCGAATTTCATTGAAATCGGTAGAGTAGTTCCTGAGATATGGTTTTTGGTCCATAAGTGGGCGAGGCCACGCCCATTTTCAATTTTTAAAAAAAGCCTGGGTGCAGCTTCCTTCTGCAATTTCTTCCGTAAAATTTAGTGTTTCTGACGTTTTTTGTTAGTCCGTTAACGCACTTTTAGTGATTTTCAACATAGCCTTTGTATGGGAGGTGGGCGTGGTTAATATCCGATTTCTTCCATTTTTGAACTGTATATGGAAATGCCTAAAGAAAACGACTCTGTAGAGTTTGGTTGGCATAGCTATAGTAGTTTCCGAGATAGGTACAAAAAACTTAGTAGGGGGCGGGGCCACGCCCACTTTTCCAAAAAAATTGCGTCCAAATATGCCCTCCCTAATGCGATCCCTTGTGCCAAATTTCACTTTGATATCTTTATTTATGGCTTAGTTATGACACTTTATAGGTTTTCGGTTTCCGCCATTTTGTGGGCGTGGCAGTGGGCCGATTTTGCCCGTCTTCGAACTTAACCTTCTTATGGAGCCAAGGAATACGTGTACCAAGTTTCATCATGATATCTAAATTTTTACTCAAGTTACAGCTTGCACGGACGGACGGACAGACGGACTGACGGACAGACAGACATCCGGATTTCGACCCTACTCGTCGCCCTGATCACTTTGGTATATATAACCCTATATCTGACTCTTTTAGTTTTAGGACTTACAAACAACCGTTATGTGAACAAAACTATAATACTCTCCTTAGCAACATTGTTGCGAGAGTATAAAAAGCAAATAAATCTTTGGAAAGTGCAAATGTGGCAACTGCACTTTGCTCCAGATTATTTCAGTGAAAAACTAAAAATATATCTATTTAGCTTATATTTTGACGCATTTATGAAAAGAAAAGTAGAAATGCAGCGAAATAATTTTAAAGATATATTTATTTTTTTTTAAGTCGAGTTTTAAATCATCAAGAATGTGCTTAAGCGCAGAAAAAACTGCTGTTGAAAAATCCTAAAATCTTAGAAAAGGAAAAAGTGCAACAACTTTGCCTACTTTAAGGCGCATGCAGGGAAAAAAATGATGAAAAACTTAAATATGAGAGAATTGATACAAAAGAGAAGACCAGAAAAATAATTAGACATTCAGTTTGAAGTCAAATGAATACTTTCACAAACGAGGTTATTACTTTAACAAGTAAGAAAGAGCTAAGTTCGCTTATAACCGAACATTTCGTACTCTTGCCAGAATTAAGGCCAAGGCAGTACCTTCAGGTACATAAGGCATGTTAGTTATATGTTGTTTAGGGCGAGTCTTCACACGATTTTATTCATTATATGCAAATTGGTGTTTTGTGGGTGCAAGAAACCAGCATACCCAGTTTTATAAGATAACTTCAATAATTACAAATCAACTTTTACTCAAGTTACAGCTCTCACAGAAAGACGGACGGACGGACAGACAGATAATTACCCGTATTTCGACTCGTCTTGTCATATATTAGATTGTCAAATATCACCCTTAGCGCTACAGAGCTCGTATCTGGCAATACTACACATATTTGAAAGGTCTTCACATAACCTACAAAACGACGCTATACATGATTAGTTTAGATATTGCGTTCAACAGTTATAAACGCGAATAACGCCGAAATTCGAGCTACTTTAAAGTTTTCCTTCGTTAAAGGCAAATCCACTAGAAAAAAGTTCCGTGAGATTAATGGTGTTTTGGGAGATGGTACTCTATCACTTCGAACTGCGGACGAATGGCTTAAACGATTCAAAGCGGGTGAAAACGACACCACAGATAAGCCAGCCGGCGGAAGACCTGTGACGACGAATACCGATCAAATCATGGAAAACATCGAATTAGACCGGCATGTGTCATCTCGTGACGTGGCGCAGAAGATGGGAGTTAGTCACCAAAGCATTTTAAACCATCTGCAGAAGGCTGGATACACAAAAAAGCTTGATTTTTGGGTGCCACATGATTTGACACAAAAAAACCTTCTAGACCGAATCTGCTGAAACGGAACGAACTGGACCCTTTTTGAAGCGGATGGTGACTGGCAACGAAAAATGGATCACATACGACAATATCAAGCGAAAACGGTCGTGGTCGAAGGCCGGTGAATCGTCCCAATCAGTGGCCAAGCCGAGATTGACGCTTAATTCTACCATCTACTGCGAACAACTGGACCGCTTGAAGTCGGCGATCGACCAGAAGATTATTGAATGAAACGGCGCATATTTGAACTAAGTCCGATCACCCTAACACTTTTCATAAAGC
This sequence comes from Bactrocera neohumeralis, assembly GCF_024586455.1. Lineage (NCBI taxonomy): Eukaryota > Metazoa > Arthropoda > Insecta > Diptera > Tephritidae > Bactrocera > Bactrocera neohumeralis. The sequence continues at coordinate 2,682,308 of NC_065923.1, forward strand.
ATTGGGTCATATATCGATATCAATTAGCTTAGGTGACTGTTAATTGAACAACATGTTGCGTCCGCGGTACCAACAGATGAGCAGTTTCTTGGGAAGGAAATGTCAAATGCAAAATTTCAGTGGAATATCTCAAAAAAGTAGCAACTAATTCGCATACATATGGTACAAATGGACAGACGAACGGTCTCTCTGTCTGGGTATTACAAACTTTGTGGAAAACTAATTATACTCTTTTCAGGTTACAAAAATTCAAAGGAACTTAAAAAATAGAGATACTCAAGCTCTAAATATTTCGTAAATAAATCGATTTAAGTTCTGATTAAAACAAATTCTCTTTATTACATACCACTTTTACATAAAATTTTGGAAGTCAGTATATCATCTGTAGTGCTTATTTATACCAACATTATCAAAGGCTTATCATACTCCTTAGCAGCTTGGCGAATTTACTACAAATAAATATGCAATTTTCTCAAATGTAACGCACAAACTGCGACGCAGCCAATAAAAGCGGCAAACGCTTCTGCCTTCAAGTCACGTATACGCCCAGGCGCCTTGAAGCATACTCTTCTCCATTAATCACACAGCACTGTGAAGTCTGATAATGATGTTGGCGTTAGCACGTGCTTACAAGCATGTTGAAAATGGCTTATAAAATTATAACAAACCGCATAAGTTAATATATAAACGATTTAATTAGTTGATAATTACATCAGCGAGCGGGAAGAGTGGAAAGCAAGCAGCGATACAAACGAAAAATAGATAATTGTTTGCTTTGAAACTATATTTTACTGATATCTAGGTGTGTATGTGTGTGCGTGTGTGCGTGTGAGACAACTTTTCGCTAGCAACTTCAAACTGAACCGGAAGCTGTCTTGTTATTGTTATGAAGTGTGAACGTTGCAAATAAGTGCTACTCAAAACATCAATGCCGCTGGATGTTTACGCCATTGTTGTTGTTGTTGTTTGAACTTACAACCAAGTGCGCTGATAATATTTGCAAATAGCAAAGTTGTGTAAAGTAGGTGAAATTTAGCTGTTCAATGCAAATAAGCATGACGGCGCTGCAAGTGTATGCATGAGGGTGGGAGTGCGTGTTTTTGCGAGCCATAAAGTGGCATATGTATTTCATGTGATCACAGATGCACACGCAATTATGCTAAAATAATTTGGAGAAACACGCACACACACATACACTCTTAGAGCTATTCATGAGCGCAAACTTTTGCGGCAACCAAAAATCACACACACTTACACACATACGGAGCCAGCTGCTGCCGAAAATTTTCTTCACGCGCACACCGAAATTCACATGAATCTCTTACGCCTCGCCACACCGCAGAATTTGCGAAAATTAACATTTGCTTCAGCGTAAATTGACGCAATAAAATGTAAATATGTTAATTCCAAAGTTGTCGGCAACATTAGGCTGCAACGCCATGCTGCTGAATTTAGAGAGCGAGCGTCTATGATGACGGTGTGTCAGTCCGGAAATTCTAATTCAGTTGCGCTGTGCGCATGTATGTGTGTCGCTCTTTGATATTTTCTTATTAAATATTTGCCAGTCAATTAAAAGATAATTTTCACATTTGTGAGAAAACCCGCAGCTATAGCAAAAGGGAGAGCATTAGCAAGCGAGAGAGAATGAAAAGGAGCAGAGGAGATGGGGGTAGAATGAGAAAACGGTGGAAAATGGAATAAAGAAAGATGTGGCAGTTATTGTTGCGACTATAATTGCTTAGTATATATGTATATAATCATATGCGCTGTAAACATTCCACTTATGATTATGTTTGGTGGCTCTGTGAGAATAATATTTGCAATCTTATATGTAGATCATATATCTTTTTTTAGTTAAGAGAACTTGGAAGTATCATAGAATTAGCGATAGGTATTCAATACAATCGACATAGAGAATATTATAATAAAGCGCCTTAGTATGTGTAAAGTCATCGATGATAGTAATTAGTTTTACTTTTAAAAAAATGCATTACTCTTGCACCACAATTATTTTTATTTCTGAGAGATTTCGTCCAAAAATTGTCAAACGAATTGGGTTATATATTTTGCATTTTATTGTTTACTTAATCTTGTTGAAAGTGCATATGCACGTGCTGAGTGCCATACAATCCGTTTGTGGCATGCTAATCCTTGCGCCATTGCGCTACCTCTGCGCCACAAGTACTAGTGGCAATGGCACAGCTTTTGCACAAAAGACTTTGCAAGTCAGCGTCAGCCTAGTGCTTAAAAGCAAAGAAAACAAAAAAACAACAACTACTTACTGCAAGGATATAAGTTATCCTTGAAATAGTTGCTTAGCACCGAGCAAGCAACATCAGCAGAAGCCGTCACAGAACTTTCGCACTCAAAGTAGCTAAGAAGGCATGCTAAAGCTTACACTCGAGCGCTGCGCAGTGCAACAAAAAAACACAACAACAATAGCAACAAGGGCGAGCATTACATGTTAGGAACGCAAGGCGAGCGCACATGACGACGGAAAGCAGAAAGAGAGAGGAAAAAAGGAAAATGCGAGTACACCGCAACCAGCAATCATTGTGAACCGGCACTCAAGTTTGAGTTGAAAGCGGAAACTTTCGTGTTAAAACTAAAAGTATAATACAATGCAACTAACCCTTAAGCTTTACAGGTGCTAAGATAAATACGCGGCGCATGCCAAGCGGCGGGTGGTGGTGAGGAAAGGAAGTGAAGCAATGCTGGTTAGCTAAGACCAGAAACTTCTGCTGGCGTCGCTAAGAAATTTGCAAGAAACTGTGAGACGCACATACACACATACATGAATAGATGTGTGGGTGTGTGTGGGCTCCTTCATGCATATTGCATGCTCAAGCGCAATTACAATACACCCCCAACTGACAGCGGTTGGTAAATCTAGTGTGTGTGTGTAATGCAATCCCAAGTGCATACGAGCATTTTCTTAGCGCGCAACAACAAAAATGTTCAAAGACAAGCAAGAACGGTTTGGCCAGTGACTTAAGTCAAACTTCAAAAGGTTACATGTGATACGCCGCATATATGTGTATGTGTATTGCTAATGCTTTTGTTGTAGCGGACACTAAGTACGCTTTACGACTCCACTGTGAGCGCTGTCAATATGCACATATATATATATATATATGTATATATATATGTGCATAAGATATTTTAATACACACGTTTGTTACTCAGTTTTGCATCGGCGCATGTGTGTGTGAGTTTGTGCTTCACTTATGCAAATTCCACCAGCGCACTTTTACACGACATTTGAGTCGTAAATTTCCATACAAGCTAACAACTGCAAGCGTATACAATTCAGAATAGCTGGAATGCAAATTATTATTGGGTATCTTTGTGTGAGTGCGTGCGCGGGTGCATGTGGTGTTTGGGAGCTGGCGATATTGCTGAAGAATATGGTGACTGCAAGAAGAGAAATACTAGATACTGTTATAACAAGCAACAAGCGACTTGTGTCAATGTAATGCCGTTGTTTCGAATACGGTTCGAAAAATAATAAGGTTATAAGTTGAATTACCAGCTTTCAATCATATACACATGCGAATGTGAGTAAAATGTAATACTAATGGTATGTTGCTGGAAATTATTTTTTCTGATTATGTATTTTCTTGACTCAGAATCAGTGTGGGTACTCCTTATACTAATAGTGGTAACAGAAGGTATTTAATCCCAGGGAACTCTAATGCGCTGTCCAAGGTCTCCTTAAGCCTAAACTTTGGACATCTTGTTCGAATAATTATCTCTTCTCATAATCATAATCATAAATTAGGTTATTGAAAATACTCACAAAGCCAATGAGAAGTTACCTCAATATCAATAAGAAGGATAACGATGGTTTTGAAGCCTTAGCTCTTACGGCCAGTGCCTGTAGAGTCCAACTACTTAAGCAAGAAAGGGTCAATAAACCTCTGTTCGATATCTAAGAGTATCAAAATTAATATATAAAAGGCTTGAGGTATTGTAATGATTACCACAAGGTCTTCGAACGAGTGTGAATCCGACTTGAATGCTGGCTACATTTATTCACTCAAGGAAATGAGCAACAATATAAAATTTAATTTCGGGTTTTCGTGACGTTTTTAAAACTTTAGTTGAAATTTTATATAACATAATAAATGTTGAACTTTTTAGTGTGAACTCTGTTCTATGACCCCTTCTACTAAACATTCGAGCTAAAGTATGTCTGCGATACCCCACCATTCTCCTGTACTTTAAAGCCTTCAATGATACAAACTTGACTGCCACACGCTACGCTTTAAGTCTAGCTAAGTCTAGCACTTGCCCACTGAGAATATTCGAAATTGCCACACAACTTTCAAACTCGCCAAAACATTGTTGCCTTACAAAGAGAGATTTGTTCCCCGAAGCATAATCACATAAGGGCACATATAAGCCTGAACATTTGTGGCTCGTCAATTCCAACTAATTGAATGGAAAATGTTAAAACACACAAATGTTGTGGTTGTACGACTGTCATACAGCTTTTCGACAACTATATGGGGAATTACTAAATCCCGGTTGCCAGCATTAGAACTGGCTGGATTAGGCTGTTAGCGAAATTATTGGCACCAAATTGGTTATGCTTATCTTAGTTTGGAGATGTTAGAGATAACGGTATAGAGTGTTATTATTTATTGTCAGTAACTGAAAGTATGAATGTAAGGATATGTAATCTTGAGTTCTCGTAGACCAAGTGTACCTTTTTGGTTAGTTTGGTTATATTTTCTTCTTCTCTTCTTAATTGGCGTAGACACCGCTTACGCGATTATAGCCGAGTTAACAACAGGCGCCAGTCGTTTCTTCTTTTCGCTACGTGGCGCCAATTGGATATTCCAAGCGAAGCCAGGTCCTTCTCCACCTGGTCATTCCAACGGAGTAGAGGTCTTCCTCTTCCTCTGCTTCCCCCGGCGGGTACTGCGTCGAATACTTTCAGAGCTGGAGTGTTTTCATCCATCCGGACAACATGACCTAGCCAGCGTAGCCGCTGTCTTTTAATTCGCTGAACTATGTCAATGTCGTCGTATATCTCGAACAGCTCATCGTTCCATCGAACGCGATATTCGCCGTGGCCAATGCGCAAAGGACCATAAATCTTTCGCAGAATTTTTCTCTCGAAAACTCGTAACGTCGACTGATCGGTTGCCGTCATCGCCCAAGCCTCTGCACCATATAGCAGGACGGGAATTATGAGCGACTTATAGAGTTTAGTTTTTGTTCGTCGAGAGAGGACTTTACTTTTCAATTGCCTACTCAGTCCGAAGTAGCACCTGTTGGCAAGAGCAATCCTGCGTTGAATTTCCAGGCTGACATTGTTGGTGGTGTTTACACTGGTTCCCAAATATACGAAATTATCTACAACTTCAAAGTTATGACTGTCAACAGTGACGTGAGTGCCAAGTCGCGGGTGCGACGACTGTTTGTTTGATGACAGGAGATATTTCGTTTTGCCCTCGTTCACTGCCAGACCCATTTTCTGTGCTTCCTTGTCCAGTCTGTAGAAAGCAGAACTAACGGCGCGGGTGTTGAGGCCGATGATATCAATATCATCTGGTCGGTTGTTGATTTGCCATGTCTAAAGCCGCACTGATAAGGTCCAATCAGTTTGTTGACGGTGGGCTTTAATCTTTCACACAATACGCTCGATAGAACCTTATATGCGATGTTGAGGAGGCTTATCCCACGGTAGTTGGCGCAGATTGTGGGGTCTCCTTTTTTATGGATTGGGCATAGCACACTTAAATTCCAATCGTTGGGCATGCTTTCGTCCGACCATATTTTACAAAGAAGCTGATGCATGCTCCTATCAGTTCTTCGCCGCCGTGTTTGAATAGCTCGGCCGGTAATCCATCGGCCCCCGCCGCTTTGTTGTTCTTCAGGCGGGTAATTGCTATTCGAACTTCTTCATGGTCGGGCAATGGGACGTCTGCTCCATCGTCATCGATTGGGGAATCGGGTTCTCCTTCTCCTGGCGTTGTGCATTCACTGCCATTCAGCAGGCTGGGGAAGTGTTCCCTCCATAATTTAAGTATGCTCTGGGCATCAGTGACTAGATCACCTTTGGGGGTTCTACAAGAGTATGCTCCGGTCTTGAAACCTTCTGTAAGCCGCCGAATTTTTTCGTAGAATTTTCGAGCATTACCCCTGTCGGCCAGCTTATCAAGCTCTTCGTACTCACGCATTTCGGCTTCTTCCTTCTTCTGTCTGCAAATGCGTCTTGCTTCCCTTTTCAACTCTCGGTATCTATCCCATCCCGCACGTGTTGTTGTCGATCGTAACGTTGCGAGGTAGGCAGTCTGTTTTCTCTCCGCTGCGACACGGCACTCTCCGTCGTACCAGCTGTTCTTTTGCTCTTTCCGAAAACCAATGGTTTCGGTTGCAGCTGTACGTAAGGAATTTGAAATGCCGTCCCACAGTTCCCTTATACCGAGTTGTTGACTAGTGCTCTCAGAGAGCAGGAGTGCAAGCCGAGTAGAAAATCGTTCGGCTGTCTGTTGTGATTGCAGCTTCTCGACGTCGAACCTTCCTTGTGTTTGTTGGCGTGCGTTTTTTACTGCACAGAGGCGGGTGCGAATCTTGGCTGCAACAAGATAGTGGTCCGAGTCGATGTTAGGACCTCGGAGCGCACGCACATCTAAAACACTGGAGACGTGTCTTCCGTCTATCACAACATTATCGATCTGAGTGGTGGTTTTTCGATCCGGAGACAGCCAGGTGGTTTGATGAATCTTTTTATGCTGGAATCTAGTACTACAGATAACCATATTTCGGGCCCCGGCGAAGTCAATCAGCCTCCACCCATTTGGGGATGTTTCGTCGTGGAGGCTGAATTTACCGACCGTAGGGCCAAATATACCTTCTTTGCCCACCCTGGCGTTAAAGTCGCCAAGCACTATTTTGACATCGTGGCGGGGGCAGCTCTCATAAGCGCGCTCCAAGCGCTCATAGAAGGCATCTTTGGTCACATCGTCCTTCTCTTCTGTCGGGGCGTGGGCGCAAATTAGCGATATGTTGAAGAACCTCGCTTTGATGCGGATTGTGGCTAGACGTTCAATCACCGGAGTGAATGATAGTACTCGGCGACGGAGTCTCTCTCCCACCACGAATCCCACACCAAACTTGCACTCCTTTATATGGCCACTGTAGTAAATGTCACAAGGACCTACTCGTCTCTGTCCTTGTCCCGTCCATCGCATTTCTTGGACGGCGGTGATGTCAGCCTTTATTTTCACGAGGACATCAACCTGCTGGGCAGCGGCACCTTCCCAATTAAGGGACCGGACATTCCAGGTGCATGCCCTGATATCGTTGTCCTTATTTCGTTTGCCATGGTCGTCATCAAAAGAGGGGTTTCTCATCCGAGGCTGTTTGTCGTTTTTCATTGGGGTAGGCTTTTTACGTGGCGGGTCCCAAACCCAGCGCACAACCCTATGCAGGGGATGTTTCGCCTTCTCACTTTAGCTCACCTTCGAACGGATGTTCTTAGGATACCCAGAGGATACTTGGTCAAAGACCGGAAGTCGTGAGCTGCTTGAGCCAAATGTAAAAGAATCGTTTCTGGCCACTCCCAAGTGAATGGCGATCAGAGAACTTTCCTCACTTGCGTGAACTTCTACATCCTCCTGGTTATATTTTACTCAATAAAATTATCTGAAATGAGAATTAATCTGCATTTATTCAATATTATATTTGACGTTTATACTGTAGTTTGACGGTTTTAAACAAGATATTTTGAAACTAGCCTGAAACTAGTTTAATACTAGTCCATATTGTCATATTTGATACTTATATTCCATTTATAAAATGTCTGTGTCTTTTCATAACTAATTACTTAATACTGGAATTGAAACTAGTTCGTAACTAGTTGGTGACCAGACTGTAATCTGGCTGTTTGCCTGAGTGTACAGCTGTTATGATTCTGATAGATTTTACTCAAAATTTGCGACACAACGGCATGCAAATCTTCAACCAAATAACTTTCTGCGGTTTTTGCTACAATGGAGGTGGTGCGTGTATTTGTAGCTTAGTACGGTTGTAACATAGTTGTTAGCGGATTTACCATGCGCTAAAAATGCCGCAATTATCCATAACTCTCATAACTGCAATTTTCTGAGCAACACTCAGTGCGCTCACTCTCTACACTGACTTTCTTATTCCTTTTATGCCATTATACATAATACACCTATAGCCATCTACAGCCATCATAGCTGCCATCACAGCTAAGTATCTCCGTAGGCATTAAGGCATTACGGCTTTCTCTATCTCATAGCGGCATTTGTGCTACACAATAAGCGCGCTGCTACGGCGTGCTGCCTGCGGCTTCGCCAGCGCCTAGCCATCGTCTCATTACTAAAGCCATTTGCAGCCATTATCGCGTCGTAGTATTACACCACAGCGGCAACATATGGTGTTATTTGTTCTTGTCTTGATTTTGCCGCGCCTCACGCTGCGCTGCTTATTCCATTGTTGATAATTACGCATTTCAATTATTCACTTACTGTGTGGCACAAGTTGCGAGCGTCGACTGTCGAATTGACTGTCTTGTTTCTAGCCATCCACATCGCTTAGCATGCACGCCAAACACTAAACGTAATATGTAATAATTGAAATATTTTATAATTTATATTTATTCATTTTCTAGTTTCAACTTTTGCGAAATTTTGTTTACCAACAACTTTGTGCGCTCTCTTTTGTGGCGCATAGTTTTTGCGGTGATGAAAAGTTTTAATTAGCATTTTGTGCTAGTCTAGCGAGACACATAAAAACTACACAACAAATAAGCGAACATGAATAATTAAAGCAACAAAGCGTGCAGCATGCAAAATACAATCAGTCATGCATGTACGTATAAGCAAAAAGGACATAAGTTGATAATAGATAATTATGTGTGTTTGTAGTTTGCACACTCATGCATTGGAATTATGGCCGTAGTGGTAGTCTGCCGTTGGAATTTTGCTCATTAATTTATTATATTGGAGCTCAGCTGAGTTAACTTTGCGATTCTAATATTTCATCGGGGCGTCAAAATTTGCTAAAAGGACTTCAAAATGTGAGAGAAATTTTTACAAATAAAAAATAAACTGTTTTGAAGCTTAATATAAAATACATATGGCAACGTCACAAAAAACTAGTATTTAATTAATTTTAGTGTTAACTTCGCTTTTTAAAACAAAACAATGGGTTTTCTAGTTCGAAAAAAAAATTATATTGTTCAAAAAATTGTTATCAAGTTAAATTTTTTTGAATTTTTCTTTCAATTTTGGAAAACATAATATTGTTTTATGAAAAAAAAGAAAGATTAGGGTTTTATTAAATTTAAGATTTTAATAATCTTCTGATTTTAACATCCATTTTCGAAAACTTACCAATAATATTCAGTTTTAATATGTTACTAAGCGTCAAAGTTTTTAAATTTTTTTTTAATTTCGGATAAAACATTATTTAATAAAAAAAATTTATATTTTTATTGTACGTCAGATTCGCAGTATGTTTTCCAATTTCCATTCTTTATCCGAAATATAAAGAAACAAATTTTTGGCAACCCTAAAAATTATTATTTTTTAAGTTAATGCTTTTCCAATATCATCATGTCATTATATTTCTACATAGAATTTAAACTTTTAGTTGCTGTACTCTTCATTCAGTGTTGCCACCATGAGAAAAGCAATATATATTAAACTGCTTAAAATAAGTACCAAACTTTTTCAGCTGAAGATGGTAGACAACATACGGAACATAATAAATATTTCTAGATATTATTTTTAACCGAAATGGCAACTCTAAAAATGTTTTCTTAGCAATTCGTACATATTGAAATTTATTTTTTAGTTAATTGGTAACCCTTCAATACTTTTCGGGAACAAAAGAACGAAATATTCTTTATTTTGCAATTCTTTATAAATTCACGGTAAGAGCCACTCTTCTTTAGTTAAAACGACAACATAAATCAAAATTGAGATCATTTCTAAGTATTATTTTAATATAAGTGCAACACTGCAATATTTAGAAATAGTAATTAAAATAAAATTGAATTTTACTCTAAAAATAATAATTTAAGTAATTTCTTTTATAGATGTTTATACACAATTCAATCAGTTTTTTTTTATTGATTGGCAACTCTAAAGTAATTTTCAAATATTAGAGCAAGAAATATGTTTCCTTTTTACTAATTTTTACTTATTAACCTTATAATTGCCAAATATCATTTTGTTGTGATTCAAATTAACTAGCAACCCTAATGTTAACAACCATATAGTGGCAGCATATTTTCGCATATTGATGTTGGCAAGCACTGAAGAGAAGAGAAGCAAATACATACTCGTATATGCATATTTAGATAAAAAAATTTTTCATAGGTCGTTTACCTTTTCATAGTTTGCAAATTTGTGTACAAACACATGAGCATAGGATGTTAAAGTTTGCAGCTGTTAACGGTTCAGCAGTCATCAAACTTTTATGGTTTGGATAACCGCAGCAGCCGAAGGCAAAAGCTTTACCGACCCTTAGCAAATAATAATAAAATATTTTATTAAAATTTTAAATAAATGAACTTAAATATTTTTCCTAAATAAAAGTTATTGCAAAAAAATAGTAATTAACTATTGGAGAAAGAAACTTTTTGTAAGCTTATTAACTCAAAGTGCAGCTTTTTGTATTAAAAGCATATTTTTTAAGTTTGAATATCTTCTTTTAAGTAAGAAGTATAAATTTGTCGAATAATAATTCACGCTAAAAAGTGTTAGTTATGAGTTAATAAAGCTTCTTAGGTTGCAGCACATTTATAAATATGCTCAATTGTATCTCAGTTTTTAAGATATTGATTTGAAATTTTGCACACGTCTTTTTCTCCTCAAGAAGCTGCTCATTTGTTGGACTCACCGATATTAAACCTCCAAAAAATATAGGTGTCATACAAACTGAATATTGAATTCAATGGCTTATATTAAAATACTTTGACGAGATATCTTCGCGAAATTTGGCATGGGTTACTGATTTAAGCAAAGGTGCAATCCTAGAAGAAATTGGTTTGATCGGACCACAAGAGCATATAGCCGCTAGGCAAAGTGATCAACCAAACTCAATTGCTTGTATGAAAAAGTTAGTTTTTTGACAAAATATTTTACAAAATTTGACATCAATTATTATCAGAAGCAACGATGTAATCTGCGAAGAAATTTTTCACATCGGACCGGTATGGCATAGAGCTTCCATACAGGCTATTCGATAAAAATCCGGTCTTTGAATGGAAAACTTCTTTATTCGATGAGATATCTTTACGAAATTTGGCACAAAAGTAACGGTACAATATGCGAAAAACTGTTCAGTTCATATATGTAGCTCCCATATAAACTGAACGATTAAAATCGAGTTTTTGTGAGAAGTCTTTCATATTTGTGAAGGATATTCTGGCTACGGAGCAACCAACTTTAACGTGTTTTTTTTGTTATCAAAAAGAACGTTTATTTTTCTCCTGTAGAAAAGAAAGTAATTATCACTCCTACTAATTTTTTCCATGATTATAATACAATAAAGGCGCTTTAGCCTATAAGCAATTGCTGATTTTACGCAAGCGTCGAACATTTTCAACTAATTACAAACCACAGCTAAAGTAAAGTATGAAAACTTATTTGCAATATGTGTGTCTGTGTGTGAAAATAGAATTTCTACAATTTATTTTTTTCAACAAGTCATTGCTTGGCGAATATGAAGGGTGTAAATTAACTAGAAATGGGCGGAAACATAAATAAATATATTTGAAGTATGCACAAGCGCACACACACACACACTTAAACATACAAATTGCGTGTAAGAACATCAAGAGCAAATGTAAATGCGAGGCAAAAACAAAATCGTAATTATGATTCTACACGCAAAAGCCACTTACACTTAGCTGTTAAGTGCTAATGCTGCTGTACTAGCAAGAAATCTACACCGTAGCTTGATAAGTGGCCGCCCAGTGCGGCACGCCCACTGTGGAAGTGGCAAAAAAGCATAGGTAACAACAAAAAAAGCAAAACAAAAACGTAGTACTGTTATGTTGTCAACCAGCTGACGCTAAGGCTGACGCTGTTACTGCCTACGACACTGGCGCTGCCAACGCTGATTGTTGCTGTTGTTTGTGTTTATTTACCTATTTACGCGACGTGACTGCGTGTTTGTTTACACACTTCCAAGTGGTTACGCTGGCGAGTGCTTTGCCATTTCGAGCACTCAAACATATGCAAACAACAGCGCGGACACAAGCCCGCAAACATGCACATGGGTATGTATGTGTGTGTGTGGATGTAAAATTATATTATAATAAATATGGCTGTACGTATGTAGTATATTAGCAGATGTGTGTGTGTGTACAAATTTATGTTTGTTTTTGTTTTTGTTTTTAATTTCGAAAACACTTTTGTTGATTTTAATTCATGCAACTTCGTGGATCCAACAAATTTAATACATGCAAATGTATGCAAAAGTTTACATTTCCGCTTCCGCCCAGCTGTGACTCGCTTTAGCCATGGCGTTAGTGGGTCCTTTGCGCTTGCGAATTCCACTCACCACCACTGCGTCATTCTACATGCACACACACACAGGCACACACACACATACCTGTGCGCTCACTTCAAATTGCCTTGGCATTATGGAGATTTCATTTAAAAAATTCCATTTTGTTTATGAACACGAATATGAAAGCAAAAACAACAAACAATTCCATATTTATTCCCCCTGTGTGTGTGTGAGTGTGCGCTTGTTTGTTGTTGTTTTAGTGGCTTTAGATTTTTATATAAATTTATTTTGTGCAATTTTGTTGTTGTAGTGATATTTACATATGCGTTCTTTTCACTGTTGACATTCATTTCACCGTTATGTGTGTGCGTATTTGTGTGTCAGCGCTGCGGTTTGCGTTGATGGCTCCATTTATATATTTACTTAGTGCATTTATCTTTGCTAAATTTATTCAATTAAAAAATATATTAATGCTAAGCAATTACTTATCATGTTATAATGGTTAAACATATTTTTTAGATTTTGATTATTTTGAAAAAAATTCAATTTAAAATTGTTCAAGCTTACCCTAAGGATTCATTGGTAAAGTTATTTCTATATAAAGCAGACATCTGCTGATCATATCCGGCGTTTATTCAGCTATATATAGATTAAAGTTTTCCAAAACTTTGTTCCGTTAGCTACAGTTACCTTCATTAATCTAGAAACAGATTTCTGTAGCATCTCTATAAAAATTTTTAGGGGATAAATAAAAAATTGGTGTAATCTGAAATATATTTTTTGTATTGCAGATTTAGAAACACTTTACAAACAAACTACAAAAGTGGAAGCACACATATTCACGACGATATACGATGTTTTTTTTGTACTTCAATTACATTAGTTTACAGTAATTTGCGACTGTGATGGAAAAGGAGACAGCGGTTTCTTGCTAATTTTTGGTTGCTTAAGGGGTGTAGGGGTCAAACCAGCAACATTTAATAAAATGACAAAAATATATGTACGGGATGGAGACTCTCTGAAATCACATTCGTAAACAGGACACCTCAAATACCCCGCAGACCTCTTGGCGGAAACATGAACATTTTAATTAATATAAAACGTTTGACTTTAGAAACCGGGAGGATACAACTGAGTGGACTCATATTACCACTTTTTTACGCTGCAGGCATTCGAGCGTCTGCTTGATCCCCTGACGCCAATGTACTGAGCATACTATTATCGATTCAATCAATTTTACGATCTTTCACTGTCTTGTATTAATGAATATTTGAAACCCAATAGCGTCTAGCTAGCTCAACTAACCTTCTCAAAAAATTATTACAGTAACGGTTATAATTAGATCTATTAAATTTGAGGTTTTCAAAAATAAGCTTGAGGAACAAATTTCACATATGTACCTATCTCTTAAGACACCTAATATCTTATTAAAAGAATATTAGTTTTTGCATATTTCAATAGACTTACGTTTAAAAAATCTTATTAACATTTTAAATTATTATTTTACAATTTTTTAGTAACCGGTTTCGAAAGTATAGGCGCTTTTCATCAACTTCATCAATAAATTGGGTAGTCGAAAACCAATCACATTGAATGGTACCATACAGAGTTGGAACGGTGAGATTTTAAGTTTCATTTAACCAAAAAAAATGGAATTCGGGGAAGTTGAAAAAAAGTTACAGCTTTTCAAAAGTGCGAGAAAATAATGAAGAAATTCGCTATATTTTGAAATTTTTGTATAAAAAAGGGAAGAATGCCACCCAAGCCACCAACGAAATTTGTCAAATTTACGGAGACGATGCTGTATCAGTTCGTGTAGCACAACAATGGTTCGCTCGCTTCCGTTCTGGAAATTTCGAAATTTCGATTTACACTCATGAAAGTTTTATACTGATGGAATAATGTCTCTAGCGGAAAAATGGCAAAAAGTGGTCGACCAAAACGATACATATCAGTTTATTTATTAATTAATATAAATATAAAATAAATAAGTTGAAGTTTGATTAGAAATACGAAACGACTTTTTCGACTACTCAATATATAAAAGGTTAAAAAAAGAAATCCTGTCGTAGGAAGATTAAAATAAACCTTTTTAAACCCTCCTAAAATAGTCCTTGCTTTGAATCAAAAAGTATTTACACGTTGTCACTAACAACATATTTGTTTTAAAGAAATGGGACAAAATTATACAAAGCAAGTCTTGTTTATATTAAAGCGAACATTTGTTAAAAAAGAAACTCATTAATTTAAAAAAACATGACGAGCACAAGCATACTATTTTAACCTGCCTTTTCCATAACCTCTAATTACGCAAAGTGTTTCCTAAAATATTATTGTGTTTTGCTGGTGACAAGCAGACAACCACATCATCCACATCATCCCATTTGTGTGCTTAGCTTAATTCATATCTCATTTCGTAATTTACACTTGCCACCACCGCTACACCGCCAGTCAACAGTTGGTCACTTAGCAACCGGCCACAGACGTTTTTTATGGTCGACGCTGAGCTGGACCCCAGGGGTGTGCAAAGCATGCAAAGACACTCACTAATGTGCGCTCAAAATCTAAAAAGCGAGCGAAACTTATAAACCGTAATGCACATAAAATTTCCACAGTCACGACACTCACACACGTACACACATACAGGCGGACATACGTTCGTAGCATTTAATAGCTTTGAAGTTGCCGAAAGCGCTAAAGCTGCTGTCTAATCCACTTCACATCACACTCTAATACCCGACAATCCTTTTGTGTGGCGAAAAGTATCTTCTGTGCCACGCCGGACATTATGCTCACATGCATGTGTGTGTGTGCGTGTGTGTTTATGTTTGTAGTCATGTGTGGAGGAAATGCCTGCCTGTTGTGCTGTTGCTGCAGGCGCCATTGCAGCAACTTTTCTACTCAGTTAATTGTGTTGCCGCCAACGTTGGATTTGATATGACAATGTTGCCACTAACGTTGCCGTTGCTGCCACTCACAATGGTAATTAAATACTTTAGCTCGGTTGCAAGTTTTTCGGACTCTTAAAATGTTATTTTTTGGGTTTAGTTTTTATTTTTGGTAATTTGGTAAACTGTTGTTGTTTTAATTCTCATTTCAACGAAAGTGTTCATGAAGAACGGTGTTTAGTATAACTGTATAGCTATTGAATAACGTGGGAGTTGCTCATTTGGCCTTCATGGTGCTTAATCTGCAAGTATTTCATACAAATTATTAAAGAAACAGCTTTCATAGTAGATTTGTATTGAAAAACTCCGATTGATTTCAGTTAAGTTGAATGGTTATTTTTTATATTTGAAATTATTTCAAAAGTTACTTCAAAGTTTAACTTAAATCTCGAAAATGCTTCCACATTCTCTTTCTTTGATTTCGATCAGCTCGCTTGTTGTTATAGATTTTGATAAGAAATATTTCATTTAGTAAACCTTTTTTTCATTGGTTGCTGCTTTCTTGGTTTTCCCTTAAAAAACATCTCCATTACCTTGAAGCCTGTGTGCCTGAAAATGAGTCAGATCAGAAAATCTGGTGTACGCAGTCAATATATTTTGAAATCAAATTCAGATAATTCTGTGATTGATTTTATTGAGCTGTGAATCGGACATTTTTTTGAGCGAAATATTCGATACTTTTGATATTTTTAGCTATCTCGATTAACTCCATATTACGGTCTTTCAAAAGTAAGTTTACAATTGTTTTTCCTAATTTTTCATTATTAGACGTCCAGAAGTGTCATCGACTTTGGTATTCTTAGCGAACCAATTGTCCGACAGTCGTGAAGTTTTCAGGTGGCTCTTTCAAAGAAACTCTGCTGATTTTTAAGTCTACCCGGTGATATTCATCCTGAATGTAGGCAAAATTTTTAGTTCTGATATGTCATTACTAAAATGTTGCCAACAATTAGGCAAATATTTTTCATATTTCCTGATATTTAATAAATATAGAATAAATAAATTAATTAGAGTAGTAAGTGCTAGAAAAAGGTGCTTAGGTAGATACTTATATACTAAAAAAATGAAGGAAAAACCATTTTCACCGCAAACTCATAAGCAAAAAAGGACAGCAAGGTGAGCAATTTCTACACTTTCTCATTTTATTAACGCTGATATTAAATTCTCAGCTGTTTGTGTCAAAAATATTTATTTCGCTGGTCATTTGGCACTAATTACGCTGCGCAAGCAACGCCCGCAATCACAACCGCAGCTGGGTTGCCATGACATATGCACACTTATATAAACACCTTTGCTAACGCAGAAAGTGGTGAGCGGTAAACTGGTGTAATGGACAAAATTCTAGTCACAACTTTGCATGAGCCACAAGGCTGTGAATGCACAAAGTTAGTAAGAGAGGAAGAGATAATGTTAGTAGTGCAGCAAGTAATGCATAAGTTGTTGTATTTATTTTTCGTTTCAAAAAACTGCAATTTTTGTACAATCTTAACTCCAAATTTATATCACAAATTCGTTGAAATTTCATTATCCATTCACTTACTTCCCTTAAGCAGTTTAATTGCTAATTTTTCCAACTGGGACTTCAGCACTCGCTACTCCTCCTCTTCTAATTACGTGCTGGCTCTCGTTCTCACACTTGCTGCAGTTACGAGGAAATCGTGCTGCAGCAGCGACAAAGTAGTTAATGAGGAAGGCGAAAAATATAAATGCTGCATCATGGCGCTGTCTCTCAAAACCAAGAAGAACATAAAATAAATCCGTATTTTTCTTTTAATTTTAAATGCCACGAATTAGAGTATTGTGCCGTCAACTAAACTTGGAATATGTGCAGCTAATTGTACTTGTGCTGATAAGGAAGACGCTTAGATAAGTAGTCATCTCGGTGTGATAATGTTGTTACCAATAGGAGTATTGTTGTCTTTCTGTTGTCAAGTTTACAATTTTTTTCGGTATAAGAGCTCCAGCGCTAAGGTTTTGCGGTTGTCATTGCCGATACTTGTATTGCGCCTACGTTAAGCCTATATATCCTTGTATAAGTACATATATGTATGTGCTTAATTACAGACTCATACAGATAAAAGAAATATATATAAATTAGTGCTGAAGTTGGATGGGTGAAGTGCAGCTGGTGTTTAAAGCGTCTGCGGCTAGCAGTTAGTATAAGTTGGTTCCTTCGTGCTGCCAAATGCTGCAGCTGATGCAAGGCTCATGGAAGTGCATTCATTTAACACTTTTCACATTTAATTTTCTTTGCTCTACAAATATACGACAACGTTTTTACTGTCACTCACACATGCATGCATTCATGCAATGATTACAGTGGTGGCGAGAAAACGACAGAATACCACAATGTTTTTTAGAACTGCTTTTCCGCATCTTGATGATGATTTTTGAAAGGTACACTCTTACCTACGGTACGAAAGCCTTCAGAAAACAGATAAAAAAGTAATTAAAAAATATCAGTGTGCTATTTTTTCGCACACCACTGTATTTACAAGTAAACGGTAGCTTGCTTAAATGCATATAAGTATTTATATTTGTTTGCTTTTACTTCGCTACTTATATACAGCTTTTTTTGCTGTTGCTTGTTCTGCTTGCTGCGCTTTTGTTGCCGACATGAAATTTTAATCCCTTCGCCGGCGCAACTGTAAATGAATATTAACGTCGTTGCCTTATTTAAGTACTCACGAAAGCAGATTTACCAAATACCACCCGCTCTTCTTTGACAGCATGCAATTTTTCTTTATCTGCTTTACGCTGCATTCGCTTTGTTCTTCGGCTGCTTTTTTGCGCTACTTTTCGACTACTTTTGTGTAAAGTGTTAATTACGTAACTACTTTTCACACGCAGCTACAAACATACACACTCGCACATATGTCTGAGTGGATGTTCTGCTTAATGCGCTCGAAAATATACAAAATGAAGTAGCTCTATGCTCTAGTGATTGTGGGGCTCAAAATGCGGATTAAAATTTGTAAAATAAGTGTATTTTTAATGGAAATTATAGAAAAAGTTGAAACAACATAACAGCTGGCAATGTTCAACATAAGCCTTTGCCGTTTAAGTTACAAGTAGTTAATAATAATGGCAGCGACTGAAGAAACAGAAATCATTATTGAAGTGCACTAACAAACTGCACGACCAGCGTGATTAACGGTAAGCGCTAAAAAGCATTTATAAACGGTAAAGACTTTGTCAAAGCTTTAAAGATTAAATTTGAAAGCTTTTGTGTGAAGCTTTCACGGGAAATCCAACTCTTCGGATTACCTGTTAGTGCTATTATCTCTTGTAAGCAGCGATCTCATCAGTGACAAGATTCTTATACGGAAGTTGGCTCGATTACCTTTTCACAAAAATGAGATGTGAAAAAGTTTAGATATCAATAAAACTTACCGATTTTGACTTAGGTTGGCAGAAAGGTTTAGTTTTAATGGAAAATATGCTGCAGAGAAACCTTTCCTGCTTTTAAATCCTAAACGCATGCTTTTTTTGATTAAACTCGGCAACTTAAATCTAGAAAGTGTGATTTGCCACTAAAAAAGAACCTTCTGTTTCCTTCAAATGGGAACCCACAGTACTTTTTAAGAACCTACGATTGGAACAGAGAAGGGAAGGCGTGCTGGCTTACGGAATGATAATGGAGGTGTAATCGAAATTCTCCCGAATTTCTGTGGTTCGATATCAGCGCTTAAGACAAAGAGGTAGATCGAGATATCAAATATGGAGGGACGGATTCAAAGGAGTCGACTCTGCTAGTCACGCTGTATAAATATGTATATATTTTATAGGTTCTCCAAAGTTTCCTTCTGGGTGTTACAAGTTTCCCCTGTTTAGGCTATAAAAAACCGAATGCATATAGTGACTTTGATCGTAATGAGGGTAATAAAGTCTACACACACGCTCCCATATAAAGATTTGTAACCGCCGCAGGCAATGCCGTACTCATTAGACAGCTAAATGTGCAAGTCCCTTGCTGTGCAATTTACTAGCGTCTGCTAAAAAAGTAATGCAAAAAGATATACAAATGTGAAAACATAAATAAATGTGCATAAATGTGATACGAACGCGGCTGGGGCCCATGGTAGACTTGCTTGCCAGAAGGGGAGCAACACATTGAGCAGTAAAAAGTGGCAGCGCAGCGTGCAACATTTGCAGACACATTATGTGTGAGGCAAATACATGAGAAAAATCTGGGGAACGTAAATAGTGGGAACGTTGTAGTCTAAGAAAAACAACCGTTATGTACTATGTGTTGTCTAGCAAGTGCATTCGGCACGTACGGCTGTGTGCAAACGTGCCGCCATTTTAATATGGTGCGAAAACGAAGGCGCTGCAGGAAAGTGCCGTCAAGTTGAGCTTTACACTGACGAAAAATAAGAAAAGTGTGGAGGAAAAGAAAAATAAGAAAGTAGTGATTTTCCTACTATGCAATTTGCTATAATAGCGATATAAAAGCTTTGGTTAAAATTAAAATAAGAAATAAAATAACTGAATTTTTCCGACAGGTCATTTAATGACCACTGCCTCAGTAGAAACGAGCGCTCTCGGGCAGCAGTCATTCCAATGTGCATATGCGATAGTGCGATAGGGTAAAAGTCAGCAAACGCAATCACTGCGGCAGCAAAAAGGAGCGCACTCTGTGCAGCACGTGCTGCTCGTTGTCGCTAAACTTTTCTCATTTGAGCATAGTTTATTTAATACATCGAGGCGTGATAAAAAGACAAATAGCAAATAAACTGAAATTATTAAATTTAACTAGCAACATTGTATAATGCAAGCAGAGAGGTAAAGAGAGGGGGTAAGTCGTTGAGAAAATGCTATCAGCACTGATTTGAAATTGGATAAGCTTGTCCTTTTTAAAACAAAAACTAGACTCTGCAGATTAAGAATTGTGTACAAAAGTTTGAACGTTGACAGAGAAGGCCTAAGTAAGCCAAGCGAAGTCAGGTCTTTCTCCACTTGGTCCTTCCAACGGAGTGGAGGTCTTCCTCTTCCTCTGCTTCCCCCGGCGGGTACTGCGTCGAATACTTTCAGAGCTGGAGTGTTTTCATCCATCCGGACAACATGACCTAGCCAGCGTAGCCGCTGTCTTTTAATTCGCTGAACTATGTCAATGTCGTCGTATATCTCGTACAGCTCATCGTTCCATCGAATGCGATATTCGCCGTGGCCAATGCGCAAAGGACCATAAATCTTTCGCAGAATTTTTCTCTCGAAAACTCGTAACGTCGACTCAACGGTTGTTGTCATCGCCCAAGCCTCTGCACCATACAACAGGACGGGAATTATGAGCGACTTTAGCTTTTGTTCGTCGAGAGAGGACTTTACTTTTCAATTGCCCACTCAGTCCGAAGTAGCACCTGTTGGCAAGAGCAATCCTGCGTTGGATTTCCAGGCAGACATTGTTGGTGGTGTTAATGCTGGTTCCTAAATAGACGAAATTGAATTGAATGAATGTTATTGATGATAATTAGAGGAATAAAATATGACTTTCGGTTCTTTCTTTGCAGTGGTGTCCAATTTTTCCCTCCCGTGGTTGATGTTGGCAGTTAGTTAGTCGCTACAAAATGAAAACTATTTCGTCAAAATTAATTCAACTACAAATAATATAATATTTAGCTTGCATTGATAGTCTTTGAAATTGTTGTTATTGCTGCATCTAACCTCCCAGTGCAGAAATAAAAATGAAATTATTTTTTTTGTTGGTTTCCATATTGAAAGACTAACTATACGTATTCAAGAATGTATCTAAAAGATAATTATTTAACGTTCCATTTTAGTTTCGGAGATATTGGTATTATTGCAAAACGATAGCCATAAATACTCAAGTGGCTCTCCCGATTAACGATTTTAGAGAGTCTTCTTTAAAGACTTGTCTATGTCTGGAACTAACCGTATCAACAAATTTAGATTTCTGTTTTCTAGAATACCCGCTTTAATTAACTTTTGTGGAAGCTGATCGCGTTTCCAGTACTGCTTAATCTGTTTCTTTAATTTTCTTCTCGATATATGTATGTGGAGTCTCATATTATGTTCATTGAGATTTTCAATGAAACTCCTACAACTTTTGTGGAAAAAAGAGCTCTTTAATCACTACAAATGTAAAAATTTGCTTTCTGAGGTAGAAGCCTACTTCGCATCCTTCTTTTTGTTCTCGACCTGAAAGAAAGAATTGTATAATAGTAATTTAGTTTGATAAAAAGTCCAACTCTGAGTCGAATAGTGCTTAGAAAACAATTTCTTCCAAATTAAAGCTTCCTAGCAAAATCTCACTCACGATATTTTTAGTCCTAGCTGTTAGAAAAGTACACACGAAGCCGAGAAAATTGGTTAATAATTAAGTTAAAATCACTTAATAGAGCTAAAAGAGCGATCAACGCAACGAAAATAACTTTCTAAAAGCAAAGTTAAACAAACAAAACTATGCATACGTTGGTGGAAATGTGCGCGCACGCTCCTACAAATCTTTATGGACTTCTAAACACACACATCCACGCGCACATATTGCTTTAACTATAACTGTTGTTAGCGCGCCAGCAGTTAAGAGCATATGAAATGCAGAAGCATCAAGATTCCGCTATGCGAAACACTCTCTATGCATACACACGCAGGCATCGCTAGTTTATATGTGTGTGTGCACAACTATGCGCTTGCATTGTTGCATGCAAAGCAGCGCGGCACCGAATGAGGAGAAGAAGTAGAGAGTGAACTTCATTTGGCGCTGAATTTTATGAGCTCTAAAATAAGCTCTTCGTCGCCTGCATTGCACTTGACGCGCCCCGACAGCGATGCCATGCCAACATAATGGTAACGGTAATGGTAAGTGCAACGCCAACAACAGTCAGCACTCCTACACACACACACACTCACGCACATTTATATTTATATGCACATACAACATACATACGCTGACTTATCCCATTCGCTGCACGCTTTGGCATCAGCGCTGTTTTTAACGATCCCATTTGCTTGACTTGCAACACTTGCGCTGCGCATCTGCCGCTTGGCTGCACTCGTTGCATGGCTGTTGGTTGTCGGCTGTCGGCTGTGTGTTGGCATTATTTCATTCCGTTGGAGTTATATAGTTTTATTGTGTACGCGTATTCAAATCTCTGTGTCGCGTAGCTGTGCTGACGCCGTTGTTGATCTGCAACTAAATTGCATGCAACGTTGTGCTTGCAACAATGAACTTAACTAAATAAATGCGAAAAGTGACGGTGTGAAGTTGATGGGACTGTGACTCCGTCGCGCTGTTTCTTGGCTGGCGGCGCTACGAACACATCCACACACAAACACATGCATATGTATATACATTCTTGCAACTTGCTGCCAAAACTCGAAATGGAACACTCAGCGCACTGAAGGAAATCGTAAGCTGTTGCAAACATAAATGCGGCTGGGGAGCGTGAGCGGACGGAGTGTGTGATGCGTGAAAAATATAAATGAAGGATACGATGTGAGGTTTGAGAAAATGTTGCCAGCAATGTTGATGACATTAAATTTCTTGTCACTTCCGCTGGCAACGGCGTGCTGCTGGCGAATCATGTCGCTGTTGAAGTATATGTGAGCACATATATACTATTTATATACATATATATGTAATACAATATATATACATATTATGTATATCATAATATAGTAAAGGCGCCGATGCTGTGAATTAACAAGTCCAGCGAAGCTTTAATTTCGTTGAAACAAGGTGAGTCCTCGGCGCTCGAGTAATTTCCTTGCCACCTGCCTTACATTAATTGTTAGCACTCAACGCCAGCAGCACTCAATGCTACCAGCGTCTCGCCTTGCCATACACTTTTGTAGCATCTTAGCTTAGCTTGTTAATCCTCAAATCTTCCACTTGCAACCGTTTCACTCACCATGAGAATCACGCGAGCATACAAGTACACAAACATACATACATACATCCAATTCCATTGTGCATATACACAATACAACTGCAAGGAAGCTACGCAAGGTTGCATGCCAAACAAAGCGCAGCTCATCATGGCAACGCTACGCTGCCACAGCAATGTTGCAACATTAAGAAATCCATTGAGAATTTTCTTCTCCGACCTGCAGCGAAGCGAAATCGCAAAGGAAGCTGCGCTGTGTAATTTGTATTTTGGCAGCGCTGGTAATACCTGCACTGCTCTGCTCTGCTGGGGACTAAGGCAGGTGAATAAGTAGTAGTTCGGAGAAAAAAATCACTATGCTTTCTTTGCTCCGCACTCACGCATAGCAATGTAAATATATATGCATGTGTAGATTGAGTTGCATGTAAAGCTTTGTAGATACTTAGCTGATATTATATGGAATTAATTAAGTTATGAGCAGAAGTGTAGCTGCAAGTGTACATACTTAGGCGAAGTCGAGTATTTTAGTGGAAATTTTCAAAAATTAAATTTGATTAAAAGCAAGAGTACTCAAGCGCTACTTAGGCGCTGCAAATGTTAGCTTGTATGAAAAGACATCTTTTCTCCTTAATATTCTTAATGTTTGATAGCAGAAAAATAAAAGAAGAAGGTGGTTTGAAATGAGAAATATATCTATATATACATATATATAGCACACTGATTAGTTTGAAGTTCTTACCTGCGTGGGTAAAAAATATACATTTTAAACAATTATAAAATTTTAAAGTAAATCTTCTTACGAGTTTCCACTCCAAGAAATGCAAAGCTCTGTAACTTGGACAGTCTGGAACATTGTTGATGTTATGCTATTTGGTGGTCATAAAAGCGGTTATTGGTTGCCATCAACAAAATGATATAAACTCTCAACCCAGTGTTATAGTGAATTCGGAAATATTCTGTAAATAAACCTTCACATAATTGTTCTAATAAACTTGGCATAACCTTATTAAATTCTTCTTGTTTTCTTCTACTCTTTTTCTTAAAAAAGAAATTTAGAAAATATTTCTCTTAAAGTAATTTTAGAAGAGAGAAAACTCTGTAATAAGTAAGCTTTAACCTGTAAGCGGTATGGTATGGTCTTATAGATCAGACAAACATATACCCCAAAAAATCTACATAACATCTAAACAATTAAAAATATATATGTATATTCTCAACATTTTTAACACACATTTATAGAAAATATTAAAGAAAATTAACTTCGGCTGCACCGAAGCACTAACATCTACACAAGTACTTTTCTTATAACATAAAAGAGATACAATTATTTGTATAGGTTTTGAATGGCTAGTTTGTATGGAAAATGGTATAGTCGACCGGTCTGCCTAATATTTCGGATTTGCCTTAAACAATAATATTATGTTGTCAAAAAAGTCTTGTGGTATTTTCGCTAGTTGGCGCTGAAAGCGCGTAGTTCTAATTTTATTCGTCGCATCGGGTCATGCTATACCTTTTTGGAAAGCTCATTTCAAGCGCTAACACGTGTTTGATTGATTGTCGTTTCTTTTAAGTCGTTCGTGAGTTATAGCGTCGCAAACATGGAACAAAATAAAGAGAAAATACGACATATTTTACAGTACTTCTACGATAAAGGCAAGAATGCATCTCAAGCAACCAATAAAATTTGTGCAGTTTATGGACCCGATACAGTTTCCATTTCCACCGCACAACGATGGTTTCGACGTTTTCGTTCTGGTGTAGAGGTGGTCGAAGATGCGCCATGCTCTGGAAGGCCTGTCGTCGAAAATTGCGATAAAATCGCTGAATTGGTCGAAAGAGACCGGCATAGTAACAGCCGTAGCATCGGTCAAGAGCTGGGCATGAGTCATCAAGAATTCATTTCAATTTCAATAAAAAAAAATCAATAAAAATAACGCAAGACTTTTTTGACAACCCCTTATTTCCCAAATTTCATGAAGATATCGTACAAAATAAACAAGTCTTCCATAGAAGGACTTGATTTCGATCGAGCAGTTTCTAAAGCAGTTGTTTGCTATAGTGATCCGACATTGGCGGTTCCGACAAATAAGTAACTTCAAAGGACGTATACAAAATTTGAGGTCGATATCTCAAAAGCTGAGGGAATAGTCCGCGTATAAAAAGTCATATAGACGGATCGGATCGTTCGCAACAGAAAAATTTATATTTAATTATAACTCATTAAACCTAGTTTATTTAACCTCAAATTTTTGTCTCATTCTAAGTTTTTTCCAACCGAATTTCTTTTATCTCTATAAAGCTTATTGTCCTAATCTTATTTTATTTTTAATTTTTTGCACTCTTTCATGCTCACATTTCACCTTTCGCTTACTAACATTCTGTGGCACGCAGCACATTCGCTCGCTCCATCTTCGGCGCTTCGTGAGAAAATAAGAAATTTTGTAATTTTAAAATTTCGTGCAACAGCTAGCTAAATATTTTCATTACATTGCTACCAACAAACTGTATTTATTTACAAGTTGTCATGTCTACACACTAAAACGACGTTGTGGAGGCAAACCAGCAGAATTCGTGACTGACAATGTTTCACATTTATTGCTTTTGCGCTTGGAGTGTATGCGTGTGTTTTTATGTGTGTGATGTGACAACGTGGGCATGCCAAAATATTTGGTTAACGTCATTCTATACATAAGGTTAAGTGGAATAACAACAATATTAGTAAAGCATAAGCAAAGAGCTCTGCAGTTTTGAGGTCGGTTCTGAAGGTCCGTGACTTTCCGAAAGAAGATCAGAGGAGAGCTTTTAATGTCATTTTGAAGTTTGCAGAAATATAATTCAAGCATCTATAAAAACCTATATTAAGCTTAGAATTTTGAATTATTTGAACCATTTAATACCATCTTATGATATATGTAGTATGGCAATCTGGAAGTATTGGGTCAAGTTTACTCCCACCATGCCTTATTTTTGCTTTGGAATAACCGAGATACTGCTAAAATAAAATGCCTTTGTTATGGACTAGGTAAATTTGAGCAAGATTAGAAATATAGTATCTCATATTTTGCAAATTATTTTTGTGTAGCCAAGCTTACGAACCACGACGTTTTGGGTAACTTGCCAAACGCAAGTGCATTTTCTGCAAAAACAGCCCCAGTTTGCTCGCTCCGAGCATGAACGTACATATGTATGCTCCTTGTGTTGCTAATCAATTTCAATGTTGTTTACCATGACGTCACCTATGCTGTTCTACACCGGCACTATATT
This sequence comes from Bactrocera neohumeralis, assembly GCF_024586455.1. Classification (NCBI taxonomy): domain Eukaryota; kingdom Metazoa; phylum Arthropoda; class Insecta; order Diptera; family Tephritidae; genus Bactrocera; species Bactrocera neohumeralis. The sequence continues at coordinate 2,708,871 of NC_065923.1, forward strand.
TACCGTTGCATTTCGTCATTTTCGTCGTTCATCAGAGTCGCGTGTACGTGCACCAACTTGCAATGTCCTTGTTTCATACATATATGCGCTCTATTATCTTTATATATGTGTGTGCATATGTTTGCCTGCTAGCACGTAGTTGGATAAATGTTGCAAGTTTCCCGTTGCTTTTCGCGTTGCACGCAGGAAATTAGGAAAAGTCATTTTTTACTTTGCCCTCATACATTATTCCGCGCATCTTGCTCGTCTACTTCTTTTGCATGTATGTGTGTACACAGTTACAAATACTTATATAAATGCTCGTTTTTAACCTCTTTGTATAACGGTAGCTGACGTAGATCATATTTAAGGTCCAATTAGTATATACGACATGCCAGTGTCTTATTTGTTTAGCGCTAAGAATAGTTCTGTGAGGTTAGAATTTAAGCGGTAAAAAGTGTTAAAGCAAGAAAGTGCTGAGGCTAATGGAAAGTTTTCCAATAGTCTACAGGTATATATTTCGGAAGAATCTGCCTCTAAAACTTGCTTAAGTTTTAAATAGAAATTCCTAATTTTTTTATAAAAAGTATTATTATTTATATTTTTTTTTAACTATTAAATTTGAATATAACTTTTGAATTGGCAAACGATAGCCATTCAGGTGGCAACCCACTCCCTTTAAACTATCACCTGTCCCATAGCGCCGCACAGCGCAACTGAACACACGCACAGTGATAGAAATATATAATTTCCCATTATCGCACGCACCACATTGATTTTAATAAAATCTCTTGCGCGGTTTTTGCCCCTCCGCAACAGAGCTTCTCCACTTTGATATGCCTGCATTTGAATTGTTAATTTTATCGAAATCTTTTTTTTCTACGCAAATAGTTTTCATTGCTTTTTGCACCATCATGGTGAAGCCTTCGCGCTCGCATAGGAATTTATTCATGGCCTTTTGGAAAGCATATTTAATTATTTGATTTTATTCATTATGTGGCCGCAAAAGGTGCAGCGGCACTATTGAAAAAAGTGTATGTTAAAAACTGAAATAAAATTGCCAAAGCGTTCGCCGCGTGTTTTAATTACGATTTTACAATTTCAACAATTTATTGGTATTTGAACAGTTTCACTCCGCGTCTGTGTGTTTGTATGCACCTGTGTTTGTGCATAATCGTTTCGGCTACAAAGAGATTAAATGGCGCACTTTTTAGTTTAGTTGAATTTGGTTTCGTGTTGTTGTCTGGTGGAAATTAAATTTCGCTTTGCCAAAGGCTATGTAATAAATTTAATTATCACTTGCAATAGTTCATCGAAATAAAAGTTTGTTGTTTTTTTTCGTGCCTCATATGGCCGTTATATTAACCGGAAGGATAGGATGGGCGGCCGTTTTTCAAGGTATTCGGAAAAGTATGATAAAAAAAATGTATTAAAAAAACGACACTTAAAAAATCTATTTTTATATATTTTGGTTTAGTTTTTAGCTTATACTCGAACCTTGTAAAAAATTATAATTTTTAATTGTTAAGAAGTTCCAGTTTTTTAATAAATTGATAGTATTAGACAATAAAAATTTTGGTATTAATTACTTCAAAAGTTTTTATATTTTAATTTACAAAATTGTACATTTATCTACAAACATTTCAAAAAACAAAAAAAAGGAATAAAGTTTCACATTATTTTATCAGTTTGATTCTTAAAAGTTTTCAACTGTCGGTATTGCAAAGAATTTTATTTTAATCACTTTACCCTATTCTCTTATAAATATTATTTATTCAATATATTTAAACAGGTGGCAACTATTGTAAAAAATATTTATGTTGTTTCTCCATTTTGCTGTAATATTTTTAGTTTGAATCATTTTTATTTCGATAAACATTTTCCAATAGGTGGCAACTACTAAGTTATCGAACATTTTTAAAATATATACAATTTGTAGGGATTTTAAAAGCTCTTCAGCTTGCAGTGTTTCTTAACTTGAACCAAATTTTTGTTCAGAATTTGCAAACAGGTGGCAACATCTAAGTGATCGAAAGTGGTAAAAACTCTTCAAATCTCTAGGCCCGTTAAACCTTCTCCAGTTTGAAGTGTTTCTTAAATGGAACCATTTTTTGTACAAATGTCAAACAGGTGGCACTTCGAAACACTAACATTTTAAAAAACTTAGATTTTTAAAATTTTTACCAGGATGGCTGTGATGCTTAAAATTATAATTTGTCTAAAGGAATACACATTATGACTGATAACTGTAGGCTGTAAAGAATCCCTCTCTCTTTGCCACACACCTCAATTACTGCCATTTTAATTACATAAATCTGTGGAGATTTTCACACTCCAACTCCAGCATATTGTATTTACATAGATCAATTTTAATCTCCGAAAACAATCTGCACCAGCACCTCCGTGCGCCACTCACGTTCTCTCAATATACAGCAACTGAATTATAATTGCCTGCCGCAGCTATCGATGGTACTTTCTTGCCACCCAACAGTACTCATTCAACTCAGCTGCATAATCGCATTGTAATTGTAATAAATTTCCAATCAAAATCTCACACAAACCTCCACCCATTCAACCGCTTCCGACACACAGCCCACTCAGTCGACGCTGAGTGGGAAGTACACAATCATAACGGTTTCAAAACGAAATGAATTATTGATTGCTTATAAATTTTTATTACCGCCAGGAATAAAGAATGTGCTTGTGGGCGTTCGGATATTAGCTGTGTATGTGTATGTACGCTGATGCTGGCGTGTAAATAAGGTGAAGTAAAGCAGGTGAGATAGGTAAGTAAACGGGCATAAAGTTAATGAAATGAAATTTTAAAAGAAACTCGAACTCTTGGTTGAGTGAGTTTTGGCTGTGAAAGGTGAGAAGCAAGGCGGAGTGACTGCCATTTTGCAGAGTTGAGTACTTGAAGTAAGAGTAGCTGAACTACGTTAAGCATATCAATGGATTTGCAAAATCATTTTACTTAATTAAATATGTGCACCAGTGTAATGGTGAGCTATGGTGCTTATTCTAAAGGATTAAAATTTAAATCAGTTAATTTTAAGTAAGTAAAAATCAAAGCTGAATATAAAAAAGAGAAAATAAGAAATTGATAAAATTTGTCAACCTCGACTTCTTTTAGGTGAATTCTGTCAGAATAATATAATTTTTTTTTGTTTTTTCTGATGATCAAAACATGTATTTCAGCAACTAAAAAAATATTTTAAAATTCTTTTCGCTTAAACAATTTTTTTTACCAGTAAATAAGTTAAGTATCGTAGAGCGTTTCCAAGTTTCCTGAAACTCTTCAAATGTATTGTTCGATACCTCTAAACTTCTATTCCATCACTGATCCCCACTATGCCTACAGCCTAAGTCAATGACAACTGCGGTTACTTATACGCCACGTTGCGCCAAATGGCTTCGTGCGTTAAACCTCTGCGTAAGTCACTCGAAAATAATATTTACGCAGATATACGCGTATTCGCGTATCATTTACACTTCGTTGAAGATTTTTCAGACATTATGCTTGCCGAGTTGCCGCAGCTTATGCTATTTATCTAATGAAAGCGCGAAGCCACAGCCAAGTCGTAAAATAGCACGAAAATCAAAGTTCATTTTTACGTCATTTACTAAAATCAATAGCTTTATAGCCAGGCGTGGGTAGAGTCGACGAAGGTGAAGCCGTTTTATGATTTATTCATTCATCTTTTTTATGAGTTTTCCGTCATTACTGCTTGGAAAAAGTTTAATCATGCAAATTGAGTGGCTGATAATAATAGAAGTAAATATGTATATCTTTAAAAGCATTTAGCTTAGGATAGCATGCATAAGCGTATGAGCAGCGGTAAGTCATAGCGCCAGATGCGATACCATCAATTTTTCGTGTTGCCATTCGTTTCGTCCCACTGCCAGGGCCATTTATTCGGTCTACTTGCACCTGGTCACATTCTCAGTCACACCAGCTCAGCATTCGGTGCGTGCTATTTGGTCTTAACAAGAAAAATTCATTATTTTCCCGCTTTGCTTTCACCGGAATTTATGCTCGCTATGCGCAGACTATGATTTCCACTACCCTTCGTGCGAACAAAATTTTTCTTGGAGCATATTTTAGGCTTGCCGGCACGTGGCTGCGATGGGAAAAAGAATTGAATGCGCCTCAAACGAAATGCTAACGGAAATATGCTTATTCCGTTCGTTTGTCATAACAAAGGCGTGAAGCGAGGCAGCAGTTCGGGAAGATTGTGTGTGGGAGTAGCCCATAAATTTTATGTAAGTCAAGTTAGACAATTAAAAGGAAAGTAAAAGTGGTGGTGAGCGAAAGGTGAAAGCACTTCCTTTGGCTTACAATGCGAACAAATGTTTGTTTACTCCTGTTCGCCTACAAACACATGCACATACGCCCGTAAGTATGCTTCAGCCTGTTCTTGGCCTGGTTGTATTCGTGATTTTTATCGTTGATTTTCCATGTTGTAGTGTGAAAGCATAACACTTGTTCTTGTTGTGGCAGCAATTTTTTATTGCTTTCCGTATTAAATAGCTGCAGTTGTTGTTGTTGTGATTATATGCTTTTCACTTTTATTGTAATCATTTTAGGTGCGTGCTAAGAGGTGTTTAACATTTAACTCACCAACATTTCGAAATGATTTTAGGAGGTCATCATCGCTGCGCGGGCGTGTGATTGTATCTTACCGTTGTTATACTTAAGCATAACGCTCTGCTTTGCACAGTGTTCAACTACTAAACGATATGCAGGTTTATTTATGTACATCGGTGTCCTAAAATAATAATTAAAATTTGCATTTCTAATTACGAGCGTCACAATTAAGTGCTTGTAAAGAGCGGCTACTTCTGCTGTGCATACATAAGGAGCTTGAGAAAATAATTACGCATTCCAATTAATTTCGTTTACTGCTTATTGGCTGGCGCTTTAATTATTTCAGTTTGAAGGCGCTCAATTTGGCTGAGTTGGTACTTGGTGCTTTTATGGCATCTGGAGTCTATAAAATATTCAATTCTCATTAACTCCTAAATTTTTTTTATGGGAAAATAAGCACTATTCAGTAAATTTCGAATTGTTGAAGAACCCAATTTTCAATGTGATAACTTGCAATTTTCATATTGAGTGCATATAGGAATTAGCTAAAGTTAAAAAAAAAAAAATATTATTAAAATAGGTAAGTAGATGTAACGATAGAAGGGCTAGTCCAAATTTTGGTTTTTGGTGAAAAAACCGTATTTTGAAAAAAATTTACTTTTATGAGAAGCTTAAAAAATCAAAATATTTATCAAAAAAAATTGTTCATTATCTGGCAAATATATCTTATGTATTGCTGATTTAAGGGGCTATACCTGTGTGATACTTTCCAAAAAAAAAAAATTTAATTTACTTTTTCGATAGCTTATATTTCCATAAATATCCTGTGAAATCGGGAAGGTCGTATGTTGAATGGTTTTTGGACGGCAGCGTTCTAAAGAGCGACCGGTCAGAAGTGCAAACACATATAAGTGAAACTTTAAACGCGTTTTTGTCGAAACGACATTTTTCAAAATTCCTGGTGTCATAAATCAAGGAGAAATTGTTCGATCGACTTTAAATTAAAACTGAATATTTTTGAATACATTTACTACACAATGGCCTACGATCTTTTTGATTGAAAATTGTCAATTTGGCATTAAAAAAAAAACCCCATTTTTTACTTAAAAAAACGACATTTTTCAAAATTACGCCATTTTGTTAATTTTTGATATTTTTCAAAGATCTTAAGTCATTGTATAGGAAATATCTTTAAACTTAATAAACTTTTCTAATTTTTTTGTGTAAGCTACTCATTCGACCGGAATCATGCCAGCAGTTTGGGCACTTTTTTTTGGCACCTCCGAAGACAGCTCATAACTCCGTTATTCTTCAAAAAAAAAAAATCTTAAAATATAGCTGAAAATATACTTTATTGCGTTCAAAGAAGTTTGAAATATTCAATCGCGTACTTTCTCTTAAAAAAATTCACGAAAATCGCCTAAATTTTCATGCCCTTAAGGGCGATCAGTCCAGCCGTTTCGGGTAAATTTTCCTCAGCGACTCTCAACACAGCGTTTAAAGTTGTGTGTGCAGATTTTATAAAGTTAGAATATGCCATATCTTCGAAACTATTAACCGATTCAACCTTAAAATTCTTGCGAATATTTTTAAATATGTATATGTGCATTCAATATATAAGCAAACAATTTAGATTTTGAAATTTAAAATTTTAATATAAGTTCTTTGAGTGACACTTCAGCTTGTTCATTATCGTTAGTATACATAATACTACTCAATGCTCTCATTCTTATATTTTCATTACTCAACCTATCAAAGTCGTCTTGAACCACAATATTTCTTTGGTAAAGAGATGTTTAAAGTGATTTCTTTCAACATAAGTTGAACTTTATTATAATAATTTTTATCACATAATATGAAAAAGTATTCAAAGATAAAATTTCTAGAAAAAACTGCTCGAAGCCCATGAAAAATAATTTAAAATACTCGAGTATTTATTTTTTATTGCATGCTTTGAGAGACAACTCCTTAAAAGCGGCTTCGTAAGACCACAGCAGAAATCTTAATTTGTATGCAAAAAATGGTTCTCAAAATTTATTCCAATAATACAAAACCATTGACCAGTGTACGTATGGAATAGTATTAGTTGCGCCTTAGCCCCATAATACACACCTTGTTCTTCCATTTTCTACAGCTGACCTCGATTTCATATTTATTTTTATGAATTTGATTGCAAGTTCTTAGTTTTTCTCCTACTCACCGTTTTCCTTTGGGCACTTGCTGTTGTTGCTGACTGCTGCTAGCAATTTCATTCACAAAATTTGCCGACAACAGCTGGCGTGACAAAACCAGTAAGCGAGTGTAATTGCAAGTCAAAGTTGTTACGAGCATTGTTAGAAAGCAAATATACTTTTTTATTAAGGCACTTCGCTTGAAATGTCGAAACCAATATGTTGGCAAAGCCACTTTTATTGTATTTATGGTTGTTGTTGTTGTTATTTGCTTTGTTAGCAGAGAAAATTTTGCACATTGGTGTTAATAATATTCGTGCATATACAATAAAATGTTATGTGATTTCTTCTATTTATTTTTGTTATTGGTTAAGGTTGTTATTGTTGTTGCTGCGTAATCGCACAAATGTTTGGCGGATAATATGGATTGTTAATTGAAAAGTGTTGTGTAGACATACCATAAATATGGCGATCGCACGCATATAAAAACATAGAACACAGACGGACATATTTACATATAAATACGGGGGCATTTATGTTTTTGTGCACTGGGGTGTTCCCTATTTCTCAAGTTGAGTTTTTTTGCAAATGCTCTGTGCGGTTTCAGTTTTTATTCTAAAACGACCCGAGCATTCATAGAAGTGACTTGAGCATTCTGCGTTGCTCATACGGCCTGATGTACCGTATGAATGTAGTACATGCACACAATGCACATTTAACTGCGTTTAATTTTTTTATGAAAAAAATCACTTGAAAAATTTTAGTAGAGCGTAAAAAAATTTTTTTTATAGTTAATTATTATTAATTTTTTTTTATAAATTTTTTTCAAAGTTATAGATGTTTTTACTTTGGAACAAAAAAATTGATTTCAAGTGGTCAAAAGATGCTGTGCTAAACACACAACTAAATTAGAAGTAAAAAAATTGTTAACCTTGCATCCTTTTGTTTTAGGTTAAAAACTGCAACTGTAAAAAAAAAGTTAGGAAATAACGGATACCCTAATGAGCATTTACATATATGGTAAATATTTTACCCACACACGTATTTAAAATATATTCATGATTCCTGCCACCAATATGTGGTCTTGTTCACACTCATGTTTATGTGTATGTATGTTGTGTGCAACTCCATTGTGCTTTCAGCTTCAACGCCTTTTGGCTCACTTGCTTTATGGCCAACAAACATGTTGCCACATTGCGATGACTATGTGCACCGTTATTGGCATTTTTACAAATTTGTGTATGCCACACATATACTTATAGCCATTCCACATTTGAATGCCAGCAACAGCACCTTTGCTTATTTTGTTAGTAGCTTTGCTGCAAACATTTCTGCAGCATGTTTATTTTTGGTGTTATGCACACACACACATTCTACATACATATATGCTGCTTTTATATTATTTCATTTATTTACTTGCTTTGCTATGCAACAACAACATTTTATTTCATGCGTGGACATTTGCACTTGCGGCAAATTTGTTTGAACAGCATTTTTTATTATTCCATTGTTTGTTGTGCTCACCCCACATGTATATATATGTATATGTGCGTATGTGTGCTGTGTTTGCGTTAGTGATTTGGCGCTATGTAAACGCCCCGTTATTATGAGCGATAAAGTCAAGTTGTTTGCTCGTGCATTTATGCCAAATAATAATGTATCGAATTTATTATCGCAGCGTTTTTTGTGGATTTCCGCTCGCACATTCCTACGGATATAAATAGGTGATTGCTTGTGTGCGTTTGGCTTTCTCGTTGCTTTTTGCGGATTACGCATGTTTGTGGTATCCACTCGCCGTCATTAAGACGGATTTTATTGCCGGCACAAATGCAGTGCAGCAGTAAATTTCGGTAAATACTCGCATTGCTCGCTCCTTTCGGGCTTACTTTGTTGTGTTTGCATTGGTGCAAAGTATGCAAAAATTTCTAAATATCCGTTTGATTGGTTTTGCTTTTGTCGATAAAATTTCATGGGCCGATTATAGATTGGAATTGATTATGCGAAGCTGAAGAAGATTACAGCGTGTTCAAAGAAATTTGAAGTGGATTAAATTAGGGTGGAATCCAGTCGATTACAAAATGGTTCTTTTTCGATGAAAATTTAATAAAAGAATGCAAAATGTGGTTCTTCAGTCGTGTAGGATCTGAAGTCCAATAAGATGCATTTCTGCTCAAATCTTCATATCAAAAATAAAACTTAGTTAAAAAAGAAGTTAAAGATGGCTGGTAGCCAGTGCATCACTTTATACGAATGCAACATTCTTCAGAACAGTTCGAAATAGGTTCGAAAATTTATTTCGAATATCAGTTATAGAAATCTCGTGAATCTCCATTGTTGTTGTTATCGTAGGGACAGAATTTATGCCTGTACACATTTCCTCTTGAGTTGATCGTCCTCGTCCGGATAACAATACAATAGGTAGTTCTTATCATAATCAACCTTGAACGATTACTAAAGTTAAATCCAATTTTTCAAAAAAATTCTACTTTAAAAATAAATCTGAAACTTAATGCGCTCAAATGTATGCTTCGAAATTATGATATTGTTACCTAAAGTGGCATTTAGAGTTTAAGAGTCTTTCACACACCATAACAAGAATCGAGAAGCAATTTCTTATATTTCACCAAATGTCTTTATCTCTTTGCACATTTCTGTGCTTACGTGTATTATATCCGCATATGCTCTCAAATAAGTCGCATATGTGAGGAATTAATAAAAAAAATGCACATTGTTTGCAATAAAAGACAAAACGACGAAATTATTTGTATAATAAAATACTTTTATAGGCGTAATTATTACATTTATTTCCTAAAGGATTTTTACTGCAGCTCGGCCAAAGTTTCCGCATACACTTATACACACGCACATACAGAGGCTCAAGCAATTATTTACGTCTGCATACTTTTCACTTTATTTTGTTGGTATTTCGCTGACATGCTCGCATTGAGGTGTGTGCATCACCGTTGGTGTTCGCAGTAAAAGCAAACATCCTTGGCTTGACTGCAGATATATGTACATATATGTATTTCTGTAGATACTAAATGTTCTGTATGCTTGTTTGTAAGTCATCCACTGACCTGCATTTACGAGCTGTGGAAATGACTCATAAATTTTCACATTTCACTTTTATAATATTTTAAGTTTGCTTGTACATTTGCTGCTGTGTGTAAATGTGCGTGTGTGTGTGCTCTTATTTTTATGCTTTTCACTCTCTTTATTGTTTTTCATGTTTTTCTCTCTTTTTATTGATTTTAAAGTAATTATGCAAGAACATCTTTCCGTGTCTCAAGGGAGCTGTTAAATGAGTTGGAAAAAATCATAAATTGCCTTGTTAACAAATTGCAACAACAGCTAAAGTTGTGCCATAAGGAATTTAAATGCCCTTCCCACTCCTCTCCGTCGAGTGTATGTAAATGAGTGAAGGTGATAATCGGTGAATTAACATTTACTTAAAATAACTTAAGTAGTCAGTTTAGAGCTTAACACAATTTGTATGCAATGAAATGTGAAGTGGTTCAAAATGTCTGTATTTTGACTTAAGCAAATATGGTTTTCTAGTTGTTTTCAGTCTTACACGTATGAGAATTGAAGAGCACAAACTTCTAGTACACCTTTGTTTTCACGAAATATATCTCGGTTTTACTCAACTGCATAAAGTTGGCTGCGTAATCCTGAGTATTTTCTTGTTCTGATACTTGTGGAGTGTAGCTGCTTGTATTTCATAAAAACTGTCCCCAGTAGGCTCTCTGGTCAGCAATAAATCCGTGAATGGAAATGTTTATTAAATTTTGAAATACCTAATCAATTTTTTGTATACTGAGCCGGATAGGTTCTACTAAATTGCTGGAATACACTTAATAGTTCTGACTTCCATTAAGAGGTTACATGGGTTTTCTTGATCATTTTCGAGAATTAGTCTAACAGAGATTTTATTTTATTGCTCCAATCACCTTATGGGGCTTTCAGTTCAACAAATAGTTAACTTTCAGTGACCAGAAGAAAGTCTGCGGTAATTTCTGATAAAGAAAACTATTGAATTATGATAACGGTTTACGTGGCATGGATAATCTGTTTCTGCGCGAACTTTTCCTGACGTTCTTCTACATAACTTTAAGTTTTCTTCTTACAAGTGACGTCAACCTGCTTTTAATGCATGAAGTGCTGTATCAATCTGTAGAAAGTGTTAAAAGTCTCCGCTATCTCCTTAAAGACATTCCCTTGAATTTAACACTCTGAATGCCATCAAACACATCTCTGTCAAACTTTGAAACTAATGTCAGGTTTGTAACATGAACATTGGAACAAACTTCAGCTGTATCGCTTATTCACGGGTTTAGGTTCAATGTTTAGTACAGACACTACAAAATACCTTCCAAATAAGTCATTTAAGCTTACCTTAATTTTAGTAATATGGTGAACGCAACAGCAAGGTTCCGTAAGTGAACTTATTGGTCTGAGTTATTCTTCCGTTGCTTTCATGAAGTTAATGCAGTGTGACAACTTTTATCTATTTTTTCGTGTTTAGTATATTTCTCACTGGAATAGAACTTGAACTGAATTTTTGTGAAAGTAAGCTGAGAGAATGGAGAATGGAGCCTGATTCAGCCTCGCTATTAGCAGATAGTTACAAAATTTGCATTAAAAAAGGCTTTAACGGAATAACCATATTTATAATATAAAAAAATACTTTCAAACTTTACAATACCTTATTGAAATAGGAGGCTAGAGGCATTGACCTTTTTTATATATTGCCTGACTTAGAACTGAAATTGGACTCTGAAAATTATTGAAATAGATGAGTGTTATGAAGAGTAATTCATCGGGTTTCTCAACTTTTCACACATATTTGATCTAGCAATGTCTGAGTTGGATTATAATTCTAGACCCAAAAAAAAGATCAGCTGAGTGAAATCTCAATTGACCGTTTTCTATTAGAGAAGAGAGCAAAATGTGAAATACTGTCTCTTTTTATATAAAATGTGAAAGGCGAAGTGTCAAAGTTGAGAGAAAATAAGATATTGTATACTAGTACTAATAATTAAAAAAGATCATGTAATATTATTAAGTCTGCACATGGAGTAATTTAAAATTCGTTTTAACTGTCGCTAAAACAGTCTCTCCCGTTAGAGACACCACTCTTCTCACGTAATAAAAATATAAAGCCGAAGGTTTATATCACAATGGTCCTAATGAAGGTCCTTGGTGCGACCGCCTGCGATTTGGTGCTCACGGGTCGCCCTTTTCAGCCAAGACTAATAATATTTACTATTAAGTAATAATCTGGAATTATCGTAATATTTTTGAATTAAGAGCTGACTTTACTTTTACTAAACATTTATTTTCCATTTGTATAATTGTATACAAAATTTATTTTATTATAAATTTGTATTTTGTTTTTATTTTAATAGTATAAAATAACGAATTTATAAATTTAAATATTATAAATATCATAAGTTTTATTTAAAAAGAAAATGTTAATAAGCGGGCCGGCAAGACTCCAATGCCGAATATGATTTGACGCTGCTGGTGATCGAATTTCCACGCATCGATTTGTCAAAAAGTAGAAATCACGGTAGAATGGTGTAGGTATCGACGCGGCAGTGTCTATGCGAAACTTGGTAGCGAATGTGTTGTTCGAATTGTGTAGAACGAATTGTACCTCCTGTCCTGTTGTCAATTCTTTTTGTTGAGTGGGTACAGGTGTGGTGAGTTGTGTTGGTGTAGTGTGGTGATGTAAGTGGATGGCACCATCGGATGTGGTGTATTATACTGTCTTGCTAGGGTGCGCCAGTTTTTCCCAGGTAGAGTGGGGGATGCTTAACTCATTTAACCATCCTGGGCCCCCTAGACGAATATTTGGCCTAGTATTGCGTATGTAGTATATGCTGTTGCATTTATGTGCGTATGCACCAATTTGGCGTTTAGTAGCCTGCCACCGCTCTAGGATTTGTTCAGAATTGGTTTTCATTATTGGCGAAAGCCATCTTGCGGGGCCGAAAAGTTGTATGTTCTTTTAATATAGGAGGAGGTTTCCCTATATCTCGAAATTTCCTTAATTGTGAATAAAGGTTTGCATTATCCTCAACTTGAGTTGGTATGGTGATAATCGGCTCTGATATTAGTCCACTTTGTGCTTCGCTGTGCAGCGTTTTAGCTTTTTGTGCCTTTGAGCAACATGGTGTCTCTTGGCAATTTTTAAAATTTTGGATTTCGGGATTTGCTTTTGCTAAACCCATGGTTCCTTTTGTGTAAGCGCTTCTTTGGCGTAAGTTAGGATATATGCTGTAATGAAGCATTGAATGGTGTCTTTTGTGACAATGGTAGCAATTGAATTTGCTTTTGCAATTTTTATATGTATGCGCATGTGACAGACAATTTGTGCAAAGTCTTTTTGACCTGACAAAATTATTTCTTTCGTTAATGTTTAATTTTTTAAACTTCTCACAAGTTTTAAGCTTATACAAAAAAAAACCTTGTTTATATATAATTCAATATAATACCTCGAAGAAAAACTTGAATAGCAAAACCACTTTCACTTTGAATAGAAGCCATCAAAAATTAAATTTCCCAAATCTTCCATTAAATTTATGTTCTCTCTAACCTTACCTAACCTAACTTATAAAATTTAAGAGCAAATTGAACGTTTCACCTTTATTAACTTACCAACTTCGGTCCGCTAACAGTTAAACTTCGGAATTTTTTGCGTTTATTTAATAAAATGTCAGAAATATCAACAGAAAGTCCGCAAAAGCAGACAGCCACTTACACATACACAAATATCGCATGTATATGTAAACAGCTGTAAATATATGTATGCGTGTGTAAGTGCACTTTTAAGTAACTTGACATAAACGGGCTCACTTCAAAACTTGCTGCGACTTGAGCGTACCGTTATTGCCATTCGTTTGCCTGCTTGCCATTTGCTCTGTCTGCCGAGCGATTCGTTGAGAAAGTTCTGCTTGAAGTTCGCTTTTGAGCGCATTTCAATTTCGCCACTTTTCGACAGTTGCCTTTGTCACTGGCACGCAGACAGCCAGGTTCCAAGTAAATAGCGAGTTGCAACTTTATTAAAGCGGGCATGCATGTAGAGCTCCATACATAAATATATATATATATATATATATGTATGAATATCTGCTATCTCACAGATATCCTCACTTCCGTTGGAAATTTTTCTTTAATGCAGATATTTATAACAGTTATCAGTCTTTTTATGCTCCTTTAATTTTCATTCTCCTTGTTGGTTTTGTTGCAGCATTGCAACTTTAAAAACAGGATTTTTGAAATGAAGATGCTTTTGTTTGCATAAACGCATGTATGTACATAGGTGTGAGTATATGCACTGTGTTAGCTGCAGCCTCTTGAGTTTCTGTGTGCATAAATTAATTTCTTTGGCCTTTCAGCGCTGCTTGGCGCCTTGCTCTATTCTCCGAAGCGCGGATTTTCTATTATGCTGTAGCATTAGCGTTAGCATTTGTTCGGTTTAGCTGCAATAAGCGCCCGCTGCAACAGATGGATTAATGGAAGATGCGCTTTTAAGTTTGAAAAGTAGTGAGCGGCAAATGAGGAATGTGCGAGAGTAGCGAGAATTAGGAATAAAACAAGAATATGATGAAAAAAAAATTATTATAAGTGAAACACCTTAGGTTTTTGTTGTATGAAATGCAATAGAAAATATAAATCCCGTTTATTATTTAATATTTTATAGTATTTAACAACAGAAAATTGGCCAAAATATTTCATACCCAGTCGTTTTAGTTTCATGTCAAACTTTTTTCCATTTTGTCATAAACTCATTCGAAAGTTCCAAATTCCTTCCTTCTCCAAATACTTTATTTTATATTATTAACATGCTGCATTACTGAGTCTGTGGTCTTCTGCCCTTCGGAAGGACACAGTAAGTGAATGCTTTTATCCCTTCTAATACCCACTGGCATAACCGAAAACACTTCTGGCTTGTAACCGCAAGCTATGCAATTGCAACCGAAATTCCTCTGAGAATTACGAAATCAACTGCATTTGCAAATTTGCAACGCAACTCTAAATCCATTTATAGAATGCAGCTGCAGAAGAGATTTTTCACCTGACGTCCTCAAAACGGAACTGATGTAAGTTGTCACATTGTCTGAAGGGTCGGTGGGAAATTGTGGATTGTTCTTTAGAATTAATCTAGAATAATAATTGAGTGTAAAAAAAAACTAAATATTTAATGAGATCTTATTTTAATATCTATAAAAGGCATTTGTAATTTAAGAAGATTTCTTAAGCCAATTTTTGTGATATTCTAAAACAACAAGATACGGAGTGAGCGCCAAATAAGCTGACTTTTTGTAAGTAAAAATAACCAAAAAATTTAATGTTGGAAGTATTGATAGAGTTTAAAGATTATCAATATTTTCACCATTGATAAAGTAATTGTTTTTCAAGTAAAAAATATTCAGGTCCATATCTCGAAAATCATTCTCACGTACACTAACGAACACCTTCCATATTAGGCACTCACAAACTTTTCTTGGAACTCTAAACCATTTAATTAAAATCTTCTCTATGATAATCTTCAATGAACTTTAAATCACTAATAATTTTCGTGAGACATTAGTTCAAAGGGTGAGGCCACTTTGACCTTAATATGTAAGCCACAGCCAGTTTTTTCTCACTGGGCCACTCCGAGTTTCAACAACTCAAACGTCTGACATACTCTTTCGACTCAAAAGATCTTAAGAAAATCCAACTGTACCTGTGTGCCATGAATAGCAGCATCAACAAACTATTTTGTGGGCAAAAGAACTTTTACAAAGCAACCAAAGTTCTATTTGCTGTTGGCGAAAACCGCAGAAGCACTCAATTCAGCTTTACACTCAAACAACTGCGAAGCAAACTTAAGTATCAAATTGAGTGCGTCAATATATAAATTTGTTTTCGAACTAAGAAAGCACACATATACATATGCATATGCCTACAAATATATAGCGTATATATATCAGCTTAAGATTGCAGGTGTATGAATGCAGTAGTGGAAGATTTAAGTGTCACACACACATATAAATACTTGAAAGCATTAGTACAGCCAGCTCCTGTATTATTTCTGATTATCTCACTGTATGTGTGTGTGTGTGTGTGCTTACGGCAAATTGAGTGGCGTCTTCCGAGAGTACGCAAATGCTATTTGCACAAATCAATCAGGTGCGTATGTAAATATGTGTGCGCGTGTGTGCAGTTGCGTATTGGGAATTAGTTTGATTTGCAATTTGGCAATTTTCAGAAAATCAAGCAATATTTTCGTATTTATCGGAGGGAATATTTGCCAGGCGAGATTGTTAATTAACGTATTTGTTTACATGTAATTTCCAAGTTATTTATAAAGGCAAACATTAATTAACTTGCAACATTGCAAAATACCCAAAAGTTAACCGAAATCGATTTGTAGCAAAATGTATTAAATTTGTTGCTGTTTGTAAGGTAAAGCTACTTTACAGAGCACAAATCGATTTACAAATTTCATTTATTTTTACTTTTTTAACTTTTTTCGTTTTGCTTATTTCCGCAATCAAATTATCCATACTGGAGCCGCTCAATACAGCTTGTATAGCAAGAATTCGATTTGCGAGCGAAAAATGGATACGAAGTGATCTAAAAAAAAAGAAGCCAAACCACATATACACACACACACAAACGAGTATGGCAGCATTGCAGGCACCCGCATCAGCGTTCTCAATGCATTGACAAGCAAAAGAGATGAACACGAAAAAAGAAGCCGACGCTCTCTCAAGGAAGGCAGAGATAAAGTAAAGTGCCAAGTAACGCCACTCATTTCCTTTTCGCTGCAAAAGAACACGACAAATAAACGAAACAATGAACTGCAGCTGAAGTATGCGGAGCCGAGCCAAGATTGGAAAAATCGCAAATGCATGCTAAGGTGCTGGCTGGATGGCTGGCAGGCAGCAAATGCTTGTCAGTGTATCAAAATGCGCTTAGCCGCGTATATCTCCGTCTTTATGCTACAACACAATCGTCTATTGCAGTCTCTTCACAATGCATTGCTAAGACAAAAGCTGCTTTTGGGCATATAAACGCTCCTTACCGCCATTGCTGCTTTTGCTTTCACCGTTACACCACTTTACCTTGGTATTTCCATAGTCATCGCCGGCATTGCGGCATCTCATACACGCACCCATGAACATTGCTGTGGCACAGGAGATCGCAGCAATAGCTGTAATACCCGACTGTGTCATGTGTATGCGTGAAATGAATGTCTCATATGTGTGTGTGTATGTGAAGCAAATGTCTGCATGTATATATTATTGTGCAATGGCTTTGTCCAACTGCTGAATGACTGCTATGAAGCTCTCTTCTATGCGCTTCGAATTCTAATCGAACCGAGTATTATGGAGAAACTCGCTTTGATTTCTGGCTTATTCTTGAAAGAAAGGTGTAGAAAAGAATGAAAGCACGATTTGCTTTTCAATTGCATATACCTGAATGTGAGTACTTCGTCAAGGTGTGTGTGCGTGTGAACACAAAAGCTTACTAGCAATAAAAGAAGAAATGAAGGAAAAACTGTCGCTTAATAGTTTATTAAACTGCAAAGGGGAAGTTAATTTTTGCCAGATTTAAAGAGATTTCTTTGAAATCGTTACATTGAAATTTTATTTTTAATATAAAAGGTGTCAGAGAAGCTCTCTAATAAAAAAATGTAAGAATTTTTCCAAAAATTACAAAAAAGTGTTATATTTTTGATTGTAAATATTTTTTAGTATTAGTTTGAAAATACCTGAAATAAAGTGACCGTGTTTATCGGTCACTGTGTTTTCTTTTTCACTTTTCCAAATATTGCGGCCTTGACTCCGTCAATAAGCTTCAAGGTATGATATAGACCGATCTCAGTTGTTTTCAGTACAAAACTGCCAGGTGTTTGCAATTTTTTGTTTTCGTATTTACGTGGTAAGACGGAATGGTTCCAAACTCACTTTGATAATTTACAAGTCGTGTTAAGTAGAATTTCGTTGTTTGTGTAATTTGTTTTTATGCTAAAAGCTGTCAGCTTTTTAGAACGCCTTGCATACAGAATACAGCACGCAACACAAGATCACTAATAAATAAGTAAGGAAGGGTTAAAGTCGAGTGCAACAGAACATTTTATATTCTTCCAACTGGCATAAATCAAAGCCAGAGAAATACATATTCGGCATAAAGTTTGTTAGCAAAGCGAAACAATTATATACTACATAGCATCGGGAGGTATAGCCCCGATTTTATCTATTTTTTGTAAATAATCCACACTAATAAATTGCCGCATACTAATACAATATTCGTTGGATTTAATTAAGGAAACGCAAATACCATCACCAATTATATGGAGT
Source organism: Bactrocera neohumeralis (assembly GCF_024586455.1). NCBI lineage: Eukaryota > Metazoa > Arthropoda > Insecta > Diptera > Tephritidae > Bactrocera > Bactrocera neohumeralis. The sequence continues at coordinate 2,726,969 of NC_065923.1, forward strand.
AAAGTCACCTGCAAGTTCTAAAATCTTTATATGTGGTAATATAGGGGTTAAGAGAAGTAATGACCCGATTCAGCCCATTTTTGACACACAGACATACCATGGACCGATATTTGCGGTAAATAACCAACTCTAAGTACTGGGTATTTGATACCTAAGGGCTTAAACAGTTTTACTGTGATTTGAAAGTGCAAAGTTTTATTTCGTTGTATTACTGGAAAGGAAAGAATTTTAAAATTGTGTTGTATGTTAAGTGGGCGTGATTGTGGTTCGATTTCCCATTTCACACTGTTGCAGAGGAATGTGAAAAGAATGTTACGCACCAAATTTTGTTAAAATCGTTCGTGCGGATCTCGGAATATGTGATTTTACCTGAAAGTGGGCGATGCAACGTCCATTGTCCAATTTTTACACCGGCTCCTTTAAAGTCCTCTCATACTATTTTGGGGGCAATTTAGTATCACTGGCGTATTTAGTTACATATTTATTGTTCGTGCTGTGAGAAGTTTTTTTCAGTACCGTTATATGGGGAGTGGGCGGAGAAAAAAAATCACCCGGATTTCAACTCGTCTCGTAATCTTTGTCATCTATATACATATATACATATAACCCTATGTCTATCTCTCCTAGCAACATATTGCTAGAGTATAAAAATCAAGCATATAAAAATATATGTCAGCTACGAGTTAAAAAAAAGTAATATATATTATTTTTCAATGGTTTTCACAGTTAAGAGATAATATTTTGAATTCAGTATGTCTGATAGGCTCTTCATAAAAAATTTATTTTTTGCAACATGCGGTGGATATTAACAAAACACAGCAGCCGGTGAAGTATAAATAGTTTACTTGACAAGTTCTAACATTATTTTTTGTATTTTACTTTACTTTATATAATAAAAAATATACGAGGTAAAACACACACATGAAACAATTTTCAGAAAATTTAATTATTTGAGGTGAAAATCATAACACAATGCCAACTCTCAGTAAAAACATTTATATATTTGAGTTAATTAAAGCAAATGAAAGAAATTGCAAGTATTTCTAGCCAACATTGCTTTTTAATAGTCAATTGGAAATAATTATAAAAACTTTTAACTGTTAAGAGCTTAAAATGGAATGTTTCCAAAATATATACATACATATGTATATAACTATACTATTTAAAAGAAAAAAATTGCTAATATATTTTCTAACAGTGTTTACTTTCAAAACCATTTTTGCTTTTAAGCACTAACCACAATTTAATAAAGGACCAAATTCGATTGTGTACATTAAAAATTGCCACTGGTGTCACAGTATTTAATGAACTTCACGCAAAAACTGGTTAACTTTCCACGTTCGGACCAGCTTCCAAGCCAAGCATTTCAAAAGCAGATTTTCTATGTCTTTTTTGCAAAAACCTGGCATTCTATTTGTTTGTCGTCAATATGTTGGAGCAGTTTTGTCGTTCTATGCCCGCCATTTATGTACTCGCTTGTACAATATTTAGGAAAACGGAAATGCTTTCAGTAGTAAGTAGCCTAAAAGGGCCGGAGTGCATATCCTGTAGGGAATGCTGATGAAATACGAAATAGAAAAAAATGTTTATGAAATGTAAGAAAACATTTCAGGCATTTGCTATATTGAAATATATGAATTTTAGATTAGTTTCGAATTTTCGAAAATGCTCTAAAAAGTTTACCCTGTAGGAGCAGCGGCGTAAATATGAATTAACAAACAATTACATCTCAATAACTTTGCTACAGACTCGGTTTATTGTTATATACGAGTTTAATGTTAATTTCGAATTTTCGAATATAATAAACCACCTTAGAAATCTGCTTATCTATTACCGAAAGGCATTTCTTTCTCCAATAAAAACAAAATATTATAAAATAGCAACACATTTTTGAATTTTGAGGAACTTTAAACCGAAAATATTTCTCGCGGGGCACGCGACTACTTGTTATGTATGTAGTACATGACTAAAGCTCCCACACACACATACAAAAAAATTTTGCTACTATTGTACTGCTGAGTGCACAAAGTTCATACATTGTTGCCGTTGCTCTGTTTATTTTTCGCTGCAACAACAAAAAACGTACAAAACAGCAAACTTTTTACAACTCTAAAAGCGGCCTTAGGCCTAAAAGTCCCTACTTTGTATGAGTTCAAGCAAAAGCTGGCATTGAAATTGAATTTGCTCGGCGTTGTGGGAGCTGACGCTGTGATAGCACTTGCAACAGTTGGGCCAGGGAACGAGGCTTAACGGTATTGTTTTAAGCCAAAAAACAATTTAAACTGCAAAGTTTCACGCAGAGGCTTTTATGCCTGCCACTCCGGTTACACAACTACATCTACGTATAAAAATATATGCAACACTAAGCGTTTGTATGTGTGTTCGTTTGGTGTGCACTTGTGTGCCATGCAGCACAGGCCGACCACAGTCATGGTTTGTTGACAATTTTGCGTGCTTTTATGCGGGTGACGCCTTACTTTAGTGCTCGCATATTGAAGAACTGCGGTCAGTTGGTTGAAACTTTGGCAAATTGCAGTGCACTGAGGGCAAAAAAAAAAACGGAAAGGTATAAATTTGTTTGCGACACTGCACTGGCCGTAAGCTGTGCTGCAAACAAGAAAAATTGGGGGAACAGCTGGTTTGCCCAAGCATCGAGTTACGTTCGCATCAAGAAGTATGCTGACATGTATGGGCTTAGTACATAAATACTTAAATAAGCAAACATAACTACAAGCACATAAGTAAATATAAGAAAATCCTTTTTGCTAATAGCAACTTTTGCATTATTTGCTGGACACTGCATTGTTTGGAAATCGAATTTAATAAACTCAATCAAAATATTTCAAAATGGAATTAACGGTTAATATATTTTCAAGGCTTATTTAGCTTTCTGGCATAAAATTCACGAAGTCGTAAGATTTTAATAGCTCGTGAGAATAAAAGTTATTTGGCGTCAAGCGTCAGCCTTGGTATTATTTTCAAAGCACAGTCTGAATGGACTGGAAAAATGTTTATTGTTGTAGAGTGCGTCAATTCATTGCTAATTGTAACGGGCGTAGGAAACTTATTTGCGTTTTTTTGGAAAACTTTTCTGAAATTATTTTCTACTAATTTAATTGGACATAACCCTTAAATGACGTGGGATACTATGATCGCTTTCTTCCGGCTTTTAGAGATTCAAAGGCATACATATACTTCGAGGTATAGAGATTCTTGTCTTGCAAGGCATAGTCTGATTAGTGTTTTCTGTATTTGTGGGCGATGTTTTGAATGTTCTGATACATACCAAAGCATTCACCTACATTCTAGAGGTCTGACGCAAGTATGGGAAAGTGGCAACAATTAAGATATTTTTTGAATTTCCACTTATTTTCCTCATGATACCACCGTTTTGAAATGGTAATGCCATATTGAAAGTTTTATAAGTTTATCTTGTATTGTTGAAGATGTTTCACTTTCCTAAGCGAAATACGGGATAAAAGAGAATAATTTAAATAGCAATAGACCCTCTCAAGTTTCCTGAAAAATCGTCGAATACTATATGTTGACAGCCAACCAGGCAACAGCTGTTTTGGTTGGTGTGAATATGACTAGTCGTTAAAGTAACTAAAATTATTCTTTATATCAAGAAATCTAGTATTTTTGCTTCACAAACTAACAAGGTAATCGAAAAGATTTTGAAATTTGTATTTGGAAATAACTTTGTTAACCTTAGTAAAGTATGTTACTACTTCGTGAATCATTGACACACTTTTGTTGTTTAAATTTGTCAGGAAATTGTAGATGGAAATAAGACTTCTGAAATTTTGACCGGAAGAGATTAATTAAAGCATAATGTAAAGACACATATTTTTGAAAATTTCACCAGACGTTGAATTTTAAATATTAAAGTACAACACTAAAACCAAAAAACGAAATATTTGACTTCGTACCGTAGCTCTCAATAAAATTAAATTGTATAGATGAATAAAATCTTTTGCTATTCAAGAACAAAACAAACGATTTCAACGTTGGTTTCGAGTGCCCGAGGCAAACTGAAATAGTCAGAATATGCTGCCAGAAAAACATATAAATGAAATAATATATTGGCTATATGAGCAATCTTTCAAAGCAGAGGCGTTTGTTCACACTGAAGTGTCACACCAAAACTACTGTTATCCATATAATACTTGTATATACCAACGTCTATTTGGCAGTTTAATAAACGCAAAATAAACACGAAGAGCAGCCGGCCTTATATGGGTGTGCGGGTGTGCTGTATTTGTATGACACTTGTGGCTGTCAATGGCTATGTGACTGCAGGATAGTAAAATTTAAGCCCAACTTACCAACCCAGCAGCTCGCCAACGCTCTTCAATCGGGTGGCTGTCTGCAATTCAATTGAAGTCGCATTGAATCAATAACTGTACAAATATAATTCAACTACACCAGACCGCATGGGATATCATATACTTAGCGGGAGCAAGTGGTGAAAACAATATTTTTTGGACAGCCAAAACTACAGCACACAGCTTCGTTGTAGTGGAGCATATTGTGCACTTGTATTAGCTTTCACTTCTAGTTACTTTTTCCGCTTTTTTCGAATCTAATTTCGGTGTTCGATTTTCAATTTTGTGTTCAAGAGGCCGTGCTATGGCCAGCCAGCGACAGCGCTGCTTAATATTTTCGGTCACTTTGGCCGAATTTTGCGGTCAGTGTGCAGAAAAGACCGAGCAGCAGTGGCCAAACCAGAGAAGAAAACTTATAAATATATTAACGACTACATGAAAGTAAGGTCAGTCGGGGCATAAAAGTAGAAAATTGCACGACGGCATAAAGAAGGGCACACAATATTAAAAAGGGGAAAACTGGCACATATGCCTGGGGAAAATTAGGCCAACTCAATGCTGCTGCCAAGTACAGCAAGTGGCCGACTCACTGTCGGCTGGTCGGCTTGTAGGCTATTTAGTCTGCTACATTTGATACTACACACAAACATGAGTGTGTGTCTATGTGCACTTGTGTGTAAGCTTCAAAAGCAGCTTGCTGCTCGGTTTTTATTTCACCGGAACTATTGTACAAATGGTTGGCTTTTTGGGAACTTGTGTGTTTTCTGGCTAATAAAGGAGATGTAGAGCACTCAGTGAAAAGATACTAAGACCAGTATGTTGTTGCACATTTACAACAGTGAACCTTTTATTGTGTGCTAATTAGACTGAATTCCCAAGCTAATGGTGTGTAGGGCTCGAGTGAAGTATTGGAGTGCTAATAAATTGAAAATGAACCGATGATCCAGCAAATTTGGCAGAAAGTGGAGTTCCGATTTTGAATTTTCAATGAAATCATTTGCTATCGTTTGGTGCCTCATATCAGCTGAACATTCAGTGATGTCTCCATTTCGCATAAATCTGTTTGAATCGGTTAGGAAAGAATGTAAGTAAGATCAACTAAATTGAGCTTCTTAGTTATGATTTTTGGTTTCGTATTTGTGCAAGAGGGTCGATAATGCACTGACAACGAACAATGTCCAAGACGGTCATAAAATATTCTCAAGGCATTTCTCATATCAAGAAGGTATAGAAAGGATAGAGCATTAAACATTCACCTAATTTAAATTTTTTTCAGAAATATAACAGAAGGACTTAAAATTGTTAATTTTTTTCCTGGGTATAAGAGTTTTGTGAAAAACATAAATTTTAGCAAGACTCTTTGTATAAATTTATATAAAAGATTCTGAGATATTCAATTGAAAATCTGCAGATACTCTTTCTCAATTAGATGCTAAACATTTATGAATACCGCCGGTATTGGACAACTAAAGCATATCGCTGCAGTACTAACTGAATGATCGCAATCAATTGCTTGTGTTGAAAGCTTTTTCATTTAACAAGTTATTGCTACAATCTCTAAAGAAATTGTTCAGATCGGATGACAGAACATGCTGTCATATATACTGACCGATAAAACACAGAAAGAGAATTTTTATTCCCATTCTTAGCATCAAAAATGCACCTGACAAGGGTATTTAAATTTTGCTGCAGCCGAAAGTAACGTTTTTTTTTGTATAATTTGTTTTAGAAAATTCCATTATTTTTTAAATGGAAAAGGTAAAAAAAAAATTAAAAAATCGATGTTTTAAATTTTTTGGAAAAAAACGCGATTTTCGCTGATATCTGAAGAACAAATTTTTTACTAAGCAAGACAATTCGTTAGGAAACTCATTCAAATATTTCTTTACCCAGAAAGGTATTCAAAAGCAAAGCTTCTCAATTTGGGTCTTCTGGATCTCTTCTCATCAACACTATGAGATTACCATTGCGTAATGTGCGGAACATCGCAACTGAAATAACAAATATTTCCCTCAAATACTTATATCAGCCAGCAGCTGCAATCAGAGCGCTTGCCACATAAGTAGTGCCTATGAATGCGTACATACAATATCGCAGTAAACGCTCATTCAATTGCTATGATAAATACGGCGCCTTTGCATTTTTTTTTAAATTTTCATGTCATGGATGCTGGGATATGCGAATGATGGTGAGCAAATGGCTGCACCAATCGAATTGCCAGCTTTATTGCATTTTCTGCTTAGCAACTACATGCTTAAAAATGAAGACTTATAATCCACATATATTTACATATACGTGAATACAGCGTATGTGCTATATAGGAAATTGCTGCACAGATCTCTACATATGTATATTTTTTGTATGTAACTGTGCGGTGTTTATGTGTGTAGTGCTCGAGTATGAGTTGAGTTTGCTTGCTGTTTATCACCAGCAACAAATTGCTTTCTACCTTGTGTTTACCTATTTGCCTGACCGTCATGTATCAGCGAACGCATGCATACATGCACGTGTACGAACCAACACATGTGGCACGTTTGCAATCATCAATACCATTTACACAATAAACTCGATGCTGGATGGGATGCCTTTGCTGCTACGTTTCTCACCTTTTGTGGATGCGTCCAATTAGCCGGATATTTGGTTGCCTAAGGTTTCTCTCACCACACACACACACACAAGCACATAGCCATTCACGCATACTTGCAGAAATGTGTGCGGCTCATATAACTTCATCTGATATCATTGATTGCTGCCCGATTGCTGCTTCACCTCCTGCTGAGATTATTTCCTCGGTTTCTTGCATTGTTTCAGTAGTTTCAGTTGTCCACGGCTTAATCCCTACATCATTTGCTCGCCCATCAAGGTCTGCTGTGCGTTATTCCGATGCTTCAGTGGCAATTCAGTTGGGAATTCTCTTTTCTTTTCTCAACTTCAGCTGAGATATTGAACAGTAATACGGATATGCGCACACACTAGTGTCAGCAGGCACACATACATCAGCAGTGTTGTGCGTAAATGGTAATAACATACATATGAATGCCTCTGAAAACAAAAAGAAGCAGAAGTATACATATGTGCTGAGGGCTCTTATCGATCACTCAAACGGTGTTAGGAATCGTAGCGTGTTACCCAAATTCACTCTACATTTCATACATACACATACATACATACTAATTTACGCATGACTTTATGCATACAAGATTTGTGATACCGCTATTTTCGTTGCTGTCCGCACCCTTGTGCTATGCGTTGTCGACGCTCTCGAGAGTAAGTCATTCCGAAAATGTTGCCATAGTCACAGCTTTTACCTTTCTGTGTAGCCGACACTTGTAATTGTGTATAATTTCATTTCTTTCTGGCACCATCGCCGCTTACTATCCAGCCTCCGTTCAAGAGAATCGCCCGCAATCGAACCTCCCTACATTTCCCATCTTCAAATGTCCACTTTTGTGAATTTATATGCGCATATGTCTGTGAAGTGCGTGTGTGCCTAAATAAAGTCAATGTTTGCTCTTTTATGCCTGAATCAACAGCAGCGGCAAGTGAGCATAAATACATGCGAGAAAAGGCAAATCATTGAACGTTTGGTATTTTTATGTCCTTAGAATTTTATCAGCAACAATTCCTCTTCATTCTCTTATTTTGCTTAAGCCCATTTCAGTACTTGTCCTTTGCCTATCAAATTCTTCAATCGATACCAGCAATCAGTTCGTTGGTTTTTTGCTCTAAAACATCTATAATGGTAGTTGTAGTATTCTAGTGCTTCTGCTTCAGTTTGCTAAAGTTTTTACCGGACTTTTCTCATGTTTCCTCTATTTAATTTTTTCCGTGTTGACTTAGGCTTTTTGTTGTCTACATGCTTAAGGATTCCAGTGGTTCCAAGAGATAGTAACTGAGAGTCATTTTTTGCTTCCAGTGTTTTTTTATTTATTTATTTGTCTGCGGTGGTAGTACCCATTGCTTCTCGTGGTCAGTTGTATACACCTTTCTTAGCATGCGTGACCCTTAGTTTAGTATTTTGGTTTCAAGAAGTATGAATTCAAAAGGCTTTCCACATAAAAATCTCTCCAGAAAGTTACTTATATTATTGCTAGGTACTTCAATTAATCCAAATTGTGCTTATTAGGGTATCCGCTGAACCGAAAATATACCAAAATCTTGTAAATGATTTGGCGGTAAAAAAAAAAAATTGTAAGCGCTTTCTCTCTGTGGAAATCTCTAATTTGTTTGCAGAGTCACTTGTAAATATAAATATATAGCAATGTTGTCTTACATGCCACATAATAATTATGTATTACGCTTGGACAAAGGAGAAACAGATTCGGTGTCAAAATTCAATAGAAAAATGTCGGGGAGCTCAATGGCACATATGTATGTATGCAAAAATCAAAAATGTCCTTAATATATAAACGAAGAGATTCTTGAACATTTTTTATTTAAAGTAAAGAAGAAGTAAGTTGCCGAACAAATAGTTTGAATTTGCTGTCAGGTCCATTCCTCTTTCCTAGAACGGCTGGCCTGAGTACAAGGATAAAGTAGTATAGAGTCGTTGTAACACCAATTTGGAGAGTGATCTTCGCATCAAGTTTCTATAATACACCTTGAAAGAAGTTGACTCTCTGGACTCACGAAGTTTACCTCTCCGATAGTAATAAACTTTTATACCAATAAAGCGACAGCATCTACATTTTTGCTTTATTGTTACTTAAAACTTTGTCTTTTCTACAAATTTAATTTAGCCTACATAAAGCATGCCATCATTTGATGTAAGAACTTAATTGACCATAAACGCTAAACCCTTTAATATTCGAAACTAGGGCACATAGTGCCCCTAAAATATGTTTAAAAGAATTACTATGTATTATGTGCAACACATGTACATACTTATGTACATTGGGTATAAAGGTTACAAAGCACAAAAGTCGTGGGTAATGCGAAAAAGTTGTGTTAATCACATCTGGCATTGTTGTGTGCACGTTTAAATATGTCGTTGAGCATAAAAGAAGATTTTAGGATTTAAATAATGCTTACAGTAGTTGGCTATGAAAGCACAGCTCATGTGTACTTTTCTGGTATAAAGGAGCATACCAAATTAATTGTGGTACATTTGCAAATGTTTGGTCGAAATCTTGCTTTAATTATTGTTTGTTCCACTATATGGTCAAAAGACTTTCAAAATGGTCTAAAAATTTAAAATTACGTAGTATCCTCCAGATAATTGCTTTTTTACTTTTTTAAATCTCCTTCGCAAGTTCAGTTTAATTTACTTTCTATATATGATGTTGCACTGTCAGTTGCGTATACGCCTAGTCACACTAAACAGCAGTAATTTATTCTTAAAAAGTTCCATTACTTTTGCAGTCATAAACAATAACACGTCGACGCTTCTGTCAGGCTTATTAATTTGGCTCGATTTTTTGACATAAATATATGGTATATTCATATATACACATATATGTTCAATATATATATACATATTCACAAGTTGAATGCGACTATGCTTGAAGGTGAAAACTTCAAAATGCAAGCAAACTACTATGGGATCCATTCACTTTCAAAGCGCTAAGCCTAGCTTATTATGTGCTAAATATATTCAACTGATATACAAAAACGTTGCACAACAACATTACAGCATAGCTTCAACCACACTACTATCAAACAGCCAGTAAAATTAAGGATGAGTTTATCAAGTCAACAATTTATGCACAAATGGTATGATAATAACAGAGTTTGTGAGAAATTCATGAGAATTTCATGATAACAAGAAAAATGGCGCTACTTGTTGTTGTTTATGGTGTGAATGCGAAAATAAAATTCACTTTGACTCAAGCTTATAAAATTGAAGAGTTGGGTGGCAAAGTTTCTGTGCAATAATGACAGCGGTTGGACAACACAAAGCAGAAGGGTGTTATTTTAAATGGCATAGATAAGCCAAAGGAGTGCCGAGAGGACTTGTAAAGGAATGAGCAAAAGAATGTGTGGCAGTGGAAGGAAAATAATAGAAATAAATAGAAGCAAGGCAAAAGTGGTGTGGACAGATAAACAATGGCAGTTGCTCATGATATGGGTAAGGCTAGTGGCTAGTGGGTTGGGGAGCTGTTAAAGGTGTTGATGTGGTGTTAGTAGAGGTTTTGTTCACTGATAATCTGCTTAACACAGTACACTTTTAGATGATCACGCGCCGTCAACTTGCCGGCTACAATGTGTGTTTTTGTGCGGTTCAACAACAAAGGATTTTTCGTAAATTTTCTAGAAAAAACTAAGCAAAAAAATTTTGACATGCCTAAAACTTGCTTTGATCAAACAATAAAAGCTACCTCTATTAAATGGATAAAGTGTAACATTTATACCGCGCGCACAGTTTTATTACTTGTTTTTCCCTTACGCCAAAAGTGCATTTTCTGCAGGCAAAGCCTTTTTTCTTGATTTCCTTAAAGCATTTCACTTGCGCAATTAAAAGTGTAAATCAAAAAGGCAATAAAAATTTATGCCAGATAATTGCTGTCGAAAATTGCCGTCTATAAAAATTTATATTCAGCTTTTGGCGCCAAACAAGACAGTTAAGAGTGAAAACCGCACGCCATGCTGCGCCCCACTGCATACAATTTTTAAATGAGGCCATGCGACGCGCTTTAGGGCAGATAAAAATGGAAAGCGAAAACTCATGTAAAAGCCAATATAGACGAAATTAATTTTAAATTGCGAACACTTTTTCAAAGCCCGAAGACATGCAACTGCGCTCATTTCGCCTTGCCTCGAAAAATCAGGTAATTACATTCGAAAAATTTGGCGTTAATTAATAAGCAGTTAATTGCATAGGGATGTGTAGACGCGCCGAAGTGCCATCAAAGTCCATATTAAGCTTGCGTATACGCCGTGGTGTATTTTTCTTCTCACTTTTCGTTGCACTTGGATAAAACACAAAGTATTTATCATTTAATATTTTTCTATTCAATATGTGGAATTGGAAAATGTTAGACTTGAACTCCTATATACATATGTACATACAAGTATGTATGTATGTATATGGCAGAAATTATATATGTTTAAAATTGTATATCTTATTCCTAGGGATATACATAGGTGTACCATACAACTCGTTGTTAGCCGTTTATTCTGCAACACATACATGCATACATATGTATGTATATTGTATAAACTGTATATAACAGTATATAAGTTTTTTCTCTTGTGGTTACGTATACGCAGAGGTACACCCAATAATAATTAAAATATTTGCAAATTTTTTGCTAGAACCATTCCGGGAACGAAAAATTCATAATTTTTTAGCTCAATATTATTTGCTCTGTTGCTAAATTTCATATTTTTCAATACGCACTTTTACTTCTATGCCACAATGCCGCATTCAAAATCTGAAAGCAATTAAAGCAAACGCAGCAAATGAAAAAAAGCAAAAAACAAATACTGCAGTACCAGCACAACCAACGAAGCGGTTTAGTCTTGCATTCACTTCAACCGTTTTTAGTGACACCAGAAAGTGTGTTAAGGCTGAGCAGTGATGGCCAACATAGAATGTATTCGAAATTTTGGCGGCTTTAGCCAGGCTTTGTCTACATGCACTTTCAGCTCAATTGGCTCTGTTGATTTCTAGACAAAAAAAAAGCAAACAAAAACAAAATAAGTCCGCGCGCTAATGAAAACACTGTGTGGTGCATGCAAGGCAATCGCACAGCGTCGTCTCATATAAAATAGCATTCAACACGTAGGACATTCTGCACTCGCGCATTGAATCACAGCTAAAAAAATTCAATGAACTAGAAAGGCAAGCAAATCGCTTTTTCAACGTTACCTTCTGTGAAAGCATTGGGTTGGCCAGCAGAAATGCTTTTTGTTCTAATTCTAATTTTCGTTTCGCTTCTAGCTCAACCAAGGGCGGCAAAGAAAAAAAAAAAAAGATTTAAATGAAATAAAAAAGAAGATACGATTTTTTGCGCTCAACAAAAAAGTGTTAAGTGCCGCAGTTGTCCGCAGCGTGTCGATTATTTACTATTGCATGGCACGGCTTAGCCGCCACAATACTCCCAAAGTGGCATGCAAACAGTTTCGCTGTGCGATTTCAATTCATTTTTAATTGGCTTTATTTCGCTTAATTGGGGACACACAATGACACGGTGGCGACTTATTCTTTTTGGGTGTTTTTGTTAACAGACATACAGGTGTACTTGAATGAACTCTTACATAGATATTTGTTGGAGAAAACGGTAATACAGTAAAATGCAATGAGGTAAGAGTTAAACTGATACTTATATAGTATTAGTAGCAATCTACCGGTTTAATGTGTTTGAGATTCTCAAAAAATTCAAAAGTGCATTTGAAGGTCCATTTGAAATTTTTTCCAAAAAAATTGCTTATTTTACTAACAATATTAGCTTTAATTTATAAAATATTAATTTTTCAGTAACCAATATCCTCAACATTCTTAATAAGATTTCGCATAAAATTCAAATTTCCTCAGATTTCCTAATTAGTTTGTGTATTTTTTATATGTATAATAAGAATTCTAACATCTCTAGCTATTACAAATAACTCCTAAATAACACTGCTATTAAATTCCATGTTCGACTATTAGTAATTTTATTAGAGCCTGCATCATACCTATACCACACGTATTCCTTCATGACCATTGGCAATCCCCAACTTGTATACATTGTAAGAACTTGCAACGTTGGCAACAAGAGACACATCTTCGAATATGCTTTGAACATTTTGACGGTCGCTCTCCCTGTTTGCTCCGGTTGGCCTTGCCTGCTGGTTTGTTGACCTACTCAGACGCCAATACAACCATAACTTCCAGCTCCTACTCGCAGTCACTATGTCAATATCGACTCTGAACTTGCGTGCACAACATTTGATTTATGGCTCAACGTTTTTCTTCTCTCTATTTGAGGTGACAGTTGAAACAAAAACCCGAAAAAAGACAACAAAATTTGAAAACTGTTTTCCTTTCACTTTCCGATTATTTATGCCTTCCAATTTTGCACTGTTCGCTGACTAGCCAATGCCACGTTCACTAGATGGCCGTGCAGTGGTGCTTTAAGGAAAATATGTGCTCTCCAACTAACTCATATTTAGTGTGCTTTGTTTTTGTTGTTGCCGTCATTTTTACCATCAGCACGTTTTTCGTTCGCACCTCAGCGTTTTCGAGGCACATATGTGCAGATAACGGTAATGAATTGCTACCAGCATTTGGTCACACGTTCACCAATATATCCACCAACGGACATTTCTCCAAACACCGTTAGTTCGAGATTATATTATTTGCATAAATTGTTTCTTCGCAGTTGCCCCAAGAAAAGACGAAAGTGCCGCTGCACTCTCAAATACATCAAAGCGCGCGGAGGACAACTGCAATTTGTACTTGTCAGCCAAAATTACTTTCAACTCTATTAACAGCGCAGTCATCATTTAATTTTTTCGTTTCTGGAAAAAGTTAGGTGGGTTGCGTTGGTGGATTGGCCCATACGTGGCTATAAGAAAATGGGAAAAGTATTGCAAAAGTGTATGACAAATGGTTTGTGATAAAATGCTGTTAGGCCTAATTTAATAAATGTCATTTGAACTTGACAATCCACCTACGCAGACTTGGGTTGTTTTTTGTATTGTATATCGAAAACTATTTCCTCACCATTAGTATTTGTAAAGAAGCACGCACACGATTCGTGAGGTCATAGGAAGAAATGTGTTTGTGTTTTTTATTTTGTACTGTATTCCCATTTTTTATGATATTTAGTTATAGCAGTGAGAGTTGTTTGCGATCCATTGTGGTTTGAGAAGAAAATATGCAAAATATGAAGAAAAGGTTGCAGATTTTATAAATATTATTCACTTTTAAATGTAAAGGTCTACCTATCAGCTTTAGGCGAAGAAAGAGTTCCTGAAATTTTATCCACTATGAAGTCCAAAAACAATAGTTTTAATGCATTCAATTACTATTCAATTATTGAAAGTTAATTGCCTATTTTTTAACATACTAAGAAAGTTTTCAATTAACAAATCACATAATCATAGACAATAAAATTTCGGCTTTCTAAAATCTAAATGATATTATTTTTGTTTGAAGATTACATTGGTAGACCAGTTATCTCTCACTACCACATTGTTCATAACTAAGTAATCGCCCGGAGCTCCCTGATTTATTTCTCTAAACATTTCTTTGTATTTCTTCACATTAATCTTTTATTTGTTTAACAAATGTTAGGTAAGTGTCTTTTTTTCAAAAAAACAATCAAAATGAATATGTTTTGGAATAATAACTATTACTAAAAACCAATTTGACCTCTATGTAGCATTATGGCAAGGGTTTAAAAGACCTCTGCTATAATAAAGTATGTTTTTCAAAGTTTGAGTGAAATTATATAAGCTGGAAACCAATATATGGATCTCAGTCTCAAGTTATTGTGTTTTTCCTTAAGAAGACAGTTTTTGCACAGCCTTTGACTATTATTTTGTTGCCTGAAAATGTATGGTCCATGGGTTAGTCCCAAAGAATTCTAAATAATACAAGAGTGAGAACTCTTCTCAATACCCAGTTCACAAAACTAGATAAAATAGGTTTTTTGTAAGATATCTTATACGACCTCAAAGTTTCATTTTGTCTACAGTTTTGTTAAGTATGGTGTAAAGCCGGGAAATCTGAGAGTTTAAATATTTTTCAATTTATTTTTTTATTTATTTTCCAGCTTAAAAATGCGAATCTTCACTATCAGTTGCGTATATTATCAAATCCCGGTATCTCTTTCATGTTCCCACTCTCGCACGAAATCACCTACTCGGCGTTCAATTACTATATATTTAATAGAACTATATTCACAATTTTTTTTATTCTAAATCAGTTACAGTTTGCTACAATTATCTACGTGTTGTTGGTGTGCGTTATTCTGTTATTTCATATGTTTGGCCATTGTTTGTTGTGGTTAATCAGTTATTGTTATTAACGCCTAATTCTGTTGCGTGCTCTCTGTGGGCGATAGTTGGTTGCTGCAATACAATTACTGTTAATTAACAGGTGATTTTGCGATTTCGATTGAACTCATTATGACGAATGCTTTCGGTGGTTGCGGTAAATGGAAAGAGGTACTTATGAATAGTTAGTGATAACTACTGACAAACTGACTGCAGCGAGTGAAAGCTTAAGATAGTAGTAAATGAGATCTATAGTATTTAGGAGAGGATAACTTTAAAGGAGGTAATTCGATCCTTACAAAAAAAAAATAAAAAATCAATAGAAACTTTCGGTGCGGTTACCCTATATCTATGTTTACCGAAAGGCCCAAAATGCACTACAAAGTAGGAACGGAACATTACTTTAATGATCTTGACATTTCATCTCTCTATCCAGCTACCACGCTCAGCCAGCATTTTCCAAGAGAAAGTACTAAGTGTAGAGAAGGCCTGTGGAGATCTATTGAAACAAAAAGGAGAATATAAAAAGAAACCATAAACATGGAAAATTATTTCAAGGTAACCAACAAAAAATTCGTTCGTTCGATCAAAAACGTGGAATAGCAATGCTATTAAAAATATGAGAAGGCAACAAAATAAATGAAAATACTTAAAGATTATTAGCGAATTACTAGGATGTTTTGAGCTGAACACATCTCAAGTTCAGCGTTGAATATTTTTAAACATTTTTATAATCTCCTCGAAATCACACAAAATTTCCTCAAAGTAGGTTAAGTGCAGGACCAAATGAAAATAAGCCAGACATAAGGGAGAGATAGGCTATCAACACAGAAAGATTTTTCCTTATTAAAAATGTATTGTGTCAAGCAGGGCCGACTCAGAGGAGTAGAAGATTAAACAATGGTTTTGTTTGTATATGAAGACAGTTATATGAGCATTGTTAGTATCAGATTAGACCAGCTGTGCGAGTAGCATAGTAGGAGCGCACGCACACACACACACACATAAGCAAACATTTGCTGGAAACTACACAAAGCTTTGTTGGCCATAATTAAAAAGCGCACAATTGAGTGCGCAAAGACGGAGAAAACAAAACGAGATAAAAACGCAAATGTAAAGCAAACAATAAGAACAGACCTAGACAAAAGACCAACATGACAAAGCGAAGAAAAGACGTGAAGAGTGAAAACAATAAAATGCACACCCGTAAACAATGCCGAAAGTGAGAATGTGCCACAAAGGTTAAAAGAAAACAATAATGAAAGAGAGTACAACAACAGAGTGAAAAGAAAAAAGTAGAAAACTAATGAAAGGTGCTACTGATGGCTGATAGTGGGCAAAGCGAGAATATATGCTTCAAAGGGTGCACAAATATTTTTCTTCAAATAAAACACGCATTGAGTTTCATGCCACAGCTGCTGCGCTCACGTGCCGCATGCACACATACCTCTGTCTTGCTTTGTATTTGTATTGCGTCTCTTCGCATTCTTCTATGGTTTTTGTGGCTAAAAGTAATTTTGCTGGCTGATTACGTTTATCAGCAAGAAGGAAAACACACAAAAAGCAATTTCTTTTGTATCTTCATTTAACCAATTATCTGCCCTTAACGTGTATGAGTGTGTGTGGGTGCAGCACCTTTGCACTTGTTCGACTGCCGAGGGCTGGATTTAGAAATGAACCGCTGCACAAAACCACGTCTGGACGAGATAAGCGCTGTTGTGAAGCAGCAGACGTACGCAAAAAGAACACACGAACGCAAGAAATACACAAAAATACGATTAAGAGATTGTGTAGTTCGAGCGCACCACTCGTGCCGCACGGGATCAATTAAAATTTGTGCAAAAGCAGCGCAATTAAACGAGGTATTTAGCGCTGGTTTTGTTGAAATGTGGTGATTATTTGGCTGGCAGATAGCTGCCTTACTGCTTAATTGGTTCTGAATTGTGTAAGCGGGACTACGAGATATTGACAAAGCAAAATTACCAGAGAATAAAATTTCGTAAATCACACGGCATCACTTTGGCGGCTACTTATACAGTTATCACTTGAAATAACGCTAGACAAACTCTTTTTGATCAGCACACATACACATAAACACTGCCATGGTTACTGCAGCAGTTTATCAGCTCTAGCCTCGAAATCAACAGAGCCACCTTCTAACGTTTTTCCTTCTCCGACGCTGTGCTCGAAAAGTATCTGTATACATCTGTAGGAAAATAAGCGAAATGTGTACATAACATCAAACCAGCAGCAGCTGCACTGATTGCCTGTATTGATTTTCAGGTAATTGCAGTTGCTTCAATATATCACTCCTCTGCTGGTTCACAGCAGCCAAAATACAGTTATCAAACACGCTTGGTCTCGAAGATGCACCTGAGCTGCAGGCGGGGTTATCGGAACAAGAGTAAGACAATCGAAGCGGTATAAAGTTTAATTAACTATAGAAGTTGCAGCAACAAGGAGAGCAAAATATTTTGTGCTCTTGCAGACATCTTTTTTGTGGAGAGCAGCCAATTATGGGTTGGAAAGTTGAATCAGTGGGCATGACAGGAGATTAATGTGCGAGTGTAGTAGAGTTGCTAAGTTTGAATGATGGAATTGACTGCGCGAAGATTAAATATTTGTTGTCGGAAGATATAAGAATTTCTTGGAGGATGGATCTTTTTGATTGCAGAATTTTTTTGCATCTGTTTTTCTAGTGCATATATTTAAAATATATTTTGCCACAACGCTTTCTTTAAATAGTTACTTTTTGTTTCAGAGCAATTGTATTTAAACTCATATTAAGCATTTCAGGGTTGATGTACAGTAATTTTCTCATAAAATGATATCGTTGTTGACTTCATACCAGCAAACACCTAAAAGCATGAACTTCTGATATTATTTTGTTTAATATTGTCTAAGAATACCACTTTTTACTGCCAGACGACTAAAACCAGGTTAAAAAATATCTTTTTCAAATTATTCTTCATTAGGGTCTACATAATTGTGCAACTTTTGAACCGTCTGTCGAAGCACTTTTGCCATTATGATAGAGGTAAATATAAAACATGCATTCTGAACGCATCAATCGCCTCTTCAGGTGTCGAAAAATGTTGTTATCTCAATATCTAGACTCGACACTATTATTTTAAAGATTTTAAGATCCCGAAGGACTATTAAATTAATGTTTAAGAATCAGATTTTCTAACTAGTGCACAAGTTTTTGTGCAAAAAAGCATTTCTGTAAATAAGCAAAAACTTGGGTTAATGGCGAGTTTCTGAACTGCCAAATAAAATTAACCGTAAGGATTCGTTTGTCAAATTTAGATGTGGTGAAATTAGCAACGAAGATGGAGAACGAAGCTTACGCCCAAAAGAGATTGTTAACGAAGAAAATAGCAAAAAGTCCACAAAATAATTTTAAATGATCCTAAAGTGAAGTAGCTCGAGATAGAAGGCATTCTAAAGATATAAAACTTTTGATAAAAAACAACGACAAATTGATGACTTGGGAATGCACTGTGTAACAAGTCAGTGAAAGCGATGGCAGAAATCCATGAATTCGGCTTCGGAATGCCTCTGAGTCCACCGTATTCTCCAAATTTCGTTCCCAGTGACTCTCTTATGTTTTCAAATTTCAAAAAAATGCTCGCTGATAAGAGGTTGTCGTTTAATGAAGAGTTGATTGACGAAACTGGGGCCAATTTTGGAACATAGGACAATTCATACTAATACAAGGAAGGAAAGGCTAACCTCGGTTGTACAAGTAATACAAAAGTGTACAGACTAAGACTTTTTCAGCTACAAATGAAAACATCCCAAATCATTCATCGCTGCTCACTTCATTTCACTTTCTAATAAGATTTTGTATAAATATTTAAACATCTAACGCAATACTTCAAATACATCACACTGTAAAACCTTCGTCTAAATAAGCTTCTAGAACGCTCACTGAAGTTATTAAAACGTTTTTAAATAACAATCTGTTAATTTATTTATTACTCTCGAGTTGATTCTTTATCTTCATGCATATTTGAATATCTTTAAGGCTCATCACTTTTAGCAGCACAGAGTCATTAACAGTAATCCTTCGCGCGCATTAACTCAAACACGCTTCACTAACACACACACACCTCCGGCACATTGCCAGAGTGTAGTTAAGTCTGCTCAAGTACGTGTGTACTTTACTTTCCTTAACATTACCAATTACTTAAGCAAAGACTTGTGAAAGCGCATTAAACATTTAATTCGAATTCGTGTTTTTTAAATGTATGTAAATAAGTTTCGCACTCGCAGCGCCGCTACTGATTTCCGCTCTCGAGTGTCAGCTCGCAAGCCTTTCCGCCGCCGCGTTGACTGACAGCTCATAAATCATAGGCTGAGCGAATGTCGGCTCGGCGTTGGCGGCGTTGAGCCGAGATTCCATTGCCAACGGACAAAATGGAAAAACTGTGGAATGAGTAATTTCAATGATATATTCCACATTTTACTCATACAATCATATATAAGCGCGTGAATATGTATGTTCCAGAGAAATTTCAAATGATTAGTGATAATCGCTGTTGCTTTTTCATTTATTTATTATATCATTGTATACTCGTTTTTAGGCGGCTTTGTGCTGCCTTGGCATTTGACTTACGACATAAGTTTAATTACTGCGGGTGTACACTTCCTACTCAGACGGCGATTTTAAATTGAGAAACGCAAAACTTTTCGAAAGAGCTTAATTAATGAGTACTGTTCGTCCTTTGCCTTGTTTAAAATTTATTAAAATTTGTTTAAAGCTTGTATCTGTCGTTCTGAGTATTTCGAATCTGACGATTTTCAAAACATCGATCAAAAAGAGATAAATTTGATAGAATGGGTATAAAGTGACGTTCCATTTCTATTAAATGAAAGGACAATTGAATAATTTTTAAAGTCATACTGTCACCGTTTAAAAAGGTATGGTCCTTTCTAAATTTAAGAAATACATGGTCAAGTAATTTTTGGCGGCTCTTCGTATATTTCTTTAGTGTTAAATGAGTTCTGGCACCTTGTATTTGATTATGCTCTTTTTGGAAAAAAGGAAAACTTAACTGCGGAAGATTTAAAAAATTGGTAGGGAATTTGATCATTTCACTCTATTATTAAAAAAAAAAATTCATAAAGTTGTATCAAGTAAATCAATTCAAGTATGTGGCCTAGTTGCTCACGCTCAGTGACTATTTTAACGATGAACAGCTATAAAACGATAAAGTGTCGGCCATTTAGGTGCAAAATAACCACGCAAAGAGGACAGTAATATTAGTGATGGAATTAAAAATAATATAACAGCATAATAGAATGCTGCATAGAAACATAAATAACAAATATTGGTGCCACAGAGATTCATATAGATAAAACAAACCCGTACATGCTTTTAAAAACACTATATACTCGTATGTATGTATGTAGTAATGAAGGCCTGTGAGTTATAAAATCAAAGTTTTATTTTTGCGCTACGCACGCAGCGTGCCTTTTTGAATAATTAACAATTATAAAGGCCGACATGCATATTCGAAATATGGTGCATATGTTTGTAAATAAAATCGGGAATTGTTTTTATTCGCTGAGTTCTCTATGCTGCTATATGTATATACAATACTAGGGCATACTGAAAAACAACAAAGTACTAGCATACATATACATTATTATTTACATTGCAGCAGTAGCAGGCGGCATGTCAAATTGTGATTAAAATTCTAAAATTTCGCGCTAATGTCATTATTTTGCATTTAATGATGCGTGTATACATTAAATTTTATGTCTGTGTACTTAGTGGCAACTCTTTCACTAATTTCCCTATTTACATGTGAGCGCACACATACTACATAGCCACATATGGCCATTCATGTTTCTGACAATGCAATAAACTATAATTGCCGAAACGGAAGAGCGAAGTACTCGCTCGTATGCGCACGAACAATATAGCGCGAGTAATTTCGGTGCATTTAATTATAATATCACTCATACGCCATGTCCATTGTGATTGGGTTGTGTGTATGGCTTTGTAGGCAGGCAATAAAACAAATAATGCAATTAGTTAAATTAGTTGATAAAATTCGTTAGCTGTAGAATATAAATTTGTTGCAGTTTTCTGCGCGAACTAATTTGTTGATTTTTTCAATCTTAAATATGCTTGTCTCTGTCACAGGCTTCCGAATGCGATTTATTCGTGCGCATACAATTATTTATCTAAATTGCTCAAAAGGTAAATTAGCGAAATTATATGTCCAATTTAATTTAATTGATGTTTAACTGCTAACAATGAGGTGGAAACAGGAAGAGAGCTTTTTTTTGGGAGGAAAATATAGGTCGATTTTTCAAACCCCCAAAGCCACATTAAGGACTATGTTTAAGAAATATACGTTTTATATTAGAACTGAAAATATCTTTTTTTATAATATTTACGACTTTGTTTAGTAATTCTGTGAAGGCTTTACGCTTAGGTTATATATTCCTCTAAATGATTAAAATACTCGACATTTTGGGAATAGGCAACAAAACGTTGGCTAAATTTAGCCTCGAAGTAATTAATATACCCGATTTATAGAGTAAGCAACAAAATATTGCCTACATTTAGGCACGAGGTAGCGAAGTCACGCACCCAGCTAGGTAACGAAGCGTATCTGTGCTTTTAAAATGAGCTGATGTGAACATATAGTAAATATTTTAAGCAATTTAGTTGCCTTACCCTACTATTGCATCAAAGCCGTTTGCAAACACAATTAGATCGTTTACTGACTTGATTTAAGCTGCGTTCGACTAATTGGAAACTTACTCCGAAATCTACTACTTCACACGAAATTACAAAGAGCTCCAACTACGCGTAATTGCGAAACATCGAAACGCATAAATAAAATTTTCCAAAGCACCTACGTAATTATGCAGTTACTCGGAATTTTCGAAATCGAAAAGTGGAAAACAAAACAAAAAACACTAATAATTTGTAGTTATGCGCATTCATTTCATCGGCTACGCCAATTAAGTTAAGTTGCAACGCCAACACCAAAACTAACAAGTGCCCAACAGCAACAAAAAGCATTAAATGAAGCCAGTGAATTTAACACAACCGCAAAACGACCGCAGGTGCACAGTGAGACCTTGTTTAAGCAAGAGTGCGTCAGTGTTACTTCGACAGGCCAACCGAAAACCGCAATAATAACAATAGAAATAGTTGCGAGTGGAGAGTGGAGAAGGTGTGCGGTGTTTTGTTAAAGGTGGCGAAAGTAGCTGTATAATTTGCTGTAAGCATTACTCTTGTTTTTGTTGTTGCAACACTTGTATTCTTTCTGCCATTTCTGGGTAATAGAAAACCACAGTGATTTTCAAGCGGATCATTTATACAAACCGCAAAATTTTAATTACACCGACAATTGCACTTGAACGGAAATATTGTAAATTAATTTCTTTTATATTTTACCGCAAATAATTTTTTATGACTATGTCAGGGCAGGTGCTGCTTAAACATATGCTCGTTGAAACAGCAGGAAACGCATAATAGGTGCTTTAAAGTTTGCTGTGATTGCTTTTCTTGTGGTGCGCAGGACACCAAGGCAGTTCAAGGATTTTGGAACAGTTTTAATGGAAAGTGGGAATTATTTTGCGAAACTTCATTAAGTGTTTGCGTTTTTCTTTTGATAAATAAAAACAAAACTGTTTCATGAATGTGTAAATTTTTAAGACGACATTGGCCTTCGGGATCCCGAACTTTCGGGATTGTTATTTCTAGATTCTGAAGTTTTTAGTTTGTAAATACGTTATTCAAATACATTAAACCATGTTTTATATTGTTTAAATAAGAATGAACTCCCCAGTCCAAATAAAAAATCAAGAATAAACTATTTTACAGAACAAAATAATATAAAAATGATCACACTAGGAAATACTATTTGTACTACTTCTTCTTCTTGTTCACTTCTTATTAATTAGTACGAAAATTATTTTTTTTTACTAATCCACTCTTCTGCAAAATGCCACATTTGCATTGAGGAATAAAAATAATATCGAAAAATAAGAATCCCGATATTATATAATTTTTTCAAATCTCGAAAGTTGAAAACTTTCAAGTCTGATTTTAGTTCTAGTGCTAATACATACATACATTTATATATATATAAACGAATGGTTTGGTTATTGTTATTGCAAGGCTAATTGCTGTTTCCCATAACACAATTACGATACAAGTGCAAGTACTACGAGAGCACCTCAAAAGGTTAAGTGCTTCGCCTACACACCTACATACCAACATCCAACTCCGCGTACGAACCACACGGCGTAAATGGCGTAACGAAGAATAAAAGAAAATTCTAGTTAACAGCTTGTTGTTTTTGTTATTTTTTTAAAGCGGTATTCTGTGGTTATAGAAGTAGAAACATAGCAATTACAACTCTTAACCTGTTCGTTTGGTGTAAAGGAGATTGTGGTGCAGGTGGGCACGCGGCCTGACCCGAGCAAACGCATTTAAAATACATCGGCTTAGAACAACAACGCTGTTTGCAATAATAATATAGATTCAATAAGTAAAGGAACGATTTGAATTTGCGTATTTGTAATTTGCTTTTTTATTTCGTAATTGCGTTTTATTTTTGTTGTTTTTACTACACTATATTCTTTGGCTAGAACCGATCCGCAGCCATTTGCATGTGGCGTACAACGGATACTAAAGGAATGCACATGTAAACTTGAAATGAATTTACAATTTTGATTGCAGGGGAAATAAAATTTAACTAATTCGAAGAGTAAATAAAATGTGTAAGCCAACAAGGCGTGGTGAAAATAAATAGCCCAATTTGTCCATGCTTAGACGTGAAACTTGAGGCGGCGCACCTTGTCTTGCTGGAAATCGTGATCGTCCACGTCGGTTTCATCAAGTTCCGCAAAACAATGTCAGCCAACATTTTGTTATAACCCTCGCCACTGACTGTAGCTAAATTTCCTGTCTCATTTCGAAAGAAATAAGGCTCACCCTCCGCCATACCACAATCCTCACCAAATGATCATGTTTTGAGGAAAATCTATTTGTTGAAAAAGCCTTTAAAGTCAAAAATAAGCCCGATCTGAGGACATGATTTTTCGATGAATCTTTTTAAAAGATTTTTTCAGAACGGGAACTCGCGTAATAATCTTAAACAATTTCCATTCGTTGTTTATTTAAACGTGGCATGATGAAATGACAAACCTGACTGAAAACGGTGACAAAATTTGATAAAAATGCATAAGTAAACACGGTCGCCACGAGCTTTTAAGATCACGTCAGTCCTATTGGCAGACGCTGTAATTACCACCTGAAACCAAAATTTAAAAACAAACAATAAAATGTTGGAAAATATGATTAGTTAAAGAAAATTCACAGGGGTCTCAAAAGCTTTAATTTTCCTAAAAGGGTTGTCAGTCTTGATAAATTTCCCAAGGTAAATTAAATTGATTATATAAGAAATTTGAACTTATACTGAAACTTTATATAACAGCTCGCACGATCCGCCAATTATAGTCGATTCGAAAGCAATTAAGCGGAAGAGTACAAAACTTTTATAATAAAATGGGAGTGGGTGCACAGGTTGCCCAATGACTTAAAAAAGTGGAATGTGCCACGGCAATTTGCCAATTTCCTATGCTGTGATTTATGTTTGCACTAAAGCAAATTCACTTAAAAGTCAATAAAAGCGCTATTAAATCGTAAAGTAAATGATAGAGTGCCGCCGCTGTTGGGGTGTTTACTCTGCGCACACGCACGGCCGACAACAATAAACAGCACAGTGAGTAAGCATGCAGCTCACCAACGCACACAACTAACACACATGCGCATATATGTATGGGTATGTATATATAAATATACTTATATAAATATGTAGGTACACAAGTGAGTTGGCATGCAGCGAAACGCATGACTTGAACTTTGCATTTTTGTTGCCTTCCCGCGTGCATAAAGGAAGTGTTGAAAAAATGTAGCTTTTCGTTTTTTGCGCCACTTAACAAAATGCTTATATCCGCCGCGCTGAAACTGTACCAAAGTGCACCGTAAGCCGACAGCGTTATTGCGCTGAAAAGCGCGAAAGCGTTTGGCGGCCAAAACGCTAGAAAACAGGCGCCACCACAAATGTTATGATATAAGTATGTGTGTAGGGAAGTGTGGCGTCGCTATATAACGGCAAATTAACGTTGCGTTGCTTGTGGTGAAGTGGGCAGCCGGACGAAACTCGCTGCTCCAAATACCTAGCGGGTAGAGTTAGTGGTGAATTGCACGAAAACTGATTTACGCACGCAGACAAGTACACTTACAGCGCCATACCGGTGGCTTAAGCGCGCCGAGCCCTATAATTAACTCACGAGGCACGAAACTGCGAGTGCGGTGCTCGCACCTTGCAACACAATGTGGCAGTAGTTGGATGTGGGTATGTATGCTAATAATCGCCGGTGCATACAAGAAAATTGCAAGCACTCACCGTTGTTGCACACTTTTGCATGTGCTGTGGCGTTTCAACCTTAAGGTTTCGATTTTGAAGTGCCACTAAAGTGATAATTATGCATATAGCACTCAATCAATTGTAGACTGTAGAAATATATTTTTCTATAGCTGGATGGGATGTAGTAATTTTGTAATTTATTTTCAAAACTTTTTCAGTTTTTAACTTAACGTTAGAAGTCATCCGCCAAGCCAAAGCTACAATTGAACGGATGATTGAGATTTAAATAAATTTTTAGGTCTTCAAGAAAGTTTTATTGCTCGCGTATTACTTTTGCATATGTGCCGAAATTTCTCAAAGCAGTGTAACTGAATATAAAGATATATGTATGTCTCTCTTCCTTGTTTACATTTGGTTTATCATATTATTCAAGTAGATAAGTGTTGAAAAATCATAACTCGAACCACTTTTCTCAAGAAGAGTCTGTCATCGTACCTTTAAAAGGTTTCCACTTACTTATGGTTGTCGAATATGGTACCTTTAAATCCTTTAAATTTTCTTTCCACAAAGATTAATTGATAATTCTGAATATATATTTTTACTAAAAAGTTTTTTTTATTAATTTATACGAAAATTCGTTATTTGCATAGTAATTTATTTCTCACATAAGCAGTGATGACGAGGCGTATACGTAACATTGAAGCGTGCAAGTAGTTTGGAGTTCATTATTTTGATTTTGACTTGCGGAAGATTCCCACACACATTATATTATGAAAACGCAATATGCTTTCGATTTGATATATGTACATAAAGACGGAAATTATTTAACTGACATGAAAGAGCCTGCAATATTAGTTTGGATACCTATCAGTTCAGTTAAAGCTTAGTTTTAAAGTTTATAAGATTGTGAGGCAACTAACTGCAAAGAAAGATCACAGTGAATGATCTTTTAAGAATAAGTTCCCTTGTACATGAACATTTCTACTAAAAAACTTGCAAGTCTCCTGCTTTCTCACTCTAAGGGAGTAAAGATTTTCGCTGAACTCCTGAGAAACGCACTTTCTGCGTATTGCCTAATTTTTGTAAAGGGGAAAAAGAAAACACAGTCAGCAGAAAATGAAAGCGTGATTCACAGAAGACCAGCGCGAGCGCAGGTAAGCCGCGCAGTGAATTAGAACAGCCTTAGCTTAGATTTGCATCTCAGAAGCTTTCGATAAGCGCGAAGGTGTGTAGTCCTTCTACTTTCTTCCTATTTGACTTCCATTTAGGTCGGTTTTTGCAGCGCAACTCTTTGTGCTAGTTCAGCGCACAATCTGAGTAAGTAAAGGCACTTAAGTGTGTCATTTTGTTTTAGTCTCTTCGGTTGTAATTACGGGCATATACGGACGTTCCATTAGCTCAGCTGTTCTCTGTTAGAAGACTAGGGAAACAAGTTTTTGGCACTATGAAGCTCAGACCATTTTTGCTGCTCAAATGCGAAGCTTGGAAGCTTCAGTTTAAAGACATTGCTTTCATTTAAGTTTATTTTAAATTTCTGGGGTATTTTGAGTGCTAAAGTGGTATTTGTTGAAAGTACTTTTTTTAATTTTAAACAAATGTAGTCTTATTTGTTTTTATTTGTTATTATTTTATTTTGTACTTATTTGTCTCTTGGCTCACATTTTTCAATATATATGTATGTATGTATTCCTTACCTTAAGCTTTACATATATTTTAACAGTTTCCACACAAATAGCTGAGCGCACTCACGAGCACATCTCTCTTATCATAGCCGACAAATGCATACCGTCACACATTTATATGCGTATGTATATGTGCGTGTACAAGCTACTAGAGCCGTAGGCACAAAATATCTTTCCAGTAAAAAACGCACACATTTCAAGTGCCAACAAAGCTGACAGCTTGCAATAAAGGCAACAGCAACCGTTTTATAAGCAATCCCTTTATGCGGCACAAAGGGGCAGATGAGTGTTGAAAAAAATCCTAAACAAAAGCATTAACAACCCTCACAAAGGCGAGTGTATAAACACTTTTCGAGCGATTGCCTCCGATTTGCTCTGTTGCCACTTCAAAGTGAGTGAGTTTTTCCTTGTATTCTCTGTGTGTTTTGTTGGTTGTTGCTATTGTTCTTGCAGTTTTTTACCTCACCGTTTGCATGTTGCAATTTTCGTCTTGCTGCCGCAATTTCAATTCCCCTTTTTATGCAAAACTGCAGTAGCACGAGCAGCAACACCAACAATAATAACAACTGTCAGGCGCAGTGTGCAGCTATCCGGGAACGGCTACTCCTTTCCTTCAATTTTGTTTTATATTTTGCTGCTTTCTTTCTTTTAAATACACCTTTGCATTTCATTGCAATTTCAATTGCTTGCGAAGCCTTTGTTCTAAAATTGCTAACAAATTTGTTTTCCGTTTCTTTAACACCGCATTGTTTCTTGCAGCGTATTTTTTGTCTCTTTGTTGCGCTACAATTCAATTTTGTAACTATCTTATCGAGAAGCGCACAAAAAACGGCAAAAGTGTAAAAGACTCCACAAGCATGCTTTTCTAATGGCCAGCTGTAAAGAATAGACAATTGCTCTTCAAAACGCAAGTAATTTCATTTTCCGGTGTTTTATGTGTGCGCTCTAGAGCTGTCGGGCGATTTCCCACCTTAAATGCAGTTCAAGCCATTGTTGAAGCGCATAAAGCTACCGAGTGCACCTGGGCGTATTCTTCACATCAGCCTGCAATGTGATGTATGTATGTATTCATTTTTGTTCGTAGTAGTTGTTATTGTGTTTGGTATTTGAAGTGGTTAAGTAGTTAGTGTTGTGGAAATTTGTCTTATCTGGAGTGTATTTATGTATAGTTCTTTGGCAGGTAAATACAAATGAAATAATAATAATAATTAAAAAAGCAAGAAAAACGTAACTTCGATTGTACCGAAGCTTGAATAACATATATATATATATATATGTATATATATAATAGGGTCCCGACATTTGATTCAGCTTATAAAAAGCCAAAGGTTACGAACAGACTTTTACATTTATTTCATTCTAATAAAAAATTTTAAGCATTTCACGATTCTTCGAGAATATTACTCCTAAAACTATCATTGTCGAAAAAATTCATTAATATTCTTGAGAAATGAAAGCAAACTCTAAAAAGCAAATTGTAAAAACCTACAAACACATTTTTTCACGCTAAAAAGTATGCAGTATTTTCAAAAGTTTAAATTTTCAGAGTGATGATAATTTTCTTCAAAAAAGCACATTTTTCCTTACAATTCCAACACCTTTGCGCAAACCCTTTCTATACCCTAAACTATAGACTTTGTTTGGTACCTTTTTACTTACAACATATGCGTTCCACATATTTCTAATCTCCTTTGTTATAAAATTTGCTTTAAAACGCATACATTACTCATTAGGCCTTGAACTTTGGGTACATAAATCACTTTGCGGAGCTTTCACACACTTACCCTAACTTTTATAGCGGAAGCCTTGCTTTCATATACCTTTATGCACTCCTTTAGTAACTGTACAAACATCTTAGCAAACAAAAGCAACTAAAAGTGTAGCTGACCCAAGTATTTCGGTCATTAGGTAATGCTCAAAGAGAAACTTAAGCCCCAAAAACATTTTACTACACAAAGACAGTGTGTGCAAGTACACACTCACAAACGCCGACATAGACACAGACATTAGTACATGTTCTTACGGTGGCACTTGAAATGAATACCAACTAATTTAAAGCCAAACTGTGGTGAGTTGAAGCGTTGATATTGCTGCTGAATAACAATTTTGGGCAGCCAGTTGAGTTTCGGTGAGCCCGATTAAATGCTAAAATACTAAAAGTACACTAAAAAGCTGAAGCTGCTGTAAGAGCTGCAGGCTATGTTATAGAATAAGTGTGGGTGAGTGTGCTTCTGTAAGCAGAAGACATGTGTTTGCTCGTAACGCTTCTCAAATACCTGATTAAATGTTGTAATTTGTTGTTATTTTACCTTTTTGCCATTTACCGTTAGTTTCGCAGTCTCGCTTGAGCTGCCTTGTTACAGCAACACTTTTATATTTGTTGTTGTTATAGTTGTTTTGTTATAGCCTTTGTGGCTATCACAAAGGTCATTAGCAAAGTGTTGAAACTTAGCAGTGGCCAACAAATGAGTTTTGCAAGTTCCCTGCAGAGATAAGCGCTATAAGTTGCTAAATATAGGGTGTTTTAAAAGAAATAAATTTTTTCCCTCAAACTGCTCCATTTGTTGCTCAGTTAAATATTTGTGGAATCTCAATATTCCATTTTGGAATATTTCGCCGAAGGCTCGGAAATTTTATGCTTTCATACAGAAAAATGTGCGCTTGTCTATGTTCAAACTCTCTCCCCCACTCTTTCATATGTCTACCGTTCCGCTGCTTGTTGCTAGCTCCCAGCCATTTCTCTTTCTGTGCGCACTGCTGAATAATTCAGCAACAAAGCGGGGAATGATTTTAGCTCGAATTCGTTTCAAGTGGCCGAGTGCCATTGTGAAATATAAAGCACACATTCACAGTTAACTAACTGTTGTTGGCAGGTAAATTTCTGGTTCGGTTAAGGTAAGTGCGCATAAATTTCCTATTAAATGTTGCGAAATTTTGAAAATGATCTGCCAAATCGGTATACTAGTTTGAAAAACATGGAAAATTTGGTAATTCGGATGCGAATGTTTATGCAGAAATTATAGTGAAAGGGAATTTTCAGTGGAGCCAAATGTTAATGTGTTTTTTTTTTCAGTATTCGAGTTACCATGAATGAAAAATGTAGCTAAAAATTATACAATTTCATTATAATATTATATAAGAGTTGTTCAAGTGGGAAGATTTTTGAAATCCCTAAGCGTTAAAACAACGAATCAATATAGAGTTTTGAAGTATGAAAGATTAAATATTCAGTTTTGAAGGTATTTTGGAAAGTTGATAAATCGCTGGGGACTAAGCTAAAAAAAATTAATACCCACTAATTAATCAGGGGTCTGCGGTGAAGTAGTAAATTATTGTAGTAAATACGGTCTTACCAATTCCGATTCCATAATCCAACTCTATGGTTGTGTTCAATACTCTGCGGATGACCCCAATGTTTATTCGACTATGAGTTCAGTTCTTAGCTATACTATAGTACTTTGGTTTGTATCCTATGCGTAAGGTGTAAATTTCAGACTCTTTGATGGGTCAGATGGCTTATTACAACGAGGGGTCTAAACTTTTTTAAAAGACAAATGCATATTCAGCTATCTTAAGGCAAGCTATGACCATTCTAGCCAGTTTCATATACATTTTTTATTACTTACATTTAAACAAAAATAACACTGGTCCACAACACCTTTGGGCACGGGTTATTGATGACTTGGTTTTATTGAATTTAGTAGTAATACGCTTTTATCTAAGCAAAATGGAAACATTTAGCTCAACAAAAATAAGAAAATTCCATTGTTTTAACCGCAATGACAATAACTCTACTTTACTTCTCTTAAAACTTATTTAAATATTCTGAGGTGATAAGACGTCGCCTATTTTATTCAAATTCCAGAACGAATTCGGAATGTATGGATAAAGCTGAACTACGCAGTGGATAACCATTTTGAGCGAGTGGATAATTTTCCAACACAAGTGCAACGTTTTTTTCTGATCTGATATTGAAGCGGATGTAGCTGACAGATCTGCCTAAAATGTTTTCTATAAATCATACAAAAGGCTACACAGTCAAAACTGACTGATATGTGAAAAGTATTTATAACAAATGAAAGCCAGCCTTACCTTTTCAAGAAGCAAAATACTTTGTAATAAACCACACACAACCATACTTTTGAAGCAACTAGGTAGCTAAAGTATGTCTATTCAATTAAAACGACAGCCTATCACGTCGCTTTGATGCCTCTTTTAATTTACTCACTTCATTTGCTTACAGTTTATTACTCAATAGTGGGTATTTATTCGAAATATTTTCACTTCACACTTTAAAATGATTTAAAAGGCATTACAATTCAACACAGCGTATGTTGGTATGTGCAAAGCCAAGTGTCACAATTACTACAACTCAGCCACACCCATGGCCCCCCTCGGCATGCCGTTTGCGCACAATCTATACAATTTTCTTGTTTCCTTGAGCTTCCGGCTCTTAACCTCATTAGTCTCACCAGCTCACCGGCTCGCTGGCATTTAATTGTGAAAGTGAATTTATTCGTTCCTTCATTCGAGCATTCATTCGTGCTATGCTCCTTCCTGCCGGCCGTTTCTTTTATTTTTGGTTGCGCTGTTTAATTAGGCTGTGCACACAATGTTGAGTAAGGTAAAATGTATCCTTCCGTGGCCAACGTGTGCCCCGACAGCGTCCGTGTGCGCGCGTGTGTGTGTGTGTTTTGGCGCGCCTTTGTTTCTTGCCTGCCGTTCAAATGTCGATTCACAGTCCTCCCACACACATACTTGTGAAGCTATAAAGAGACTTGTGCATAAGTGTATATGTTTGTGTGTGTGTGTGCAGGTAGGCACTGTAGTTTTGTGGAATGGACATGCGAATAATGATGTACATTATTTCCGTTGTGAGTGAATTTCATTTCCTTTAATTTTCCGCAATTGCCATTTTGCCATACAGTGTCTGAAATTGCCAACATTAATGCTGCTCCTTCTGCTTCTCCACACAACACCTCACTCCCTTGCTCGCTCATCACCTAAAGCATCCATCCATTTTGCGTAAGTCCATTACCTGCAATCTTTAGGCGTGGCTCCACTACTACTTGTACAGTTATATTATTCTCTTTCCATTTGAACCGCCTTCACTTTATTTGCCTTCAATCGGAGTCGTTTGTATGTATGCTGTGTGTCTGCCTATCTGTATATTATATATATATCTGTATACCTATAGAGTGTTTCCCTGCGGCGCCAACTATCTGCCCCGTTTGATGACTACTCAGTGTTTCTGCTTTTGTTTTCTCGTTGCGCTTATTTTATAACACATTCATAGGAATATTGTCGGCTCGAAAGGTACAACTGTTTATTTAAATAACAACGAGTAGCCGTTTCGTGTTGCTGTCGGCTTACATTGAAGGGCATAAAAACACGCGCAGCGAATAAATGCGGTAAAGAGATTGAGTCGTTGTCTGTGCAACATGAAGCTACAAAGCGTCTGAACAAATAAAAGCAAAGCAAATCCCTTTTCATAAGCTGTGTTTCATGGAGGGATAGATATTATTGGCTTCAAAAAGAATATTTTTATATAATAAGCCTAAATATAGGCAATGATATTGTTATATGCAATCAGATGTTGCCTACATTTAGGGTGCTATTAATATCAAAAAACAAAAATTCCCATTATTTTTTTAACACACTTTTCGTATCGGAATAAATATTAAGAAACTAGTAGAGAGCAACAAGTTTTTCTTAATAATGTCTCGGCTGTAAACCTATTTCTTCAATTATTAAGGTATGGTTAATGTTTATATTCAAGGATTATTTAAAAGCTTTGTTTTTGGAGGTAATTAAACCGTATAACTATAGGGTTTATCTACCACAAACCAAAAATTTTAACCGCCGTGTCTGCAGACACGTGTGACGACAGTGACTCAGTCACTCCATTCCAATCAGCTATAAGCACAACAAATACTATCACTCAAAACCGCCAACATCGTTAACGCCACCATTTCCATAACTGTCGGACGCAGCAGAGGCATTGTTCACAGCAGCGACAGCCAGCAGTCGACAGACAACAGAAAACAATAACAATCACAGCACAGTTGTTGTAAACTTTCGACGCACTACGCAACACCGAGTCTAGCAGTGAGTGATCCTGCGCTGCGTAGTGACATCAAAGTAGTTATGTGCTTGCTGGCGAAACGAACAAGTGCCGCGTGTAACGACAAAGAGCTGTGAATGAAAGGCAAGTGCGTCGTCTGTGTTAATAACGAAAGCTTTTGTACTAAGTATCTGCTATGTAGTGTATCTAGGAACAATTGTTCTTTTTGTTGCTATTTGTTTGCCTTCGTCTCTTTCGCGTGGCGACAATACCGGAAGTAATACTCATTTTCATTATGAGCCCGTCACATGTACACCCATACTCACTTCAAAGTCGTGCTCACTTGTAGCGAGTACTTAGGCGTGTGAGCTCCGGCGCCGGCTTAAGCCTCTGTTGGACAATATTGTTGTTACTCGTGTTGTGTTGCGTTGCGTGTTCTATGTGTTGCTGATGTCTCTTAACACTTCAAACTGTTGTGTTCTTTTTGCGCTAATTTTTTCTTTTTGTTTGCGTTTGTAATGTTATCTGCTAACAAAAACTTGGACCATAATCTGCGTATTATTTGTCTGAGTATTAGACTAAATAAGTTTATTCGTCTTTTATTGATATAAGTGTGAAATATTCTTTCCCACAATATATTGTAGAATTTTTTTGGAAAATTCGTTTTAGAAATTAGTCCGAATTTATGTCCAAATTATCCAAATTTTTGGAAAGTCTCCAATCTTTTATCGTTTTCTAAGCCCTTCTATCATAGGAAAGCATTTGAAACAAATTATCTGTTTTCATGTGTTGCTAAAATTTAAATGCCCTCGTACAAGGTTATCATAAATTTATTTAAGAAGGCCGCATTTGAAAAACAATTTCCATAAAATAAGCAACAAATAAAATCAGCTTACCACAAACTCGACATTACTGTTACTAAGAGTGTAATAACTCAAATTCAACATCTTAAACTCGACTTTTTCATAGTTTATTTGAATAAAAATATATTTGAAATTCGAGGGGCAAAATATTTATTCTTTCGGCATCTACAAGATTCAGAGTATTCCCTCGGCAAGTTTCTGGGATTCTTTCATATTTTAACACTTTCAGTACAATACAACAGAAGGAGCGATCCTCTTAAAAGCATTTTTTTTGAATTTAGTACAATATTACTAAGAAATGTGTTTTTAAAAAATGCTTGTGAGCGCTAAATCGAAGTCGACCTGAGAGCATGTCTGCTAGAACTGACGTGTCTTGAGCTTCATCATACGTCTATTTGCATTCTTTTTGTTTCTTCTTAACTATGCCTGCTTCTACTTAAGGGGCTGTACCAGTGTGACGCATGAAAAACTAGGCGATTTTCGTGAATTTTTTTAAAGGAAAGTACTAGATTGAATGTTTCGACGTTAATAAAGTATATTTTTAGCTATATTAAAAAATTTTTTTTTACAAAAATATTGAAAAATAACGGAGTTATGTGCTGTCTGCGGAAGTGCCGAAAAAAAGTGCCTCAACTGCAGGCATGATTCCGGTCGAATGAGTAGCTGAAACAAAAAAATTCAAAATTTTTATTAAACTTAAATATATTTTCTATACAATGAACTACGATCTTTGAAAAATGTCAAAAATTAAGAAAATGACGAATTTTGAAAAAAAAAATCGTTTTTTTAAGAAAAAATGGTCATTTTTATTATGCCAAATAGACAATTTTCAATCAATCAAAAATATCGTAGTCCAATTATCGGTCAATTTCTCGTTGAGTTGTGATGTCAGCAGTTTTGAAAAATGTCGTTTCGAGAAAAACGCGTTTAAAGTTTCACTTATATATGTTTGCACCCCCGAGCGGTCGCTCTTTAGAACGCTGTCATCCAAAAACCATTCAAGATACGACCTTGCCAATTTCACAAGATATTTTTGAATATATAAACTATCGAAAAAGCAAAAAAAAAAGTTTTTTTTGAAAGTGCAGTGTGACACTTAATGGAATTCTTTCTCAATTCCATTTCAAATTAAAGTATACTTTTTTACTTTTAGCTCAAACCTCATTATATACCATCTAGTCATATTTGGCCGCGTCCAGTCCCCAGATGGTCCAGTTAACCTTATATTTATTTTATCATCTTAACGGTGATCTCCATAAGTTAATTAATGCGTGTTTTTCCGATGTTAGCTTACCGTACGAATACCTGTAGTTTGGAGATAAAAGGTGAACAACAAGTTTGCTTGAAATTTTGATTTTCTAGTGGATTAAAAGTATGAAGTCTTTTCAAATATTGCCAAGATGTTTCGAGGAGCCGACCTCATCAAAAACACAAGTATTTGAGAGGCGCAATACGTTCAATTAAGCTCCAGAAATCCTCGAAAACGTGTCCCATACGAGTTGTCCACCCGCCAGAACAGAAGAACAGATTAAAGAACAGATATTGGCATTGAAGAGATAGCTAAAGTTATCAACAACTCTTATGCGTGGCTCAATCCTCTTTGGTTAATGTTTTGGGTATGAAGCATGTCAATTCTACGCTCGTACCAAAAGACCTGAATATTTTGCAAAAGCCTTTTCGAGAAAAAGCTGCAAAAGAGATATTTGACAACATAACTGTGCACTCTACGTTAACGAAACGTACAGTGTCAGAGTACGGTTTTATGAACTTGGAACTTCACGTGAACACTGTCTAAAAATATATAGGCCTTTAAAAATGAGCCGAAAACGAAAAGCACAAAATTCACTGAGTATACTGAAGCCAGCCGAGGTGTGAAATAAGTGTTTGGATTAAGCATTGGCGTGATTCTAGTGGGGCGTTTTATTTGCATTTCGACAGCGATAGTAATAATTTATAATCTCTAGTCCGGGTCAAATTTGATCTGATGGTATACAATTATTTTCATTATGCTTTTTCATACCTGTGTGTAATAATATAAATGTTAACAATTTTACAAATACTACAATTTTGTATTCTTATTGGATTCAGCAACTATGTTTAAGAATTAAATTTTCGGCTTATCTCATTCATATACTGAACTTTTGACCTCACTGGTAGGACAAGACCTCACTTCCATACCGCAGGGAGAGAAGTATGCTCTATATACATATTTGCGCAAACATAACACGCAGTTGCACTGTTAAACCGACATAATTTGTGTGTATGAGTGCAGATTTGTATATATACGCGCTTGCTACATGCTTAACAGTATGCCACAAAAGTGGTCAACAAGCACACATTGCAGATGTTTTACAAATAAGAGAGTATATAATTGTCTCTTTATGTGCCAGTGCGTGTGTACGCTTTTGGTCGCTGTGCATATATTTGGCGGCATTTGTGTATTTATTCAAAATTAAAGATATAATAAACTCTAAATGCGTGGCGTGTGTAGCAACCACAAGCATTCAATAAATATTGAAAGTATGTATATCATTTCAAAAACTGCTAGACTGCAAACAACATTTGAGAATATTTTAAATTTTAATTAAAATATCGAGGTTTGGTCTGTTTAAAAAAGAGATAATTATTCAATTAAAGTGCAACTATATTCCGGTGAATTTCAAAAGGCATTGAAGGATAGCAGACGCTTGCAACAGCACGCACACACGCGTCTGCAACGTCGAATGCAGTCGCCTATGCCAGCAGGTCAGGTGTCATTGACGGAGTTGATCAGTGACATGAAACGGCGCTGATTTCAGCTGCCATATTTGGCGCTGGATTTATTGAATTGCCTGCAATGAACACACATATTTTATCAACGCGAAAGTGTGTCTGTCTGTCTGCGCGCATTTAATAGTGTGCAGGCATGTGGAATGCTTTATTCAACCGCCATTGAAGTATTACAATTAATTAATTTAATTAAAAATGGGCATTCAATTTGAAATCTCGCCTGGCAACAAAGCGCAGCGCGGCCCGGAAAAGCAAGCCAGAGACAGATGTGCAATGCATTGCTTGCATTTCGTTGCCAACAACAACGTGTTATTGCGTAAGTACGTGTGTTTCAGTCGTTGAATTGGCTGCTTTGCTTATCTGTTTATGTTCGTCAGAAAAGTATGTGTGCTTTTTAAAGGTTTTAATGATTGATGCAAGCAAAAGTGGTGAAGCATTGGTGAATAAAGTCAATATGTTAAACGATAAATGATTTTTTTTTATTTAAATGTGATATTAGTTTTCTACAGTTTTTTTTCGACAGCTTTTCATTCATAAAAGTTAAAGGTTACAACTTTCGATAATGGATGTGTACCACAACGGGTTGCACATTCCAAACTGAATTGTATTGTCGATTTATTCCAAATATCGAATGACTTTGTATTCATGGAAACACTTTTTTCAAGACACAGTTTTTCAAGACTTTCGTGACTATATCTGGACCTAAATCCTAATGATTTTATTGTTATGGACCTTGAGAACCTAAATATTTATGATATTTTGCACATAACAGTATAAGTTGTGGTGCTGATATCAGTTTTCAAAAAAAATAATTTATTTCCATCCATAAAAAATTATTTTAGAAAAATCTGAAAAAGGCTTTTCTGCGAGCAATGATATCGCCACCTTAAAATTTTCATAGAAAATTTGTTCTGTCATCCACTATATACATTATTTTATTTCTAATAAACTAAAAATGGAAACAAGCTTGTTAGTTATATTAAAAATATCAATTCTTCATTTCTAAACCAAACAAATTGCTGAAGCTGCCAACAGTCTAATTTGCAACAACTCTTATCGGCACTCACGCAGTCGAGTTCACTGCGAACCTGAGCCCGCAAATATAGTCACAAATTAGGTTTAGACCTTTATCTAGGCGCAACGTGCAAATGTACTTGCTGGCTCACCTGCTTCACTCAGGTCCATGCGGCTAAACAAACTGGGATTGGCTCTGCAAGTTCTAGCTAAAAGGGAACGGTGTGGCGTCAACGTCAGAGTTGTGGTTGTCGTTGATTTTGGCACTTCGCACTGACGCAGTGTCGCCTGCCAACCTGTCGCGTTGTCGGCGTGTTGTTGTTGTTTTGTTGTAGCTCGGTTCTGCCCACAAAGACTTATAGCCGAAATCCATCAAAATGACAAGATAACGTGACAACATGGTAGGCAGACAAGCAGCGAAGTAAACAGCTGAGCAAACAAGCATTGCGACAACACTACAGACAACGAAGCAGAGCGAATAAAAAAGTAGCAAACGAAAAATAGACGAAGGCACCTTTGAACACTGAAAGTGTTGTCCTAATAAATGGGCATGCTACTTTGAGGAGTACTGCAAGGTAACGGTATGTGATAAGAATTTTTTCGATTGCTTCTATGCTGCGGCGTTTGTATGTTTTTTCGTGACATTTTTTTTATTTTTTGAATGCAACAATTTTGTGGCAAGAAACTTAAAATTATTACATAATAGAAACATTTGCTTGGTTAACGGCTTTTTGTCAAGAAAATTCGTATCAAATGTTATAGGGTTTATTATTCTTGTTTATACTCTTTGTATATGCTTCGCTTGCTTTCGTTTTGTTTTCTGCTGCAAATTGCTCATTTCTTTCATTTATGTGGCGTGAATTTGTCTTGAAAAGTAATTTTTTATAAGTTTACAGTTATTTTCGTTTTTACGTGTCGAAAATGAAAATCTGCGTTTGTGGCGTGCAACACCAACTTGTGCCACTTTGGTTGCTGCAACAGTACGCCAACAACAACCAGTTCAGTCACAGCTTCCACCATGCAACAGCCAACGTTGGCATTTAGTTTGCGGCAGCGTTTAGTTTTTATTTTGGCGTGGCGCTTGTAGTTAAGCTTGGCGTTTGCCTGCCACAACTCGTAAATCTCGAGCAAACTTCCGCCGCTTTCACATTTATCAAAATGGCAGCGCGACGCCAGCTATGTGCCACCAGGCGCCTGTTGTTACTAACATACTTTGTTTACCTTTTTTGCTTGCGCGTTTTTTGCTGCTATGACTTAGCTGTTGTTGTTGTTGTTGTTGGGTAGCTCAGCTGTCGTGCCAGCGAACTAGTAACTTATTAGAGTTGCAACATTTGGGCTAATATGGCGCTGCTTGGCAGAAGAGTGAAAAAATTGTGTCATTTATTTTATTCACAGTTGAGTGCAATACTTTTCTTTCGAAGAAAAACAATTTTTGTGTTGGTGTTAGTGTGGTGCAAGCTGAAGAAGTTCAAGTTGAGAAAGGATCAAAGTTGCTACACTTCAGGGATTATGTTATTGAATAAAATAAACAATATTTGAAGTACACACGCTACACGATATTATATACAGTGGTATGCCATCACATATTTATACATATCTACATGGGTGCATATAAAAGCAGGAACTTTTAAAATAAATGCACGTTATTTATTCTAATCGCCTGCATTCCTAGAAAAGGGTTAACTGTTATATTGGACCAAAGGCATTTTCTTTATTGGCATAGACAACGCTCACACAGTTAGACCCAAGTTTCACTTTATTAAAAAAATTTAACTTTTCCATATAACTGGAGTTGCCACCTATAAAATAATTTTTATAAAAAGGAATACATTTTTTGTTTTTAATTTTTTTCTATGAATGTTTCTTTTATTTGAAGTTGCAAAAATTCTGAAACGTCAAAACAGCTAATAATGTTAAACGAATGCTCTGTTAAGGACACAATAACAGGTTATTAACAGCATGGTGCTACATATGAACTGCGTGGCATCTATTTTTCTCTCAGCAATAATTTTTATGAAAATAATAATTTTCGAAGAATAATTTTTTAGATTGACAAATAATTTCGAACCCTTTTTATGCCTTTATTGATTTCTTCTTCTTCTTAATTGGCATAGACACCGCTTACGCGATTATAGCCGAGTTAACAACAGCGCGCCAGTCGTTTCTTCTTTTCGCTGCGTGGCGCCAATTGGATATTCCAAGCGAAGCCAGGTCTTCTCCACTTGGTCCTTCCAACGGAGTGGAGGTCTTTCTCTTCCTCTGCTTCCCCCGGCGGGTATTGCGTCGAATACTTTTAGAGCTGGAGTGTTTTCATCCATCCGGACAACATGACCTAGCCAGCGTAGCCGCTGTCTTTTAATTCGCTGAACTATGTCAATGTCGTCATATATCTCGTACAGCTCATCGTTCCATCGAATGCGATATTCGCCGTGGCCAACGCGCAAAAGACCATAAATCTTTCGCAGAATTTTTCTCTCGAAAACTCGCAACGTCGACCCATCAGTTGTTGACATCGTCCAAGACTCTGCACCATATAGCAGGACGGGAATTATGAGCGACTTATAGAGTTTGGCTTTTGTTCGTCGAGAGAGGACTTTACTTTTCAATTGCCTACTCAGTCCGAAGTAGCACCTGTTGGCAAGAGCAATCCTGCGTTGGATTTCCAGGCTGACATTATTGGTGGTGTTTACGCTGGTTCCAAGATAGACGAAATTATCTACAACTTCAAAGTTATGACTGTCAACAGTGACGTGAGAGCCAAGTCGCGAGTGCGACGACTGTTTTTTTGATGAAAGGAGATATTTCGTCTTGCCCTCGTGCACCACCAGACCCATTTTCTGTGCTTCCTTGTCCAGCCTGGAGAAAGCAGAACTAACGGCGCAGGTGTTAAGGCCGATGATATCAATATCATCGGCATACGCCAGCAGCTGTACACTCTTATAGAAGATGGTACCTTCTCTATTTAGTTCTGCAGCTCGAACTATTTTCTCCAGAAGCAGGTTGAAAAGTCGCACGATAGGGAATCGCCTTGTCTGAAACCTCGTTTGGTATCGAACGGCTCGGAGAGATCCTTCCCGATCCTGACGGAGCTTTTGGTGTTACTCAACGTCAGTTTACACAGCCGTATTAGTTTTGCGGGGATACCAAATTCAGACATCGCGGTATAAAGGCAGCTCCTTTTCGTGCTGTCGAAAGCAGCTTTGAAATCGACGAAGAGGTGGTGTGTGTCGATTCTTCTTTCACGGGTCTTTTCCAAGATTTGGCGCATGGTGAATATCTGGTCGGTTGTTGATTTTCCAGGTCTGAAGCCACACCGATAAGGTCCAATCTGTTTGTTGACGGTGGGCTTTAATCTTTCACACAATACGCTCGATAGAACCTTATATGCGATGTTGAGGAGGCTAATTCCACGTAGTTGGCGCAGATTGTGGGGTCTCCTTTTTTATGGATTGGGCATAGCACACTTAAATTCCAATCGTTGGGCATTCTTTCGTCCTACCATATTTGACAAAGAAGCTGATGCATGCTCCTAATCAGTTCTTCGCCGCCGTGTTTGAATAGCCCGGTCGGCAAACCATCGGCCCCCGCCGCTTTGTTGTTCTTCAGGCGGGTAATTGCTATTCGAACTTCTTCATGATCGGGCAATGGAACGTCGGCTCCATCGTCGTCGATTGGGGAATCGGGTTCCCCTTCTCCTGGCGTTGTGCATTCACTGCCATTTAGCAGGCTGGAGAAGTGTTCCCTCCATAATTTAAGTATGCTCTGGGCATCGGTGACTAGATCACCTTTGGGGGTTCTACAAGAGTATGCTCCGGTCTTGAAACCTTCTGTAAGCCGCCGCATTTTTTCGTAGAATTTTCGAGCATTACCCCTGTCGGCCAGCTTATCAAGCTCTTCATACTCACGCATTTCGGCCTCTTTCTTCTTCTGTCTGCAAATGCATCTCGCTTCCCTTTTCAACTCTCGGTATCTATCCCATCCCGCACGTGTTGTGGTCGATCGTAACGTTGCGAGGTAGGCAGCCTGTTTTCTCTCCGCTGCGACACGGCACTCCTCGTCGTACCAGCTGTTCTTTTGCACTTTCCGAAACCAATGATTTCGGTTGCAGCTGTACGTAAGGGGTTAGAAATGCCGTCCCACAGTTCCCTTTGATTGATTTACCTTTCATATTAAGCTCTTCATAAAACTCGATAACGGTAATTAAGAAAATAGTCCTTGAAAATATTAAAAATTATTATTTTTCTAACTTAAGAAAAAAACAATAATTTACAGAATTTTTAATGAAGTCTCTAAACATTTGCAAGAAGCGATACCTGTGTTGTTGTAAATATACATTACATGCCTTTGTGCATAGCTACATAATGAAGTAATGAATAAAAAACTGCACTGGCATACAGACAAATACACATTCGGCCCCTCATACCAGCTTAGAATGTGCCTCACCCTTACGCAGTCGAAAAATATTGAGTCTGACAGCTCATGGTGTGTGTTGCCACAAGCAGCTGGCAAGCGAACACATGCACACACATATGTATAAACTGAAATGGCTTGCCAATACATACCTAAGTTCCTCGCCTTATTGAAGTTGCATACCACAGTAGAAGGGAAGGCCGCGGCAGTGTCAAAATAATGTGCATAGCTGGTAAGTGGCAAGCAACAATTGCTAGGCTTGTCGAACAACATGTAAAACATTATGAACTCACATCAAAGTGGCTGCCGCCGCCACCGCTGACGCCACGCCAATAGCTTTAGGATGTTGCAGTTGTTGTTCTTGTTGCGTGTTTAAATTTCGTTTGCATCACTCCACTCAACATTTGCTTACGTGCACGTGCGCTGTTGCGCTATATTATAATATGTGAGGAAAGTTCGCATTGCAAGTGCCGCTGTACAAATATTTTACACGAAATGTGGAGAAATAAAAGAAGTTAAGAAAATAAGAAAAATGTTCGAAGTTTTCGTTCCAAAAAGTGATAAGTATTTGCAAGGGAAATATGCTAAAATTTCAAACATTTATTTATTTTGAAACTAATGATTCTATAAATAATATTCCTCTATAGAATTCCCAGATTATTAAACATTTTCTACATACATATAAAAATAATGTTCCCAACATTATGATTTTAAAAAAATAAAGACGATGTGTACTTTCCCAAAAGTTTGTGGCGTTCAGGCGATTTATCGATTTTTTATATGTTCAAATATTTATTTAACTTTATTTACTCTAATTAGGGAAATTTACAACAATTGTATGTTTATACAAATCCAGATGCTGTGGCAACTGTCTGTAAACCGCCATCAAAGAAGTTGGTAAGTAAGAAAATTGTAGCAACTCAAACAAAATATCCAAAACAAACGGTGCAGGTGAAATTACGAAAAAAAAATATTTCATCGCTTCACAACATATTATGGTTAGTTATTAGTTATAGCGGCGATTTTCTATTCCAGAAAAGATAACAAAACAAAAATTCGAAGAAAAAAAAACAGTTTATTATGAAAAATTTAAAAACCAAAAATTTTAAGACTAAACAAAACAAAACTAAAAAAAAATTTAAATTCGGAATTTTATATTCTACACAATTTTTGTAAAAATGGAGTATTTTAAAGTTTGAGATGAGAAAAACAAAAGAAATTACAAACAAAAAAAAAATTAAAATTAAATTTTTTTTTTTGAAAATTTTAAATTTTTTTTCTGAACATATTCAATTTAGAATAAATCCAATTTTATATTGGAGAAAATCCT
The DNA here is from genome assembly GCF_024586455.1 of Bactrocera neohumeralis. NCBI lineage: Eukaryota > Metazoa > Arthropoda > Insecta > Diptera > Tephritidae > Bactrocera > Bactrocera neohumeralis. The sequence continues at coordinate 2,770,761 of NC_065923.1, forward strand.
TAAATGTAAGAACAGCTAATATGATTAATTAATTAATTATTAGATTTTGAAAAAAATTATTGATTATAAATTTAATTTTATTTGCTGAACATTTCTATTAAAAAAATTTTAATTTCAAAGTCCTTAAATGACAAAATAATAATTTTAAGGAAGGCTTTATGAAAGGCATTATAACAGCGTGGCCAGCAGTGATGTGCCATTTACGATGACATGTTAAACTCCCTGGTTTCTTATGTTTTCTCAGCACTATTTTATTTAAAAAATAAATTTCGATGTGTTTGATGAGGTTTTGAATACTTGTATTCCCCACAAAGAAAACTTTTATTATATATATTCCTGAGCGATTTATGTTAGAATTAGTTTATGTATGAACATATCCATTGCAAATGTATTTAGTGGCAAAAAATGCTGTCGGCTTTCATAAAAATCTTAAATAATAAATTAGTCATTTGCCAGGAATTTTTTGAATAATCGTAACACTGAAAATTTCAGCTTCGCTTGAACGAACTTCATAATTTTCTTCGCTTTCACAACTTTCATTAAAAATGATTGCACAAACTCCGCCTTCAATTGCCAATATGCATGAATCGTCTGCGCAATTCTCAAGCGCCATTAATATTTGATTGGCTTTGTGTATAACCTCACTTATAGGAAAAAATAATACATTTTTGCACAATTTGTCAACATATTTTCACAACTCATTTGTACTGAGGACACAAAAAACACAAATTATTATATGAAAGAAAAAATGTGTTTTTAATGCGGCATAAATTATATCACACATTGCAGCGTTTTCCAGCGCAATTTGTACAAATTAAGATAACGGCGCTGAAAAATTCGCAGCAAATAAGCGGCTTTATGTATAAATAATGCAATTAAAACACAATTGAAGCGCTGCCGTAAATAGCTGCTCACATCATAATTAAATAATGGAAATGCGGCACTTCATCGATTACACTTTTTGCGCTAACTGTTGCGCGTGTATTTGTCGCATTTTGATATTAACACACACATACATGCAAGTAGTCTTTTTGTAAATACAGCCTTGTTGCATTGGGGAAAAAACATCAATTGCTTTGCGTAAAAAATAGCTTAATGGCTAACATGACGGAGACAACTTAAAAGCAAATAATAATTACAGTTTAAAGCGTTTAATATAAATGCTTTATTGCCAAAGTTATTTATGTAAACAAATTACTCCACAGATATATAGAATTATTTATGCAAACTGATATTAAACATTAAGTGAGGTTACACAAGGAAAAAACAATTATCTTCATCTGCCTGAAATTATAAATGAAATTGTTAAACAACTTAACAAAGCTATCTAATTAATGAGCGGCAAAAAACGTGGTTAATTTATGCAGCATTGAAACCATAGGAAGATGGGCGATATAACGCAATATTACATTTGACAAATATTGAATTATTTGCGGCTCGATCCTTTGCTTTTGCTGCGAATAAATTTTTCAGTATGCTTAGATATGTGTTTTTTTTCAAATGCCTCGGGCACTGCGATTTAAATGTAATATTAATTTCAGTACTCTTGCAACATGTTGCTACATAGTACAAGAGTTATGTTCACTTAACGGTTGTACGTACCACCTAAAACTAAGCGAGATATATATAAGGATATGTATGTAAAATGATCAGGATGACACAAAAAGTTTAAATTCCGTCCGTCCGTCTGTCCCTGCAAGCTATAACTTGCATGAGATATCTTCATGAAACTTGGTACATATGTTGCTTGCCAACACAGTAAGTCTGGCTTCATAAATGGGCATAATCGGACAAGAGCCACGCTCACAAAACGCCATTAAAGGAAAACTTATAAAGTCATTACTATACATTTAAATAATTTTTGATTCTTAAAAGTTGCATGAGCATTAAATGTTCAGTTGCACCCGAAACTTTAAACTCCATGTAATTCAACAAAATGGCTTCATGCTTTCGCTGATAAGATAAAATAGATATAGAATAGTAGAAATAAAATATGTATAAAGTTAATTTAAAGACAAGTAAGGAAGGGCTAAGTTCGGGTGTCACCGAACATTTTATACTCTCGCATGATAAAGTGATAATCGAAATTTCATTATCCGTCATTTACATATTTTTCAAATACCGTATTTTTGTAAAGTTTTATTCCGCTATCATCATTGGTTCCTAATGTATATATTATACAGAAAAGGCCTGATGCCTTCTTGATGGAATTCAAAATAGCGTTATATTGGAAGAAGGCGTGGTTGTGAACCGATTTCACCCATATTTCGTACATGTCATCAGGGTGTTAAGAAAATATTATATACCGAATTTTATTGAAATCGGTTGAGTAGTTCCTGAGATATGGTTTTTGGTCCATAAGTGGGCGAGGCCACGCCCATTTTCAATTTTTAAAAAAAGCCTGGGTGCAGCTTCCTTCTTCAACTTCTTTCGTAAAATTTAGTGTTTCTGACGTTTTTTGTTAGTCCGTTAACGCACTTTTAGTGATTTTCAACATAACCTTTGTATGGGAGGTGGGCGTGGTTATTATCCGATTTCTTTCATTTTTGAACTGTATATGGAAATGCCTGAAGAAAACGACTCTGTAGAGTTTGGTTGACATAGCTATAGTAGTTTCTGAGATACGTACCAAAAAACTTAGTAGGGGGCGGGGCCACGCCCACTTTTCCAAAAAAATTACGTCCAAATATGCTCCTCCCTAATGCGATCCCTTGTGCCAAATTTCACTTTAATATCTTTATTTATGGCTTAGTTATGACACTTTATAGGTTTTCGGTTTCCGCCATTTTGTGGGCGTGGCAGTTAGCCGATTTTGCCCATCTTCGAACTTAACCTTTTTATGGAGCCAAGAAATACGTGTACCAAGTTTCATCATGATATCTCAATTTTTACTCAAGTTACAGCTTGCACGGACGGACGGACGGACGGACGGACAGACGGACGGACGGACGGACAGACGGACGGACAGACAGACATCCGGATTTCGACTCTACTCGTCACCCTGATCACTTTGGTATATATAACCCTATATCTGACTCTTTTAGTTTTAGGACTTACAAACAACCGTTATGTGAACAAAACTATAATACTCTCCTTAGCAACATTGTTGCGAGAGTATAAAAATAATTATTCGTATCATAGTTATGAAAATTTTCTCAATATTATGTATGAAAACAAGGCATTGTAAATCAAGGCGGAGAGAATATACTCGTACTAGAGTTGCTAGATATATTTTCTAAAGCCTCCCAAATGCTTGATGTGCTCCTTCTCGATCTATAAACCTCATTCTGTAGGCGGGTGCCCCCAACAGGCTATGATCAGTGAGTATTCCAATCATGTTCTTACCCTTCCTTCATTCGAATGCCAGTATCCTTGTATGTTTCCGACGTACAGTTTTACCCATGACTTTGCAATAGTTGTATAATTCGTCTATATCTTTGATGAAATATGAACTGTTCATTCAGTCAAGTCATTCACTTTGTTTCAATCATCTTGCGAGACGCTCCATTAAGCTTAATTACATTTGTACTGATGAATTCCAAAACAACAAAACTTCTTTTGTCTTTGAAAATGGTTGATTAAGTCATGAGATTTTGACGTCAGAAGACCAAAGAAATAAGGCTAATATGACAAAAAATCCATTATTTCGATTTATTGTCGCTCTCAAAGGATACTGCAAGAAAAAACAAGTAAGGAAGGGCTAAGTTCGGGTGTCACCGAACATTTTATACTCTCGCATGATAAAGTGATAATCGAGATTTCATTATACGTCATTTACATATTTTTCAAATACCGTATTTTTGTAAAGTTTTATGCCGCGATCATCATTGGTTCCTAATGTTTATACTCGTATTATACAGAGAAGGCATCAGATGGAATTCAAAATAGCGTTATATTGGAAGAGGGCGTGGTTATGAACCGATTTCACCCATATTTCGTACATGTCATCAGGGTGTTAAGAAAATATTATATACCGAATTTCATTGAAATCGGTCTAGCAGTTCCTGAGATATGGTTTTTGGTCCATAAGTGGGCGAGGCCACGCCCATTTTAAATTTTTAAAAAAAGCCTGGGTGCAGCTTCCTTCTGCAATTTCTTCCGTAAAATTTTGTGTTTCTGACGTTTTTTGTTAGTCGGTTATCGCACTTTTAGTGATTTTCAACATAACCTTTGTATGGGAGGTGGGCGTGGTTATTATCCGATTTCTTCCATTTTTGAACTGTATATGGAAATGCCTGAAGAAAACGACTCTGTAGAGTTTGGTAGACATAGCTATAGTAGTTTCCGAGATATGTACAAAAAACTTAGTAGGGGGCGGGGCCACGCCCACTTTTCCAAAAAAATTACGTCCAAATATGCTCCTCCCTAATGCGATCCTCTGTGCCAAATTTCACTTTAATATCTTTAGTTATGGCTTAGTTATGACACTTTATAAGTTTTCGGTTTCCGCCATTTTGTGGGCGTGGCAGTGGGCCGATTTTGCCCATCTTCGAACTTAACCTTCTTATAGAGCCAAGGAATACGTGTACCAAGTTTCATCATGATATCTCAATATTTACTCAAGTTACAGCTTGCACGGACGGACGGACAGACGGACGGACGGACAGACAGACATCCGGATTTCGACTCTACTCGTCACCCTGATCACTTTGGTATATATAACCCTATATCTCACTCTTTTAGTTTTAGGACTTACAAACAACCGTTATGTGAACAAAACTATAATACTCTCTTTGGCAACTTTGTTGCGAGAGTATAAAAGTGCATCCCAACAAACAAAATGTTCGTTCATATGCCGTCGTACAAAATCGTAAGTCCTCTATTTTTGAAACAAATTTCTGACAACTTTCGCATAGTCCGTGGTCAGTTTTTAATGCTGGTACTAATGTTAATATAGCAATTTTATAACTCTCTTTCATTTTTGCCGAATTACATTTTTAAAATCTATAAATATTTTGCCAAAATTCGCTCTTGCCGGGATAAAAATTTACAGCTAACACATTATTATTATTTCGATGATAGATCAGACCATTCCGGGTGCTTCAGAAAAGGATTTTTTTAGTCATGTGACTTTCAAGAAGATATCTACAGTGTATATTTGAATGTTATAGTCAAGAATTTAGCTTTGCCATAAGGATAAGCGTTTGGAAGTATGTTTAAAAATTGATCTTGAGAAAGTGACCGCGCGGTTGTCACGATAAACTTCCAGCCGAATATCCTAATTTTCGTCCACTCTTTGAGAAATTTAGGTCATATTCCCGCAATATGGCATTGACTATTCTTTCTGAGGGCAATCGTTTCGAGGTTATATGTGTAAACAACCGACTTTACCTAAGCTCGAGATAATATGCTCTTCAAAAATGTTCTTCAGTAAATACATTTTTTACAGAATTGGCAAGCTTTGTTCCTGAGTAAGTCTGCCCATTTTGAAATGGCAGACCAAGTTGAGTATAAATCAAGTAACAGTTGTCAAAAGGACGAATTATAAAAAATTCATTGCCTCAAAGAAAACCACATGTGTGAAAACATCCGTTATTTTTGGCTGAAACTGTATGAGGATGCTTGTTTTATTGGAAAAAAACATACTAACATACTACAACTTTCGTTTGTGACTTGTTGGGGATAATCTGTGTACTTTTAGAATTTCTAACCATCTGTTGGGTTGTCATTTGCCTTAGCAACTGTAGTTTATAAAATTTCTGGTGCGACATCATGATTTTAAAGAGAACTTCTGGAAGGATACATTTATGTATAATTATAGTGTATTTCAATTCCATAAAACTCGTGTATTAACGAATAACTTTAACATATGAAATACCATATGATTTTCTGTCAAAAGCAAACTTTTTCAACTAAAACAATTTTTGCCTGAATTAGTACGTTATCCAATTACTGCAATTATCTCATAAAAATATTCAAAGCGGGAAAGATTCATAAAAACGCCGAAAACGTGAAACATATTTAAATATTAGACACACACATGTGCCCTAATATATGTTTTATTAGAGTGATTCAAAAAAAAAAATTTTTTTTTTCGTTTCGTATTCGGATTCCTAGACACCTCTAAGAAAGCCTCTCCAAACATGAGTTTTTAATTGTAACGGGAAGGTCCTCCTACATACAGTTTTCTATTTTTTCTTATTATCAGATAGAAAAATTTATATCTCGCTTCCAACTACTTGAAAAAATATCTTGTTTCTTAAATTTTGTGGGAAATTGAATGCTCTACAAAAAAGGTCAAAAAGGTTCGTAAACTCAAACGTTTAAAAGATATTAACGGTTGAAGTTTGAATATTTTTGGGAAAATTTTTTATTTCTTATGAATTTTATAACTCAATGAAAAAAAATTATTATGAATGATGAAACTCATAATTTTGTAGGAAATTTACTGCTCTATAAAAATGGTCTTCTATGATTTTTCGATTAAATTAAGCGTTTACGAGATATTCATCGTCAAACATCAATGCATATTAAGGTGGATCAAAAAAAAAATTTTTTTCGTTTGATACTCTGAAAAATAGGTTCCTAGACATCTCTAAGAAAGCCTCTCCAAAAACCTTATTCATAATGATTTTTTTCATTGAGTTATAAAATTCATAAGAAATAAAAAATTTTCCCAAAAATATTCAAACTTCAACCGTTAATATCTTTTAAACGGTTGGGTTTACGAAAAAATCATAATAGACCTTTTTTGTAGAGCATTCAATTTCCCACAAAATTTAAGAAACAAGATATTTTTTCAAGTAGTTGGAAGCGAGATATAAATTTTTCTATCTGATAATAAGAAAAAATAGAAAACTGTATGTAGGAGGACCTTCCCGTTACAATTAAAAACTCATGTTTGGAGAGGCTTTCTTAGAGGTGCCTAGGAACCTATTTTTCCGAGTACCAAACGAAAAAAAAAATTTTTTTTTTAATCACTCTAATGTATACATGTACCCATATTTGCAACGATATACAAATAGTTATGTTTTTTACAAGCATTTAAGATTTGAATCAAACCCACCTCTGTATAGCGTTTGAAGCTGTTATGTCGTTTATAACCACAAGTTGATTCAAAGACCCGTCATTCATGCGCTCAGTTACTCATGCATTCATTACAACACGAAAGCTACCGAGACATTACGACAAATTCAGCAAGAAAAATCAGATAAAAAGCAATGTGAAAAACGAAAATAGTAAAGGAAGGGGTGAAACACAAAAACACAGATGATTTCGTGTGGTGTTGAAGGCTTTAGCGTGGCACTACCACAGCGTATCTGACATATGTATATACCCTCTCCAACACAGGTGCACGACACGTTTGAGCGTCTGCTTTTAATGTGAATAAATCCGCATCGCTGTCGACACGGTTTGCCGTACCAAAACAAATGCGGTTAGTTGACAGCATTATTGTGAATGCGAATGCGAACACGAAGGGGCGGAACGAAGGGTCATTGTGTCGGAGCGCAATAAAAATACAACAATAACATACACAGTGACTGCTGTTGCACAAGGGGAGTAGACCGAGTAGTAGTAAATGACTAGTAATTTAATGTTACGTATACGCCGTGTAGCACCCGAAGCCTACATGCCGCTAAACAAGCAGCGGCAGGGTGTGATGGGCACTTGATTGCACTGGTATTATCACGTTGCTGTTGTTGTAATACCATGTTGTTGTTATTGTTGTTGTAGTGTTAGTGCTAGTGCTGCCTGTTGAGGTGCGAGTGCTCTCTTGCTCGCCTTTGTTTTGTCGCGACACGAGCGCGTGTTGTAGAGCAATTCCGATGGATTAAACGCTGTTTACAAATGCTATTAATTTAGTATTACGCCGCTGAAGGCGACAACAACAACCGGCAGTAAACAACAACCAAAGTAAATAGAGAACAATGCGTCGGGTGGTGGTGGCATAGCAGCCAGATATCGTGTTATCACCACTCACGTGACACTACTGGTGTCAGAACATTAGCAGCAGCGGCAGCTATAGCGTCAGCACTAAACTAGTCTCATTCGGCAGAAAATTCGACAACACAATCACAGCTAATACAAATCTGCCGACATTGTTGTTGTTGTGTGGTGTTCAAGCATTTCGAGCAGCAAACTGTACAGGAAGCAGACGCGTTGTTGGTAGTAGTTGCACAGCAGCTTGTTATTAGAACATCACACCAGTTCGTTTCAGTGCCGTGCGAGCTCAATCATTCATCCATTCATTCATTAGCACCAAATGCCAGCTGCAAGCCGGCTGTTTGACTTAGCAGGCATATGTCATCATTAGGGCGCGCATTTGTGTGTGTGTGTGAATGTGTCTAGGTGTTTCCTGTACAGGATGCTTTGTGGTTTATTGAGATATTTTGCACTGTGCAGCGTGTTGCATAAACAACCAATCATGGCGGTATCAACAAGCTGCTAACTATGCAAACAGTTACTGCCACCACGCGGCTGCACTGATGTGATACCAACACATACACATACATATAAGTATACTTTAAAATACAACTGCTTTGTGCTGCTTTCAGTTTCATTTACTCTAATCACTGACTGGGAAGGATTTGTCTTTATGAGTGTCTTTTTGCTGAAGGATGTGCTATGAAATTCTCTCTCTTCTGCCTTTTACATTGAGGCTTTACGTAATTTCTTCAGGCGAATATAAACTCCTCAGAACTCTTTTGGTTACAATATTTGAATGCATTCTACTGAAATTTTTATTGTATTTTCCGGATCTCATACCAAAATAACTGAATGTAAACCCCAAATTGACCACAAACTCAATTTTTTTCTTTTTTAGTTTAGCAACTTATAAAGGCGTGAACAGAAATTTGGCAACCACAAAAGAATTTCATACCTGCGTGCTTCTAAATGCCGCTATTAAGCGGTTTTCATGCAGTTATAGTAGAAGTGTAGGTGTGTGTTTAGAACTTTTCGTAATCCTATCCTCTCAACAATAGCGAATTAAGCTGAGGGTGCTTTATACAACATGACCCAATTCATTTGAGCAAGTAAATTGAGCAAAGCAGTTCATTTTCATTGTTTTGCTGTGTTTCGAGTGTGTGGAAAATTAAAAGTTGGCGTAAACTTTTTCACCTATGTTTTTATTCGACCGCAATTAACCCTTTCGAGCATATGGACTTTCGGGGAAAAGCTCTGTTTCTATGTATTGGAGTGCAAACATGTATTATTATGGAAGAACACCGCACTAGTTCTGTGAAATTTTCAGTTAAGGGTGAATAATGCAAATTAATTGTGATGTATTCTGAAATTTCAGTTTAAAAAAATGTAAGCCGCATTAAGTAAGAAAAATTGTTTGAGCTCCGCACAAATATAATCCGTTTCTTAGAACGATAAAGTACTTAAAGAGCGTTTCTAGACGTTAGAAAAACTATTTTGTTAGCATTTACTTGATATATTTTATTATACCCCGAACAGGGTATATTAAGTTTGTAACACCCAATAGGAAGCGTCGGAGACCCTATAAAGTATATACATATGTAAATGATCAGTATGTTGAGCTAAGTCGATTTAGCCATGCCCGTCTGTCTGTATATATATCCGTACGAAGTAGTCCCTCAGTTTTTAAGATAACGTTTTTGTATGCGTCATTTTCTCTTTAAGAAGTGTCTCATTTATCGGAACTGCCGATATCGGACCACTAGAACATATAGATGGCGTACAAACCGAACGATCGAAATCAAGGGCTTATATGGAAAACTCTCGCATTTGACGTGGATTACTGTTTAAGGCGGATAATCTCCGAAACAATTGTTCAGATCGGATTACTATAGCATATAGCTTCCATAGAAACTGGACACATAGGCACTAAAATAAATGCACCTATGAAGGGTATATTAGCTTCGGTGCAGCAGAAGTTAACGTATTTTCTTGTTTTTTGTCTGATATGTCTAACCAACCAGGTTGTTCAATAAGTTTTGTTGTTTGATAAGAAAAACACAATTTTATGATTCAAAATACACTTTATTATTCAGTATAATCTCCCTGAACATTAACACACTTGCTCCAATGATCCTCCAATCTGTGTATCCCATCCCTGAAGTGAGAATCCAGAAGGTCTGCAAAATACGCTTCAACAGTCGTTATGACCTCTTCATTTGATGAAAAAGGCTTGCCACGCATACATTTTTTCAGTTCTGGAAACAAATGGAAGTCGCTGGGGGCTAAATCTTGTGAACACGGTGGACGCTCCAACAATTTAAACTTTAGTTCATGGATTTTAGCCATTGTGAAAATGCTCTTGTGACGCGGTGCATTGTCCTGATGAAAAAGGATTTTGTCTCTTCTGCAAACCGGGTCTTTTTCCACAAATTTTTTCTCTCAACTGGTCCAAGAGGATGCAATAATATTCAGAATTAATTGTTTTACCAGTTTGCAAGTAATCCACAAACAAAATCCTTCTCGCATCCCAAAAAACTGATGTGATAAATTCCTGCCCGATTTCGGACACGAATTCGTTTCGAAGTCGAACAACAAGGTTCACACCACTCTTTAGGGCTTTCTAAAACCCAAAATTTCACTTCAAATATGGCTCTCACTTCCTAATGAGATGTGCAGAGCCCAAATCTTTCTTAGTCAATCGATGATCTTCCAAAAGCATATTGTGTAGTTTGGCTATGATTTCTGGTGTTGATGCGCTTCTTGGTCCATCACGTAGAGCGTCTTCAAGGCGTGTACGACCACGTTAAAACTCAGCAACCAATCTTTCTACTGTTCTAATTGTAGGCGAACAATCATTATACACTTTTAACATTCGTTCGTGAATTTCTTTTAGTACTACACCTTCCAAAAATAAGAATTGAAAAAAATACTGTGATAAATACTTACTGAACAACCTGGTATTTCTTCAACCTTTCGTTAGTCCTATTAATATTTAATTGAAGTTACTTAATTCCGCTAAATAAGGTGTGAAGTCTTTATTTTAAGTTCTGTGCTTAAGTCGAGTCACACAAAGTTGTAATGTAAGTATCGTATGCTTTTCGGGTATAATCAATAAGAGCACACTACGTCGACCGGCAAAAATAGTAGACGAAAGATGCAAAGTCTGAGCTGTATGGTCGGTGAGGCGAAACTTCCTAGTCGTTGTTTCCCTAAGAGTTTTTAATCGGTCTTTCAACATGGGAACGCGTTTTGTTATAATCGAAAATTGTTGCATCGTGACTTGCATTAAATTCCGGTCGTTTTTAGGCAATTGTTTCCTTCAATTTGATAAGTCGATAGTATTCCTTGTTAGTGGTTTCATTTTCTAATACAAAGTAAGGGCAAACTTGACCTAGCCCAAACATAACACACATATAGCTCCCGGGTGACTTTAATCAGTATTATTGGTGATGATACCTTAATCTACCTCTGAGAACATTTTATTATTAATATTTAGGGGCATGTTAATACCATGTAGTGTTGGCAAAAATAAATAAAATCCATATACAACATGTGTGTGGTGATTTTCGGTCTTCTAACAAACCTTACGTCGAATATGTCGCTTATTGAATGATAAATGTACATATAGTTACATGTATATATATATATATATATATACATATATATATATATATATTTAATTACTTGGATTCCGGACCTCTGGCGACGAGTATAAAATGTTCGGATGCACCCGAACTTAGCTTTTCCTTACTTATTACTGATTACATGATGTGTAAATTTTATGATTTTTAACACATGCCACCGACGACCTTGCGACTTCATACAATGGAACTATCAGGCAGATATGCCCATGTTATTCATATCACCCGCATATTCATTTCTTCACAACACTGTCAGTTTTGATAATAAAAATTGTAATTTTATACATAATTTCTCAAGGTTTCTACCACAAATCTACTGCCCACTCGTGAACATTTGAAGTGCTTTCATTACTGGACTGTTGCGAGTGCTCAAGACGGTCTGAAGGAGCTCGTTAGCATTAACGATGTATGCAAATAAATTCACAGATATTCAAAGTAAACATATTTTCGAGAATATATTGAGCCTGCGAATGTGTTTGAAGCACTTACATATATTTGACTTGGTTTAAGAGTAAACAGTGCCCGATACACACCAAACGGTCGGCCAGCAAACTCATTACATCCGTACTTAGCTTACTTTGCGAAAAAGTTAAATTACAAATATTTGTGTGTGTGTGTGTGTGTGTGTGTGAGCTGGCAATAGTGCAAAGCCCAAATGAAGCTAGGCAAGTATGCGAGTAGCCTTTGGCAAAAGGATAAATAGAAAATTTCAACTTTGTAAATAAGCGCTGTAAATATTTGTGTTTAACATGCCTGCACACAGAAATATATGCATATATATACATACATGTATGTGCATGGGTAGCCTTGCGTAACTGTACGCTAAAGCATGCGAAGCGTTAGTGAGAGAAAAGAATTTTAAGGTTACGCCGAGCCACCGAACATAAAGAATGCAAAGCTTTCGAGCAGCACATACATACACACACACCGAAACACATACATGTATTTAGTAAAAAGTCCACACTTTTTCGCTTTACTTGCTGGCAGTCGGGTTTGCTGCCTTGCACCTTTCCTTAGTAAGCCATGTGACAGTTGCATTGGCATCTGTAGCATATTTTCCGGCGCTCAAAGCCGCTTTGCGCTTAGCCATGTCGCCTGGGTATGCCTTGTCACTTTCATTTAATTCTGCGATATGCGTGTGTGTGTTGATGTGCCTTAAATGTTCTATTTACAAAAACTGCAGGCTTTGCCAGCGAGTCGCGCCTGAAAGTGAAAACCAGAGAAAAATGCTAGAAGTAAAGAAAGTAAAAAAGTGGCACAGTTCCGAGCAGAAAGTACAAAAACAGCGAGTTTTCAACGCAGCTTGTTGGCATTTTGCACTCACACACACTCACAGCTAGTTCTAACCAAGTAAATACGCGCTCACACGCAGCTTTGGTGTGTGAGTATAAAATTTTACAACTTCCATGTGTGTTAGTGTGCTGAAAGTGAAAGCACTTAAGTAAACAAAGGTTGCGGGCAAACGCTCAGTAGGCTTGGATAGCTACTGCCATTGTAGTGGTTCGCTGGCATAACTCCGCAGTAAACCTAACTGTCTCGGGACTAAGGTGGAGCCTATTAAAATTATATGGAAATGACAGGTTTTATACATACAAGTATATGTATATACGAGACCTTTAGGGGATTTCGGATAAGTATTTATAATTATTATACTGTCGAACAGAGCATGCTAAATGTGAAAGTTTTTTTTTTAATTGGGCAAGTACTATAACTATTTATTTTGAAATAGGAAACTGTATTATTAATATCTACATGTGAATACAGAACTTTACTCAGCATGAAGCCTGTTAACAAAGCGTTTCTTTAGATTATAGCTGATCTATTATGTAGAGAAAATATCTGAGTGTAAATATGCATTCAGTGAGTGCCGTGATACCATACTAAAGTTTTCTTTAAACCATTGTTAACGACGTTCACCTCTAACAGATGGCAGAAGTTCTCAACATCGATCGTGAATCGACTCAAATGAATATTTTGTGTACAAAGTGAGTCGCATACTGATCCATAAGAGGTTAGGTTAGTTTAGGTTAACTCTAAAATGGCGGGGGATCGCAACTAGACATTTATGTACAGTCCTTTGTGAGGGCAGATGAAAAATTCTTGTAATTGGAAACTAACCTTGACTAAGCCTTTCGCATAGGTGTTTTATAACTTCCGCTAATTCTTCAGGATGTCTAAAAATTTGAGATCAGAGGGGGTTTAGTCTTGATTTGACAAAGGCGGGTCATTCGACACCGTTAAGATGGTTTATCGCACGAGTCCCGAACGGTCAGATTAGTTAAAACTCTTAGAACTGAAAGGTGGACCATCGAAATTCATGGTTGTCAACGAAATATAAACAAAAATCTTTGTTACTGAATTAAACAGCTCTCTGCAAATTTTTTGCTTTCAAAATTATACCCGGAAGCTTATCCAGATGGCAGAAAACAGTAACAGTATGATCTGTTCTCACTATATTTCTTATTCTAGAACCTTTAAGGAAGATTAAGTGGTCACCTGTCCTAAATGTCCACATAAGCTATGCAATCGCTCACTTTCTTCCGTATATATGAAGCTTAAGTATTAAAAATCGGCTGAAGTAGATTTGTATGTGTGTGTGTTATGTGGAACATCAAAAATCTGGTTTCAAAATAAAATATCAATATTAAAGATATATATGATTCCTTGATTTAACTCTTGATCCTTAGAGGTACTGCTGTCTAGAGCAAGTTTTTGCAAGTTTTTCACAATCGCCTCCGCTGACTATACCATTTGACATCCAAATGTAAGCAGTTTGCAGCAAGTTCTTGAATAAGTGAACTAGAAATAAAAGATATCATACTCTAAATGCGCTAGTACACACACTAGTATCTATGTGTGTAGGCATGTAACCGCACTAAAATAACGGCACTTTCCACGGCAACGCTGGTCATACCGTTATTGCTCGCCACGACGCAGCCATTTTTATGCATTTTCTACTCTCAAGTCAGCGCATATACACACACACACAACCTTTAACGCACTGACTTTTTACATAAATGGGCTTATACACCCATATACACATACATACACGTATAGCTCTGTATGCACAGCCTCTTGTATGTGGGCCATGTCGATCTTTTTGTGTTAAACACATAATACAGCAACAATGCTTGCTTTGTTCCAGCGTGTATAGCCCACTTACACTTGTATATGTATTTAGTTGTTATGAAGTTGGCTGTAAGTAGGCCACGCAACTCTTGTTAAAAGGCGCTTTTCCTAAATGCACTCCGCGCATACCAATGCGAGCTTTTTTCCTCCTTACGCGTAAATGGTGCGCGTGTGTGTGTGCTTGTGAGTGCGTGTTTAAAATATCTAAGCGTAGTGCGTGGCATGTAAGTTGTGCCATCAGCACCTAAATGCCAGTTACGTAAAATTTTTGCAAGTTATTGCGGGTTAGGAAAGGCGATTTATGTATTTTTGCATAATATTTAATCGCATTCGCTCAATTTGAGCACAGAAGTGCAAGTCTCTAGTTCATATTCAATAAAGCAGCGGAATTCCGTACGCACTCTATCACTATGCAGTTTTGGTCAAGCAGTAAACTGTTGGTTCTTTGCATTTTTTCGCCATACTTTCCACTACTAACTACTGTGATTCGCTCAAAAGCACTACTTAAACTGAGCTAAATTTTGTTTTGGTGTGTGTGTGTACCATTCCAAAAATTAAAGAGGTGTAGTCAAAAATTTGGCTCAAAACTTATTCTGCATGCTTAATTTCGTACAAAGCATTTAGCACAACAACAACAATGTAAAACGCTGTTTTAACCCCATTCAGAAACTGTGCAAAACAGTTATGCTTGCCTGATGTGGGTGCTCCATGCACCGTGGTGTTGTGCACCGTTGTCTATGCCATCACAAATTGTATGATGAATGCTTCGTGCTTCAACATTGCCACACAGCATACAAATATGGATGTGTTTGCGTGACTCCAGGATGGAATGATAGCACTTCAGAATGTGCGCTAACCCTGGCAGAAATTCTTAAGCAAATAAAATACAAATTGCGGGAACCAGAAATGTAGCTACTTAGCCAGTAATTTAAGCCTCAGAAATCTTACAAGCGATTTTTCGATACGTGGATTCTGTGTACATCTGGTATAAGGAGATTACTATAAGAATGCGAGAATCCGAAGCTAACTTCTTTAAGGTTGTGTATGATTTAATGTTATGTCCAAAAATGTAGGACTTTTATTATAATTTAATTTCCAGTTTTCGGAAACTTTTTCTGCAATTTGGGCCGTATGTCAGCAGTGACGCGCCGAATATTCTCTTCCAAGGCGTCAATGGTCTCGGGTTTATTTACGTAGACAAGCTACTTCACACATACCCACAAAAGTAGTTCAGCGGTGTTCAATCGCACGATCTTGGAGGCCACGCCACAAGCACAGGACGCGATATAATTAGCCTACCAAAAGTTTCATGCAATCATTTTATTTTTCGTGAGGTGTATATCATGACGCACCGTCCAGTTGGAACCAAACGTCGTCTATATCTACCCCAATAGCCTCTTCGGTGTGTACCGTACGATGTCTCTGGAGATGCCCCATATCTGCTAGAGTTAAAGTGGTGCGAAACCGATCCTTGGTTGCTAGAATTGCCGAATCTCTTGGTTGATTTTGTCGACTTAATATTCGACGAACCATTACTTTGGTCATAAATGTACACTTATTATGATATGGCAATTCAAACTGAGTTTGAATTAAACAACAGCTGACAAAAATACGAACTCTAAAATAGCATTGTCTCATTGAAAACCACATATCTGGAAAATACATCCTTTATTTAACATTTTTGTAGTATAAAGGATACTAAATACCTTTGTTTTAGAAGGAACCCACAAAAATGGGTACTTTGGTGTATAAATTGTAAAGATTTTTGAGTTAACACTTATTTAACATTTTATTTCGAATAAAAATGCCGAGAAATACAGTTTTATGAATGCTGGCCTTAACGCCCCCAAACCTTTCCTAATGGGTGTCCTCAACTTCTCACACATTAATGTTTATGACTTTAATTCGCTTATGGGTGTGTGCATATGAAAACTGTGTCAAACAAATATTTTACTCTTTTCCATGTTTTATGTAGCGAAATTCGTTTATATATTCCCAAAATTTTTTTATTGCTTAATATACCAAACACATGTTAGCGCCTGTCCTTATACGTGGGGCGTCATTTTTCGCTCGCTTGTGTGGACAATTAGAAAAAGAAGAATAAGAAATCACGTATATTAAACTCAATTGGTTATAAAGGTAACGGTTTTTATTAGCATGGTGTTTTTTGGAAATACAAATAAGCTATTTCGCCATGTAGAAGCATACACCTACAAATATATAATATTTATTTTATATGATTATTAAATGTATGTGTGGGCGTAACACAAAACACCGGAAAACACGCAACAAAGCATTATTTCATTAAATTTACAGCATTTAGAAACATGTGAAAAAATGGAAATTGAAAAAAAAAACTTGAAAAATTTAATCGCAATATTTATAACGCTTTACACTTTATAATAATATAATCTAAATGCACATAAATTTACATGCATAATTTATTTTACAAACTTCCCGCTACTTGATTACGACAATAAACAAATATAAATGTGCAATTAAAATTTTCGCTCCGGCAATTGTAACAGTAGATTATAACAAAGCGCAATGCCTAAAACGCACACCACTACATCAATTGTGGAGAAATGTGCGGCCGACCAAAGTTCTAACGAAATTAGTTTCACAAAAAATAATTTAAAATATTGAAATTCCCAATGATTTTTTGCAAATAAAAATTTTCATTAATTTGCGCGTGCGTAGTGCCGGTCGAATTCGTTTTGCAATTGTGTTAATTAACTGTGAAGATATGTTACGTCGAAAAAAAAATGGCTGAGCTTATAAAAGCGCTTATCAATTCGCAATTCACACATTTCCAAATTAATTTAATGAAATGCCATTTGGAATAAGCCATAATTTCGACGCCCGCAGACACACGCAAAATGCGCTAATTCAATAAAATATTTCCATTGTTTTACAAGCAACAACAACCAAAGCTTTATTCCCACACACGCAAATCCGCATATATGCAGTTAATAATTATTTAACAAAAACAATTAAATTAACATAAATTTTTCGTTTTCTGGCTAATTTTACATAATCCATTCATTTTGTTTTGTTGCCGCAAATGCCGCGAATCGCTGAAGTTTGTATTAAAGTTAATAAGCTCGCAATTCACACACACTCACTTGGGTGTGCCTACATTTTCTGCGGTTAGCAGTTTAATCATCAGCTATACATTAGCCACTGTTAATTTCTTGTTCAAATTTGTTGCGATTTGGCTTTCTGCGTGCTTGAGGTGTGAAGGTTTGAGTATGCGTGCCTGCACATGAACTATTTTGTTGGTTTTACTGCAACATTTGTTGCTTTAGGATACTATTTGTGGTCACCGAAATCACATAACATTGAATAAACATTTTTAAATTAAACCACTTAGGTTTTGCTATTAGTTGTGCAGGACGTATACGTTACCTGATGCAAGTTGTGGATTCGCAGCACAGTTTAACCACTGATCACAGAGTAGTGCTATACAAAAAACTTTCTATTTCCTTTTATTAGGTTTAATTTTAGTTTATCTCAAAAGCAGCAAAATTACACTTAAGGTTGCTATGTATTGAAACTGAAAGATTTTAATTTTTAAATGCTAAAATAAAAAAAATTATACACAATTTTTCTCCTTTTTTGAATTATTTTTTCTATTATTTTCATTAAATTTATTTACCTGTTTTGTTTTAATTTTCCTCTAGGATGACAGCTATAATGAGATTTTAGATGACGAAAGCGGCTCGGGCTTTATGGTATGTGGCTAGATTTTTATAATTTCTTTACTTTTCGCTTTATTTGTGCAGATTTTGTTTAATAATTTTTTAAATTCTAATTTTTCGTTAAATTTTATTGTTTTATTTTTCTTTTTCTTTCATAATTCCTCATATTTAATTTGTACGCTAGGAAGGTGCGAGTGAAGACTACGACATTTTAGATGATTCGTTCTGGAATGTGAGTATATACACACACAATGCTAGTAAACAAGCAAGATAAATTACAATATTTTTTTTTTTTAAATTAAGATTTATTTGATTAAAATGCACTTTTTAAATGTCCCTCTTTTCACTATTATTATTATTATTATTACAAAATTTTAATTAAACTGAAATTCAGGGAAAAGCGCTTCTTATATGTTAAATAATTTTCAATTGTTAACATTACTAAAATAATTATAATATTTGATTAATTTTTAGACATAATATATTCAATTAGGTGCCAACCCCTTTCAAAATTTAGACAGATATTATTTCGAAACGTGTTTTATTTGATAACTAATTTCAATAGAAATTTCGAGATGAGATGGAATTACAAAAATTTTGGGTTTGATATCAACCTTAACATATTGAATTTAACAAAATTTTTTTTAATAAATTTCTAAGCTTCTGTCACAAAAAACTCAATTAAATCAGCTTACCCTTCAATGCTTATACTTCATTCTCCCATGTACGTATGTATTCCATTTTTTATTATTTCATCGAAAAGAAAATAATAAAGTAAAAAGGCAAACTTACCCAAACATATTATAATTACACATAACTTCTCTTAAGTTTTCCTACTTTTTTACCCATTATCATCATTAATTCCTCTATTGAATAATATATATTGCCTTAAAATTACAAAATTGATGACAACATCCATATAAAATATTCACATCTGTGAACTATTTAAATTATAACTTAGTTAACTTACTGAATATTTTTTAAAATATGGCAACCCTTCCAAAAATATTTACAATCGTAATCTTTCTAAGCCGCCTCACTTTGATGCACCTATTCTTGCCTATCCTTATTTTTTTCTGAACAAACACAATTCAAACAGATAGCAGGCCCTGCAGATATCGTTTGCAAAAATCACATTTAAGCATACCAAGTGCTTGCTAACCGATATATACTTCTATGTGATAAATTCCAAAATATATTTCATTAAATTCACAATTGCATTTCAGAACAAGAAAACCTTAAATCTTTTCTATCTAAATTCGATCTTCCAACCAGACTTTCCTGTCATTTTTGACCACCTCTGTGAACTTCAGCCTGTCAGCTGCATGAGGACGGAGTGCAACTGTGTCGAATTGTGAATTACATACTAATTGGTACGCAAGTTCTACGGAAGTACGCTACTTACCCTTATCTCCCTCGTTCATTGTCTCTGAGCCTTAAAAGCGTCACATTTCAGAAAGACTTAAAAGTCTACACACATAACACATTTCTACATATGTATAGAGAAAATGCGTCTGTAAAGTCAAGTGAGTCCATAGAGACTAAACAAATATGCGATATTCCACCTGCCTTTGGACAGCTAGGCAAGTCACATATGCCATGTTGCATGCCTATCACGATTTCCCAATCTAGACAATATTACGCATACAAATTGTCTAAATATACATAGCTGCAAATATATACATATATAGATATGAATGAATATTTTTCTCTATAAATGTGTAAGGAATTGTGAAAATCGTTTCAAATATTTATTTTGTTAGGTAGAAAAAGCATATTGCAAAAAGGATACTGAATTTTCCTGCAACATTGTATCCGAAACAATCATTTGTTAAGAGTAATAAGTTTTAGCGTAAAGGGAATAAGTTTTATAAAATTGAAAATAGAAGATTTTTAGAAAGCACACTCTTTAGTGAACTCTTCGCCCTCAGCAGGGTACAACTTCCAATGTTTATAGGAGTTCTAACTGGACACTGTCCGACCAGCAATTTTGCGGTAAAATTGAGCCTTTTATCGGACATCAGATCCGTAGGCTGCTAAAAAGAAGATGAGATAAAATCATATTATAATTTTCTTCTCAAGTGTCCTTTGCCAGAGCAAGGAGCACCACGATTCCCGTATTTGTAGTAACTTTCGTAGGAGAATTTCTTCATCACTGAACTAAAGAAGTTTTTATCTGACTTCACATATGATTTTTGATAGCATTATGGATTTGAACTCCTCCTACCTTGAGGAGTAAGTCATTTAGTTTAACCTAAAAGGAATTTAAAGTTTCGTAACTAACTATGTAACTGGATGCCTTTGTATTACTCAACAGTTAGATTGGTTTCAAAATTAATCAAAATGACATTCATTTGACCTGCGCTGGTGTAAAAATCGCTAAAAATTCTAATTTCTGCTTTTCTATAGTATGGAGTTAACTTGCTATTTCATATATTGAAAAGTATCTTAGAAATTTAATTTCTTATATTTTTCAATAAGTTTTGAAGCCCATTTTTAGGTTTTATCTTCTTTTCTCACTAAGAACTACGAGTTTTGTCAACTAAACTCATAAATTACAATTATTTGGTGCTTTCTGTTTTGCTTTCTTGGTATACATATATTAGTTAAATGTCATATTCATTTGTATATGCGTTTATGAAACAAACTACTAAACCAATAGATAAAGTATTTATACAACTATATATACATATATAATAATATTTGAACGTACTTTCATGCTTTTACACACAACAAATATATACATTATCTACTAAATACCGACTTATGACCGCAACGTGTCTCAATGGTAAACAATTTTCACAAACGCATAAGCACACATTACAACCCATAAAGAGATATATAAATATACATATATGTATTTATATATACATATGTATATTGGAAGGTGTATTTGTGTGCGTACGAACCCCTATTCGATTTCCCATTTTGTGCACATCAAAGATAAAATAGAATGAAGAATGACCAAGAAGTGGGTGTGTAACTGACCAAGTTGGTCAATAACGCGTACAAGTAATGTTGTGCTTATGGACATGCGTATACAACAGCTAAGACAACTAGTTACGAACTTCCTTTCCTTACAACTAGTATGCAATTCAGGTACAACTGGACGAAAACTAGCAACATGAACCAACAACTGACGTGTTTTTGTTCTACTTGTTGACAGTTATATGCTTTGGTTCAGTAATATAGAAATTCCCTAGTGGTTACAAATCGACTCATCATAGTCTAGTTCAGCTTTTTGTTTTTATGTAGAAAAACTCATTTCATTTATTATGAAAAACTAATCCTTCTTTCAACAATTTTCATTTTTAACATCGAAGTGGTATACATATGCTTGAACGAACTTTCCAAAAAGTTTATAAATCTCACGCTTTTTAGTTCAATTTGGGTCACGAAATTCTAGATTGGAATTTTTCCGATCTCCTTTTAAGGTTCATCGCTGGGTATTAATACATGAATGCATGTGTATGTATTTTTGCAGAATTTCGGTAAAATATTTGGTTGTAAATGCTTGTGGTTTCTTACTTAACTGTAGGCGGACAGAAAGGCACGTCGAATTTTGGCCATAATTTATGCATTTACAAATAAGAATCATCGAAACCATCCGCTTTTGGTGCACATGGCATTCCCCTTAAGTAGAGATATGAGAATAATTACATGCTTATTTAGACCGACACAAAGGTCAGTAAGAGCTTAGAAATACAAGAGCTTAACTGCACATAGGTCGAAGATAAACGTGAGTAAATGTTGAAGAGTATTGTATAATTAAAGCACCATTTTATATTGGCATAAAGATTGACTTTGTAAATTGACTGGGAATTCGGTAAATTACTTTTATTAATTTATTATTACAATCGTTATACAGTTTTCAATCGGTTTGGATGTCTTTCCTATGTGCTTCTGTTCAGCAGATCCCAACTTTTCACAACATTTCTCCTAAAATGTCTCTCTCAGTTGACAAAGAAAATTGCAACTCAAAGCCAACTTATCAGCAAGTAAGCCAAAATAATTTGCAAATTCCAGCACATTGCCTAAGTGAAATAAAACACTTTCAACATTTCGAAACTTCTTAAATGTGCGATTAAGTAGCTACAATAAATATGCCAGACTTTCAAGCCAACAAAAGCAGATCAAACTGACATTAATTCCCACACAAATAAGCTTCGATTTGCGAGCAAACTTTTTCGGCAGCAGAAAAAATAAATATTCATATATATGTAAATTGAAATGTCGAGAAATCTGATGATAATCCAAGCAATTTCTATCACTTTTCCAAAGAATTAGTTTCGTTGGGTGATGATACGCACACGCATAAAAACTGTTTCGAAACATTGATTCCCAACAGAGATGTCGGAATTAGAAGCCGCTAAGCATATAAAGCAGCAAATAAGCATACACATATGTACATACATACATGTGAAACTAAATATTGGCCAACTGCTCAAATTACGGCGATGCTGAATGTGCTTTATGTTAGCGAGAATATTAAGTATCATATACATTAGTATATATAATATGTATATTTAAGCACGTATATGAAAATTCCCGACACCTAAGGCTTTAATGCTGAAACTTGTACACATTTCACTTTGTATTTAAATGGGGTTGAAGATTCGAATGTGTACTTAAGCGTGCAATTCTTCAGAAGCTTAAAGCGATATAATTCCATAAAATCAAAGAAATTTTTAATTCATTTTTTTAATTTAATTTTTTTTTTTTCTTCACGAAAAGTTACCAAATTCAAAAATTAATATGTTTATTGTCACATTAGCTTGCATAAGTCTGCTCGTGAGCACCTGCTGCTTCACTTGCCTGCAATCACAATGTCTAGTCTTGGCAGCAAACTAAATAAGTTGTCAACAGCCGCACAATAGCATACAATGAACGCAGCAAAGGTTACAATAATGTCAATAGCAGTATAGACCTACATATGTGTGTACCTTATGTTGTCTATATTTTCAGCCATCTTTTCTCAGATCAACTTGCTGTGATAGCCATTATGGCTAGGCACACACGTGTACAAAAGCAAACACATTCACTTAACCAACTTGAGTTGGCGAATGGTGACTTGACCCACGCGAGCCACATATGTGCTGAATGAAAATATATATTTAAATGTCTGTATGTATGTAGTATATAAATATGGTATGAGAATTGTCATTTATTGTAGAGTAGCTTGCGAGCGATTTCTTGTTGCTATGTTCGCAAATAAAATGACTTCATATGTTCTTATGTTTGTTAGTGACATTTACACAAAGGAAAGGTATTGAGGCGTATAACGAGAATCAATTTATCGGCTGCCACAGATTCTTTTATAATAGCAGCAGTGACCGTTGCGCGCCTACATACCTACAAATACACGTATACTCGCATGTACATATATATTAATATTATTTTCTCTTGTCACACATACACAGCAGGGTATTGTCTTGGTATGAGCTTGTGGTTTGCACTGACTGCAAAAGGTTTCCGTTTCCATCTTATTTGAAGATCAATTAAAAAAATTTATTTTTTAGTATTGAACAATTTTCAATTTCAATTTTGAAGACTTACTATATACAGAAACTCTTAATCAAGCTTTTGTATAACTAAAGTCTAACCCAATTCGAAAATTTGTCAACTTATTCATAGAAGAGATATAATATTTAGATTTGTTTTAGTATAGCAACAGACTGTCACGTATTTCACCAAAGTAATTGTTGTTGTTGTAGCTGCAGAAAATATTCCTGAAGTAATGTTGATAGTCATTGGCCGAATAAAGATCTGGATTCGTGCCGGTTATTTAGACCCGACTGTCATGCGAACGGCACAGTAATTGTTCTACATCTGTGATTTCAATTTCCTCCTAGTTAAATACTTGTATTTACTCAAAATCCTTCGATTATCAAAATATGTTGCCTCAACAACAGCTTAAACAATTGTCAAGGTGGAGAGTTTACGATTTTGAACTATCAATAAATTACCTCGCTCTTAATGTAGAATATCAAAATATTGTATGGTATACATGAAATGTCCAAGATATTTGGTAGTGATAATCGACAGAAGGTTGCCTACATTTAGGCATATTTTAGCGAAGTCACAAACCGTGGATAGGAAGGTATATCTTGAGGAATATTCTACTAATACTGTGGGTAGAAATTTAAATTTTCGCAATTTTGTGTATAAAAAAGATACATCATAAAATAGCCAAATATGGGATTTTTTCTACACTCTATGAGAACTTAAACATTAGGTGAAATAAAGTATTAAATTTTAATTGAGATTGTCCAAGCAGAGCTATGTATGTTAAGAAGAATATATACATTTCTAATCTAATTCGAATAATGTTCTTATATATATTACAATAAAGTGGCACTACTAGTTTTAAATAATATCTATGTATGAGATAATATCTGTGAAATTTTATCAAGAAGCAACGGGTCTTACTGCTCCATGTCGTTTAGTACCAAAAATGCTCTGTTGTACCAAATAGTTATTGGAGTATTTTCGCTTCCATTAAAATACTTAAATTAAATACAGTTTGGTTCCTAGAAAACGTACAGCTTTTCGAATTCTAAAAATATATCTCTCACTGCCCGACTTACATTTGTTAAATTTTAGTCGTTCGTGACGACAATTGCATTGGCTGCGCCAATAAAAGCAATGCAAATTAGAATTTCAGGTTTTATTTATATTTCAACAGAATTAGTTGCTTCTCTAAAATACCGCCTGTTGCTTTGTGATGTGAAGTATGTGAATTGAAACTAGAAGAACACAAACGCAAATCGAATTTTATGTTTTTTAATATGCGAAAATTTCATTAGTCTGCAAACAATTTTGCTCATATAAATACGCACACTATGTATCTATTATATGTCTGTCTGTTATAAGTAAATAATAAGCAAAAGCCATTGCAAATACAATTTTTTTTCAAAATAAACACGACAGCCGAATATGAATATGAATTTTAACTATTGTGCCACTCTGTTTCAAAGAAATTGAAATGTTTCGAAATTCTATTAAAACTTTTTCTTATACATTTCTGTGTGTGTCAGAAGGCCTTCGTGAATGTGTGCATGCATATTTAATTCAAAGGAGTAATGCAATTAGCAACTGGAACTGCAAATATGTGTAATTCATGGAAAGCACTAAAACAAACATCTAAATCTTGAATCTTGAATGAAAAGAAGTATATGAGAAAAGCTCTTTCTATGCATACTTTAGTGGATGTGGAAAGCAAAACTTTGATCTAATGAACTCACGTAATATGAAAGTAAACGTTTTGCACAAATAGATTGCATTGAGTTTCGAACCAGTTTTGTTATTAAAATTCTTGATTTCATCTATGTGGATTCTCAATATGAAAAAGCAAGTGAATTTGCGAATAAAATTTCAATCAATATTTGGTTTCGTTTAAGCTTTCGCTTTTGTTGATTCTCAGAGTTAGATTTTGGATTAAGTACTCACTTTTTACTTATAGCAAAATAAAATCTATGAAATTTCACAGATTTTTTAAAACAATTACGAGTTTCTGTCATTTTTATAATCAATGATTGAACTGAAAATACTCACTTTTGATACAAAATTTCGCAAAATTTAGCAGTTTCTCTAAAGATGTTAATAGAAAGAGCTTTAATCATAGCTTCGGTAACATAGTGTTAATTTCTTGACCTAAAAAAATAATTTTTGGAGTAAAAATTTTAAATAAAACTCAATTTATTTTGAAAAATACTGAACTTTATTTAAAAGTTTAGAACAATCCAATTTGTTTCAGACCTACATATTTAATGTCTTAATTAATGTATATGATTAGGTTTTACTAAAGTATTCTCAAAAACAGCTAACAAGAGCAAAAGCAAAATATTGTACTTCAAAGGCATAAGCATTTGTCATCCAGAAATGTAGCAGATACAGAAAATTGCTTGATCACTGTGATGTTGTTGTTAGCAAATTGATTAACTTGAGACTATGTCGGTTAAAGGTTCTTAGGGGCGTATCTTGTGCTAAGGGTATATAATCCGGCCTCCATTCGGTATTACACTGAACGCTTCTGTCCTTTTATCAAAAAAAAAGAACATGAAAAAACAATAAAGTTACCGAGTTAGTCCCCATCTTCAATGCTACCAAGTTTTTCTGATTAGTTTTACTCCGTTTTACTACTGTGAATGGTTCAAATTACATTCTTATTTTTAAAACTTAAGGCTTAAAATCACTTATGGTAAATCATATAAAGCGGTAAAAAGTCAACTATGGGTACTGAGTCCACATATTCGGTACCTAGGGGTTTTAACAATTTTGTTGCATTTGCCAATTTTTGGTCATAAGCTGGCGTACTTCAAAGGCACTACTCGTGCAAAGTTTTTTCCTGATATACCAAATTTGAAATCGGTTCAGTGGGTTTCAAGATGTGTGACTTACCTAAAAGCTATGCCTCGTACATCGTCCAATTTTTACCTGGCTTCATAAATGCCCTATTATACCTATGTGGTAGCTTTTAATAGCCTTAACAATATCGTTATACGAGCGGTGTTCTCATCTGATTTCATTCATTTTCACACTCTCTAACAACATGTTGCAAGAGCATAATAAGCAACTGATTTCATGACGAACAAAACAACAATGCTGATTATGCATTTGCATACTTGTCCTTTTCTTGGAAGAGAAAAACGCATTAAATTATTTATAGAAGAGCAATTTTGTCTTCACAAGAAAAGTTAGGTGATTTAGACCGATGCTCATTACTATTCGACTAACTCGTTTTCCACCGTGAGTTATTGCAACATTGGAACGACAACGAATTTTGCATTTATATATATGCAAAATATATAAATACATATGTACGTATATAAGTATATACATACTCTGACATTATTGTGAGCACCCACTTTGTATTACGTTCAACAGAAGCAAACAAAAAGCAACAAATAATAAAGGCAAACAAATCCACAAGCACACCAAAACACCAACACACCTGCGCTCACATACTGAGGGTAATAACAGTTCACCAATGCATATGCATTGAACATTGCTCATGTCATAACTCAACAACTCATTGTTTCCAACAAATTGTAATAAATAAAAATGTTGCAATGTTTTTTCTTATTTATGGTACATAGTAAACGTTATAGTGCTGCGAGCCATTTTCATGCTACGATTGTACATGTTATTATTGCACTTGCTCTTGCTTTGACTGCCATTTGCCATATTTCCTTATGCTCCTCTTTGTCCACACTTTTCTGTTCACTTTCAAAACCCTTACCCCACTCACACACATGCACATTTACTGGTACACACCCACAGTCTGATTGGAAATGTCACAGCTGCGGTCGCATATTTCCGCACATACACATACACATACACACATACATTCATATGAAGCTCCAATCAAATACACAAAGTGTGGTGGCGGTGCGGTCGGGTGATTGGAATGTTTGGGGCGTTAAGCACAGAAAACAATGTATGTATGTATATACATATGTATGTGTGGAACTTATATACATATTTATGTGCAATATATGTGTGTGTATACTTGCCGCTGTTGGCTCCGGAATTTTTATTTGCTCGTAACATATTGATAAGTTGCAAATAAATTTTCATTGTGCATTGAAGTAGCGCAAAAACAACAAAAAAATACAAACTGTTTGGAGCAAGCAATAATAAAGGAAGCAGTGAAATCCCAAATAAAATAAAAATGAAGAGGTATGAAAAATGTGTCACATTTTGCATTGTGCTGCCGAGCGTAAAATGCATTGTCAATTTATATGTACGTATGTATGTATATTGTAGCATACATTGTTTGCACTTGTATACAAGCAAATACATATTTGAGAATGTTGCGCTGAAAAGTCAGTTACTAATGCTGCCGGCGACTTTCTTTACCATCCGTTTTTTCATACAAATTATGCATGTATGTGTATGTGTACTTCTTGAAATGATTGATTTTTGTATACAGGCAAACGAGACGTATTGAGTTCATTCATTGTATTTAAAAATTACCGCTTTTATTTAGTACCAATATTTTTTTTTTAACTTGCTTAAGTATTTCTTATATAATAATGAAAAATTTTATAACCTCTTGTAAATATTTTTTTTTTGTTAATTGTGCTGCTTTAAAGTTTTAAACAATTCGCGCCATAATTGAGAGAGCTGACTTCCGGCAGATGTTAATCGTTAAATGAAGAAATTACATTCCATTCTTTATATTTCTATATTTTAGACATAAAATTATTATTCAATAACTCTTGTGATAAAGTACTGTATATGTATTCATAAACTTAAAATTATGATTTTCAATAAAATATTTTATTCGTAAATTTTCAGGCGACGGACGATGCCAGTGGATTTCCATCACAGACGCCACCTCCTTATCCGCACGAAAGACGTAAGTAGCACACTTCAACTGATTGTTATGAATTATTTAAGGCTTTTAGTTAAAAAAAAAAATAGTAGATATGTACATAAAATAAAAAATAAGAATTTATAATATTTTAATAATAAATCAGGTCCAAACAGAATTCTAGTTAGATCATATTATTGGAAAGTCGTTTTCTTTAATATACTGTAAATATGAGCCACGTGTATTACATACTATAAGTTATATAAGTAAAATAAACTAATTACCGTAATTCAGAAATAGACTTATTTAAGAAAAAACAGCTATCAGGAGCATCTTCTTTGCGAATGCAAGGCTTTGAATGGAAAAAGTATATAACATTTTTTTTGTATTGATGAACTTCTTCAAGACCCCAAGATGGTTCCGATAGTACATATTAGAATTATTATTTAGTCCCTGAGGTTTCATAATGGGTCCAGGTGGATGCTCAGACATCTACGCTTCCTACCTCCCTATCCACCTCTGTAGAAGATAACACATAAATGTCGACATATACATACGGATATACAGATAGATTCATTTAGTAATTTGGTTTTTTAATTCAATTTATACATGATTTCATTCTACAAATTATTTTATGAAATTATATATTCTCTATTTTGACCCAATACCTTTTGCCATCTTTTCGGCTCATAAAATTTTTAATTTTTGTTTGCAAAAATATTGGTTCAAAGTGTTTTTGGCGTCCTGATTTGTGGAGAAACTTCCCACATCCAAAAAATATTTCAGAGAACGGAGGAAGTATAATAGTCCGAAAGTGCCAATTCTGGAGAATATGGTTAATATAGCCCCACTGAAGCTGCAAAAGCGTTTGGCGAGTCATCAAACTTGTATTAGGTTCTGCATTATTCTACACATTTTCTATTGACCGTTGATTCTTGCCTTTCTGCTTGAGTGCTATACGTAAATTGCCTATCTGATCCCAAAACACTTCAGAATTCATCGTTGTATTGCCGGACAAAACATCAAGATAAACGAACCCTTAGAAATCTCAGCAAGAAGGCAACATAACTTTTCTTTGGTAGCTATCGCCTTTTGAAGCCATTCTCATCAAGTCAAATTACTTAGTGAACGACCCATGATGGATGTACGGATATTTCATTATATGTATATGCAAGTTTAAAATGATAAAGGCGATATGGGGGCGTAAAAGCTCAGTTTTCCAAGACATTATTTTGTAAGTTTGGCATATTTCATACAAATGAATTCGACTTTTCGAAAGCAAACGGTAAAATACGGTAGCAGAAAATAAACCAATAAATCGACAGTTTTTAATAGCTTTACCCACGTAAAAGGGTTTCAGGGTGCAATAATTTACAGCTTTTAGCAAAAGAAATAGTAAAAATAAAAAGATTTTAATCATCAAAATAGACTTACGCGGGTTTTCAATGTGAACACAAGCACTATATTTGCGGAGAGCATAAATTCAAAGGTTTGTCAAAATTTGCGCGATTTGAGTACAACACTGAACTGTTGACTTTTGAAAAGCGTTTTTCGCACAAAAACACACCTTCACCCAAACTCATCGGAGGTTTGCACGCGCTTGCATGCCATTTGCAACGTAGTAAACAAATTAAATAGTGCAATCTAAAATATTGTAAAATCATTTCATGAAAATGAAGTGAACGCAAAAACATTCGCCACTAAAATGGATTTGCATATATGCACATAAATAAATTTTGCGAAAATGCAAATAATATCTTCAGCATACATACTGGCGCTCTTACTCACTGTCACACCCGCACACCGCTGCTATTAATATGTATGCCGCGTTATGTACAAGTAGATAAGGGTGTGTGCGCGCTCTGAGCTTTATAGCACCCGAAGGATGGCTGTGGAAAAAATGCAAAATTTTTTCAACCAACCTGCATATTTATGTAAATTTCACATACATTTCGGTGTGTGTGTGCGCGCCAAGTGTATAGAATAGCAAATGAATTCGTGTATAAAGTGTAACAAGCTACACATGACATAAATTGCTTGTTATTGCGTTTTTCACAAATTTACATTTCAACGAGAGCTAATGCCTGACACACCAGATACATTGTGTGTGTGCATACAAGTTAATATCTACCGCCAACAGATATGCACGAGTGTGTGTGTAACGCATTTGCATACACATAAATGCAGCGGCGAGCAATGGGAGACAGAGGTGAAGGGTAACAAAATTTCGCTCCACAAAAATTTACATTTTTTATGCAAAATCAAGAGAAAAAACAAGAGTAGAAGTCAGAAAAAATTTGTTAAATATATTTTCCATCGAGTAAAAACAAAAAATCGTATGCTGGCTGTTGTAAAATGTCGGATAATGCTCAATATTCATTGTTATACGTTGAACCTGGCGCCACATTTTTTTATAGTAATTTTTCTTTGAATATTCCTAAGCCTTTAATCAATTCAGTTTAGCTTTCCGCTCCAATCACATCTGAAATAGACTAAAATAGGCACACTTGTTGAATTTATGAATTATATGCAAAAAGTTGCGTATACGCAGTGTAGCTTTAGAGTTCTCCCGCAACATATTTTATATATTTTACATGTTTGTTTTTTTATTGCAGCCTATCGCACACCTAAAGGTGAAAAAGGTGAACGTGGCCCTAAAGGACCACCCGGTGATAGCATACGTGGTCCACCGGGACCACCGGGCCCTCCAGGCCCTAAAGGTGAATCGGCAACTTTTCCGCCCTTCGTTGATTTTCCCACCGGTGCCGATGCGGTAAGTAGCCATTAATGTGTAAAATGCTTATTTTTATTCATAAGAATATGGAAAACAATTAGAATTTGTGTAAAAAGTCGAAATGTAGACGAAAATATGTATGTGCATATATATAAAATAGGTATTTGTAGTTGCAAGTAAGCATGAAGCAATAATTCGAAATCAGTAGAAAATTCAATACTTGTGTAAAAATCATGCTTGGTTTGGGTTTGTTCCCCAGTGGAAAAACTTAAAAGTTTTACAAACGTGATTTACTACTATGGATAGTCTGTTGGAAATATATATATATTTTGAATACCTAAGAGTTTCTCATAAAATATAACAGTTTAATCTTGATAGCTCTAAAAATAAATTATTTGTGCCTTTCAAGTATGAAATGAAAAAAATCTATTTTTTCTACATGTTGTTAGGTTAAGTGACTCTCCATACTATGACCTATCGGTTTTTCGATCCTTTCAAAAAACTAATTTTGCTAGGCAACGAATTAGCAAAATTTCAGGTAGAAGACTACTTTTTTCATATCGACGTCCTTATTTTCCAAAGATGCTGCTTATTGTTCGGAACTGAAGTTATCGGATTACTGAAGGTCATCTGCCTTAGAAACTGATGGAAACTGATAGAATGAAATCAATTCCTTGTACGAAAAACTTTTTTATTTGATAGGATATCTTCACAAAATTTGCCACGGATGATTGTCCAAGTCAATACCATAATGTTTGAAGAAATTGTCTAGATCTGAGAACTATATCGTATAGCTGCGATACAAACTAATTGATCAGAATGTTTTGATTTGACTGAATATTTTCAAGAAATTCTGAATATATTTTAGTCCAAGACAACACGGTCTTCTTCAGAAAGTTGTGAAATCAGACCTCTATAGCAAATACAACAAATCGAAAGATCAAAATCAAATTATTTTATGGAAACTGCTTTATATGTGAAGTTTATTTTACTTTTGGTGCTGCCGAAGCTAGGGTTTTCTTCTTGTTTTTTGCTTTTAAACTTTGCCATTTTGTCAAATTTGGATTTTTTCGTTTACGAGAAAGGTCTCTGAAAAAATTGTATATGGTAGTTTTGATTTTTAATTCCTAAAAAACGCTTGTTGTGAAGGCCTTCAAATTAAATATGCCCCTCGAAGTTTTGACTGACATTAATACTAAATTATTCGATAGTTAAATTATAATCATCGACATATCTCAAGTTATTCTTTCAATTACCTAATTGCCAAACACATTTCCGTGCCCCTTCTGTCATTAAGCCACAAATCAATCAGCTGATCAATCACCAATTTCACAATAAATCCGTTATTATGCACTTAGTTGACGTTTAAGTTTATTACCTGCTGCAACAGTGTAAGCTTATGTAAGTGTGACTGTGATTCGCAGTAATTGTACATATGTACTGACTCCATGTGCATGCGCTTATCTGCTAACGGTTTACAGTTTGCCTACGATAATAAGCACTGATCACAAATTTCACATAAATTTCGCAATTATCAGCTGCTACAAGTAATTGTGCAATAATTAGTGCATAATAAACACAATTGCCAATGCACGAACAAAAACACCACCCACACAAGCACAAGCAGCAGTCAGATTTCGCACAAATATGTAGCAGTGTTCGTTAGTCAAAGTTGCAACAACACTGCTAAGCTATTAAGCGCCAGCCACAGCAATATGCTCATAAGTCTGCATAAATACAATGACTACGGTGAGTTGCCTATTATCAGCTGCCAATTGATTTGCTAATGCATACAAACACATATCACGGCACCGCCTGCACCTACATACGTGATATACTATGCACAGATATGTACGTGTTAGTGGCTTGTGTAAATGATGCACTTATAAATGCAAACGAAGTAAATGCAAATTAACTGCAAATGCCGCACTAAATCTCTCAGCTTCGATGAGCGGGCTAACCTGTGTGCATGCATGTGTGTGTGTAGATGTGCCCGTGTTTGCCTAAATCCGCTGGCTTACCTATTTATTTACGACTGCAGCATTATGAATGCTTACATGCACTTATGAATGTATGTATGTGTGCGTGTGTGTGGCGGTGTGCAAATGGAAAAACCGATAATTGTCTACTTAGCGGTATTAACGCGATTGTCGAGCGGCTTTAATTTGTTGCATTGCTAACGGAAGCGCTCGCCAACAAACAACAAATGTTCAGTTATCCCACGTAGACAGGTTATAGATATTATTAGCAGGTGTGTGCTATGCACTCACATAGATTTATATTGTTTTGGTGTTAATAAGTGGTAAACCAGATGAGCGTGAACGGCTATTTGTTCGAACGAGGGTTGTGTGGGGAGGCGGCTAAATTGACAAAAGAATTGAAAATCCGGAAAAAATTAATTTGAGAAAGTCAAAATCTGTAAGTTGTCTCCTTTACGTTTTATATATTGTGACAAAAAAAATATCCGGACATTACAAATAAAGCGCAAAATAATTAATTATTCGTCGATATTTATCTTGTCGCTTTCAAAGTTATCCCCATCAAATGTTATACACTTATACCAACGATTTTTCCAGTCCCCGAAACACTTTTCATAAGAGCTTTTTTTGGATGGCCTTCTACTTCTTAAGCGAATTTTGTTTTATCCTTCGTTCGACGGAAACGGCTTCTACGGAGCGGCAGTTTCAGTTTGGGGGACAAATCTGATGAATACGGTGGCAGATGGTTGATATGCAATGCGTTTTTGGTTTTAAATTTGGTCAGAATCTGGGCTGGATACGAAAATATTCAGCTTTATCGGGACCAGTCGAGCAAGAACGCGTTTCATACACAAAATATCCACCAAAATCATTCGAACGGAATCTCAAGAGATATCGAGCTCTCTCTCCATCTATCTGGCACTCGTCTGACGATTTTCAAGCAGGTCGTCCAGAACGAGGCATATCTTCAACGAACTATCGAACGTCTTAGAAGGCTTTGTACCACTCGTAGACCTGGGCTTTTAAGGAAACTGAATCACCGTAAGCCTTTACAACATTCGCAACGATTCCGCACATGAAATATATAAAATTTAAGATTTTAATTTGTTTCCAGAACTCAAAAAATTTGTGCGTGGCAAGCGTTTTTCATCAAATGAAGAGGTCATAACGGCTGTCATTTGCAGACCTTTCAGATTCACCCTTCAGGGATGAGATCAAAAGATTGGAGAATCAATGTTTTAATGTTCAAGGAGATTATACTCAATATCAAAGTGTATTTTAAATCATAAAATTGTGTTTTTCTTATCAAAAGACAAAATTTATCGAACAACCTGGTACGTGTTGCTCCAAAAAGTTATGGAAAGCGCATATAAACGAGTTAATTTTTCTGTGACCGCGAAAGGTGCTCCTTACCTTTTTAAAAGACGTTGATTCGATTTTTGAAACTAGACTCCTCATCATAGATACAAAATATTCCATACAAGCACTTGATTTCGATCGATCAGTTTGAATGGCATATGTATAGCTGCCATAGAGGTCCGGAAAGTGCAAAATTGCTTGGACAATAACACATGCCAAAAAAGTTTTCGATACAAGGACTTGATTTCGATCTGTCAATTTATAAGGCTCCGACTAATAAACAGCTTTTTGTACAGAAAAAGATATTTTCATAGTTTCAGGTTGATACTTCATAAAGTGAGGCGTGTATACAATTAGACGGGCAATGGACATATTTTGTTCTATAGATTCTCGTTCCTTTTGGAATATGATTTTTTGGTAGAATTCCCAATTAATGTCGTATACAACATATATGGTTAGAAATAGGACAACCCAAAAGTATATGAATAGACATTTTGTAGCTCAAAATCATTCAAAAATACCCATCACTTCAGTCTTAAAATTCAATAAAAAATCGAGTATTGTTCAATATATCCAATTATTATTAAATTATTATTAAATTTAAAGACTTTAAAAACTTCAAACTTCAGAGAACAACCGCATAAAATTATGTTGAATACAACTACACAAAATGATAATTATCTCCCTTGGCCACATGCGAAATCATAGTGCTGCAATCGAAAGCAAACTGGAAGTGCATACACGCGAACAAACTTCGCAAGCCAAATTCAAATGCCAATCGAACGCGTTTACTGTACAAACAACAATAGCAAATGTGGCCGAACCAAAATGCCTGCGGTCATAAATGCAAGATGCGAGGCAGCGCGTGACAAACGGCGCAAATCCGCCTGCATTAACACGTTAGCGTCTGGGGAAATCAGGCATTTATTTCCGTTGTCGCTGTACACACCTGCCCCTTCGATCTTGCTGTTGTTGCTGTGTACACCATGTACACATTTGCAATTTGAAATTTGTATCAGCATTGACTTATCGGCTCGATTGGATTGTTTATCATAAATAGATAATTCGTTAGTATCTATTTAGTTAATAGTTGAGAGTATACTGATAACAATGAACTGGGTTGTGAGTTTGAACTGAAGAAAAATTAAAAAAAAAAAACACAATAAAGTGCTGCAAACCTAATTGTGTCTTTATGTTTTTTTTCTTTCCTTCGAAAACGATAAGCTATGTATTCAACATACCGTGTGTGCCGTCGTTTCTGCCGGTATGTTCTTGACTACTGAATAGTCTGATTCACGATGAGCAATTTCGTACTTCAGAATAGTTACGGTACCACGAGCGATATGAAAGATTACTTTTAGGTCATGAAATAGATGTTGGCAAAAAATAGTAAGACTTTTTAATTTGAATTTCTCGCGAAAACCCATTCGTCGATATATAATATTTTTTCTCTATATTGGTATGACTGTGACATCTGTGCCAAATTTCACAACATAGTAGTCATTAGTGTTTAGTATACGGGCAAGCTTCATTAAAATTTTGTGAGCGCAACCAAATTTCTGGTGCCGAAATGCTCCGTATTTTGGAAAAGGCCTTCGGTAATAATTATAATTACCATTCGAGTGTTATACGTCTTTCGCGCTAAGCTAAGGGCCCTGAATTATGGGCAGACAACTCTTGGTTTTTGAACTAAGCACCGTCGCATACTGCATTGATTTTTCGTGAGCCTCACAAATTTTCAACAATATCGAAACGAAATTCGGCTTAAATTATTACTTAAATTCATTCTAATATTGATCAGTTGACTTTTCGATAGTCAACCAACATTTTGGTGTACACCCGTCGCTTTCGATGAGTGATATATACAAAGTCTAGCGCTATGTTGAAATCGAATTGCCCCGGTTTACATTTTAGGGCACGATCAACCAAAAAACATAGTTATATAACCATTTTGATGATTTTGGGAAACTTTCATTTCCAAAATTTTGAAAAAATTATCTAATGAATTCCACTCAGTTAAAATATGTAAGTCTAAAAAAGATTACAAAACTGTCACAAATGCAATCGAGTCCAAACTGAAATTTCAGGAAGAATAAATTTATATCTAAGTACCTACATATATCGATTATAGCTGATTCTTTAACACATTCGTACATTAACAAAGTGATATTGATATGATAAATATATTTGTAACCAATTTAAACGCAATGGAAAGTGAGATTCATATATCAAATGAATTTTGCACGCATGTATTGGAAATATCTAAACTAATATATTTTCTAATTTATTGCCATAAAGTTCATGTATTTGGAAACGAACATATCCGAATGAATGGCGCATGAAATCGAAAAGCCTGATGAGCGCTTTTGAGCGCGACGCACAATTCCTTTTCATGCGTGCGGCATGAGGTGCTGCAACGCGCTCAACTTTAAAGGCAAAATAGAATACCTCACGCACAAGTGCCAGTACGTTTATATATAGGTGTTACTGTCTACTATATACATACATATGTATATATATGTATTAGCATATATACTATATACATACATATATATATGTATTAGTATATATGTCACTGAATGAAGCAGACAACGCACGGTGAAATATGCCATACAACCATTTCTCTTTCCACCATGCAACGGCGCCGAATATTGCTGATTTTTATTATTGTTTTAGCAGAAATTTTGGTCAGCGCTTTGCATTAGAGAGCTTATAGCCCTGGCGAGCGCGTGCTGGGCCACCACAAACACCCACATTTAACACATGCACACATTCAAATGTGTGTGTATATTCGCACATATATACATATATTATATACAAGTATATATGTATATATGTTTATGTGTAAGCACATATGTACTTCTGATTTGGGCGCGCATTCTCGTATTGTGAGTTGTAAATGAGTATTCGCAATTTATGGAAAGGCAGTTTGAGTGCATACCACACTCTGTTGAATTGAACTGCTGGCTGCCACTATTGCCGTTGTTGTTATTGCTGTTGTTGTTGTCGTGAAGCGCCATACGTTCTATAATTTTGAGGCAATTATGGAAATTGAAGCGTTTGCATACAATATGGCATCATTTAGAAGCGAATTGGCGCATAGGATGACAGAAGTGGCTAACGTTGCAGGCGGCATGTGCCATGCTACAAATGAACGATGGCAGTGTTGGATGGTAGTCCATAGATAACGGTAACGTGGCAAACGGCATGAGAACAGCGGAAATGTGGCATCGTTTATTCCATTGAAGTTGCCTATAATTTATGTGCAAATGACAAATGCATTGTTCTTATATGCAAACATATATACTTATGCATGTATGAGTATATGTATGTAAGTGTACCTACATGTATTGAAGGGCTCTTGCGAAGCTGATAGTAAGTATGTAATATACGTTTTTTCAATATACCTACATATATGTATATAGACATATAAAGTTTTATTTAGCAAACTCTCCGATTTGGTTCAAATGTACGCGGTTTTGTTAGATAACTTATTGTCATTTTGAAGGTAATTTCACAATGCCACTCTCGTGGAAACTCTATAACTCTAATTCCTTCTTGGCAAAAAATGGGACAATCGATCTTCGAAAGTTTACATTGCGCCAAATTTTTCACCTCCAGAAGCATTCGCCATAGACAGGAATAGTTGGCAATCTCTGGGTCCAAATCTAGACTATAAGGTAAATGTGTAGGAACCTCCCACCATGCTCTCGAAGCTTCTGACGAGTCACTGGCGATATGTGGAGCCTGAAGTTGTCCTGACTGAAAACAATTCCTCTCTCATTGTTCAAACTGGCCGCTTCTGACCAATGCTTTCCTGCTAATTATCCAAATCTTGACAATATAGGTTCAAATTAAAAGTTTGACTCATTGTATATGACTTTCTGTCAATCTTATCAAACTGATATTAAAACCTTCTTGGCTTGACTAACTGTCCTGTCTTGGTCATCCTTTGAGCCCGCTCTGAAACCATACAACTTGTAATGCACTTTTCCAAGCTCTTGAATAATGCCCGATTTTGGTCATATCTTTCAAATGAGATCTTTCTAATACCAACGATTTTTAACAGCGTCAACCGTCCGTTCAAGCAACAAAGCCAACTGACAACCTGTTTGCCGCACTGGAAGTTCAAAAATAATGATAATAGCTTCAATTGGCACTACGCATATACTTTTGTATTTAAATGATAATCATCATATTTTGGCGCACAGATCCTTCTAATCTTGCTTTCGAAGACTTGCAGTTTAAGTTTGTCCTTGAGTGGCGTAAATAATTCTGCCAGTTTTCATTGCCTATTGAGCAGTTTTAATTATAAGAGTTCGTAAGGTCTTATATGGCCTACAGAAGGCTTGTTTTTACCTTCCTCTATGGAAATGATGCTAAAACCCAAATATGTAAGTAAAAGTATTTTTCGAAAATTTTCAAAAAATATTACAAATGTCCTAAAACTAAAAGAGTCAGATATAGGGTTATATATACCAAAGTGATCAGGGTGACGAGTAGAGTCGAAATTCGGATGTCTGTCTGTCCGTCCGTCCGTCTGTCCGTCCGTCCGTGCAAGCTATAACTTGAGTAAAAATTGAGATATCATGATGAAACTTGGTACACGTATTCCTTGGCTCCATAAGAAGGTTAAGTTCGAAGATGGGCAAAATCGGCCCACCGCCACGCCCACAAAATGGCGGAAACCGAAAACCTATAAAGTGTTATAACTAAGCCATAAATAAAGATATTAAAGTGAAATTTGGCACAAGGGATCGCATTTGGGAGGGGCATATTTGGACGTAATTTTTTTGGAAAAGTGGGCGTGGCCCCGCCCCATACAAAGTTTTTTGTACGTATCTCGGAAACTACTATAACTATGTCAACCAAACTCTACAAAGTCGTTTTCTTCAGGCATTTCCATATACAGTTCAAAAATGGAAGAAATCGGATAATAACCACGCCCACCTCCCATACAAAGGTTATGTTGAAAATCACTAAAAGTGCGTTAACCGACTAACAAAAAACGTCAGAAACTCTAAATTTTACGGAAGAAATTGCAGAAGGAAGCTGCACCCAGGCTTTTTTTAAAAAATTGAAAATGGGCGTGGCCTCGCCCACTTATGGACCAAAAACCATATCTCAGGAACTACTCTACCGATTTCAATGAAATTCGGTATATAATATTTTCTTAACACCCTGATGTATGGGGTACGTACGAAATATGGGTGAAATCGGTTAGCCCTTCCTTACTTGTTATTATTAATAGCAACCGTTAAATTTTATTGCCACACTTCCGTGTCTTAACAATTGCTCATTTATTTATTTGCCTCGCTCACATACTTGCTAACAATTTATAAGCTGGCTAACCGTTTGCTCATTTATTTCACTTACTTCTTTTGTTGCAGAAATACACTGGCAAATGCACGTGCAACGCGTCTGATATCCTAGAAGCAATCAAAGATAATGAAATATTACGTGAAACAATACGCGGCCCACCCGGACTGCCGGGCAAGGAGGGAAAGACTGGTGCGCCTGGACTCACGGTAAGTGAATGCATAAACTCACACACACATGCAGTTGCATTATTATATTGTATATTGTGCATACAAACAAACACTCGCAGAGCATTTTAAATTCAGCTGCCGAGCGAACATGTGGTGAGCGGCAGCAGAATAACTCAATCAATTTCGCGATACGCCGTGTGCAATCGGAAATAAGTGCGCGTGCACCTAAATAACTGTACATACTTGACTGCTAATGTATGTGCATATTTTTTCACTTAAATGCGTTCGTAGCTTTTTTATTTCCTTTTGCACGAAGTGGAAATGTGCAATAATGCGCCGGCACCATCACTCACACACCGGTTTGCACCAACTAGCTATTTACCTTTATGTATACGTATGTGTTAGTTATGTAGTGCTGTGCATGGGCTTTTGTGCACAATAACGGTAGCGAACGGAAGGAAATTCATATGAATTTTCGAGAGTGCATTCGTACTCGCTTCGATTACAGGAAGCCTTGCGCAAATAAATCATTAGCGGTTAATTGATTGGAATGGGAAATGACTGTTGAGTGGCCCCAGCTCGAGAGGAATTGCAGAACTGAAAATAAGTGGTTTGTGTACACAATTTACAATATCGTACAAGTAAACAGTGATCGGTTGTAATTGATTTTAAAAAATTTAGCTGAAACCAAAACGTCATTATGAAGTTGCAATTAACTGAGGAAAAGCAGCATTTGTGAGCACTTATTTGGAGAAGTCAAGGAATAACTCTCAACTTATTGTGAACTGTAATTACTAAAGTTAAGATATTGAAGAAAATGTAGTAATGCAGTCAGTGTTGCAGGATTGTAGCTATTCACTATATATTTGCGATATTTGGCAAAAAGATTCTATTTTTCTTTTGCTTCGCAATTCAAATGCTCAATTGAATTAACTGAGCGAAAGCCTGTTTAGTATTTCATATTCAAGTAACTCAACTTTATGAAACGATAGAATGGAAAGAGAAGAGAAGAATGGGAGATTGTTCTGAGAAATATAAAGAACTAATTAATTAACTGAAATAAAAGAGAATACATTTACTAGAATAACTATAAAATTTCGAATAAGTAAGCAGCTGAATCGAAAACCTCGACTCAGATGCAAAACCTTTCTGGTTGCAAAGAACAATAGAAGAAGTACGAACAAACAGTATTATATCTGGAAATCTATCTATCTATCAAGTCGCTCTTACGATTCGCAAATTGTATTGTCGTTCTGCATGATGAATAATTCAGGTCAAATTAAACAGCAGCTTTAACTGGCATTACGAAGGACCAGTAGGTCAATGTATGGCGTGACAGCTGGCCAATATGTATAACCAAGCCAAAATGCCAAAATGTGTATTGATGTTTCTCAAGACATCTCTTTTCAAAAATAATATCCTCATTCCCCACTCTCCTAATCCATTTCAAGATCAAATTTAACCCGGACTGGATTAGTTAAGCTAAGCGCGCAAACCGTATCGATAAATAGTTTTTTCTAGATTGATATACTTTTTTATGTTCGTGTGAAGTTTGGCCTCCACATCCGGTTCAAAATTCAACTTGAAGTAGAGTTTCAACGTTTGTTTCATGAGCCATTGCAATTTATTCTGAACTACTAATACTGGTCTAAGGTTTGGTATAAACAGAAGCAAGTGTGTGAACCACTTCTAGTCATTCACATTATGTTACTTTATATTTCTAGCTACAAATCATGCGGGATATTAAAAGCACAAAATGATGCCACACACTAACAGCGATTATGTGGAAACTCAAAATGACGGCATGGCCGGCGGCTAAGTAACGCTATGGCCTTGCAGTTTCTTCAAGATAGAAAGCTGCGGCACACGCCCAAGCGTAGCTTTGATGAGCAGAGTCAACAGACATAAAAGTGAAAATATTTACGCTGACATATGGATATGTATAGATATAGATATGTGCTTGTGAGTCGGCATGCGGCATAGCTACTTGGCGGCAACTGCTTACATATGAAAACCAGCCAGTTGAAGGCAAGAAAATTTGCTATCTCCTAACAAAGCAAATATTTTTATGCCCTCGGCTGCACAAAATCACACACATTTGCCAGCAAATTTTCACGCACACACACACACATCCAGTGCACATGTTTGCGCAGAGGCATGCAGTTTGCACATTAGCATACATAAGCGCATTGCCACTCACACACATGCACATGCATATTATATTTGCCATTGAGAGAGGCGTAACTCACTGTGAAAATGTTAGTTTAGGCCATTGTTGCCACAAGTGCAGCATGCAACTTGCTATTACAAGCTCTTACACTGCTTAGTTGGCAACGACAGCATTTCCTTAGCATAGCTTAAGGGCATAGTTAGGAGGCAAAAGAATAGTGTACACATGCATGTGTGTATGTGTGTGTGTAAGAAAGGAAGCAATGGTTGAAAGTAAAATGCAGTAGAATATTTTGAAAGCACTTACAAAAGTAAGAATGCCATTTTTATGCATGGCTGCTGCAATCTTTGTTGTATTTAATAGGATTTTAATGATTTAGTAGACATGAGTATAACAGGATGTGCAGCAAGTGATTTGATAGCTTTGCTGTTGTATATCGCACAAAAGCATTCAGGGACACTAAAAATTTCAGATAAATGATTATGTTAAGTAAAATGGGTCAAAAGTGTACGAAATAAATTCAGCTAACGTTAATGTTTAAGTAAAGTCGATTTATACCGGAAAAGACTTGCAATCTGAAAGCTCTTGCTGGAAATAGTTTATTTTGTTTTAAAATGTTCAATAAGCAACAAAATAAAAGAAAGAAAAAAGTAAGCGGGTACGGAAGCTCTAAAATTATCATGCAATTCTCAGATGTATATAGATGTGATAAGATTTAACTTTTTCGTTGGAATTTATAAAAAAATAAGTCTGGTTTGGGTAGGATTAATTTTATATTTCTCAGAAAAAAACAAGTAGGAGCAGCATGGAGAGTCTCTTCAGGGTTATTAGTCCTCCAAATTTGCCAATTGGCCGTTATAACAAATCATAGTTCTGTCGACCGAGTTTTGAAACTAAATTTTTATCGTTTCCTAAAAGTTTCTTTGGAATAACTTTCCTTCCTTTCTTTCCTTAGTTTCTTTCACAGCTTTTTTGACACCTATCACTACAATCAATTTTATAATTCCAAAAGGAGACCCTATATTGGTCGAAAGTGTTTTTCTCCTGCTTTTGAAACA
Organism: Bactrocera neohumeralis; assembly: GCF_024586455.1. NCBI lineage: Eukaryota > Metazoa > Arthropoda > Insecta > Diptera > Tephritidae > Bactrocera > Bactrocera neohumeralis. The sequence goes on from NC_065923.1 coordinate 2,814,205, forward strand.
ACTTTCACATTGGAGTTTTAAAATCCAGTGACATTGCCGCAAACATAATGCATGAGTCGACCTGAAACTTTATCCGCCACACAAATAAAATCAACAAAGCAACATCTCTTGTTTTACCAGTTACTTACCTTCGTATGTATATAAGTATGTACATAAATAACTCGATTATATATGGGTGTTTGAGTGCTCTAAGCTTTATATAAAAGAGTAATCGTAGATTTTTTTCGTGATATAGGGAAATGAAGAAAATGTTTTATGCAAGAGCTAACACAGCAGTTCCATGCACTTTTTTCTTTGGCTAATCTTACCTGCAACCCAAAACCACACGCACGCACGTTGATACGCAGCTTGTTACATAGAAACGTTGATTTACGCAACTCACATATGAGTATACAAATATAATCAGTTGGCACAGTGTACAGTGGTGGTTTTCCAAAAAGCAACGAAAATTCCTAAGATGAAGTAACATTTAGTACTTTAAAATCTATTGAGCATTTTCTTTAGACTTAAACGGGTTTTTTCAATAAATAAATCAAACTTTAGGTAGAATTAGAGAAAAATTGATATATCAGGTCCCTTAAAATTCGCCACTGTGGGCATGCGTATATTACAAAAATGAACGAAGTTCATATACTAGCATGTTTATGTTATTTACCAACACGTACACATTTATTTCATATAAAAACTGCACAACTACAAATATATGCGAGCTTATAGCGTCACACCGGGCGTATACGCAACCTCGACAATGTCATCTGCTGCTGGCCACCTTATTTTTCTACGCTTTTGCCTCTTCCACTCAAGCATAGCAATCTCATATGCACTGTAGATAACCAACCAACAAGGTGTTAAAATTTACTTTTCAGCCACATGACACATATGATTTGTAGACACTTTCGCCTGTCGGCATAACTTCTGCCATGCTATGCTTTGCAATGTAAGCTTTGCAGCATAGTTGCCCATGCACATACAACTCGTGTATGTTATGGATTCGTGTTTGTTGGTTTGTCATTTGTACTTGAATTAAAAATGTAAATGTTCTGCAATATGAAAAATGTAGTGAGTAGCAATTTTTTTTTGTGTCCTTTATGGGTTTTCGCACAAACTCGTTTATAACTGTCACGTATTTTCTTCTCACTTGTGTATCACATAGTTCTTTTGTCTTGCGCATGAAATATTTGGTATTTCTACATTGAAGTCTTTTCTTTGCGATATTAGTGTTTATGTAGTCTGAAGCAAGCTTCTTATTTTCGTTGAGCTCTTCTTTGCGCAACATAATTGGTTGGAAAGTATTAACCAGTTTAGGAATTATACTATATTCGGTATAAAACGAACCTCCAAAGTGCTCACTAATTCTGTGCAGGCGCTTTCCCTTGTGTCACCTTTTCAAGCATTAATAAATATTTCATAATTCGCCACTATAAATTATGGTAGAGCACTGAGTGGTATATATTTATAGTACTACTATTTATGCTGTGAACTGTGCCATTATTGTGTAAGCACATAAGTGTAAGTGTGGCCGTACTGCTCGGCTTATAAGCTTAAGTGGCTGTTATGGAAAGTACTCCTTGGTCATACATACACGAGCATTTCAAAGATAATGTTAGTAGCCGCAATGTATTAATTTCAATTTGTGTAATGTAAATGTAAAATTTTTAGATATGTACAAGTATGTCTTAATTACATATACATTTACACACGTCATAAAGACAAATGTCGCGCCAGCATCCCTCGACACGCTTGAGGCACATACACTTCAAAGTGAATATGAAATATGATCGCAATAATGTGAGCACACAAACATAATATTTATATATGTATATACTATAAGTAGACCATATACAATACATGTGATACACAATTTTCGGCTATGCTAATATCTACTTTTACACCAATAAATATTTTGTTATATGAACATATACTCGTTTGTATATGTATTCATAACTATATGGTAAGCATTGTAAGAGGATTGCTTAGGCACAGTTAAGTAGAACTTCTGAATAATGTGGCTTTATAAGGAAGAAAAGGGCTATGTTCTATCGAATTATTCGTCATTAAAAAATGCCTACTTAAGTATTTCAAGAATAAAATGATTTAAAAGTAAAGTCGGTCCCCAATAATTTAACCCTCAGCAGAATATTTTAATATTAATATAACTACTTTTATTTCCACTATTTAAAAATTGCTCTCAATATTTTCTAGCATCGCATGGAACGAAGCCTTATGCACTATATCAAACGAAAAGCGGTTGGTCTTCAAAATAAAACAATTTAGCCCTGCATTGTCTCCATTAAGTTAAGACAGTTTGCTAGTTGAAAGAATAAATCATTGTATTGGAAAATGTAAAATTATTTTTTTATTGAAGAGACTATATAAAAAAGCAATAACAATGCGCTATGTAAATACCTAAAATGACACATTGAATTCTTCCGATCATTTCCACCACTCACACATCTCGATTAGTATTTAGACTACAAAGCCAAAATGTCATACAATTGCGGCGCCCAGGTAAAATATGACATTAAATTACTGTGATAAAATTGAAAGGTGAATTTTTAATTTATACTTCGCGTGTTTTTCGAATCGGTAATTTTTTTTTCTGTAAGTTGTTAGTACTATCTGAGATACGCGTCGCTCTGTGAGGCTCTAAAAGTGAATTTTTCGATTTTTACTATGTCTGAATTTATTGAACAAAGAAGTGCGATAATGCACTCATACTGCATTGGTTATTCGTGATCATTTTGCCACATTTTCAACTAATATCGTGCCGCAACCACCGCATTCGCCTTACCTTCGTGTAACTTCTAGCTATTTACTAAATTCACATGACCACTCCGAGGATACCATTTTGACTCAGTTGAAGATAGGAAAGCTGAGTCGAAGAAGGCTATGATGGCCATCACGACGGAGGACTTTCCCAATTGCTATGATGACTGGAAAAATCGTTGGCTTAAGTGTATTGCAGCGAAAGGAGATTACTTTGAAGGAGATGAAATGCACAGAATTCACCTTTCATTTTGATCACAGTATATATATAAATTTAAAAATACTTGATTCTGAAACACACCTGACACATAAAAACAAGTAAACTAAACTATTTCTGCAATTTTTCAGATTTTCTTATACCTTTTGACTCTTTTAACAAGCTAGCTCCGACACTTATTCAGAAATATCTAATCTATAGAAATTTATATATGTACGTATATATTGTGTGCTACCTTTTGCCATTGAGACCTAAAACCTGAAAATAATTTTCCGATATTGTTGTGTGAAAGCTCCAATTAGCTTAGTGAAACGTTTTCTTTATTTCCAATTTTGAAATTTTCCTACACGAGGTGTATTCAACAATCAATAACAGAATTTTAAAAATTAAGACGTCCCTAGTTTTAAAAGTCCAATGGTCAAAGCAGCCGCTACGGTTGGACGAGTTTCTGTGAGTTTGGCGATTTTCCATTGTTGAAACAAATTGATCGAAGAATTTATCCTGGCCAAAAACCATACCGTAACAATGATCCAACCTCCATATTCGCCAGATTTGGCTTCGTGCATTCATTTCATTTCCAAAGGACCATCGCTTTATAAGATAGATAAAATCGCAGAAAGAGCAGAAGTCTATAATAAAAATCGAGTTAGGAAAGTGTTTCGAAGTTTAGAGGAAGCGGTGACATAAGCACATAATATTGAATAGGAACTATTTTGGGGCCAACAGCTATAATGTAGTTCATTTGTCTACAACTTTTTTTTCAAAAACCAAAACTTTCCGCTATTTTTAAAGCACGTTTACACATTTTAAGATTATGTGATCTTTCCCTCAGGCTTGAATTTTTTCTACATTTTTTGTGAATTCTAATTAAATGACTATTCACACCGAGAAACAAGCCGTACATCTGCGTCTATATGTTTGGCTATCGGCAAGTTTTTATCAATAATTTTTAAAGGCATTGTAATTTACCATAGAAAGGCTTTAAAGTTTTATATATTTTTACCGTTTTATGGAAATTCATTATTTCTGCCATGACTTCCGGCTACCGGCAGTATAAAGTGAACCACTTTTTCTCTTTATAATCCTTTAACATTCGAAAATCTAATAGACAAGTGATTTAGTTTAAAGGAATATCAAATGATTCCTGAGGGTAAAGAAGTGCCCATAAGCAAAAATACAATCACAATCCGAAATACATTTGGTATATTTAAGTACATTCAATATCTAAAGTAGTTTATATAACAAATCAAAGTCATATTGTAAAATATCAGTATACATTAACTTAGAAAGCACTAGTATTAGTTTTCATAGTCAAATAATTAATTAAAAACAACTGTATTATTACCTTTTTATTTGCGTATATTCATTAAATCAAAGTAACATTTACATTGCCAGATTATTTTTGAAGCAGAGAAGTTGGAATAGTAAAACGGCGTTAGAACTCATTAACCCATACATTTTCATATAACAATTTGGGGCTAATAGCTCTTCTTGGCAATTAATGTCAAACAAATTCCTCAAAACAAACCGAATTTATCTGAAGCACTTAACAAGCAGTGAAACTACACAAAAAAGGCGTAGCTTAAAGTAAAACAAAAAGAAATTTGCAAGTCTGTCCGTCGAAATAAAAAATCACTTTACACAATGGAACAAGCAGAACAACACCGATTTGTTTATGCGCTGAGGGTATGCCTTATTTATAACTGTTTCTATTTCACGCGCACATCCAACATGCTTTTTTTTGGAAGAAGTTTTCTTCGTTTTTTTAGCAACTCTGCGTAATTGTTATTTCGCATATCGTTGGGGCGATAAAATATGGCCAAATACCGGAAATTCCGGTCCCGACTTGTCGCAGCCAGCCCATACGCCATTGCTGGTTGTCAGGCTAATCCCTTTACTTAGGGCAATTAATTAAATCCGATAAAGCGAACAACACAAGAACAATAATAACAACAAAAGCAAAAATAACAACAATTGTAATAAAAATAACAACAAAAGCGCGCAATTGTAAAGAAAAGACGCCAGCAATGGCAAAACATGCACAGCATTAAGAACGACACGACGAACACAAAGAAACACGCAAAGTAAGGCAAAAAGTGTAGACGCAAGTCTAACACAACAACAAGCAGTCTGTCGAAAGTGGCAAAGCGGTGCGTCAACAATAGATAGGGTCAAATTCTTCAAAAGTCGTCGCTGAAACACGACTGTATGTATGTACGAATGACGAAGTTGCATATATTATAGACGAAGTTGGCGAAAAAAGGGTTGCAGAATGCGCCGAAATAAGAAGGAAAGCTCTAGCAGCTGAGGGGCAAAATTGACATAGCGTGCGCGCCTTAAAAGCAAGCAATAAAGGAGTGTCAAATGACTGGACATTTATTTACATTTTTAATGTCACATTCCAGGTATTTCTTCAATACAGGGAGTGTATATATGTTTTTAATGTCAATATCATTACACTTTTTCATATTTATTAGAATAGACATTTGAAGAACTTGAGTTGCGCTAAGAGCATTTATTTACCATTCGTTTATAATACTTAAATATTGTTGCAGTTAAAACAGTCTTAAGCGGAAGTAACTGCTGCAAAATATTGCTCCTTACATAATGCATATGGCTAGCTCATATCTCCAAACACGTGTATTTACCTTTTATATGCAACCAGTTATGCTACTTTTCCAAAGCTCTACTTAATTAACGCACTGTAGTATTGTAAAAATAATATTGTTTCTTCTTTCTTTCTGTTTCACAGGGTGCTACAGGGAAACCAGGTGAACGCGGTGCCCCCGGTCCGAAAGGTGACCGCGGCGATAGGGGCGATCCTGGCTCCCGTGGACCCGAGGGTCTGCAAGGCCATAAAGGCGAGCCCGGCGTCGACGGCATGCCCGGCATGCAAGGGCCACCTGGCCCGCCAGGACCGCCTGGCTTGCCCGAAAACTATGATGTAAGTATGCGCTCACATTTATTTAATTATATATATTTTAATTTGTATATATAACGCTCAGTTAGTGGTAGATTTTATATTATATACTATATTTACTAATATTTATATCTTAATTATATAAATGTTATGAGTAGATCCACATTTTTTTTGTCTATAAATTTTTTTTTTTAACAAAATTGCGATGAAAATTATACTATCTCTAAGTTGGGTCAAACTGGATACAGTCTGTTAAGTCTTATTGAAATCGATTTTTTAGCTTGGCAGTTTCCCTCGGACAAAATTGTTATATACATATATATAGGAGAGATAGCGTAGTATATTCACTTTCGCATTTTTTCATCCTTAGTTCCTTCAGTGTTCCCAACTGCTTATTAAGCGCACCTTGAAATTAAAAACTTAATTTAAGCCCTAATTATAGCAGTAACACCTGTTCCCATAATATCGTGTTCACAAGTGTTCAAGTTCATACGTAACTGTTATTAGAGGCGTCTATTTAAGTTTTTAATTACAGTGCTTAGTGTTTATGGTGCCCCTAATTGGTTTCGTAAATGCTTGCTTGGCCGAGTAGTTAAAATTTAATTTTCTCTTTTACGTTGTTGGAAAGTTTTGTCTCATTTGTTATAAATTATGTAATATTTTGGTTAATTATTTAAGCTTTTCAAGGCATAGAAACTTTTCTTAATTATTTTGATTACCAATGATAGTCGTGGTTCAAGGCTAACTCCATTATTTTAAACATTTAAGCGCTAGGTATTGTTTACAATAACCATTAATGAGCCAAAGTTAGCATCAAATATGTATATATAGTATCTTCTATTCTCATTGCTTACTATTTCGTATTTTTATTGTAGTATATACATATGAGTTTTGAAGAGAGCAGACTCCCCGGTAAAGTCCAACTTCATATATGTGGTTTACCGGACAAATATATTTAACTAGTCCATATATAATATTGCTATTGTACTTAGGCGCCTACGCGTGGCTTATTGTCATTGCTGTCAGCATTAACGTAACAACAAATTTATAGTGGTTAAGATAGCGAATGGCGTACGCGGGTAAGACTACTACCTAAAGGAAAGTCAAGGTGATTTATGAAGACTAATTTATCACAAATATGTTTGAGGCGACTGTGAAGCCTACGCTGCTATTAAACAAGCAAAATAATAATTTCAACTTTATTTCTTACACAAAGACAGAGAGAAATTCTTAAAAGACAATTTTTTTTGTGTTATTATGTTTTCCAAACAAACTTATAAAATACTTATATGAGATTCTTTTGAAAAAATTATTGTTTTTAAAGTAGTATATTGAACCGAGTGTTCAAAGCTGCAGGAACCTGATACTAATGGATACTTTGTGATAAATGATAGCGAGACCATAGCGAAATCGCAGGTAACTGCAAAGCTAATGACCATATGAAAAAAGTATTCTAACTAACATTAGAACGTTAACGGCTTGATATATCGGCCTCCTCGAGCTTTCTAATCGGTTCTTTCGCTGCCACAAGATACTTTTGGCTCACGATCGATCCAGTGAACTCTTTGCCTTAAGTAAAGCTTTCCGCTCTTGTGGAGCTTAATTAAATAAATGAGACCTCACACTTTCAGATATACCATAAGAGGGTGGGAATAGAAATTAAACGCCTAAGCAAATTTGGCTAGCGTTTTGTCCACTTATTAATCTGGCTTAAAGTAGTATTCGAAAATGTATGCAATGTATAATGAGTAAATATTTTTATTCCATCTCACATATTATACTTTAATAATTTGCACCATTTCCTCTATATAATAGAAATCGAGTTTACCTTTTTGTTCTACAATTTCATATTGTGAAATCGGCAAAAACGACAGCTTGTGCAAAGCGAAAGCACACAGCTTCTGTTTTACCAACAATACAATAACCAAAGTTATACTTGCTCAAACATTTACAATCAACTGCTTAGAAATATTCTAAACACCTTGTACGACACGGCGTATACGTAACCGCAAAGAATTTGTATGAACTTAACTCGTGTAATTTGCCAAGCAGCTGCTTGTAAGCTAGGTAATCATGTAAACAGACCACAAAGCGTGACTATGCGAAAGCGTGTAGAGTTTACTAAAATTGTGTAACGGCACGCATTACTGGGGATCTACACTTTACAATTAATATTACACTGTTAACACTGCTCACAACCACTTGATCCTGTAGTTCATGCAAGCAGGCAGTTTATTCAGCCGTTACTAGTTCTAGATCAATAAAATTATTTTCAAAGAAAGGCGCTATGACTCTTCTGGCTAATCTATATTCAAAACTGCTACATTTCTATTTATACAAAACGACTAGTTCATAACTAGTGCACTTTTGGCAGCACACAAATTTTTCTACTGCGTCAGCGTACGCTTAGTGCCTGCACAACTGCGAAGCCTCACAACTACATTTGCTTAAAAATTAAACGTTTGCGGTGTGGCATGGTGTACGAAAGGAGAGTTTTTCAGTGGCTTTCACGTTTAAATTGGTGGTTTTAGGCAATTATTGTTATCAACATGATTGCATGTTGCCAGCGCGGCTACCGCTAAGCAAACGACAAAACAACGGCGTAACTAACTGCGCAACATGGGAGCAGCTACCGCAGAATACAAAAAATACAACAACAAGAACGACACAAGCTTAAAGTGACCGCGACCAAGCAACAAAAGCGTAATTTCCTTTGCTTTGGCTGCCTTAAAGCAGACATGCACGGTATACTTTGAGGCGTTGCCCGTTGTTTTACCAGCTAACGCATTTGACTAACTTTGCATAAGCAAACAGGGCGCCAAACATTTACTTTCAATTTAAATTTGTCAGTTCTCTGCACTCACCGCGTTGCCAATGGCATTAAGCAAAGGGCCACAGCGGTTGAAAGCGACTTCACGCGGTGTAAAGTACCGAAGTACCGTTCTTATAATTTTATTTATTTGTTTATTCACTTCTTTGCTTTGTTATGGCCCAACAAGCTTATCGCTTGGGATGTTGTTTACAAAATTGCTGTTGTTACCTTTCCGCTGTGCTTACTTTGTAGCACTGCTTCAGGCGACCTAGCGATTCTCGCGCTAAACTGAACTGGCACAAGATTTCGTGCCGCGCAAAGATTGCCGTAAATAATAAAAAATATACTCAGCTATTTGCTTTCCTAGCCATTAAATGAGGTTTTTAGCGCTTTTGCCTATACTTTTTCCTTAAAATACTTTCGTTTCCACATAAGCAGCGAAAAATTTGCAACTTGAGTTCTATTTAATTTTCGTTCAAACCTTTCCTGTCCATTTTAATAACTTTTGTCCCTTGTCAAAGCGGCCACAATGAGGTCAGCACACCGCTGTCAGTTCATTTCAACAAACAACAAAAAAGTCGCTGTGTCAAGCCTTTATTTTACTACCGGCGGCTGAGTCCATTGCCTTTGTCGTTTTATTTCTTGTAGCTAGCGAAAATAAAAATCTCGTTCACTTCTTTTTTGGCTTATGGCAAGTTAATTGTGTGGCAGCGCAAAATTTGTTCAGTTTTTTCTTGCTTTTTTTTCTGCACGCTCTTAATTCGCTTTTAAAGAAAAATTGCCTATTGTGCTAATTTCATTATATCGCTGTTACCGTCACATCCCATTTCACCTGCTACCTTCATTCCGCAGGCCATGCACAGGCGTATGTGTGGGTATATAGAAGTGCTCGGCTGGCTATCTCCGGCCGCCATCAGCAGTTAAGCGGCCGAACAAACTGCATCAGACGAAATGAGGCGAACATGCAAACTGCCGTTCGCAGAGTTAATTTTGTATGAGTGAGGCAACCGTTGATAAGGAACATAATAAAATAGAGAGTAAGGAGCATATTTTTTATAAAAGGTGCCACTATAAATTAATAGAATGTTAATTCTAATTAAAGGTTTCGTGCAAGTAGACCTCCTTTGAGATGATAGCGACAGTTTTTGAGTCAAATTCTAATAAAATAATTAGAAATTAATTAGCAAGACCCTTAAGATCAGATCACTATTATCTATTATGATATTTTCATAATTTGGAATAGAGTTGCCATCTAGTAAAAAATGTATTTTCAACATTTCAAAAAGTATTATCTAATAAGGTTTTACTGAACTCTTCTGAAAGGTATTTTTTCAATTTTTTTTTTTTCTCTACTTATTCCGGTACAGAGTTACCATCTAGGCAAAAGTAACACTAAAAGACGAACGATTTTGGATATAGTTTGATACAAGATTACCACCTATCAGGATTAAAGCCTACATAAAAATTAATGTCAAACACTTCCGAAAGGTGTTCAACCTTTTTGTGACTTTCGACTTATATATTCCGGAACAAAGTTACAAAAGTAACACTAAAGAAACCGAAAGAACGTGTGTTAAAAGTAAGCCGAATTAACAAAATTTTTATAAAGTTTCTGTTTAGACATATTGTGGAAAAGAGTTGGCACTAGTTAGCGAAAAAATACAACCGATAAAATTAAAATGGAGTAGCTACGTTTATTACAAAGTTGCCACCTGTTAGAAAGAAAAACTGATATAATGCGGTAGTTAAATTATGATTCATAAATCAAATTTATTCCCAAAATAGAATAGAAGTATTAAAAATAAACTTTGAAGTGAACTTTTGGTGGCAGCGCAAATTAGTTAACTAAGCTTTTAATGACTATTCATGAGTTTCACAATCAATAATTGTACGATATATTACTGATAAACTCACTACAAATCCACTCAATTTATATTTTATTAACTGCAAGCACTCACTCCTCAAAATTATGTATTTAGTTTCTGTAGCATACTTTCAATATTAGTGGCGCACCTTAGTCACGCAACCTCAAACTTTCTATTTGAACAATTTTTTTGTTTCGCTGACCCCTTAATTCATAACGAGTAAAATCATCAAGTAAAATTTTTAAATATAAATTTGCCGCATTAATTACCCACCTTCGTATTGACCACAGCGCCGCAGCAGGTCAGTGCACTCTTTTTCACAGAGGCATTGGCATTTTCCAAGCAACTTTGCCCACAAAAAATGATTGCAAATGCAGCTGTAGCGTAGAAAAGAAGAACCACACAGAAGGAAGCATAATGAGCCTCTTTTTCGTTTTCAAAAAGAGAATGAACGAGGTTTCGACTTCCGCCTAAATTGCGAGAATTTAAGTATTGCAGCAACAGTTCATTGCAGTTCATTGCTTATGTATAAGTTTGTAAGAGAATATTCTTTGCATTAAAGTTGTTTTCGTATAACTGGTCTTATTCGTATTATTTCATTTTGTGGTTATTGTTGATACGGTTACGAGTTCCCGTGCAGAAGCACATGAAACGTAAAGAGGATTTGTATTTTGAAAAGCAAACATTTAAAGCAAAACTTAGGGAACACACCTAGTGTGAAAGTTTAATTTTTTTCCATATTTGGATAGTATTTACCCTTAAAAATAACATACTAAAATAAAAATTAATATATCAAATAATATTTGAGGTACAGTCATTTAAAAGGGTAGCCGCCCAGTTCAGTCCGGTTTACCAGTTTATTTCTAAGAGCACGAAGAAGACTGGAAAACAGCAGTGAAGTACATTTTTTAGCGCCATCGGAGATTTTGTATCAATCAAAAAATATTTTACCTCTTTTTTGTTTAATTCCTCTGCGTATTTTTGAAACCAATATAAATATGCTCCCAAAATTTAAAATAATCGATGCAGCAATTCCTTTTTTTTAATTTCCAAAATCAACGAGTTCTTAAGCTGTCACGCCTCCATGGTCTCCAAGGACACTTAATACCAATTTTAGACTCAATACTCAGAACTTTAAATTTTGGAATTTTGAAATTCGTAAAGTTAGGTATTTTGCCTGAAAATCTAGCTTAGCTTTAACTAAAAAAATTGGCAAATACATACATATGTTATTTGCTTTTACTTATATAACCGAAGCCCCGCTAAACAGCTATTATTTCGCACCCGCTGCAAAATTCTATGCTTCCACTTGACTTAAATTGCCTTATTTTTATTTCCCATTTCCTTCATTCTCTTCGCATTACATTTTAAGGCTGTCCAATTTTCCAATGTCTGTCTGCGCCCATGCCTTAGCCTAATTTTTAGTGGAAAATTCTTCTGCCACAGCTAATAGAAAAGGGAAATTGTCGAATTGCTAATAAGTACATGCATTTAAGGTAGAGCGCGGCAAGTGTTTTGGCGCCCTGACAGATAAGCGCGATGGACAGAGAGGCAAAAGCAGTAGGCTGAAAAGGGTGCGGTGAATATAAGAAAAATGTGTTTACAGCCATAAAGGGAGATCGGGTGTTCTAAGGTTATATGGAATTCACTCAAGGAGTAAATGCAGGAAGAAATAATTCAAATCAAGCAGCGAAGAGTGGCGAGCAAAAAAGCAAATCATTCCGGTTTAAAGAGAGAAAAATAATAAATAAATAAAATCGCTTTAAATTCATTCTCGCAGAAAAGTGTTGAAGCAGAAAAAACGTGTACGCGTTACCGAAAATATTTTCCAAAGTGATTTCCTTCCGTTGGCGCAGCACCGCGCAGCTATTACACTGCGCTAGCTGATAGCGCTTGTAACGTTTTGTGGCGCGGCGCTTATTTTACTTTTTTCGCTTTCTTTGTTTCCTCGCTTGCCTGTCGCAAATTTGTTGCGCTCGTTTTTTTTTTGTTTTACTTTTTCGTATTGCTTTGAAGAAATTTCCTTAATTTGTAAGTATTCACCCTGAAATGCTACAGATTGCTGCACAGCGAAAGGGGAGCTGCTGCTAAGTTGTTGCTGGTAAACACAAGCTTTGGGGTAACGGATACAGATGCTTGTCAATGCACACCACTACATTTGCATGATTTTGTATCACTAACTGTGTGTGTGTGTTTAAGCTTCATGCAACCAGAGCATCAGTTACTGCCACACAGCTGTACCTTCAATGTTGCTAATTTATTTTTTGCACGGTCATTGATTTCGCTTCGAAAGATTTTCGATAATTTTCCTTTCATTTAATATGATTTGATTTTCTCTCACTCCAAATGCCATTTCCGTTTCCCAGATCACGTATTTAGCGTGAGTTTGTTAGTTGCCGTGGGTGTGTTCGCAAATAAAAGACGAACTCCCCGTTAGATAATGAGCGGGTTCAATGCTCTGGCTGTGGCTGGCATACAGGGTATGCCGTTGGCTGCCTTCGCCATTTGCATGGCACGATTTTGTTGGTTGATTAGTATGCGGCCGCCCAGAAAATTGATAGTCAAGCGCGTTTGTTGCCGCGATTTGCGCTGTCTTACCCTCAGCTTTTTTTGCGCTCTCCCGCTTGTTCTTGTTGGTTTTGCATTTTCGGGTCGATTGCGTTGAAAGTGTTTTCATTGACATGTCATTTGCATTTTTATCGAAAGAAAATTTCCATTTTCATTGCAATGTCAGTGACAATGTCATTGCAATTGTAGAATGTAATTTAAATTGTTGTTTTATTGTGCTTAATGAGCAGTACCGTTGAATTATGCAAAGTCAGAAAAAGGTCAGCGCTTCCTTTGGTGTCTCTTAATAGTTTCAGTTGTTGTTGTAGTCGTAAAATAAAAAGTAGAGCAATTTGTGAGATTGTAAATTTGATTTTCATTTTTTTTTATCGCAATTTTTAACATATTGAATGGAGTGGAGGAAGAAGGGAATAAATTTAGCTGTCGAAAAAATGTACGAAATTTCTGTGAAAAAAATTGCATGTAAATATTTTATCTAAAAATAATTGAAAATCTTACTAATACTCTAGTCAGTAGACTTTATGGAGTAGATTATGATATTAAAAGAACATTTTTCTCTGTAAAATAATTTGGTTTGTATATATTCCTGGTAAATACTTATACGTTTTCGTGCGGTTTTTGTACAAATAAACCATTTTAGATTACAAAACTTTAATTTAACTAGTTGAGCGTTATATATACAAACATATACATTATATTTTGTATAAATAATAAATATTACTTTAAAACACGTCTATATTTACTAAATACATATATATTATAGAGGGTTTTCCAGTAAGAGTGATATGATTTAAGGAAATTCAAATGTTTTTTATTTAAAGGGAAGTGCAATCGATACAATTAAATTCTGAACATAATTCAAATAGACACCACGGCTTCAATTTTCGAGTGATTTTTCCACTAAATCAAATCGTATGAATGAATATCACGTTCAATATTGACTCCTGAATAATTTTATTGCTCAAGACCAATAACTTCAATTAACCCCACAAGAAGTAGTCTAATGGTGTTACATCACAACTTCTTGGAGGCCATTCTTTTTACAATTTCTCGAAATAACGGAATACTCAAACTTTCTTTCAATAATGCTGTTGTTGCACGTGCTGTGTAGTACGTAGCGTCGTCTATTTATAACCAAATGTTGTCAAGATTAACACCTTCCAATTGCGGTCATAAAAAGCAATTATCATCGATCAATTTTCTTTCTTCATTGAGAGTAACGGTGTCACCAACTTCATTTCGAAAAAGGTAGGAATTGATGATTCCATCAGATCAGAAACTAAACCAGACTGTCCATTTTGGTGATTATAATGGTTGTTCATGAACAATTCGTGGATTTTCCACAAATCGACAGTTTTGTTTATTTACCGCACACCCAGATAAAAACGAGCCTCATCGGAGAAGATGATTTTCTGAAAAAAACTCTTTATCGTTTTCAAGTTGCTTAAAGACAAAATCAAAAAATTCAGGACGTTAACGCTGATCAGTGGCTTCAGTTCTTGAGTGAGAATAATTTTATATCGTTGTAAGCCCAAATCCGCCAGGTTGTGGTTTGAGACAGTCCCAACTTTTGAGAACACGCTTTAATCGACAAATTGCGGTCTTCAGCAACACTTGCCTGAATGGCAGCAATATTTTCATTACTTCGAGTAGTCCTTGGTCTAAGTGACCCTTGAACCTACATATATTGACTATAATATGGAAAAGCGCACTAAAAATTGCAATTGGAGAACGATTATTTTGATAAAAAATTGAATAATTTGTAAGCGCTGCTCTTGCGTATAGTATTCTAAACAACAATACAATGATAAAAGGATTACAGTTTATGACATGTTAAAACTGCCCGAAACGACACTTAAAAATCAAATCAACTCTATTGGAAAACCCAGTACTTTCTTTGTTTTTTTATATCACTTAACAGAATTAAAGTAAACTGAATCCTTTTGTTTTAAATTAACTGATTATAAAAAATTTCTAAAAGTATTTAAATCTTTCTTGAACTTTCATAAAAATATTCTATCAAAAATAACGTATTAACAGATTAATTGGAACCCCACAAGGACTTTCAAGGTATAAAAAACTTAACGAATTTTTATGTATGGTAAAAGTAAGGAACAAAATAATAAATAATTGTAAAATATATATTTTGAATACCCAAAGCAACTATTTACCGAATAAAATTCATTTGAAGCGAAATCTTAGGTTATTTGAGTTGAGAAAAATAAAATGTTCTGCTACAGAAACACTTTTCCTCTAATAATGGAGCAGGGAAAGTACAAAGAGTCACCAGACATTTTTCTTTATTTCAGTTAGTACACTGTGCGACGAAAAGGTCATAAGATTTAATCAAAAGATTTTTTGAAATAATGAAGATTATTAGAGCACAAAAGAAACTTTGGAATACAAAAAAGGACAGAAATACTTCGATGTTTTCAATAAGAATTAGATAAATTTAGATAAACAAGTATATTTCCCAAAAATATAATTGCAAGTAAATACTCCTAGCGAAATTTTGAAATTTTTTAGCCTTAACTCAACGCACATAGATATACAGAAAAGGAAAAATCTACAAAACATGTTATAGATATTTTCAAAATATTTTTCGTTTTCTGTTTTTTAAAAGAAACTTTTTTAACTCTTTATAGTCATACTGTGCGAAGTTTATTTCCATTTAATACAGTTCACTTTCATACGCAATACGAATGCACATTCACACGGACGCAGCGCGATTTTCATATGCGCGTCTAAAAGTTGTGAGAAATACCCTTTCGTTCATATGTATTTGTACTTGTATTTGTAAAACAAACTTTTGTGCTTTTGCTGCTGTGGCAAAAATATCACTCATACGTCATGTACGCGCAGAATGGCAGAACATTTGCGGTGTCAGCGTATGCGGATGGCGAAATGGCAGGCAGCCATAACTGTGGCTTGTGGCTGTGGGGCGGAAATGCCATGCAGGATGCATTTTTATATGGATGTACCTCAGATACATATGTACATAATTATATATATATATGTATGTATGTATGTATGTATGATTACATACCTATAAAAGTGTTATATGCCAGACAGTGAAGCTGCTGACAGCCACATCTCCATATATATGCGACACCCTTATATACACATACATACTTCTATATGTATATATATTTCTTTCATTGTGTATGTCCGTGACGTGACGTTGTGTGGCAGGAAGTGAGATTGCTAGCTGCAGTTAAATATTTTTGCCACTGTTGTTATTAATAATGCCATATTCGTTGCCGGCGTTGTTGTTGTTGTGGTTTTGTTGTTGTTATTTCGTACAACTCGCAACAGCATTATTATTATTTTTACATATGTGCGCTCCACAACACACACACAAACAGCCATTAAATTTTCCCAAAAAACAAAAACAAAGAAATACCCAGCAACAACCATACTACACGCTCATTGCGTCGACTGCTGCGATTTACTTTTTTATATGCTTCCTTGTTTTCCTCTGCTTTATTGCGGTTGTTGCCAAAGCAAATTAACCCTGTCTGTTGCATCGTGATTGCGCACATTTGATCAGGCATTTACCAAGTCATTCTTGAACTTTTTTCAAACGAGGGTGTTCTTTTGTCGGCCGGCTGGTTCGAAAATTGAATTTGATATCCGTGCTTTTGTTTATTTTCTTCGTTTTTTTAAGCAGTGCATGTAAGTGTTACAAGTAAAATTAAAAATCAGAACTAGTAGAAAAACATAAAATCAAATATATTAAAATAGGTTGATGTAGGTAAAAACTGGAAAATATTTAAATTTGTTCTTTCTTTTTCTGTTTAGAATTACATGTTGAAAATTTAAATACTTTCCGATTTTATATTCAAATATAGTGTTTTAATAAGTTTGCTTATTTTCGTTAGTTAAGCAAAAGAATATTTGTAACAACAATCAAGTCAGACAATTTTAATTTTGATTTTAATTTTAATTTAATATTAATTTAAATTTTGGTTTTAGTGTTAATTTGATTTTAAAATTAATTTTTATTTCAATTATAATTTTAATTTTGGTTATAATTCTACTTTTAATTTAATTTTAATTTCATTTTAAAACTTAATTTTTCTTTGATTTTAACTCCAAATTTAATATTAATTTATATTTAATTTTAAATTTTATTTTTAATTTTCAATAATAGTTGATGAATGAGTTTAGTTTACTTCTAGAATAAAATATAAAATTTGTTTTATATTTTTAAAGACTATTTTTTTTTTAATTTACGCAAATTTTTGTTTAATAAAATGCTAAGCTTATCTAGAATTCCTTACTCCTCCTCGTACAAAAGGTCTACTAAAATGTAGTATTATATTTGCATGGATTATTGTTTTGTTTTTATTGTTTTCCAAAACTACATCGATTATTTATTTGAAAAAATATTGAATTACCCTGAGATATTTTTATAAATGATTAAATAAAATCAAATAGAGAAAATGCGGAGCGTATGAGAAGGGCAATGGAACTTGAAGCCTAACATTCTTAACATTTCTATGCCCAAGCTTCAACCGCCAGGTGAGGCTGGTCCATATCATTTGCCACAACAGTCGGGTGTACGTAACAGGAATTTTTTATCCGGCCAAGAACTGTCGGCTAAACATGGCTACCATATTTCCAATGAAAATAAATTTAAATAAAGGTCTAAAAAGACTTAGAAACTCAATGCGCCTAATGATGACTAAATTGAATCTACGTGCGAGCTGACAGGCTTCGATATCCACTTTTGATATAAAATATATTTTTCTAACAAAACATATATTTATTTTTTTAAATTATTACGGGATCATTATATTTTTCGGTGTATCTCTATTTAAGCTTTAAGTTAAAAAATTGCACAGAATCGGAGAAATGTCTACACTTCCATCACTTATTTACAAACCTCCTCATAAATTCCTCTCAAATATACCTAAATATACAAACACATTCCCACACTCGTGCTAATACATTAAAAGCCCTTTAGCGTCTAGTTATCGCCTCAGACAAGGAGCCGTACGCTCGTTAGTGTCCACTAAAATTAAGAGAAAACCAAACCAAAATAGCAGACGCAAATTGGCGACACTTGGTCTCCACATATAAAGGCTCACATTTTACGAGCCTACGCACACATGTCCATGGGGAATGTGAACAATTTTTTTCCAACAATAAACATATAGCTTACACAGATATAAAAAAGAAAAAGCAAAAACCATAAAATCCCAAATCTCTCAACACAACTTCCAGCGCAGACACTTCACATTAGCCCCAGCTTTGGAACTTAAAATTAAGCGGCATTCCCCTGTCAACAGGAGCGTAGTGGGAAGTAGATGCACACATGCATACCTACCTATGTTCTAGATATGTGTTTGTGTGCTTGCGACATGTATATTTATTAGTGTAGTTTGTTCGCTTGGCAGGCTAACAAATGATGGAATAAGGGTTGAACACATTAGCAGCGTTAGGCGACCAAAGCAGTAACACAACTAAATCAACAACAATAACAACAACTAGTCGAATTGAAAACGTGCGTTAATAGTAAAATGAGATTTTCTTTTGAATGCAGCATCATTTATCAAAAGGTCCTTTTCACATAGCTGCAAAGGATAGCAAAAACAACAAAAAAAGAAAAAGTATTTCGAAAACCAAAAGGTACTAATAACAGCAGCAAATAGCAAAGATAAGCTTGAAAGTAACGAAAATAGTGGATCAAAGCCAGCAAATCTACATAGGGGCTTGAGGGAAAACAAAGCACATTGGTGTTTCCATACTACATAGTATAGGCCAAAAGAGAGAAAAACCAAAACAACCAATTTCCATTTTGACCAACATATTCGAGCACCTGTTGTCTGTCCAAACTTTACTAATATATTTTTTCACATTTTTCTACTCTCCCCCCACACACACACACATCTGACATACCTGCCAAAAACAACACAACAAACGCAGGAATCCTTAATGGGCAATTCAATGCGTCCGATGCGCAGCTCTTCGCCGGGACCCAAGGGACCACCAGGTGATAAAGGTGATGCTGGTGCGGCGGGGGAACGTGGTCAGCAGGGTCAGAAAGGTGAACGTGGCGATCCGGGAATGACTGGCGAGAAAGGTGATAGGGTAAGTAGAATAATATATACTCACATTAATCTCTACTAAACCAATATGTGCGCTTGTGAATGAGTGAGTGATGAAGTGAACTAGCCGTATGTATGTTGCAATAGAATTAGTATAGATTGTTGAAACAATAAGCAATTCATTATACATATTTCAATAAATTTTTTAAATTCATATATGTACTAGGGTGGGTCAAAAAAAAAGAGTATATATATTTTTTTAATTTCCTTTAATTATTATTTTTTTCGTTGATGTCTGATGATGTTTCCGCTTTGTTATTCGAAAAATTACTTAGACCATTTCTGTAGAGCAGTGAATTTCCTACAAAACTTGGAGGTAAAAATTTGAAGTGATTACTTTTTCATTAATTCGATGTCACAAGAAAAATTTTCATTAAAATAATCAAACCTTAACCCTTAGTATCTTTTAAAGATCATTAATTTGCTACAAAATCTACAAAACGAGATATTTCTTTAATAATTGGAAACGATATATCATTACTAAGAAAAAGAGAAAATTTCAAAACAGGGGACCTTCACGTTAAACTTAAAGCACATACTCGGAGAGATGTGTTTTGAGTTATCTGCAAACCTATTTTTTTAAATAAAAAAATTATTTCTTTTTTACCCACCCTAACATATACTAATTTTTTAGATACATATTAAGGAATGAGTGAAAATTTTTTCGAAACTTCAAATCATTCTCATCGATTTGTTAGTTAATTAGCTTCAGTAAAGATTTGTCAAAGCCAATTTCTGAAGAATGATGGATAAATGACCTTGAAATATTCCAATCCATAACATTATTCTCGCCGGTTGTTAAATAAGATTTAGAGTTTTTCAAATTTTTTAACATTATTGGTACTTTTACTCAACAAAACTTTATATAAACATAGGTGGGTATCTTATATGAGCGGGGATCTGAAAATACGGGTCAATTTTGATCAAATTTTATATAAGAAATGGATAAAGTTCTCGATTACTTTTATTTCGAGTCAGTCAATTCGGTTTCTTACCTTTCCGAGACAGCAAACCTGTTCACGGTGATCTACATATATAAATCTTTCAATATATCTTTCCAATATATCTTCTGAGTGAAAACCCCATTATGTTCCAAAAACCATAAAATATCAAAGCTTAAAAAATGTGTCTATACAGCGTTGACTACACTTCAAATCAACTGTAATCGATCTTATACCGGTACGAATCTACAAATCTGGAAATTATGGTAAACCCTTAAAGGTCTCGATAACTTAAACTATATGTGTCCTATAAACAATTTTATTAAGAAACAGTCACCAGGTGTTAGTCGCATTATATTGACGTACCTTTTTTCGGCTTCTAATCAACTAGATCTGAAAAGAAGAAACGACTGGCGGGCTGTTATTAACTCGGCTATAACCGCGTAAGCAGTGTCTACGTCGGTTAAGAATAAGAGAAAGAAGATCTACTTCCCGTGTGAAAAGTCAACCGAAGGGGAACAACTGAGACAACTTGTGCTGTATTTATCAAATTGTACCTTATATATAATACTGCCTAAAAATATGATTAAATCTTGTTTTCTGATATGTATTACCTCTATTAGCACGGGAAATGGGGAAAGTAAACCACCATAACAGTTGTAGGTAGAGCTTTCCTAATGTGTATATTTAGCGAAGAATCATCATTTGCTTATAAATTGCAACTAAATCGCAGCAAAGCAAACATTTATTGCTCGTCGAATCATCATTTAATTTAAAATCGAAAAATTCAGCAAAATTTGTCATAAAACCGCTAGGTATGTGGTGCGTGGCAGAGAGCAATGCATAGCCTTAGCATTACGAGGGTTTCAGTTCTCTAAATTGACCATAAATCAACACTTCCTGCAAAGCATATGAATATCTTTATAACAAAATGCGTTTCCAGGCGTGCTCTCATTGATATACTTATATACAAATATAAACATATGTGTATGTGCCACATCCACACCGTTGTCCGTTGTTGAGTAAGCTTTTTCGCAAAGGTGAATCTTTCAACTTGCCATCGCAAAAGTAAGGGCTATTTCTCAGTTTCTCCGCAGCTGGAAAATAAAAATGTTATCACTTCAATAGCTGACTAGGAATAGTAAAACAGCTAGCGCAACGAAATCGAGCTAAACATCTGCTGCATCAGCTGCTTTTACTGTTGCTGCTTTCATGCTTTTTTCACAGCGCGTACGCGCTTCTATTCAATTTCACACTTAATTTGATAAGCGTTCTATACGTGTGTTACGCTTCACTAGCACCAGAAAGCAGCTTCTGCAGAAACTCACACCGCGCCCTAGTTTACAACCTATGCGCTGGCTCTTCACACATACGCACCGGTGTATATATGCAGTGTTGTTGCTGTGTGTAGATAGCAGTTCTGCCTTGAATGACGATTCGTTCTGCTACACTGCTCACCGGACACTTTAGTGATTTTTTCTGCCATCTCATGGCTGCGTAAGCGTTATCTCTGTGTTTGTGTGCAGGCATTTCAGGCTTCGCTGTTTGTCTGATTGCTACTTTCCTCTTCATTACCTGCTAATATTTTCTCTTCTGTTTGTTTTTTTCTTCTACGGTTTGAGTGTTTGTTGTTGCGTATTTTCACATTTTCCGCAGTGTGGCCTTGTAGGTGCGAACTTTTCTCCGTCCTGCATGCATAATCACCCAATAAGCGTGTAAAAAGTTACTTTTCCGCCTGTCTTAGCTTGGCAGTAGCGGTGGCATAAAATCGTGTTGCCGGCAGAAAAAAACTGTACACCTAACTTTACGCATTCACTAAGTGGACTTATCGCTTTTATTTGCTTTCCCTGACTTTCATTTTCGTCTTGTGTAGTATTTTCCTTTTACTTTCACTTTTGCTCGGTCTCTCAGGCGCTTTAATAATTCCAAATAATATTTTTATGTCAAATAAGGGCAACGCCAGCATTTCTGGCATATAATATACTGTGTGAACATGCAAATCGAAACAGGGTGTCATGACATAAAGCAACCTTGGTGATATTAGAAGAGATTTGCTTTCTTCACAATGAATTTATAAATATTTGACAATAAGTTAATCATATCAGTCAAGAAGTAATATCTAAAATAACTTGACTTAACTAAACTAAACCGGACATAACTTAAGATTTAAAACATTACAACTCAACTAAACCTAACATAATATATGTAACTTAACTTCACACAACCAAACTTATTTTATTTTATTTTAACTTACCTTAACTTAACTTAACTTGACTTGACTTATCTTGACTTAACTTAACTTAACTTAACTTGACTTGGCTTACCTTGACTTAACTTAATTTAACTTAGCTTAACTAAATCTGAAATAACACGCCATAACTTACTTAAAATAACATAACTTACCTAAACCTGAAATAACACGTCATAACTTAAGTTAACATAGCATAACTTAACCTTACATTGCATAACTTAACATACAACATAACTAAACTAAACCTAACATAACATAACATAAGGTAACATAGTATAACTTAAAATTTTATTACCCAACACCCTGTACATTTGCACAAAAGTAAATCCATCTGCTCTTTACGTGTCAATGCGTCGTTTGTCTACGCCGCGGTACAAGTACACAAGTACATGCATGCATATGTATACAAGTGTTTGTGTGTATAAGTGTTCACCCACGTATTACTTCAATTATGTAGAGTGCGTGTGCTATTATCCCAATGCGCTTTTCATTTTAACTTTTACTGCCTTTTAACGTTTCGTTTACTTTGCTATTTTTGTATTATCTTGCTTTGCTGCTATTTTAGCAGCAGCTACATTTCTGGTTTAACTCGCCCTGTGCCGTATAACTGTCATTTTGTGGCCTAGTATTGTCTCACAACTGGCGCTGATTGCTGGCAGGTGTGCAGGCTTTTCACACGTTTTCTTTAAGGACACACGCAGTGTGTTTGCTGTTGTTGCCAGTTTCTTTTTGTTGTGACCTTATGCTGCAGATATTTCAGCGTGACGTATTTCTGCAACTTTTTGTTTGCGAAATATTTCCCTAGAAAGTAGGAATCGCTTTGCGCCAGCTTTGGCTTTGGCTTTGGCTGTCTGCCTTTGCCCTTGCTATTATCGCCTCTCTTGTGGTTAGCGCCAGTCATTGTGGCTCAAGCCAGGCGATGATAATCATTGCTGTTCTGCTCGCAACTGCCGCTAAATGGGCGTGTGTATGCAAGTGTGCGTGTGTTTTTGTGGGTGTATCCGCTAGCTACTCCGTTGTTTTTGCTCTACTTTGAGAAGTGTGTGCATAATATTTTTAATGTATTTTCACGCCTTCGTTCCATTTGCGGTTTTCGTTCGTCTCTTTTTCTTTTTTGAACTTCTGTGTGCTCTAGGCTAAATATGTGTTTGGTAGTCACAATTACAGGCAAGTGCTGCTTTCTTATCAACAGAGCCATTTTTGCGCTGCCCACAGCTTGTAACTGCTGTTGTGTTGATAAAAATGCTTGCTCTCTTTGCGGTGTTCATAACTTTTTCTCGGGCTGCTCTCCTCCCACTAGTTATAACTGCCGTTTATTTATGTTTGTTGCGTTCTAAATATCCCAGCACCTGACAGCTCCACTTCACTGTGGCGTTACAGACTAAGATTTATTTGACCTTTGTCACATTATTTATTTCAATTTTTTGCGAAAGTTGAAAGTTTAATTCGCTACTTTGTTTTATTGTATCGCTTTATCTGTTCTCATTTTTCCCTACGTAATAACGAGGGTTCTAGCAAAAAATTCCCAAATAAAGTGCGCATTAAGTTATTGTTCGTCGTTTACGCCTAACTTTGTTCAGCAGAATTGAAATTTAAATATTTTATTGCGGCAATTTGCAGGCACAAAACCGAACTTTGAGGGAGTGTCGACGATGCAGTTTTTAGTTGTTACTTGACTACTTAGGCGACATTTCATGATAATTTTATGTACACATGGAAATTCTTCTATCAAAACCAGTGAACTTATGACCATAACTTATAAATTAGAAATTAAAATGTTTCTAAGTGTTATTTTCGTTAAAGATATAAGAAATTAAGAATTACGTAAAGAAATGGTGCATAGTTACCACCTTAGCTTACAGCTGTGCTTAGAAAATAAATTTAGACAATTAGTCCCAATTTCCCACCATATACTATAACCAACACCAATCAAGCTTTTAAATTAGTATTGAGATCACAGAGCATGAACACCATAGATCAATGTTAGGAATAAAGAGAAAGCTAGTACTTTTGAGATAACCGGACAGCTTAATAAAATGTAGAGTTTATTCATTACTTCTTGCTTTCTTTAGCATTAGGTCTAGGTACTCTGACCAAAAGGTTGAGAATAAGCAAATGTAGAGATATTTCTTGATCTCCAACCGAAATTATCGGAATAAAACCTAGTGCTACCTCTCTGAGGTAGATAGTAAAATTAAAATGTATAAAAGAGGGGAACAAATTATCCACCTGTTCAATTAAGACGCTAAAGTCCAATTTCCGAAACATAAAAGTTGGAAATTATACTTCGAAATTTGACTTCCCATGCAATAGTAGATACCGAGGCGCCAAATTCTGCTAGAGAAAGAATTAGGTTTCTCAGCGTGAGACTTAGATCTATCAAACTTCAGTATAAGAACCTAGGATAGCACCAAATATCTTACTGATCTAGAATAAGCAATTGCGACTTTCCATCGGATGAAACTTTTAACGAAAGTTCTCGGCGAGACTTGCTTCGTGATAAAACAACTATACAAATATATGATGATATATAGCTATACATTGTGACAAAAACGTACCCGAAAATTGTAAATAAAACAAAAAATATTTAATTATTCACTACTATTTCATTTGTCGCCTTCGAAGTAATGCCCACCAGATAGAATACACTTATAGGAACGATTTTCGCAGTCGCCGAAACCCTTCTCATAAGCACGTTTTGGGACGACCTTCAGCTCCTTCAGCGATTTTTTTTATCTTTTCGATCGACTGAAAACGGGGTCCGTTCCGATGATTGTTAACTTGTTTACATGTCAAACTTCTAAATACATGTCTCTGCTGCAGTTATATGCTCTTCATGAATGTGGGATCGGAATTCGTAAGATCAAGAGATTAATTTACGGTACTCTTTTTGAAAAAAAAAATTCAGCTTTATCGGGACGAGTCGAGCAAGAACGCGTTTCATACCCAAAACAACCTCCAAAATCTTTCGAATGGACTCGGAACGGAGCGTCGAGCTCTCTTGTCATCTCTCTAATACTTGCCTCGATTTTCAAGCACCATGTACTTCACATTTTCATCAGTTTAAGAGGTCAAAGTTCGTCCAGAACGAAGCATGTCTTCAACGAACTCTCTTTTAAGGCTTTGTACCACTCGTAGGCTTGTGTTTTTGGTAAAACTGAATCACCTGAAACCTGCATTTCTCTTAGATATAATTTTTGAGACAATGATCAAAGGAATAAGTAATACCTCTATGCATCTATAGTAACAAAAATTTTATTTGCTTTTGGATTTTACATAATTTTAAGCAAACGCTACACACCTGTTTCCGAAAATCGTTTTGGAGGTCTACCACGGGATCAAAGGAATTAAAATTTTTCAAAATGAATATCCGAAAATTAAAATTAGAAAAAAGTGGTTCACTTTCAAGTCGATATAACCGTTTAAAGCTACCATTTCGGATAATGAGTTTCTCTCTTAGCTCGAACCCAAAATTGTTCAGTTCTTATCAATGGCTGATTTTTAAGCTCATTTGGGTACACTTAAATAACATAAAATGAAGCTCACTAAAAGACACTTACTTATTAATGATGAATATTTTTTTAACTCTCGGAATAGCTTTCAGCTTGAGCCAGAAAGTTTAATAAAATATGAATTTTTAGCTAGAGCTGACATTAAAATTTCAGTTACATAATTGAAGTTATTGGAAATTGAGCTAGTACATATAGAGTGACCTAATAATCGGAAAGGAAGAAAAAGATGGAAATTATTTCTGAGTCGAAAAGAGCTTTTTGTCGTTTGAATATTAAAAACCCTTGTTTCTCACTAAATTAAGTGTGTTGTTTCGACATTATAGATACTGACGAAATATTAGTTTGTCAAATATCTCATTTCCGCTTTTTTGCACTTTATTCAATGCTTTATAAAAATTGTTACGGTGATCGGACTTAGATCAAATATGCACCGTTTCGTTCGATAATATGTTTCCATTTAGATGGCAACTTCATAATTCCCCCCTCGTAGAAGCCCCCCTCCTTATTTGCGAAGAACTCGGACAGCCACTTTTCACAAGCCTCTTTTGAGTTCAACTTTACACCAACAAGGGCGTTCGCCATGGACAGGAACACATGGTAAACTCTTGGCTCTATGTTTGGGCTTTATGGTGAATGCGATAAAACCTCCCATCCGAGCTCCCGTAGCTTCTGACGAGTCATCAACGAAGTGTGTGGTCTGGCGTTGTCCTGGTGGAACACTACACCCTTCCTGTTGGCCAATTCTGGACGCTTCTGGTCGATCACCGGCTTCAAGCGGTCCAGTTGTTCGCAGTGAATGGTAGAATTAAGCGTCCGGCCATATGGAAGCAGCTCATAGTGGATGATTCCCTTCCAATCCCACCAAACGCACAGCGAATCCTTCCTGGCCGTCATTTCGGGCTTGGCCACTGTTTGGGACGATTCACCGGCCTTCTACCGCGACCGTTTTCGCTTGATATTGTCGTAAGTGATCCATTTTTAGTCACCAGTCACCATCCGCTTCAAAAATGGGTTGAGTTCGTTCGTTCGCACCCAAACATCAAGCTTTTTTGTGTATCCAGCCTTCTGCAGATGGTTTAAATAGTTTGGTGACTAACTCCCATCTTCTGCGCCATGTCACGAGATGCCACATGCCGGCCTAACTCGATGTTTTCCATGATTTGATCGGTATTCGTCGTCCCAGGTCTTCCGCCGGCTGCCTTATCCATGGTGTCGTTTTCACCCAATCTGAATCGCCGAAATCATTCCTCCGCAGTTCGAAGTGATATAGTACCATCCCCCAAAACACCATTAATCTCACGGAACGTTTCTCTAGCGGACTTGCCTTTAACGAAGGAAAACTTTAAAATAGCTCGAATTTCGGCGTTAGCGAACTCCATGTTTACACGTCTATAACTGTTGAACGCAATATCCAAACTAATCATGCATAGCGTCGTTTGTAGGTTATGTCAAGACCTTTCAAAGATGTATAGTATTGCCAGATACGAGCTCTGTAACGCTTTTATACATAGCCGCGAAATTCAAAAGACAAATGACGGAAGGGTATCTCCCTTTCGGTATCGTTAATTAACTGAAATAAATAAAATGTGTAGGAGATATGTCCCTTGCTGCTGCGATCCTAAGTAATTCTGTATCTTACTTTAAGGCTTAGTTAGAGCACTTTATAGGTTCTCGGGCGCGGCAGTTTTGTGAACGTGGCACTGATTACGCCAATTTTGGAACAAGTGTACCAAGTTTCATCAAGATATTTAAATCTAAAAATTCTGTCAAATAGGAAGACATTTTTTTGAATTGTCTAAGTTTTCTATATATTAGTGGTTTATAACAAATGTAAAATTGGATTAATCATTGTCATGCTTGTATTGGCTCAAAAGGAGCTTATTCTGTAACGATAAAAAGGATTTGTATCAAAATAAATGAAAATGTAATTTTTTAAATTTAATATTATGACATCTAACCAAGAAAAACACCGAGTAAACCTTTTAGCAATAATTCGTTGCCAGTACGTGTTTCCATTATATAAACTGATATCTACATGAAATAAGCATATGAATAAATATCAATAATGCACGAGAAAGCACACTTAAAGTGTTGCTAAACAATTCCAACCCTTTCTCCATTTTCGCTCACCGTCATTCGTCGGCTCTATAAATACGAACATAATTGACGTCTGGCGTTTAGCGAGCCTTCTCATGCATAAAGCAAAGTTGCCATATTACACATATCATTAGCATGAGGTCTACAACCAGCAAATGTGCCAGCAACGGATTGCCAGCAACAACAGCAACAATGCCAACAATAGGCATAGAGCGTTGTAAGAAAAGCCAAACATTTCAAAATAATTGACATTCATTTGTGCGCCTAAAGACCGCTGTAATAGGCAACATTAATGCAAAACTCATGTCAGTCGTTTACTAAAATTTCAGTGGAACAACAAATTTCGCGCACTTTTGCATATTTCATAGCGCATTTCATCAAACCGTCAGCGACGTCAATGTCGATTGCATTCACACACACACATACACTAGAAGCATATGTGCATGTGCTTGTGTAAGTGTACGCAAATAAACAAGACCCGAACTCGAGTCAAACAAATACATTCATAAAATGTTTACTGTTCTCCTGAATAGTTCGAGCGTGTGGATCTTAATGCCTTTTTGGTTTTGTTTTTGCTTTCTGTTTTTTCTTCGGTTTTGCTTTACGCTTTTGCTTTTTGTAAATAAAGTACTTAACGTGAGGCATTTTGAGCTGACTGACTGGCTGCGTGGCGGGTTGGTTGGCTGGTTGACAGCTCGAATGAGCGGCAGGCAGCGGCAGTCGGATTGGTTGAATGGCTCATAGACATGCCTGTCAGCACTTGGCGCGCAAAACTTTTATGAGTTTCCTCATAAATGCCAGCAGAGAGGGGAAGGGGGAAGTAGGGCCAACTCGGAGCGCATAGTGTGGCCGTTGCGAAAGTACTTGGGTCTGTCTGTCCGCCTGCAGCCGCATGTATGAGCGCATATTCCAAATACTTTATCTAGCCCGCGTGTTGCATGTTGAAGTGTGCATATGTTTTAGCTGTTGCACTCTTCAGTGGCATACGCGCGCGCATATGTGCATAAATAAATATGAACAACATATACTAAATATATACAACAACAACGTGCTCTGGCAAATTCATAAGTTTCGCATCAAACGCAACAACACATACACACACACATACACACAACCGCAGCCATGCAATTCGTCAAACTACGGCAATCGATTTCCAGCGAGCCAGACCTGCATTACAGTGCCTGCAACATGCACGTTGGTGTACCAACAGAACAACAACACCAAAACATCAGCACGCGGTTTGCAAGTCAGCAGAAAGCGCGCGGCGAGCGGCAGGCGGCAAATTCGCTTCATTGCCAACATTATAGTTTGCTCGTACCTTTTGGTTATGATTGTTGTAGTTGTTGTTGCAGTTTATAACCGCTGCAAATTGCAGGTCGTACTTGTTTTTGGTGTTGTTGTTGCCCGTTAGTATACATATTTTGATGGCAGTTGCATGTAAATTAAAATGGCAATCCAACATTGCCGGCTCGCGTAACGGTAATAACAAACGCACGCTCACACACACATTCAATTTTTAGCGAGCAAATATACTCATAAATATGCAAGCATTACTACAATGACACACACATGTCACGCTCTCGTGCATTTATGTAGAAATTTGTTTGTTTTCCTGCTGGTGTCTGCTTTAGTCTGTGTATGTGCGTGTGTGCGTGTTCGCGCTCTTTGGCATGTTAGTGACAAGTTAGAAAATGACATTAAACTTTCGTCGAAAGTAACTAAACTTTAATTTACGGAAATTTGTTGCAAACTTTCCATTGGTGTGCTTTGAAAATGTTTTGCATACAGAAAAGTTACTCATACGCCATGACTGTTTTCGGTTAGTTGCTAACAAATTTCTTTTAATGCTTCGCTGCATATTCTGGTCAAATTACTTAGAGATAAAGCATAACTTTAACAGTTATGAACATATAAACAGCGCATGTTGCATAGTGCTTTGGTGCTTTCGGGAATACATACAAATATATACATATGTGCATACAATATGTTGGCGGCTTACTCTGTCGTAGTTATTAGTATAATATATGGTAGTAATAGGTATATTGAAGTAGTTTGATGCACATGTTCCTCATTTCTAAGTTGAATACTGACAGCAGAAGACGAAATGGTTGCGCAATATGTTTGGCAACTTTGTGAAAACGGACCATTAGTATATTGAGAACGCATACTTTATATAATTTCATAAGTATTTTTAGTCAAAGGACTTAGACTTAAACTCAAAGGTCTGCCAGATGCCTGGTATAAGATGACTTCTTCAAACTAATTACTCTTCAGATTGTCAACAGTATTACACGGTTTTATAAGAAAAATTTTTAAATGTCTGATCAAGTGTGACCCCGGTGGGTGCATTTCAATTGCGTCAGTTTTTTTCTCAATATTGGAACAAACTTTTTCCAACATCCTTTATGGTTATGAAGTCAGTAAGGGTATGAGTGGTTAGTTGGATAGTAGATCGTAAAAGCGATGGCGAGTAGAGGTCGAAAAACGGATGTCTGACGTAGCTGAAAACTCTAAATTCTTAGATGTATCATTACTGTTGACGAGGAGTAGGTGTATGAATATGATGTCGAAACTGTCCAACAATCTATGAAATGTCACTTAAAAATGAGCTGAAACCAAAAAAAGAAGCAAAATGCGCTGAAGGCACTGAAGCCCATACCAGCCGAGACATAAAATAAGTGAAATTTGACTAAATGCTGCCATGATTATATTGACTCAACAGGAGCCTGTTGAAAAGCCAATAATAAAATATTAGAATATCTGAGAATGTAGGCTTTTTGTCAGTCCGGGTCATATTTGATCAGATGTATTTTTTTTTGCAGTTTCAGAGAGAGATTGCCGTCGAATAAACAAATTACTTCAGTGTAGATGTCAATGATACTTAATTTTTTTTTTGAGATCGGGTACCATATGTTTGGTAATTTTAACAAGATAAGCAAACTTAAAAACTATGGCAATTGATTGCGTTTACGAGGAAGGAAATTCCCAATTTTTAATTTTGTTCCATAAACTCTAAAAGAGAGATATATTATTATGTCAAGGTAAAGAGTTTTGCAAGAGCGTCCAATTACAAATAATTTTTTATCTGCTGAAACAGTTTTTATTTTTTTCATTTAGATGCCTAACTAAGGAAATTTAAGATCGTTTATATATTATTTAATATTTTTTTCGGAAGGGGTTGCCACTTGTAAAAAAATACATTTTAATGAACTTTATAAACAAACGGTATCAACTGAATCGACACCTTTTTTCTATATTTTTCATAATTGTTCATCGAATTATTTGTAAAGCCTTCATCTGAAAAAAAAGTTCCCACTAACGTTTGCAATTTGCCTGTGACAGCCATAATTTCTCATCACTCCTCAATTTGCCAGAGTTAGCAAATCTGAACTGTCAGCTTCCCCTCACACTTTTACCGTTAACCACTGGCTGCTAGAATATCAGTTTGTCATAAATTTTTATCAACTGACTTGAGCAAATAAAAATCAAAGCGCAGCAACATTTACAAAGCTTCTCCGCACCGCCACATTCTCACCACACCCAGAGATTTACGTCACTTTGCTCACTCGTTGCGCTTTCCGCTGTCAATCATCGCACTGCTTGCCATTGTTTAACTCCTGGCTTTGCCATTAAAAACGATTTATGGTTTATTATTGCTTCTGCATTTTTGTTCTTGTCTTTTTGTTATAATTTCTTCTTTTTGTTCACCCTTTCGCCAATCATTTGTTATGATTTGTGTCAGTTTTCGTGTGTATTTATTTCTCTTTAAGCACTTGTGCTTCGAACAGTTGAAAAAAGTTTGCCGTTTTATGGCTCTTTGGGGTCACAACACATCGCGAGTGCTCCACTTGCCACACATACTCGTTCATCACTTGCAACACTTCGCTTTGCGCTCGTAAACTTTTTCTGCGGCACTTTCAAAGCAATTCAAACTCGATTCACTGCGTCGCCTTTTCGATTTTTTTTGTGTGATATATTTCATTGCGTTTGTTTCGCTGTAATATATATATTTTCGATACTTAAAACTCCATCATTGCAATATACAAATTGCTCCCTTTTTATTTTGCGATTCTATTCCCCACGCGTTAGCGCTGAGTGATATTTATTTTATAACTATGAGCTAAAGCTGTGTAAATTTATATTGTGTTTAAGTGGCAATTCACTCGCGTTTCTTTTGTGATTTCAGCATGACTAAATAACGGTAAATATAGGGCAAACACATGAAAGTACTTGCAGCGGTATGAAAATAGAAAAAGGGGTGTGAGCAACATCGGAATATATAAATATAAATTCTCCGTTAATCGATTGAGCGATTTATGAAGCAGTCAGTGGCGTTAGTTAGTTTTGGTATTGAGTATTTGTGCAAAATATAAATCGCACACTTGTACTTTCTGTAGCGCAATTCATCATTGTTACCATGGTTATAGTCATAGTTAAGCGCTCATAACACCTTTTTCTAGAGATATAATAAATATAGATATTCTGTACATTTCTGAATCAAGCGTTTGTTCCCAACATGCTATTTGTGAGTGCCGCTAATGATATGGCAACTTGAGTCTTAAAGTCAATTATGGATTAGTTTAAAATTGTTTAGATTTACGTTTAACATATTTTGAAAAAGGTGCTTAAACGGATGCGATGAATGTTCATTAACTGTGAATATATATTTATCTCAAATATATGAATATGATAACTTATCAAGATAGTTGGGCTTATTATTGGAGTTCCATATTTTTTCTCAACAATCAAGAAATCTTTTTTTACACTCATTTCGGAATATTCTTTCAACTGTTATGCAAGTGCGTGTTGAGGTTTTCAAGGTAAAACAAGTAAGGAAGGGCTAAGTTCGGGTGTCACCGAACATTTTATACTCTCGCATGATAAAGTGATAATCGAGATTTCATTATCCGTCACTTACATATTTTTCAAATACCGTATTTGTGTAAAGTTTTATTCCGCTATCATCATTGGTTCCTTATGTACTATATATTATACAGAGAAGGCATCAGATGGAATTCAAAATAGCGTTCTATTGGAAGAAAGCGTGGTTGTGAACCGATTTCACCCATATTTCGCCCATGTCATCAGGGTGGTTAGAAAATATTATATACCGAATTTCCTTGAAATCGGTTGAGTAGTTCCTGAGATATGGTTTTTGGTCCATGCAACTTTTCCTTCAACTTCCTTCTGCCATTTCTACCGTAAAATTTAGTGTTTCTGACGTTTTTTGTTAGTCGGTTAACACACTTTTAGTGATTTTCAACATAACCTTTGAATGGGAGGTGGGCGTGGTTATTATCCGATTTTTTTTCATTTTTGAACTGTATATGGAAATGCCTGAAGAAAACGACTCTGTAGAGTTTGGTTGACATAGCTATAGTAGTTTCCGAGATATGTAGAAAAAACTTAGTAGGGGGCGGGGCCACGCCCACTTTTCCAAAATAATTACGTCTAAATATGCCGCTCCCTCATGCGATCCTTTGTGCCAAATTTCACTTTAATATCTTTATTTATGGCTTAGTTATGACACTTTATAGGTTTTCGGTTTCCGCCATTTTGGGGGCGTGGCAGTGGGCCGATTTTGCCCATCTTCGAACTTAGCCTTCTTATGGAGCCAAGAAATACGTGTACCAAGTTTCATCATGATATCTCAATTTTTACTCAAGTTACAGCTTGCACGGACGGACGGACGGACAGACAGACATCCGGATTTCAACTCTACTCGTCACCCTGATCACTTTGATATATATAACCCTATATCTGACTCTTTTAGTTTTAGGACTTACAAACAACCGTTATGTGAACAAAACTATAATACTCTCCTTAGCAACTTTGTTGCGAGAGTAAAAAAATCAGAATCGACACTCACCACCTCAAAGATTTCAAAGTTTCCTTTGACAGCACGAAAAGGAGCTGCCTTTATACCGCGATGTCTGAATCTGGTATCCCCGCAAAACTAATACGGCTGTGTAAACTGACGTTGAGCAACACCAAAAGCTCCGTCAAACGAGGTTTCAGACAAGGCGACTCGCTTTGGTAATAAATCGACGTTGCGAGATTTCGAGAGAAAAGTTGTGCGAAACATTTATGGTCCTTTGCTCGTTGGCCACGGCGAATATCGCATTTGATGGAACGATGAGTTGTATGAGATATACGACGACATTGACATAGTTCAGCGAAGTAAACGGAAGCGGCTGCACTGGCTAAGTCATGTTGTCCTAATGGACGAAAACACTCCAGCTCTGAAAGTATTCGACGCAGTATCCGCCGAGGGAAGCAGAGGAAGACCTCCAGTCCGTTGGAAGGACCAGGAAGAGAAAGACCTGGCTTCGCTTAGAATCTTCAACTGGCGCCACCATGCGAAAAGAAGAAACGACTGGCGCGCTGTTGTTAACTCGGCTATAACTGCGTAAGCGGTTTCTACGCCAGTGAAGAAGAAGATATGTATGTCATGTTGCAAGAACAGTTGGAAACTGTTTGAAAAAGAACGGATTATGAAATTCACGGGAAACTTAATACCGTCGCGGAAATCTAGTATAGAGTTCTGGATACAACAAGTGAGATAACTCACCACGGAAAAGAGGCAGCCATTATCTTAACTTAACTGAAAGCAACCTGTGCAGTGGACCCATACTCCAATATGGAAGTGTTCTGAGAGTAAAAATAGGTGGAAAAGTATTAACATTGTCTAGACTTTGAAAGACCTTAATGCAAAACGAGGGAAGTTCCCGCGGTTGTGTTAGATGAAGTAATTTCAGAGAGCGGATATACACCAAAGGTCAAATTGCATACCTCAACTTTCATCTAATATCACTTCTGTTCTGGACTTGGTCAATTAAAAAATGTTTCACAGACTGATTTGAACATAAAGAAGTAAAAACTGTAAACCAACAAGTCGATGAAACTATATATCAAATCGCTTTAAATATTTATTTACATATATATGACTGGTGTAACAAATTACAATCCCCAACAAAATCCATAACTATCTTTAACTTTCTCCTACAATCTATTGGAATTTTAAGTTAAAATATTATTTTCCATAATCAAATATTTTTGTAAACAGAGCCTTAAAAGTTAATAATAACCACAATCAAAGCATTTTATTTATTTTTTTTTTTTCATTTTTTCATTACCGCTTAAATGCTAAACACCCCTTGGCATCCATGAAAGAATTAACAAATGCATTTTCACCTCAAACCTTTTACAAATTCAATTTAAATAGCTTAGGCTTACAATTCATTTGATGTCAACTGCCTGCCCAAGTCTATCAACACAGCTGCACTGCTCTAATAAATGAGCGCGCACCTGAGTCATTGCGTTGGGTAAATGGCGCTAAATACAAATATTGATATGATCGACGCTTACTTGTGTACAGCGAAAGCTGGCGAATATGCCCGTGTATGTGTGTGTGTGTGAAGGAATATGGCACACTTGCTATCGGATCACATGGTGGTGCTTAGAGGCGAAGGCGCAACTTCATCGCCAGCAGAACTGCTGCGTTGCCGAGTTGCCGCGTTCGTTATGTGGTTTATTAATAATTCATTAGGCGCTGATGTGAAGCCTTCAAAATCACCGATGCAAGCGACGATGTCAATGTCGGTAGGTCGATGGGTCGACGGGTCGATGGTTGGCTACACGAAAGTGTGTTAAAAAGTGGCACGGATATGTGTGCACTATTTTATTGCTATCGTTCTTGTTGTAGTTATAGGCAGATTCATGCGCTGGTGTGGTGAGCAAATGAACCACAGTTACAAGGGGCGTAAAACAAGCCAAACAAGCTTTCAACTTGGTCAACGGATCATAGGATGGATGGAGTGATGCATAGCTGACGAGCGTCTACTACCTTCGTATGCATACCCACACATACATATACACTTTCGAACATAGGGAGTGTGCACGCCAACATGCCAGCGCATGTATGTGTGTATATGCGTGCATATAAATGAGTTGGCAAGAGCGTGTGAGGATTTATGGCAACTCATTTTGAATCATGACGCTTGGCTGTTGTGCTACACTGCCACTACCTCAACCCATCCGCCCTATACTCAGCAGGCGGCACTCTAAGTGCTCCGCTTGGCTGTTCGTGTGCTCATATATGCAGATTCCAGCACAACTGCCGTACGTGTAGCTGTGTGCGTGTGATTTTTTCGAGTGAATGTGTGCGGATGATGAAATTTTTTATTGCTGGAAAAAATGTATGACTTTCTTTGGCGTTCGTGCACGCTGCTCGTCGCTCGCCGTGCCCCTGCAATTTGAGCATAAATTTATTTGTGTTATATCCTGGCCGAGGCGGCGTGTTTGGGATGATTTGATTTAAGCAAGTGGAAAATTGAATTTGAAAATTAGGTTACAGCGCAATTTACGCACACCGGTGCGGAAGCAGGGGTGTATGCGCGATTGTGGCTATTCTGGCGCTGAAGTCTAGGGTCAAGTATGTGTGTTTTGTTGCATTATGAATGAGTGTGTGTGTGTGCGTGAAGTTAAGTGAGCACAATAACACATTTCAAAAGCAGCGATTTGCATCAGTGTTAGGCTGATTAGTATGTGTGAGTGACAGCTGTGTTGCTTTTATGTGGCCATCAGTTTGTGGAAGCCCACTTTTATTTGTTTTGAACCTGAGCGGCAAATTAAAATATCATTATGCATGAAAATATGAACGCAGAAAACAATAATTAAATCTCTTGTTGTAATTACGTAATGATATTGGTAATAACACATTTACGATTTTCCACTTCCAGGGTCACCCGGGCGTACATGGCGGTAGTGGCCAAAAAGGCGAACCAGGCCAACCCGGTGTGCCGGGCATGGCTGGAGCGCCCGGTGCACCTGGTCTCAAAGGTGATCGTGGTCTGCCCGGTGAATTGGGTCCCATCGGACCACCCGGTCCACCAGGTGAAGTTATTTATGCAGACAATTCGTTGAATGGCACATCGAGCAGCGCGGCGGGCGGACAATGTCAGTGTCCGGCGGGTCCACCTGGACCGCCGGGTGCACGCGGCCCGCAGGGCTATGAGGGGCCACCCGGTTTGAACGGCGAGCCTGGTCCAGCTGGGTCGAACGGTTTGACCGGCCTGCCTGGCTCCAAAGGTGAGAAGGGCGAAAAAGGTGTGCGGGGCCTGAGCGGCCCGAAAGGCGATCGCGGACCCGAAGGACCGCCAGGGCAGGCCTTTTTCGCTGGCGGTTACGAAGGCATGGCTATGAACGGCACCAAGGGGGAGAAGGGAGAGAAGGGTATGCGCGGACGACGCGGCAAACCGGGCCAAGCTGGACCGATCGGACCGCCGGGCAAACCTGGTCCGATGGGCGATATTGGACACTCGGTGAGTTAAAATGAAAATACATCCATAAGCCTTATTATTTTCCCCAATCATTTAGGTTTTGAGAACGGTACTCCATTAAACATATTCGATTGAGCGCAAAGCTTTCGTATCAAAGTGGCACTACTTACTTCCTTTAGCTACCCTAGAAACCTCATCAATAAACACGCAAAAATGTTGCTCACCCGCCCTGTAGCACGTGGTGAATTTGCATTCAAACAACCAATAGGGTGCATAATATTACTTCGCTTTTCATATTTAACCAGATTGCTTTGAATATCCACAAAGTGCAGGGTGGTCTCTGCTTCTCTGCCACATTAAATCCAGGCAGTCGCAATTTTGAAAGCGAGAAGACGGCGGATGCCAGAACAATTGCAACCACACTTTTATACGCTAAAGCACTTTTATGCGAATCGGTGGCACAGTTATACACTACTCCAGTTTCAATTTCCTTTTGCAGCTGCTGCATTTATTTCTCTTCACATTTCGCTTTCGCTTTTGCGACGCCGTTTCGTTGTGACCTTACGCTGCGCATATCTTGCGCGAACTCTGCCAGTGTGAATCCGAAACCGTTTGTTCTGCTTTTGAGTGCTTTTGCAACTTTGTTGGAAGTTTCTTGCCAGCATTTGCATTCATTTGAGTCCAAATGGAACATTTTGCGGCAATTTGTATCGGAACTTGTAAACGGTTTATTCACTTTGTTGACACGTTTAAATTGTTGGCGATAAATTCGGCGAAGTAAGTGGGTCGCAAACACTCACCGGAATGCATATTAAAATAACTTACTTTCTATCATTTAATTTTTGATTATTTTGCGGAATTTAATTTTCAACTAAATTTGAGTGAATTTCTTGCTTTCAGGGTCGACCTGGACTACCCGGCCCCAAAGGTGATTCAGGTACCAAAGGACAGAAGGGTGAAACAGGCGGACGAGAAGGAGTAAGTATCTAAATCCCATATCTCCTTCTCATATAACTGCTCTTGGGTAGCCTCAAATATGCAGCATAATTTAATCGCCTGATCTTTAAAATCACCAGAATAAGAATCAAGGTCTTATACCTTCGACCTTAGTTTGTCTAAGAAAGTCGCTTGTGTTTTCTCACCTACTCTGAAAACATAGATTTGAAAAAGATAAATTTTTACAATTAACCTCATATCTCCGAAACCGTTTACCGAATCAACTTAAATTTCGGAGATTCTTCAGATATATACAATATGTACATTCGATATTTGCATATGTAAAAGCAAAAACTGCTTTTTTTAATTCGTAAATTGATATAATCCCTTAAGATCCACATTCGACTTTCACAAACAAACTTTTGAAGACAACTTCTAATATCTGATTCTACTAAGCGTAGTGAAGCTCTTAAAAGCTTAACTTTTACATACTATAATACTTTTTCAAACATACAAAGAAGCATACCTGCCAACAACAGCAACAAAATCAGCATTTTCCAAGCCAATGCAATCATCAACTACTTTGTGACTTAATTTATGCAATTAGGGTTAGCACTTAGAGCTGAAAAGTATGCATAAAATAAAAGCAAAAACAAAGGAAAATCCTCACCATCCATTTGTGTGAGCGAAACTTTAGCCGTGAACAAAATTTTGCAATATAAACAACCGCGCTGCAGGAGAAGGAAGCTACAAAGCTTCAAAAATGCCGAAGAGCCCAACAAGCGAGCGCAAACACCCACATAAACATAAGCAAAAAACAAAAACCAAAAGTGTGCGAGGGAAACAAACTTAATAAATGACTTTAGCGCTAATGTTGACCCCAATGAATGCAGCCAAACCCATTCCGCTTACATACTTACCTACAGTGCTTGCCTAAACTGCTGCGGATATCAGTCCGCCCCACTTAAAGCAAACCAACGAGCCCGCGAGTCGACGGTACATATTTTAGCGGCAAATAAAATGTTGCAGGCGGACCGCTGACAGCAGCGGCAGTTCATCGACGCATGGGTTTGGTGACATCAGCGCACATTTTGGATAGTTGCAGGTTCGCTCCCTACTTTAGCGGTGCTATGGAGCTTGTTGCAACAATATGTATATAAGTGTGGCGAATATGTTTGATAAAAGATTAGGAAACTAGTAAATAGTAGTGAAAATTAATCGACGAAATTCGGCCCATTTCTATAGACTACTGCGCGCATCATACAAGCTAATTTCAACGCTAACACAAGGGGTGCCGCTTCCAAGCACTACGGTGCAGAATTCATTGACCGACAAAAGCGTTGAGCGGCACTTAAGCCCAAATGAAAATAAAGAAATTGGCACTTTCAAATAGAATTCCTCCCAGCATCATAATATACATAGCTTATGTTTAATATAATAAGCTCCACAGGCAGACAGACAAAATTAGGTGAATAGGCATTCGTATGGAAATAATTGCGTCTGAAGTCTGTATGAGACAACCTATTTGTAGTGTGTTGTGTAATAATACGATCCGTACTTAAATAGTCATAGATTAATAATACTAAAATAATTCTAAATTCACGTTTATTCTTTTGATTATTGAGGCGCTAAAAATAATATTCTTTTTTATGGTTTGAAGTACTTAAAGACTGAAATGTGATAAAAATGTACGCCAGTTTCTTTAAAGAAACTTAAGAGAAGTGGCAAAAACCATTATTTGTTAGGAAATATGTATATTGCCCATTTATAACCAATCTAATGAGTTTGGTTAAAGCTTTTTTTAAGAAAAATGATATGCTATACTCATATATAAATGAAACTTTTTACCAAATCAATTAACCATTAATTAACATTCCCAATAGGCCAATATCCCACCCAAAATTACTACTATATTAGGTCGGGTGCGGGTTAAGAGGCTGGTCCTGGTTCCGTTGTATGAAACCTTCGCTATCAAAACAATTCTGACAAGGTAGAGTCCTTTTAAAACCATTTTAAATTCTCGTCTTAGAACATTTCGAACAATGAGATTATAGGTTAAGTCTTCCTCCAAACACTAGTCGTTTCTACATGTACCTAAAAGTACCTTCACTAGTCGTAGAGGAATGCTAAGGTTAATATTCTTAGTCATAATTCTGAAAGGAACAGTTTGGAGTTGCTTTTCTCTTTACTCAAATTAAATTTGATACACCGGATCGATCATCGAGGCAGTTCGAACCCCTATTCATAAAATTTTGCTGACCAAATGTTAAACTAAATGCATTTTTTCATACCTTAAATCTTCTAGAACTTTTAATAACCAAATTTAGTTCGAATGAGATTCTGAGTATTGTGTTCTGGCTTGTTGTTATCACATACCATTATTACATATTAATATTCGCGCGAGTACTGAAGCACCGTTCAAAATTAACCCGTGCAGTTGAGAAACAATGAATGCTTGCAAGCTTTGTTGTACCCTAAATGAAAAGGCAATTTTGGACGCAACCTGCAAGGCAGACAAATTCGGCAGAACTTCCGAACCTGCATTTGCTGCCTCACCTGCCTATTTCATTGTTTTTATCCCACCGAATGTCTGCGCACTTTGCGCTTTTAACTCTACCGACCCATTTTGAGCTATCTGCATCCACACTCATCTTGCACACAGCAGTGAGCTTGCGACAGCAATGAGCGGCATAATATTAATTAGAGCAGCTGAAGTAGTTTTCCACTTTGTGACGCAAACGCACCCCTTCAACGCGACCAAGCCACGACTGCACCTTTCTCGTTTTGCCATTCGCCGTGCGCCAAGTGCAATATTCTACCCTCTACAACCATCCCATAGAAGACGCTCGTAACGCGTGGCACTGCTCTGTGTCACTTTTGTGCATTTAAATATCTGAGTCAGCGACAAAATTGCTTCATCGCCCGCTTTTGTTCGGCAGCGCTGAGACCGAGCGCCACATCTATAAAGAGAAAAATGTTGTAATAAACTTGTTGTTCGAGTGTTTGTTATTGTTGCATTTGCTTTCCCGGTGTCGAAGCAATGGAAATGCAATTTCATGTATTAAACTATTCAACTCGTTTTAAGTCTTATACTCCTTTCCCCTGCTGCAGCTTCTAGCTCCTTAGTCTCCAGCATTTGATGTCCCACCTATTTTGTGACTTTTGCCGCTGCTTTTGGTTTTACTTTTAGCTTTGTTTTTATTTTTACTTTTCCTTTTTTTGTTGTCGCCTTTGTTGATCTGCACAAAACGGTGCATTTTAGAGATAGCATTCGCCAGGTATTCCAACTTCAGCTTAGTTACTTTTGTCTTATGTGTATTTAACAGCAGGTTGCCAAGTTTATTATTCATCAACTTAATGTTTGTATAAACTTGATTTAAGTGCTTGAAAGCAGGTCAGCAACCAAACTAAATGGCGCGCTGCTTTAATTGCATGTAGATATGTATGAGTGCACTTGTACGTGCATACTTGTCAATAAGCAACTTTCCACATTCTACTTAAAAGGGCTATAAAAGAGCGATGTGTGTTGTTGGTATACCATCATTCTATCTAGATTTTTACTACCTAGATGGCAGAATCAAAATGACAGAGTTGTTAAGAAAAGGGTATTAGGAAATAGTTTTGAAGCTCGAATAGACGAAATCGTATTATAAAAGTTTAATTATGATTTTCTTCAAGTCACCTCACCAGCAAAAACGACAATTTAAATTTCAATAAATGAATGAGATCTTAAATGTTGTCAATTATGTTTTTGAATTTTATGTCTTTGCGAAGAGTGTCAGGAAGTACTTCTGTATTCTGTCTGTACTGTTCACCACGTGTTAATTTCTTAAAAATAATTATTTCCTTTTTCTTCTTCTTCTAATAAACTGAAATCGCTTTCAGAACTAGATAGTTCTAACCGAAAGAAGTTGGTATTCGGAACAGTGAGTCTAATCGATAGGATAGGGGGTTAGTAACTAAATATAAGAAGGAGATGGGGATAGAGAGATAAGAGGTTGGCTTAAATAGTTTGGGTTGTGAATGCTAAAAATTTCTTTTAAAAAAATTAGCAAGTTATGAATTAAGCCGTCTATATTATTGATAAAAAATTGTTAAGTATGTTGAAAGGTCTTATGTCAATTCGAAAATTACTTCAAGAATTAAAAACAAAAATCCAAGTAGAAATTATTGAAATGAATATCATTAAAAAAAAAACCTTTTGTGCATAAAGAAATATAAAACATTTTTAGCTAGATTTTGATAATTCTATTAATAAAGCAGCTTTGCGCTTTCTTAGAAAATTCTTTGTATATTGTAGCGATACCTTGCAAATTATATGTGCCAAATTTCGCGTAGATACCCCGTCAAATATAAATTTTTATATATATTAGCTACATACTACAGTGTTTCGATACCGGTGGTTCCGATGAATAAGATAATACTTAGAAAGTATATTTTAGATCGATATCTCAAAAAAGTTCTTTCAAATGAAAGAAAACTTTCATTAACAACCTGATCACATTTGACCCGGACTGATTAAAAAACTGCATCTTCACACATTTTAATTTATTTAGCATATATTATCCGTAGTTATAAGCATTGGCTGGGTTGGTTCTCAGAGCGAATTTCGGTTTTTCGACTGGCTCATTTTTGAAGCGCCCTTTGCTAGATTTTTGATATGGTTCGACATCATATGTGTATCATATGTGATATGTTTGATGAATGTGGAGTCAGCACCCAACGTTGTCAAGCATCTTTTTCGACCACTATCTACTGTACGCAACTTTTCAATTTTAAGCATGATTCTCTGAGTCGTTGACGTGCTTCATACCTAAAACATTAACCAAAACCTGAGTTGATTCATACGGGAAGTTAACATCCTCTGCTATATCTCTGAAGCTAACAAAAACATTTTCAACCACTGCTTCTTTAACGTTTTTAATGTTGTCATTATCATCACAGATAAACGACTCACTTGAAACATTTTCGATGATTTCACGATCTTCGCTTTGTCCTACTCAAATACTTGCGTTCGTGATGAAGTACACTTACCAAACCATAACAGTGATTCCATTCGAAAAAAAAATTTCAACCAAATTTTGTTGTTAAATTTTTTTTTAGATAAAAATCGTTAGACAACCTTTTCATTTCGTAAAAAAATTGTTTCCAAAAACATTGATTGGCATAAAGAAATCAAACTTCTCGCGAACGTTTGTCGGTAAGTCCGAAAGCCAATGATATAAATATAGTATGTCTGCTTTGAGGTGACGTGAAGAGAAGAACCGACGTCCTCAAATGAAAGAAAACGTGCAGTTCAAAATAATTTTCGTTTTTGTTTTTTTTTTTTTGATTTTAGTTGCTTTTGGCTTCTACTTATGCAATTCTACTTTCTTTTAAAGCTTTTAAAACACTCAAGTGCAAATTCAAATGTATTTTAATAAATATTACATAAATCAAATATATTTTCCACTATAACAAGCTTTTTACGAGTACATAACTTTTCATTCGAGCTGCTAATGATTTTTATAAAGATTTATCTAACCTTATAATATATATATAATAAATACTGGCAAAAGCGATGTCTGAAAATATTTGACCAACAAAACTTGCATTTAAAAGGCGATAAATTTTAAAAATAAATACTAACAGCATTAAGAAAGCATAAAGTAGATGAGTTTGCTAACTAAAATAGAATATAATGAAAACGAAAACAACTACTACATATTAAAATAATATTAGGTTGACTTACTTGGCCATTTATTTCAATTACCCAACACTTAGTTGGCGAAATTCACAATTACTTAGCTGCTTGCAAGTGCTTGTGTTTGTGTGAAAGGAAGTGCAACACACAGCACACATTAATTGCAATAAACGCACACACACGCGCTTTTTATTTGTGCAAACACTGAGAATTGCGCAACGCGCAAATGCACTTAAATCAAACTACAATTCCCCGCTGGCCTCAAATGCCCACAAGCCAAAAGACGAGCACGACTCGTACATATGCATTTATGGCCCATGGACGCACTTAATAGCTCAGCGCAAAGCAGAAAAAACGACAGCTAAACAATAAAAACAAAAAAAAACAAAGCAATTGCAATACTCGGACAACAATAAAGCAAA
Organism: Bactrocera neohumeralis; assembly: GCF_024586455.1. Classification (NCBI taxonomy): domain Eukaryota; kingdom Metazoa; phylum Arthropoda; class Insecta; order Diptera; family Tephritidae; genus Bactrocera; species Bactrocera neohumeralis. Next base: position 2,858,589 of record NC_065923.1, read on the forward strand.
AATGCAACAAAAAAAGCAAGAAAGCGTCGCTAGGATGCTGCTCTGGCAGCTACGAGCGCTCGGCCAGCAAGCGATGCCGAGCGGCGGCAGTAAAACGCACAACTTCATCAAAGAATAATAACCGCAACGATTCGCTTGGCAATTCACAGGCAATTCGCAGCAAAGTTTCAAATTACTCAACAGTGGCAGCAGTGCGCCGTTACGTTGCCACAGCATACATTGTAAGCGGCCAGGGGGAGGGAGGCAGAGCGCCGAGCCTTTAACTAGTTGTCGCTCTCATTCTATTGTTCGGTTATTTACTTAATGCTGCCCGAGCGCTCGCACAAATTGCAACATTGTGAATAGGATGTGTTTATGTTCGCAGTGATGGCAATGATGATGGAATTCTTGGTGATAATAGCCAGTGTTGTACACGTTCTGTAGACAGCGCATACAACGGGACACTTTAGGCCACAGTAGTGGCAATAACTTGGCCCATTATTATTGTCAATTAGTTTGTAACAAACAATGTACATTTAAATGCAGGGCTTTATGGCGGCCCATAACTGTGTGTGTGTGTGTGGAGCCCTACGCAGATGCCGCTCACTTAAAAGCTTATGCGGCTGTTTGTATGTATGTGGCTGTGTTTTCTCTACATTTATGTATGTATGAGTACGCATATAACAGACTGCCGCCAAAACAGCGTCCAATAGCAACTGCAAGCGGAAGCAAGCGGAAGCAAGCTCTCCTTACGAGATAAATATGTTTGTGTGAATAAGCGAAAACAGCAAACAAACAATGTGGCAATAAACCTAGTGCAAACGACAGCAACATTGCGTCACTCCATAAAACAATCTTCATAAAAGTGCCATCATTATGCACAGATACACACACAGACACATTTTTGTGGCCAGCTAGGCAGTTATGCTGTAAGCAAACACACACATACATACATACATAAATATACAGTCGTATGTCTAGACACACGGATTTAGATAAGGCTAGAGCAGCAGACAAGCGTGCTTAACATAGCGAATTCAGTTGAGACCTCATTTATCTGACATAAAACTTGACATTACAGTCATGCCTGCTGCTAAGTGTGCACAATTTATTGCTTAATATGCACAATTAGTGTACAAAAGTGTATAAAATACATATAAAGATAGCTTAAATGTAACAGAAGAGTAACCATTTTTCATAATAACAGTTTTTTCGCCAACTATGATTACTTTTTGAATAAAAAAACCATTGTAAACTAATAATCAATTCTGCTTTAACTTTTTCGCTCCTCCCTCCACATAGCCCAAAGGCGATAAAGGTGATCGCGGTCAGGATGGACGTGACGGCCTGCCTGGACCACCCGGCTTGCCAGCAGCGGCCGGCGAGGGTGTGCAATACATACCGATGCCTGGCCCACCAGGACCACCAGGCGCGCCCGGTCAACCCGGCATGCCCGGTTTATCAATAACCGGTGCGAAAGGTGAGCCCGGCATGGATTCGCGCAGTTTCTACGGTGATGCGTCTTACTATGGACGACCGGGTATGTTATGATTTTCGCGTTTTCTATTTTATTTTATTTATTTCTTGTTTTAATTAAGATGTATTTTTAAAAAGTAAGTGTGAGTTGAAAATAGAAGAGTCAAAGCAAAGTAAAGTAAAACAGTAGTTTAACCAGCAAGTTGTGTGAAATTCGCTGTAAATATTATTTTCCTAATATATCCATATTTACAAATATACTTTTTTGACTAGGCTTATTTTGATTCAATTAAAATTTTTGAACATACTGCGTTTAATCCAATGCCACATTTGTTATTTATTGTTGTTGTACCTAACCATGTATATACTTAATAACTTACTTCTACCTTTAATCCCACAACTTTGCAAAAATAATGCCTTTTGCAAATAACTAACGCTCGGCATAACCAAAACCTCGACGCCTTATAGCCAGTGGACGCTCCTCTCTCGATGAAATCAAAGCTATGCGTGAACTACAAGACTTGAGAGATCGTCCAGACAGCACATCTGGTAAAATATTATTTTATTTATATCGTATGCTGTTCCAAAAAAGGACATTTTTGCATACTTTTGTTTTTCGCTTTTTTTCTAAGTAGGATATTTCAAATATTTTGAAATTTTATCGTTTATTAATTAATTAATTATAAAAATTTACATACTAGTCAAACAGCAAAACCGAAATTAGAAGTAAAGTGAAACTCTTTTTTTAAAGGAAATATATAGAATTGCTAAAAAGTAAAGTAAATCTTCAAAATATAAATCAACTCACAGTAGCGAAACACATTGTGTGACGTGGCGTATGAAAAGTTTGGTGAAAACTGTGATCTTTTGATGAGTTTTCCGATAAATATTTTCAGATCATTATTATTGAATACTCGCGATATAAATTACTTGCAATATTTTCGAAAAGAAAGTAGAAAATATGGAACAAATTTTTAATTAGCAGAATAAATTATATTGCTTTGAGTTTAAACTAGTAGTTTTCTAATGAATATGTAAATACTCAGTTTGATCGAAAAATAAATCAAATATGTATATGTAAAATTTTATTATCAATTTAATAACTCAAGTTTAGAGAGTTTTTTAGTTCCGAAGTTTTATCATTTCATATATAAGAGTAACAACAATGTAAAAATGATTAATAGGTTTTTATCTGAAATTATTTCACTCATAATTATCAAAAAGAAATGTAGCTCTTATTAAACTTCTAAATCTGAAGCGAAGCCGACAAAAATTTATATAGAAAATATTTATATCTGTATCTATATCTTTCCCATTTGTGTGCTTATTTATTCGGAAAGCACTTTAAAATGTGTTTACATAACTTTTTGAAACTAAATTGAAAATTTTGTTAGAAATTTTTGTGTAAAAATAATTTTTGCAACCGCAGTTATTCGGATTTTTGTGCTGAAAATAATCTCATATAATCTCTTTGCTCTCATATTACCAAGTTTTTAACAAACCTTCAATAAATAGTAAACTCACACATTAATATTGCCATCCATAACTCACAATTTTGAAAAGTAATGCATGTATATTAATTTGATCCAACCAATTATAATTACAACATTAAATACACATATCATCGCTTAAGTCCAATTTTATTTATACCTCATTTAAATATTTTCAATTTATATAAGTATTACATATGTCTGCATAAATATATATAATATACTTAGTATATATGTGCGAAATATTATACATATATGAAAGTACACATAACATATAGATAGAGATTGTAATTTTTACATATGAACTATTAATGTATTGGAAAAAAATTGAAAATTATTTTCAAACTTTAAACATATAACTTACTTCCAAATCTAATATTTGCTTTGAATAAATATAATTTATAACCAGTCTTCACGTTGACTTTTCTAAAATTTTGAATTGAAACGGTTTTTTTTATAATTTAAAGAACTTTTGAGTTCTCAAATTTGTTTCTGTATAACACAGTTCAGCCATTCGAATTTACAAAGAATTCAAAATCTTAAAATCGATCATAAAAAAGTTTTTGACGGTTCGTCAAGGTCTTTCTTTACAAACTAAAATAGTTCTATTCAGCGTTGTATTTAGAAATAATATTAGCGTAATAGGTATTGAACATTATTTCACAGAAGTTTTCTGTTAATAGAATCGCTTTATATTAAATAGCGGATACATTAAAGGTCGAGTATATTGCAAGGTAAAAAGTATTATCATTTCCAGAATCGTTTTTGCTCGAATTGAAACTATCGAGGAATCTGTTTAAGAATGCAAATCTTCAATTTTCGGTTTTCTATTAAACCTTATGTGAACAAACTTTTCGGTCGCAGCAACTCTTAAAATATCTTTATGGACAAGTAACCAAAATTCTTACATAGAAATTTACTAAAATGATTCACCATAATCCTCCTTGGCACTCATATGCGGAAAATCTCCATACCATTTTGTTCAGAACAGGTTATTGATGTTTGAACTCTTGAATAACAATACAACAATACAAAAAGATTAAGCGCATAAAAGTATGCAAGATATTCTACTGCATTCAATTACATTATAAATGCTCGAATACATTCGATTATCACACACCGTATTTAAAATATTACTAAATGTCATTCATACATCCCCCACAATATTTCAATAAATTGGCTTGGTATTAAGCCTGATCGAGTCGAGTATTTAATTGTAGACAATATTAAAATTTAATTGGTTTTCAAAAACCCCGATTGAACTCTGCGAAACACATTTAATTCAATTATGGCACATTAAAACAAACACCGAAATTTGCATAAAGGCCATTGTGCAAGTGGCTATAATATATGCAGAATCGGCTGTTGTACAAATATAAATATGAATGCACAAGCAACTTATGCTAATATGTGTATAACGGTAAATATGAAAAATATTCGCACACAATAACTACAGCTTTGCGGATTAAAATGCCGTTGTTAAGTGAAAACCCCCAGCAATTATTTGTGCATTGAACTTTCAATAGTATTACCAATGCGAGTACGACGACACAGTTTCAGCAGCATGCGATTGTATGCAACAAACAAACAAACAACAATAAAAAATGCGCACTTTTAACTGCAAGGAGAAGAGTAAAGAGTTAAAGCGGAAGTGAAATGTTTATAGGAAAAGGAAAAAATATTTTCTCCGAGTCTTTTTTCCGCAGCATGCGCAAGGAAATGCACAAAGTTTATTGATGATTGTTCGCTTTGATTAAATTTCGCCTTTCTTATTGCCCAACAACATTAGCAACATCATTATCAGCATCATCAACCATAATAATGTGGTGCTTGTTGCAGCGTCATCAGCGTTGTATACACTCAGTCATCGTGAAGTCATTACATTAATGAGTAAATTATATTTGCCGCATTCGCTTTCGCAGCGGAATTTCTTTGCAGGCTCCCACTCTTACCGCCACCAATCTCTGTCATGCCTTCGGTGTTGGTTTTTATGTCTCTTCTCTCTTGTTTTCTTCCGCATATTGCGTTCTTTCCACTTTTTGCTTAAAATATTGTTATTGTTGTTGCACATCCGCGCCGCTGCACGCTTACAATCACCACAACTATAACAACGAACAGCCACAGCCGATTGGCTGTAAAAGAACTGTTGGTTTATACTTTTGCCTTCCGTTTCTTCATTTGGAATCAAAAGTTATGCACAAATTAAATGCGTTGGCAATAAAGAAAGTTGCATACTCTTAAAATGACAAAAAAAATTTAGAACAGAAAGGAAAAATAATAGAAGGAATATTTAAATGTATGAGTATTTGTTTATTAAATTTGAAATATAAATATTTGTAGGCTAAAATTTCTCCCTCAAATATTCGTATGTAATGTGAAAAAAATCCTGCTATTTTTATTTGAGCTTTTCGTGCTAAAATTAACATGGGTCACTATTTTTAATTATCGCATTTTACATTTTTTGTTTCGAAGTCCCTTTATAAATGTGTGTATATTGGGGTTTCTTTATTTCTCAAGTTGATTTTTTTATTGCAAAGTCCTTCTGAAGACTCAGTTTTTACTTTAAAAGGAAAGAACCAATGTAAACAAGCTTTTTACTTTTAATTTATACCGTGTCTAAATCACTTTAATTTTCACATATATTTTATATGAGATCTTTTCGTCCCTTGCATTGAGGCTAGTATCTCAAAAGCAAATAGATCCCCAACTTAGGTATTTGTTGACAAAATTCCCCAGTCTACAAAAATTTCATCATTAGTTTTTAATACAAATATTGCTTTAAAAGTTATGCGTATTTAAAATTATGCTTCAAATATACTTTATTCATACCGTACACCATGTCGTATGAGCAACACACAATTTATGAGTAAAAACCAATTGTATGAATGCTCAGTTCGTTCGATTAAAACCATTAAGACCTTTTTGTAAAGCGGGAAATTTTATACGAAAATTTCATTTTCCCAAGGCCACATGTTTACTTGTTTAATGCAAAATATCAAACTATTCTCCGAAATATGCAAAAGAAAGGATATGTGAAAATAAATAGTTTTTCATACTGGATTCTTATTTTTTTTGTAATTACAGTTTCAAGGGACATTTGCATAAAAACACTTTTGACTTGAAAAATAACGGGCACCATAACGGGCCCACGACTATAAGTACTATAAGTTTACAAGTTGAAACTGCACTTATGGCAATCATTATTACAATTTTTATTTATCTTCGTAATTTTGTCTTCCTTAAATCTCTTTATGGTACTCAAAGTATTGCCAAATTATTAATTATATTATACTTGTATTATATTGTATAATATTTTCTTCATAAATGTTTGCATTGCTAAACATTTTTAGCATAGTTTATATTTTCTTAATTTATGTGTAATAACTTCATATTTTCATATTTTTTATAAATTTCTTCCAACTTGGCACGCTCAAAACATCTGCTGGTCCGAACAAATATACAGGCCCACCCGGTCCGCCCGGCCCACCAGGTCCACCCAGCCATTCGCGTCATGACGATGAAGAGACACCATACTTTTCAGCATCTTCCTGGAATATGCGCATCGTACCCGGTGCGGTGACGTTTTCGAATATTGATGAAATGACAAAGGTGAGGCTTATAAGAAAATAATTCAAATATGAATATATTTACAACGAATATTCACAAAAAATTGTGTATAATAATTTAAGAACGTATGTAGAAAAAATATATATCTGCAGTTTGACTTTCCAAAAAATATAAAATGTGGAATACCGTCAACTATATTTTTTCGATTTCAAAAAATCACACCACCGAAAGTACTTACTTTTAGTTTTAACTGTTAATCGTTGAACATTTGTATACTTTTCAAAGTAATCATAGAAATATATTATTCAATGCCCCGGAGTAATCATCTGTGGCAAATAAGAACTCATTTCTGTAAAAGCTCCAAGAAGCCATCCCTTTTACTTTTTGATTACGTAAATTCTGAAAGCTTGCCGCAAGCTCACATACAGCTTTATTAGTTCGTAAAAAATCATTCATTAGCGCAAAGTAGTTATTTTTTTCAACAATTTGTAGTAATTTTGGGGCGCCGCGCGTGTGTAATTAAAATATGCCTATGATTACAATTTATTTCCAAGCCTATTTGCGTGTTCATCATTTTGTCTGTGCGACAGATGTGCTTTCCCATGCCGCAAATGCGAAAAAGCCGCACACAATCATAAATACAAATGTTGCACATGGCGCTTTGTTTGCAAAAGAGTAAAACATTTTGTCTTTTTCTCCTGTTTTTTGCTTTAGAAATCAGCCATGAATCCGCCAGGCACACTGGCCTACATCACGGAGGAGGAAGCGCTGCTGGTGCGCGTCAACAAGGGTTGGCAATATATTGCGGTAAGTGTGCGTGTCGGCATGACATTGTTGCATTTCATATTTTCCCAATTTTTCGGCGCTTTTTTGCGTGCCACATAAACGGCGGTGGCGCTGTGAAAAGTTGTTGTCGGCGAAACGAAAAAAACAATATGTTGTACCAGAAAGTGCAGACAAAAACGGTAACGTGCAAATTTGTGCAAGTGTGTCAGCAAAGTAATGTGTGGCACAATTATACATTTATGCCACATCGGCGCCTATGATGCGCACTTTTTCTTTGTTTTTTTTTATTTTTTTTGTGAAGCGAGTTTTTTGAGTCATGATTTGTGAGGCACAGTTTTTGCTAATATGTTGCTTTTTTTTGTGCTCAATCACAGTTCTGTAGGAAACATCTGCTTCGATTATTATTATTTTATTTTTTTGCACTGTCACTCATTAATGAAGTGGTGCATGCAAATGCAAATTAAAACTACTCAAACATTGTGTGAAAAACTCTTTGTATATAATTTTTTATGTTATTACTTTTTTTCTGGTGAGATAAGGGCATACTATAGAAGAAATTAACAGCCAGTTGAAGTCATCTCAAATGTGCAACGCTTTGGTCATAAAATTATATGTTTCAACACGCAATTTTAAATCGAGTTTAAGGACTCGTATTTAACCCTGAAATTGTCTCTTTAAGGAGTTAAAGAAATCATTATTGACCACTTTCTATCTTTAGTATTCATATTTTTCATTCACTAATTACCACCAAAAGTATACTTTTCAGACAGTTTTAATAAAAGTTAAATTACTCAAAGCGAACTCTAATTTTTTTTAGATTTAGATTTTAGTGTGTTTTAAGTATTAATTAATTAATCACAATTTAATCAAATTACTGCAATTTAATTAAATTTACATATGTGTAATTCCTACCAGAAATCCCATATTTTATTAACTGAAACTGAACCGGAGATACGCAATAAAAATAAATTATGCAAAGAAAAGAAAACAGTAATACAAAACACCAGCTAACACCCTAGTACACATCACTCACATACCCAAACACACACTCTCGAAGCCAACGAAGTGTAGAGGAAATCACGACAATTTAAAGAAAACATATTAAATAAAAATTGCTCCCAGCGGCAACATTACTTTATTGACAATTCAGATGATTTTGACATGACAAGAACGACAAGCACAGGCAGCAATACCGTAATAACAAACCAAATCAAAAGCAACAAACAACGAACAACAAAAAACGCCGGGTAAAATGTGTACAAATAAAGAAGGCATTGAAATGACTGTAAAACTCTGTAAAATGGAAATTCGAAAAAAGGCACAGCACACACACACTTGAACATGTTTTAGGCTCGCTACACCCACTCGATAACCACTTATGAACACACAGCCGCACACACACACACGAAGTCATTCGAGAGTCTTCATGCAGCGCGCCAATCGAGCGAAATTGCTAGTAGCACACGCTTGTTGACTTGTTGTATCGATAAAATGAACAGCCATGCGATGCCACAGCCAGCGGCAGCTATAGCGGCAACAACAGCAATGATAACAACAAGCCAAAGATTGACGCCGGCATAACGGTTGCTGTGATTGCTTAAAGATTTTTATTTGCTTATCGACTGCACACTTGACGAAGTGAGCACCAGCGCCGCGCAGGCAACTCGAAGAGGCGCAGCGCCTAGCTTAAACAGCTTAGAACGCACTGTGCAGCAACAACACAAACACGAAATAAAAAGAAAAGGACCTTTTGCGCTTCACTCCATGTTTGGAGGAAATATAAATTGACAAACATTGTAGTTTGTTGGTGTGCAACATTTTCGGCAACAAACAAATTTGAATGTGCAAAGAAATGAAAAACGAAATGGCAGCAACAAAAAAAGGTAAACGAATAAAGTGCATGACTTAAAAGCGGCAACAAATTTCCCATTTTAGTATCTTTACATTCAATTTGCTCTACTCGAGAGTGAAAATAGGAAAAATCTGCAGCAATAGCCTTAATCCCAAATACGTTGCGTCCTTCACAGCTCGCATGCATGAGTGTGAGTGTGAATGTGTGTGGCTGTGTCGAAAAAGTTTATATTTTCAATCATCTCGCCTTTATCCTTGACGCGCAATCTCTGGCAAATCTCAGTAAACGGCCTTTTGACTCGTATTTGCTCGTTTCGGCTTAGCTTGACTATTGCTTATTGCATAGTAAAGTTGACATTTGTTACTTAAGTGTCAGTGTTGTTTGTGAGCGTCCTTGCACCCGGTAAATACCAATTCATACCAGTTTCACACTTTTTACTATTTTTTCTGTGTGTCAGCGCTGCTCCGCACGTTTTCAATAAGTTCACAAACAGTTATAATGCCAGCAACACTTTGTATACACACAAATGTCCATACATATTGTACTCATACACTCAAATCTATTGCATGGCACTTGAATGCAGAGCACTTGAGAGGTAGCTGAGAGTGAGTTTGCTACTAAGGATTCGCAACTTGTGCTACAATAAACTACAACTACAACTAAATAATCAATCAACTGCAATAAAATGGCGAAACCTTGCAGTTGTATAGCTAAGCAATAGAGCTTAGTAAAAGCGAATAGATTTGAGTGCAATCCGGCTATACCCTGTGCGAAAAAATATTTTAAATCCATTATGGTACTTAAACTTAAACTTAAACTTAAACTTAAACTTAAACTTAAACTTAAACTTAAACTTAAACTTAAACTTAAACTTAAACTTAAACTTAAACTTAAACTTAAACTTAAACTTAAACTTAAACTTAAACTTAAACTTAAACTTAAACTTAAACTTAAACTTAAACTTAAACTTAAACTTAAACTTAAACTTAAACTTAAACTTAAACTTAAACTTAAACTTAAACTTAAACTTAAACTTAAACTTAAACTTAAACTTAAACTAAAACTTAAACTTAAACTTAAACTTAAACTAAAACTTACATTTAAACTTACACTTAAACGTAAACTTAAACTAAAACTTACATTTAAACTTACACTTAAACTTAAACTTAAACTATTTACAGCAAACAAATCAGACCTTCGAAAGAAACTATACCAAAATGGTGGTTAAATTGCTGTGCGTAATTTTTCAAGTCAATAAGATCAAGAAACAACAGCTTTAATGTAGAAATGGATAAATATATAAATTCAAATAAAATAAAGTTAGTATAGTATAGTGAGATAAAAGAGATTTATTTTTGAGAACGTGTTCTTTAGATATTCCCTATTCTGGTTTGGCAGTAGGCTCTTTAATAATTGGACCTTGATTTCTTCAAACAGTCTTCTCCAAACTCAAAATCCACAGTATTTATTTGGTCAAGTATCAAAGTGATTCCGCAATTCTGACTACACTTCATTTCATTGTTCGCTAGCAACCTCATCCCTTTCATCCGGCTATCACTACGTGTGGGTAACATGTGCCACAAAATTGGTAGAAGCATCAACAACAGCAAAACAAATAACACATTCATACTTTTCCATTATTATTTGGCTGCTTTATGCTGACTTACTGAACGGCTGAGTGACATACTGGCTCAGTGCCTTGCAGACAGCTTGGCTAACTGACTAACGGCTTGAGCTGCTACAGCCCCGTCTCTGCTCCCGTCAAGTTATGTGAGTGACAACAACCCGCAAGTATCTGTGCATAAGAATCACAATGCGCTTTCATTTATTCCTATTGCTGTCCTTCTATTTCGATGCTACATGTTTTCCGCCTGCCATTCTTTCTTTCATTCGCTTTCTGCTCCGAGTGCGCTTCACTATACTGTTTCGCTTCGCTTGCGATTCCACATTCGATTTCCGGTTTGTTGATTTATCCAATCGTTGAGTCGTCAGCGTTTCACTTCAGTTGTGGTACAACGGCAACAACAACAGCTGTGCCACCAAAAGCAAACACATTTGTCTCAAGCTGCGCACCCTTTGCACTTGGCGTTGCCGCCGTACGAGTTTACTACGCATTTATTCAATGTGCTTTTGTATAGGTACACGTGTGTAATAGCTTTCAATAAGCTACTTGCTCCCACATTTCATACACTTTTCAGCCTCCCTACCTACAGTTCTAAGAACATTCATATGTTTTTTCTACTGTTGCTCTGCCAAGAGGCCCCTAAACCGAGACCTGTTTGCTTGATCTCCCTTAAGCTGTGCCAGAAAGTTCAAATTGTCTGCCGTGGTGAGCGTGTACGCTCGTGCGTGTCCTTGTTTTTCTTGTGGCTTGCTCGGTTTTTTCAGCGCTTGTGTCTATGTGCTGATGGCGGTGTATGGGTGTAAGCAATCTTACGCGCATATCAAGGAAGCTACGACGGAAATTATTTTTAACGCAGCAATTTTCCACTTCATTTGCCTCATATTTGTCAGATCTTCGGAGGCAATTGCTTCTCTTTAATTTTATCAATGGATTTCCATTCTTTCTTGCCAAATACGAACTCGTGTGCTTCGTGTATCAAGGATAAGTGAAAACCATTTCACTGTTCTTTGCATATTTTTTTGTTGGAAATCCACCAAGAATTTGGCACTTTCTTTTCTATCTATATTTCTTACTACATAATTCGTGCTAAGTAATATTAGTTCAATTAATTCTTTGATCTTCTCTTTTTGATACATTAAGCACAGAAGCATGGCATAAATAATTTAATTGATTGTATGTCTGTGATGTCTTTTGAAGTCGAGTCAGATGAGAAATTTTTAGTCAATTGAAATTCGATGGATTTTACAAATAATTATAACGTATTTAAAATGTATTCTTCTTTTCCAGTATCTATAAGCAAAATACTTTAGAATCAAAATTCACCTGGACAAAAAAAATTAAGCATTTTAATAGAAATCTTTAGAAATAGCCTAAGCCAGTTTCAGCATACCTACGCTCAATCCGTATTTTAGATTTGTCATATATTTGTTAAAAGCCTCGGTTGGAATGGCCTTCTATTATCCTTTTAGGAATATTCTATTAGCCCCCAATTTTTTTCTTAGAGTGATTTTTAGGGAAAAATGTGCTTGAGTTCTGAGCGAAACGAACCACTGAGTTAATCCAAAGGTTTCTAACTTACATTTTCTGTGTTATAAGCATTATGATTATTATTTGGTAGCAATAATAGCAAGCAAATCCATTCACTATGCACTTATTCGATTATAGAAAAGCTATAAAGTTTTAATGAGTTACGAAAGTATCTGTAAAATACTCAATTCCTTTCACAAACAAACGTTTCCTCTCTCTAACGCACACAAACGGAGCGTAAATTCCCTAATACCAATTTTATTAATGCAAAAATAGACGTCCGAGACCAGACTGCCAGCACCTTAAGGCGCTGTATTACGTGCCTGACCCTTTTTGCCAGCAACAACAACAGCAAACAGAGATTCATAGGTAGCTACATAATGAAAGTCTTAAAAAGTTATGAGTACCTTTTTATGACAATTTTGCGGTTAATCTTAATGGCTACCTAATGTGCAGGCGCAAAAACTGGCCTAAAAGCAAATAACAGTGTACTCACACACACACACGTATATGGCTGTGTAGACATGTGATATCTAAGAGCCAGCACGTGCTTAACCCATGGACATGCGGTAAACTAGCAAAGCCACAAATGTCATTTTAGCAAAATTTAAAGCAAGAAAATACATTCACATGGCCACACCTAGTACACGAGCCGCCCACTCCTCACCAACACAAAGCACTACAACAACTAAAACAATATTTAAAGAAAAATAGCAAACAGCCAGTCTATGTGTGTATGTATGTGTGTGTAATTATGCAAATGTGTAGCAACAAGAATTTCTTGGCTACTCAAATAAATTGGATGACAACTTGTAAAAATGGAAATTGCTCCTAGTTTTGTTGCTTCCCCTGTCCCACAACAATAATGTGCGTAGAATACACAAATATAATATAAATGCTTTTCTGAGACACGGAGCGCACAGGAAATTATTGAAAAACATTTTCGGCCTTAGGTTGTTAGTTAAATGCTTTGCTGCTCCACTCAATTGTAGCTACAACTGTGCCGAGCAAGTACGTGTGTGCGTGTGTGGGTGGGCAAATAAACAAAGAAATAAACAAGCAACTAGAAAAACAAGCAAACTTTCATTTCCGTGGCATTTGCTATGCAAAACACATTCGTTACTTAGGCCACGCCATTTACCTATTCAAGAGCATTGTCGAGACGGACTGCGGAGAGTCTGTGAATAATTTTCTCAAATGTCAAGTGAGTTTCTGAGAAAGCTTCAACATCCACTTAAAAAGAAAGCATAGCAACTATGAAAAGATTTGTATCGAAAGTGAAAAGTTAAAGTGTACTCACTTCAAAATCCCAGAATATACTCTAATATATGTACCTCTTTTATACACTGAACAGAGTATATTAAGTTTGCCAAGATCAGAAAAAAACATCGGAGGTCCCACAACATACATATGTACATAAAATATACGTAAATTGTAAGCGTTACGAGCTGAGTCAGTTAAATCATGTCTGTCTATGCAAACTAGTCCTTCAATTCTTGAGACATCGACTTGATCTCTGGCACATCCGTTCTTCTCCCCAAACGACTGCATATTTGTCCGAAACGCTGATATCGAGCCAATAGCTATAGCATATGGCTGCTAAACAGCCTGATCGATCAAAATCAAGTTCTTATGTGTAAAACTTTTTTATTTGATGAGATATCTTCACGAAATTTGGCATACATTTCTGTCAGAGGCATCTCTATTACTTTCGAACATATTTTCCGAACCGGAATACTACTTGTATAGCACATAGCTGTCATACAAAGAGAACGATCGGAATAAAGTGCTTGTTAGGAAAGATTTTAGGTTTGACGAGATATCTTCCTGAAATTTGGCGTGGGTTATTAAGTAAATGGTGCAATATTCGAAAAACGTTTAAAGTTTTAACATCTACCTGCAATTATACCCACTAGTCATAAGGAATTGCTTGACACAAAATTTTTCAATGAAAGTCCTGAAAGAAACAGTTTACAGTATGTCCCTCTTCTCTGAGGATGAATTTAATATATCGATTCGCTTATCGTGACAGTTCGGATATATGTTGTTAAAATCTTGTACACCAAATTTTTGAACTAAACACGCCTTCCCGCTACATATGTCACAATCTAAGCTCTCATTTCTCCAAATTTGATTTATCTGACTCTTTTTATTTTCAACATTAAAAGAAATATATTTCTTTCACTTAATAACCAAAATCCTGGAAGTTTATTCTAACGTAATTTCAAATCTTAGCTTATTAATTTTTGGTTTCTAAAGTTGAGCGGTTTCAGATCTCGAAGGTTAAAAAACTCACTTGATAGTCATGACTCCGCTGATTCCGCACGTATAAGGATACCCACACTTGACTGGTTGTATTATAAAATATATTAATACTGACTCACCTTATAGGAAGCCGCTGTAAACAACTCAAATATATTTAATATCCAAATATTGTATTATTATTATTAACCCTTGCAATTATAATGCACAAACACTCAACCGTCAGTCCATTTTTCGATAATGTCTATTTAGATTCATAAAAAATAAGCAGTGCTTATACTGTAAAGGGCAGTTTACAAAAAACTAATGTCCTGCCAAGGGCCATCAAAAAATGTCGCTAAAAATATAATTTTAATAACACCAAATTGGAAAATGCCATCCGGCAAAATTTGCATAACAAAAAGCCGACACAAAAAACCCAACGGAAAAATTCACGCCAACACAAAGCAAAGGCACAACCGAAACCAACAACAAACAAGCAAATATGCACAGAATTTTCACTCAAAAACCAAGTAAAAACAAAAATTGACAACGCAAATTTACACAGTGACAACCGGCAACCAGCAGCGAGTAGCGAGCGCCGCATGGCAGAGGCAGTGACAGTTTAACTGACGCTTCAACTTTTTCTAGGCTAAGTAGCCTAATTAGATGCACCGCACGAGTTAACGGGTTTGACTTGTTATTATTATTTTTTTTTGCCAACAACTCGTTTTGTATGACATCAACTGTACATTTTTTATGGTTTTCTTTAATTTTGCACTTTGCTTTGCTGTTTAATTTTGAATAGTAATTAAAACTTTTGTCATCATTTCAATGCAACCGAAAACTATAGCACACACATACAAATAATGCCACAGAATTTAACGGTTTATTTACAGCTACACCAAACTCCACACACCATACTAGCACTGGCAGTACATAGACTCGTTCCTTATATATTTGGGTGTGTATCCACAATAGATATGTAGACATCAAGCTGCTTTAGCAACTCAATAAAGCTCTTTTTGGCTATTTACCACGGCACTTCAACTGTTTTGCTGCCGAAAATTATGCTACACGTTTTGTAAATATTTGCACAAAGTTCTGCGAGTCCTTCATGCTTCCAAATGCTGTTTACTTAGTAGCATAGCCATAAAGTTTCCACGCACCACAGCACCACTTCTTGCTGCACAGCGCCGCCATTAGTGCCTGCGCGTGTGTGTGAGCGGCTACTAAGTGGGTGAGTGAGTGTGCGACTGAGCAGGTTGTGTGATGAAACCGCTCACCTTGCCAAAAGCTCAGGTTTCATTGGATGGTTTAAGGTTTCACCAAAATTCTGACGTTGTTTTTATGATTTCCATTGCCAAATTTTGTTTTGTGTACTTATGACTTCAAAACTTAGGCTAAAGTTATTCTGGGAAAGCCCGGTTAGATGCTTTGGCAGCAAGGAGGTAATTGAACACAAAATTTTTTAGGAGATTTGAAGAAAACGAAAGGCTAAATCCAAGTAATTTATAGAAGATTTAAAGAATAAGAAGAAGATATAGGGAGACGGCTCAATGTGGGCAATGTTTTCTAAGCATACGTAATTAATTGTAGTTTAAGTTGAAAAGAGTGGAACTGATTCCTGGGCATAAAACACCAAAGCTACACCGTTTATCATAATTAAGCAATTTTTCTTCAAAAAATACGTTACTACATCTTTTTCAGCAAAAGAATTCCTACTCTACGCAAATTTTCTTCATTAGAAACTTCTTTCGCTGCTGCAAGCTCAACTCCATGCAACTGTGAGACACAATTCGCATTAAAAACAGCAGACAAAAAGGGCTCAACAATGTAGGACGGCAACTTGTTGACTAGAAAAAAGCAAAAAAAAGTAATAAACTGACAAAAAATGAATTTTAAAGTGCTAAAGAGATGATGGACGAGCTTGAAGCTTTGTATACATGCAAGCATATGCGCACACATGCACAGCCATGTATATATGCATATTACGCAGATGCATGCAGCTGACCCAAATTGAGTTGTTGCCCAGTTGAGTGCATGCAGTTTCACCAGTTTCTCTTTAAACACTCACATACACACACACAAATCAATTTGCTCATATGTGTGCATAAATTTGCATGTCACACGGTCACATGGATCTTACCACCGCAATTAAGTACTTTCGCATACTGTTTGCTTAAAAAAGAAAGCAGCACAAAAAAGTCAAAAGAGCAGTGACCTCAATTTGTTGATGATGATGAGGATGATGCTGATGACTGCATTTACCGTAAAACCCATTCGCATTAAGTTGTTTTTCTCTTGATATTTAGCTCTAAGAGTGTGTTGACCAGCGCTTTTATATTGTTATCTATATACATTAGGGTGCTTCAAAATAAAATTTTAATTTTTTTTTCAACTCTTACCCCCACAAATGTTAGTGATTGACAAAATAAAAATCCAGGCGCTGTAGCTTAACTCTAAGGGATAGCTATTTTTTTTTAGGTTCCCATTCATTTAACATAGGAATTTTGATTTTTTCATTCAAACTAAAATTTCACCAATTAATTTACGTTTCTCAGAAATAACCATTATACATATATTCAGAAAGTTGGCTTTTCAAACTTTTAAAATTCCCGCAACAAAATTATTATTCTGAGAAACTTTTTTATTTTTATTGAAAAAATTCCAAATTTCAAATCACAACGTTTAATCGTCTATTTGAGATAATCAAGCTTTGTCGCAGAAATTTTTAAATTCGCTGAAATATAAAAATAATATGCATTTACAGAATTAAATATATTTTATAATCGACAATTCATTTTGCAAAATCTTCATATTAATGTATGATCTCCGAAAAAACTTATCTGGCAGTGAGGAAGATATTTCTGCTTAAATTTATATTTCAAATTCAAAATTCCAAAAAATATGATTCTGAATACTGGTAATGACCCAGGGACTACTCAAAATTTCAAATATAAGTACATACAGTAGCCGACAAAATGTCTTCAATGATTCAATAATGATGTTTACAATTATTATTTTTTAGGCTTGCTGAATGAAGACTTTTTTATTTGTACCTAGTGTATCTGTATATAAATAATTTTTATAAATACTCTCATCAAATTTTACAAAGAAATGAGAAAAGACCCGATGGTTACAGCCCGATTTATTCAGCGGAGGCTTCAGATTAATGTTTCTGAGCGAGCAATTCGGGGGAGAATCCTAAAAGATGGTTGATTCAGCCACTACAAGATCAAAAACTCTTTCATCAGCAAAAAGAACTTGAAAGAGCGATTGAAATTTGCCAAAAACTATTATCAAATGCCACCAAGTTTTCGTAGAAAGAAGCAAATTTAAATTTCAAGATAGGAAAGGCATAGAAAAAGCTTAGAGAAAGAGTCATTAGAGGATCCAAATAAGTGCATCCAAAGCACCTAAAGGACATGGACTCTAACCATATGAGTCGTGTTGTGAAGCAATGTAATGTATTTCTATCAAAATCGAAAGTGCTCCTACCATGGCCTGCCTAAAGCCATTAACATTTATTGCAAAAGGCTGATAAGTTCACTCGGAAGTTCGAAAACCTTTATATAATATGAGCGTTAAGGGAAGTATTTACCCGATTTAACTCATTCTTGACACACAGACAGAATATTATCAGGAAGGGATCTTTTCATTTCAGTTACATGTATATCTCTTACATTGACCTGATATTTTATGTCAAAGGTCAACTTAAGTACTGAGGTTAATATACTCGGTACCTAGGGACTTAAACACGTTTTGTTAGATGGTGGTACACCTTAAATACATTGCTATTTTATCATTTTATACCGTTACATTAATTTCTTCTTGACTTATACACTGAAAAGTGAAAAAAAATCATTTAAAATGTTTAACTTAAAATGGTGTCAAAGGGGAAGTAGGCGCGGTCGCAGATCGATTTCACCTATTTTCGCACTGTGATATAGGAATATGAGAAGAACGCAACGTACCAAATTTGCTTAAACTCGGACGGTCGAGTAATTTCTTTGATTTTTCGCACTTTCAGTAGTTTTTAATTGTACCGTTTTATAGGGGGTGGACCGGATTATCTTCCGATATGATCCACTTTTACAGTATCGATAGGGGTGCTAAAAGGATTTGCGGTGAGCGAACTTATTGTACCTTGAACGGTATAGGTGAAATGTTCAATAAAAATATTAGAGGCCGCGACCTCGCCCACTTTTTCCAAATTTTTAGCCCACAGATGCCATGGAACAGGTGTGTCATTCAGAGTCATTCAGATATATAAATTTTTACTCAAGTTACGAACAGACAGACAGTCAAGCGGATTTCAACTCGTTTCATCATTCCGATCATTTATACTTTTATAAAGATATATCTAACTCGATTAGTTTAACGTAAAATCGTGAAGTAAACAAAACTATTATACTCTGTGACAACATGCTGCTAGAGTATAAAATTATTATTAATCTTTCCAGCACTAACAGCAATCATTTTAGTTCCAAAACAAGCTGAAATATACTCAAAAAAATCCATGAAACAATATTGAGTTTGAAAAGCTATCCACCAGCCAGACTTTACATTAATTAAATTAAAATTTATTAACTTAACATAAACTGCGAGTAGCCAATGGCAATAAAAAATACCAACAAAAGCCATTTATGCTTGTTGCTTATATAACTTTTATTAGTTTCTCTGCCTGCCAGGCAATCAAGACGTGATTGTGCCGCCCCACGTTTCAGCGTCTAATACGCAATTGATGATACACCAAATTGAAGTATTATAATTTAAGTTGCCCACTTTAAAAAGTGCATGTTATCCAACTTAAACAAGTCATAGTGCAGGTGTATGTGTGTGCACTTATATAAGCTTTTGCAGAGCAGCACGATGGCGTATACGCAACATGTCATCCGGCTAATGGCTGGTAGTGATGATGTTGCCGGCTTTGTTACCCGAACAAGCAAACGCAGAGCGGCAAACGTGCGATTCCAAGTATATTTATGCTGCATACTTCACGTAATTGGGTCAAATTGTGAAGTTAGACAAGCGCCGAAGAAGAAAGCGTATAAGTACTAAGCCAAGCAGAGTGGCCGAAGCAGCAGCAACAGCAGCAACATTGTAGGCAAAAACAATGTGAAAGCGTCGAGAGAAGTACATGACGAAGATGGGAATGAGTGGAATCAATCAGGCACATGACTGCTTACTGCCTTGCCTTGGTGGCAGCGTAAATGGCATGTACTCAAGTTTTAAATTGAAATCGTTGTAAAGTGAAAAACAATATCGTAACGACGTAATGCGCGCGTAGGTTTATAGCTGCGTGCTACATAAAAGGAAAATGTTAAGGCGAGCTCGTAAAGAAAGCGTGGAAAAGGTGCTTTGAAAGAAACTAATAGAAATTTGTAATTGTAAAAGTGTTCCAAACCATGATTTCAAGTGCCTTTCTATTTGATATAGCAGTCCGACCTGAGCATTTTTTCGGAAATTATAGCGACGCTTTGGAAAGTATTCTCTTCAAAATTTCTCGAAGATACCTTGTAAAATTAAAAAGTATTCCTTACTCGGACTGCAGATTGATCGACCAGCGTGTACGGCAGCTACAGCCTATAGTCATCTGATAGCGGTTTCCACAAATGAGCAGCTTCTTGAGTATAAAAGGGCGTGTTCGAAATTTCAGACCGATATCTCAAAAACTGAATCGTAATGAAAAATGTTTTAACATACCTTTAGGCGCTAGTTTGCTAACAGCACATTTGTGCAAGTCTCAACCCAACTACAACTAAGCCCTATGTGGACATGCGCTTCTGGAACTTCAAAGGACTTGTAGTAATTCAAAAGCGAAAATAACATTTTTAATCCTCAGATATTTATAGTAATTATACTTTTGTGTGATACCAGAATACCATCATTGAAGCAGATATTTTATCTTTCAAAATTGCCACAAAAAGTTGTACTATTAAATTTCATTTCTTTTACAAGGACCAATGCCCAAAATATCATCAAAAACTAATTAATAACGGCAAAGCAAATAACGAAGTTCCCATGTAGTATAAAGAAAAACTTGGAGTTGAACGATTCAGCGCTACATTAGTAAATTACACTATTGATGTTGGTAAATATATACGAAAAATAGGGGTTAGAAAGTAATTATGTGCCACAAGTTCAACGCTAGCAACTACTAAAGACCCTTAAAAGGTTGTAAGCATAGGAACGCAAACACACCAAACACTTGGATAATATTGCTCGCTTGAAGACAACCATTAAATTTTAATTAATCATAAAGTTGCTACATATGGACATTCTTTAAGACGTGCACAAAGGAAATGGATTCCGAGCGCGGAAGTTCGCCACAAAACAAAAGATAGTAGAATGTTGCTTGCATGGTGTTAAGACCTTTTTCAGCTATACGCTATATGTTACTATATATGCACAGGTTTTTTCTGAACACATAACACACTTTATGCCCAGGTATCGGGTCGCACATTTTCTTCATTAACTGAAAATTATTTAAATAAATGCTTGTCATTCAGCGTGCGACAGGAGATGAGCACAGGTGATGCCGAACATCATTTGTTATCTGCGGGACGCCGCACACATATTCTTCTAAAAATAGACAAGCTTTTGTGAGATATTATGTGCATGTGTTGTGTTTACAGTTATTCTCAATCTCACAGTACCACCTGAAGTTTGACAGAGTTTTCTGCATGCTTGATAACGATTAAGCTGTCAAGACGATGAATGTGCGAGAATACTCGTGTGTCTGCATATGTATCTATATATACTATAAGAGGAGAATTAATGGCGTATATCCAAAAAATATTTTTATTTTTTTTAAATTGTAAATATAATATAATAAATATTGTAAACTTACTACGAAAATTTTTCGAAATTCTCGATGGAAATATGTCCTACCTTATATTCTTTAAATATTGTCGCAATTGGACATAATTCTTTGAAATTACTTCAGAACTCTTTTCAATAATAATGTATTAACAATAATAAAAATTTTTTAATAATTTTTTCTTTTCCTCAAACCTGAAGTTATTTGAAAACAGAAAGCGGTTAGTCCTGTAGCATTTAGTTTTGAACAGAAAAACCTTTTAATTGTTTTTGTTTTCACATCCTTTATTGCAAAATCCAAAAAAATTTAAATAAGCATTCCTTAACTAAAGCTGCCTTTTTTTTGAATAAATATGTCTGTACATTCAAGTACTTTATCATTTGCCACGTGACACTCCATCATATCTAAAACACAGCTACATATGTTGTAAAAATAAATTTCTAACTGAAATACATAAACGCTTTTTGAGCACATACAAATATATAAGCGTGAAGCATGAATATAAATAAACATTTACTTCGCTATCAAAAGTGATTCGCGCAAGCAAAAGGCTCAACTTAAACGGCAAAATTATTGCATACCTCAGTTCACACACACACATGTACGTATTTATGCTGAGCATGCAAGCGCTTGTGCGTCTGACGCCGCTAAACGTATAACAACAACGATTAATCATTTGAACAATTACAAGCGGGAACCAAAAGCAGTAGAACTCATGAACAAACATAATGCCAGAGCTGTGTCGCTGCCAACACAGTGTCTCATATGTGTGTTGGTCTCAAACTGCGCGTGTTGGTCCTAACCGCTGCTGCTGTCCAGCGATTGTGTTTGTAGTCATACATATGTATATATTCTATAATATATTTATTTTTATTTAGTTAAATACTAACTCAACAATTCACATTTAATTCAAATTGGCTGAATTGCATTTTAACCAACTTACAACCAAAAAGCACACATTCATGCTTAGGTTCCGTTTATTACTTTAGCATGGCAGCGTCACAGTAACCGCACAAAAATAACATCTAAAAGATAATGTATTTGCCTTTATCTGTTGCAGCTAAAATAAGCACTTTTCTCATAACAAAATTTATATCCTAAGCCACAAACGCAGAAGCTGCATTATTATTATTATTTTTAAGTTACACTGCTCAACAAATGCGAAAGAAAAATTCGCGACTGATGCACTAAGAGGTGTGCGGTGTATTTCAGTGGTCCTCATTACGAATATCAGCTCAAAAGTTGTCAATCAAGTGCAGCTATGTTTGTCATTTTGGTGAATGGCAATTAGGAAGCTGTTACTATCATTTTCGGTTTTAACAGCTCAAAATTAACAAGAAAATGCTTCTAATATCACAATTCAAACGTAATCGTAAAATAACAAAAAAAAATTATTTTTAGCTGTCTTTCCAATATTAATACGATATTACTTTAAATTTATAAAGCTTTCGGAAGAGACATAGACAGAGATAGACAGTGTACTTAAAAGGTCACAACTAGTGTGAAATCAGCATTACAGATTTTGTATAATTCAATTTCAGACCACCAATACTCTTAGCCGTGGAAGCAAATAACAGTCTCCTATTATAGAGCTTTCAGCCAGCTTATCAAAAGTTTTAGAACTCTAAGTTTTGTAAAAATCCATTTAAGGGGCTATACCAGTGTGACAAAAAAAAGTTTTTTATTTGCTTTTTCGATAGCTTATATTTCCATAAATATCCTGTGAAATCGGGAAGGTCGTATCTTGAATAGTGTTTGGATGGCAGCGTTCTAAAGAGCGACCGCTTGGAGGTGCACAAATATCTAAGTGAAACTTTAAACGCGTTTTTCTCGAAACGACATTTTTCAAAATTGCTGGCATCATAACTCAACGAGAAATTAACCGATCGACTTCAAATTAAAATTGAGTATTTCTGAATACATTTACTATAGAATGACTGACGATCTCTTGGTTGAAAATTTGGCATTAAAAAACGACAACTTTTTACCTAAAAAAACGATTTTTTTCAAAATTACGCCATTTTGTTAATTTTTGATATTTTTAAAAGATCGTAAGTCATTGTATAGGAAATATCTCTAAGTTTAATAAACTTAAAGTAGTTGGGGCACTTTTTTTTTGGCACCTCTGAAGACAGCCCATAAATCCGTTATTTTTCACATTGTTGTAAAAAAAAATTTAAATATACATAGCTTAAAATATACCTTATTACGTTCAAAGAAGTTCGAAATATTCAATCGCGTACTTTCTCTTAAAAAAATTCACGACAATCGCCTAATTTTTCATGCGTCACACTGGTATAGCCCCTTAATATTTTAAACAGGGTATATGAAGTTTTCCACGAAGTTTGTAACACCCAAAAAGAAAGGTAGGAGACCCTACAAAGTATGTATATAAATAATCAGTATGACGAGCTGTGTCAATTTAGACGTGTCTGTGTGTGTACAGGCGAACTAATCCCTCAGTTATTCAGATATCGATTTTTCACTCGTCAGGACCTTGTATAGAAAACTTTTCTATTTCACAAAATTTCTCGACGAAATTTGGCACAGATTATAAGCCAAAAATCAGTAAGTTTTTAATTGAAATTTGCGCGAAAACTTATTTGTCGAAGTTTTTTTTCCTTGATCCGTATGACGGTCAGCAACATATGTCACATAAAATAATTATTGATGTTTAGTATACGCTTGTCTTGCTGAGGTACGTAAAGTGCATTCGACGCTTTTTACGATGAGTGAAATTATTCAACAAAAAAGTTTCATTAAATATTGTGTGCGGAATCAAGTTTCTGGTGCCGAAATGTTCAGAATGTTGGAAAAGGTCTTCGCTGATAATTGTTTGGTGCGAGTAAGTGTTATTAACTGGTACAAATTATACAAAGAGGCAAAGAGTGTAGGAAACGCGCATCAACTGAAGATTAGCACGTCAATAAAGTAAAGGAATTGGTGCTTGAAAATCGATGATTAACAGTCAGAGATCTTAATGACATCGTTGGAATATCGCAAAGACTAGCTAAAACCAGTTTAAAATATCACTTAGGTCTAAGAAAAGTGAAAGCACGATTGGTTCCAAAAAACTGAATTTTTTTCGAAAAAAACAGCGTCGCATTAACATATATAAAACAATGCCTTCCGACTACCAAAACCATGAAATTGTTACTGGAGAAGAGTCTTGTATCCATGCCTGTGACTTGGAATTAGACGATCAATTGGCCGAATATCGAGGCAAAGATGAGCCAAGCCGAAAAAACACATCAAAGCAGGTCCAAAATTAAGATCATGTTGGCGGAGGGGGATATTAAATCTGAATGCAGGCAATTTCGGAAATTGACTTTAACAACTGTTTTCAGGATGGGAAAAAACTTGTTGCGGCCTAGGGAAATTAATTTTGTGGAACAAATAAATAATTTTAAAATTAGAACAAAGTCTTACTATTTTTTGCTCATAGTAGAAATATAGAGAAAAAGTAAAAAGGTTTTGTAATTTTCGTTAATGAAAAAATAAAATTTATTAAACATGTTATATTTTATAAAAAAAAAAACTTGAATTAATGGTTCTGGTAATACGCATTGCAAATAGGATTTCTTCTACTGGGTACATTGTGTGGATCTTGAATTGTTTTTCAAATTTCTGCGTAACGCGATTATGTACGACTGTATGCTATATATGTATAGATACTATATATATGTATATATGTTATCACACATGAGTTTGTTTGGCAAAAGCGACTGTTTTTGTTTCTGTTTATGTTTATATACTCGCAACGCATTTATTTGGCAAATATTTATCTCTCTCTCTCACACACACGTACTCTGACTCCCATATGTACTTGTGCGCTATGTTGTGCCTTCATTTTAGTACTGAATTATTAAAATCTATGCACAATTTAATCACAAATTTATGATTGCATATTTTGAAACGCGTGCCTGCCTCCGAACACACAGAATATCTATGAACATGTGCGCATTTGTGTAACCAAGCAAGCGAATAAACATTATTCAGCATTAGTCACGCGACGTGTGGCGCTCAAGCGCTTACACAAATTTAGCTGTGAAGCGCATTTACATATTTTATAAATCAATTTATTTATATTTATTTTTGCGAAATCATATCTTAACACTCCTTCTCTCTCTCTCTCTCTCTTTCTGTGTCTCTTGCAGCTTGGCACTTTGGTGCCCATTGCCACACCCGCCCCACCGACTACAGTAGCACCGCCAGTGCGCGTCGATATACAGTCATCGAATCTGCTCAATAATCTGCCGCCGCTATTAAATACGCCAACGGTAAGTAGATAGTGAAATGAAATAAGCTCTCAGCATAACACTTTTATAATGAGTACAGTATTAGTATATAACCACATATTTAAGTTTGAAGTGCTAATAGTTTTGTTGATAACATAAAATCTTATTTGTAAATCACACTTTGACACAGGCAAAGTACTCAAAGCATGAGCAGAGTTTGTGCTACACAACACACGATACTCTCATAAATTTTTTAATGCAAAGTGTTTATTATTTGGTTTTAAATATGAATTAAATGATAATTATACTGTGACTTAAATATAAAACTCCGACACACCACGCAACTGTACATAACCTCACTTACACATAAGTACCATATCCTCCAACTACTCCACCATGCTTGCCACTACACCGCCACATGGAAACTAATGCATTACACCGAAGTATTGAGCAATGATTACTTTCACTGTCAATTTTTTATATTTTTTTGCTTTAGAAATTTAATTTTATATAATTTATTTAATTTTTTATTTTATTTTTTTGCATTCTCATTGTTTGCATTCCCTGCGCTGAAATTTGATTCTGCTGCAAAGAGTTATCTGCCTTTCCATTGCATGCAACTTACTTCATTTGTTCTCTTACGCTTTTCCTTTCTTCCTCTTGCGAGCCTGTGCGAAATTTTTTTTCCTTTTCTTCTTTATTTTAATTTTTATTTTTTGCTTTTAAATGAAAATAAGTTTGCAGGCGAAACTAGAAGTTCCGGTTAAAATTCGCTAAGTCGATTAGAAAATTTCTCTTCTCTCTTTCACATTTTAGTTTAGTTTGTAAATATATGTTTAAACTTTTGCTATTATTGTTTTGAAAAGATATTTTGAAGAGCTTTATTATTTTATTTCTAATCATTTTCGCTTTGTTTCTCATTTTGATGTTTTTGTTGGTAAATTTTAAATAGCAGTTTTTTCTGAAACATATTTTTTAGGAAAAATGAATGCATCTTGGTTTGTCAATCTAACTTTTGCAGCTTAGTACTTGTATAACCATGAAAATTAAATTGGTAAAAGATTTCGGGAATGAAAATTTAGAATTTTTTATTTTTCGACCACTGAAATATTGGTTAGTGACTTAAATTCAGATCATTAGTGGAAAAAGAAAATAATGATATTTAGAGGAAATACTAGCCAGTGCTATAATTAAATTTGCAAAGCGCTAAATCTAGACACAAATGGTGGCTTAAATGGATGAGAGCTTTAACTTTGTTGAATCCGACGGCGTTACGTATACGCACTGTCAAAAAGATATACACTGTATCGGCTAAATAGGTAGAACTGTTCATAACGCATACATATCATATAAAAGTCAGTTTGGTAAATATTTAATCCGAAGGTTTTCATAATCCCCACTGCTGCTCAAAACAGACGAGAGAGCAATTACGAGACATTAAGATTAATTGGGTAATTGCTAAATATCTGAATAAATTTAAAATATCTACGTATTTAAAGCAAACCTTTCTGATTATCCTGAATTATTGATATTTACGATGATTTCAATCTTGTCCCAAAAACTTTTTAACGCAGCATCAACCACAAGCAAATGTGTTTAAATGAAGTCAGTGATATTTCTAAAGCAATAACTTGCATAGCTTCATCACAGCGCAAACATTTTTCTATTACACCTATTTTAAGATGGAAAATTGCTGCTCTGTCGGAAAAACATACATTTACCTATTAGCATGTCAAGGGTCATGCTACTAAATTACCCTTAAGTATGACAAAGGCAGTAAACTTTGACTGTGTGCTAATTAAATTTTCCAAATCCCATGCATACAAGCACACATACACACACATGCTTAAGCTGCGCCTTGTCCACACACAGGCATAATCAAATCCATACTAATTTATTTTAATAGGTCAAAAGGTTAAACCGCAAATGAGAGAATTGAATGGACGTAGCATAAAACGTAATGTGCCAACAATAAAAAAATCTGAGCGAAAAAAGGAAAACCTTTGGGAAAAAATCGAATTGAATATTGTCAACAGCGGTGCTGTGCACGAATGCATATTATGTGTGCAGTTGTGTGTGTGTATATGTGCATAGCATGGCGACATAAAGTGAATTCAGCTACAAGCCAAGCCCACTGGGCGAGTAAAGTGCACAAGCGACTGGTTTTTAGAATGAGGTGAAATGAAAAAATCCATTAAAATTGCCACTTAAACATTTCCGCTCGTCAAATCTCATAGCGCTAATGGCTTACATTGGTTATATACGATATCGGGTACTAAAGCAAGTGAAAATATTCATCTTGCTGTTTAAAAAAAGTAAATTTTAATTATAAGCAGTATATTGAAAAAAAAAAATTGTGTTGATGTTGTTTTTTTTATTTTTGGAATTCAAAAAAGTTTATGACATGTTACTTTCAATACTTAAAAAATAGCTATCGCGATTCTCTGCTGAATACCTTTGCACCTATTCACCGCTGACCTCAAGACCATTTCGAGAAAAGCTTTAGCAGTATCTGAATTATTAAATAAATAAATTCAAATAAAATATTGTCGGCCTTCTTACTGGAGAATTAAGCAATAACAACAAGTGTGTTATTGTTAGCGAACTGTCAAATTTTTTCTAGTTTTTTGTTTTTAATTTGAATGAAATTCATAGAAATGTCAGTGAAAATAAATGAATACAAATTTACTGAGTATTTTTTTTAAACAATTACTATGCTTGCATTTCGGAGCGTACACCCAGACACTCAAGGGGTCAAAATTATCCGAGCGTCTCACAAGAAAGATGCTGACGACGAAACTTATTCGAAAAAAGCAACAACGTGTTAGAAGTAAAACGAAAAGCGTATACACTAGAGTACTAGGTACACATACGGTCATAAATATAAACATATGTACATAGATATAGACTTTACATATGTATGTACCATAAGTAGATATATTATATCGCAGGGAAATCTACCCAATCTAGGTCACAGTTGGGAGTAAACGCTAAATCTCATAGGAGCGAAGGCAAAAACTGAGCAACAGACAACTGCTAGCTTTTCTCCATACGCACATACATGCAAACGCATTTGAGCTCATCTCAGTGAAGAGTTGAACTTCTCCCCATCTAAAAACATTGTTAAGTGGGTAAAAATGGTGTTGAAACCAAATTGAAACTTGTTTGCGCTCAATTTGAGTTCGGGTAATTTAATTGAATGCAAAATTTATTCACCTCTAATGTTTGGCTGGAGACAAAACAAACACACGCACCCGGTGGTATGCCCAAATATGTGCACGTGTATGTTGCTTATAAATCCAATCAAGCCACTTACATACCTATCGTCATTGTTTTACCTACACTGCTGTGCAAACACTTGCCACTCGTGTCTAACAAATCCATTATCCTTAACCGTAGCCTCACTTCTTAACCCAATCAAGCCATCAAACGTATTGAGCTTACTCTTTTCACTAGCTTGCACTGGTCGAGTTCTTTTTCGTGCGTGTTTTTTCTGGTGTCTATTTCTGCTTTTATGTCTATCCTTTCATTTCTTGTGAACACACATTAAAATTTTACGAGCATGAATACTGTTGGATTTCTCTCGCCGCTCACTCAAATACCTTTTTTTATTAACACAGGATCAACCGTTTTGAGGCTTGCTTTTTGACTAAAATTGAGAGTTGAGCTTGCTTATTTTATATTTAGTAATTCAAAGATGATATATACTCTTGTATACCAACTATGGATAGATGCATACTATGTTATTACCAGTATATATAAGGAAATAGAACCACTTCTTTCAGTCCTTTTCAAAAAACCGAAATTTTTCTTATAGAGACGATTTTTTTCAACTCCAATTCTTAAACCAATTTTTCAGTTTTAATTTTCTCTTTCTATTTTCAAATTTTACCGAAAAAAGCTGTAGCAAAATTAAAAAATAATACTAAGAGCTTTTAGCCTGCTGCAACCTTTCAGTTTTCCGATGAAATTTTCCTAATACCCGTGACAGACATGTAGTAACAATACCATAGTAAAGGTATCATGGTATTCTGTTTACTACGTTGGTGACACACATGGCAATGTAGTAAACTCAAATACTAGCTTTGTGTCATAGGCATTAAATATTTCAAAAAAATTGTAAACAGTAAATATGTTGTTGTGTGTAATGGATAAAATAAGTTCAATTATTTAAAATACTCTAAAGTTAATCTATTTTCATCGCAAAAAAGCGATTTGGTTAAAGTTTCTCTAAAATCCTCACATAAAATGAGGCATTTCCTACTTTTCCGGAAGAAAAGCCGTGAAGAATGTTTTGTTTTTCATTTCATTTTCATTCATTCATTTTTTAAGTCATTTTGACAGAATATTTCGAAGAGCTTTTGTGTAAAACCTTTTAGCAAAGTTTGTTACCTGCTTTTTATCTTTGTTTATACAAATACCACAATGAATAATCATAGTATTGTTACGAGCAAAATGCTTATTTTGCTTATACTTGGTGGCACACATATGGTATTTGTACCATATATGGTATTGTTACTACATGTCTGTCTCGGGTATAATGAGAATTTTCTGAATTTGGATTTTATTTGGTTACAAATTTAATTAGTAAATGTAGAGGTTTGTGAAATTCATTTACAATTTCAATGGAAATACTGCTAAATACATTTGTACACTATTATAGTATGCAACAAAACAACAACAGCAACAAAAACAAAGCCAAGCACATTTTAAACAAATCAGAAATAAATTCAAAACACGAAATTTAACTCAAAACTACGAAAACCTCACATTTTTCACAACACATTGACCTCGAGTCACATTATACAACATACAACACTTAGCGTAATTTGTAATGAAACACTATGAGTTTTAAAATGAGTTAATAACATAGAAAAAATTTTATATTAACAATATTCTCTGCTAAATCCCACGACAAACGCAGTTTACAACGGCGCCAGAGTATGAAACGGTAAATATGAACTACGTGAGCTGAATGCAATACATTAAAAAATATTTAAAAAGTTGAATTTGATAAACTTTGTTGTTTTTGAAGCAGTAGTAATTGCTGTTGTTGTTGCAATTGCTGCTTATTTTGCATGTTATTGAGGCGCTAGACAACATTTTAACACATACGTACTATTAAAATGCTTCAGTAAAACAATATTCAACAGCAGCATCTTGAAGCTCAAGCAAATAAATATCATGCACACTCACGCATACCAACAAATTATTATTTTTAACGCAAATCACATATGCGCAACACTTTCGATGTCGTAAATTAATGTGAATTTAGTACACAGCAGCTTGCATGCCAATAACTAACAATTTTTTCAGCCATTCTTCGTGCATATGAGAGACACCATGTCGTATGAGTAACATATAATTTTATTTGCCATATAGTTATCGCGCGTTGTCGTTACCGCTCTCACACACGCACACACACTGTCGTTGGTGGATGTTACCAACACCTACACACGCTAGTTGCCGTTAACTGCATACTTTTTAATGGAAATTCACGCAGACGCACACGCCTACACATACTGCACCTGCACGCCGGTTAAAAGGTCGAACTTTATGTCAATGGAATTTTTATTCTCATTGCATTCTCCGCTTTCGCTGCATCTGCTTTTATACGTTTCATGTAATGTCATTTTCCGTTGATTTTATTTAATTCCTGTTATGTCCTTTTTATGCATGTGTTACAGCCAATGGTTGCGATTTTTATGCTTTTTATTATGCGTTGTTTTTGTGGCGTTGTGCGCTTTCGCATTTTTTCGCAGGTGCAGTCGCTCCCATACACCTATGCATGTATATCTATCTATATGTGTATGTGTATGTATTTTGCGTATTCCACTTGGCGCTCTTTAGTTAAACGCTCGTGTCGATTGTCACTCAACGGTATTAAGCAATAAATGCTGTGCGAATCAAATTAAAATGATTTTTTTAGTGCATGCAAAATTTTGTTGCCGCTGGTGGAGCGGTGTTATCGGTGAAGCTGATGACATAAAAAGCTCTATTTATTTTAAATGATGCCACCGAGAGCGATTTAATAGCGCATAGTGTGATATATGGTGTTGAGGGATTTATGAGCCGATTTCGTTTCTCCTGAAGCTTTAAAAGTGTTGAAAAGATTATTGAGAAAAGAGATAAACATATAAAATCTTTATCACGATAGTAAAGATCGCTAAAATAACCGTTTGAGTAAACAAGACTTTGGAAGTACACAAAATTGTTAGATAATCTAATATATATTGCTCTGCAGATGAAGTTGACTTCGCAGCACGAATCGAATTTGAGGTTTTTATGGGAAAATAAATTGCATAAATATTGGGAAACAAATAAAAACGGCATATTTCAGGGTATTTTGAGTTTCTTTGGTAGCTATGGGCTATAGGGATACGATCTGAATAATTTCTTCGGATATTGACTCATATCCTTTGACAATAAGCCATGCCAAATTCCATTGTGATATCAACTGAAAAGCTTTGCAAACAAGCACTTTAATCCGATCATTCAGTTTGTATAGATGCTATATGCCATAGTAGTCCGATACCGACGTTACCAACGAATAAGCAGCTTATTTGGGGAGAAAATGACATGTGTAGAATTTCAGATTGATTGATTGAAAAAATTGAAGATTTAGTTTGTTGTCCCCTTCTGGTGTGTAACACACTTCGTGGAAACCCCTTTCACTATATAAAAATCGACAAAATGTGGCGTTTTAAAAAAGTCTAATCTTACACAAAAGATTGGTTGTTTTGACCTGCCAAATTTCGATTTTTCATCAGATCAAAAACTAGTAGATCATTGCACAAAGAACATGCATAATTTTATGGTGATCTGATTATTTGGATGCGATTGATCACTGCAGCATCGAAAAAGTTATTTCTAGAAAAAGCTAATTGAACTGAGTGATTATACTTAGAAGCCTTATGAAAAATTCATTTCAAGTTATAACATGATATTTTTAAGATAAAAAATATGTCAAAAATAAAAAACATAATTTTTTTTTGTAATTTTAAACTAGATGTGTCCCTTAAATTGTATAGTAATTTCTAATCGACCTTTGAATTATCAAATTCTAACACGTTTATGAATTAAGCAGTCGTAGTCTTCATAAAATTAACAATGCCTTCATATACGTTTACGAAAGCAAACGAGGAATGCGAAAAAGTCAAATCACGTCGCAATGACATTTGCACTTAAACGCTTGGAATATATTACCTACACAAACACATAAAAAGTGTAAGCGCCTTGGCTGAAATTTAAATTCGTTCAAAAGTGCGTGAACATCATCTATATGTCAAGTATACCGTTATTCTACACTTATAATAACGCATTATAGCAATACCCTTGTTTGCCAGCTCCTTTTTTATGCTGTTTGCCTCGCGCCAAGCAATTTTTACAATTTTCTTACGGATTTGCACATCCAAAGCGTAAATATGCGAATAAAACGATATTCTATGCGTGCGACTTGACGGTGTTACGTATACGCCGTGTAGGTTGCGATTTTAACTGTCATCGTAAATAAAATGCGTAGACATTTTAAGTTTATTTCTTTATGCGTTCACACATACATACAAGAGCATGTAATGGTGTGCTTGCGGTGGTACTGGGTGTATGTGTGTGTGTAGTACAGAGGCCGCGCTACAAGCTGCCATTATTTTTAGCGCCACTCAGAACAGATTCATTTTGTATTTCCCATTCCATTGCAATTCCAGCTATCGCCACTAAAAATAATATGTAAATCAAATATGTATAAGCTGTGTATTGCATGTCACTGTCGCAATTGCGTTACGTATTCACGCACGCGCTTTGACACCTAGCCTCTTGTTGTAATGTTTCGGACCGAAAACGAAAAAACTTGTGGAAAAATGAGAGTCATTCACTGACATAATTCACCACACGCATCGCGCACACACTTTGTGCATTTCAAAAGACTCGTAATGGAAGGTCATAACGTCAGAGTCAGTTCAGATTGTTTGGCAAACAGCATAATATATACTGAAACGCATATGCTTAAGCATATAAGTGGGATAGCTGTCTAGAGGTGCCAAGTCTGCAACATGAAAGCTAGTATCAAAATTTAGCAAAGTTGCAAGAAACTTAAAACCTTAAATCGTAAAAGTTTTACGCTACTTAAGCTCACTGAGAATTGGTAATTGGAATTTTTTGTAGCTAAATTTTATTTTTTATCTTCTGTTAATACTCACTTCGAATAAATGCCGGACTTTCGAAAATCCAGTCAGTGCAATATTTTCGATACCTGCATTTATTCGCACACATTTATTTCATTAAAATCCATTTGCAACTACGATCGCATATTTATTTCCGGTACTCAGCAGTTTTATTGTGCGCCAATCTGCCGTTAACAGCGAAAAAATTGACAATTTCAATCAAGATGGCATTTGACATATTTCACAATATTCATCGCATATAAATCAAATATTTCAGCTGTACGCTACCGCAGAGCAGCACACGCTCACACGCCGTTGCGTTATACTCACATACAAACAGTTATGCTTCTGCTTGCTCATAAATATGTATGTATGTAAAACCCACAAATAAATATTTACACAAGTGCCAATAGAGTTATTTGACCATTTGGCTATCTTGGCGCCACTCACACCCCAACAACTGGCATGCGAGCGTAGATGACGTCTACGCAACACATTCGGCATTTGTCTTCGAGCTATTTGGGCGTACGAAATAATCAGTTATTTTCGCAATAATATCGCGTTACAAGCTTACAAGCTTTTGCTGCTTGTCATGAGCATTTGTTATTTATTTGCTTCTTTCTTGTTTCATTTCCCCGCCGTTTGCTTGCAACAACATCTCCAGCAGCGCGCAACTGGCCACTTGCCGTTGGGACACCTGCAACTGCTATTTCTGACAGGCCCAGTTAGATTGATTAGTAGCCCTCGAGAGATGGCACGTTATTTATGTAGCAAGATAAAAATAATATTTGCACAAGTCTGCTGGATACAGCGCCACATATAGTTTCATAATTCAGCAGCTTACGGATTGACAAATCGCTTTCAATTATGTTTTACTATAAGCTCACATTCGTTGGAATGTATTATATTTGCGCGTTCGTGCATTGCAGTTACCCTTATGCTTGCAGCTATGCGTAATGATGCGAAAATTATGAGCATATTTATTTACATATTTGTTTGTACATTTAAATAATTCGTGTCACAAGCTGACAGCAAATTAAATGCGTAAACAAGATTTTAATTACAACAATTGCGCTTTTGATTGATTACATAAATGTGTAAATCAACCAAAGGCACATATGCGGGCGAGTGTGTGTCCATGTGCGTGTGAGAACTTAAGTGGTCAGTAGGGTAATCTGGCCTGTTTTTTGACATTTTTTTTTATAGAAATTTTTATTTTACAATAGAACTTTTTTCACATATCATGAGGTAGATCGTGGAGTGTATAAACAAATTTTTTCGGCATTTTTTGATGACATCTGTCGGAGAAATGGCTGGGTGAATGAGATGCGTTTTTTTACTGGCGGACACGATTTCTCATGTTTGGATCATCTGAAACACAAAAACCCAATTTATTCCTCAAAAGTCCGTGAATGGTTATCGTCCTTACTACAATCATGAAAAAATCTTGATAAGTAAAAAAGCAACTCACGTTTTTTTTTTAATTTTCCCCATGTTTTTTTACATAAATTTTGTCATAACATTGTCAATAAATTATAAAAAACAAAGGGACGATAGCCAGGCGTTTTGTGAACATTAAAAAAAATTAAGCAAATCAGTTGAGTAGTTCGACCGGAATCATGTCCGCTAGTTTAAAAAAGTATGTGTTTTGAGAAAAACGCGTTTCGAAACCTTCCAATGGTAAAGTGGGTTTCTACATTAATTCTAAGGGTATAAGGGAACAAAAAATGCAAAAATTTTTTTTTTTTTTGAAAAAAGATTACCCTACTGACCCCTTAAGGATATTTAAGGTTGCTGTAGAACATTTAAATGATTGTTGCTGCTCAATTCTTAAATTTATGCATTTAAATGTAAATTTTGCTATGCTTTTGTAGGAATTTATATTGGTTTTAATAAGAAATCAGCGGATAATAGTTTTACTTTACAAAAATCAAGCAAAAAAGTATGTTGATATAAAAATATTATTTAAGCCAAATATTCATGTTGGCTTTAATATGATATTAATTATCAAATAACATAGACGGTTAGACTAAGAATAATAGTAATGTTGCACCCTAAATACTCATTACTCTTCCATGTTTTGACTTGATCTATCAATATCATCTCAGTAGAAGTCCAAGCCAAAGAGAAGTGTACAACGAATTATAATTGATCTAAAGAAGATTCCATATTTCTAAAAATACTCATATTTCTTTAGTCCCAGTAAAAGAAAATATTGGGAATGGCCCCGATCTTGGTTTATATGTTTCAATCAAACTTTTTCGTTATATTTTTTTATATTGTAGACCGATTACCAATATCTTAACCTGCAGTAAAAGTAGTCATTCTGGTAAGAAATAATAATAATGGACGAAATGATTTCTTGAGTGCTGAAATCAAAGACAGAGTACGGGAATTACTTCCTTAAGGTGTTGTATCCACTGGTGAATTTCAGTAAACCCAATTTTCGGTGAGAAAGTTTCACAGAAACAGCAAAACCGGCTGACTTGGAATTTTTACACGTTCTTCATAGATATATATCGATAATGCTGGAAAGAATAAGATTTTTGATAATAATTTTGTCCTTTTAAATCATTTTGCAGTTTGATTTTTCACAGAAAATTACTTTCTCTTGGGGGAAACCGACATTTTTTTCCAAAAATTCAAATCTTGACCTGTGCTTCGATTATTATCTAAGTTCATATATCCAAAAGAATCGTAAATGCATTTTTATTTCATTTATTTAAAAAAAAATACCTCGCCACACAAAATTCGCAAAAAAGGCGTTTTTTTCTGGAAGCAGATATAACCATTTAAACTCAGCAGAAGACCTTTGGTGTAGCAAGTTGGAAATTCTGAGTATGCTTGGAGAAATGTTAAGTATAATAAAAAATGTTCGCAAATTTTTTCATTACTCCATAAACAATCATATCAGAAAAAGAAAGTAAATACACTGGCCACCGCTTGAGCCTATCTGAGTAGAACCGTAACAAGGGCACCATATTGAGTTCACACAAAAAGCGAGATCAAATTTATGAAAATTCGTTCAAAATCGACTATTCAAGTAGTTTTCGGTGAAAATAGTAAAACCCCACAATACACAAAATCGATCATTTTCTCCGTGAAGTGGCTGCATGTATACACTCAGCTATTTGTATAAGATCTTCTATATGAGACATTCGTTAGTTTATCACCTGCATTGCCAGCATTAAAAACTTTATGAAGAATAAGGCAGAAGTAACAATGAGTGACATGTCCAATGCAGCACCATCTGGTGACAAAATGTACCAAAATAACTTACTGTTTGCTCAAGTCTCAATCACCTTTTGATGTTTTCTTACACAGTAGTGCAAACAACGTTAAATTGCATGGCATTTTTGATTTCAATCGACATTCAGTTTTTTGTCGCCTGTGATTTTCTCTTTTTTTACTGTTTTAGGTGTTTAAATGTTGATTTTGGGTATACCAGTTAATCACTTAGCTACGGAAAGCTGTAAGTTAAGCCTTGACAAGATTTTTGTTGAATCGCTGTTAAAAATTATTACAGTATAAAGGGTTTATGCAAAAATATACACATAAAATCTTGAACCTGCTTCTGAAAAGACTAGATTTTTTTTCCAATGCTTGATAGAGTTCTGGAATTAAGCGTGCATAGATATTTTTAACGAATACACTCAAGTTATATATGAATTCATAAAATAAATTTATTTTGTTTTCAATAATTGTATTCTATTGAAAGAGAAATAGAAATCATTTAAGCCCAAGAGCAGAAAATATAACACAACTTTTATAGTGAAGGGTATTAGCAGTTAATGTATATATTATATTTTTTTTACTTATGCATACACTCATACATACACATATAGTTACTATTTGCATGCCTTTTCTTGGAAAATTCGATTACGTTTACACAAAGTGTCTTAAAAAACCAGAAAGGCTTTGCAAAGCACTACAAAGCATAAAGCTACTTAAAAACTGGATATTTTTCAAAGCACTATAGTTTCTACTTCTACTTACGCTAGGAAACATATTAATATTTTTAATGATTTCACATAAATCACATTGCTTAATAATACTATAAAATGCTTAAAATTTTACAGCAGAGCTTTTTTATAAATTTGCTTTAATTATAATTTTGCTTTATTTATAACTTTCTTTAATTTTTAAATTTGCTTGCTTTTTAGCTCTTTGGAAGCTTTATATTTCGCCATGGTTTCAATGTTTGGCTTTTCACATTTTAATCATAATTGTTGTTGCTTCAAATTGTTTAAATGTTGCACACTTTTTTGTTGTGGTTTTTGTTATATTTCCGAAAAATAAAAATTAAATGAAATTTGCTTATTTAAATGAAAGCTAACTACAATTATCTAATAATGGAATTCTTCTCTTTTCAAAATGAAACGAAACAACCGCAAATTCATTAAAAAATAATTAACAATCAATTTAAATGCTACGCTCTCGGGTGCTTCGGGTCGCTCTGCGGCGCATTTATTTATGTACATATTTAAATCGCAAAATAACAAAATCATAACCGCGCAAAAATCGACATTCCCCGCCGACCGCACAGTGGTATCCACGCATGGTGAGTTCTAAAAATTAATCCCACACCAAAAAAATTCCAAAACAAAAAACGAAGAACAGACCGACAACAATCAAAGCTCAGAGTGTACATATCATCATTTAACAACATTAATTGCATTTTATGATTTTTAGGTCACTTTTTTGCCAAACATATTTTTTATTCCATTTCACCATAGTTTTTTCCATTTTTTTTGTTCTGATTTGCATTCACACGAGTTTCGGATTAATTTAATTGCGTTTTGTTTTCATTTTCTGCGCGTTGGCATAGTTTTAATTGCTTGATAAATGAGCATAATTATGTGGAGCGCGGTTTCGCTTCACGCATTCGCCGTTTTCTAGCGGACAATTAACTGAGCAATTAACAATCACACATATTTATTTTTAATACTTTCGTTTTTTTGTATTTGAGATTTCATTTTATTGCTCGTGCAGTCTATATAAATTCAATTAAAAAATTATAAAGCAAATAGTGCATTGCCGCTCCACTACATGCCCACCCGTGGGTATACGCGTGTACGCCTGTGTGTGTGCGCGCAACTGTAAATATGCAAATGAACATGTCAACAGGCAGTTAAACATGCATAGTCACTTAGTCCACTCAACTATGCACACACATTATAAATGATGCACTGTTGGCTAAATAATTGAATGGCAAATGGCGCAAAAAATACAAGTAAAGCCAATGAATTGACCCGCGCTCAAATTGATGTTATGTAATTGCAAGCGCACGGCACTTGTGTGCTATTCAAGCGAATTCAGCAAACAAACACTCATTTGTACAGAAATATACAAATATTTTTATTAAATATAATTATTTACTTTGAACAGCTTCGCGTAGCGGCACTCAACGAGCCTTACGTCGGCGATCTGCAGGGCATACGCGGCGCTGACTTTGCCTGCTATCGTCAGGGGCGCCGCGCCGGCTTATTGGGCACCTTCAAAGCCTTCCTGTCATCCAGGTAAGCACATATATATTTACAGTTATTATGTCATATGCTCATATATTTAGTAGAAAAACACATCTAACGGTTAGTATGTATGTTCCTTTGCGCCAACGCTGCATTTTAATTGAATTAACGCGCAATTTATCCAGGAGAATTGCTAACATTGCATTGGCGAACCGCAAAATGGATTGAAATATTTTATGTGAAAATTTATTTGATTAGTTTACTAGTAAAATTTATTCGGCGTATTAAGCAAATATTGGTTTGCCTTTTTCTGATGCTACATGAGTAATTATGATGATTTAATTCTGAAATAATACGTGTGTTTGTGCATGGAACAACACATTTCGTAAATTATATAATGGAATATACCCTTTTTTACTAAGATTTTTAAGTGAACTTTGGTACTTAGGCAACTTACTTTTTGTTCAAATTACAACAAAGAACAATAATCGGGCATAAACAAAATTATTACATTAGACACAGAAGGTCCACAACAGATTAGATATTTTCAGTAAAATCTTAGAAAATGGTTGTAGAAACTCTGGATCGGCTGATGATAAATTTTTATCCCACTTTTCACAGCCAAAGAAGACTGCTTCTATGCCTGGCTCTAAAACTCCTGAAGAATTTTCCTGGCATTGTAAACTGGCAACGAACACAACCGGCCACAATGTCGAAGATTGTATGAAAATAAGAAAAAACGTCGTTTCATGTATCGTCGTTTCATGTATCGTTCAGCACTAACCTAAACAACTACAAAATTCGTGCTAATTTCTTTGAATTGGTAAAAGAGGGTAGCTACAGGGTCTTTGCTCACAAGTAAATTAGACGCCAGCATGAATACCGCAAACAATATCACCTTCAAATACAAAGTAAGATCACATTTGTCAACATGTGGTAATACGTAGGTTGCCTATCGTGTTTCGGAATTCTAGAACAAAACCAAATTTTAATAATCGAAAACCGCTTTATTGCTTTCCACAATGTTCTCCATTAAGATCTATACACTTTTGCATGCGTTTGAAGCAATTTTGGAAGCACTTTTGCCACTAAGATTGAAATATCTCCACAACATACGTTTTAAAAGCATCAACCGCCTCTTGAGGTGTCGAAAAACGTTGACCTTTTTTTTACGAAAGGGAATAAAAAGAAGTCATTCAGTACAGTCTGGATTGTATGGGCAATAACTCATCAAATCGATGGCTTGAATGTCCAAAAATGCAGTTGTTTCAGTCGATGTGTGAGAGCTAGCATTGACGTGGTGAAGAGTGATCCGTCTTCGGTGGTTGGTTTTCCTGATTACTTGAAAGACAACTGGCAAGTGTTCTACTGGAGTGCTTGCGGCATGTCCAGCTCAAAAAAATACGGGCAACCATTTCCTCCACTTGAAGCGATCTAAGAGCTCGATCTACGACCAGTATTTTTGCATTAACTATATTCAAAGTTTTATTTAGACCTTTTAAAGAAGTTTTCATGAAAGTACTCTCATGGATACCCTCGTCTATATGGACAAAAAACTAGGACAGTCGAATTTTTACAAGCCGCCCTTCGCTGGGAGCGAAGTTTTTATCAGCAAAATTTTTATTTTTAGACAATAACAGACAGTCGTCATCATTTTACGTAAGCCTCGGAGCTTCTGGCAAGCAACTATTGAGACAATGGACCACAATTTCTCTCCTGATGGTCTAAAGCTTGACGCCCATACAGCGAGATTCTTGTTGTACTCAACCTTATTTAAATGGTTCTAAACTGTTTTTGTGCAATATCATGATAATGGAGCGTGGACTTTGTTTGTGTACTTATACTGAATCAAATAATCATGAAACTGTTCAAACAACTTTTAGTACACATTTTTTTCTTTTTAAACTTATATATCGCACGAGATGCAAATTGCTACAGCCGGTTGTTAATACGTAGAATACTAGTTGCATCTTTCTCCATTTAAGATAAGACTAAAACAATTATAGGATACACATGCGATGTTTTAAGATTATAAAGATTTCTGTTAAAATGTTAAAGAATATTAAAGCCGTCCCTACAGAAAAGAGTAAGACAAAATTGAATATCATTTACCACCTGTGAAATTTATTACTATAGAACATTGTAATTCAAAGCGAAATCAACCAGCTTCGTCTAAACATATCGGTACATTATTGTAAGCATCTATTTCATTTATTTCTGAAACTTAGGATAATAAAAAGCCGCTGCTAATTCATAAAACATTTGCTGCCAAGTCAGAATGAAGTAATTCTCCTTAGCTGACAGGCTCACTGCCTATCAAAAATATTTTCATAACTTTAAAACTAATTAATACCCATAATACCTAAACAAGAGATTTAATGCCAACACATCGAGGACAACTCCAACATAAATCATAAATTTAATTTCAACACCGGAAGCACACATTTGCCCGTTATTCAAGCAAATTTAACTGCCACAACGATCAGCACGAGCGCAACGGAAACAAAAATACAAATTGACAATAACTTAGTAAACAAATAAACAAAAGGCAAAGCAAAATTCGAAAAAATAAGTTGAAAGAAGTGGCCAAAACAATTTACAAGTTGAGCAGTGTTTACAAGTACCCTCATTATTTTCAATTACAGCGCTTTCCACATCCGACTACGATTATGGCAGGAAGAAAGCGAAATGCACAAAAATACACCAGTGTATGTGTGTGTTTTTGCCTGCCATTGTAGCCATGTCTTACAATGCTTGAGATGTATAAAGAAGCAGTGCTATGGCCAGCAGCTAACAACCAGCAGCGCTGAGCCAACAGGTACGTCGGACGATGACTGGACCAAAAAGTGAATTTCATTGCACTGTTTACACTAATGAAGTGCATGAGTGTTAGTGTGTTAGACAATGTTAAACAAGCCGTGCCTTGTGGACTCTGACGTTGCCACAACACAAGTGATGCTTACTTTTACTTTTGCTTTTACTTTCTTTGCGTTGCTTTATATTTTGCTAGACTTCAGTGTGCTCCTTCCCAGACTCACCAGCAATAAGCAGCGCTGCTCTACCTCCCCTGCAACATTTACCCACTCACCTATATTTAAAATTAGCTGCGGCACTTGTACACTCGTGCTTGTAGCAGCTAGCAGCTCGGGTGGCACCGGCTATTCAAGCGTGCAGCTAAGCGGCCAAGGACAAGCATGACCTAGAGCGGCAGAAGAGCGCTACAAATAGAGCAAGTAGACGTCGCTGCCATGCGAACGCAAGCACTTTCATGTTTTGCTGCTACTCGATCTCATTTGCTCTTGCTACACCAGCAACTGACGGTTGTTGGCTACATAGTTACGTCTTGCACAGTACCGTCGCTCCTCAGCTCACCTCAACGCTGCAGCTTGTTAACTTGGTTTATTATAAATTTTAACCTAAATACTGAGCATACAACAACAAGTGCAAGCAAATTTCGCTACGCATTCCTCAACCAGCGACCGAGACACATTAAATGTACGACGCTGTGCTTATGATAATTTCTTAAAATTAAACGCTGTTGTTCCTGCCTCTGCCGCCCATTCGCCCATCCATTGTTGCCTTAGTCAAACGTCAGCAGTGCGCTGTTTTACATAATTTAGTGTAAATTCAACAAAGGCAGTCAGCAATAAATGCATACATGCGCTGAATATCCGTAAGGACCGCATTTACCTCTACAAACACACACACACAACAACTATTTTAAATATTTGGGTCAAGTTGAACAGTAAATGTTGCATACATTATGCAGTACCTTCCACAATTGCAGTGTCACAGCATACCGCACCGCTCCGAACGGTTGCCAGTTACTGGTGTTGGTACACCAGCGCGTATGCGCAACTACTGGCCGGATGCGTAGACAATTTAATGCGAGACTTGCGTGTATGAACACATACACTCTCAAGCGTAAGTTAATATATATTTATTAGAGTGGTTCATAAGGGAACTCCGATCTCATCGTTTTTTCAAATCTTCTTGAAGAAAATAAAGTTTATCATTTTTCCAGACGCCTTATACCGACACAATCCGATCCTT
The DNA here is from genome assembly GCF_024586455.1 of Bactrocera neohumeralis. Taxonomy (NCBI): domain Eukaryota; kingdom Metazoa; phylum Arthropoda; class Insecta; order Diptera; family Tephritidae; genus Bactrocera; species Bactrocera neohumeralis. The sequence continues at coordinate 2,901,875 of NC_065923.1, forward strand.
TTGCATATAATCAAAGTTGGCGTGGATAAAAAAGTAGTTAATTTCCTAGCTGAGGAACACCCTAATGCTTATACAAATCCGCCGTAGCACCTCCCATCACCTTCGTGTTTCAGTTTGTTGCACTCGCATATGTTTGCACCGAAGTCAGCACGCTCTCCTTCGGCTATGCTGACTCGCTACACCAGCTGCAACAGCTTGTCTTCAGACACACACTCAACAATAACTACATATTTAGCCTGCAGTTACAACACTGCATAACATGCTTGCACCTAGTTGCATATACATACCGTTGTATGCTATTCCGGCAGCTTCGGCTTCTACAACATGTTGTCTTCCGCTAACTACGTAACTTGTAGGGATACGCAACGGTTTGGCGCTTTCCTGTCACTCAGCGTATATCTCGACGCACTTGTCACTTGTCGCTGCAGCGTTTAGCGGCATTTCACACACACACACATATGGAAATAATAGATATGGGTTCATTTATTTAATGCACTTCGCAGTCGGTCTTCTCGCCGCTTCGTCTATCTTGACACTATCACCGCAAGCGCTCACACTCAGCCTCATTCACATGCGTGTGTGTGTGTGTGTAGTTGTTTCTTTAAGTGCCGCATGTTGGCTGTTGCATAAACTCACCTTTTAATTAGTCGCAAACACGTTACTGCCACTCGTCGAGTTGCCACCTGCGTTTGATGACAATCCTCTTTCAACTCGGCGCCACTACATTTGCAACGGCACTCGCTCATTTGACGCACATCTCCATAGCAGCGCACATCTTTGCCGGGGCGCTTAGCAGTTTGGCACAGCGTCGTCCCTGCAACAGCGACAACTCGACTTTAATCTTCTCTTTGGCACTTGAAAATAATTGCTGCAACTGCGCGTATCTCTTGTGATCTGGCATTTAATTAAAACAAACAAGTGTTTCGCTTATTTCGCAAATTGTGTGCTGTCAACTTCTCCTTGTTATTGTTTTTTTTGTTTTTTGTTGGTTTTTTTGGATGCGTGCAACATTTGCGCATCGATTTATACAAATCCAACTATTGAAACTATTATATTATAATAAATATACATTCAATAATATAGCAATTTTGTATTCAAACAGTATATTTTAGAAACTTCAACGATATACAAATAATCTGTTTAAATTCCCCGGCACCGTATACAAGTGAATCCATTGGTTGCATTAAATTCTTGTAAGGGAGCTATTGACAAGTGATGTCATCTCACTTACGAAACCACCAATATCATTTTATGGTGAATTAAACTGGCACCTGCGATGACACTTAATGCCATTTTACTTATACCTTCATAACTGCGAAGGTTGTACATCAACATCATTAACAGTAGAATCAAGCTACTTACATATTTAATTTGTCTGGATGCCTGGTTACAGCGAAATAACTATACAACCGATTAGCTTGCAAGAAAGGGCACCTTAACCTAAAAGCCATCTGCTTAGGATGGTGCCGATGTTCCTCTGTCCTCTTACGATCTGATGTCGCGTAAAGTCAGAAAACACTGATTGGGTTTCAAAATCCTTCTTTCTCAGAGTGGAATGTAATATAGCAATTTTAACATTACACCAAACAGACATCTCTAGCTAATCTGTCCCGTCTTTTCCTTTAGCTATGTTTATTCGTAGCCTCATGAATATCGGCCTGCTTACCTAACCTAATCAACCATCTTTAAAGTAACGTCTAATGTAAGCTTATCAGCTTGCAAAGCAAGATACTCTTCTCTCAGTAAGAACTCTCTGACGTCTCTGGGTTTAGTGACAGACGAGTTGGCCTCTCACGAGGTTGACGTACAAAACATAAGTACGTAGACCTCCCAAAGAGATAATTCTGAATAGGAGTAAATCGGACGAGACACAGTGAGTTTCTTGCCTACAGCAAAGTTAGTTTGACGTGATTCATTGCCCAAGGGATGTGTATTTGGTGAGACTTAAAATTTTACCGAATATAATTTATTGAAGTTTGTCGGGAAGAAATGATATAAGGTATACGCTTCTTATTTTGTAATACTAAAAAAGAGCCACCTAAGCTAATTGAAGTCGAAATCGATAACATAAGAAAATTTTTAATGAGTTAAGGCTGCTTTAGCGGTACATAAAAGCGTACTTCCATGTTTTCGAGCTTTAGGTCTTTGAGTCAAAAATAGCTTTGATAGTATGACCTGGTCTCCATTTTGAATATTTCTCTCGAAATATATAGTAAGCTAAGCTATCGTACCCCCTTTTCCTGCTAATAACGAATCCTTAATAGCATCCATTTCCATTTAAAAGAGGTAGAATTGTACGTTGGCATACAAAGCTTTGTTATATTTAGAGCAAAAAGCCAAAAGTATTTTGGGTCTATATATAGCACATCGGTGCGATTAGCCGCGTGACGTAACATGATTATTGCTCCGGTATTCCGATCATGCGTTGAAAAGTTACTGCTTTTCTGCGTCTTTTTCGGCCATTCCAAAATGTTCAAAAGTATTCGGATAATTTCAAGAGCAAAAAAATGGGGTGACATATGAATTGAAGCCAAAGAAGTTTGAATGACGATTTCGCATGTAAGAAGCGCTGCTTGAAAAGATGTCATTTTTGCAACTGACTGTGACTGGTGTTGAAAAATACATCATTACGACAAACTTAAGCTTCTAAAACCTGATGAATCATCATCAATATAAGACGAGGATTGCCGAATATACTATACAATATAATGGCAATAATTTTCCATCATGACAACACTTTGCGTTTCTTTTTTGTTGCAAAATAGTTTAAAATCTATTTAGAAAACAGCATCGTGGAAGTTTTTTCTGACCCGCTTAATAGCCTAGACATTGTCCCTTCCGATTACAATTTGTTCGGGTATCAGAACAGGCTACCAAAAACTGGCTTGAGTTATTCTCGGTTTTTCACGGAATCTAATTCTCAAATTAACAAAAATATAGTCATATTTGTATTACAGATGTGAGTTATCTTAGTTCAGATACCAATTTAGTATGTGTTCCTCTTCAATAAGATTTTGAAAAAAAAACGCACGAATATAGTTTCAGGCCCTTGGGTGTCATACCCACTTGAGTCAAAGTATGCCTTTCTAATTTCTTTTCTTTTTATAAAAGATAAAACCTTCAGGAACATATTTTTATAGGTATGCAAATAAAATGGCATTCCACATGTATTCCAAACGGTTATTAAAATTAAAAATATAAATATCCCACTAGAGCTAATTCTCATAAAATCGAAAAGGAACTGCCAATTAGATTAGAAGTTCTTAGGAATCTTTCGAATCTTCGAAAAGGCAGTTGAATTATTAAACATTTTCGCTCTTTGAAATGAAGGCGGAATTTTTCGAAGAAAGATAATCATTTGATCCCACATTTGGCATATAAATAATGTATGAGAGCGCAGATATTTAATTAATTCGAAAATTTCAAACAGTCCACGCACTTTTCCTTTCAAGTTGAGCGAAATTTATAAAGGAGCAGCCACGCGCACAAAATTTCTAACGGTCATAAACAATCAGCAAAAAGCAATCAAGCGCCAGCCGATGAATAAATTGCATTCTTCTATTTATTTATTCGATTTTTTCAAAAGCATTTTTTTGTTAGTTCCAACTAAACATGAATTACACGCTGGCATACAACTACACACAAACACTTCAAAGAGACATAAAAGTCTGTTATGGCAATTACAACTTAAGCTCGCACATAAAGCAGAAAGCAGACGTCGCAAGTAGTACTGAGTAGGTCAGGGCGGGCAACGGTTACACACAAGTCGGATTATGTGGCATCGTAAATCTTCTAAACATATGAACGAACGCAAGCGATCGGGCGATGCCAAAGCGGCAGCGAAAGCGAAAGCTGCTGCCACATTTGTGAACGAATGAATGCGGTTAAGTAATAGAAAGTGCGGAGGAGTGATAGGGCGGAAGAGCGACAGAGGACACGACCGTCGTTGGTTCAGTTCAAATGGTTTAAATGGCAATGAGAATGACAAAGGCAGTGGCATGCCAGCAAAGCTTTAAATTATGGCAAAACAATTTTCATAAACCACAAGCCGAGGTGAAAGGAAAAGTAAAAGTGAAAGAGGCGCAATGATGAAAGCCCAATAAATATTCGACCCACCCACACAAAGCAGGGTAAGTGAGGAGCGTGGTGTCAACAATCGACAAAAAAAGTACCGCCAAAATTAATGGCTCACCGGGACAGAGGCAAACTTTATTTTTGTGGCACTTGTATCAATGACAGCGTTGCGCGAGTGGCATGTGGCATGTAACAAGGCGTAAAGGAAAACACAAAGCACCGACACACAAACACAAAGCACTTGTGAGCATGACAGCTTGTAACGGCACAACAAAGTGGCACATCGTGGCGCAGAGAGAAAACAAAAGCCTTATCAACGTTTGATCAAATTAAAATAATTGCGCTTAAGCACCTGAAATTATGCTACAGTTTGTGTTGCTTTTGTTGCAGCTATTGTTTTCTTTATTCCCGCGCACATTTGAAGGGCACACACACACAAACTTACAAAGCGCTTTTCTGCTGGTGCTTATCACAATCGCACTGCGCACACACACACCGATAGCGCTTCCTGTGGGTTCTGCCGCTGCTCCGGCTGACGCTAACGCTAACAGTGGAGAAATTGAAGGCAAACAAGGAACGTGTAGCATATTTGAGGGCGGGCGTTAAACGTGAAAGCAGAAGCCACAATACAACAGCAACATCAGCACCAACAATATGTATCTGCCACTTATCTTAAATGTCATGGTGTTTGCCTGCTTTTGATTTTGATTTAAATGTAAAGAAATTGCGCCCACATATGTACGTACATAACATATGTGTATACATACATATGTATAACGGAATGAATTATTTGCTTTAAATTTCCAGCATAATACTTATGGAAACACGGCTTCAAAAATCACATTTTTCGCTTGTTTGGAGCCTTTTTAGCAGGGAACAAGCAATCGGCTCGAGTAATATTGAGAGAAAGTATTTGAGTCTGCAGTTTTTTCAACACTTTCGGTTTAAGGCAAGACTGCTTTGTCGATTAGGGACCTGCATATTGTCCAATCTATGTGATAAAATCGAGTTTAGAAACTTTTCGACGACTGAGATGATATCGAAATTTATGATTCCATTGTTGAATCAAAAGTACTGAAAAATTTTATAGATATTCCTTGATCCAACAAAACGACGTTGAATCATTTCGAATAGCCTAAAAAAGACAAAAGGTCAGTGTGCTAGAATTGAAAGGAATTAAGTGGCGAGTCGAAAACAACTAACGTGAAGTGCGAAGTTAAAAGAATTGAGGGTCTCCAATATATTGGTTCTTCTACTAAGTGCTCCTCAATGCAAAGATCTGTACCGGTTAGGCGATATTGAGAGTTATGATATCATCTTCTCCTCTAAAGTTCCACATAAGAATAATTTTCAAATTCTAAAAGTATGAAAAACCATCTCTTTTAAGAGGGTATTGTAATATGAAATAAAGGCAAGTGAATTTTTCATATTTTCAAATTTTAACTATTCTAGACTATGTTTTTCACAATTTCCATTATGTTCGGTGATATACTTGTAGATATTTTGCAACACCCGGCATCCAAACTAGTTCGGCCGGAACTGAAACTTGAAACAGTTTGCAGTTTTCTGCTGGACCGATTAACCTTAAATTTTTAGAAAGTCTTTTTTATAGACTGATGTATCTATGTCTGGACTAACCATACCCCAAATTTCAATTTTTACTCTTTAAACTCGAAGGCGTCAAAAACGGTGGTACAAAAATTTTTCTCTTTCGGTAGTTGCCATTTCGTGAATTTTTTTTACACTCTTCTGTAGTTCCAGAGATTCAAACATCTTTTCACATAGTTAGCCAAACTTCAAAAACTCAAAAAAACGTCATAAATTAAAAAACGTTAATATTCTGAATTTTAAAGCAAAGCAAAGTCAGAATTCATGAACGTTTCAAAGTGCAACTAATAATTTATATTACTACTATATGCTCTATTTTTACGCTTAGACATATTGTAGAAGTTTAAAACATTACTTTTTATCACAATTTGACGTAACCTTATTAAAAATAAGAATATTTACATAACTCACATATTTACATTGTTGTATCTTTTTTCTTTCGACGCAGAGTGCAAAATCTTGACTCGATTGTACGTGTCGCGGACCGCGATCTACCGGTAGTGAATACCAGAGGGGACGTCCTCTTCAACTCGTGGAAGGGCATCTTCAACGGCCAAGGTGGCTTCTTCTCGCAAGCGCCGCGCATATACAGTTTTAGCGGCAAAAATGTTCTAACGGAGCCGTTGTGGTGAGTAAACAACAACAACACAATACAGACACATCCACAAAGCCTATTTATTTATTTTTTCCATACTTTTTCATTACCTTCTTTTATATTTCCACTCACGTTGAATTGAAGTTGAGATTATTCGTTTGTCCCATCCGAGCTGCCAACAGCGGCGTCTGCGGCTTTGTGCTTGTTGGACGAAAAATCCACATAATTACATTATGTAAAGGCAAAGCGTGCTCGACGCGACTTCGTGTTGGGCGTCTACTTTTTGTGTGCAAGTCAGGTCAGCGACATTAATGGTGGCGGCGGCGGCGGCGGCATGTGCTCAGGTGGCAGATTGCCAGCTTAGCCATATGCTGTCGCTGGATTTAGTGGCATCATTCGACGTGCCTCGGCATAAACAAGCCGAGAATGAGAATGTCAGGATTTTCCATTAAAATAGGGTCTAGCATAGAATTATGCTTGCATTTACCATAGATATGGGTGCATATGTGCGTATATGTATATGTAGGTTATATAAGATATATTTGCACATTTATGGAAAAATAATAATGAAACGTTCAACGGTGCTGCTGTTGAAATGTATAGCTAATCAATTTTGAACGTTATTATAAATAAATATAAATCCTGATAGGAGTATTATTTAACTAAAAAATGCTTGAAGTTAAAAAATTTAACTAACGACCACGTAAATTTAGTTCATATTTAGTGTGAATAAAAAAATGCTATCCAAACATTTTACCCAGGGGTATTACATATTAGAAAATTGTTGGTGTTATATAATCAACAAATGGATGCGTTTGGACTCTCCACCAGATTTGGATAACACCATGTGCATGTGATTTTCGAAATCCAAAAGACGGGTTCAAAAATTTTGATAGTAAAAATTTTAAAAATTGTTCAATTCAACAAAGTTTACACACTTTTCGTAGAAATATTTTATTCGAAGTCAGCTTTGTGATATCGAACACAGATTCATGGCTTCGAAAACGAAAATGAAAAAAATTACTAAATGTTTTAAAAACAGTCCCACATCTAGTTTACTCCCTTACCAATTTCCGAAAATAATACAATATACTTACTTATATAATGAGGATAGAAGGACCCTGCGTTGTATGCTGGAGGATGCCATTGTGACTAAAATTAAGATTTCATGTATAAACGCCAGTAATAGAGACGAGCCTATTTGAGCGTATGGGTTACTCTTTTGATAGATTGGTGAAATAGGTTAGTTAAAATTTTCTATATTGTATATTCAATGTGGTTATTTTTCTATTGCTCATATAAAAATTCTCAAAAACTTTATATTTTCCGAACTATTTCATGGAGCCTGACGTTCGTTAGCTCTCGAAGCCCCTTTGACCCTGCCATTGAAGCTTTAACCGATCATTATACAATAATCCTCCATGTCATAGATCTTGCCAAATATCAATTACCGAAGTGGTAAAATCTGCTCAACTATTTTTGACTGTCTCGCTTTAAAAAGTTTAAGTTTAAATACATTGGATCTCATACCTCCAGCAATATTACTGAACTGAATGGATATTAATTGTCTAAGCCGATTTTTTATGGGTTTAAGAACGGACTTAGAGTCCGCTTAGCGCTTCTGTGCGACTATACTTCTGGCCTAGAGCCGCCCGCAGAAGATCTACAAACTACTTGACTTAGCAGTCGTAGGAGTTCTTACTACACATTGTTCAATAGGGCTAAAAATCTTGTCTTAACAAAGTTGTATAGAAAAAGATGAGGAAGAGGCAATCATGTCTTCGTCGCACCAGGTGACATTGCCGAAATTAATATTAGTCACTTCAAAGAATTTTTCATATGCTTAGAGCGCTTTGTTGCCTTACGAGGTATTTGTGATAAATTATAAAAGAGTTTTACGTACCACAACAGCGCAGGTGAGGTCCCTGTTAAAATCCACCTACTAACCTAACCTAACATAACTTAGTGGACCCCGAAAGCCTTACAGAAGTATTGTTAGAAAAGACTGGCAACAATCAAAATATTTGAGATACGCTCACATTTATTATTGTATATTAATATAAGTTCTCGCATATTCATATAAAAAACACAAGTGACAAACCTTCAAGCTTAGATGTTGAAATATCATGTAATTCTCAAAGGGTGCAGACTTCAGAGAAATTGCAATTGCGAACTGTATATATGTATGTACGTATATATGAAATGAAATGAAATGAAATATTGAACCACAATATAATAAAGACTTGAACTACTTTATGTGCAAAAAAACAAATTATTTATTTAATTGCTTCATATATTCAAAAATAATAAAGCAAGTTCATACTATACTATATATTACAACAAAAAGAACACTCAACTGCATACACACACATACACAGAAATAGAAAAAGAAATGTGTTTTTAGATTTTTCCTACACTTGACACAGTTACTTCAAACTCAGGCCAAAGAAAAAGTAATAACAAAATCACGAAAAGGAAATAAATAACACAATCTAACAATAACAACAAGTCAAATACGTAATTACAGCAACAGCATATGCAACAAATTGAAGTTAAGTGATTACAAAATGTAATTGTTTTGTACCTACAGCAGCAACCATCAAACCACAAAGTGACAAATTGTATTTACAGAGTATGCCGTTACCACACGCCATCACACGCCACCACATGTGTGTGTGTGTGCGAGAGTGAGCGAACACACACAAGTGCAAATTGTTATATTTAATGCAGGCGACAGAGTTAAGCTTATAAAATTTTGTGGTGTTAGATGTTGTTATTGTTGTTGGATAATGCCTGGCAACATTTAATCCCTGAGCGGCAAGCGCTTGCGCTCATTGATAAGCAAGCAAGTACAGCTACAGATGAATTGTGTGCGCGTGTGTGTGTGTGTATATGCATTTGTTGAGGCACGTTTAATGGATGCATATAATTGAAATACAAATTTAAAATGATTCTAAGACTTCTCTGAGGAAGCTTTATGCTGGCAGAACTGAGTTCGTGCTAAATAATATATTTTATGCGTGAGTGTGTACATGAACATATGTGGCTTTGCTATTGCATATAAATATATATTATATATAAATAGATGCATTGTCGTCGGTGCTCAAATAAATACTCGACTTACCAGCACAAACATGTCAAGGCTGGCACACACACTAATGCAAGTGCAGTTATTGTAACGGCAAGTGATGGAATTTCATAAATGCCGTGTCCAGGAATTGCATGCTGGATACAAATTGAAATTTACCACACTCCAAATAAATGATATTTGTGCCCACACACACTTGCTCCTTTGTTATACATACACACACGTATATGTGGCAGTATTATTAATTTATGAGCAGCATTTAGTAGTAGTATGTCGGTGAGTATGCACTTGTGGCATTGTCTGGAGTTCACATTGCGACATCGTCAGCTTGCGGAAATTTATATAAATTTTGCAATATTAGTAACTTGCACGAAGATGCTACAGCATCCATCATTTGCAGTTGCAAGTAATTTATCGTCGCAATGAGAACTATTTTAGTCGTTTAGCACAACTGAGCACTTAATAGTATTCCTATGATCTCGAAGATACTTACTTAAACAAATTTTCCTAAATGTTAAAAAACCAAACAAGAAATTAGTAATAGTCTCATCATTCTCATCGCATGCTCTGCATTCCGCCCAATCACCTCACCCAAATACCACAAAGTAACTCTGGAGCATACCTTGTGTGGCTATTGTTCCAAGACCTGAGACCTGAGATTTATGGTCCATTGCTTAAACAACCCTTGAAGGAGCTGAATGCTTAGGGAATTTTGTTTCCAACAGCCCGAGCCAGCTCATCTACCTTTTCAATTCTCTATTCTTATATACTACTTACCTACTGAAAGTCTAGTTATTGTCTGCTAGTATAACCTAACGCTGTGAGACTTAGTATTGGCACTATGGATAACATTTATTTATACACTTTTATGCTAAGAAAAATGCACCATGTTTTTTTTTTTGTTTTTGTTCTTTTATATTATTTGAAAGTACTTACGAGTATACGCCAGCAGTCGTCAGGCCATTGAAGAGGTCAAGGGCCAAGTTTAATATAAAATGCCTTAAATACTAAAAATACATTTTGCAGTTTTAAATGTTTATACATCGACAAAATGACACACCTTCTATATTAATATATTGATATTAAATATAAGCAAATATGTGCATTGAATTGGGAATCTGAATTAAGAATTTCTTATATCCTGCGAAAATAAAAAAAAATATTTCCAACTAAATTTTTATTATCTCGAAATTGCACAAATTTATTAAAATGCAATATTCCAATAAACAAACGAAGCAAATAACAAAAAAAAATGTCACTACTTTTTCATTCAAAGAACATAAAGTAATTACCACATTGTTCAAGTGTACACAGCCTTAGCAAGAGACCAGCGATGGACAAAGCGAAAGGACTAACGAAAAACGATGGAAATGACAGCAACTGCAAACTCAAAGATGTTACGAAAAATGTTTCGCATTTCATTTCTGCTAATGACCGTGGACGCTTACAATGAGAATAACGCACACAATGGCAGCAGCACACCATCTCCCCACCTCCACACTTACTCTGTCACTGCCTCTCTTACTGTCTCCGCCGCCGAATGCTGTGCAGACAAAGTAAATTCCAACTAAACGACTGGGAAGAAACTATAAATGACAGCAGAACTGAGACGGCCAAAGTGTAACAAGTCGCTACTTCGACTCTGTAGCTCTGATGCTCTGAAGCATGTGATGGTGACCTTTTACGAAAAGATTTCTGTGCAACTTTCGCAATACGAGTACTCGTACTAAATAGTGCCGTGTGCAAAGCATACCAGTTCGAGACTCGGCTACAAAGGTCAAATGTAGCAAGCACTGGATTGCGCTCTTCGTGTATACGAAAATGTTGACACAAAAAGTTTGTTCATTAATTACTTTCCAAATTAATTTTGACATTTTAAGTTGAGTTTCATCCTCGTTGCCATGGTCCGCACTCTCACTCGTATTTAAGCGCTATTATGTTGGAGTTATTCGGTTAAGAGAAGCGATATTGGACTGCTATGGCAGTCAATTTGGAAAATTGCACGGAAAAATATATTCAAAAAGCTTTGGCAAAGCGAAAGCAATTTTATTTTGTGAAAGAAAAATTTAGATAATATTTGTTATTAGTTTTCGTATGCATAGAAGCTTTTTGCAGTAGAAAGAATAATATTTTCATTTCTTGCCAACTTGCTTTACAAAAACAGAGAACTTCTTAAGCTTGTTTTTAACCAAACGTTACGCATGCATTTGTTCTCACATAAGACCCTCATTTTTCCTGGAATTCCACGCTCGCATATGCATAAAGAAACATTTCGTAACACGCATTAAAAGTGCTTGCAACTTACCCAACTTGTTTTATTATTCCGATAGTTGAAGTTTAATAACTGAAATTTATCGATCGAATTGTCTAACTCCGCTTAGTTGGGAACTAAAAAACTTCGCAGATGAATTCCCGTCATGTGGCTGACTTTTAGGTCATTCATTACTGTACTGTTATGTTTGTTGACACACAACTATATTTTAACTGTCACCTGTCCCAGTTTTCAATTTATTCTTAATCCCAACTGTCCACTGTGACGAGTCGAGCGACAAAGATACGAAATGTTGAGGCCTGAACTGTGCCGTTAACTTGTAGCTGGGAAAAGTGGAAAAAGTTAAAGGAGGTCAAAGAAGTTGACAGACGAACAGACAATTGTTAAGACACATGAGCAGTTGAGGTTAAAAATCAATAAAAATAAAAAAACAAGTAAGGAAGAGCTAAGTTCGGGTATAACCGAACATTTCACACGCTTGCAGCTTGCACGGATTAAGGGCAGGGAAGTACCTTAAAGTACATAAGGCTTGTTAGATATATGGTGTCTAGGGCGAGTTTTCGCCAGATTTTATTCATTCTTAGCACAAATGTGCACCGATATAAGCAAAACACGCTCTCTCAATCTTATGAAGATAACTCACATTGGCCGATATATGCGGTATAAAGTCAACCACAAGTTCAATATTAGGTATTTGGGGGCTCAGGGTAGTATTGACCCAATTCATTCCCATTTTGGCACACAGACATACTACTGAGAGGAAAGGATTCTTTCTTAATGTCAATTATATATCTCACGCATTGACCGATATTTTCAGTACAAAGTCAACTATAAGTACTGCGTCCACATATTCAGTACTTTGGGCCTTGAACAGTTTTAGTTCGATGTACACAAATTTCAGTCATAAGGTGCCACACGACAAAAGCAATACTCCCAATGTTTTAATCCGTTATATTAACTTCTTCTTGATTTGAACACAGGAAAGTGAAAGAACCAGGATAGTGTTATATGGAGAAGTAGGCGTGGCTGAATTCCGAATTCGCCCATTTTCACAGCGTAACAATTTGGTTGAAATCAGTCGGAAGGATCCCGAGATAGGTGATTTCACTTGAAAGTGGGCGGTGCCACGTCCACCGTCCAATTTTGACTTTGGCTTCATTAAAAGCCTCTCATATTATCTCTGGGTAAAGTTTGATGTGTCTGACGTATTTAGTCATTCATTTACCCTTTGCTACTGGCATTTTTTCATTTTCTCGGACTATGGAATTTTCGACAATAGCATATTCACATGCCATTAGATTTAACTCATGAACACAACAAGTCATATTTACATAATTAAATGCAAATAGCCAAAAAGCGTTTTTGGAAAACTCATTCACAGCACAAATTGAAAAGCCAAAATATTTGAGTTAACAAATTAATTCATGGAAGCTTTATCAAATATGGCAGTCTATTTCGGGCTTTTCACCCCTCAATTTCGTCCAAATGCATAAACTCACACTCACTCACACACACACTATGATAGAGATATGATATTTGCCAAGCATCTTGTCACATAAATTGGGTGTTGTTTTCCGTATTCTTCTTGAGAATCTCTTCATCTTTCCGGTTATTAAATTTTCATATGCAAATTTTGCGTGCGCATTGTTCGAAGCTCCTACACCACTACCACGCACCTGCAATCCGCTCAACACACTCACACTCAAATATTAGACTTTGCATAAAATCACACTCTTCCGCCGCCGCTGCTGCTGATTCCGTACCCATTTAATGTTCACGAATTCTATTTATGTGCAAACACATTCACTTGCATATAAATTCGCTCATCTGCATAGAGCACATACTTATATATATGTATATGTATATAGATGGGTATGAACAGAGATACCCAAAAATATCTGAAAATATAAATACTCAACTGAGTGTAAGTCTCCAACTTGAATTTTACTCAAAAACATACATACTCACAAATATTTTTACTTTAGTTGCGTTCTCACACAAGTTTTGTGTATGTGTGTGCGTATGTGTGCCCTCGTTGTATGTTGCGTGCACACTTGTTTATAATGGTTGTCATTTCAGTTAAATTACGCATGTTAAAGTTTATTTGAATTTCTTATTCACTTACATAAGTCGAACGCCTCAACTGCCACAAACAATTGTGCTGACTCCAATGGTCCCTTTTGCCTTTGAATAACCAGCCTTAATCTACAGCAACAACCAAAAGTGTCGACCAACTTGTTCCACTAGCTCTACATTTAACAAAAGTTTATTTTCCAAAAAGAAAAACTCTTTTACATAATTGAATAAATTTTTTACGACTCATGTCACACACAATGGTCACTGAGATAGGCGCATGAAGGATTGTAATCGCTTGAAGGAGACACCTCGGCGTATAAGTAACATGTGCGCCACCGTACAGACTGCTTTGTCTACCACATTTATAAACACATGCACATTGTTTCCACTAGCTCACACACACACACTCACACACTTAAATTATTGTTGATGTGCTCACACGCAATTATACATTTCCAAAAGTTGTACGCCTGTGCATATCCTTTTGGCTTTTTGTTTGTGTATTTTGCTTTCTTCTTCCGACCTTTGTTCCTATTTGTTGCCAAGTTAGTCTTTGTCAGCAAGATATTTGGTTATATTGCTCCTAAGAGAGCACTTTCTTAACTCATTTAACATGCAGTTAATTTTTTTGCTCAAATTTGGAATATTTTAATGTTTTAAATTAAAATTAGAGCCTATGCATTCTAAATTTTTTAATGAAAATTTTTGAGGTTCTTAGCATTTAGCACTTTTGTACCCTTAAAAGGGTATATTAAGTTTGCTACGATGTTCGTAACACCCCAAAGGAAACGTCAGAAACTTTATAAAGTATATGTAAGGGTGATTACCATGACGAACTAAGTCGATTTAGCCATATCTATCTGTCTGTATATATACTAGTACCTCAGTCTTTGAGATATGATATTTTGAACCCATCCTTTTCTCGCCAAGAAGCTGCTCATTCGGTGGAGCGGTCGATATCGGACCACTATAGCATACAGCTTTGTATGAACGATGGGAAACAAGTGCTTGTATGGAAATTTTCTTTCATTTGACGAAACATCTTTACGAAATTCTCCTAAATAGCCAGAAGTTACACAGAGCTAAATCTGACAAACATGGTGTTTGCGGCACTATATTGGTTGAAAATTTGGTGAACGTGGTGCAAAAACCAAGAGTTGTCGGCCCATATTTCCGTCCCCTTTTTACGAATAGCCTCGCGCAAACCACGCATAACACCTACATAGTATTTCTTGTTGGCAGTTTGGCCAATCGAAAGGAATTCCGAGTGCCCCACGCCTCGATCATCAAAGAAAACTCTCAACATAACCTTGATTTTTGATCTTATTTAGCGTGGTTTTTCAGCTTCGGGTCACCTTTGCCCCTATATTCAGCCAATTGATAGTCTGTTTCCAAGTCATAAGCATGGATCCATGACTCGTATCTAGTACCAATACGTTTCATGAAGTCGAAAATCATTGTTTTACAGATGTTAATCCGACGCTGTTTCTCGAAAAAATTTAGTTGTTTTGGAACTGATCATGCTTTCACTTTTCTAAGGCCCAAAAAATCTCTCAAAATCGTTTTTACTGATCCTTCCGATATTCCAACGAAGTCAGATCGCTGACTATTAATCATCGATTCTTAAGCACCAATTCCTTTATTATATTGACGTGTTGATCATCAGTTGATGTTGATGGCCGTCCTGGCCGTCTTTAAATAATTTGTACCAATCAAAGACACTTACTCGCCACAAACACTTATCACCGAAGGCCTTTTCTAACATTCTGGACGTTTTGGCACCAGAAATTTGATTCCGCACAAAAAATTTTATGAAAAATCGCCGAATGCACTTTATGTACTTTAGAAAGATATTTATTTTGATATGACATTTCGTACAGAAAGTCTGACTATACACACAATAAAATCATAAACGACCGATAGGCTTATAAGTCCAACGCAACAGTGTTTCAAAATCGGACCCATATTTCTTAGATGTTTTAGTAAAAGTTTGCTATATATACCTTTTCAATAAGTTGAACTTCGAAATTTGAAGTAAAATACCTATTGGGCTTTGGAGGCTAACTTCGAAAAACGGAGAAATTACTTTCTTTCGTTTGACTTAATCTCTCAATAAATGGTTTGGTCCAGTACCCAACCGATAATTGTACGGGGTTATTATATTTTAAATTATATAAGAGTACACTCTTCTTCGGTCTTAAAAAAGTCCAGCAAATGAAGAAAAATTTCTAAAATTTTTAAATTTTCCTTGGACTGTTGATCTTTACATAACCTCACTATTAACTTTCGCCAAAAAATAAATTATATTTTCAACTATTATACACTTGACAACGACTTTCTAGAAAAGTGGAAACGTCTGTCATAATTCTTCAAAATATCCTCCAAAACTCATCCATCTTTTTCCGCTTGAATGTGTTTATTCCTTTATTCAAAACACTTTTCTACGCTCCAAAACATGCATATTCACTCAAAAATACTTAAACACGGCTCATTACACTGAACTGTGGGAAAATCAACAGGGATCTTAGAGTGTTTAGAGTATCGACTGCTCAAGTCAGTCACACTTGTGTCACATATCACCCTCTCGACTTGAGGTTTATCCTTTTCCTCAGTCATAATCACCACAGCGCACTTCGGCCTCCCCGGCACGACATCTGGCAGCACAGATGCCACAGCCATTAAGGGCTTTCACACCAACTTACGAACGCAGCACTTTGTTCTGGTTGGTGTTGGTGTTGTTGTTGCTCGTTTGCGGCACATTCGTCGTAATGAACTGTGTAAACACGCTACACTTGATTTTTCTCAACATACTCAACTCGACTCAGCATACGAGCATTTTATGATTCTTTCCTTTTACCAGAGCATTTTTGTGCACCTTTTACGCCCCTACACACACATGCATGCATGCACATAGTGGTGTGTGTGTGTGTGAGTGGTTCGTGTGTGCGGCAGCTGCCTCTTGGGCACGTTTTCTTGTAAATGGCGGATTCTGCACTTGTGCGGGCACACCGAGCAGAGATAGAAGTATTTGTATGTGTGTGTGTGTGGCTTTGTTCTTCGCTGGTACGACTCCTTGTTTTTAGATATGCATGAATGCACGCTCTTTTGAGAATTCCGCTAAGCACCCATAAGCGTGTATCCTCGCTGACCTATAAATGCATCTGCTGTTGAAGGAGCGCACGAATGAGCGAGCGAGCGAACGAATGAATGAATGAATGGCTGTACGCTTCGTTGACTTGGCTTGTGTCTTCGCGAGCAAGCTCAGTGAAGCGCTTCCGCCTTGTTGCATCTAACTACTGCACATGTATGTGTGTACGTGTGCGGCTTCATTTAGCGTCTAGCGCTAACGTTTAACTATCATCGGCAGCAGACTCCTGCGCTCCTTTGCATCTGCTAGCGGTTTGAGAGACGAACTGTGATACTTACCGTGCCGCTGCGCTGCAAGTCCTTCTGCTGTGGGTGGTGCAATTCCTCGCGCTTTGCCGCCAAGGTGATGAGGCGCCGACATATCTCGCTCTTTATGAGACATTTCATATTTGTGGTGAAGTGACTTCAGATTTTTATTTTTCTCTATCAACATCTTAAACACATGATTTATGCTGTTCCAGCGATCTCGACGGGCTTATGTGTTTTAAATGATAATTTGCAAATATTTTTCTATGAAATGATAAATTTTGCTTACGGATACTTAAATGGTTTTCAATGATAAAACAACTCGTTTATTTCGAATTAATTTGATGATGAGATAAGATATACTTTATTTGGATTAGGTGGTATGTGAGTAAAAACAACAAAAACAATATCAATCTTCAAATCCAAAGTAGAAGGTTTGGTAAAACCGAACACATTATTTTTGCATGAAATTGAAGGTTGTCTTTTTCTTTGTTAGAATTAATCGATTTGGCTTAAAAATGCACCGTTTGCGCCGGCTCCCCGCAATCGACCACGAACTTTTTCGCTTGATGTTATCGTAAGTGAACCATTGCTGGGCAATCAAAAAGGTGTTTACATGATGACGGGAATCAGCTGGTACAGAATCAACGCTAAGCATTATTGCTTCACAAAATCGTATGAAAAGTTTCTTAGTTCGAAATCGTATCTACCTAATACCATATGGCGCTGTATATACGAGATATAGATTACAATATATAGTATGTTTCCATCTATTGGAAAAATAATAGATTCGACCTTAGAGGATCTGCCATGCTAACATATACTACATTATTTGGACTCAATGATCAGTTGAAAAGTAAAGTTATCTCCCGACGAACAAAATTACCACTTTATAAGGATATCATGTCGTCCATCTTCATATTATCATATGACTTCCTACAATTTAAGCTGAGATCCGATCTCAAAAAAACACGACTGCACAAAACAGAACCATGAGCTGTACGAACACGATGACTACGTCTAAATAATTCAGCAAACCTACACACACAGTGGCTGGGCTGGCAACAATTTTCTGTTATAATGGATGCAAACTCTTTAAAAACCAAAAATATTTAATGCGGTACCAATAGTGGAAACAAAGTGGATGATAAACCTTTCTTAATCGAAAATTACATAGTGTAGCCATTGTAAGTCAATGCTTGAGTGTATCTCGAAATCTCATTAATTCACCATAATCTGCAAGTGTTTACATACACACGTGTGTATGATTGTGTGTGTATGTATATCTTGAGCTCTTGAGCAATGCATTTCAGCCATAAATTCCACATAAAATCATTGTGGCCAAAATAGTTATAACTGCTTGCATCTCTTTGGAATATGCGACAATACTTGGGAACACAAGTGCACAAAAAGTTCTACAAAATCATTGAAATCATTACAAAAGCGGCGTAGAGACTAATTGAGAAATTTAGTTGTATTTGCATATAAGGCTTCATAAGAAATATAACTGTATATAAAAGGGTATTCCACTAGGACAGGCCGCTAATTACAGATAAGACTTAATAAGCTATAAGATTTAGCAGCAGTTTGAATTGCCTTCATTATTAAAATTTTTTTTGCAATTTCTACAACGATCGTCCTCTACAGACACCCTTTACAACTTGACTGTCTAGTAAGTAACTGAGTATTAGTGCTCGTAGCGTATAGACAAGCACTAATTATATATATGCGTACGTATTTTCAATTACAAGACGCAATGTTATCAAAATATCTTAATGACCTGGGCGACACTGGCCTCAGCTTGCGTGAGCCCAACCAGCAATATGAGCAAAAACGCACACATTCTTGCGCTCACAAGCACTAAGGCACATTCTACGAAAAGCACTGGCAGAGTCAAAGGTCACATGCTTTGTCAGTCACATGGCTTGTTTACGGAACTTGTAGATATTTAAATATTACGAAGTCCCAGAATAATTTATATAGATACTATTGAGGTGTACTACCGTACCACAAAAGGAAGAGATATCCTTTACCATTTGCATGCAGTTGGCTGTGTTAATAATCTCATTGAACTCTAAAGCTCTAGAATGCATACACACAAACAAACACATATCTTTAAACCTCCTATTAGACCTTCATACTAGCTTAAATGCTGGTGGCTTAATATACATTCAGGTTCCATTAAGTATCACCTACATACAAACATATATGCACAGTTATCTCCGTAAAAGCCATAAACATATTATTAATATATGATGCAGGCGACATCGGTTCATATTTACATACATATGTGGCATTCAACATTTTGCATTATTTATTAGAGACGAAAATGTACAGTTACAAACTGCCTTATATGTGGATACAAAGCGAATGAATGAGTGTGTAGATATGTATGTCTTTATGAGTGTACATACGAGTATACATGTGTGCATGAGCTCGAGTAAATTCATTAAAGTAATATCTTGATGTCCGAGTAACCAAGTGGTGAGGCAAACATACTCATTTTGTCAATTTGCCCCAACTTGAGCTTATCAGTCACTCTAAATACAAGCAAACAGAATAGTTGCCAGCCTGAGAGTATGTTAGCATCGAAATTACATAATTGATTAATTTAACATTTCAACGCTTAATATGACTAAAGGAAAAGAAGTATACATATGTACATACATCTTTTGATCAATATTTGTTTGAGCCTGAAAAGAGAAAAAACTAAAAATGGTTGAGAAAAATGTAAAATTGCTTAATTTGTTTAAAAATAGAATAAATATATTTTTTGTGTGTTTGGAGCCAATTTATGAATGAAATTACAAGAGTTTTTACAGTTTAAAAAAGTAAAAATCCATAAAATTTAGTTATTAAAGTATACTTTTGGGCATCAATATAATGCTATCTGATCAAATTTGACTCGGACTAGTCCATTTAAACTGCCATCGCAATCTAAATAGTTAAAAGAAAATTTCTAAATTTATGCTACCTTCTTTATGTCCGTGTGAACATTGATCACCATATGTCTATTATAGGCCAACGCGAAAGCTTGATAAATGGTAGAAAATGGAAAAAGTAGGTTAAAACCCATTGGAAAGGGAGGATAAACAAATTTTTACCTCAAATAGAAGGTTAGAGAAAAGTTAATTTTGTTTTTAAGGGCGAAAAATATTTTTCTCGATTTCCTGCAAATTTAAATAGTCCTTTGAAAAGAAGTCTTGCCTTATGATTGTAGGTAATAAAGAGATCTGTGTGTTACACATTTTTCATATAACCTCAAAATTTATTTGAACAAGAAAAATCGTTAACTTCGTTTGCACCTTCACAAAATATTCCTTGCAGTTTTCCGATCTGAAAAATGTCTTCTGAGATTGCTCCATTGCCTCAAACAATAATCTATACCAACTTTCATTCTGGTATTTTCTCAAACTAAAAAGTTTTCCATAACAAGCACTTGATTTTGGTCGTTCAGTGTGTATGGCAGCTATATGTTATAGTGGTCCGTTATCAAGTTCGGACAAATGAGCAGCTTCTTGGAGAGAAAAGGGCGGGGGCAAAATTTCAGATCCATGTCTAACTAACTGAGGACATAGTTCGCGTATATACGGACTCAGCTCGCATACTGATCATTTATAGTTGTATATACATATATACATACAATATACATATAAAAGGGTCTTCCAATAATTAAATTTTTATTTCCCGTGAACTTCTCCACGACGGTGTTAAGGTTGCAGGTTAGTGAGTAGCCGGATATCAGGTGAGCTTCGAACGCTCCGAAAACTCATCTTTCAGATTTCGAGATTCTGACTTATTCCAATTGAAATCTACTTGCTCCTGAACCATCTTTCTTTTAGGGGACTGTGGTCACAACGCGTCAGCTCTCACTTATTTAGGCATTCAGGGAAATTATTTGGATATAAATCATTCGACTTAGTAGATTTATTATGGATTCTGGACGTCCCAATGATGTCTGAAAGTTTACTTTAATATCAGCAATTTTTTGGAATCGCAAAAAACATGGTTTTTATAAACATAAGTTCATATGAAACAATAGGACTCCCAATTGGCTATGGGTCATAAACAGATAAACAGAACAGAAAATTGGAAATATAATCAAAACGTACACCAAGTCTTTACACCTTCCATTTAACCCCGCTCTTCAAACAAAACTGTCTGCAATATAACCTCTATTTAACCACACTTTTATATTAAATTATATTCGGACACATATATAAATTTACAGAGTTAATATTATTGTCAAGTAAAGGCCAATTTATTTTCAATTTCACCAAAGTGTAATTTTACTAATATGTATATGTGCAAGTGGGCACACATCCCAGTTATTGCATAAATATTTAATTTCGCTCACTTGAACTTTATGTAATGCGTTTTTTCTGCTTCGTTTTTCATTAACAGGCCACAAAAGCACGTTTGGCACGGTTCACTACCCAACGGTGAGCGTTCGATTGACACATATTGCGACGCTTGGCACTCGAGTTCCATAGATAAATTCGGTTATGCAAGTAATTTGCTGGGGAACAAACTGCTCGACCAGGAGCGACAAACTTGCGATAGCAAATTAATTGTGCTCTGCGTGGAGGCGTTGTCGCAGGACAGAAGGCGAAAACGCGATCTCAGCGACAGGTAAGCAGCGACCACAACCACACACGCACACATTCGTTAATGCTTAGATGCTGCTAAATGTAGATTTGATTATATATATGTATGTGTAAGTGTGTGTGTAATTATAAGCACATACGTGTATTGTTAGCGCTGTAGCTGCCGCAACAATGGGAGTGTGAAAAACGAAATTGCGTTTGGGGATTAACGCAGCGAAATCACCAAAATGACAATAGCGTACAATCAACGCAACACAGACGCGCAAGCAGCCCAAGGGAGAAGGCAAATGTATGGAATTTGCACATACAGTATGTGCCACTGTGTGTGTGTCTGCATGTTGCTATGGCTGATGATGATCTTTGGCCCCAGTGTATGCATGTTGTTGTGTGCTTGATTCGTAGTGAATTGGAAATATTTGAATACGCGCTCATTCGAACCGCTATCGGTAGAACAAAGCTTACATTTGTATATAGTATGCATACGCGAACCCATATCTCACAATTACAAATGAAATACAGTAAATATATATATTTGTATTTGCAGCTCATATGTACATATACATATGTATACCTTTCTAATTATATCCCTATGATTGTTCTATTCGAATTTGTTTCGAAACCTATTTGACAGTTATTTGCTTTGGTCATTCGATCTGAGCAAGTCCTTCGGAGATTACAACATTGCCTTAAATAACAACTCCCGCCAAATTTTTTGAATATATCTCGTCAAATAGAGAAGTTATTCATACAAGGACCTAATTTTGATGGGTCAGTTTGTAAGGCAGGTACAGATGTACATATATGCTATAGTTGTCTGATGTCGGCAGTTCCGATGTACTATATTGTTCTTCTGGATGTTACAAGCTTCGAGGCAAACCTAATACACCCTCTTCACCTTGAAGTTAATTATTTAAATAAAAACTTTCCGTGAAAGCAGAGTCTTATCGCGTATTCTCGATTGAATAAGAAATTACATATATGTGTATGTGAATTTTATATGAATGTAATTATAGATTTGAATGAGTATGGAATTATAATATAAATTCATCATATGTATTTTTCGAATTCGAAAAGTTTCCCCATAAAATATTAAAATTTTTAGTAATAAAACACCTAAATCTTTCAGCGAAAAACTCACTCCTCTCCATCTCTCTTCCAGCGAACCCGAGTTCCATACGGCGGAGGCATACGCGCGTCACCTGCAAGAGGTGCTAACTTGAAAAATTGACTCACGCACACATGCGCCGAGGCAGCGCGCCCGAAAGGCGCATTGGCTGCGACGCCAACATTTACACCATCATCACCAACGCAACCAGTGAAATTGTGAAAGCAAATCGCGCAACTAAATTTGAATTTTTAAAATTGTAAACATCAAAAGCCAAATCTCCAACTACTTACAAACGAGTGAATGATTTATTTTTATTACAACAACACTACGAAAAAGCATTTCAACTAATTATTAAGTAAATTACGAATTTTCCTTCTGTTAACGACTAACGACAAATTGTGGAAGTTTTTATTGTATTTACAGTTGATTGGTACTACTAGCAACTAATTGCACACATACATACAAGCATATATAAATAAAAGCACATCAATGTGTGTGAGATTACTTCATTGCATGTACTATAGACACATACAAACGTATTCATGTAGTTACATACATACATACATACATACATATAGTTAAACCTTCATACTGCTAGTTATGATATTTATTTCCTTTTCTGTGTAACTACTTTAGCCATGTAAGTGTAAACGAAAACTGAAATTGTAATTGTATTTTTCGAATCATCATAGATTTTTAATGTCTCTTAATGCATACACACACACACACATGCGTAGACTTGTGCCATGTGTGAAATTGTAAATATTTCAATAGTTTTTATTGTTTTGTATTTATAAAATTCAGAAATATTATATAGCAGTTTAAGGAAAATATAGTCATACATATTATGTAATTATTATGTAATGCATTGGAAACGAGCAGAGACGAGAAACTAGCAGACCAACGGAAAAATATTGAAAACTGAAGAAATTACACGAAATCACACGGAAAGCTGCAGAGGCAATAAGACAATTTATTGCAATATTCTCAAAATTGGCTGTAGAGTTATTTCTCGACTAATTTTTATTATTTTCTTAATTAAAAACCTTTATTGGGACTTTTCGATTTGAATTCGTATTTAAAAGCTTTTTTTCTTCCGTTTTCATTTTAATGCTATAAATAAATCCCATTATATTAATAACTGTACACTACTGCGGGCTTCATAATATGGTTTTGAATAAATACAGTTATTTACATTTTTACATTTTTATGTTCACGTATATTCTGCATAAAAAAATAATTAATATAAAACCAATTAAAACTTTTGGAGACAATAGAATTTTGCATACTTACGTTATTAAAAACAATAGCGTGGAAGTAATTTTTTAACAATTCTTTTTTCTAATTTTCTTTCTCATTTTGAATGAAATAAATTTAGAAATTTTTTATTGCAATTAAAAAAATTCTATATTCAAATTTTTTTCATTCTTTTTTTTCAAAAATAATTATTTTCAATCCAACATTTTTTTGATTTCGTTTAAAATTGTTTTTTCATTCACAATTATTTTTTATGTTCAAAAATTCAAACTGCTATTTAATTTTTTTTTTTCATTTAAATTTTGTTTATTCAAAAAGGTTTTATTTAAAATAAATTTTTTTTTGTTTCAAAAAGTTATTTTTTCAGTCAAAAAATTTTTTTAGTTCAAAAAGTTTTATTTTCATTCCATATATTTAAAATTTCTTTTATTAAAACTTTTTTTCTTATAAAACAAACATTTAATTCCTTTTCTTTCGAAAGT
The DNA here is from genome assembly GCF_024586455.1 of Bactrocera neohumeralis. Lineage (NCBI taxonomy): Eukaryota > Metazoa > Arthropoda > Insecta > Diptera > Tephritidae > Bactrocera > Bactrocera neohumeralis. Next base: position 2,926,435 of record NC_065923.1, read on the forward strand.
TATTTTTTCTTAAAAAATTCTAATTTTTATTGAAAAATTTTTCTTTCAAATTTAGTTTATTCAATGATATTTTTTTCATTCACAAAAATTATATTTTCTTTTCTAAAGTTTGTTTTTCATTCAAAAATTTTTCTATTTATTCAAAAAATTTAAATTTTTTTATTCTAATTTTTTGATATTCAATTCAAAATCATTTTTTTATTATAATGAAATTTTGTTTTTCATTCAAAAAGGTTTGCTTTCAAGGGTTATAGTTTTTTCGTTCAAAAATTTAAATTTCAATGAAAAAGAAAATGTTTTATTTCCCCTATCACAGAATTTTAGAATTTATAAAATGGGCACTACTTAAAATTTTTATAACAATTGAATTTGCATTTTTAGTTTTACCATTACATCAGTGTGGAATTAAATTTTTTACTTAACAAACTTATTATATTGTGTTTATTCAAAAATTGTAATCAAATATATTAATTTTTATTCGTACATTTTTTATATTCAAAATCTTTTTATTAATTTTTTTTTTTTCAATCAAAAAAATTTTTGATTTTGATTTAAATTTTTTGATTCAAAAAATTTTTAATTTAAATTGTTTTTCGTCAATTTTTTTTTTTAATTTTCATTCAAAGAAAGTTTTTTTTACATTCAAAAACTCAAATTTCAATGAACAAATTTATTATGTTTCATTTACCACAGAAATTAGAATGCATAAAATCGGCACTATACTCTTAATTTGTTATTTTTAGTACAACAATAAAATTCTGCGCCATTTCAAAATATAAATTCAAAGCAAACTCTACTTTTTCCAAATGAATTTTATTTTGTCAAAAGTTTTAGTTAATAGCTTAACACCTTCAAAAACAGTAAAAAGATAAAAATCTATATTTGACATTTATTTATTGTAAAACATTACAAAATTTAGTGAATTTCTAATCTATATATATTTTTTATGTAATTTCTCGCTGTTGTATAAAGCTCAGATTGCTTTGTGAATGCAAATACGACACAACTTGCCAAGCAAAAAAAATATAATGAAATAAATACAAATACAGCCGTTTATTTATGAATTTGTTGAAGAATATTTTGCATAAATTTGGTCAGCAAATTGCAGCAAAAACGAGCTGCAATCAGAAAAAATATTTTTGCCAAATATGAAATATATCAATTACTACGCAGCTACATTTATTGCGCCAGGCGAAAAATCAACCAGAAACATAGACTATTTTATATACCTGCACACACACCCACATATACGACAACACTACAACAACTTCAATGCAAGCAGCTGCAACTGCAACACAACATATCGAAAATTACATTATCAAAAATTGAAAAGAAATACAATTATTTTATGGCCCGATAAAAAATATTTATATTTTCAAATGCAGGCAACACACACACATACCCACGCATACACGCATGGGGAGAACAAATAGAAGTAAATGCGGATTTGTGTAGCAATTAAAAATAGCATTAAACATGAGTAAAACAAGAGAAAATCTATACAAAACCAATAAAACTCGTGCGAGTTGAGATACATATGTATGTATGTAAAGGAAATTTTTTATACGTGAATTTTAAAAAATAAGTTTTGTAGCATTAATACTAATTATAATGATATTATCAACACGTAGAACTACGCATGTAGCATAAACATATATAAAATGAAATGAAATTTACTCATAAATATATGATATATGTATGTAAGTAATTTGGTAATTGTAATTATGAGAGCAAAAACAACACACAAAAACAAAAAACGTATAAACAACTGAAAATGAAAATGAAAACAAAAACAAAAACTGTGCAGTGTCTGTTATTACATAATAATACTATTAAAATTTAATAAATACAATTAACGATTCCAAAGTCGATTAAAATGTGACTTTGCGCGAAGGCAATGCTTAGTTAGTAAACATTTGCATTTAATTATGGCATTTTCGTTTTTGTAACTAAATGAGCGGAGCAGAGGTGTATTAGTAATTATGAAAGCAGAGCAAACATTAGCAATAAAAACAATAATTGAAGTAAAGCAAACAAAAACAAAAAGAAATTATATAAGAGTATAATTAAAGCTAAACTAAATACTGTAAGCGTAAAGTGAAGGCAACAATTTTACATTTAATAGTCACAATAAAAAATCTGCAAACGAAGAAATTGTATTTTGGAGACGAGAAAGAGAGAAATTAATAAAGAGCAAATCGCTTAGAATTTCACATTCAAACGAAACACAATAACAACATGATTACGTATGCATAAAACACTGCATTAACGGAAAATTGTAAATTAAACACCCAACAACACCGTTTACATACACAGATACACAAATACACACACACACACAGAGACATATAAGCAAACACACGAAAAATCATATCGAAGTGAATGTCGTTAAACCAAATTCTAGTCCTAAGCCAGAAATGCAGCGATATTAAAGTTAATAAAAATGAGAAAGAAATGTATGCAAACCACAGAAAAAACATAAAACGCGGTTTTTATTTCGAAGTTGGAAAAATTACCGTCTCATAGAGAATTTCAGTTTGACGTTTTTCAAAAAGGTAGGATATTATAGCTAAGCTGTCCAAATCAAACTCCCATTAATTTTTGTGGAAACATTTAGGAATTTCACATAGTCTCATAAAGTTATAGTTATAACGATCCGAAAACATAGCGTTCAGAGTTGTATTTGCGTAAACTTATTTTAGTATGCAATCCAACAACAAATTTTTTCAACTAGTATACAAATTTATGATTTTACGATGCTTTATGATACGTTGTGAGTACCCCAATTATATTTTTGGGCCAACTTTACAACAAACCTAGCATGTTATTTAATAATTATAAGTTTTAAGTAGTAATAGGGCATTTAAATCTAATAATTATTGACTCTATAGTATACCTCTTGCTAAATATTTGTCTGTAGTCCGAAGTATTCAGTTTATAAGGCAACTCAGTTTTTAGGTAGTCGGCTAAAGTCTGAATATTGTGAAAACACCGGAACTCAAATAATGTCACTCAATTATGTCCTCTTTGAATCACCCAGTGCTCCTGATGAAACTTATCAATTATCTTATCATTTTGCATGTGGAACTTCTGAGGCCTCACCACGAAACCCTCGAACGATAGTTGCGTGACTTTTTCTCTACAAAGCCTTGCGTTCGCATAGAAGTTGTTCTGCAGCCTCTTCTTCTTCTAGCTTTTGACAGCTTTTACAATAATCGTTGTATGGTATCTTCAGTCTACTGACAAATCTGCCATTAAGACAGTAACTTGGTAGCACTCCAACTAGAATTCTTAAGTTATATTTTTTAAAAGTGGACATATGTATTCAGTTTATTTGATTATTGAACAAGTTATTTGCAAGTATTCAAAGGTATACAGAGGTAAAGAGGGAATATCTCTTTGCCAGAACAAGAAGTCTTTGTTTTATTGCTGAGATCTGCACTTAAAAGACAGTACTGCAGTGGTCTGGTAGTAGGAAGGCGATTCTGCTAATTTTGCGGGAAAGACACCACCTCCCACTCGATTATGCAGTTTGAACCCATCCGTATAGTAGAACTTCTCTTTATACTCTAGTCAGCCAATATTGTGATTCGGTCTGTGAAATACCATGTTGAAATCAAGGATCATTCAGGTATATTACCCAATTTCTGGTCACAAAAAACGTTTAATATAAGCTCTTTGGTCCGCCTTTAACCCCAATTGATGTTTGAGTAGTATTTTTATAGAACACAATTTCTTATCAAACGAACGCTTATAAATCCGCACCGTCACATTTTGTGAATATTTTTAAATATCCATGAGTACTCAGATGCGCACTATCGATGAAAATCCTCAATCCAACTCTTCAGTGATTTTCAATATTAAAAGACAATTCTGGCAGGGCACGTGAGTATAGACAAAATTATTTTTATAAACTTACTCACTCAACACAGGGTGCTTCTGCGTCTTTAAATTCACACAACTACCGTCGTCACGGACCAATGAAGTCCAGACACACATCGGTTTCCGCGCGACATCTTACGTTAAAAGGGCGGCATCTGTTGTGAAATAAATACATTAAGCAGAGAACGTATATCATAGCAGAGAACGTTTATCTTATTCTGCGTTCTCTGTCTCTGATAAAAGTTCTCTGATATACGTTCTCTTTTAAAAGTTTTCTAATTAGACGCTAGATGACGCAAAATGCAACTGAAAAGCTCACTGAAGATTTATGAATTAAGTTTTTTCATTCACAATAGCTAGCATAACGGTAAAGTTCATTTCGACAGACGAAAATGTAAACAAACAAAAATTACAAAATTTTGTGATTTATTTAAGCTAAAATTAATACAAATATGAACATTTATTATAATTTTTTTTGTATTAATATCATCAAATGAACAAAATAAATATATTTAAATAGTAGTTTAATATCCCGTTTACAAATGGAAGAATTCAAACTAGCCTCTTCTCCGCATTAGACATTTTGAAACAAATTTAATAAAACACGGCTAATAATAGAAAGTAGAGAGAAGAAATGCATCTGAAAATTTAATATTCCGGCAATTTTAGGAATTAAAGATTTTTTAAAATATAATGAAATTCGTCAGAACCGGACATCCATCGTCGCAGCGTTTTTGCCAGACTATGGGAGCGGTCCACATATGGGGAGTGGTTTGTATTCTTAGAGTCAGAAGCTGCCATTCAGAACGATATTTCCATTTAATAAATAACGGGTTATAACTAAAAATCTGCACTCATTTTAATGGTCTAGTATTTTGTTATTATTATTTTTCAAATACTAATATTACGCAATTAGCGAACTGATTGCATCGTCTTTTTGACGTGTAATTTGTAACTGCTTACAAATTCAATTAGTGCTTAAAATGTCTTCTAAGCAGCAACACCTCCGCGACCGCGTTGTACATTTTTATAAAAAACATGAAACCGCTGGAAAAAAATGTGTGTACATGCGTGCATTTTTTGGTGGAAGGCGTCTCCAGAAGAACAATACACTCAATATACTCAATATTAGTAAAATAGAAAGGCAACTGGGTTTTGGAAGAAAACCGACTATTATAACGCCCCAAAACATTCGAAAGCTGAAGACAGCGTTTAGCAATAAGGATTGCATAAGTTAAAACGAAGCCGCACGAAAATTCGAGTGCTCACAGTCATATATGTATGTATGTATGTATCTGCAAAACATTAAATAGACGTAACATTAAAGCCAGAAAAAAGCAGCGCTGTCCAGGGTACACCGAAGAGCAGATAAGTCAAGTAAAATCACAATGTTGGTGGATGTGCCTAATGGATAATGCCTCCCGAGATAAAATACAAATTAAAAAAAATTTAGTCTAAAGTTATGATCTACGTAACAGTTTCTCCTAAGAGTATTTCTGTGCCATTCGTTGAATCAAATGGACTGATTGTTTGGACAAAATTTTCCTTTCTCTCATACATAAATACCATAAAAACGATGAAATCGTATTTTGGCCGAAAAAAGCCTCTTCTTATTATGCAAATGCGACATTGAAGTTCTTGGTCAACAATAACATCTACTTTGTGCCTAAAGAAAAGAACCCGACAAACTTAACACAATGCCGACCGATTGAGGATTTTTTTGGAGAAGTCAAAGCTTTAGTGTATAAAAATGGTTGGAAGGCTCAAAATTTGAAGCAGTTGACACGTGGCATCCGGTAGTCCCTTAAGGAAGTTGATACTAATGGTGTACAACGTGCTTGCTCAAGTATCCTCTCAAGTATTCCTTGTTTGCTGTGACCATTTTGCGTATTGTTCTTAAAAAGCTGTCTCAAACACACCAAAAATTAATAAGAATTTAAAAAAAAGGGGTACTATAAATTGTACACAATTTTCTTGAATAATTTAAGAAGTCTTGTCCGTTTGTCAGAGATAATTTGAACGAAATATTGTCAAAATAGTGTCCGCGTCCGGTCATTAGAACGAATTCATGTCCGGTTATAGGAATTAGTTTTGTATTAAAATATTAATGAAAACACTGTGTTCATGAAATTTGTGCGGGAATGGGAAATAACTGGCTACAAGGACTGTCCGTCCGACTGTAGTTTGAAACATTTTGCATTTGAAATCAATATTCCTTATTAGACGAAAAATTGGGGAAGTGTGGACTGATATAATTCAATCTGGTTAGCATTGAGTCAATTTGGAGCATTTACTTAACTTTACTTTACTGACCGAAATTTGTATATTACACCTTTAAGACATTCGAAAAGGTTCTTCATTTTCCACTACAAATAAGTAATTTTTTCCAATAGGCTTAACTTGTCGTAATTTCATTAACATATTTCACATTTTAACCGATGCATCTGAAAAGCCGACTAGCGACGTATGTAGGTCAATACATTTGGTATAGAGTCACCAATTGAAAGGTTTGATAGTCCTTTATACATTTTTATTCCCACCTCACATTAGGTTAAGCAATACATACAAGTGTACAAGAAGATTTTAGGTTCTCATATTGGGTGCAAGAGGACAATGATAAAATATGGATTCGTTTTTCAGTTGCAAAACAGATTGAGTAAGAATTTCATTATTCAAAGTTCATATCAGTTTATCCAAGTTATTCCACTATACCGAAGTCAGAGGATTAATTGCTTTCACCATCCGAAAAGATAATTAACATTCAAAAATAAGCCCTTACTAATTCAAAATCTTGCAGACGTGAGTGACATATTTTGCTTAGACTTAGTAAAAAATCTGCACTGAATTTCAAGGGATTCCATAGGTCGAGTTTTCTCATAAAATCGGTTATTTGTTATTCGACTTTTCGGTGAAGTTTAGATCGAAACAACACGACTTAAATGATTTTGCCGCAACTTTCATAAATGTGGAATAAAAAAGAAAATTGTTGGCTCAGTTCACTTGAGAATCTCTCAGACGTTTTGCCATTAAAACGTATCAAATTGAATAAATTTACACATAAATACATGCTCATCTAAGCTGTACAATTTTATGAATGAAATCGACGAGCGCCAACCGGACAGCGCATAACAATACGAATTCATTTTATGCATTTCCCCATTTGAATTAACACCATTCATGCATAGAAAAATATACTTTAGCAGCTGCCGCTGATATCGTGGCCAACAAATTTACGACCTAATAACTTTACTACTAAACACCCATCTACATTTTAAAGGCGATAATTTTGTCAGTCTACGACACGGCTTCTTACACACGTATAATGTCACCACAAAAGAACAGAGCGCATGCGCAGCGCACAAAAGACATCCAGCTCGCGTTATGCAACAAGTCACAAAACAAGCTTAGTTGCAAGAAGGCATACAGGGTGCGACTTAAGTGGATGGATAGCAATATTTATAATACTTTTTATATGGACGAACTTCGGAAAGAAATTCTAAATATAAATTTCTTTAAAAGAACGATTATAAATTTTACTATGCAACTGTATTTTTTTTTGTTTAAGAGCACATTTTTAGTTATACAAGACCTGAAGAGGTGAAGAGGAGAGGAAACTATCTTCTCAAAGATATGAATGCAGCTTTCATATCATCATTTTAATATTAAAAACATTTTATAGTCAACTTCATAACTAACGAAACACCCTTTATGCCATACTGCCTCCATCGCACATGTACCTGTTCAACTGTCTTCGGTAACTAATAAACAGACCTCCACTTAAGTTGGCTGCCTTTCAAGGTGTCCAAACAGGCCATAAAATAAATTTTTACTCTAACACTTCCACCATAAAATTGTGGGAGAAATGCAACAATAACAATGCACTGCAGCACGACAGTAAGACAACCGTATTGATAAGTGCGCAAAGGTGCAAGGTACTCAGCGACTCCGAGGCAGATAAGAGCGCATGCGCATCATCGTGGCCGAGGTGGTGTATCGTAAATTGAGGGATTATCAACGGTCAATAATTTGTATTAATGTGGTTTTTATTATACTAGTTCATAGACTACGGGATTATGGTGGTATGCAAGTGTGTCTAGCATTCGCTTGCATGCACTCTAATCGGAAGTCTGCTGTGAAGCTATCATGTAAATAAACTTAGCGATTAGGAACAAACACATTAAGACAATATTAATACATTTATACGAATAATGGCAGTTCCGCGTACTATATGATTGGATATACACATTTCCATTGAAAATTCACAGTCAAAGTATGAGTGGAAAATTGATTACATTTAGCCGCTACACTGTGAAGAGGGTATATTAAATTTTCAACGAAGCTTACAACACTCAGCAGAAAATGTCGGAGATCTTTTAATGTATGTATAAAAATGATCAGAGTGACGGGCTGAGACATTTCAGAGATGTTGGTCTGACTGTCCTCCTGTCTTTATCTAGGCGAACTGGCCCCTCAGTTTTAGAGACATCGACCTAAAATATTTTCTCCGCAAGAAGCTGCTCACTGATGATGCTGATAACTTTTGTATTTGAAAAAGATTATCGCTAAAATTGGTCAGGATTTTTTCTAAGGCTGCGCTATAATCCTCGAAGAATTTGTTCAGATTAGACCTCGGTGGCGTATACTTACATAGGTGCCACACAAACTTATTGTTCAAAATGAAAATAAAAACCGTGATACAAAATATTTTTTTCCATATTAGGAAACCTTAATTGGACTTGAAGGTTGATTTTGTCAAATGTGGCTAAAAGAGGTTTTTAGCTAAATATTTTCCCTTGATTGCAAGCCTATTACTGATTACGTTTTCGGATTTGGTTATACATAGTGTAAATGCATGGCTTGGGGTTGCATGGCTTTCCTCTGGTAAAAAATAGCCATTTTGCAACAATTTTTTTCTCATATAAAATATGAAATTTTTGGAAAAAAATATTTTAAACTTGGCCATTGCGACGGCATTTTCGGTAACCCCTCGGAAAAAAGATGCACACGCCTTGGCAGGATAACTCCTTACCTGATCATCTAAAGTGGGAAAAATATGTTTTTAGTTAAAACCTTAGCTAAGGACTTGGACGAAGGAAAAAATTGAAACTAGATTTTTGGTAGACGTTTTTACAAAAAAAGAAGAAAATTTCAGTAAAAATTTCGCGACATTTTTTTTAAATAGTTGTAATCGAAAAAAAATCCTCCTCCAAGTCTTTAAGAATTGTATCTCAAATGAGTAGTTCTCGAGAAATATTGCCAACCGATACACGGTTTCGAGAAAAACGCGTTTTAAGACAACACACTTAGCCTAGCTAGCCTCGACCGCACAATTTCTCAAAGCTGTATCCACGAAACTATTACTCGGATCAACTTGAAAATGTTGGACAATATTCCAGAGTTGTTGTAGAATTTAATAGACAATAAAAAATCGATTTTTTGAAGGCCGTAAACCCATGTAACCCCTTAAAATAACTTCTCATTATCACAAGAATTAATAAATCTGGCAGCAATGTTTGAGCAATCGGGACAAAATTGATTCGGTTGTGTTTTTTTATTTGGATTAAAGGCCATAACCTCATCAAGCATCGATTCCACTTTGGGAATTGAAAATTTGAATATATCTGAATGGATTACAAATTCATATAAGATATAAAATGAGAAAGTTGAAAAAGTAATTATGAACATCCATTCTAAGAGACAAACATTTACTTAATTTATTTGGTAATACAACAACAAAAAAAATCTATTTTAATGAGATGTCAACTGATTAAAAATATTAAGAGAAGGAAGCATAGCAACTGAATGGCATTTAATGCCCAAATCCGTTCTCTGAAAAGTCCAACAACAGTCGTGAGGCCCCAACTGCCACGGTAATATCCGAAGAATATTTTTAAAGTAAAGAGTGCAAATAGGTCCCGAAAAACTCCGCTGTACAAGAGCGGAATGCGACTAAAAGGGGTATAAACGCCCCAAAAATATGCAGCAAACAAAAATTTTAAGCCGACTTTGCATTGCGAAAGAGTTTCTAGACAGACTAAATTGAAAGTCAAATTATCATAAGCCAATATTTCTTCACTTGCCGATATCCTTCAACACTTCAAAGGAATTCGCTTTATACAGACAGAACTCACGGTAAATCAGCAGCGCTTTAGAATATCAAACCCTTTCATCTGATCTATTTGCACTGGCAAATTGTTGTTGTTTTGTAGTGGATTGTAAACAAGCATACTGACATACAAATTTTAGAGTGTTCGTATGTACACACACATCTTTATTTGTTGATAGGCGATTGTGAGCATATTGCACATAAATAGAGCAGAACAACTCGGGCAAGCAGGCAATTCGTCAGTTTGGTTCGGATTCCTTTTGTTTTACTTTCCCATCAAAAGTCAAACGATTAAATGGAAAATTTAGAAAATGGCATTGAAGCAAAACAGAAAAAAATGCCGCACAATGCACTGTGTCAATAGGAAAACACAAAGGCAACAACAACAACACACACATTGACAGAGTCACCCACAAGCCAAGTTGTTCAAGGAAAAAGGCAAAAACAAAGAACAAAAAACAAAAGCAAACATTAGTGGAGCGCGCACACACACACATACTATCCATATCATATACAGAGAGGGGGGAAATGCTGCGGCGGCTGACGCGTTCGACGCAGCGACAAGAGCGATTCTTTACGCATTTCTATTTGCGCCGAGCAAACTAAACAGAAGCGACAGCAAGCGTGTGACAGCGAGTCAATGAATTGTCAAATGGGTTAAATGCTTTTCACAAACAGCCCTCACACAATGGGCTCCCAGGCCAGACTGCTGGTTGTGTGTCGGCTTTCGTTCCGATCGCTTACGGAGTTCAATGAGTGCACTCAGTGTTGCGATGCGGTGCTAAGGTGACTAAGGTGAGTGCATATAATCAGTATTTGTTGTGTAAGAGGTGGACATGCTATACATACTTACATATATAAATACACACATTTAGACACACGTATACCAGGAGTAGTGGAGGTGAAGTGTTTGGAACATTTCACTGGCACGCGATTCAAATGGTCGCTAATCGGTTTGTGCAAGTCTTTAGCTACATAATAACTGTTTCGTTGATAGGTGTATATATGTATTCGAATATGTAGATATGTATTTATATATATACTTCGTAGTTTTTATATGAATTTGGTCATTTGCACCAAATAAACATACACACATATTGAACTAACTTGAATAGTTAGTGGACCTTTAAATCGATTTGTTCGTTTTTAGTTCAAATGAGAACGGAAATGTTAACGCTTGGCCGGCATTACATTAACATTATTTTATATGCCCCAAAATTGTAATGGAAATGAATTGCTTGCAGAGGACAGTGAAAGAAGGAAAAAATATTTGGATTAAATATATTTTTTTCGATTATACAATTACTCTATACAGCTTAGGCTTAGGCTAATTTTGGACTATTCGTTAAATTGAGTGTTATTGGTGCCCTAATAAAGAGTTTAGTAATTTTTTTCGTAAAATTTTTTCAGCAGTTCAGAATCATATTGCTTTCTTAGGTAACTGACGGAAGTTATATTTCTTGTAGCCAGGGGAAAGAGCCGAGCCTATGTTAGCAAGTAGAACCACTTGGATCTTATCTAGAGCACCCTTACTATGGAATCGGGAATATTTTTTGACAACTGGCTAATATTGAAGAAACTACAAACAATTTGAAAAAAGTTAAACTTCGGCAGAACCGAGGCCGTAATACCTTCACCTGTGTAGTTTTTATAGTATAAAAAGACAATAAGAAAATCCTTATACTGATTTTGAGAGGATATTGTATGGCAGCTATGTGATATATTGACTCGATCGAAAAAATATATTCAGAGACTGTAGCGATACCTTTGGCAAAAATTCATGCAAAATTTCATTAAAATTCCATTAATATCCTGATTGGTCCTGGCAGCTATGTATATGCTATAATGGCCCGATCTGATCAAATTCTGCGGAAATTGTACCGTTGCTTTGAGTAATAAGCCATGTTAATTTCGTGAAGATATCTCGCAAAATAAATAAAGTTTTCCATACAAGCACTTGTCTCCGATCGTTCAGTTTGTATGGCTGCTATATCCTGTAGTGGTACGATTTTGGCACTTCCGCCAATTGATAATTTTGCTGGGGTGAAAAGGAGGTGTGCAAAATTTCAGGTCGATATTTCAAAAACCAAGAAACTAGTTCGTGTATATAGAGACAGATGGTTGTAGTCGTGGTCACGTGACTGTCGGAAATGATGAGAACTGTTGAATTTATTGATTTATACTGATTCCAAGATGAGATCTTATTATACTATGGAAATTATGGATTCCTAATTTGATGACTTCGCCACAAAAATAGATTTTAGCTTATGTTTTTAGCGGTTTACAACTGCCTTTAACAGCTTGTAGTAAACCACTTTTAACCCAAATTTACATATAAATACATAGTTTTATTGTTAAAAAATGAGAACTGTATAATGAAAATGTAAAATCAAATGCGGTATATTCAAAAATCTATTTTCCTTCTCCTGGAAGCTTAGAAGTTGGCGAATCTAACAAACAGCAAAGATATGGTTTACCGTATCAATGGGGAGTCCTCTGAAATACTAAATTGAACTGATTTGAAAGCTGAGCTCAAGCATTGCATACAGAGAAAAAGTATATATGTTTTCTGCTGCCTTGAAACAACTATATTTTCATTAACCAGTAATTGCTACTCTCTGACCACTTTCGTAAATTTTACTAAATACTGAAATTTTCTAAAATGTTTCTTTATTTTTAGAGCACAGCTGCTGCAACTATATATGTACATATATAATAAACAGTAATGAAGCAAAGCATCTGCTAAGCATATGCTCTCGTCATAGTAAGCAAATCTCAAACCAGAGAAGGCTGTTGATAACCTCTACGACCTTAATATTTGGTAAATAAACAAATTATTTAACTCGCACATTTATAGCAAATTATTTCCGATTTAGTTGATTTCGAGTATTAGAAGTGACAAGATGTTTAGAAGTGCGTTAGTGATTTGCTTTTGCCTTTTAAGCTTATCCCAAGCTGCTGTTTATTCCGAGCGCTATTTTAAGGACCCAGGTAAGCAAAAAAAAATTCCAAAAGTATCTTTATTTATTTAATAATTCATATATATTTACAATTGCAGCGTATCCCGGCAAATGTGTTATTAAAGATAAAGTAGTATCTCCTGGTCAAAGTATTAAACACCCCGTTATGGCTTGTGCGCAATTCACCTGTGATAATGCACAAGGCTTGGCGACGATCGAAACGTGAGTCATTTGTATTTGCATTTAAATTTTAATTAAATTTAAATATAAAATATTTTAATTTCAACAAATTTTATTTCAGCTGCGACCCCGTCAGTGCTTTGCCTTCGCCACTTTCTATGATTAAATATGATCCTCGGGATAAGCCGACATGTTCTTGGGGTGATTTCATTAATACGAGCGCACCATATCCGGAATGCTGCAAACGGCATTTCTCTTGTGTACTTTGAAATAGTAAATGTACAGAAAATGCTATTTATATATTAAGTGGTCAAAAAATAAAATGAAATCTATAAAAATTGAAGAAAATATATTTAGAAATTATGAAAGTGCTTGACAAATATTAATTCGAAAATAAAACTTAGTGATGTTAGTAAATTATTTTATTGCTAATCTTAAAGAAATATGAGTTTTTAGCACATTTTCAAGTTCTCTTCAAAATATCTTCTTTATGAACGCCACAAAATCTAACGACTTTTGAGCGTCCTTTGATGTACCGCTTACATTTAGTAAATTCCGCTAATTATATTTGCTTATAATTATCAAAAAGAGCAATAAAAATATAACTTATAATGATTAATCACCCACGAGGAATGATTATCGCGTTGATCCAGTATATATCGGTAGCTCAAAACAAACCGCATTCGAATAAAATGTGCACAGTTGCAAGGCAACCCAAATCAATCAAACACACATATATGTATGTACATACACACAAACATATGTGTGCCTTACAAAGAACAAAAGTTATGCGGCGACAAAAAGGGGAAATAAAAACTTTTTAAATGCAAAACACTAATTTTGTGAAATAAAAGCACGAAATATATAAATTGTTATCGAAAAATTCAAAACTTCAAAGCTAAAGCCCAGAAAAAATAGCTTTTCATGCGATACATATCCGTACATGGCTGCATATACTCGTATGTGTGAGTCCCCACAGAATGTCGTTGCCTTTGCTTTGTGGTGGCGCACAGCCTCCGAGTACAGTATCGGGCTACTGTGTATGTGTGTATGTGCACATGTCTGTGGTCGACTCCAAATGCGACTGATGTGCCATTTGATTGTCGTCGAGATGTCGCCTTTTGAGCCGCGGTTGCACTGCTCCACTGACGCTTATTACCTTGCGGACGGTGCTGTGGCACGCACACGTGTGTTTCAGTGCGTGCGAGTGTGTGCGCTGATCAGTGCAACCATCTCAGCGTGATCAATCACACTCGGCTCATCTGTCAGTTGTTTAATAGACTTCATTATTTATTTTATGTTGCATTGACAATTCTTTTTTTGGCTTTGGATTCTTTACTTGTAGCGAGTAGCCAGTCGCAGGTAACTATTGACAAATATTTAGCGATTTGAAGTGACAAATAATATTTATAAGAGAAAAAATTTAAAACAAATGATTATGAAAAGTCAATTTCTCTTCAACTGATAATCATTCTTCGACAACTCTTCTGCTGAATTTTTGAAAATTACGCAGGAATATATGTGCATGTGTTAAGGATGTACATATGTATGTATAAGTTCATATATGGAAGTCATTGTTTGTTTATTTAGACATGCATAAGTATGTACATACATATATACCTGTACATTAATAAGTGGATAATGTTCGCGGAATGAGGATTTGATCTTGAATTAAAGTGGAAATAATTTCTCTATATTCATATCTTTGAGAAAATCATAAATTTTGAAGAATTTTTCATTGTTGAAAAATGTCTCTTGAATCTTGGACAGGTTACCTATTAGTCGCAAAAAATCGTTGAATTATTAGTGGCTGAATTATTATTCTGCCTTCTGCTTCTCATATATTGTATTAGATAAGGTAATTCTTCTCAACTTGAGGAATCAATGCCCTCTATTTTCTCCGAACCTGATTTATAAAATACGTGAGTTCTCCCGGTTGGCGGCGAAGCCACGCCCACGGTATAATTTCGACTTCTGAGACTGATTAATTTAATTTTTCTACTATATGATATGTCCACATGCAACATGTTCTCTGGCATGCTTTATCGCGAGCTTAACAAGCCATGAAGCCACGAAAAGGGACATTTTGCACCAGAATGTGGTGAGCTTCTCGCAGCTCTGGTTAGCAATCTACAATCTAAGTAATATAGTATGAGTAAACAACATTAGAGAAGATAAGAGAGGATCACTGAAGCCTTGTAGTTCTTCCATACACTGGCTCTAAAACCTTCTATAAATGGTATTCATAGCTACAAAACAAGTTTGGTATTGATTTTAAGTGAAGCAGGCATTTTTGGAAACGAAATGTATTTTTCCCTAAGAAAAACAAAGATTTTCATGCATTCTTTCTAAGATAGTATTCGGAGGGATTAAAAGCCAAAAATTTCATACGTAAACACATAAAAGTGTTAAGACACGGACATGTAAAACAACCCTCAAATAAAAACATATACCAATATGTCCTCTTACTGTGGGTCTACGCCGCCATACCAGACACTAGTATGCAAATTACATTTTTCCATACTCAAAGGAGGAAGCAAGGATGAAATGTTGTAAGCGTGCTTACTTTCAAAAAAAATACAAGCAACTACAACTAACTGCTTTTATACGAATTGTAACTGTTGTTGCTCGTAAATTATCGAATTCTGTTGGAAAGTAAAACTTGATAGCTGCCAGCACGCACATGCCTTACTAGCAATAGTGAGAGTGGCTTCCAAGTAAGCCAAAATAACAAAGAACAGTAAATTAATGAGAAGTTTGGAAATAATTGATGTGAGTTTTATACATTAAAAATAAATTAATGAAATCTTAAGGAGAAAAACTTTTAAAGAGCAAACATTTTTCAATAAGAAGCCTCTTTTTTGTAGAAAAGTAGCAAGTGCACTCTAAAAGGGGAAACAATTTTTTAAATCTTAAGTAATAAAATTATTGTTTATGGGGTTACTAAGAACACAGCTCAATATACATATGTATATACCAAGTACAAGAGTTCAGAGTTCAAAGAAGACTCATTTTTGATATATTAATGCTTTTAACTTTTGCCTTAGATATTCATTTATTCAAAAACTATTCAATTTAGAGCGCGTGTTGGTTTTAAGTACTTTATACACGTTTTTAAATCAACAGAAATTAATAAGGACGTTGTCGAAATAACTGTTAGGTGACTGCAGACTAATAGAAAAATGTTGGAAATATTTACTCTCGAGCAACTAACTTTAGTACATTCGAGAAAAATTTGATTGCGATTCTTTAGATCTCCACAACATTTATTATTACTAGAATTTGCTACAACTTTCGATTTCTATCAATTGTTCGATAGCTGAGAAAGGCTTTTTCATTGCAAGCTGATATAAAAATTTCCGCTTCTGATGAAAGAGAGAAACTGTGATTGTGTCTTGGAAAATAAAGACCTAAATTTGATTGGGTGAGATATAAATTCAATACATTTAAACAATATTTTGTGAGTCAGAAATGCTACTTGAACGCCAATTTTTGCATTGGGTAGTAAGTGGTGATGAAAAATGGATCCTTCACGATAGCTCTGAATGCAAAAAGTCATACATATGTGGACGCTCACCAATAAGCCGAATATCTATGATGCCACGGTAACGCTCTGTATTTGTAGAGATCAGAAAGACGAACTATATTAAGAGCTTCTGAAATCGTGTGAAACCATTAATGCGAACGCTACCGCCAGCAACTCAATGAACTGAAACAAGCGGTTGCCGAAAAACGCCCGAAATCTACAATTAGACAAGAAGCAATAATTTTCCAGCATGACAACTAATTGCCTCATGTTGTATGACCCCTTAAAAGCTATTTGGAAAACATTACGCGCCCTATAGGCTAGACCGTGCCTCTTCTGACTAGCATTTGTGTCGGTCGATGCAGAGTGCTCTCACTGAAATACGGTTCACATCAAAACTGACTGCCCAAGCCAGAAAAATGGGAAAAGTTGTAACTTCGGATTCTTTTAATAAAATATGGCATTTACTTTGTCTTGAAAAAAAAACATAGCTGAAAAGCAAAAATCGAACTCCAAACTTACCAGCAAACAGAAATTTTGTACCTGTTTTCTAGTCGTGCAGTAGAATAACATCGTGGAGAAAGGTCAAATGCCCTTTTAGACGGTTATGAGAAGCGCTTGAAATATTAAGCAAGAAAGACCTAATACTTAAAAATCTGAAAATTATACTTCATGGCTATGTATTTTAATTACAAAAGTATGGTCTAACATTTTTTTATTCCCGACTGGAATCATAAATCATAACATACATATCTATGAACGAACATTTTAGTGCTTCTGATTAAAAAGGATTAATAATAATCCCGAGAGGCATAACCACACTTTAAGCTTGTTATTTTTCACTATTAAAAGAGAACTTTGCATATGTATGTATGTACATATATACAATATGATGCGTATATACATACAATAAAAATTGTTTCATGTGTTGTAGTAACTTGGCTTGGTAGAACTATAAAATTTAGTTCGACAATTTGTCTAGTCCGCCGATGTTAGCGTGACCAAAGTGTGGATGAGAAGTGGCCATTTCGTTGGCGCTCCATTAGTTAATGAAACCTTCAACTGTTATCCTGATATACTTTTCCTGCTTTCGCTATACTTCTTCCATGTGCTTGTACATTTTTGTCCATTTAACGACTTCTCTGCTATTTGCACCGACTATTTTTCGTAATGTTCTAAAAAAGCTCACATGTACAAAGCTAAATATGTATGCATGTATGTAAGCGTATACTCCGGTACTTTCTCAAATTCTCTATTCATTTCACTTACCCTATTTCCGATGTATGGCGCCCACACTTGTCGTAAAAGTGAATTATGGCAAATATTTTTCGAGTAAATGATAATTTTCGGCAAAAAGGGGGAATTCGTTTATGTTTTGTGATTTCTATCAACGTTTTGTACAGTCATGTACTTATGTACTTACACATGCATGTGTGTGTTTGTAATGTCAGGTAGTGGAAAAGTTTTTGAGCTTTTTATTACATTTATTATTATTAGTGAAATTATCTTCACTTTTGTATAGTACATATGTACATATGTATATGCATCAAAATACATACATATATACGAAGTATGTAAATATGAGCAGCATATTTTTGTTTGCTATTTAATACTATCGTGCTATTTAATACCAAAATCGGTTAATTTGTTGATATCGCTCATATATTTCTACCCACATAAATACACCTGCATTTATCTATATAAATAATAACATTCACACACAATAAAATCTAATATTTAAGCAAACACTTGCCATAAAAAGTAATGCTTAAGCGCCAATTAGGCACCAGGAAATTTTCTGTAGCTTTTTGTCGGCTTTTCAGTAGACTTCTCATATTTGAATAACCGAACACATTATCATTTTTATAGAAAGCACCATAATCGGTATATAATAAAATTTATAATATTTACAAGAATATGAGATTTTAATAATTTGATAAAGGAATGCGCCCAAATGTTCATATTTTACAGACATGTTCCCTTTGATGAGAATGCATTTTAAAATCATATAATAATATTATATAACCCAGCCTTTTCAAAAAATTAGTTTAATGAAGGGGGGAAGGGAGTTTTTTTAACTATTGCAAGCTGTTTTCAATTTAACTACGAATCTCTTTTATGTGGTTTTCGCTCTCGATTCTAAACAAAGTAGGGCAAACACATATTTTGTTAGAGATGATACTAAAAATATTTGTACATAGATTTATCAATATTTTTTCCCGCAAATAACTTCTATTTTGACATGCACATCCAGGAAATAATGGCTTAGAAGACATTTAAGACCATAAGACAAGATGTTTATGCACGGAAATGTTAAGTTCGGTATCATTGCAATATTACGTGCTCTTCTAACTTGTATAACTTAATAGTAGCCATCATCGATTCTGGGCAGTTTTTTTGACACTTTTTTGTCAACAAATTTTTATTCTAGAATAGAACTTTTTTCACATATCATGAGGTATATCGTGAATGAGATGTGGACTGGCGGACACGATTTCTCATGTTTGGATCATCTGAAACACAAAAATCCAATTTATTCTTAAAAAGTACGTGAATGGTTATCGTCCCTACCAGAATCATGAAAAAATGTTGATAAATAAAAAAGTAATTAATGTTTTTTTTTAATTTTTTTCCATGTTTTTTTACATAAATTTTGTCATAACATTGTCATTAATTATAAAAAATTATGAATCTGATAGGACGATAGCTAGGCATTTTGTGAACATTAAAAAAAAAAACTAAGCAAATCGGTTGAGTAGTTCGACCGGAATTATGTCCGCCAGTTTAAAAAAGTGTGTTTTGAGAAAAACGCGTTTAAAGTTTGAGGTGTGCACTACGAGCGCTCCGAACACAGAGCGGTATTATTATTTTTGGGCCTTTTTCGAAACCTTGCAATGGTAAAGTGGGTTTCTATATTAATTCTAAGGGTATAAGGGAACAGATGCAAAAACAAAATTTTTTTAAAGATTACCCTACTGACCCCTTAAGCGAAGAAAGGGAGAGGGTATACCTCATTAATGTAATATTACTGCTTTTTTCAATTGTACCAAGTTTTATTTTACAGATTTTAGATTTAGATACAAAGAGGCTCATATACGAATGGACTAGATATCATATTAGCGCAAGTGTGGCCAGTCTCTTCGAACAGCTGGTTTAATGTGTTCGACTCGCTACTCTCTGACAAATAAAAATTAGTTAACTGTGATATATGCACCCATTTGAGTAAACATGTCTTCCATTTTGAGCTATGAATGTGGTATAAAGTGGACCGGAAAGACATAACTCAATATTATAGCTATATGAGACTCAGGAGAAAGAATTGACCAATTTCATCCTTCATTTTTAATATCTACCAGATTTTTGTATCAAAAAAAGACCAGTAAACCAAGTGATCAAATTTGGTTTGGTCTGTTCCATAAAAACTTCGCACTAATCGCTCGATTCGATGAGAACTTTTTTTCTTGATTGGTATGATATTTTTTACATTTAACATTTTAATTTACAATGAGTTTGTTTAGAATTTTGTGTTAACAATGGAATCACGGCTACAGAATCATTAAAAATAAAACAGAATTATTTTAAGGAATCTCTCTATCCGTCCATCCACCTCTGTTATTGAAAATAGTTGCACTAGCATCATAGAGATAGCAAAAGAAGTCCACACTCCTACGAATACCTCAACACATTTTGGTTAATGTTTTGGGTATGTATTGTTAGTGCTAAGCTGGTACGAAAAGGTCTTAATCGTTTGCAAAAAGACATCGAACAGAGGGCGCAAAAGAAGATACTTGACAACGTAGATGGAAACCCTACATTTATCAACAGCATCATTTTCTTCTCCCTGGTGACAAGACGAGAGGATGAAGATATATCGACACTGTCTAAAACAGTCTAACGAATGGCGCTCAAAACATAAACCAAAGCAAAAATGAGTTAAAATAGGCATAATTTTTTAGTTCAAAAGGAGTCTACTTTGAAGGCGATAATGAAAAGAAGATATACAATTTAAAAATTAAATATACGGTATAAAGTCAACGGGAAGGATGCAGATTCCTATATTGGGTATGGGAGTGTAATTATTACCCTTGAAATCGGTTTTTGGTTTACACTAGAATAACATTTAAAGAGACATTATTACGACTTCTTCTTCTTGTTATTTCATGCTCTTCAGCTTGGTATCACTACACACAAATTATAAATATTCATTTTACTACAGATATGCTAAACAATATTTCCCGGAATAATAATTTTCATATTGAATGAAGCAGCAAAATCATTTTCAAAAAAATCAAAATCATTATGCCACACACATGTAACCAGTTTTCCAAGTAAATTTGACAACTGCCAGGTCAAATCCCAGCGGTGAGCGGGTCAATTGACGGGTTGATTCCGATTGTGTAATCCGTGAGGACACAAAATTTCTTAAAAATAAAAGAAAAGAAGTCGGCAATATTGTCGTTCACTGTCACCCTTTATTTGCTTACATGCCAACCATTGAGTTTAATGTTAAAATCAAATCGAAGTGATAATAACTCCAATCTGGTGCCGCTCTAACGCGTCAGCAACGGGCTGTCGTGGCTACCGCCAGTGCTGACCTCACCACGAATGAGGAACCTGTTGCATACAGAATCGAAGCGCGGAATCGTGGGTTTCTATGTACATATGTATGCATGTATGTGTGCGGCTTGGCAGATGATTAATTACAAATCTGTCGCATGACATTTTTTATAACTTCGTAAATGCATCGATCTTGCCGCTGTTAAATGCACGAGTATGTCCGATTGTTGTGGTGCTTTATTGTTGGCGAGCGGGCACTTTGCTCACGCCAACATGAGCGCGTGTGTTATTGTTTATTTTTTATGCAATAACAACAACAATCGATGGTGATAATGCGCGTAGGTCCCGAACCTGGACTCTCTATGTGAGTATGTGTGTGTGTGTGTGTCACTGTGTAATCAATTTAAGCCAAATTGGCTCAAAATGCGCCGGCAGCAGCACACACACACACACGCGTATTTAAATAATTTTCCAACTCTGGCTG
Organism: Bactrocera neohumeralis; assembly: GCF_024586455.1. Classification (NCBI taxonomy): domain Eukaryota; kingdom Metazoa; phylum Arthropoda; class Insecta; order Diptera; family Tephritidae; genus Bactrocera; species Bactrocera neohumeralis. Next base: position 2,948,130 of record NC_065923.1, read on the forward strand.
GAACAAAAAATTAGTAGCGATTGCCGTTGAGATTTCGCTTTAAGTGCATTCGTGATTGATTTCCAAGACATTTCTCCCGAGATATTCGGCACTCGAACACACAATAACCAAATTGTGTGAAACAAAAGCTGATGCGACACCGAGTATGTCATATGTGTGCCTGCGCGGTTTCTGTTTAATTCGCCGATAAAAGGGACCTGCATTACTCTCACTCAATTTTATAAAATTTTCGTTTGTTTGTTGTTGTTGCTGCTTATAAAGGAGAGAATTTGAAATTCGCTGGAGAGTTTCGTCCCATGCTTTGTGGCTTGAGCGTTGAGCGTTGGTGACAATTAGCGATTACAATGCAAATTTCTCCCCTTGTAAAATACTTAACTGTGCTCTTCTCAGAACTGACATTCAAAAAATCGTAAATTTTTTTTAGTGTTTTTAAGGTGTCATAAAATTATAAAGCATTTTTATTGCGCACTTATATTGTAGCTTCAGCGCCAGTCGCATTTTATGACAAAACAAATATCGCTTTTGAAGTCCTTGGCGCTTAGCTAAATATTGGACGCATGCGTTTTTTTCGTAATTTGTTTCGATGTTTCTAAATTTTTGCTCATTTGTTAGTTTTGTTGAAAATATTCTGCTTGCGTGCTCGTTAAACTGTATAATCTGCATTGCATCTCCTGCGGCAGAACGCATAAATTTAGTCATCATCCGTTTGTCACGTCATTTTTCACTCATTCTTGCGCCGTTCGCCATTCAGACACTAATTTGCACACAAGCTTCGCACTTCCAGTTGCACATTTGCATCACATTACATGATAGACTGCATATTAACCCACATAAACATGTCGTGGCGTCAGTGTGACACTGTCAGTTGTTGCCCGCCGCCGCCGCCTCCGCCGCAGCAGTCATTCTCTCACACACTCGTACAGTCATTTGCTGGAGTCGTCAATTGTCAACTGTTGTTGTTGTTGCTTCTGCTCTGTGTAGTTTACGTTCTTTGCATTTATTACTATTGTTGTTGTTTGTTGTTGTACATCTTTGAACGCTTCATTAATTGCTTGTCTGCATGCAAATTGATTTTTTATGCGCATCCTAATGCTAATTGAAATTTATTCCATCTTCCATTGCATTCTTCTCACTTGCATGACACTGACTCTAACAGTTAACAAGTAATATATTATATTAGCGCTGATTAGTGTTGCTAGTTGTGGGCTAAGTATATTTATTTATACATTTAAGTGAGGTTCCCTCTAACGTCTCGCCTTCTGCCATAAGAGAACTAATTATTTCTTTATTTATTGTGACTTTGCCATGATTACTATTTCTCATATTTTTACAGTTAACCTGATGAGAACTTTATTAGTGGTGTTTTGTAAACAAAGACGTAATATTAGTGTTGGAAAAAATACTTTTTTACTCACCAAATGAATAGCCACTGAGTAGTGTCTAATTAATGATTAAATCAATCATCAGTGTGGAGCCTTTCCACAATGAATTACGCCACCAGAAGAATGATTATGAAAAAATATTGCATTTGCATTTCACTGCGACATGTGAAGCTGATTGGAACGGCATTACTTTAAGGGAATCCAGAATTTCTTTTTTTTGTTTTGCTTATGTATTAAATCTAACGCATACATGTGTGTTGGAGAATATTTCTCGAAAATTTTAAGTTGTCTCGACATATATGTACATAGTTTTGGAGATACGAGCACATTCGTAAGATTTTTTAATTTAGACCGCAATTTGTCGATTGCAAGACGTTCTCAAGAATTGAGACTGTCTCAAACCACAACCTGGCGAATTTTGAGAAAGAACTTGGGCTTGTATCCATAAAAAAATTGTTCTCACTCAAGAACTGCTGCCACAAAGCTGGTGACACCGTTTCTGTGAATGGAGAGCGGTATAGACCATGGAATAACCAACTTTTTACGGTTACAACTGAAAGAAGTTGATCTTGACATCTGGTTCCAACAAGGCGGGGCTACGTGCCATACAACACGTGCAACAACCGAATTAGTGCGATAAAAGTTTGGAGATTCGATTACTTCAAGAAATTGTGACATTAATAATCTCCAGAAAGTTGTGATTTAACGCCATTAGACTACTTCTTATGGGGCTATTTGAAATCATTGGTCTTCAGCAATAATCCAGACTCTCTTCAAGCTTTAGAAGTTAATATTGAACGTGCTATTCATGACATAGGACTAGATTTAGTAGAAAAAGTACTCGAAAATTGGGTTAATCGTATTTATTCCTCCAAAAGAAGTCGTGGAGGCCATTTGAATGATGATCAGAACTTAATTGTGTCGATTGTCCTTCACATTAAATAAAAACATTTGAACTTCCTTAACAATTAGTGTGTGTGTTTTTTTTGAAAAGAAATCTTATCACTCATTATTATGATCGAAGAAATAAGCTTTGATAACACCTCTATTTTTAATCTACTCTCAAGTGTAATTTTGTTTGGGAAGCCGACATTTTAACTGAAATCAAAATTTTGACTTATCCTTTCTGTATTCATCTGAAGTGGTCCTCTTGAGGACCGGCTACGAAATCAAGGGGATCGAAGACTTTTTAACAAGAAACGCCGATTATCATCAGTCGGAAAAAAACGACATATCTCGTTTAGAAATTATAGAGAAAAAATGTCCTTGAAATGAAATATTGGGTTGTCGAAAAAGTCTTTTCGTATTTGGTCAGCAGATGTCGTTGCAGTCCTATATCTCCAGTGCTACCAATCACATTGTGACATACCATGTAGTGTTTCAAAGTGAGATTTTCAGCTTCATTTAACCAAAAACTTTAACTTCGGGGAAGTTTAAAAAAAGTTGCAGCTACAAAAAGGGAAGAATGCCACGCAAGCCACCAATGAAATTTGTGAAGTTTACGGAGACGATGCTGTATCAGTTCGTATAGCACAACAATAGTTCGCTCGCTTTCGTTCGGGAAATTTCGAAATTTCGATTCACAAAGTTTTACACTGATGGAATAATGTTTCTCTCTCATATTTTTTTATTTATTTATTATTATAAGTATAAAAAAAATAAGTTAAAACTTGATTGGAAATACGAAAATACCTTTTCGACGACCAATAATTTTCTACAAAACTGATTCTTGTTGGGCATTGCGCATTAAATTTCCTAACAGTTAATAATAATAATAATATAATCTAGATTCATAAGTAAATTTTGTTGGCACCCTAATGTGTACAGAACAAATGACATAATATGCATTAAATGATACATATAGTGGACAGAGAACTGTCTTAGGATCACATTTCTTTTCCTTTCCAAGCACTTTCCTATATCTACCGATATAATCTCTTTTTCTAAAGTAAAAGTAATATTATATCATATTCGAACTAAATATCATATAATATGCCAGAGTGTTGCCAAAAATTAAAAGAACTGCGACAATTGCTTGTCTACTGCGATCAAATTTAATCCATGAAATGGATCATGCACGTTTCGGCATTAGAATTGGCGTCTTTTTTATTCTTTTGAAATTATAAATGTTCGATATCTAATTTGTGATTATTGCTCCTCTCTTTGCCTCTTTACTCTGAGGTTTTTTAACTTCCATTAACAAAATGTAAGTGATATATTTTATAAAATTATATTAAACAAGAGCATTTGACTGTTTCTGTTCTTATCAATAATTTCCAGCACATGAATGAATGACTCATAGAAAACAGCGACAATCACATTGACGAACTCATCGCCAACAATAGATTAACAGCTTTAGAACGAAATAAAGGAAAATTGAATAGCAGATTGCTTCAACAACTCAGAAACTGACATTTCCATGTTATTCTTCCACTATTTCTATTGTCTATAGACACACATACACACATGTGCACGCTTAAGTGGGCTCTTGAAGCCCGCATGCAAGCAAGCTTGTAGGCAATGCAGCATTGGTAACATGCTAGGTGTGCAACAGCAACAGCAACAGCAACGCCAACACGCAGCCGGCTGCCAACACTTTGCTGCAGTTTATAGGCCCGCCCGTTAGCTAAATGTTTTCAACGCCAAAATCACCCCACGCCAACATAATCATCACCATCATCAACACCACTGTCATTGCCAACATGCAGTAATGAATTGGGCCAACAGCAAACACACTGTAACAACAACAAGCAATCGATGGCACAAGCCACAAAACGTACTTATGGATATGTAACTGTTCGCGTGTGTATGTGTGTGTAAGGCAGCATTCTATAATGAGGCATCTGCAAGCAACGCAGCTGACACTTCAAGTGCGCTCAGCGTGGCAAACAAAGTCGAACAAAAAACTGTGAACAATAAAAGCAGAAAAAGAAGAAAAATCGGATTGTTAATAATCGCGCAAGATTTTCGAACATGGCTTCAATGAGCGCGGCTTAATGAGTTGGTAACACTTATGCCCACTTACAACGCGGGGCGGCTCTTAGCTGGTGCTTGTTGGCTGGCTGGTGAGCGTCTACGCAACGGGTCACAAGTAATGTTGTTGTTACTATTTTAGCAGTGCTTACTCAGCATGTTCGACAGGCAGACGGAGGCAGCAGTTGTGATGTGCCATACCGTTGTGCGGACTGATGGTCTTGAGGCCCAAATACAATGTGTGGTGTGGACTTGATGTACTTATATACCCTATAATCTAAGTAAAGCTCTATTGGCAAAGTAAGTGAAGCTTATTTTTTTCTTCTGCGAATCGATTCGTTTGCTGTTTTTGTATTTTGATGGGAAGCGCGGAAGGCAAAGTAATTTTTTTCTGAAACCTATGACCCGAAATCTATCAATTAAAGATGTATTAAATCATTAAAATGAAACTATAATCAATATAAGAATCACCTATCGTGGTTTTTAGTTTTTTTTTTTTGGATTTTTTGTTATTATCTTTACGGAAGGTTGGATGTGCCAGTAATTAGTCATGTCCATGGCATCAGGTAATATACTCATCAAAATCGATTTCTATGGAACTCATGACGCTTTGGGTCTCATCACAATTGCATCGGTAATTTGGTATAGTCATGAATATATTCTCACTATCAACATATTATATCCTTTATGCTACCAATAATTAGTGGTGATAACCTGAAATGATCTGAGATAAAAATAAGGCTGAGTGTTCCAAATAGTATAGACGTGATCATAACTCAATAATGGATACACAAACATTCCTTTTGCAGTTGGGATAGATGAAGATAAACGGAAATAACCCCTAATTTCCTCCAAGAATATTCGGTCCAATCATATGATCAAATGAAGTCGGACTTCTCTATTCATACTTTGCCCGCCAATCGAACAAACACATTTTTTTCTAGATTGGTACAAAATTTTTATGCAAGTGAGAAGTTGTATCTCTATACGTCAATTAGTGTATGTTTGGCAACTATTTGTTTACAAAGCGAGAAGGGTGTAGTGCTGAACACTTTGAGCGCGACAGACTGCAAGCGACATCTGTCAAATATTAAAATACACACGTTCTTATAGACACAGTTATTTTGACAGCTGCACGACGACATGACTGTAGGCCGACAGTTGTCGTTCTCGCTAACTTCAATATATTTTTACATTTGCCAACGACAGTAGGACGACTGTAGAGTTGACAGTAGAGAGATGAGGTAGAGTGGTATTGCCACTAATATTTAAAATGTAAAATTATTCAAAGCTCTAACACACCTGACGTTATTTTACAAATAAAAGCATAAAATAGCTCTATTATATCATTTGTAATAACAATTGATAATTTAAAACAAAAATATTTACCTATTTACTTATTTTTTGCATAAAAAATTTCACTTTGAAAATTTTATTGAAGTGAAAGGTATTAGTATGGCTACAACGAAATTGTGTACATACAAAATGGACAACTGTGTTGTTTTGTGTACATGCCGCCCATTGTTATGTCGCTGCCTTCTTACAAATGTTCATATAGTTAGATTCACGACGCCATTTTCAGTTCACTGTCGTGCTGCCATGTCGTGTCGCGCTCAATGTGTTCAGCACTTGTCTGGTGATTACTATTATGGAAAAAAGTGTACCTATGACAAGGTTGACAACGTAGCTGAGGACATTACATTTGTCAAACGTATCATTTCGAGGGGTGGATTTATGAATATGGCATAGAAACTGTTCAACAATCTCAAAAAATTTGCCGAAACACTAAAATTCACTGAAGGCCATCTCAGCGGCGGTTTTTGAAATGATTTCATATTAAGAATAAAATCCATGTTATTGTCAATTCGTGTCAAATTCGAACATATGTACGTACATATATACTGCTGTAAGATGATATAAGGTAGTTCCTGCTAAAGCGGGTTTTAATATTTTTTGTTATTTGTAAAGCATAAACAGTCCCCGGCCTATCATTGTAAAACACATTTTGTTGGCAAAGTTTGATTTTAATTCAACATAGTTCCCTTAAAGGGTGATCCACTGATTATAGGGACCTTCCAACTTTCCAAGACCATTTTCGTAGTATGATTTGTCCCTTGCTTCAATATAGACCTCAGTTTCGGCGAACACAATTTCATTCGATAAACATTTCTTCCCAGCGAGCATTATTTTGAGAGCAGAAAATAGTCGCTGCGGGCCATATTTGGAGAATACGGTGGATGGGCAAGCAATTTATGGATTTTTGACATCGTTTTCTCTGACTTGTGATGCGGTATATTGTCTTGGTGAAATAGTCCTTTCTTTTTCATCAAATGCGGACATTTTTCGACGATTTAATTTCCTTTTTCAAGGTAGTCAATAAAAATTATTTAATGCCCCACAACTTTGTCAGTCGATCGTTGTATTTTTTCACTCCTTAGAGCAGGTTCATCGTGTGCAATGCGTTCGGATGACTGTCGGATGGACTCCGAAGTGAAATGATGGAGCGATGCAAAAACTCGGGTTTATTTCGCTCGAACATCTCCAAACTCTGCTCCAAATCATCAACTTGTCGTTGTTTTTGGACAAAAGTTAGCTAGAGCGCACTGTGCTTTCTCATACTAAAATATTCGTGATTGATATGATGTACACGTACAATTGGTATATTCAGATTGCCTGTCATCGCTTTACAGTCATCTAAAGTTATTTTGTGGATTTTTTTGATGTTTTCAATGGTAATAATTTTTTTAGCGTCCACTGTCGTCTTTGGTGCTCATTTCACCAAGTCTAAATTTTGCATACCAATCCTTGATGGTTTATTTTCCTGAGGCAATGTCCAAAAACTCGTCATCAAGCCAAGTTTTTGCTTCAACTATATTTTTCCCTTCAAAACTAATCTAATTCTAGTGGCGCAATCTATGTGTCAGGCCTTTTCAATTGACCTGTCAGGTAATGGGCTACTGATTCAAGCAAAATGATATTTGTATGTTCCTGCTGATGTATAAAGAAACGGAACGGTTCTTGATCCTTGTACTAACATTTATGGTTCTTCCCATATTATTGCTAACGGATCTCCTATTATCGGCAATTCCTATTACCTTTCTCTCAAACTTTTACGGAAGTTTCAACAAATTTTATATTAAACTCTGTATGTGAAGGCGTGATATTTATCTGCTACAAGTAATATTTCCGATAATATGCGAGGAGGAAGTAGATACAAAATTTTAAGTGCAAGTTTTGAACTCTTATGCAATATATCTAGATATACTACTTACACATGTTTTTTCTCGAGCCATTAATTACGAATTTATTAATTTTCAATAGCAAACTGTGGCTAAAAACTTTGTTAATGCGAGCGTATGAAGTTGATACCTCTTTTAAACTTCATGAAGCTTAATTAATGATATGTAGATATGTGTGGCAACACATGGCGCACACACTAAATCAATTATTACGCATACTACGCGAGCACACTGTAGGGCTCAATGGCATCACTTCAATTTCGCCTCATTTCAATTGAAACGAAATTAATTTTTGATTAATTTTGGTTTTGTAATTCATGCAGTGCGGCCGTGTGGCAGGCGCAGCGTGATGTGGCATGCGTTAAAGTAAATATCTATTTATGTACTTACACAAACATACACACATATGTACATGTTTTGGCCAAAAAGCCCAACACCAGCAACAAAAACCATATTACCGACAACAATGCTGACATGATGAAAACTGTTACAACGGTGTTAAGGCTGTCGATGTCGATGCTGATGATGATGGTGCCGAAGCTGCCTGCTACGCATGTATTGTTTAATTTCATTCGTTGTACTGGTGGCCGGGTTGTTGCCTGCTGTTGGCCTACTGTTGCTGGCGGCAGGAGAAAGTCATGACAACCCACGCTAATTAGGTGATGTGCAGACTCCACCACTTGAACACTTCGAAAAAGGAGTGAAAATCAGTGCATATAAATCAAAATAATGTCTATACATATACAGGGGTGTATGCAACTGCAAACATATGTACATGTATGTTTGAGCAAACTTGTAAAAAGTTTAGAAAAAATAATTAATTGTTGCTCCGTCTTCCACGTTTCTTCAGCGCGCTTTTATTTATGAGTTGCGGTTATTTAAGTTTATTTTGGCGTATTATTATTTAGGGTATTTGTTGTTGTTAAAACTCACTCGCTTCCATTTGTGAAGCACATTGGCATTGCTTATTATTTTGTTGGCAATTGTTGATGGTAAATACGTGGGCTGCGAAGCCTTTTATTTTCACTCCTTCATTTGTTTTGGGTAGGAGAGCTGAGCACATCCCCCAAATTAAATGATTGATTGAGTTGCGTATGTATTTATTAAGAAACTTATTTTTGGTTATTCATTCTTTGCATTTGTGAAGAAATTTCATTGATGAAATTATAAAGTGTAGGCGCGTAGGCGTCATAACGGTGCAATTGTGATTTTGCTTCATCAATTAGATATGGCAGACAAAAACGTTTAGTTAATTCAAGCTAAGATGGTTTAAAACGGTGTGGTTATGATTTTTCTTAGACCGAGGGTGGTCCGTTAGGTAATTGGTCTCAAATGTCCACGATATCCTATTGGTTCGTTTTGCGAACGACCGCGAAGCATGGATCCAAATGGTACAATTGAGACTGTAAAAAATGTGAACACTGTCCTATAGGCTATAAAGTTGATGTCTATTATTTCACAGCACTCTAAAGAGATAAGCCTCCACTGTCGCCACGGCCAATTTAACTATGCTAAACATTACTGCCTGTTCCGAAACTTAAAAACTTGAAAAATTAACCTCTGGCCGGAAACTTGAGTGATATAAAGAGTTACCGCCGTCACGGATGACGTCCAGAAAACGAATTTTTTGTTTTGCCGGCTAAAGACGTTGAAGCAAGGTTGTGTCTAGTATATGGATCTAAAAGAAAGCTACATTGAAAATTGTATTTCGTTTGTAGGCTATGCAGTTAAAGACCCGTTCTCGTATAATTGTATTATTAGCTGCGAATACGGCGAATGAGAATAAAATTGAGCCCGAAATGTCAGTCTCAGAAATATACATATATAATTATATGGTTCTGTGGTTGATCCAAAAGGAGACAGCCTTTAAAAAAGATGTCAGAAGTCTGAACGTGAACTGGTTACTAGAAAGAGAGAGAGAGAAAGAGTTCATACGTGAAGGTGGTTGATCTCTTGTTTCCTTAATGGCTGCTACCTCACCTTGGAATATATTGCAATGAACATACAGCTAATATGGTACAGCCGAACGTTTCCTTGCTATAAATGTGACAGTAGTGAAATTGGAAGTTTGTTCTGAAACTCGAAATTAAAATTAATAAGGTGAGTTAATAAAGTGAGTAATTAAAATAAATAAATAAGAGCAACACGTATCACATTTATAACAAAATTTATGGCCTTATAAATTCAATATGTAATTACAATATCTTTATAATAAAATCTATAGCCTTATAAATCCAACCCATGGGAAACTTTTTTTTCAATTGCTTCTACACCTTTACTCATTTTGAGATTAAAATCAGCTCTTTGTTTATAATTTGCTTTGAAGGTGCCGATCTAGATTTAATCATAGGTAAAAATCTAAGGAAAACACCTATAATATACGTAAAAGGGCTTGACAGGAGTACTGGTTCACTACAAAAACAAAAAATCACTAACTACAAATAAGGTCAATTCTTACGTATGCAAATTTATGATACAATGACTTTCGTAATAATTGTGAAAATTTTCCATTACATTTTTAACCATAATCTATGTTTGTATGTATAAATGCGTTTTGAAAAGTGATATATGAAACTCATAACTCAGTGAGTGATTTCTGTGATATCAAACTTAAAAATCATGCTTTCTTTTTATTACAAATAATTATATGTATTTATTTTTTTAAATTATTTTGGTGTTAAGGTGGACATGCCGAGAGTTCCTCCCCCAAAAGTTTAAGTTATACATTATTTCCATCATAAAAGACGCTCCGCGAAGAAAACGACTTTGAGCTGAATGTACAAAATTATAAGGTAACCCACCGTACAATCCCCCCAAATTCGACTCTTGATCTGCTCCTGGACACGTCTATAAGGAAAACTCTCTAAAAATTCTAGATAAATCGGTACAGAAAAATCTGAGACATTGTGGATATTGTTTTGAAAAAGACAGTTTCCTGAAAATCGCAATTAAACAGTAAAATTTTTTGCTATATAAATCAAGAAATGATGTTTGGATGCCGGGTCAGAAAAATAGAACCGAAAATAATTTGAATTTTGAAAATTTGTTTTGTAGATTATTATTATTGAATAGTTAAACTTTGAATATAAATTAATTCTAGACTAGAATACCGCTTAAATTACTTGTTATGGGGAAATCAAAAAATTTGCCAAGCTTCAAGACTAAAACATCTCTGATCTGGTAAAGATGTCAAGTGAAATTTACTCAAGGTACACATATAGAAGATCAGTCAACAAAAAAAAGGTAATTTATAAGAAAACTATAACATAAATTGTTCTAAAAAGGTTTAAAAGTATACATATCTATACACATATATATTTTAAAAATACATACGATCTTCGCCGGCGCTAAAAAGTCTTTCCTCAGTGATTCCGGTCTACTACGTGGATGAAACCATATGTACCTTGAGGGCGGTTTCCATAAAGGGTTGAATTTATCCCAAAATGTTTGTTGTTTTTGGCCTAGGAAAATTAGATTTTTGATCAGATAAAAAACTGGCATTTAATTGTACGGAGAACTATATACAGAACACACAGTCATCAATCATTCGTTTCCGAATAATCTCATTCAAATAAACTTGAAAATTATAATTTCGAAAAAAACGCGTTTAAGCTGGTGCAGCTGATTAAACAGCCGCTCAGTTTAGAAGGTTTTCACTCAAAAACTATTTAAAATACAGATTTAAAGATATAATCTTTATTTTGTTTTTAATTTCACACAAGGTGTGCCCCTTAAATTAGCTTTTGAAGCTGGACAAAAAAATAAGTTCTAAAAACAAAAAATTTTCCCCGTTGTTAATTGCTTATTTCCGTTCCAATATGTTCTTAGTGTAATAGCAAAGGATCAAACTATTATCCTTTATCAGAAATTGCAAGATAGAAAGCAGATTCTATATAATATTTTAACACAAATTAAGAAGTAAATCTGGCCTGTTCTTTTGACATTTTTTGTCATAGAAATTTTTATTCTACAATAGAACTTTTTTTTACATATCATGAGGTACATCGTGGAGTGTATGTTGATGTATGTTGATAAATAAAAGAGTAATTAACTTTTTTTTAAATTTTTCCCCATATTTTTTTACATAAATTTTGTCATAACATTGTCAATAAATTATGAAAAATATAGTGACGATAGCCAGGCGTTTTGTGAACATCAAAAAAAAAAATTAAGCAAATCGGTTGAGTAGTTTGACCGGAATCATGTCCGCCAATTTAAAAAAGTATGTGTTTTGAGAAAAACGCGTTTAAGGTTTGAGGTGTGTACTCTAAGCGGTCCGAACATCGGCGGGCCTTTTTTGAAACCTTCCAATAGTAAAGTGGGTTTCTACATTAATTCTAAGGGTATAAGGGAACAGAAAATGCCAAAAAAAAAAATTTCAAAAAAGATTACCCTACTGACCCCTTAAGGAAAATAAGCCTATTTATTATTTCAAACAAAACTGTACATATGAGTACAACAATTTTAAAGAGTTCTATAATACGACTATTTCATATAACCATGTTTGACCCCTTGAAATTTGCTATATTGAAGCTCGGCAGTAAAAAATACTTAAATTTACTGTTACAATTAGTAAATATAAAATAAATAATAGCTTAATTAACGAGGTCACACTCCATTTAAAATGCCAACACACCCATACACCGACTGTAATGGATACATGCAAAGTAAATTCCGATGCCGAAATAAATTTGACGCGTCGTTACACGCCAGATGGAATGCGGGCCATCTATTCTAATCCCAAAGTTCTGTGGCGCTCCACAGCGCTGTCCTTCATATTAACACACATTATCTGCCGGCAAATCTACAAATGCAACAACAATACTGGCTACATATGCAAAAACAACAAATTTATCAAAAACTGCAACTTTATTTGCAGCGGGTGGCACACTGGAAGTGTTGCTGATCATTTCGGTATATTGACGGCACAATTTATTAGTTTCAAGTAAGTTTACATATATGTAAATATATATACATCTGTACTTTGGAATGTCTACATGTGAACAAAACTAAGAATAAAAGCATATTAGTCTGTGCCTTTGTGGCTGTGCTTGTATTTGTGTGCTGCACAATTCGCAATTATTTACAGAAATGTCAAATGCAAATTGCATTTTTGCGAGTACACGTAAAAGCACCAAAAGCAACAACAACAAGAAGAACAATATTGTGTACTATATACAAGCAAACATGATGGAGAACAGCGAAATTGACAGCGAAGGTAAAACTGCTGGAAAACATCAACGACATACACACACAACAACAGAAAATAACAACAACAGCAATGACATAAGAACAAATTAAACACAAAGCCAGTAGCAAGCAAATGAGAAAAGCAAACTAATAAACATTTGTGAGTACATTGTACCTATGCACATATTATATATGCATGTGTGTGTGTATATGTATATATGTATGTTTGTATGCATATGAAATTGCTGGTGTTTGCATGGATGTGTAAACAAATTGATTTGGCCCTGCTGCGCGGCGCGTAACTCCGGTAGCCGACGTGAACAACGTAAGAATAACGCAGACACACACGCCTGTGGCTGCTTTAGTATGTATTGGTGTACACCTAGACCCACAGCCATGTACTAGTAGCGGTTAAGTGTAGTTGCTATATGACAAGAGTAAGACTGCACATTTGTTTGTGTCTGACGTATCTGTCGGATGTGTAAAGTGCCAGTGAACGTGCAACATTTTGAGCAATTTTTTCTGTTATTCTACTTCGTTTTTATGCATTTTGCGTTCGATTTGTTGGCTCGACAACAACAGCAATTTGACAGTTGACAATAAATTGCATACAAGCACGCACATTTAATTACAAATATTCCTAAATGTGAATAGACGCGATTACATATGCATGACTTTTCTACAAATACATACATATGTATGTATGTATGTACAAGCATATATATACATATGTACATATGTATGTATGTACATATGTTCGTATATGTGTATGTTATAAAAGCCCGTACTAGCATTTGTATTTAACATTCCATGTGTTCCCCTTTTCCACCCTACCGTTACACTCATTCATCCAATAGTACTAAGTAACTGTTGTTTTGACGTTCGTATGCACAAATATACGCGTATATACATAAGTATTAAAGTGTATATACATATGTACATGTAGTTAATGAAACTGTTAAACTGCCTCTCATGCCACCCCCAACTACTGCGCACCATACTCTCCACCACCACCCTCACTCTGCTCCATACACAATACTTTTCATTTTCGGTATTTTCTTTCATTTTAATTTCATTCTGCCTCCCGAATTTCCACCATCCATATTCATTTTCAAATCCACAACCTCTTTACTTCTCTACTGTCGCTGTTTTATCGCTGGCCTGTTGTCTGCTAAAAACTTTGCTTTGTATTTATTGCGCACTCGCTCACTCTCTTTGCTCTTTTTGCTCTCGTTCTAGCACAGCCGCGCACTTGTATCACTTCGTCGCCACCACAAATCCCCAATATTTAGCCAGACATACTAACAACGTGCCAATAGCCAACACACTCACACACAAACATGCATGCATGTGTTACGTGAGTATGTGTGTGTGTTGCTACGTTTTACCGCCTCTCTTCGGCATCTTCACCCTTGCTGCATGTGTGCGATTCCGGTCGCTGCGATTGGCTGAGCGCTCGCGCGTGGCCACTCCCTTATTGACTTTTCCGTTGGCTGCGTCTGCTCCGTGTAATTTTTTCTCCATTCATTTCATTCGCTTTATTTTAGTTGTATCTGTTTTGTTTTTGGTTTTAAATGCTACCATTTTTCTTTCACTTCGGCTGTGTGTGCGGTTGAACGCGTGTAACTACATTGATATACATATACTAATGATATACTATATATGTACATATGTACCATTTAGACCAGCGCATATTTCGAGTTAATAGCTTGTCCGATATGTAAAATGCTTGCTTTCATGAAAAAGTCAGTTAAATTTTTGTAGCTTTTAATATACATACATACATACATATATATGTACATGCAGACAGCTTGGAGATAGTTAACTCCAGGTGAATAAGTGTTCATTTTGTCTTGCATGGTTACAAGTCATTTCGGTTTATCGATTTTTCATTTGAAGTTTAGATATATACTGTATACATATATATACTGTATACATATACATATACATATATGTATATAGATACAAATAATCTACTTGTGACAAATTTTAAACATTTATACTGAGTAAATTTTAGACCGTAAAATACATGAAAAGTATCAGATTTACAATTTTTTATGAAATATACATAAGTAAATAAGTAAATGAAAAATAGAACTTTTTCGCTTTAAGAAAATTATTTGCACCGCGTGTCTATATGTATGTAGATATGAATGCATAGTACCTTATTCAACGTATGAATTTAAAAGGGGAGATATTGTATGTATATGTATGTGTAGATAAAATTCCTAAAAAAAGAAATATACTTATATTTAATATATGATATGTATGTACATATGTATGTATGCTTGCAAAGCAAGGTTCCTTTACGGTTCTCTTTATTTTTGGAAATGAGAACCATGTCTGACGAATATGGAGGCATCGTTACAGTATTGTTTTTGGCCAAGAATGCACGAACAAGTAACGACTGCTACAGATTATGTAAGTAGTGAATACAGCCAAAATTAAATCTTACGTCCGGGGCTGATACAACATTTAAATTTTAAGATTTCCGTTATTCTTTGAACAAACCTCTTACTTTAAAATTTGGAAAACAAGGTATTGAGTCAAAAATTTTGAAATGGCTACAATAAGTTACCGAAAGTTATACAACCAGAATTGTTTCCAGTTGGAAGACACTTTAAATAATTTTTAAATAAAGACCATGACCAACTTGCAATCTACATATGTATATTGAAAACAGGTGATAAAATATGTTCGAAATTTCTTCTGCGATGTTCTACTGAATCTGATCTAAGCAAGTAAGCGAAACAAGCGATAAAGATGAGAGTGGATTCTGTTACACACACACACGAGAACAAGAAACCTACTTCGTTAGTCGTCGCAAACGTCAAAATATGAATGTTATTTGGAATCAAAATAATATTACATTTAAAACATAATTGCCTTAAAATAGATTATGGTTTTTTGAAAGAAAAGATTACAGACATACATACATACATACATATGTATATGCATAAACAGTTGAACTTCTGTACCTCGAATCACCATAATCCACAAACAACTTCGATTTATAGAAGTTATCACTAAACATACAATTTTTCAAAAAACCGTAAAATATAGATTTATATTGTATTGTATTGTTATTCGTAATTAGGTAGGAATTTAAAATGGCAAAAATTGCGTTACATCACTTTTGGATGGCGGTTTAATCATTACTTCCTCAGAATCCTCATCGTTTTTCATGGCGCTAGAATTCATGGATTTGAAATATTCGGTTCTACAATATCATCTGTTATAAATACGCCTGAGCAAATCCTATTGTCCACCTCAATATCATCTGTAATAGTAACATTTGAAGGGATATGAAATGTGAAATTTCCTTGAAAAATGCGATTTAGAAAATCACTTGCCAATTTAGAAGTTTCATGATTTATTCAAATTATTTACAAATATAGATAACTATTCTATAGAATATAGATTCTTTGTTTTGGCTTCGAAATTATACTTCGAGATTGCACTTATGATTTTTGTAGCGACTTGATCTTTCAAACACTAAACTAAATAAAATAAATTATAATTAAGTGATCCACAAAATTTTAGTCAGCCAAACTCTCTAATGACTCAAAAGTAATTATATTTTAAACTTTTCCGCTTTACACTCTCTTTGATGGGGAAATAAAGAAGCCAAATGCTTATTAAAAATTTATAATAATTATCATTTAAATATATTTATGTATAAATATGTATGATTATTTCTATATACCATAATTACTAAAGCAAACTTGATATACATACATATACCTATGTATCTATGCTTACATATGTACATTATCAAATTATGTACGTTTCGTCTGCCTCAACTACCAATCATTTCGACCTCTTGATAAACGAAGCTCAGCTGTTGTCCAAATATGTAGATAATACTCAACAATTTGTTTTCTATATACATATTTACTGATGTATATATTATCATAGTACCGAATTCTCTTATACCCGAAAGAAACCAGTTTGCTGCTCTCATGCCAATACTCGGTACTCTTACGCTCTTTTCAAGCCTTAGCGCGCTGATATTTGCACATTTGTCCCACCGTACATCAAAACAAACTCACCTGGTGAGCAGCGCTATGCAATACGGATTGGCTTAAAATAGCCACTAGGGTGGTTACTCAGGCTGGCTAACAGATGTGGACTAACTGTGCGGCCGGTAAGAGACGCAATAACTGATCAGCGCTCTGAAACTCTACTACGTTTAAAAATATCGCATCGTTCTCTGATAATTGCTATTGCTGTTGTTGTCAGGTCACTCTCGCTCTCTACGGTGGTTAAAATTAAAACACTCGTATATGTTTCACCTGTATAAAAAATGGAAAAGGTGAGCAACAACAACGCACAGCAACAACGGCGGACAGCAGAAGCGACCGTTTTGAGTCAACGCGAGGAAGAAGTAACAAAGCAACAACAACAACAGCGCATACGATACGAGTACATGCTTTAGTCAGCCAGCCATGCAGGCGAGTGTATGTGTGTCAGTATGTACATTTACTATATGTGTGTTGACGGCAGGTAAGCAGGTAAGCAAAGGCAAAAGGCAACAGCAACACAGCGCTGCGAGGTTCGTCTGCGGCAAAGCACTGCTGTCCAATCAGTCTGAACTCGGTTACCGACAACGATGAAACATACGGCGGCGCTTGAGTGGCTTACTATTCGGCTTTAGTTGGACTCGTTGGTTGGTTCTTCTTCGCATTTCGTTCATTTCCTGATCGCGTCGCGTACACCTTCGACGCGCTTACCTCGCCAATCCATCGACCACCACTCCAAGCACAGGGGCGACAATTGGTCGTACGTACCCACGAATTTTAAACTTTTAATGAAGCGTTTTTTGTGTGATTTTCGAAATTTCGCATTGACATTCCATAAGCGCTTTCGGTGTCTGCAGCGCCTGCAAGCCGTCGCGTTTAAGTAAAAAGAATAATATTAATTAATTGCAACAACAATTCGCATAATTTGCATGAATGCCTGCGAAAGTAAAGAAAGTGAGTTATCTGATTGCTGAAGGGGGAAAGAAATCTTAAGGAAATATTTACCCAAAGCAAATGCAATGAATTGTGCAAAGTGACAAAGTAAACGCAGGAAGTTGGATGCGAATTTGTGTGGCGCTGTGCTTTTGCGTGGGCGAGCTTGAGCAGGCAGACTCCGAGCCGTCGCTAAACGGCCGCCAAGAGAAAAGCAAATATTTGCGGACCAAAATAAAATACTTCGGCGCGTCTAAGTTGTTTTTATGGAAAATTATTGAAATTGAAATACAGTAATTATGTTGACAGCAACAAAGCAACAAAGCGAGGCACGAATTATCGAAAATCCGACGCGCTAAACAGTAATAATTTCTTGTAAATAATTGTTTTCCCCACAGCAAATGTGCCTTAATAGTGCTTTCTGACCGACTAACGTATATACATATGTATGTGTGTATTAAATTTTTGACATAACAGCGTTAAGTGCTCTGAAAAACGCTAAGATTTTTAAAATAAACAGAATTATTTCTAAGTGATCAAGTGCCTTTCGCGTATGCCTTTTTTCAAAAAAAATTATTTTATAAAAGTAAAATTAAACGCAGTGGCAACTTTGGTGTTTCTAGAATTGAAATATTAAATAAAAATATAAAAAATAAAATAAAGAAATATAAAATAGAATAAATTTTACTGATAAATTTGTCAAAGTGGCAGCTTGCTGCTGCGACGCTCAAAAGCAAAAGTAACGGAGTTTATACAAAAGTGTTTTAAATGCATACGGATATCATAATTGGCGATCAGTTTGTGCCATCAACAAATTATTGGGTAATGCAGGTGAGTAAATTCATTAACATTATTTGAATAATTAAAGTTTCAAAGGACGGAGTTTTGTAAATAGTTAACAACATGCAATTGGAAAGTGATTCCAAAAATGAAAAATTGAGTTAATAGTAACAAATTCAAGCTTTGAAATAAAGTAGAATAAAAAATTAAAAAAAAAATTAACTAAAAGCAACTAAATAAAAAAAATGTTTAAATTAAGTGAAAATCAAATGCAAATAAATTAAATCAGCTGAGGGAAAAACCTTTGTGTTGTATTAATATTGGAAAAAGTAAAGAAAAAATTTAAGCAAAAAAATTCAAAATATTATACAAAAGAGGAAAAAAAAATAAAATTAAAGAAATAAAAAGATATAATAAAATAATATAAAGTAAAATAAAATAAAGCGGTAATAACTAAATGAATAAATACTTAACAAAAACAACTTTAAACAAAGTATAATAAAAAAGTAAAATAATATAAAATAAAATGAAGTAAAATAAGTTAAAGTAAAACAATAAAATAATATATGAAAAATAATCAAAAGCAAATTAAATTAAATACAAAAATAAAATAATAAATAAAAATGAAAAATAAATTTCAAAAATTATAAAATAAAACAATATAAAGTAAATTAAAAAATTAAACTATATTAAATAAACAAACAATAAATTAATCATAAAATAAAATAAAATATAATAAAATAAAAATTAAAATAACTTAAAGTAAAACTAAAAAAAAATAATTTTCAAAAAAGAGATAAACAGAATTGAAACTTTAAGGGGTCAGTAGGGTAATCTGGCCTGTTTTTTGACATCTTTTTTTCATAGAAATTTTTATTTTACAATAGACAAACAAATGTTTTCGCATATCATGAGGTATATCATGAGGTATATCGTGGAGTGTATGTTGATAAATAAAAGAGTAATTAACTTTTTTTTAATTATTATTATTGTAATAACATTGTCAATAAATTATAAAAAACAAAGGGACGATAGCCAGGCGTTTTGTGAACATTTAAAACGTCGAGCGGTATTATTATTTTTGGACCCTTTTTGGAAACCTTCCATTGGTAAAGTGGGTTTATGCATTAATTCTAAGGGTATAAGGGAACAGAAAATGCAAAAAAAATTGTTTTTTTGAAAAAAGACCCCTTAAATTAAAAAATAAAAGAGTCAAACAAAAATTAAAGAATCAAATAAATAAAATACTAAAACTATTAAATTTGTATTATTTAGTATTGAAAATATTACAATTTAAAATATTAAAAATATTGTGCTTTAAAAAAAATATAAAAATATTTCTAATTAAAAAAATTTGAGCAGTTAAAAAATAAATGAAAGCGATATTAATTTCAAAATCTGCAAACGACAAAAGGAAAGAATTATTTTGTTACATATTTTACAAACCATTCGATGTGTTTTAAGCATAGTATCCGTATCACCGTCGGGAAACGAACATGCCATCGAATTCTCAAATTTCACAGCAGAACCCCATCATATGTACATATGTAAACAATAATAGCATAGGTTGATAGACTATGGGGTAATCACTTAATTAATCAGTTATAACTGTCAACATACATACATACCCATAAATTGTTATCTAAAATGCAAAAGAGCGTAACATCACTTTTTATAATTTAACAATACAAGAAATAGAACTATTTAAAATAGAAGCTACTTCTATTGCGACATAGTTTGAATTTGGTTTGGCGTCTGATATCAGTTATACAAACTGGTTATACTTACATTACATTATTTTACAATAATTAATAATCTATTGTGAATCGTAGTCAATAAAAAAACTCTATTTCGAATATTTTGTAGATATGTTGTTTTGTATTTTAGTTGACTCTGCTGTACTCACCTGCATTTAGCACCGTTAGCGCGGTACTTTGCGAACAGATTTATTTGTTCACCAATTCAATTGTGGTCATAAAGCTGTGTACAATTTTGTTTACATTTTGTTGTTGTTGCAATAAATAGATACTGCCTTTGATTAAATGGAAAAAGAGCTTTGCTAGTTAAACGATTTATTTTTCATTTATCGTGAGGTGAATGTGCTATTTTATACTTGAGTTTTCGGTTACAAAAACAATATGGCAGAAAAGTAAGCGAGAAAATGCTTCTTCTGTCTCTTTTTGCAACAATAATTTGTCCGTAATAATTGTGGAATTTTTTGGCCTAAAACACAGGTGATTGAGCGTGAGAGCTGCCGCTGAGATAATTTTTGATTTTCTCGTCACCAAAAAGCGCTTTCAGTCACATAAGTATGCCCTATTTGCGATTAGCTTTATATCTATTATTATTTTATCTATTGCTACGTGATCGACTCTTCATACTCTATACTCCGTATTAAGTTGATCATAAAGTTTGTAGCACCAAGAACGTACTAGGGATACCCTATAAAGTATATAAATAAATGATCAGCGTGAGGAGCTGAGTCTCTTTAGTCGGTCTGTTCATATACGCGTGAACTAGTCCCTCATTCTTTGAGATATCGTTCTGAAATTCTTCGCAAAATCATATAAATTGATCGATAAAATTCAAGTCCTTCTACGGAAAACTTTTTATTTGACCAGACATCTTCACGTAGTAATCCGAAGTCCAGATCAGATATCTATAGCATAAAACTGCCATACAAACTTATCGATCAAAATCAAATGAAAGCTTTTTTATACCCTCTCATGCTATAAAAAACCCCAGTGCAGGGTATTATAGATTCGTTGTAGCCGAAGTAAACGTTTTTGCTTATTGTTTACTATCTTGGCGAGTATGCCGAGCCGTCGGCAAAACATGAATCAATTTGTAGGTGTCCGCGCGTTATCGCTTGTCAGCGCATATCAACAACTTAGCGCTGTTGCCAAGCAGGTCCTATTTGTAAACACATAAGCTGGCACACATTCACACAGACGTCTTCGCCACTAAACTGTTGAAACGCGTGCGGTGCAATCCTCTTGACTCCATTTTACACGCATTGCACCCTTTACCTGCTATACCAACATGCAAAACCTATGGAAGGAATAGGAGAACCCCTACATATGTACATTTACGTATGCCTCGCTGTCCGACCATCGAGTCTCAGAGGCAACTTGTTTATTTACACGTGCTGCTTGGTACATTTGCTCGCGACGGTTCGCGTAAATGTTTGCTTGTCCGTCCAACCGGCGGTTGAACGTTGGCAAGGTATCTACGACTGCAACCCGGTGCCTCATGCGCTTTTTTCTCATTCAACTGCGAGGCAGCAAACGGAATGCGGCGTTGAGATCTTTTCTACCTTTTTATGCCTCGCTGCTCCATTGTCACACTTGTCATATTAATGCCTCTTTAATGCCAACTGCGATGTTGCAATGCGCGCTCACCTCTGCGGACATCCTTTTAGTTGCTGCTTTAATACGGTTGTTGTTGTACTGCTGTTTATTATTATTTTCTGTTGTCGCTTTCCAAATGAAGCGCGAAAATAGCAAAAAAATAAAAAGGAAAAGCGTAGTGAAATGTTGTAAGTGTAACGCTTGAAGTTCGCGAAAAAAAGTGTAAATTTAAAAGTGTTAATATTTCATTTACTTATCGCGCTTGTTAAGCGGTTTCCTGTGACAAAAGGCACTTAATTATTTATTTAAATATGAATCGTGCGTAAATATGGGTTGCCTGCACTCATAACAGCCCAAATACATATATACATTTGTATATACATAAGAATTTATATATTCGTATGTGTTTTGCGTTCATAAGGCCACGGGTCGTCCGCAGTTCGCAAACATTGCCAATAATCAATATTTAAGATATACACTCGCATTTTTCTCTTAAAACCGGTTTTAACAGGAAACTCTTATCAAAAGTTGTCGCACGAATTATTTACCCACCGACATTTTAAATACGGATTTTTATTTTAAGTCGCTCTGTTTTTGAAAATATGGTAAACAAATTAAAGCTTTTTCTTTTTAGTTACATTTTTGAAATTTTTAGAAGAATTGGTTGATTCTGCTTCATTTTAAAATTGATCTAGTATATAAAAAAAAACGATTTGACTTTCAGTATTTGTTACAAAATATCGGGGGAATGTTTATTTTAGTATCCCATTTTGAAGAGGTTTTGCGCAAAGAGGGATGGAGCTTTTGAATAATAGCACCCTTCCCCCCTAGGACCACGGGGGGCTCTAGGGCAGCCTCCTGAAAATGGTGTAAAATCGTAGTTTTTCCATACAATTTTCACTAATTATTATAAAATTTATGTATTTTTACGCATAGAGTGACTCTATGTTTAGTATTTTTATTATTTCAATGAATTAAAGTGGAAATCCACTTTATTTAAATAATAAAAACACTGAAAATTAAAAATTGTATATGTATCGGTAATACCAAGATAACCCAACCAACCATTTATACAAGACCATGAAAAGTGGGCAATATATTACGTCCTTATAACGAAAATTTGGAATAAAAACTCGCGCGAAATAGCTGATATTCAGTAATTTTGCTTACATTTCAAGGAACAGTATAACACGTAATTGAAAGCTGTTTTATTTATTAAATTGTACATAAAATTGCAACTTAAAGTTCATAATTTATCATTAATTCAATTAAATATATTACAAAGAATGTGTGTGTGTTAAATTGGTTAAATTTTTTGCAAGCAGTGCAACAAAAACTTCAAAAGAAGAGAGCCATTGTTTGAGCAAATGGGAAAATGTGCGTTTTTTGCTTACTTATATCTAAAAAACAAATTAACATTTAACAATAAATTTACATTTAAACCAAAGTTTAATTCATTGGCTCTCCGTGCTATATAAATTTTAAAAAATCCGTGCACGCATTTAAGAGGAATAAGCAGTGAAAATGAGATACTGAAACGAACCTAACCCAAATATCGCATTTAACCTTGCTGGGACTAAATTTTTTGTACTCACTCATACTGTAATATCGTTGAATTTTCAATCAGTTCTTAAAGAAGGACTGTCGTCTTACATTAGATAGATAGCGATGATCTCAGTATCTCTTATGAATGGATAAAATTAATTTTGGTTAATGTTTTGGGTATGAAGTATTTCAATACCAGATTCATACCAAATGATTGGATATGCCTTTTTGCCCAAACACGAAGCAAGAGTCATCGCTCAACCATCACATTCTTAAAGCCTTACTCTTTCTGATATTTCTGTTTCGGAAACCGGAAAACTCGCTTCGGGGAAGGCGTCATGAGTCCAAACATCCATTATATGAAAAACGCTAAGCACACACCAATTGACGTATGTATACGGTAGAGATCAAACTTTACACGAACGTTAAAAAAGGTTGTACTAATCTTAGAAAATATTTTATTAAAGATTTGTTATAGTTTATATAGACCATCCATTCGAGTCAAATTTGATCTTGGTGTGTAAGGGGAGCTGTATCAATGATCCGTTTTCTAATAGTTCCTCTTCTTTATTTCGTTTTCTAATGAAGGTTTAGTTCTGACGCTCACTTAACTCTGTTTTGTTGTTTTTGCTAGATCAGGCTTTAAGTTTTTCATGCAATTCACTTAGTAGATGAAATATTTAATCTACGAAACTCAAAACACCGGTAATTTAGTGAAAATTTGGTAGAAGACTTAATAGTTTCGTTAAAAAAATTTTTGAGTTCTTAATTCTAAGGGCCGACTCTGCGAAAAAAGAATGATTCTCAAATTGATTTTTGCAGTATTTAAAGTTTTTGGTTGTAAAAATTGTTTATTATATTTCAATCGATTTGAAGTTTTTAGATTAATTAAATTAGCTTATAGCTATGCGACTGTGATTTTGGAAACCGTTTCTTGCTAATTTTGGGTTGCTAAAACTAAAATGATAGTAAAAATTTACTGACACTTTGGAATGGTTGTGGTTTAGTCAAGGGGTGTGGGATCAAACCACCATCATTTACTAAAATGACAAAAATAACTGTACGTGATAAAGAACTTGTGAACTCAAATTCGTAATCAGAACATATAAAAGTCCCCACAGACCTCTTAGCATTCGAAAACTTTTCTTTCAGATTTGTTGAATAGCGTTATTTATATAACTGCTGGTTGATCAATGTCACAGTATTTAGTTCATTGGTTCTATAGAAGTTCCCAAAATCACAAAATATTTAAATATATTGTAATTGCACGAAGTTCTAACAACTTGATTGAATCGTCTTATTAACATTTATGACAATAAGGTTTCATTGATTTAAAACAAAAATATGTAAGAAAGTATTTAATATGGACAATATCACAGATCAAAGCCTTTTGTGGAAAATTTTAAAGGACAATTTACTATTTAAAAGTAGCAAATGGTCTCAAATCAAATGAAGAGACTCAATGAAGGACAACTTCGAGTAGGAACGAAATAGAATCAGTTGGAATTAAATTAATTAAATTTTACTCAGCGATAAAAAGGAAATTTAGATTTTTACACTATGAGATTAATACCTAACCATAAACTAATACTACTATAATTATCTTTATATCGGAATATCGCAGTTAATTGAAAATAACTGACACACACACATTCAAAAACAACAACAACGACTAGCTGATTGCAACTACATGTGCAGATGACTAAGCGATGGTATTCCCCGAAGGCCCTACGACATGTGCCACATTTGCCATTCATACACACAAACACATATGTACGCTCATATATGTACATATGTTTACACAATAATGAAAGTAAATATTAAGCGATAAGCCCGTTTTCTCTAGGCGCTCAAGAATAGTACAATCGGTTTGTTAGTATGCATATTTCAGTGTTTTCTGTCACATCTCTGCCGGAACACTTCCTTTTCTGTGTCACATCCCGTTTGCTTGCGCGCTAAAAGTTTTACAACCGCTTAACAATTGTTGAACTAATTAAGCATTTTGCTGGCAAATATTTACTTTTGGCCTTTGTTGTTGTTTTCGTCGTTGGGCCGCTAAACTACAAAAGCCATTCAATAAACGGCAGACAGACGGACGGACTGCCCGCAAACGCAACAAGTCATCGATGCCATCGCTGATACATACATCTATACATTCATACTGCAAGTGTCTACAACAACAACAGCACCTATTTGCTTTGGGTTATGTACGAGTTGTATGTATGTGTGTAGCGGTTCGCTTGCCATCTGGCGGTGTGTGTGTGTGTGCCAACTGTCAATACGGCAATTGTCATCGTGTGTGGCGCTGATATGACCAATGAGCCGTTTGTGCATTTGCCATTGCCGGTACCGTTGTTTTGGCGTTTTGAATATGCCTGCGGCTGCCCGCGGGGAAAAAGCTAATGCAATGTCAATACATAAAGAATTCTTACAAAAGTGTGGTGCCTATCTGCAGGGAGAATTTCTGTAAATTAAAATGTCGAGATAAGAAAGTTGGTGTGCTGTAGCTTTTACAGTTCCGTGCATTTGCTCTTATTGTTGTTGTGCAATGTAAAGTTTCCCACGCCAGACTTTCGTACACATCAATGTGTGAGTATGTATGTATGTCACTTTTTATTCTGTGCACGGAAATTCGCTTGTGATTGTAGACTTTGTGTTTTATGAGGGCTTTCCTGGAATTTTATGAAGTTAACTGTCTGTGTGATTGCACATATCTGAAATATATATACTTACATCTAGATAAGATGCATTTTAATTTGAGTACCGTTTGTCTATTTGTGATATACACATGTTCACATTCTTCAAATTTTATTGCTCGCTATGTGGGTGGCTTTGAGAGCAACTTCTGATATGACATTTCATGAAAATTCATTCATACATACATATGTACATACATACAAATAACATCTGCTGAAAAATGTTGGATTTGCTAGTTGATAATACAAGTTACTTTTTACGGGTAATTGCTGTCCACTTTGAGGAAGTTCTTGTTCTTACGAATTGAGGTAAAATGAAAGTGTGCTTTGAGGAATTTGGTTGTTTGATTGGCTGGCTGGCTTAAAATCATTGCATAATATATGTAGTTGATGCCCAAGAAAAGTGTAGAGAATATAGAAACAAATTTTTAGTGTTGTATTGGTAATAGCACGTGATCCTGTATGTATAGGAGTAAGCTACTATTAGGAAGGTCTTTTGCCTAAATTATTCTTCAAGGAGAAAATGTGATAAAAACTCTCTATAAAATTTAGTCCGGACAGGTCAAAACGATAAAAATTGTTTTTTTTAGGATGTTCGTAGGAAATTTGATCTCCTTATGTCAATTCGTGTGAGTTTTAGAGCTGTCTTTTAGGATGCAAAAGGTTTACCTAGCGATTACTTCTGTGGAAAAAAATTAACAGCAAGCTTGAAACTTTGTGTTTCCAATTGAATCATGATTACGAAATTGTAGAAAAAGTTGCAGAAGTGTTTCGAGTAGTGTACTTGTGAAGGTATCGAAATATTGTTTCATGCAAGTTGTGCATTGACCTATGTTAATGACAATAATATCGAAAAAATAAAAGAGTATTTGCCTCAAAATCGGCGTGTCAGTATCAAAAAGAAAACTGAAGATCTAAAAATCTCTTATATATCGATTTAACATATTTTGGTTAATGCTTTGGTTATGATGCGTTTCAATACTAGTTTCGTATTCCAAAAAACCTCAATGTTTTCAAAAAACAATGTAAAGTGGTGACTAGCCATCGGTTTGCGAATATGATCAGCCGAGGCCAATTATCAAGTTTTTTAGGCTCTGGATCCTACTTGTATTTTAAAAGCGATTTCTATTAAAATTCGTGAAAATGTATTTTTTTTATCAATCTTGGTCCGTTATAAATTATAAATATAATTTCAATTTCGTGCACAAAACTCCACTGAGTAACCAAATAAATTATTCACTTACCGAAACTGGAGCTGCAGACAATAAACACCCAACCTTTTCCGTAACTTGTGACCATTCTTCGCTAAAAAGTGCAATAAATTCAAAAATAAGAAAGTCATAAATTATTAACTGCCCCAATTCAAACTAGCCAATTAATGCTAAATAGGACACTTGAATAGAACCATCCATAGGCACTTAAAATTTTTGATAAATTTATATTTCCCTTTCAACAACTTTTATTACACTGAGGATGCTCCTCGACGTGGTGACGGCCTATTCGACCCACTCGACCCATAAACATTGTGAAATATCAACTAATTCTCCAATAACATATACAAATAATTTATTTAATTGCCTAGTTGTAAATAAAATGAAACGAATCGTCTCATTCAGAAATTCTAGAAAAAAAAACAACGCTCAACTTTGTGCATTTTGATCTTCCACTTGTCAACTATGCCAAAAAAGCTTATATTTTAGGCCATAAACTTTTTGTTACCGCCAATAAAACCGCTATCTTATCGCTTATTTGAATAAAATATATTTTTATTAATAAATACACTTGTTCTGCATAGAAGAATTGACGAAACAAGTCCCAAAAAAGTTTATGTCGCGAAAGCGTTGCAATTAAGTTATTAGTTGTATATAAAAATGTAAAAAAAATGTATGCTACATAAATAAATTGTCGCCACGGTACTTCAAAACGTATACTGTGCCCACCTATCCCCAAATATTTGCTTATGAACTTCATACAATTATATGGTAATAAATTTTAAAGCCAACTCCACCCTCAAAATTGGACTTTTCTTACTTGTGTGGGGTACAATAGACATTTTTGTTGTTGTAGAAAACTGAAGAATACCACAAACTGTATATGAGTACGGCACGATATATTCAAATGTGCGCCTGTCGCAATTTTCGGCGTCTCAAGACATTTTCTTTGTGAATTATAATCAGCTGTGTTTGCTTCTTCAAACCTGGGAATGTGGTGAATCGAACACACAATTGGCGTAAATTGCAAGAACTGGTATAATAGAATAGAACTGTAATATAGGGATTATGGCCTGCCTTTAATGAAATAAAGATATTTGTATAAATTTGACCGTGAGTCGTCTGTTGAAACTGCGCTCCCAAATTAAATCGATAAAAACTCTAGATTGGTGAAATCTCTTTTTATATTCTTGTGAAGTTTCATCTCTCTATGTCAATGAGTGAATGTTTTGCACCTTTTTTCTTTCGGCTGGAAAAGTTTATCTGGCTATTTTTACCAAGGTAATAGATTGTGCTTGAAATCGTTGCAAATGTTGCAGAAGCATTCAGTGGAGTGTAGTCGTCCATCCGCCTATGTTAATAACGATAACAACAAAAAAGTAAAGAATCATTGCTTCACAACTGTCGGGTTAATATTAGAGATACTATATATCAGAAGATCACATTTTATGTATATTCTCAACATATGTATTTTGAGTAATTTTTTTCGTATGAAGCGTGCTACAATCGTACAAAAATACTTGCCCTTTTTAAATACCTACGTCGGGTCGCCAAATAGTTGCTTGAGAATGTAGCTGACGACCCATCCCATAACTTATCAAAGACATCATTATTGGAGGCTTATGAATATGAAATTGAAACTGTTCAACAATCTAACGAATGGCACTCCAAAAATTAGCCAAAATCGAAACAAGGAAAATTCGGTGAAATTTGTATGGAAAATAAGTTTAGTTATTTCCATTCTTGTATTTGCGAAAGAGCCAAATTTGAGGGCGATAAAAAGGATTTGTATTAAATTATGTGAGAATTTACTTATTTTCTGTCAGTTCAGTTCAAATTAGCTCAAATAATATACATATGAATATACAGATTCTCACCTATATTTTAATCTCTACATCATACATTTTACAAGAAGACGCAATCGAGCATCGCTTGATTGCCAATTAGACTCGACAACATCGCAGATTTCGCATTTACATTTTATTAATAGCTGCATATTCCTCTAATAGCTGTCCAAACGCGCATACACACATCCGTTTGCGTTTGAGCGTTGGAGCAGCGGCAATTCTTTAAATTTTTATGCATTTATGTACGGCGATTGCCAACTAATCAGCAATCAGCAATGTAAGTATGCTGCTAAGTGCCGCAAACAAGTCATAAAGCATTAAATTGATTGTTTAGCAAATAAGTTTGGATTTTATTTATATAAATTTATGTATTCACGCGTACATATATGTATGTACATATGTATGTGTGTGAGCAACAAAACAATATATAAATGATAATTTATGTATATAATCAGTTAGTAATAATCTAATAACTTTGATTTATAAGCAATTTTTTGCGTTGCCTGCACATGCAACCAACCATTAAGTCACAACAACAACAACAATAATGACAACAAAAGCATTAAATATTATTAGCGCAAATGCATAAAAATAACAATAAGAAAACCAGCTTGTCGTTGCCACCTTCCACGCCAGTTCCGTGTTCGCGAGGTGTCCACCCGCAATCGCTTGCAGGGACGATTTGTTCTGGAGCATTATGTAGTTGCATTAACGAGCTGCTATGATTTTGTATAATTTTGAAATTTAATTAGCACACTTAATTGTATGCATTGCTGATTTTAATTATATTAATAAGAACTTGTATAATGGACTGCCATGCTTAAATGACTTCCTTTAACTTGCGCCAGCCATACTTTTATTTGGCTATAAACTTCGTTTCGAAGAACCCTATAGTTAAAAGATAATTACGTAATGGTTGCCGGGTTAAGGCTACTGTGATGCTATAAGTTCAGATCTGTCTGAGAATACTAGGGTGATCTCTAAATAAAGGGAATACTTTTTTACAGCAAATTTCCTAAACATACTTCGCAAGTAATAAGTGGATTCATATATACTATTTGGTTGAAATCACTCGTATAGTTCAATAAAAGATGTCGCATGGAAGTTAAAATCCAGATTTCCATTTCTAGAATCAATTATATTTATCGATTAAATTATTTTTACCCAATAATGACAGTGTCATAATCACTTCATGTGCTAATTATTGTATACTCATTATAGTAAAAAATTTAATCGGCAAACATAACAGGAATCATTCAGAAGCTAAAAATGTATTTATCAATAAATTATATAAACTATTGGGCTCTAACTCTTAAATTGATAAAGGTCTGATTGTTCGTAGATATTCATACTAAATAGTAGAGCAAACACTTTCATGTATATTTAAATTGCTCAGTTCCTTTGGTAGGAGATGTCCAAGTATAGAAATATATACATAATTGTGAGCAAATAGCACATCTTTAGCGAGAAAACTTTCCTCTTAGCGTTAATATTGATATAAATAATATTTATAAATATTTAGGTATTTACACTGGTATTTTACCGCAATTATAAACAAATAAATTGTCATGGTTCATTCAACCGGCTCTATGTCTGATCCTCTAAAGAGTCATGTTTTGAGTTATTTGCACCTGGCAGCGAAATGTAATTACCGTATTGTTAATTTTATTGTAGACTATTAAATAAATAATAAAATTCCGAGTCCAAGTTTAACAAGAAAGTGATATCGGATGATATCTATTCTGAGATCGATTGTTGATATTCATTTATAATGAAAAGAAAAGTATATTCGGGAATAATTTATTGTTCAGCGTGTTTGGAGTTCCTTTGTTATTTGGTACCATTTCGGCATAATTATAATATAAACAAATATTTTTACTCTTCGAAATTTAAAAAAATGTGAAAACTTTGCTCAAGCCTATCTTCAAAGTCAACAAATGGTAAAAAAATAACATTATATTTAATGCTGCTGTTATTTCTAATGAATAAATAATTATAAATCGTTTCAAAATCATTTAAAGCGTTCATAAAAGAAAAAAACAAATGTTGAACATTTATTAATAATCAGCAGACAAGCATTTCACAATTAACTGTAAAGAATCGCTTTTGTATGAATTAAAAAATAAAAAAGTTTCTTAAACAGTCATTTTTTAATTTCACACAAAATTGAAAACCATTGCCATTACCAAAAGCGCTGTGGGTGCATTTGCACACATATTGACGTATGTATGAGTACATGTGTAGTATATATACATACATACATACATAAATTAAAATTGGCCAAAAGCGCTATAACAATGCCATCATTCAAAGAGTTGCAGCAGAATTGCTGAAAATTATAAATATGCGAAATTAATAATATATACTAGCGGGTGATCCCAGCAGAGCAGAAAATATAGCAGCCGTAGCTGAGAGGGTACACGAAGACAGTGGAGAGTCGGTTCGTCGCCATTCGCAGCAACTCGGACTGACTCATGGAACGACTTGGCTCATTTTATATGAAGATCATAAATTGAAATCGTATAAAATGCAACAGGTTTGGTGTGATTTATGAGCCAGTGGAATCATGGGTCCATATTTCTTTAAAAATGAGGTGAGAACGTAACCCTCAATTTCGATCGTTATCGCGCCACTATTTGATGCCTGAAATTGAAGCTCGTTATCTCCGCGAAATTTGGTACAAGAGGGCACCACTACTCACGCATCGCATCAAGCAATGGATTTATCGACAGAACACTTCGATGAGCAGATAATTTCATGTTTTGGGCCGGTCGATTGACCACCAAGATCGTGTAATATCAGCAGCGTTTGAAACGCTAAGCTACTCCCGTCGCATTTAATTTTGCTATTGCTACTCCTCTCACTTTGACATCAGCCATAGCAGATCTCTCTGAGCAGAGCAGAGCACATACTTTTACATTGTTCTGCTGTTGCTCTGCTACGGCTTCCGACGAAGTGAGAGCGGTAGCTATAGCATAGCAATAATTCCAGAAATTTCGCTGCTAAGGAAATGAAAATCCTGGAAGTGACATCGTTAGATTTCACGAGAGGTCTAAAGTATATGCGGATAATCCCGCTTCGATTCAGACTTTGGAGAAAGACATCATTTGACTATCTGAGATATAGCCTCGACCAACATTTGAAAGAGATAACCTTCAAAAAATAAATGCCAAGAGTGCTTTTTCGAATGATAATAAACATTCCCCATTAAATTTGAAGTTTCTGTGTTTTTACTTTAAAAAAGTAGAGAACCTCGAAGTGGATCACCCTTTATATACCTACTTATTTATGAAAGTATGTATGTATGCATCATAGGGAACAATTACAAACAAATAATTGCTGATTCGCATCCATTGACACGCTTTCAATGGCAATTATTCAAAATCATAAAGAATTAAATTAGGTCATAGGAGGAGAAGAAAACAAAAGCGCAAACGCAAAGGCAAATAAAAATGAAAACAATAATCCGCCAGCAAGTGCACAAAGGCACCAGTTTCACTTTTCATTAACACAAGACAATAACAGAAATTACATAAACCTCATTAAATTTAGTTTCAGAAACCCACAATTTTGCATATGAGAAAGAAGTGAAGCAAAAATCGGCGATCAAAGAAGTTCGCAGCCTCTTGAAAGAGGGAGAACCCGTGCACAGCAGGACACAAATCAATTAAATGCCAATTTTTCAAATAATTTGCGAAAAATAGAGGAAAAAGCGAAAATTACCGTTTGTTTTCAGTTTCATTTCAACAAAAACCAATAAAACGAAAAAACTCACACATACACACACGCTCCAGTGAAGCAAAAATACCACAAAGCAATGTGTAGCAGTCTACATTTAGCCAACTCATTGGCCATGTCAAAGAGCAAGCGCCGAAATGCGGCAATGAATGGAGAAAACCTCGCTGGCCGTGCGCACAAAAACAGCAACAACAATTGTTTGGAAATTATGCAATATCAATAATATCTAAAGCGAAACAGATCACACATAAAAAATTGCTCCAAAAATGCTGACAAGGTTGTTTTGCATGCTGCGGGCTGCCACGGCATCATGTGTCGCAACAATGTTGCAGACTAATGAAGATCATTTGCCGAATGTTGCAATGCCAACGAACAGCGCCGTATGAGAATTTACTTGCGTTAGAGGTTAGGCAGCGAGTTCAATGGCAAATAAAGACAACAAAAAACCAGAAAACAACAACAAAAAATAGCATCTCAACAAAAAAGTAAGAAATGACAGGAAAGCAATAAAAATTAATATATTAATATTTTTAAATAAATAAAATTAATGCGCGCCATAGGTCTAGTTCAACTGTAGCAAAGTCAGAGAAACGAGTTAACTGGAATTCGTGCGAAAAAATTTGCTACACAAAACTGAAATATTCGAAATTAATTTTTTTCTATAGCAATAAAGGAAAAAAGATCGTTTAGCTGCCCGCACTGCCATAAATTATATGAAAATCAATCACTCACACTTTCATTGCGGCCAACAGCAGCAACAACAATGCCAATATGATACAATGTGGATTTTTTCAATATCATGCGCAAGGCAAAGTGATCTTGCAGCATTATTCCGAACGAAAGTAGCACGTGAAGTGACTCGGTTTTTTGTTTTCGATAAGGATGTGTGTGTGTGTGTGTGTGTGTGTGCGGAGGCTAGTTACTACACAACTGAACGTGTCGGGTGCATGATTTACTTAGCAGTGATTTTTGTTGCCATTAATGGCTGACAATGTTACTGAGAGTTTTCAATATTTTTTGGTACTTTCTTTAAAGATTAATTTTTATGTAAAATTTTTTATTAATCTAAGCACTTTCAAAAGTATATAAGTGCTTATGTATATGCTTTGACCTACAGTTTCTTTAGGAGAAAATATTGGCGGCGAACAGCTTGTTACCACACCTGCTACTGCTCTTGTTGACTCAAAGGTATTCATTTAGTAGCATGTTCTTCTAACATCTCGAATCTCGCACTAAAGTTTTAACTAAGCTCCCGCTGAAAGCCTACTAAACGAGATCTAAGCCGCTGCATCCGATTTATTCATTATTTATTTTATTTATCGCCTTTCAGTTACAATGCTGCCATGCCATACATTGTTATTATTGTTGTTGTGGCAGTTTACGTTTACATTTGATTGGATTTAACATTTTATCCACAATTTACGGTCACGTCATCACAGCCCCAACTATGCATGCATGCAGTAGTCCTCCAGCCGCCAGCTGTTGCGCTACCAGTTGGCGGTGGTGATACAAACACAATAACAACAAATACAAAAATTCCGATACGCTCTAACTGTTGGTGGATTTTGTTGCTGTCGCCGGTGTGTTGATTTTTAGGTTTTGCGCCGGCAACGTGATCTGCAAAGCCTCATTTGACGCCGCATTAAGATCAATTATTTGATTTGGAAATCAAATCTGCATGAAATTTTTTGAAATCTAAGTCAGAAAAGCACGAAAATATTTTGCTGTGAATTTACTTTGAATTCGATGCGGATTTTTGCATTAATTTATTTGATAAATTCTTGAACGCACTCATACAAAGCGGTGCATTTACATACCTACATTGAGACTGACAACCAAATTTGGCAACTTGGTTTTGACTTTGTATAAAAAATTAGAATAAAACATTTAAAATATAAAAAAAAATTATAAAATTTCAATTTTAGTAAGATTAAAAAAATAAATATATTTGGATACCCAAAAGCCGATTTTAAATATATTTTTTGAGTTTTACTTCCGCCGAAGAGCAGTTAGATAATGCTATTTATTTTATTTTGTATTTATTTAAAAGCTAAATATTTTATATTTCGTTATAATGCTTAACTAATAAATTGTTATTTGTCTTAATTTCTCAGTTTTTATCCTTTCTTTTTACCTCACTTCTGCCTGTGTCCCCCATATTCAAAGGCTGAGCTTTAAAATCGAAATTTATTTTAAGAGCATTTCACTAAAAATTACTTCTTAAACTAAAATTCTCACACCAAACTTTCTCTTCACACATGCCGCCCAAGGTCAAAGCGTTATATAGTGAATACCGTTATTCAGCTTATGTTAATCCTGGATTC
This sequence comes from Bactrocera neohumeralis, assembly GCF_024586455.1. Lineage (NCBI taxonomy): Eukaryota > Metazoa > Arthropoda > Insecta > Diptera > Tephritidae > Bactrocera > Bactrocera neohumeralis. The sequence goes on from NC_065923.1 coordinate 2,983,360, forward strand.
AGAGTGACAAAAACCCACACAATCTTATTAGCATTGAGGTGTATTGAAGTGGAAAAGGTCTTCCACGTACACCGGGGCCTATACAAAGGTACACACAAGCACACATACATCAACACATATGCATATATGGTGCTCATATATAAGGATCGGTAAGCTATGCTTGTCCCGAGGCGAGAAAAACAATGATTTGTAGCGCACTTCATTAAATTTTGAACAACTTTGAGACATAGATATCCACATAATTATGTGAACGTGCGTTATATTTTAAGCGATTCGATTATGACAGCACTGTCACTTAGATTAGATAAGTGATGCGTAAGTGAAGAATTACTTTTTTAATTTTTTATGTATATAGAAATTGATTAAATCTTATACGCCACGTCATCTGAGATTGACACGATTAGCAACTGGAGGTGAATGCGGGAACATATGTATGTATAGTATATATGATATTAAATAAATAGGTAAGAATCGCTATATATTTAAAAAGGCTTCTGAGCTGACATGCGAGAATTTTGCATTTGTTATACTTTTCCGAACTCTGTTAGTGCGGTTTTAAATTCCCAAAGATCCCTTTTCTCTTTATATATAACACAAAATTAATAAGAAAAACCATTTGAAATACATGATTCAGAAACCCGGTGCTCACAAGCTCCTTTTATGATCAAAAAGCTGATTATTTGTTGGAACTGACGATATCGGTTCACTATATCATACAGCTGTCATACAAACTGAGTGATCAAAATAAGAATCAAGATCATTTTAAAGCCTTTTATACTATAAAATCGCTTCTGTGGAGGGTATTAAAGCTTTAGTGCAGCCGAAATTAACGTTTTTTCTTGTTCTTCAAAACATAGGGATCGTAATATTGAGAGAAAAACCAGTTTCAATTCCTTCTGAGAAGTTTTTAAAATAAATGGTTTAAGGGTGTCTCCGAGCATTAGGCGGATTTTACGAGAACCTCTTTCTGACTTGAACTATGCTCGAAGGTTGGGTTTATCATGACCTGTCTAGCGAAGCTTGAACTCAGGTGTGTTGTGTTATGTCATATGGCCGGCCTGAAAACTACAATAATGTCCGGTCCAGACATATTTGCTCATAAAATTATCAGCAGTAATGCCGAAAATATTTGTATGCTTAGCAAATTAGGAGGCATACTAAAAACTGAAATAAAAAATTCGTAACAAAAATACCAAATTTGTTTATTATGAAGCACATGTGAAGGTACAAAGGCAGTCTGATGCTGATGGACACGCTTTCTACGACGATTACTGTAAAGAAACAATAAATTGTAAATTGTTGTAAAATACAATGATTTGCAAAAATAAAAGAAAGAATAAAAAAGCATGAGTAATGCAAATCAGCAAGAAATATTCGCAGTAAAGAAATCCCTTTGCTGATAAAGATGTCGCTGCTCTGGCTGTAACCTTTTCTTAAATATATACGTATAAGTAAGTAAATATAATAAACATTCTGGTATACGTGCCAAAAAACTAACCACTGCCACTTCCGAAAAGCTGAGTAAAACTGCTCGTAAAACACACACATACACGCACATATTTATTACCTGACTGCCGTTAATGTTGGAGTCACCATAAGTGATCGATCAAATGTAACAACAGCGAGCAGTTCGGCAAAAGCAAAGCCATCACCACAGTGCCCAGCATCAGCGTCACCGGGCAGCCGGCCGCTCTTTGGGCTTACGAGCCCAGACAATGGGCGAAAAGCTACGAGCGTTCAACGCTTGGCTAGACCACATTCATAGGCAAATGACCGGCGTGAATACGGCGAGCGTTTATGGCGATAGGCTTGTTTGGAAGGCTGGCAGCAGCCACACGCTACTTTACTACCGCGTATTGCCCGTTTCACACATCTGATGCTGCTGCCTGTTATCCACTGTGGCTATTACTGCCTTGGCTTAGCGATTTCTATTTTCGTTTTTTTGATTTTTTTTATTATTATGGCTTATGTTCATTGATTGGTAATAAAAGTTAAACAAGCAAATCAAATCAAACAAAATCTCAAAAACTGCTGCGGCGATCTTGCTTTGCATTTACTACAACATACTTAAAGAGATAGAGATGAATGAAATTGAAAACACACAACAACAACAAGTGTCTAAAGTTTAGACTCCAAACACTCGCCCGGTGTTTGTGTTGAGAAAAGAAAGCGTTGATCTGTCATCTATAGTATATATATATATACATACATATATACAAATAAACATTTGAGTACTGGTTTAATTTTACTTTCTTCTTGATTCTCCTTCTTCTTTTATAGCACGAGCGTAAAATAGCAATAAAGTATGTAATACCTTGTTGTTATTTAAATGGTATGTCGGTGGTAAAACAAAAATTGGGCCGGTAGTTTCAATAGTAGGTCAATAGTGGTGCGCCACAGTAAAGCAACTTTAAATTGAACTGATTCTAAAATGTGTTGTTAAGCTATTATTGATAATGGTAATATATTTATATAAATATAAATATAATATAAATATAGAAACAAACCATTTTAAAATTTTCAAAAATAAATATTTTTATGTCTTATGTTAATACTTTCGATGTTCTTTTGCTATTTTTAAGTCTAAATATTCTTATAATGATGAGTTTTATTTGATTTAGTCCCAAATAATATTATCCTTAAAGTTTTTATAATATATAAAACTTCTTTCAAAAGAAACAGATCGCGTAAACCTGGAACCAATTTTAGTCCGTTATTTTAACCAGTTTAGTAAATCTTAAATCTTAAAGTCACTCTTCACGCGTCTTTACTGTGCTTTTAGTTATTTATATTTCGTGTTGGTTTTTGTATTTTTTTGTAACAATATTGCTTTAATTTCCCGCTGTGCACTACTGCCGATTAATAGCTGCCTATGGCGCTAATTTTGTTCGACAAAGATGATTTTGCTTTGATTAATGCATGCAACAAATTGAATAAATTGCAATTTTACTTAATTTTTACAATTAATTTAATGGTTGTTACACATTTTTGCATAAACGATATTTCACGGAATTCGAAAACACATAACTTATGATGTTGTTTTAATTACTTTTTTGATTTCGATTATGCGCAAAATTGATTTTTGTTGATTTTGCCGATTTTCAGTTTCTCTCCATATCATATTTTAAATATATGTATATATATGTATATTAAATTATATGTATATATTAAAAATATATTTTTTCACTTGTATAAAGACATAAATTAATTCCGTTGGTCATCAAAATTTACATGTCAGCCCTCATAATTTGTTTTAGCTCTATCCCCTCCACATATGTATGTACATATTTATAGTATATGCATGTATGTAAACATATTCTCGCTTTAGTCAGTTATAATAACTTTTGTTCGAGCATCTCGATCGGCGATCAGTCAAATATCTCATGCATGACTTCATTCATCAATTAAATCGGTGTGCGGCACAGCTGAGCTCTCAAAAAGTGCGCATTCAACAAGTTTCGCTGTGACCCTCGCAGCAAATACCAGCACACGGGTACCAGCTATTTGGCTTTTACACAAATTAATTGCCCGCAAATCCTGTCGTCCAGCTCAAATATGCTCAGAACTATGCATTTCACAAATGAACATAAAATTTTTACAAAGAAAAATAAAAACCGAATAATTTGCTTAACGGCTACGCTGCCGAGGGAGTCAATAGAAACATATTATCACAAAAAATACAGAAAAAAATTGGTCACTGCGCACCACGTCAAGCTTCAATGAGCAGCACAGTTGGTCAACAGCGGCAGTGATCGAAAAATTCTATTCGTTTTTTTTATTATTTTCGTTGCGAGAGGAAATAACGCGCTTGAACGCAAATCGATTTTCATTGAACTGAGAACTGCCAACTATCGCATAGAACTTCCGATCGCACCGGAAAATTATAATTCACATTTGAATTTCCATTTATTAGTTTTTATAGCAGCAACACACTTTTGCACACACATACAGATATATTGCTTTCAATATAAAATTATGCTGAATCAACAAGCAGTCGCTTTTTTATGGCCCTACCAAGCTGTTAACTGGTGAGAAAAGGTATTTTGGCCGTTTGTAATTCAATATCTGCAATAATCGAGTGGGAAAGCCACCCTCCACTCCATTGTTTGACAACCACCGATGCGGTGCATAAATTATGAAACCTTAATTGCTGTTGATTCCTCTTCGCTTCCTTGTACACACACACAGGCACGAGTGTTTTTTATATGTTTACTCAACAAAATTTTGTTTGATTTTCACACACTAGGTCCAATATACATATTTACACATGTACAATGATATAAAAGACAAATATGCGGAGAGGTTGTGGGAGTAGGCTGAATGAAAACTGAATATCGATGCAAAAGTGACAAAAGGTGAATCAAATTCACATTTAACAGAGGAGGAGAATAGAACAGCGAGTGAGAGGCTTGCTTTTATTGAAGAAAAACCAATTTTATATCCATAAAACAATATGTTGATAAGTAAAATTAAAACTAATCTCTGAGACCAATTGAATTTTGGAAGAATATAAGAGCAATTAATGAAAATTTTATTAAAATTCGCAGAAAACAGATTTGTAATATCTGGAGGATGAAGAGATAACATTAATTTAAGGTCGAGTACCTTTTGTTGGGAGATAATACCGTTGCCTTTAGCAATAATTCATGACAAATTTCGTGAAAACACCTCGTCAAATAAAAAAGTCTTAGTTTATATGACAGATTCTGCTATAGTTGTAGGATCTGAAAAATTGTTTCTAAATTGCACACATGTCCAATTTGATTAAGAAATCTTGTCAAATGAATAAGTTATCCATATCGGCGGTATAAATTCAGAAGGATTGATTTTTTTATATTGGGATTGGAGAACAAATACAATTATTAATATATTTTTATCACAACATTCTCCTTTAAAATAGTTTTTTTAGAGTCCAATGATCATGAAGTTATCTACGACCTCGCCTGAATTATCGATAAACACTAATTAAGTTCATCAATGCACTGTTGCAGAGTTAATCCACGTCGAAAAAAATATGTGAAAAATAATCACCCTACAATGTTCGCGTTCCATTTTGATCAAATTAGTATTTTTGGTTACTGTAAACAACACAAATATCGCTCGTATGTCAAAACGTTCTGAGTATTTATAACATCAAAAATGTCAAACTTCACGATAAAGTTGTGAGTTGCCTGATTCCAACACTAGGGTTGCCAACAAACGAAATATAAAAGGTAACCTACGTATATGTGCATATGTATACATATTCATTTTGCTTTATATAGTTTTTCATTACATTCTTAATCTATACAATAACAAAAAAAATCCCCTTTTATACCAAGAGTTCAAAGGCCTCCCAATTTGATATATAGTTAAATTTACTTATAATCATTTTCGGTAAATTTGCGGAACACCCTCAACGAGCAGGTGGCAAATTAGGGCGTTCAAAAAATGTTCGATTACTGCATTCCACCTCTTTTTCGCGAATTTCAATTAAAACCAACAGCATTAAATTATCAGCAACTGAATTTATGAATGTAGGTATGTATGCGTGGAAGTGTGTTTAAGTATATGTTTATGCGTTATGGTATTTAAATCTGCAGCACTCGCATTTACATGTATGAAATTTATGCAATTACTCATTCGAAATTCGTGAGTAGTTGAGTTGATTTATTAAATGGCAATTCATGCGGTTCAAAAAGGCTACCGCTATCGCGCATAAATCTCAGCGTCCAACAGCAGCCAACATGACCACAAACTGGTAGCGGCCAATCGAGATGCTAGAGTTGCCAGCAAACATTTATGAGCAGCAATTGCTGCTACTTGCCAGCACGCTTAGCCCCATACACACTAGCAGTTGCGTAGACCATCAACAAAGCGTCACCTTTGACACTGCAAAAACAAAAACGAAAAGCAATGAAACTTAAGCGAAAATCAAAGATGCCAAACGCCAAACGGCAAACGGCAAAGCGCAACAATTCATTTAATCAGAAATCATTAGAGAACCTTACAAGCGAGCGCAAAAATGCGGTCACTTCACAAATAAAAGTCCGGCATCAGGTTCATACACACATCCTTCACACACACACACATCCTTCACACACACACACTTGCAACTGCAACTGTTTAGCTTCGATGCCGTTGAGGGTGATGAATTTGCGCGCTGGAAGCTGCTGCTTGTTGCTGTATGTGCCAATGGACCTCCTGCTCGGCGCCCATCACTCAACACACAAGTGTTTCCTCGTGAGTGTATGTGTATGCGTGTGTGCAGCGTCATATTAAATGCACTGATGAGTACGCGTTTGAGTGAATGATGGACTGTCAGTCGGTACCGGCCAAGTAGCCGAACTTGTAGTAGCTATACTATTATGACCAACTATGGCTAAAGCGCAACCCCGCCGCCGTTGTGATTGCCAACTGACCCAACGCATGACCCGCGCCAAAATTAATCGCATTCGCCCAAACACACATGTAACTGTATATGAATGTACATACATATGTGTGTGTTTGTGCGGGTATATAGAGAGATGATCGCCACCAATAGTTCCCGTTTGAGGCGAGAAGAAACACTTTGAAGTAGCTGCATTTTTCATTTAAAACAGTTTTAATTGTAAATGTATGTGCGCTTGGTGTCTGTGGCATGTGTGCTTGACACCGCTTTATGCGTTTGAGTAGCTGTGTGGCGGTTGCGCTAAAATCCATTTTCTAAACAACGCCGCCATTAATCATTTCAGCTCTCAAAGGAAGCTTGCAGTTGTTGTTGGTGTGCTCTATGGATTGTCGAAAATCAAAGCTTTTGAATGAAAGGCTTTCAAATGCATTCTGTGGTTGTAGTAGTATTATAAATGGGAATATCAAATATTACAGCAAAACGAATTGTTTTTAAAGATCTTATGCAAAAAAAAATTTGAAACCTCGATAATGAAACTCTTATAAAATTTGATTTAAAAGGTCTCGTATTGTATAATAGCAACAAATCTCTTAGTTTTTGAGTTATCGATCTAAACTCTTTCACATATTATTTTCTCTCTAAGAAATTGCTCACTTGCTGGAAGCGTTAATATCGCACCACTATAACATATAGTTAACATACAAACTGATCAATAGAAATGAGGTCCTTATATGGAAAACTTTTTATTTGCGAAGATATCTTAACGAAATTTAACATAGATTATTATAAGAGGCCACTGTGCAATATCCAAACAAATTGTTTGGATCAGACTAGTATAACATATGACTGTCATACAAACTGACTTATGACTGACCTGTGAACGTACATTCGATGCCATTATGTATGGAACACGATTTCTTTGCATGGCCACCACGGCATGCTTGCAGAAGTCCAGACGCTTTACCCAATCTTCGACGGTTTTCAAGCATAAATCGGCCGATACTGCTGCAATTTCACGTTCGATATTCGTACGAAGTTCATCAATCGTCGCTGGCTTTTTGGTATAGACCATAGACTTGGCGTGGCCTCACAGTAAATAGTCTAACGGTGAGAAATCGCAAAACCGTGGCGACCAGATAACACGTTAACCAAACTTGGTTTTCAATAAATCGACTGTGACATTCACTGTGCGCATTGTGGCGCCGTCCTGGTTCCAACAGTCCAATAGTCCAATTTCATACCATCCAATTAAGGCCAAAAATATTCGGTTATCAATGTGCGGCAGCGATTTCCATTCACAATAACGTTCCGGTCTTGATCATCACCGAAGAAGTACGGCCCATTGACGCCGCCGGCCCTTAAACCTCACCAAACCGTTATTTTTTCGGGATGCAATGGTGACCTACCGAGTACTAGTGAATTGCTGCCTGACCATTATACTTATTGACGAAGTCATTCAGACAGAAATGAGCCTCATCGCTGTGATGATTTTTCAATGAAAATTCGGATTTTCAAGTTGTTGCTCAGCCTATTACACGAACATCCCATGATTCTGGTAGTCAAGCAACTTCTTGCGTAAATTTGATCTTGTAAGGATGTAGAGCAAGATCTGTCCGCAAAGTTCGCCACAACGACGTCACATTTGGGTACCTATTGGTCTACTTTTGTAGCGTCTCTATTGAAAAACCCGTTATTATTACTCTGTATTGAATTGTATGAAAAAGTTTGTTGTGCTCGAAAGTTTAGTTGATTTTTGAGAATTATTTTTCATCGTTAACTTCTTCCCTTTAGCAACCATTTTACAACATCTTTTTATTATTAAAAAAAAACTATATGAGACAGAAAAAGTATTTTTTTATCCATAATGTAAAGAAAGTTCATACCAAAAATAACGCTAAAGAAACCATTTTCCAATATTGGCTAACTACCTCAAAACACGTACTGAAAGCCAAATAGAATTTTCAAAATGGCGTACATATTGCTTGAGCTCAGTCTCCATTAGTGCATGTATTATATAAAAAGTAAATACATAAAGGTTTTTCTCTTCATTTAAAAGTCATGCGCACTACACAAGATAAAAAGCTTTGTGACAAATATAAGTATACATATGTACATATATGCATACATAGACACATTTATGCTATATATTTATCGTATGTACATAAAACCATATTTTTTATGGAAAAATATGTATTTAATAGTTCAAGTATACTTACATACATATATACAAGCACATTAACAACGAACACATGTACGAATAAACTCGCATAAAATAAACGGAAGGTGATATGCTTATACATACATACATATATTCAAATGTATATATTTATGTATGGATGTGTACACCAGTCTCTATATCACATGATAAACATTTGCATAAAAATATCTAAATTATTTAAATTCATGCCAGCAAATAATAAAAAATAAAATGAAAAAGCGCTTCATGGAACCTAAGCGCTTTTGAGTAGAAAAAAAAACGGAGCAAAAACTTAATGTCGCATTCAGACGCGATATGAAAAGTAGAAAAATGGCGTGCGGAATGAGACCGAAGCAGCTCCCCTTCCGTCAGACGTCAACAACAATCGGCAATGCCGACATTAATAGCGAGGCAGCAGAGCATGCAAAGCGGCAGCAAATCAAATTTCATTTCTAAAACATTGCGAACAACAAAAGCAACAATAACAATAACAACAACACAATAAAAAGCGACAATAACAGCAACAACCATGCAGCGTGAAATATAAAATGTGGTAGCAAGCGCGAGCACACAAACACACACACATATACATATGTATATACATATATACATATCTAAATGTGAAAAAATTAGAAAAACATGCCAACAACAGCAAATGACAGAAAATGTGAACCGCAAAAACAACGACAGCGGAAAATAAATGTAGAAGAAGCGAGACAAAAGTTGTCGAAACAAAAGTCAGCGGTTGGACGGAGTCATATGCGCACAGAATTGAATATATGTAAGTACATATGTTTATGTTGCCTATCTAGTGGATACATACTTGTATGTACATATAGTATACAGATATGTATATAAGCTTATGTACATACATATGTATGCAGGTATAAACTCATCTATCTAGCGAATATAATTGCAAACGCGCGTAAAAAACTTTTGTTTCTATGCTTATGCACATACATACATACAGACATATGTATGCACAATGGCTCGTTTTATATGAACACATATAAACATATTTTTTATATATACATAGTATGTACATTTACCGAGTTATAAATGGTTGTAGTCGCGAATAATTTGCTAACGGCGAAATACGCATTTGAGAAAAATGAAAAATAAACAAAGCAACAAAATAACAACTAACGATAACAACAACACAAATATTGCCAACAGCATAGCACAATAAACAGCAGTGACAATGGCAATAACAATAGCAACAAATAGGGAAATGTTAGCTATTAGTTTTGTCAATTTGTTGTTTTCACTATTGTAATGGTAAATAATTATTGTTGTTGTTTTTGCTATAATTAATGACGAACTAAATACATACACCCGTATATACATAACTAACTCCTATGCAGTATATACTATACAACAACAGCAATAACAAAAGAAATCAATGACGCTGGTGGTGGCGCTGATGATGGCGTTATGAAGGCTTTGGCCCTAGCTTTAATAAGCCATGGCGTGTTTGTTGTTGCACTGCGACTTTTTATTATATTTGTTTTTGCGGCTACTATAAAATGCTGTTACACGCTATTAAACAAGCTCTCTCACATTAGTGGTTGTAAATAATTGCTTTGGCTACTTCATTGCTGTGTTGTTTTTGCTGTTCTGCTTCTTTGCGCATGACGAGCGACCGCTTTTGAGAACGTGCAGATACACATGCGCGCGTAATGCCTATGTATAGCAAATACATATGTACAATTTTGTACATATTCGTACGACTTTATATTAGTTGCCCTGTAGGAAAAATTAGTCAGAAGCGAATATACTCTCCTTTGCACTGTAAAAAATGAAAAGCAGGCACGCTCTGAATTAAATCGAGGACTTAAGTTTAATGAGTTCTAGAGAATGAAATGTTAATGTTAGTCAAGTTTTTTTTTGAATTAGGAAGACCAAGGAAGATGTTGGTTTATGAACTAATGGATACTTTTCAGTCAATAATGGAAACAGTTTCTTTGAGTATGTCTGCGATAGCTTGAGTTAAAAATTGAAGATATTATAGTTTTTAGAGGGGTATATTTATACTAACCTTTAGTTTTTGTATTCAATATAGAAATTTTTCATGTGGATTTGTTACCATTTTATTACTAAGATATCTATTTTGATAGTAGAAAAAATATTTGCTATTCACAAGAGTTTGTTTCGATTTTTGCCTATTTCGAATTTCGTTTGCTACTCTTTTTCGTGATTGAGAAATCGATAATGAAAGCCGAAATAATAATAATTTCTGAAAACTTGTTTAAAACGGAACCCACAAAGGTGATCGCGAGTTAGAATAGGTACTTATTCTTGTGAAAATGGTCTAGCCTAATTTTTGGATTTTTTTAAACTGAGCTTGAGATGAACCAAGGTTGCAACCCTATAAAATTATATGGGTAAAAATAGTGCTTGTTTCGAATGTTATATTTAAGCATATATGAATTACTAAATTTACATCAAACGTTTCGTATATACATATGACCACTATATCCCTTTTTTAAAACAAAATTTTTTATCAAAATTTTTGTTTAATATTAATTTATTAAAAAATGTAAATAATTTTTATAATTAGTTGTTTATTTTAATAAAACTGCATTGAAATAACGTCTGTGAAATTTATACTTTCATTTGATGCCTAGTGTATATTAAAACTTTTTATACAAAATTATTATTTTTATACAAAAAAAATTACGAAAATAACATTTTTATGCAAAAATCAAAATTGGGCACCAAATAGTTGAACTGAGTTGACGTTTGGAGAGTTCTCTTATGATTGATACATTTTTGATGCCGAAAAATAGTTATGTTAATATTTCTGTGAAATTCAGATATAAGGCACACGAAAATTTCATTTAGGCCTTCGTGTACGGCAATATTTAGTTTATCCGAATGGTTAAAATTCTGCCCGGTTCTAATAATGCTTATAATTATAAGCAGTATGTTGTTGAAAATTACAAATAATAAGTAATAAATAAATTCTCAGATAGAAAATTTACTTTTTAAAAATGTCGATAATTAATTATTTAACTTCCTTACCATCAAAACTATTCTAAAAATAATTAAAATCGAATAATGCATATTTTCATATTCTTTCAGGTATGTACACGTTAAGTGTTTCGTTAAAGTTATCTCTGAAGATTCTATAAACCAACAAAGTATGTAAGTAAAAATTGAAAAAAAAAAAATTGCACACAGCTGAGAATTTATATCTACCATTGGCATTCTTCTTGCTTGCAGCAACCTATGTTAGAAAGCAAAAACAATTGGCTAAAATTAGCTACAATCGATAATTTGAATATACTTGCAACATATCTTCATATCTAAGATACATGTGCCCAGCAGTCGTTTCTTCGCAGCTAAAATTTAGACACCAAATTGGCAACTATGAACAGAGAAACACAACACCCCCTCAGGGTAATTAACATATGCGCACGATTTTCAAAACCAATAACAGTTGCAATAAAGCATTTGCACACACAAAAATTGTGCAGGCAATAACAAGAAAATAATGATAATAAATTAGTAGACATGCGAATTGCAATTCTCCATATGCTGTACGTGTTGGCGGGCACCAGCGCGACCCCAACCCCAGCCATGGCAGCGGTCAGTCAGATGACGAACACAGCGACGATCGTCGTGATGGCCAACAGCGAGTTGCAGCAAATTGTTGTAATCCAACGGAAAGCAAGTGAAACAAAATTTAAAAAAAAATTAAAAAAAAAAAAAAAATTAAAAATATGAAGCAATTTCAAAATTTGCGAAATAAAAATAAATGTTTTGAAAAACCACAGCAACATGGGCACAATACTGTATTGCTAGGCAAATCAAAAGAGGCAGTATGTAATATAACGGTACATATGGAGAAGTAAAGTTTATTTGACATAAGTGAAATTAGTTGTTGTTGTTTTTGTATTTTTTGTTGTAGCGAAGGTTAAGCAATCTGCAGCTTCTCCAACATTTAATTCATAATTTCGGCAGTTTCCACTGTTAACTATTTTGTTGCGAACCGGTTTCACGCATCGAAAATTGGCAATAAATAATGTATTTTAATTTACTTGCCAACCTAGGCAGCGAGAAGAGTTAAATGTGACAGCTGCGTTGTAGAATTGAACTTTTCTTTAAGCGCTTCTACTTTGTATGGAGAAATGCTAGAAGCAACCCGCAAACAACAACTATTTTGCGTATACAGGTATGAATGTATGTGTGTGTACATATACATAAATATGCGTACACACATACACACAAAGTCGAAAACAGTGTCAGAGCCATTATGTTGCGTTGACACTCTTCTTAGTTGAAATTTATGCCGAAAATTTTAATACTTCAAATCGAAGCTAGCAGCCGACGGGCAAGAGACGACCACTCGGCCGACCAACCGATCGACCGACCGGCTGTGGCCGGCTGTCCAAGCACCAAGAGGCCGTGCAGCAAGCCAAGAGCCCAACTCCCAGCAAGCGGTGATACTTTGAATGGGGCTGCCAAGCCGGCTGTGCCGGTCAACAAAGGAAAAAGACTCTTAAAAATCAATAAAATTATGTAAATTAAATATTGTTGTTTTTTCATTCAGAAATCCACTCAAGCGGCATACACACATACATATGTGTCTGTGGCTGTGCGTATATGCCAGCAATGCTAATAGCCGCATGAGCGAGCATAAGCACCTATGTTCAATAATAATAATAAAAAAATATATAAAAAAAATTGAAAAAAACATTAAATACATAAAAATAAGAAATTAAGCAAACAAGAATGAACAAAAAATAAATGTGAACAAACACAACAATGGTCTCTTCAGCCCGTGGCAGTGCTCAAACGAAATTCATTCACAAAAATCGCAGCCAGCTTTAGAGGTGTTTAAACAAAAACAACAACAACGCCGCGACAGCGCCTAACGGACAGGAATTACAATCAAAACAATAACAACACTAAAACAGCAAGCAATCGGTTAAAGAACGATTACCGAGCTATTGACTATTTGTAGCCGATTTAATAATATACATACACACAAGCGTTCTATGTATATATGTATTTATATATGGTACGTGTGGCAATCTTGTTAACAACTTACGCATTGGCAACACGCTGTGCGTACGCGCGTTCTCAAAAAGCACACGGGCCAATAATAATAATAATAACAACAACATACATATGTATATACATAAAAGCATAAAAAATATCATTCAGCAAAAAGGTGGCAAACGGGTTAAATCGATACACATTGAGGCCTAGACGTCGCCAGCGTAGCAGATTGGCCTTTTTCCGATTCTTTGCCAGCGTGAGGTGTGGCCATAGTCAATGCTTTGGATGCGCATACAAAGGCATGCGTGCATGTGTGTGTTTTATGCAGACAGAATCAAAATTCACAAATAGGCGCAGCTGTATGTGATGAACAGTTAGAAATAATATTTAATAAAATGCCTATGGAATATGAATGAACAACTCAAAAGAGAGGCGGGTATAATAGTGCTTACGCTTGTGACTAAATTTTCTTTTATTACTGACTAACCAACAAATGGAGGGCTCTGGCTTTAGATGTCGTTGGATGTTGAAGGTTCGTTTCCAGGGGTTGGGACAGTCTCGCATTTTCCAAAAATCGATAATTTCCTTGGCAAAAAAGGGGAAAAATGTTTTTCACTTGCAAGTTTACTAGTTTTGTTTGTTGCTTTCGAATCTTTTTTCTATAAAAAATTAACTATTGGCTTACTAGTTTTCTAAACCTTTTTGCACGTATCCGTTTGAGGAAATCTTTTTGTATTGCTAGTAACATAATTACATTTTAATATCAAGTTCCTTAAACTCCTTCTCCTAAAAAGCCGATTACCTTTATATATAACCGTTATATATAATATTTTGTACGCAAGTACAACAATGTGATAGTGTTTAACGTGGGATCCTACTGGCGACAGCTTAACTCCACGGTGCTCAAAAGCACAACGGATCAATACAATGCGTCGATCAGCGCCCTGAAAATTGGGTAACGATTTTCAGTACCAATCGGCAGTGTGGCATGGACACACTAACCACCTTGGTAGGGCTCGAGGCCCATCTAAAACCTCTGCCGTACTTTGGGTCCGGCACCCGGTTGCAATGCAACTTCACATTCGACTGACAAAGTCAGTTCTTCTTTGGGTTTGGTTTTTTTTTGGCTACTGCTCCCCGTGGTACCAGGTTAAAGTCTTTGGTATTGACCTTGTAGCCGAAGCTACGACCAGTTGAGCTTCCATACAGCCCTGGACTGGTGGCCAGGATCTTAGTCGCCTCTTACGACAGGCATGCCTTACCGCGGGTATATTCGGTTTCCCCTCGAACCCGGAGGTGTCCCCCCGTACCCGAAGGGGGAACGCAAGTACAAATAAGATGATGTCTGAAGTAGAAAAATTTTATATTATTTCATCACCGCCAGATTGAATTGTCCAAGTTATGCCTGTTTTCAAGTCGCCAGACTAGTCAAACTTAAAAAAAGAAGAATTTTTAAAATTCAGAAAATAAAATAAATTATAGCCCATATATTGAAACATTTACAAAAATCAGTAATTCCTCATTTATTTTAAATATGGAAATAAAGATAAATAATAAATTGGATTTCCCTTCGGAGCCGAAATCAGGGGAAACTCATTTAATGATTACAAACTACCGTCAGCAAAGCAAGACTTGTTTCTACTTCTCCCTAAAAATACAAAAAATTCTACTACGTAGTAAATTTTTATTGTTTTCCCGAAAAAATTAGGTGAATTTCGACGCTCGTGACACATCTAACTCCTAATACAAAAATATCCATCGTTACCATACCCAAAATAGGGTATATTGAGTGTGATATGAAATTTGTAACACCCACAATATTTTTTAATTGTAAAGACGTCTTTACGAAATTGGTTTGAATCATTTTCAAATATGGCGGTACAATCTCCGAAAATATGGTTAAGATCGCATCTCTATAACATATAACGGGTTTTTTACTAAGAGCGCTACGAAAGTGTGAAAGTACATTCGATGCCATTATGTATAGAGCTCAATTTCTTTTGCATGACCACCACAGGCACGTTTGAAGAAGTCCACACGCTGAATCCAATTTTCGACGGTTTTCAAGCTCAAATCGACCAATACCAATAACGCATATTTTGCTTATTGACAAAGCCTCATTGCTGAAGATTAGTTTTCGATGAAAATTCGGATCATTTTCAAGCTGTTGCCATTTTGAGTTCTAGCGTCAATTTGATCTTGTAAGGATGTAGGCCAAGATCTTTTCGAAAAATTCTCCACAACGACATCATAGAGATGCGCAACGCTTGAGAACGACGTGTAAGAGACTGACTTGGGTCTTTCTCAATTGATGCGCTAGCGGCAGCAACATTCTCGACACTACAGCCACTTCTTTGTCTCACTGGCACGGGAACATTTTGTACTGTGCTTGTGGATTAAAATTTTTCCACTAGACGTTCAATTCTTGCTCTGATATGACAATCATGACGACCATAATTTGGATTGGATTGGCTCTTAAAGTTGAGGCCACTGACTCCGAATTTCGGCTGTAAATTTTAATAATTTTGGCTCATTGTTGGATCGTGTATCTACCATGATAAAATGGCAAATCTTACTGAAGAGAAATGTCAAAAGAACGGGAAAAAATATGGCGTCGTTTGCTGACCCTATAGGACTACTTCTGTAGCGTCTCTTTTGAAAACCCATTAGCTGCCGTTCTCTTTATACCTTTTTGTGAAAGATTATATATGTAGCTTCGGTGCAACCTGAAAAGTGTATTTACGTCATAAAGCAAAATAAAGCAAAATAGTAATAATAAATATAAATGTAGTAAAAAGCAATAGAGTGTCAAATGTAATGAAACAAAATAGAAAATAATAATAATTTTAAAATAAATAAATAAAACGAAATAAGAAAAAATAATAATAGAGGTAAAAGAAAATAAAAAAATGTATATTAATAAAATGAAATAAAAAATAAATAACACAGAATAAAATAAAATAAATTAAAATAAAACAAAACCATATACACAGTAATTGTTTTTTATATATACACACACACATTAATCTAATAATATCTTTGCTACGCCTCGACTGCCTGTCACATTACCTCGTCAAAGTACCGGTGCACACCTTGCGCTAATTACGACACTACAGGCACATATTTTGACTGGCCATTCAGCTAAAAGTAATTTAATTAGCATTGGGCTTATATCGAGCAAAACAAAAAATATTTACGTTATTAAGCTCGCTATTGAAATGTGCATTAGATAGTCTGTGCATCTAAGTAATTCAGTTGTCAGTGGCGAGGCAGCGACATATGCCGCAGCGTAGCTGTCATATTAGCTTAATTTCACTTTTTGTTTAGCTTAGTGTTAAGAGCTTTAACTTAGCAAATGTGCACTAAGCATTCCGATTGTGCATTTCACAGATAAACACGACGTCAGCCCACATTCGTGCATTAAATGAGCTAAATTTCATTTAAATAAAATATTGACTAAGCAAATATAAAGCAGCTAAGTAGGTATGCAATATACATACAGGTATGTGTGTGTGTGTTTCACTTTGGTATAGTAGTTGGCTCGCTGGTCAAGGTGAAACGCATGCAAATGCGCTCAACTAATTTACTTTATATTTAATTATCTTCTTTCTACTTTACTTAAAAGTCGCTGGATATGTTGTTACTGGTTAGTGGCTAGTAGTTAGTAGACTCGTCGTTGCCATTTTCTGTTGCCATTTTGCCCGGCACTCAAATGACAAATTAATCGTTTAATTAACGGTTTCAAGTGCTCGAACTTAAATGGCAAGACAACTGCGTTCCACTGCACCAATGTATGTGTGTGTGTGTACGTGAGTGCAGTTATGCGCCGGTTGCCAGTTGCACGAAAGTCGCTGACAACACACACACACACCTGCGTTAATGCTGGCGGCCAATGTGAACTGCGAGCGAATGTGCGTTTGCCTCATTTTATCTGCTAATATACATACATATATGTGTTTCCTTCCCTTGCTCTTGGTGGCGTTTTAATTGAGGCTTCATTGCTTTTGACAACTTGAAGTGACAGAAGCCGGCAGCAGTTGCTCGTGCATTGGACTTCGCGGCAGCCGCGATTGTCAAACGCATTCATCCAAAGTCTTGTGCATTCGCATTGGCATGCACCTCGGTATGTGTGTGTGTGTATGGACTCATATACATATTTGTGGCGCATTGAGTTTGGGTGTCGATACCATTGGTCGGACGGTCAAAATAGTGAGTCAGCTCGAGCGATTGCGACTTAGCGGCAAGAAATGTGAGCGGACATGCAGGCATATGTGTGTGTGTGTGGTAGTGTGCGGGCGTTGAGGGTGCCCATACAATGTTGTACTTAATATATGCGTTTAATTAGCTGAGCAGCTAATACGATTGGGGGTGGTGGGGGTGTTAGCAAGCAAGCAAGCATCTACAGACATGGCAGTTAATTATATATGCAAATAACCGTATAAAAAGGTGCCAGTAATAGGTATTTGCATAAATAACTTAAGTAATTGGATGAACTAGTTAAGAAGTCTGTGCACATAATTCTGTTTTGTAATGAAGCAAACTAATGGAAATTATAAATAAAATATTATAAGCCATATAAAGCTCCACATTCGCTTAGTTAATTACTTTTGTTGGCGGGGTGAGGGCGTCGGCACTTTTTTGCATGTTTTCAGTTAGAATATTGAAAATTTCTCAACAAGTTAGGATTAAAAGCAACGTAGTTTTAAACTTTGCATAAATTAAGAATGTTATGAAACGACAAAATGTGGAAAAAGCCTCTTGAAATATTTTACGATAATTTGCTTTTAATTTTTATGATACTTGACTTGATCATGAAACAAAAACATGATCATTGCGTATAAATATTGATCGATTTAATATAAATATTGTCACTAATATATTATAAATATTATTAGTGTGTTGTATATAATTAAAAAAATGTTTATTATTATTAGTATTATTAAAGCAATAACGAAATGCAATGCATGTCAATTATTTAGCACGACGTTGATTAGATTTCCAGCATATTAAAACTTCAATGCTCGGCAAAAATCCTACTAAGTGCGTTTTAGTGGAAGAATTTTGGTATTCTGCGACCAAAAAAAATTTAACTAAATATCGGGATTTGTGTTCAATATTGCTAAAAGTGAAACATTAATTACATATAGTCAATAAAGCCAATATACATTGAAGATTTGAGAAAATTTGGCACAAGTGCTACGAAACTCACTCTGAAATAGGCAAAATAATATTTAGAATTTTCAAAAAAGTTTCAAGCATACAATTTCACAAAATTTACTGTAATCATAGTTCATTAACCTTTGATAAATATATACAAAAAATGGAGTTTGTAAAAAAATTGATAGTAGAATATTTTTGCATCTAGTAATTAATGTTTTTTCTCTAGAAGTATATACTAAGATTGAAAATAATTCCATCAAAAGTTGTAATATCTAATATATCACTGATCACTTTTGACCCGGACGTACGAAAGAAAACACAAATCTTTATTTACGCCCTTAAAACAGGCTACTTTTCAATTTGTTTTTAATATTTGAATAAAGTATATATATATTTTTATATAAAGAAATGAAATACATTTAAATATCATTTAGATGGTCCAGTCCGAGTCAAATTTGATCGGACGGTAAATTCAACTTTTACTTAAAAAACGGTTTATTTAATTTGCCGTTATTTTAATAGTTATTATTATGATTATATAAATTTATTAAAAAAAGTTTTGAAAATTTTATTTTTTATTTAATTAAATATTTTGTCTACAACCACACACTCTTACATCACAAAGCATGTCTTTCATTTATACCCATTCCACAATTACTAGATAATATAGACTTTTTTCGTTTTATTACGCAATGTACACTTCTTGGCGTGGGTGTCGCATCTTCTCTGTCGCGCTTCATGTTTGCCCACTGCTCTGCGAGGGAAGTCGCTTATCCGACGAAGCATCGCGAACAGAAACTGTGTTTAGGTCATTAAAGGTTGTTGTTGCGTAGAAACGGAAACAAACCGCGCTTGTCAATAAAGTTTATTTAAACACACTGTCAGTTGCAATTTTTTCATTGTCAACAAGGTCTGTTGGTGGCTCTTTCCTTAGAGCGCTTTAGTTGTTTTTCTTCTTCATAATCAAGTCGAACATTTTGCTTGAAAAAAGACTACTTAAGCCTTTATGAGGAGCCCTGGGTTGCAGTCCAAGATTTCTTTTCACTTAATTGTGGTATTGTTGTTGTAATTGTATAACTTTCATACAGTTGAATGTGACAGAGCGGGTGACAATTACATGACATAACTTGTACGCTGATCAAAGGCTGATGATGGCGGACTGTGGGCGGTGGAAGTTGCATATAACTCTTTAAATGCACGAGTTATAGATTTCGTCGTTCCAGCAATTGTTGTTGCTTTGATACTACGAATTATCTTAGAGTGTTTCTGGTGGAATTAAGAACATTTTTAACTCAACTCATATATTTTATTTTGTTGTAAATTTTTAAATATTCTTATATTTCTTGTTGTAGTTGTATATATAGAATTAAGGTAAAAAAATATTTTAATTTGCAATACTAAAAATAACACCCGCCAATATGTCTTTTTTTTTGGTTTTCCGTTTTCATGCTCAAACTTTGATTTTTGGATGAAATTCGTTGGAATTTTTTGTGAAAAAATTAGATTTCCGAGTGGCTTAAACAATAGCAATTTTATGAAAAATTTGCAAAATGAACCTAAACCTGACAAATTTTTCTAAGAAGATCGAGTAAAATTTCAAGTTGTTTGGTCCACTGTTTCTGGAAAAACTCCTTTATATTTTTGTAAGCCGATCACAGGAAATTAAAAAAAATACGCTCACATCCCCGAAACTATTTGCCGATTTGGATCAGCTTCAGATTTTCGAAAATATTCTCAAATATACATATAAACATTCGACATATAAGCAAAATAGCGATTGTTTTAAATTTACCACTGCATGTAACCACTTAAATACGTTTTAAGAAAATACTTGGAAAAAATTTTTGACAATTTTTCAAACATTTTTGAAATTTAGAGAGGCTTAGTTTTAAATAATATTCTTCTCCATTCAAGTACGATTCTATTCCATAAACAAATTGTTATTGCTGTTGTAGTTGTCGTTGCGACAAATCGGCATCTCAAGTGCACTTGTGTAACATGGAAAATAAAGTAAACGTAAGCATAACCAAACCATGTCAATATAACCGTTTCGAGCGTGTTGTTGTGGTTGTTGTGGTTGTCATTGCATTTATACAACTACTTGTTTAGTTTGTTACAAGTTGTTGTTGTTGTTTTTTTCTTTTTCATTTGCCTCTTTATATCTTTTGCCTGCTGCTGCACGCACTCCAAAAGGACTTAAATTTGCATAGAAATTGTTGACAACAACTTCGGTGTTTTTGCCTCAACCGTGTTGCACGTAACAAAAAAAAAACGGACGCAACGAACCAACTCGCGTCGCACAGCAGTCGCTTGATTAATTGCTGTGCGTTTTCGTCGACAAACAGACAAGCCACTCATTTAGTGCTGCTGCACTAAGTAGCGCTGACGGTGTCGCATTATAGTCAAAGCAAGTGTTGTTGCAACGGCCGCCACGGCAGATTTGCCAAAAGTCAGTCAGTCGCACGCTTCAACATCGGGCAACGGCAGCAGCTCGCCACAGACACATCAGCGGTGGCAGTTGCATGCTGCAAGTCGCTGCTGAGTGCCGCCTTGTCAGCGCATGCGCTTTAACGTTTACGCTTTTTGTTGTGGTTTTTTGTTGGCAAAATGTTAATTAATGAACTCGCATCAAACTGTCACGCGGAAGCAGCAAATGGCAAATGACAACCGCTGGCAACAACAACAACAACGTAGACGATCATCTCAGCTCCTTGCACTGGCTTTTGCAGGCTTTCCTCGCGCGCTTTATTTTCACCCGGGCGCTTGTGTGTGGGCACAGCGCTTGTGCAACTAGTAGGCAGTACATGCAAGCGCATGTTTGTATGTGTGTACATATGTAATGTGCGAACAATCGCATAAACGAGTGCTAGTTTTGCTCGCCCATCGCCGCAACCGCCAATTTTCCTCTGCAACTATCGCGCACTTAATTTGATTACCATATTTTAATGTTTATAATTCTTATAAATTTGTATGCAAAATAGTCGCTGAACACACACACTCACACAAAGCTGCTGCTCACTGCCTCTGATAGTTGCTTGCGAATCCCATATGGGGACACACAGTTATGGCGCTGGCAGGCAGAGAAGTCGTTTAATCGCTTTTTAAACGCCCACTTCGGAAACTTAACGATCGTGCTTTTCTTACTGTTGTTGTTGTTCGCAACAGCAGCAAAGTGTTGTTGTGCGGCAGTATCAGCAGCGACACATTTAAATGCAATAAAACTTGTAATATTTTAATCATTAAAGTAATAATAATTTTATGCGAGTGATTAGGCGGTCGCAAAAAACGGTATTGTGTTACAGGCATAAACAAATTCACAGCAGCGAACATGTTTTTCTTTTCGTAAAGGGTATAAATATATATTGCGGATTAAAAGTTGAGTTCAACATATGGGTTGCAGAGTTTCTTTTAATGAAGTATGCAAAACTATATAAATTTGGTGGAAGCTTTAGAAAAAAATTGAATAAAAAACCCCGAGAGTTGCCATCTATATAAAAACGTATACTAAATGTATATTATTTTTATTGGTATGTTTTAAATAGTTTCAAAAATTCAATATTTTTCAAAACCTTTTATCTACTACCAATCATTTTTTGATTTTTTGAAGACAGACATTGAAAATTAGTGGAGCTCATCAACTTTATGAGCAGATGATTTCCTTCGAATTTAATAAATCTATCAAATTTGCTGGAGGTTAAAAATCATGCTTTCATATATTTCTAAAAAAAAATCAATTTAATGATATTCGTTCAAAATAATAAACCATTAATTCGATATTTTTTAGCTTTGCCAACTCAATAACATTAAAAAAAAAATTAATTACTAGGATTAGTATTGCTGTTAAAATTAATTTATAAGAATAACAAAATAAGATAAAATTAAAAAATTTCGCTCAAATTTAAGTATGCTTAGAAACAATCAAAATAGTTTTACTAGTTTGCCAACTGAAGATAAATTGCTGATTGAATTTATGAAAAAAAGCGGAAATATTGAAATACCCAACTGAAAATTTTCAAAACAATTTAATAAAAAACGTTGACACATAATACAAAATTAATGTTTACGAAAGCAAAAACTCCTTAATTATACAAAATTAAATTCTATGGATTTAAAAAATGAAATTTTTTTATAATTTTTAGATTCATAAATTTTTCAAAAATATATTTTTTATAAATTATATTATTATAATTTTTGTAAGTATTGTTTTTTGTAAATTGAAAATTATTTGAACAAAATACCGAAAAAAATAAATTTATAATAGAAAATTTTTTGGTCAGTAGCCTACACTCGATAGTGAGTATTTTAGTACGTCAATAAATTTCGTACAAAACTGAGAATTTTGCAATTTAAAAAAATTCTCATTGACTTGTAAAATTCGTAAGAAAAAATAACATTTTCCTTAACACAATCAAATTTCAAATGATAATATAATTTATACGATTAGATTTAAAAGAAAAATCGTAGGAGATCATTTTGTAGAGCATTTTTTTATTTAGATTGAAGCAAGATACTATATAATTTTTTTATCTGATAATCAAAAAGAAATATAAAACTATAAGGCGCAGAACCTTCCCGTTACCATTAAAAGTTCCAGTTTTGAGAAATTTTCGTTGAGGTGCCTTGGAGCATTATTCGTTTTTGTTTGTCCCACCCTAATATTCATACATATATTTGAGAATATTTTATGAAAACTTAATGCTACCAGACATTTTGTTTCATATATATAAGCGAAAATATATAAATTTGTAAGAACTTTTTATCGTTAAGTAATCGTCTCACAAAGTTGTAAACCATTAGACAAATTTTTCTCAAAAGTAAAATAAATTGTTTGGTTTTTTAATTAATAAAATTTAAAAAAATCTTTCTCCAGATACCTTTTTTCTGAGATTCTTCCGGAGATCGGATACGGTATCGAGGAAAACAATGTTTTCCAAAAAGAATCACCGATTATTGGCTCCTAAAGTTTTATAAATTTGTTTTGCTTTTACTCATTTACTAAATAAAATGCCTCTTCCAAAGAAAAATTCCAAAAAAACGTGTTTGGTCTATCCTGCAAGCGACTATAACCCCCTAACATTTTAAATTCGCGCA
Organism: Bactrocera neohumeralis; assembly: GCF_024586455.1. NCBI lineage: Eukaryota > Metazoa > Arthropoda > Insecta > Diptera > Tephritidae > Bactrocera > Bactrocera neohumeralis. The sequence continues at coordinate 3,007,185 of NC_065923.1, forward strand.
TACAAATGACTTCCCGTACTTCATATGATTCATTTTATCGGCTTTCCCAGCCATATATTTTGGTTACACATGTGCGAGTACACATGTGTGCGTGTGTGTGTGTTTGTGAAAAGAATGTTTCTCAACACTTGGTGAAACCCACACACGAGCGCGCACGGTGCGAATAGAACGACTAAAATGGTCATAAGCAGCACGCCAGAGAAGTGTGCAACAGCGGGTTGCAGCATTTATGTTGCAAGTACACAGCGAATAATAATGATGTTTTAATCAAAATTGCGCAAAAATCCCACACATGCTACGCAAATGCAGTGAAAAATGTTGCTTGCTTGCGACAAAAGGATGTTGAGCAAAAAAGCACACAAGCACGTGCCTATGTATGTGTGGAAGTTCGACAGAAATCATTGTAGTTTTTCACTAGGCAAGCATTGTGGTGCAAACACACGCGTTGCAAATGTCTATTAACCATGCAACATGGCAATTCAATAAAGACCAAGCCAGCCACTGTCCGCACACCACTGGCAGTGCAGCTTCCCACATTTATAGCTTGTGCGCCTGCGTGGTCAAATTTCAATTTCTTGTTTGCTTTATGCTTGTACGAGCACACATCGCCGTTATTACAAGTATTATTATGTTGCGCGTGCAACGGCAAAACTGGCAGCAACAGCTCAAAGTGTTTGCCGTTGCTTGGCGCGCAGCCGCGTTCGCATCCAACATAAGTGGTAAAAAGGGTAACGCAAAATCTCGAAATTTTCCATTTTAATAAATGCGCCGCGGGGCAAGCTATATAGCCATACGCGCGCGCTTTCAATATTTTTATAGATTTTTATTTTTATTTTGCCATTTTCCGTTGGTTGTTTGAGGCGCGCGGAGCTAGCCGTTCCGCCACACACAGGCGCAACAGCGCGCGCTCGTGTAATTTGTTCTAAACGCACCAAAGCGTTGGCAGCTGGTGGCGCGTCAACGCAGCGCGCATTGCAAAACGCTTTGTAGCCGTGCAATCAGTCGCGCCGCTTGCCGTGGAATATGAGTCACCCGGCGCGGCGCGGCTGGCTGGCTGTTGGGTTGCACGGTTTTTCGGTGCTTTTGTGCATATTTTTTGGCATTTCAAATGGCCAGAGCCACAGCCACACACTCTCTACTCTTTGTTGTTGTTATTTTAATGGCATGTATCGTTAAGTTGTGGGTTTCAAATGCGGTCGTCGCATGCGACAATCAGCCCGCTAGCCGCGCAGCGCGCACTTAAAGGAAGCACAAAGATCAGCGGGTTCGTTGCTTAAGTCTATTGATTTTAGCGCAGTTGCGCAGCTGCATGATTGGCTGCCAAGCGCGGGTACGGTTGTGTGTCGTGTGTAGGTTCTGTTGCGCAATACAATTGTACAATTGCGAAGATATCAAAAATAAATGGTTGCTTGCCTTCTGCCGTGTCGCTTTAGCTGATAGTAATGCACATACTGACACACAGCTATACTTATACGCGCGTGTTTGTGTGCTACATGCGATCGAAATTCAAATTTTCCGATGTGCTTAATTTGTGTATTACTGCGCATGCGCGTGGTTACCAGTCAGTCAGTCAGTGGAGTTGCACGCTGCTTATTGCAAGTGTGCTGTTGTTGCTTGTGTTTTTGGCGATTGCCCATAATTGAAAGCGGAAGTTTGCAATCTGCCAGCCAGCAATTCTCATCTATCGCTTATTGGCACACATGTGGCACAGCTGCGCAATTTAGTCAGCCATCCACTACCCACCGCTTTTCATTGTAGTCTTTTTATTTAATGCTTCATTTCATTTTATTTCTTCTAAATGTGCGCATATTTAGTTGAATTGCCGTAAAATCATCCACAATTGCCCCAATTAAATCGCCTATCGAACGCTTGCAGCGGCGCGCACTCGTTAAGAGCGAGTCGCTTGTGCTACCCCGGTGTGTGGCTGTGTGTCTGTGGGCTGAGGTTTTCAATAATTCGCGCTCTGATTCGGTTTCCTTCAATTTCCGCTGGTCCATTGGCATAGCACGTGATGATCGCTGAGTGCCAGCTGCTTTTGCTTGTATTCTTTTGTCGCCTAATTTGCATTTTTATATGTAAGACTTTTGTTTTTGTTGTCGTTTTTCGGTTGGCAGTCTTTTTATAGAAAGTGAAGTGCCGCAATATTAAGTACTTGGTGTCGCTTATTTTCTTTTAAAAATATAACTTTTATTTTCTTTAATTAATGCAACAGTGGTTTTTTCCATTAATCGGAAAGTGATTATATAATACTTTCGCCACTGCAGAACACGGCAAAAATTTAAACTTCGGTTTCAGCTTAGGATTCAAAGAGTCAGAGAGAGGATGAAGGAAGATAACTGTAAAAATTGAAGAAATATATATTTTTTCAAAGAATCATTGAGAACGAAATGTTTTTCAAGATTCTTCTCTGTTCCAGTGATTTCGGCCTTCTCCGTGAATGAAAAATGTACTGCCTTTACAAAAGATGAATTTTGCCTAATATTTTGATCGTTTTTAGCCTACCAGAACTCGATTTATGAAGAAGCAGGTTAGCTTTAACTGTTTCGAAACTTGTAACTCAGTTTTGATAAAATATTATTTGTTTTTTCAATAATGACGCTTTTTTATATGTTCAGTCCGTTTTGATGACTTCCAAATGAACTGTCCTTGTGAAAAAAGAGATCCTAAACTAACAACGACATTGAATCAACGGTTCTGAGAGGTCATTTATTCATGAAACTTACCAATGAGATCAAATATGATATACTACTTATCCAAATTGTATGTAGATAAGTAGAAGTTTATTGAGGATTTGCACTGCGACCTATGGTCTGTTGTGCCCTCTCCTATATTACATATGGTCACAAAGCTCCAGTACTCTGAACAATTCCAGTAACTTGCTTTTCTTTACTTAGAAAACGAGCCCAAAATATTTATGACTTTAATTATTATTACTATTTTTTGACTGCAAATCTTGCTTACATGATTTTGCACAGTGAGAAGAGGTCAACATTTTAAATATATATATGCTTATAGTCATTTATATTTAAAATTCAAGTTAAAATGTTAACTTTATTCTGTGTGTCTTAAACCTGCATAATGAGTTTTGTAAGGATTCAAAACGAAGTTTCGCTAATTGCTTCGTAAACAACACAAATACTGTACATTTATGAGTTCGGGTTTAGACGCGGGTATCTTTTCGCGCATAATCAAAATCTTATTGCATAGTAACAAAATCGAACTGAAATGAATGAGAACATAAAGGGTACTGCACGAGCAGTTCCAATTCGGTACTTTTACTAGAAGAAACAGTTCCAACAAACTTAATGTTGTCTCAACAAAAGTTGCTGTGTCTGAACACAGTTCAAGTGCATTTATTTTCAGCTGCGCTCAGTCAATATGGCATAAGCAGCGAAACGAACAAACGTGCTGACTAATTTCGCTCACACTCTGCAACTGCTTTCATTTTTATCCAATAAGCAAGAGAGCAGCGCGACTTGACAAACGTTAAGAGTGAAAGAGCTCTTGAAAAGGAGAAATGTGTAAAGATATAATTAAAAATCGCGTTTCGGCAGCGAAAAATGTCGTTTAACAGGAAAACAAAAGTCAGCAAAGTTCTTACATAATATGCAACCAAAACCAATAACAAATAACAACAAATTATAATAATCAGCGACACAACCGTAACAGCAATAACAACACGATGAATGCATCATTACTCCTCTTATTGACCGCAGATTGTCGTCCAGCTTGCTCGCGTTTTGCGCGCTTGCAGCACTCGTCCGTTTGCTGTTGCTTTAGTTGTTGTTATGCGGTTACAAACCGGCAGAAATGTGGATATTTTTAAATTGCGATTCAGAAGCTGTTGTCACAATCACTTCCACACGCCGCTTTAGTATTTATTTTAATTTAACGGTTTCAGCAGAAGGCAGGCATGGCGAGAGCGCGAGCGTGTGAGCGAGGCAGGAAGGGTGGTAGGAAAACTTGGCAAGCAATAATAACAATAATCATGTGTAAAAATATTTGAATAATGACTGCGGCGAGAGCGACTAAATTGCCAGCGCCAAAGCTCATTTGCATGCCAATACTTATATATGTATGTATTAATGTATGTACCTGCTTATATGTGTGTGAAAGTGTGTCTACGAAAAGTATATTTTTATGTGAATTAAAATATCAGCTTTTTTTTGCTGAAATTCAATTGTGTCAATTTATAACGAGATATTGTCAGGTGACAGTACACACATACACACTTGCCGCGGCAAAGGCGAACAGGTGTGTGCGCAAGCGCATTTGCATATTGCAGCGCATATTGGAGTATTTTATTTTGTTATTTACTTGCGAATTTTCATATGCATAAAATAGAAATGATCGATAAGCTCACTTAAAAAGTATGCCTTGTTCATTTAATTACTGCAGCATTGCCAAACCAAGCATCTTTTTTGAAAGTAGCGCAGATTTTCGACATTTTTCAGCGATAAAATCAGGCTATTTAAATCATTCGTCAGGCTGACACTTTAACTAGCACTTGAGTGCCATATTCACGCAATTTGACCATTTTAACCAGCAAATACACGCCACCATTGTCATTTGCGCAACAACCGTTATTGTTTTTCTCATGCTCGCCGGTATTCACGCGACCGATATTCGCGCTAATTTAATGTCTTAAAAGTCATGATTTATGTTTATTACCCATTTTAATTGAAACTGTATTTAATAAACGTTATCGCAGCGCGTTCGAAATTGCGCCAATTTTCATCACTCAACGCGGACTTTGGCAATTTCGCCTTTGCAGCCGACTGCCCAACTGCCTAGCTGTCTATCATTTCGTCCGCCGTGTGTCCGCATACGCAGCGCTGTTGTTGCGTTGCAGCGTTGTTGGTGTTGCTGTTGTCACTGACTGGTTTCTGGTGTTGCCACTGACAAAATGCTTGATTGCACTTGACGTTTTCATGTTTTTTCCTTTTCGGGCTTTTCATAACTGTTTTTGTTGTTATTTTTTGGCTCCTTGTTTGCTGCTTTGACCAGCGCCAAATTTAATGTAAATTTATGCATAGCAAAATATGCTTGATTCTTTTCGCTTTATATTCATTTATGTGCCATGTGCATATATGTATGTAGGCATGTGGGCGTGTTATGTACGGCGTGCAGTGGCATTTGTTCATTTTGAATTTTCAGTTCAGAAAAATACACGGAATTTCATTATTCCAGATTTTGAGAAGACCATATGGTCTTTTGGACATGGCTGTAGCTCTATGTCAACAAATGTGAATTGTAAGAGCACTGCTGGCTTTCATTTCTACACGCAGGGGGCTTTATTTGGCGTATTGAATCAAATTGCTTCAAAAATTGCAGACATTTTCCCATGCAAAAATAAACGATATATATTTATCTACGATAAATGTCGATATTTATTTTCTTTGATTAAAATATTACACACTGTAGTATAGATTAAGCTTTTTTGTTAGCCTTAAATAGGTCTAATTACCCTAAGTAAATTGATTCTACTTCGTTTCTGTTGTCTACATTGCATTCATTCAGTTCGATATACCGATCCATAATTGGATTGCAGATTGCCTTTGAAGAAAGATTGTTGTGTTATTTACAGATATGTATATAAGTATATAAGAATTAAGTTTTGACTTTTTTCTTGTATCAGTTCTTTGTAGTTTTCAGACTTTATTTTTCCTAGAAAATTTGAACTCATGTATATTTGCAAAAGCCACACATTCTCTTGTTTCTTTATTGATCATATTAAAATTAGCAATTGGTCTTTAAAGATTTATCTTATTTCTTATATTCCTTCCTTTAACTTTGCTTCACTTATGAATGAAAACTAAAATTTGAGGTGTTGAAACGTCTCTCCATTTTTGTCCCATGCTTTTACCAAATTTTTAATTAGTCCAAATTTGATATGCTGTGTCCGCAAAAATAGTTTTTGTTTGTCAACTAAAGGCCCATTTGGGATATTTTTGCTTTCGAGAATGACATCTGATCTTAAGGGTCAATTTCGTTGTATGTAATGACACGTTTTTTCTATGATAGTGAGTCGGCTATAACAAATGAGACGTTAGTTTGTTTTTTACGAAGTACTAATCAAAATCAAATTGAAAGGTGAATTTTTAATTTATAAATGGATGGTTTTTCGAATCGGTAAATTTCTTCTGTAAGTTGGTGATACTGTTAGTGACATCTATGCTAAATTTCACATCAAATTTTTCATTGGTATTTGAGATATGCGTTGTTTTGTGAATGTGAAATGAATGGTGTCGCTCAAAAATCAAGATCATATTGACAGTTTTCTTCAACTATCGTGGTGAGGAGCATTATGAATTCCTTCCGCCGGGCCAAACTGTCAAAAAGGTATATTATTTGAGCGTTGTGCGCCGTTTACGTGGAGCTACTCAATTGTGGACTGAAAACTCTTGGTTTTTACAGCACGATAATGCACCATCTCATTCTGCATTGGTGGATCGTGATCATTTCGCCAAAAATTCAACAAATATCGTTCCGTAAAAACAGTATTCACCTGATTTGGCCCCGTGCGACTTCTGGCAGTTCAGCAAACTCAAAAGACCACTCCGAGCACACCATTTTGTCTCAATTGAGAATATAAATGCTGAATCGAAGAAGGCTCTGATGACCATCACGTTTTTCCAAGTGATGACTAACTATGATGACTGAAAAATTCGTTGGAAAAAGTATATTGCAGCGGGAGGGGATTACTTTCAAGAGGATGAAATGGATTTGCAAGAATAAATAAAGATTTTAAAAGCATTACAAAATTCAGCTTTCAATTTGATTTCAGTAGTAAATAACAGAAAATATTTGGTGAATTTTTCTGAAGGCCTGATATTATTTCTGACTTCAATTTTTATTCAATAAAAGCTATTACATGTTATTAACATCGTTAAATAGAGTAGGAAAGAAAATTTACTTACCTAAAGGAATGAAAAGTTCGAAATAATTCTGCTTACATATTTAGATTTAACTCCCACCCAGATATGTATCAATTCACATATAAATTGTTTTGCTCATATTTTGACACCGTACTCTATAACTCCAACTTCTTCAATCAAGCTGAAAAGCACGCAGCTTTTTTGTACAACACCAGAAGCAGCTGCAGAAAAGGTGTTTGCCTAACCCTGAACTTTTAATGAATAACTACTTACCAAAAATTGATAGTGCAGCCGTCAAACGAATCAAAAAGATACACAAATTTCTAAGCGAATTATATCAGAACAACATTTTCGACGCCCTCAAATTGAAGTTTAATAAATCAGCTGCTCGTCAGTAACCACTCAAAACATCAACACCTCAAACCAAGCGACTGAGGAAACATATTATTAAAGCAAATGCATATGTAGTAAATATGTATCCGTATATGCGCCGCAGACATAAATGTGAAAAATGACGTGTGTAGCAATTGGAAATCTCATAAAAATGCAGTAAGCAGCGGCATATGGATGTGTCTGTGTGTGTGTGAAGAAATGTTGAAAAAGTGATAAAACCACAAAGTCAGCGCACATTAAAGAAGAACGGAAAAGTGGAAAACAACAACAACAAATAATAAGATAGATTCTTGTTTCGTTATGTTTTGTTTCGACACAAAAGGAATGCAGTCGCTGCGCTATTAGGCCGAGACAATGTTGAGAGGAAGAACCATATGCCACACTTTTTCTGACATTTCACCTTTTTATGGTTGTTGGTGTGGTGTGTGAGTGTTTCGAAGTCGATTTGGATTTTTTACTTTTCACCAATTTTTTATTATCAAATGTATGCGCACGCGACATGACCGTGCAACAGCACACGGCATCGCGTGCCGGCTGCCACAGGCGCAACGAATAGTACGCGATCGCCGCCGAGGAAGAAGTATACAAATAGGAACTATTTTAAGTTGTACGAGCATGCAGTAACAACAATGCCACAACAGCTATAATCATGCCATAAATTTTGCAGAATGGCAGCGGTTACCCCGAACACTTAGGCTGTGCCACAAAGTGAGACTCGCGAGGCGACGTCAACGGCACAGAAACAAAACTTAAAAATAAGCAGGAAAAAAAGTTGTGAAAAGATACTGTATACTGGCGGGTAACAAGCCAACACCTACACGCCGAAGCTTTGTGGTGGAAGACGGCAATTTTGGCTGACGTCATTGCTGGGCTTTCGTTGCTCTTTCATTTCATTAGTGGTGTAACATGTCATTAATTTTTTGTTTCGGACAAAAACAACAATTGCCAACTCCAATACCCATGTTTTGGGGGTCTTCTTTGCCGTCGCCACCACAGACCATATCCTGCCACACATTTAGCACCTTTTCCGCCAATGAAACGTTATCCTGTCGACTTGCCGTATTTATTTTCACCTCCGTTTTCCTGTTCTTCGCCCGTGTCATTACTTTGTTGAATGACTTTTATGGTTGTTGTTGTCATTGTTGTTGTTGGTTTAGCGCGAGCACACGTTTACGCGCTGTTTAAACGGTGTTAATAGCATTTTCGAGTTAGCAGCAGCCACAAAGCTCGGGCCACCATAGCACAGCAGAGCAGGGCACAGCAGGAGGGGCAGCGGAGTTGTGTGTAGTAAAATCAACAGAAAGGATAGTGGAACGACGCGAGCGGAAAGCAGTTCATGACTGAAAGCCTATCATTTTATAATAACAACAACAACAACAGCGCAGACAGCAGAATAATATATGTTTGCCTGCAAAGTTCAAGTCATGAAGTCAAACACACACACATACTCGTATATATATCGTACATACTTATGCTCAGACATATGTTTTTGGAAAGGAAAAATGCGCCCTAAACGCAAAATTTATGTGAACTATAAACAAACGCGTAATTTCCGACTATTAATCGACTCATCCTTTTAGCGGCCGCGAGACAGTTGGCCAGCTACATGCCTGCCTTGTGTGGGTGAGTGTGTTTAAATCCATATTGTGCCTTATGGACTCTTTGCGGCTGTCGGTAGCCCTTTGCCCTCGGCAATTTTTTATATCCATTTACTTGGAGGGGTGAGTGAGTGGTCAGTCTACTTAAAGCAAAAAAGGAAATAAAAAACAAAGAAATGAGAGAACTACAAAAGTGTAATAATAAACGAAAGGTAAATCGTACGTGGGCACGCGACCACATAATTTAATTTGAACTGGTGCTACGGCAGAAAATATGGAGGGCAACGTGAAAGGACACATGCGCAAAGAATAATGTTCCAGTTCAGTCAGTTCGGTGGTGATTACGCGGATAGTCGTGTCGACTAGAGGTCAATTAGGGTAAATTGAATGTGCGCTTATACACAAATATACTTGCAGTAGCTCGAAAACATACATACATACATAGTAATCTCCTTCCCTACTGCTCTTTACGCTTTTTGTGGAACATTTCCGATCTTCTTCGCTGATATGCTGCGCATATGACATACGGTTAATGACTTTGTTAGTTTATAACAATGCGTCCTAGCGCTACATAATGTACATAGCATGCGTGCGACGTGTGATGAAGTGGACATATTTTTGACGTTATCATTAATTAGTGCAGTGGCGGAGAAATTGATAAATTGTTGAGTAGATGTGAATTGAGGTTAAAAGGATGAGCTGCCATATGTGTGCAGGAGGAGTTGGGGTATTCGGGAATTACATGGATAAATAAATGAAGGTCTGAAGGAGGAATGTGATAAATGGCGAAGATTTCATAGCACGATTTTTTTTATTATCTATATCCTGTTTGTTGAAAAATTAATAGGCTAACCCTTTGAAATCAGTCAAAAATGTAAAAATTAACATACCTTAAGTGTTATAAAAGAAGAAGATTAGTTTACAATTAAACAAGAAAAAACGTTAACTTCGGCTGCACCGAAGCTAAATTCCCTTCACAGGTGCATTTCTGTTAGCAACTATGTGTTCAGTTTGTATGGAAGCTATATGCTATAGTAATCCGTTCTAAACAAGTTTTGTAGAGATTACATTGCTGCCTTAGAAAATAACATATATCAAATTTCGTGAATATATCTTGTCAAAAGTTTTCCATACAAGAACTTGATTCCGATCGTTCAGTTTATATAGCAGCTATATGTTATAGTGGTCCGATATCGGCCGTTCCGACAAATGAGCAGCTTCTTGAAGAGAAAATGACGTTTGCAAAATTTCAAAAGGATATCTTAAAAACTGAGTGACTAGTTCGTATATATACAGACGGACGGACGGACGGACGGACGGACAGACAGACAGACGGACATGGTTAAATCGACTCAGCTTAACATACTGATAATTTATATATATACTTTATACGGTCTCCGACGCTTCTTTCTGGGTGTTACAAACATCGTGACAAACTTAATATACCCTGTTCAGGGTATAAAAGTTAAAGAACTAATGTTTTTGAATTTAAATTTTTTCTCATTGACGTACCTCGTATTCTATCAGAGCCATCACCTTTATAATTCCAATTAATATTTTAGAGGTTCCTTAGGTCAATTTTTACATTTTTTATAAGTAATATATAACATATTTTGACTGCAGAGGTGTAAATTTTTTAATGGAAAAAATTTGGATTAAAAATTCAAAATTTTACAAAAATTTCATACTTTATTAAGAGTTGAAAATTAATTCGAGAAATAATAATAATTCATTAGTTGAATTACTAAAACTTAACTAAAAATTTTAAATTAAATTAATTTATTAATTTAAAAATGAAAATTAAATTATTTAAAAATTAAAAAAAAAAAATTAAATTTATAATTAAATTTCTAATTGTTTAAATAAAAAATTCTTGATTTGAGAATTGAAAATACAATTAAAATTTAAACTAATAAAAATTTAAAAAATTATTTAGTAACTAAAAATTTAATTATTGTAAAATTAAGTTAATTAATTAAAATTTTAATTTATATAAATTTAAGTCCAAAAATTAAATTAATTCAAGGCTTTAAATTATAAATTTATAATTAAATTAATATTTTAATTTTAATTCAATTGTTAATAAATTTTAAAGTTTTTGAATTAAATTAAACCAAAATTTTTGTATTACAAAATCTCCAGATCAAAAAACTTTAACATAAGTCATTATTTAAGTATTGTAATTTTTTAACTAAAATACCTTTGATTAAAAATTTTGAATAAAGTCTGAAATTTTGAATTTAATATTTATAACTAATTAAAAATTCTAAGTCAAATTAAATAAAAACTGTGTCAATTAAAAATGTATCAGTAGTATATTATTTTAATTAAAAACTAAAATTTATTTAATTAAAATTTTAATATATTATTAATTTAAATTTTAAGTTTTGACTAAAATATATTAAAATTCTTAAATTTTTAGTTAAATTTCGAATTATTATTCTAAATTGTTGACTTAATAAATTCGCAACCTCGGTGTCAATTAGGAGAAGAGATTAAATAAATCATATATTGCTTCGAAAACCTCTAGAAATTTGCTAAGGGATCCTTGAAAGTATATATTAAAATATTTCTACCCACTAAGTGATTCTGCACCCCCTGGTGGCGCCATCTATATGTCGACTGGTGCGTTAGAATCTGCTATCTTTATCGATTGTCCAGGGAGAATTTCATGACATTTTATTGATTGAAAGTGAAGTTATTGCGTTTTAAGTGTCAGTATGTTTGTGTTTCGGTGCGAGAATGAGCTTCGAACAAAGAGCCAACATTCAATTTTGTTTTAAAATTTTTAAAACTTTTACAGAAACATTTCAATTGATGAAACAAGTTTATGGCGATGATTACATATCCCGTAGCGGAGTGCACGAGTGATTTCAACGTTTTCAAAGTGGTCGTGAGGACATAAATGACGATCAACATGTGGGCCAATCAAAGTCCGTGATCACCGGAAATTCCATCGAAACTGTGCGTTCATCTAAAATCAACCGAAATCATTATTGAAATTCATAAAAATGGATTTGGACATCTCCAAAACATCGATACTCGTATATCGCATTTCGACCGAACAGTTGGGCTTACGAAAGGTGTGTGCATGGTTTTTTCCGCACATATTGATTGACGACCAAAAATTTCTCTCATCGATCGACGCTTGTGACCGATTATTTAACCAAAAATCACGTTTTAACCAATAATCACTCCGCGTATTCCCCTGATATGGCGCCGTGCGACTTCTTCCTTTTCGGAAAAATGCATTTACTCATGAAAGGAAAGTGTTATGCAGACGTAGAAGCCATTCAAAAGGCTTGCACCTGCATACTGGCGGCCATATCGGCCAGCGACCAAAAACACTCGTTCGACATGCTTTTGGACCGTGCATAATTTGTTCTGTTTTTGTGTAAGTCCTGTTTACTTTATAGCGCACCTTGTAAAGTTGTCACCAACAGTGCCATATTGAAAAACAGGCAACTAATGGGGATCTTCAATGAACACGTATATCTCCGAACATAGTTGTATGGACTCAAATTCTATGTTGAAAAATAATAAGACTACCGGTTGTATTATTTTTAGCGTTTTTTTTTCTAAAAACTACTTTCTGAGGCAATGAACAGTCAAGTGAAAGATGAGTATATTGTATACATACTTATTATAGGCTCACCCAAATGTACTTTAACAATTTCTGGCAAAAAAAAAGTGATTCCAGAAAATAAATATATGTATTATAGATAAATATAATACAATCAAAAAAGTTTATAACATTTCCCATAACTTCCAGAAAACATGCTCCAGATTAGCTCACGCTAACAACGTAGACGTCCAGGCCGCAACACATGCAAGTCTTGAGAAAATTTATGTGCCCCAGTCGACGTTTTTAAGCCTATTTAGGTGACAATTTAAATTAATATTAATGGCTGTGAAGACGTTAGTAAGAAACTAACACCTGCATAATTAGATGTATGTACACTTGTATATGCAACAGCACAGTTATAAGCTGTGGACATCCATTTGGAGTTTAACACATGTTCTTTGACACTTTTCACGGCTATTCGTGAACTTTTAACTCTTTCCTCCAACTCACATATGCAGATCGCTCTATAGACCATTGTGAACCTAACACACACACACACATATATCATTGGCAGCGCATTAATGTACATTCAAATTTGTTATCTCCCTTTGCTATTTGCTTACGTGTTAAAACCATTTAAAACAAAATTTATTACTAAAACTTTAAAATCAGTTGACACCTTTCGTTGCGTTCGCCGCTTGGGCGCTTGGCTAGTTCGGCTTTTGAACGCTGCTTGTTCGATCATGTACTAAGTTCGGCTGGCGATAAGATAAACGAGACAGTGGAAATTAATTTTTACATGTGTTAACAAAACTCAGTTGTATTAAGTAAAGATATCGTCAGCAATAACAACAAGCAGGAGTATTAGGAGAAACCTGTATATTTATATAATTTTCTATTTTTTTGAGCTTTTCGAGCGCTTTAAGTCGAACAATAGCTAAATCGCATATAAATATTAATGAGCAAATTTTAATTGATGACTAACATTTCGAAGATATTTCATTGATAAACAGAAAACGTGAAGCGGGCGCGATGAGAAAATTTCGCTTCGTAATACCCAAGTAGAAATCAATGACGCTGAGCTGGTTCAGTTTTAGTCAGTGTGTGTGTTTTATCTAAAAAGACTATAGTGGTTGTTGTTATATTATATTTGTTAAAAACTTGTAGTTGAACAATTTTCTGTTCTAAAGAAGTCGTTCAGAATAATTGAGTAAATGGAAGTGAAGCGGTCAGTAGGGTAATCTTTTTTCAAGTTTGTTTTTTTTTTGCATTTTCTGTTCCCTTATGCCCTTAGATTTAATGTAGAAACCCACTTTACCATTGGAAAGTTTCAAAAAGGCCCAAAAATAATAATACCCTCGACGTTCGGAGCACTCGGAATGCGCAACTCAAACTTTAAACGCGTTTTTCTCAAAACACACTTTTTTAAACTGGCAGACATGATTCCGGTCGAACTACTCAACTGATTTGCTTAATTTTTTTTAATGTTCACAAAACGCTGAACGCTGGCTATCGTCCCTACCAGATTCATAATTTTTTATAATTTATTGACAATGTTATGACAAAATTTATGTAAAAAAACACGAAAGGAAATAAAAAAAACTTTAATTACTTTTTTATTTATCGACATTTGTTCATGATTCTAGTAGGGACGATAACCATTCACGTACTTTTTAAATCGGCCAGATTACCCTACTGACCCCTGAAGTGAAGTAATGAATCTATTTTGCAAATCAAACAAAGATGGCATACATTTACATAGGAGCACAGTTTTTGAAGACTAAAGATAGAGTATAAAAAATGAAAATTTCTTAAAATCATTTTGTCCACCTAAGCCATGGAACATTCCGATATAAACTAATTTTGTAAAAATCACAGATAAACTTTTCTTACTACGTGCTTTTAAAAAGCCAATTGAAGTGAACTCAGGAGATGTTTTTATGGTGAAGATATCAATATTAGATATTGGAACAACTCAATTATATTATTGGAATAAAATTATACTCTACTTATGTACCCTGAATATATTCACGTTCATCTGATGGAAACAAATTCAGCACTTAATACATCATCAACAGCTAAAAGTTTCGTAAGGCTTCAGTCACCATGTGAGTTGAAGACAAATAGAAAAAATAGCAGCAAAAATAAGTAACAAACACGCAATTATTTGCTGAACGAGTGTATATACATACGTACATACATATTCACGCAGAAAATACAACAGAAAAAAACATTGCTACAAATTTAGAAATAAATCAATGCAAAACATCGAAAAGGTAAACAAGCAAACAAAAACACACCAAAATATCAACATAACGCACACCTGATGCATGCAACACACTTTAATACAATGCACACTCTCCAAGTCATCATGCAACACGCTTGTTCTGATTATGGTTGATTCAGTGGCAAGTTGCTTTTGCTGCATTAGTCATTAAGCCAAACTATTTGGTGTACTTGTTTCGGCGCTACTTAGATAGTTTCGCCATAATTTATGCTCTTATGCAAATATGCGCACTGGAATGTACCGTTACACACACTGTTTGCCAAAAATACCAATATTCGTTTTTGGTTGCATATTTTGCCATACAGCCTTCATTCTTTCGAGAATTCACTATTTACTCAACTACTCTTTGGAGTTTAAGCTTTTGCTTTATTTGGCTTTGTGCTTCGAACAATTTTCTCGACTAACCGTTAACAATTCACTTTTGCAATGACTATCATTTTATATGCGAGATATTGGCATGCGCTTTTCAAATCTACATAAACTGCAAAAACAATGGCGCTTAAAGTAACAACGGCATTTTGACAACAACGCCAACAACAACAACAGCGGTTAGTACAAACATTTGCACAAATTCCCTGTTTTTATGTGCATATCTGTCTGTTGCAAAATATACTCAAGATTGAGCACTTACTTTGCAAATGAATAATGATAGTAAGTAAAAATGCTAATGATGCACTTAGAAAAATGGGGCTGGAGACTCAGTAAATTGTGCCTGTGTGCAAGAAAATGCTGAAAAATAAAAAATTAAGAAATGAGTTTATTTTTAATAATAAAATTTATTTTGTAAATAATAATAATAATAATAATATTACTTTACGAAAATAAGGAACTAAAAATAAAATAAAAATAGTTAAAAACAGTAAAATATATATTTATAGAAAAATCGAATACCAAAAAAAAATTATAATAATTTTTGAAAAAACTATATTTAAACTCTGCTTCAATTTTGGAAATTAATTTAAGGTAAAAAATACTTATTTTTATAAATGTAAATAAATAATAATAAAAAATATATTATTAAAAGTTTTACTAAAAATTTAGGTATATTATTATAAGATTAAAAAAATAACTTAAAAAATAATAGTGGTTGGCAAAGCTACATCACGATGTATATTTTATCCCACATTAATTTTCTTTGAAATTAAAGACTAATTATTGTTTTTTTAGATTCAAACATTTTTATAATTTTTAATTAATTTTAATTTTGTTTTAAAAATTTTAATTTTAATTTAAAAAATTTAGTTTTATTTATAGTTTTAAATTATGTAATATCATATTAAAAAAATTAATTTTTAATTCCAAAAAAATTAAGACTTGAGATTAATTGGGACTGAGAGGTCTACTAGAGCATTATTTAATTTTAAAAAATTTTTAAATTATATTAATGAGAGTTAAAAGTTTTATTTCGAAATTCGTTAGCTTATAACTAGGCAGCGTTGCGAAGTTTTTATTTAAATAGAAATATTTTTTTAATAAAAATTGTGTACAATATTCAGGAAAGAGCAAGAAAAAAATAGTTCTTTTCACATGCCCTAAAGGGTTTCTCACCGTGTTAAAGAGCCGCTATGCCAAGCACAGTCACCTACACACACACAAACGCAGATACGCAAATGTTTGCTGCTTGCAAATAGCTGAGTACACTCTTTATTTACACGAGCGTACTCGTTAGTTTGAGTGGAGCATTGTAACAACAAAAGATTTACGATCGCTCAAGCCAATAAAATCATTGCGAACGATTTTTAATGCAAATTGTTATGTTCTTATTTATGACTCATACGATTTCATCTATGCCTTTTTTTGCGCACATTTTCGCCGCATAGTCAAGCGTGGTGTGCGCATAGCACTGTGAGGGGGCTTTTAATAGCACAGCGCAGCGCTGGTACTCTATGCCGAGTACGCGCATTTCTAAGCAAAACAAAAGCTATATAAAAAATACAACAAAACAAACAAAAAAACAAAGAAATAAAAGACGAATAAAAATAGTGGCATAAATTGCTTCGCATATATTCTTGTGCATATATCAAATTGCCTAGCAGCGCCACGCTCCGCCGTTATGTTGCCTGATGCTGCTCCGTTGCTTTGTCAGCTGGCTGTGGCTGTATGGTCAGTTAGATGGATGGATGGCCGTACGGATGGTTGAATCGGTTGAATAGCTTAGACGAATGAGCTGAATTGACTCAACCGAATGTTTTTTGCTGTTGTTTTGTGCGATTGCTCACACTGCTGTTATACTTGTTGTTTTTGTGGTTTTTGTGATTTTGTTATTAATGTGATTTTCGGTTTTTATTATTGGTGTCGCTTGCTGATAATTTTTAGATACCGTTTTATTTTTCAATTCCATATCTCCATAAGGCTAAGGCCGCGTTGCCAGTAAATTTTTACGATTTTCAAATTTGATGAGGGTCGAAAAAAGCGCTGAGCCAGCAGTAATTGCGCACACTTTAGTGTTGTTGTTTTCTCGCCGTTTTTGTGATTTGCGAGGATTTTTGTAAAAAGAAAATATTTTAATGCGATTTTTTGTATTAAATTTTTAGATGCTTAACTTTTAAGGTTTTTGAAATGTTTTTTTGCTATAATTCTTCCACGTTGAAGGGCAGCCGCGCGCAAGATCACGGACACTGATAACGGTGGCGGACTAGTAAAAATTGTTCAAAGTGATTTTAATGCGAATTCCAAATAGTTGAGTGTGTGTAATGGCACGCTGTTTGCTTTGTTCCCAAAACATTTAAAATTTTTGTGTTTGGCTGACTCAGCGTTTGAGTGTGTGACCCGAGGGTTTTCCAAAAGTGATTTTGTCTAAATTTCGTTGACTGTAAATTAATTTTTTTAAATAGATAAATATAATAGATATTATTTTTTATAATTTGGATTTTTTAAAAGTATACATACAAAACACCATAATATATAAAAGACTTAAGCAACGAACTTCTAATGAAATATTTTGGTATGACTAAAAATTATACCAATAAAATACTGGAACTCTGCGAGTAAAAAAAAACAAATATTGCAAATCAATTTCAAGTACAGCGTAGGGAATCAGCAATAACAATTTTTTTTTCAATAAAAACAACTATCATTATTCATATTCTGCAAAAGTATTACTTTTGTTGATTTTTAGCCACTTTTTCTTGGCTTTCGCTTTCGTCAGGCAGCCAATAAATTACACTGTTGCATGCACGAATTTATCATATCCACAAATCCAAAATAATCTCCAAAACCATAGCTGATTTGAACGTTTCTCTTGCGCTCCTTTGTGAAAAGAAGCTTTGAGCCGGGCTTATTAAACAAAAGCGCGCCATTAAAACGTGCTTAGCTCAATGTACACAACAATTGCGGTAATATTTCATTAATAACGAAATGACAAAAATCATATGCGGAGCTTTCAACCGCAGTAGCCGCAACGAATTTGTCAAAGGCGGGCATTATTTGAATACTGGAGATTGTTATTTTGTAAAATAATGACGGATGTGTGCAGTATGATGTGTAAAGTTTTTTCTTTGAAAATGTAATGTGCATGCTAAAAATATGTAAAAAAAATAATTTTTTTTTTTTAAAGTCCTCAAAAATTTGCCTTTTTAAGATAGTCCCGCTAGGTATGTCTCTAAAAAAATCACGAGGCTCCCTAAACCACCCAGCGATTCTTAACTTAAGGCTGACCTTCATAGATTTTTCGACTTTTAGGTATGAAAATTTGATACTTTGTATTCGCTGGTCTAATACTTCTTCGCACTCATCACATTCGGCACATCTCAACTTAACTAGTTTCTAATAGGAGATCTCACAAATAGGTTTCTTTTAATTATTATTCATCTCAGTTACATTCTTCTTAAAAGTATTTATGAAAATGCTGTAGATTTAATTCTCTCTGTCTCTTTTTTTGATTATATTGGTGATACTTATATAAGGTCAGTTTAAGTTATAGAACAAGCTATTTTAGACAAGTTTGGTATGGTTCTCCGCGTTTATCTTTTCACCAAGGAAGCCATGAAGGGAATTTGGAGAGATAAACTTCAGCTCGCTTTCTCGCTGAGAACTTCAGCATATAATTATTGTGGGACTCTTGTTAGCAGCATGTGACTATAACATAATCCAATTACAATCTTTTACTACTAATACCTCGACTTTTCATACTTTTGAAAGTATTTCAATACTTCTTAGGTTATTCAAGACATTTCTGATTATTTCAAAGCATTTTTGTAAATTTGGAAAGTAATAAGCTGTACTAAAAAAAATATCTAAGAATTTTTAATATGTGCAACTTATTACAGTCTGTGAGTATTTTTATATACCATACAGTAATTAAAAAGAAGATATTTGTGTGAAAATCTTTAATAATTAGATCAAATTCACTAAATTAAAGGCTTCCTTCAAATACTAATTACCCTGGCGAATGTAAAATGACTCAAAACCAATTTTTTTCCACAAAATATATATACCTGTAAATACGCATACTATTACACAAGAACCGCTAACACACCATAAAATCAATTTTTGACTGATATTCGAATTCACTTAACAATCAATAAATTAAATACATAAACATTTCTGAAGGAAAGTACAAATAAAAGTGAGGCGTCAAACTTGACAACTAAATCTGAGAAAAGCAAAGAACTAGAACATCATTTTGTTTGCACTGTAATATACCGAGGTTTGCAAATACCATATATAGTATATCCACAGTCAATGGCACATTCGCCAAATAAACGCAGAGCTAAAATAGAAAATCGCCTAAAGTCAATCGGTGCGGCGATAGACAAGCGCTCGTGCATCTAACGAAGCACTCAAATATTGACATCACACATTTTCCCAGCTCCGAATTTGTATATTTTGCGCATACATACCAACGCACAACAACAACAACATATGACTGAATGGCACTGCCAACACGCCATCGCCAGCACCATCATTATAGAGATGTTTATCGCGCGCCACATTCCGCAACGGCGGTAGTGGCAGCGGCCGCGGCTGCGCGCGTTTCCATTACAATGAAAACGGAATTGTGCGCAATTTATCAGCGATAAGCGTGTATGCCACAATGTGTGCCACCGATTTGGTATGGTGTTCAAAAATATTGGCGCGCGCAATGCAAATAAATATCGGCGCGCTTGCCTCGCATTGCACTTGAGCGGCCTTAGTGGACTGTTGAAGGTGAGAAAAGGCGTGAAAATGATTAAAACGACACATGCATGTGTTCGCGTGTATGTGAGTGTTGCGCGCTAATGCTGCGTAACCGCCTTCAAGCTGCGGCCTGTGCGTTTTCATCAACGCTGGCTGATTGTAAAGCGTTTTTCTAGGAAAATTGTTGGATTTTTTATGTGCGTTTCGATGTGATTGCTGCGTTGTTGACTGTGACACATTTTACACTTGACGCGCGATTACTTTTTGGTGGTCGCACATGTTCGCACCACCGCTACATGCTCGGATGGTCACTCGGCCGACCAAGTGGCTGGCTGATTGGCCTGTTGGCCGCATATTTGCATGATTCATGCTCACTGCGGCTCCCGCCATAACAGCGCGCCAGTCTTTGGGCTGCTGAGCGCTGCGATTGCCAATGGCAAGCGTTTTAATTGCCAGTCGCGCTTGCAACGTGCAGCCAACGACGAAATCGCGGTCAATGTGCAAATCGCCATCAGAGTCGACATTGCATTGCCAACGCGCAGCAATTCCAACAAAAACGCAGAAACACTCCAACAAGTAGTGCGGCCGTTTCGCCAACGCAATTGCCAGCCAGAATATTTGCATTATTATTTGCTTGGCACACACGCGCAATACAAAGTGTGAAACAAGTGTGAGCTAAAAATAAAAGCAAATATGTACAACGAGTTGTATTTGTACACTTATGTATGTATGCATGTAGGTATGCTTGTGCGAAGTTTGTTGAGGTAAACAACGAGATTAAAACATTTATTGCGGACGCACTTTGCGGTCGTTGCATATTGGTGATGCGAACAATTTTCAATTTGCAACATTTATGTTCTTGTGTACATACACACATAGCACACATCCTTTTATTATATGTTTGTGAAGTTGTATAAGTGTGTTAATAATTCTTTGTTAATATTAATAATAAATATATATGTTGCCGGTTTTAAATTTCTTAGAAATTAATTGCAAACTACATTTATCTATAAAGGATCTAAAAGTCATTTCATTCACTCAGAGCTGACTTGAATATTTCCATTTTCCATAAAGGACTTATTGTGGTTTTATGACAAATATTGAGCCAAAACGGCATTAAATTTGAGCAAGATATGTTAAAAATTTGAATACTAAAAACAGCTTTGACTCTAACATCCCTCTGTTATACCAAGTTTCGTGAGATGACTGTCAATTAAAAAAGTATTCCATACAAGAACTTGAGTTCGATTAGTTTGTATGACAGCTATATAGTATAGTTGTCCGATATTAACGGTTTTTATAAATACTACATTATTTCTTTAGGCAATAATCCATCTAAAATTTCTTGAAGATATCTCGCCAAATGAAAAGTTCTTCAATATAAACACTTCTGATCGTTTAGCTCATATTGCAGCTATTTGCTATAGTGGTCCGATATCGGCGTTTCCGAAAAATGAACAACTGCTTGGGGAGAACGAAAGAAGAAAAGAACGTAAGAACTTGATATGCGATGTTCAGATTATAATTAACCATTTCCAAGTAAATACTATAAACAGCTTTAAGACCAAAAACATGAAATGTAATTTCACTATAATATAAATACACATGTTCTCACATATTCACTCATATCGACAAATAAACTAGGTAAATATTGATTTTTGCTGAAATTCTAGTATACATGTGCAATATATACAACTGTGACACACTTTCATTAGTTTTATATAAGTAATATGCAAGTACATATACTCTACATACGAGTACACTTGTGGTTTTTGTATTTGGAACAAGGCTAGATAGTGACCTTTTTACAGCTAAATGAATCATTGCTGAGTTGACTGGTGACATATGAGTAATTTCATATTTTAGTTTGCACAAATTTTATTTAACAGTACTTTTATTTATGTGCCTGCGTATTTTTATGTATTGTACATAATCAACTCAGCGAAACGAAATCATTTTGTTTGTTAGTCATTTGAAAATATATTTTTAATAAACAAAGAGGGTCACATAAATATATAGAACATTTCGGTTGTATATATTTAGTATCTTTCAAGTAATATCAAAACAAAAGAGAAATTATTTCCTTAAGTCAAAAGTAGTTGCGCAAAAAGTCATTTTCTACTTTAAATATGTAGTTGTGACATTCTGTGATTATTTTAAAAGGCTAGAGATACACATACTCATTTTTTAGGACATTAGATTTGTTCACAAGTCTGACAAGCATAAAAAAATATACCGCTTACGCGGTTCCTCGATTCCATAGAGTAGATGCCTTTTTTTCCTCTGCTTCCCCGGCGGTTCCTGCGTCGAAGACTCTCAGAGCTGGACTGTTTTCATTTATTCGGAGGATATGACCTAGCCAGCGTAGCCGCTGTGTGTCAGCGAATAAAATCTCCTGACACATTTCTGCCTTGGAAAATTAGCTCGTATTGAAGTAATTAGGAACTCGTAGGTCACTATATTTATCAACACTTTTGTTCATATGGCCTTGGTTATGGTTAGAATATATGCTAATTAAAACAAGAAGAACGGTAACTTCATTGCACCGAAGCTATAATACCCTTCACAAGTCAATTTTTTTATGTAGTATAAAGCGAAAATTATAAAATGTTTTCTTGATTGAGGAGTTGACCGTTCAGTTTGTTTGGCAGCTATATGCTATAACCCAATATCGGCCTTTCCGACAAATGAGCAGCTCCTTGGTGAAAGAAGAACAAAATTTCAGGTCGATATCTCAAAAACTGGGTATAGCTCGCATATACATATATGGACGGGAAGACAGACCGCTATCGCTAAATCGACTCACCTCGTCACGCTCATCGACTAAATACATACTTTGTAGGGTCTCTCACGTATCTCTTTTGTAGTAAAAACTTCGTTCTAAACTTAATATAAAAACTAATTCACAACAAACCACAAACACAAATTCTAAATTTAATAAAACAAATGACTTTAACTACAATAAAGTGTTTTTAAGTGCCTTGTTAAAAATATATTCTCTCAATTCTTCTTTTCACATTTAATGCATTTTGATTAATGATAAATATCGACGCTTTGCATATCAATCACACAGAGTCGAGGAAGCAATAACAACTAAAGTACAAAACACAACAAAATAAAAACCAAACAACAACTGTGCAACAAAAACAAAAAAAAAACGAAATTGTTAAAGAAAAAGCCAAAGGCAAACTAAAAACCTAAAATAGCCACCTAAATTTCCACAGGGAGAGAGCTAAACCGAAACAAACACAAACCGAAAAGCGCCAAGAGCCGATTGTGAAAACAACAACATAAAATCGACATTTAATTTTATGTTCAAATGCTGAGGCCGCCGGCGCATATTAACGCCTCGCAATATGACAACTTAACTTAAACTTACAACAAACGGGCCATAAAGAATGCCATAACGATAAACAACAACAACAGAATGATAACATATGACTGCTAGTAAAAAAGCAGATATTCAATTTGTGCTCAAACGCACATTTTTGACAAACAGTTATAAAGACAACACTAACAACAACAACCACAAGACAGGCGAATATTTTCAGTTAAGAGTGTAAACAGTGGTATTCGCCTGACAAATACATATATGTGCGTATGTATGTACACTGTGTTGTGGTGCTGAAAGCAGAAAATGGGCAATAAAAGTGTGAAGCGCGTGCGCGCGCGCAGCGAGTGCTAAAAGCCAAAGAGGCGTAAGAAACAGTCGCGTTATGACCACGCACTTTTCTGTCTGTCTCCGTCGCTTCTATTTTTACGGGCTTTAGTAATAATTGGCATTTATGTTTGCTACAAAATTTTCATAAGAAAACATAACCTTTTTGTCCTAAATACTTGCAGCCTGCGCAGCAATTTTTTTTTTTTTTTGCATACCGAATCTCCAGTAAAAGGAATGCGTTTATTGGTTTGTCGCACTGAAATTGTGATTTGCTTTGACTTTTTTATTTTCTGGGAAAGCTTTGGTCACTTTATCAGCTTGAAATTGATGCTTCAGGCATCGGTTGGCAAACTAAACAGCTTCAGTGGTTATAATTTTTGGCTTTGCTTTGAGAAATATGAAAAAATTGTGCATTAATAAGCGACAGTGACAATGAAATGTTTAAGCTGAGCTATAATGAGGTGAGTTGAAGTGGCGATGATTTGTTTAAAATTCATGCGGAAAGTCAATAAGTCCATATGTTGCATGAGTTTACACATACATGCGTACATGCATGCCACGCTTCTTGTTGCATGTTATATTTGGTTATGTTTGCTGGCTTATACATTCTTTCGTACCTGTTTTATGTATGTTGACATCAAATACCGTTCGATGTACATCGTCATCGACGTTTAGAATGCATTGTAATTCCGTGTTAGGTGATATGCCTGGAAAGTTGACCCGTTGAGAAATGCAACTTGAAGCTTTGATAAGTAGGAATTCGCATAGTTTTAGCAAGGTCTATGTAAAAATATCTGTATTGGTTGCAATTTCTTTTCACTCTCTACTACAAATTTAAAGAAGTCATAAAGAGACAACTTCGCATCCCTTTTTTCCACTACCAAATTGAGCTGTTGAACGTAGGCCTTTTTAGGGCTTTAGACTGATCCATGCTCTTAAATGAAAGCCAACTCATATATAACTTTGTATACTATAGTACATATATAGTAAATTTTCGGTATAGAGAAAAACTTTTAATATCATACAAAAATCAGACTGTTATTTCATTTAGCAAAGTTTTCGACTGTCTGGATCTACTTATCGATTATAAGTTCTGTTCACTAGAAAATTCAATTAATAATTTTTTGGCTGCGTAGCATAATTTATTGAAAACTAAGATGTGAGAACAAATAACTTGTTTTGTACTCAAAATATCTCTCGTAAAAATGTTTACATTTCCCATGACAGATTTTCCTCACTTCCGATACAAAAATTTCCCAACAGCCCTCTCTATCACACACATATGTACCTTCATTTCTTTATTTATGGCTAAAATCACAGCATAAAATGTTAAATGTTCACGCATACATATGTGCGCGCTCGCCACTCATTCGGTATGCTGTACGCAATATTTCCCTACTCACGTGCTGTGCATGCGTATGAGGTCATTTGCGTGCGCGAAACAAGTGCAGACACGACACAATGAACAAGCACCAGCAGCAAGTGCTATGCGCACATTTATTCATGTGACAATAAGTTTGCTTGTTTGTGTGTGCGTGTGTATGGTGTACTTGTCTATGTTGGTAGGCACGTCAGAAAGCCGGTTGTGCTCATTGGCATAAAATTAAGCTAAATTATTTTTTTATATGAATATTATGCAAAAATTCTTTTGCGCTGCCGTTAGCTGTTGTTGCTGCGCGCTGGTCACACTTGTCGCAGCGACTGTTATCGGCGCTCTGCACTTTGCTCCATTCTTAGATTTATTCATAGACAAATTCAGTTTTTCCTATGGCTGCATTGGCTATCTACCAACCAATTTATGTAATTTGTATGCCTGGATAAAAGTGAAATAAATAAATATGTAAATAAAAAATTAATAAATGGTGGCAACAATATTTTCGAGTCGCCGGGCTGCACGATTTCGTGTAAAATCCATTTCGCTGTTGCACACTTTGACTTAACCTGCATTCGCCATGCAACAAAAAATAGTTACTTCTTTCTGTTCAATGAGTTGAATTGAAAATGGAATTGAGAATGGAAATTATTGGCAATTATGCAAAAGTCAAAGAGACAAAACAAACCGTTTATGAATTATTATTTGCGGTGGATTTGCATATTTCCATGATTCGTATTCTGCTAAGATGCGAGTCGTTTGCAATGCGCCACCTTTAATGCATTTGTTGTTGTTGCTTTTGTTTACTTGGTAGTTTATTTATTAATAGTGGTGGCCATCAGTGCTTTTAATTTTGAAAACTGCGGGTTATATATGTTTTAAATACAACTAAGTAATGATTACTTCATAAAAGCTGAATTGGATAATTAATAATTGAAAATATTTTAATAGAATATTAATTAATTAATTATCTTTATTTTACTATAATTAATTTTTGCATACATACGTGCATTTATTAATCAATCGAATATTATTAGCATATGTCATATTCCGCTAACAGTCCGTTTTGTGCGATTGGCATTTGTATAAAAGACTTAAGCAACGAACTTGATTTGTTGAGAATGTGAAATGACAGCGCGAATGTGATCAGAGTTTAAAAAATGGTGGGAAAGCTATTTTATTGTAATAATATAGTTTTTCGACAATTAGAGTCGTTAAATATATTTTCGAAATCGAAGTTCGAAATATTCGATGTTCGAAAATGTTATTATTTATTTTTTGTAATTTACCTAAAATTTGCAATTTTTATTATTTTATCAAATTACTGGCATAACTAATAATAGTTCTTTCAATAAACCAAACTTGGAATGACAAGTGGCAGCATTATTGGGACTCAAGAGATAACAAAATGAGGCGAAATATACTTTTTTCTTGGCAATTGAACCAAAGCAATTTTTTTCGACAAGTTGTTGTTGCAAACTTTTTTTCGAATTCGTAATTTGAAATATTCGAAAATCGACCATATTGAAGATCAAATTTTTTATTTGTTTTTTGGATTTATTTCACTATTTATACAACAATTTGAAATTTCAAATTTTGCGAAATTATTGCCTCCAATAAAAAATTCTATCATAAATTGTTTACTTCAAAATAAATTTTTTTAACAATCTCTTTTAGTCGATAAAGTTTAAAAACACAATAATTTTCTATTACAAAATCAACATTAGAATTACCAAATCCATAAATTTTCTCAAGCAAATTGGAAAAAAGCTTAAATGTAAATAAATAACGGTACCGTATCAATTATAAATAACCAACGGTAATACAATAATGCCAAAAATGTGTCGCCCTCCAAGAAGAAAATGTAAATTTATGTGACTTAATGATTTGGTAAATCAATATCCAAGACCAAACAGCAAGCAAAAGGCTAAAAGCTAAAACTTCGAAACCACAGCACAGAATAACAGCCAAATAGGCAACAAATTAAGCGCATAGTAGGAAATAGCAACAAATACAAAAAACTTTGAATGCCATAAAATGCAATGTCAAGCGACCCGAAACACACACATACATATGCACGCTCAAAAGGCTCACACGTATTTGAAAGTGTTCATTAACCCAGTTGGAAATCTGGGAGAGGACATCTAATGGTGTTGAATATAACTTTTTTATACTGGCAGAATTACAAATAATAATGCAAACACTAAACATTTAAAAATTTATTTTCAAATGATTTCTAAAAAAAATATCAAAAAAAAATCTAAATTTTTTTTCGAAAGATTTTTCAAAATAATTTCAAAAACAAAAAATATTTAAAATATTTCTTAAAAAAAAGCTCTAAAATTTCTTAAAGAAATATTAAAAATATTTTCAGAAAAAGAAATTTCTTAAATAAATATTGAAAGTTTTCGAAACGGCTGGTAAAAAAAATGTATTGTTAAATCCGAAAATGAAATGAAAATCGTAAAATTATTACACTTTTTCAAATTTGTATATAAATAAATATCCAGCTCCTCGGCTAATTTTGTAATATTTTAGATAATAATTTTATATTTCGGTGCCAATAAATAAAAATTAAAAATGTTACTTTACTCAAACTCAACTTTTAGTTAGAAATTCTTTCTGCATTTATTCCCCAAATATTTGTGTAAATGATTTCCACTTGGGCCTTGCGTTGTGGCTCTAATGTCATACACTTATGCTGTTAGCGGTAATAGCTGGCATTTCATATTCAATTTACGAGCTGCGTTAAGCTAAGGCGCATTTAGCTGGCACTCACGTGCACTTTTGTATTGAAATGACTGTGTGTGTGTGTGTGTGCGTATGGTCGTCAGCTTACCAAAAATATATACAAATTCAGCGGAGACCCGCTACTAATGTCTCAAATATCACAACCATTCAAACGTCACTCCAAATAGCAGAAAGAATTTTTACACTCATGTGACATTTTCTGTCGATTATCATCATTGCCTGGTTATGGCACTGATTAGGCCCAAAGCTGCATACCCGCATACAAACACATGCACATATATAGCAGCTGACTGCCGCAGAGTTGGCTAATAATGTCAGTGCGAGCGCTGATTTTATGTTGTTTGGTTGCCTTTGCTGATGTGTAGTTGTTGTGTATGCTATGCCGCTGCACGTTGCCATTGATGGCATTAGCTGATGGGCTGTTGCACTGTTGCAGTCGTCACACAAATGAACTTCCATAAAATTTTGAGCTTTTCAATTGCCTTTATTTTATACACTGAATGCTGTTACGGCAACCACAACAACAACAACAATGCTGGCTTCCTGTCTTGCCAGGCAGAAATGGACAGTAAGTGAAGTTGTAGAATCGTTGACAGACGACTGTTTGACAGTGCGACGCACTGTGGCATTCATTGGAGTTTACGCATGCGCGCGCGCGCACCAGCAAAGTCACCTTAAACGCACAAATGACAGCAATATCTTTTATGCTTGCGATTGTGTCGTGCATCATTTGACCGCGCAGCAGCAGCCTGTGTTGCGGGCGCGTGATATAGTGACTTGGCGCACGAGTGCCAGAGCCGGCCAACAAGTCCGCGCGAGTAGTCACAATGGCGCGCCAGACATGCGCTGGCTGAGTAACTGAGTGAGTGTATTGAATTTATTAGTTACAAAAATGGTGATAACGATGTCATTAATGCGCGCGCATTCATATCAACGCGGCCGGCAAAACGATATAAAAATTTACGGAAAAATAAAAAAACAGAAAACATTGAAAATAAAACAAAAAAATAAAGAAAAAATTAAATTGTGTGCTGTTGCAAGAAAAATTGCATCATTTTCCATTTCTCTGTTGTGCTCGAGTAGCAAGCGCGCACCGCTTTCCGCATTGTGCCGCGACATAGCCCGTTAGCCAACACAAGCGCTGCCGTCGTGTTGATGGGGGTTGATGTCATCAGCAACAACAAGCACAGACATAGCGACAGCATACTGCATGAGCAACGGCAACAACAGCAATTGCAGACAGCTACTTAACGCGCCTGCGCGCACAGGTGAAACGTTTTTCCCAAGCACGTCTGCGCCTGCATTGTTGCTACCAATGCGACTGCTTACACATCAGCAGCGCTCTCACCTCACCACCACGCCACTGCCGCCGCCGCCGCCGCGTACCCTGTGCGCTTGCACGTTCGATCGAATTGCGATTTCTGCGCACGTCTGGCATCTTTCGAATTACTTGATCTGCAATAAGATGTAAAGGTATGCCAGCGAGCCACCAGCACCTAGCAGTCAGCGGCTAAGCGGCAACTAACTAGCAGATATTGCATAGTTACACTGACTAAGCAATGAGCCAGCACGCCGGCATACTCGTATGTGAGTGTGTATGTGCGCTGGTGTTTGTGCGCACTAGTGGCACACTCGCCGCACCGGCTAGTGAGTGTGTTTAAGTAGCTGGCCAAGCAGAGAGTCGGTCAGTGTTGGTCACTAAGTTGCTCGTGTTGTTCTTGTTATTTATTATTTTCTACTTTTCTCATTGCAATATAGTTTTATTAGTTGTTGTAACTTATTATGTATCCGTACGTACGTACTTAAGTTGCACGCCTGTCCGTGGAATGCGGCTGGAGCGAATTTTACGACAGCGGCATCTGTGCAGGGTGTTCATTAGACATACATTCCGAAATGTGCAGACACTTGGCAACACGCACGCACACATATCTGCAATACCAACAAGCAGCAGCGTTACAAAATCAATATGTTTGCTGTTCTTTGTGCTTTTGTTGTTGTGTTGCGCTTGTTATTCTCACTGCACTCGCACAGCTATTGGACACATTTATAGGCGGCAGGTAGATGGTTTTGCGCTTGTTTGGCATACTTTCCCAGTTTATTGCTCGTCCGGTGATTTTTGTCAAGTCTAAGTGTATATTTTAGCTTTTTTCCATCAACATGGTTTGCGTTGTTGCATTCTGTTCTCAATTATACAAATTCAATCTGCGCTGTTTTGGCTTAATGGTCCTTTTCATTAAGTGATTTTTATTTAGGTTAAAACTTTAGAACTGAAGCGTTCATTACTGGAGTAGAAATTCTTTTGAGCTATTAAAGCAAATTGGCTCGGACTAGGTGGTTAGATACTTCAAGTAAAAAAACTTATTTTTCGATCATTAATATGTTGAAGATCGAATCATCTGAGTGTTTGGAAAAAAGGTTTCCTTTTTTTCATTTTTATTTTTCCAAAATTTGGGATTAAATTTACATGTTTGTGACATAAACAATGAACACATGCCTATGATTTTAAAGATAATTTTTTAAAATATTAATGGTTTTCACTTTTAACATTAAATGGAAAAGGTAGCATGTACCCGTCTCAATATTCCAAGCTGCATCCTCACCAATTTTCAGACAAATCAGTTCAACCGTTCTTAAGTTATAAATATATATATACATGTATACATATTGCTAACTAGATGGTGATTTTGCAAAAACTGGCCTTTGTTAGGACCTTCTTTAGGACTAAAGGAACATATGTGCAAATTTAAACGACTTTTCGTACTATGGTTCGGAAGTTATGTGGGCACGGAACGAAATAGCTTTTCATTCTTACAAATAACATAGTAAAAAGTACAGATGATTATCGTCGGTGAATGATAACTGCCGCAAATGCAATCCACATTTAAGCAGAGGAAGATATGTGTAAAAGGGGAAAAGCGTCGAAAGTTGACCCCTGAAAATATAAAAACGTTGGTAAAAAAAACGAAACTGTTATGATGCTACCATAAATGTATGATCCCATACCCATTGGGATTCAAAAAAATCGATTATTTTGTCTCATTAATTGTTGTAGTTTAAACTTTTCTGCTTTTCCTTCAAAGCGATCCGAGTAAAATTCTTAAAGATACATTCTCCGGAAGTTTCGCCCCTCAAACCCCGTCGCTAGTAAAGGGGTTTATTTCAAAACTTTTTCGAAAATTTAAATGCAATATTTTCCTTCGTACAATAACGAAGATTATCCATGTGTCAACAATAAATATTATTTTGATTTTCGATGAAGCAATAATGAGTTATGTTGTCCAATTTAGGAGCGTTTCAGTTTTAGATGTCAAGGGAGATGAAGACCAACTTCTGAGATTTCAGAATTTTTAAATAAATGAATGCTTAAATTTCACAAAATACTTTATAGATACGTATATTTGAAATGCCGAATTTTCAAACAAATTACTTATATATTTGTATATATTAAAAAATAATAATAATAGTAAAAATATCCTTTTTGAACCTCTGAAACCAACCAAACCCCTTAAAACGGAAAAACTCTTACTTCTTTGTATATTTAAAGCTTTTTATTATATGATCATCTATATCATCTTTTTATTATATGATTTAATCTAGACGTACTGATAACAAATTTCTTTTTGGCAGTGGTATAACATTTAGTATATATTTTATAAAATTTTATCTCGAAATCTCAATTAGTGTGCCTGCCACACCTGTTTGTTACGATGCTGTTAATGGCGAAAACATCTAAAAGCTTAAAGAAACTGCCAACACAGAGGATCTCCCAATTCCGTATGGATCGACTAAATACATTTTGGTTAATACTTGGGGAATTAAACGAGTAAATGCTGGACTCGTACTAAAAAACTTGTTTTAATATCGAAGTCGAGAAGAGGTCACAAAAGAGATGCTTGCCATCTAACTGAGGATCCTACATTCATTAAGCGCATCATTACTTGTGACGAGGTGTGAATCTATGAACATAGATCTTAGAATTTCCATCAATCTAACGGATAGCGCTCCAAAAATGAGCCAATACGCTGATGAGCTTTTATACTCTTAATACGGCATTTGTAAGCGATTTAGATTAAAATCGAAATTTTCACACTAAAACTGAAATAGCAGGTGATTCTAGCTTTCAGAGAACTTCAATAAATGTGTTTTTTGAATTACTCATAATTGGCTAAGTATAGCGAATAATATTTTTTCCAACACGATATGTTGGAAAGCATTAGTTTTCATTTTCCTTATTCAAAAATATTTAAATAGTTGAGAAAATATATTTCCAAATATAGTAGATTCGAAATTGCAAACCTTAAAAATAAACGCGAAATTCGGAATCACGCGGCGCCGGCACATGATAACCGTAAATTGATGGAAAAGTGCGCTGCGATTGGTAATAAAGCAAAAGTCGGCAGCCGCAAACGTGCAGACCATTTACACGTCTCACGAGCGACTTCGGCTTTAAATTAACGGAAAACATTTGCCCAAATAAACTCACTTTTCACAGTGCCCCAAGGCACGACAGCAACCTGTTGTACTAAATCATTAAATAATAGCGAAATGAGCGATGGATTTGCGCCGTCGCACTCCCCACCACCGACGCCAACAACAGCCGCACCGGCAGCGCCAGCAGAAGTGAGCAATGAACAGCATAACAAATGTTGCACTTTTGTTTTCTTGTAAAATTTCAGTTTTTCTCATTGATGTTTTATACTCATTTTGATTACCTGGTGTTATTGCTGCTTATTCTCTTTCCATTTTGCTTCATTTCAATTTCGTTTTTGTAATTTTTTGCTTGTTAATCCACCGATATGCGCGCCGCTAATCGAAAATGGAAAACTTCGCAGGCAAGAAAACGATATTGGGGCGTCAGTAAGAGGAGGGGGAGGGAGAGGGCGAGGGCTTTCCGTGGCTGTGGATGGACGGACGTTTCGCTCGATTTGGCAGCTGATGTGCGGCTGCAACGTCGGCGGCGGCGTCGACGCGCTGGAAAATCGTGCACGCCAAACAATTTATGTAACTTTTTGCACTCCAAACTTAATGACATTATCATCATCATCACCCCGTAAAAGAAAATGGTGTAATGCCAAATGACCCGAACAAACCTACAAAACTAACAATGCCCTGAGTGAAGTGGCAGAACTTTTTTCCTACATTTTTTCTATTGATTCATTGTTGCTGCTATTGAATGGAAAGTCAAAGCTGCATAACGGTGTATGGAAGGTGCATAGAAGGTGCAAGGTAGAGAGAAGCGGCGCAGCTTCAGTGCATGAGTTTGTGTGGGGCTTTGCTTTCATGGCATGCGGGTAAACGCACGAGCGTAAGAATTATATGGAAATTAGAGGAAAAAAAATCAATTGGTTACTATTTTGATACTATTTTCTCTATTTTCCAATACACTTTTTTTGAACAAAGTTCGAAAAAGTTTGAACAATACTTTTTCGAATCGGTTTCGTTGCAACATCGTCCACACAAGTATCAATAGCGTCCCCTCCAAATTCAATTCAGCTACAGTGCGCTATTGGATATTGTTTTTGTTTGTTTACCTGTTTCTTGCTTTTATTGTAGTCACTGACAGTGCAACGCAGACAAAGAAGTTTGTTGTTTTCATAGAAACTAAATCGAAAAAAGGAGACTCACTTTAACTATAGAATCGTGACGGTGCTGACCCATTGAACCGCAGCACAGCAATGCGTCTTTTTCACTTTGGGCTTTGTCCGCTGTGCCGTTATGCCGACACGCCGCGCTGCTCGTCCGCCCGCACGCTCTTCGACGCGGCTGGTGACTTCTGCGTGCTGCTTCCTTAAAAGAAGATGTTGACGTACGACGCTGTTGTTGTTGTTGCTTTTTGCTTCTTATAGTTGTTGTTTCTTTCAACCGAATACAATTGGTGCAATAAAAATCGATTGAATTTTAGCACGAAATCAAAAGTGCAAACACGGAAGAAAATTAATGAAGGGAAATATTTGTTGTTGTAAAAAGGTTGCTTGCAACACGGCGTGTCATAAAATGAAGTGCCAATCGGTGATGTGGCTTGAAAAATAAAGCGTGAAACTTGAAGAAAATATCTGGAAAGTGTTTAAAACGTCAGATGCAGCACCTTAACGTTAAGAGTATGCGTGTGGCATGTAGGCGTGCAACTAAATATTTGCTACAAATGTATTATTTCTGTACTAAAAGCAAATTTATGTAAATTTAGAAATTTTTTGTTGTTTACTCTCATTTTTACAACAGCGATAAGTAAGTGAGGAGCTAGAAAAAGGGTTTTAAAATGTTTTCGAAAACCTCGAATTTCATATAAAATAATAATAATAATAATCTAATATTATATAAATAAAAGCTTGAAGCTAATTTTACGGTGTTCAAAGCAACATTATGTTTCTTTTTCGGTTTTTGTTATTTTTTATGTTTTTTGTTTTTCCACCACCAACACGTTGCTCTGCGCTTATTCTGCTCAAACATCAAACAACGCCAACAAATGATCAATATATCTTGCAACACGAGTCAACTGTCAAGTTCTGCTGTCGTCTCGTATGTGTTACGAGCGCCTTTGTGATCTATAAACACAGAGATTTCTGTGTGTGTGCGTTTTCGGTTTCTCGTCTTTGTGCTGAACTCCGTGAGCATTGCTTGTTTATTGCCGCACGCCATTTCCGACTGCTTTTTGCCAATTCTTCTGACAAGCGCAAATCTGCAAGAGATTTGTTGCTTCTTTCAATGCTACCGTGCTGCGGCTGCTCCTGTTTGCTTCAGCTATGCGATTGAGCATGTTTGGTGCTTGCTGTTGTGCCGCTGCTGTGCGACTGCTCCACTATTTGCATGCAAATGATCGACTTAATGTGCGCGCCTGCGCGTGGCTTTTATGCAACAGTGTTATTATGCCGTTATTTTATTTGTGGTTGTTGTTGTTGTTGTTTTTATTTTTATTATCATTGTTGCTACTATTTCATTTGTTGTTGTTCCTATTATTATTACTAGTGTTGTTGCTCTTATTTTGATGCAGAAATAAATATTCGTTTGCTCAGTGAAACTATTCTAAGCGCCGAGTGAGTCAACAACAGCTAGTCGCATGTGTGTGTGTATGCGCATGGGCAGTAGCTGTAGCGCATAACAGTAGCGTTTGCATAGCAGTTCAACAAACAAATGTGCGCTTGCACCATGTTGCATAGTGTCTACGACAACTGGCGGCACCGTGCGGCAGACATGCAGCAACGCTTGAGCATTTGCGTTGGACACAATGGCATGTAAGAATTTATTATGCGGACGTCCAGCACTAGCACCAGCGCCGCCAACAAAAACAGCGCTGCCAACACCATTGCCACGATGCCCTAAAAGTAGTTTTGCGCCAAAAATGGACAATAAAATGAAAACGAAATCGAAAACTATTGTTGCAATGCTAGAAATATTAGAATAAACATGCAACTTAATTCAATTCATTTTCGTTGAATTGCTTGGCTCGGTGGCGTTTCGAACGCAATACGCAACAATTTCTGGGTCAGCTGCCTCGTCTGCGGCACGACTTGGTCGGTGTTGAAATCGCAAGCGCTGACGCAGCTGCATAAATTTATGCAACAAAACTAATAATCATAAATATGCGCATGTAAATTAATACGTACATGTATATGCATGTGTGTGTGTGTGCGTGTGTTGGTGTACAGGCACAACTTGTAGCGGGTTAAACATTCTATGCGAGCCATTTGGAAATATAAGCAATTTGTTATTGTGTCAATCAACTAATTTCTATAGCTTTTTTCTTGAGTTTGACCTCGGCAAGCCAAACAATTTGTCACTCAAACAAATTGCCGTGGTTTCTCTTTCTGTTTCATTGAATTGCATTCATTTCAGAACGCTTTCTTCTGAATCTTTTGTTCGATTTTGTTATATTGCATGCAGTGCCCAAGAGCAAACAACGCAATACGGAGTCAAATGTCTAAATAAAAAGCGAATATTTCCATATACAACGCGTTGTGGCTTTGTTTAAATCGCATATTCAATGTAATAGCTAATGCTACTGAATAAAAACGCTTTCTATAAAATGCGGCTTTAGTTGCATTGTTTGGCCGCACAAGACTTAAGCGCGAAACTTGTTTCATAAAATCTATAAATATTATCAAACTTGAGAATTAATTGAAACAAATGTTATTTTGAGACTTTTCAAATGCGAAAGTTTGAAAATTTTAAATGTATAGTAATGCTCTTTAACATAAAATTTGTTTACTGCTTTAATAAATATTACTTAAAATATGATTGTTATATGTTATTTAATACAGTGTTATAAAGCTAGAGAGGAAAATTTTGAAGTAAGATATTTCAAAAGATTAAGTGAGGAAAGTAGAAAAGCCATTTAATGACCAAAAACATCAATTTTCAATTAAAATAAAAAATAAAATAATAATAAAAATTAAATTTAAATAAAGTAATAAAAAATTAAAAAAAAATCTTAAACTTTAACTTTTCATATTTGTTTCTCTAAAAATTTAATATTACCTTATAGAACAATATTTTGTATGAAAAACGCGAAGCTGGCACTGTCAATTTCCCAATTTTTTTAATAAGGTAAATTCCTTAGGAAAAATACAAAAGCAGGAAAAATAAATTCGATCATATTATACAAATATCAATTTCATATCAAATTTGGTAAAGATATTCCGTCAAATGGAAAAGTTTTCCACACAAAAATTTGCTGAATGGCAATTATATACTTTAATAGTTCGATCTAAACAATTTCTTCGACGACTGCACCGTTGCCTTGAGAAATAACCCACCCAAAATTTTGTGAGGATATCTTGTCAAATGAAAAAAAAATTCAAATAAGCACTTGCTTCTAGTCGTTCAGTTTGTATAGCAGGTATATAATATACTGGTCCAAAATAAGCGGTTCCCACAAATGAGCAACTCCTTGGGGAGAAAAGAACGTGTTCAAAATTTCACTTCAATGTCGCAAAAACTGAGGCACTAGTTCGCATACAGACTGACGTTAGCGAACAAATCTGTTCAGCTCGTCTTGCTGATCATTAATGTAAGTGTATTACAGAGTCTTCGACGTTTCCTTTTGGCTGCAATATGAGACATGCAAATATGA
Organism: Bactrocera neohumeralis; assembly: GCF_024586455.1. Classification (NCBI taxonomy): domain Eukaryota; kingdom Metazoa; phylum Arthropoda; class Insecta; order Diptera; family Tephritidae; genus Bactrocera; species Bactrocera neohumeralis. The sequence goes on from NC_065923.1 coordinate 3,043,875, forward strand.
GATGTGCACATGTTCTGATTGTAATTAAATATAAATGCAACACAGTTTGAGGGTTTTGAAAAAATAATCAAATCAACCATTGACTACGAGAAAATTGAATCGCAAAGCAAGCCTTTTGTTCAAAGAGTTAATAATATTAAAATTCTCCATGGGTAATTTTTAATTTTCTTCAATTTTGTTTTACTTGAAAACTAAAAAAATTAAAAAATTAAAAAAAAAATTTGATTATGATTGTTACTATTATTATAATTGTTGTTTTTTCCTTTAAAAAATGTTAATATTATTATTGTTATTTTTTGAAAATTTTACTAAATATTTAATTTTTTTAAATACGTAATTCGCATTAATTAGCTTTTATGTTTTGCAAGTATATTCCCAATATAATATATTATCCAAACCAAGACCATATCGAGTGTTACAATTGACGGAGAACTAAGCGAATAAAAGAACTTTCAGTTTGTTTACTACAATACGACAAAAGTGTCTAATGTAAGGTTTTTTTAGTTTTTTGTATAATTATTGCACGTTTTAAAACATGGCAGCATAGCACTAAACGCATTAGCACTTTGCCTTTAAATAAAAACGCCATAAATTCCCTAAAAAAATTGTTGAGATTGAATAAAACCAAAAATTGGTCAAAAATATTTGAATTTTTGGGCTGGAAGTGATGCCTGATACAATTTATAAAATCTAAGAGACTTAACAGATTTCTTTAAAGGCTACAATACTTGTTTAGTAAAAAGCTTATACAATAAATTTCATTTCAGTCCTTCCAAGTAGTCATTCCTTAGATTATATAAATTACCACCAAAATATGATCACATTGATAGTTTGGTATTTTCTGATACATCTTTGCTTTTATACCGATGCTTTGTTTGAAGGCTTGCGATACTAAATATATTAATAATTTACAAGAAACTGTCGTACGATTTGACTTACATTAAGAATTATTGATTTAGCATTAGAGAAGAAGTTTAAGCTCTCAACGATGAAGCAATAATAACAATAATAATAAGTATCAAACTGCTACTCTCAGGCAAAAAAAAAATGTTATTCCTCTGAACTATGAAATTAGTCTTAGTGGAATATCGGCCTCCTTACACATGTCTCTAATTGTTTTTATTTATTATATATAAGCGATACTTTATCTTCGATATCGGGGTCGACAAGAATTTGCGAAATTCAATAATTTATCTCGCACAACATTTACACAACTCTGTATGTTTCGGAAAATTGCTTTCAATGATGCTTGCGCCATCTCGAACTCCATTTCATTTGCGTTAATTGCCTGAATCTATGTCGCAAATGTCAAGAAATGCATTAAAGACATAAACATTTTAATTAATATGGCGCAGCGAGATAATCAAATGGAATTCCCAACGCCACAGTGGCAACGGAAATGCACGTCCGTGCGCACAGCAGCGAGCCAACACCAAGATACCATGGTGCCACAGAGCAACGGCTATCATACGCCACTTGATTGCTGACAAAATATGGCAACACTTGGAGCACGCCTAGCGGCAACATGAGTGCATATGCCTGTGTATGTGCACAGCATTACAGTTTTTCTCTCCAGTTCTAGCTCCGGTCATGCCGCGCGGCACGCGTTTAGGCGACGATAAAGAATTTCCAAACAAAGCAGATAAGAATGAGAATTTACAACGAAGCGCGCTTTAGAAATCATTTAAAAATAACAACAACACTAAAAAACATAAATGAATATTACAACAATAACAATAATAATAAAATAAAGAATACACAAGTAAATGAGAAAGAAATGAAAGCGTTGCTGGCACTATTGTAGATGATGGTGCATGAATGGAGCGCTGCAGAGCGCTGGCACGAAGGCAATAGCAAAAGCGACAGCGCAAAATGAAGAGCTCATAATTTACAGCGCGTGGCGCATTTGTGTATACAAATATGGGCTTTAAAAACGTCTGTGTGGTAGTGTGGCGGATGCTGTTGCGGCATATGCACACATATAAACAGTTATAATGAATTAGTTGCTTTTGTTGTTGCTACGCTAACACCAGTCATGTGTTATGATTATAGTTATTGCCTCTACGCGCATGGAGATACAAGCCATGTTGGCTGCCACATGAGCGCTTACCACATGAGCATCGTTAATATCGGCGGCGTGTTATGTGCTTGGCGGTCGGGCGAGTGCGTGATGCGCGCGCAGACGCTTTCAGAATAAGCAAATAAAATCAGCGAAAGAAGGCGCTAATAAACCGATATGACTTTAACGCCAAGCAGAAGCCGGACACTGTTGCATGCCGCAGCAGGTGAAGTCAAGCGCGCACTGCTACGTGACGTCGTGTAGTTGTAAGGTAGAGAAGTGGCGACAACAAATTACGCGCTGTCAATAAAGCGGACGGCCATAAAAACGCTGAATGAATGAACTCGGCGCATGTTGGCCACTGATGCTGTGGCAGTCACAGCAATGCTGGCAATATTGTTGCTAATGTTGTTGCAAGTTGTTGCAACGTGTAAGCGGCAATATCGATATTGGCATGAATGACGCAGTCAGTGAACACGCAACGCGCATGTGTTGCCACTGCGGATGTTATCTTTTCGGTGTTGCAGCAACAAGAAATTTAACACCTCAGCTGACCGGCAGACAGCTGCCACTGATGCGACGATCATTAGCAGTGACGGCAAGTGCAGCGGCAGCATTAATTGCTGTGCACATTACCTACATTAACGTGGCAAGAATGCCCGTTTATTACCGGTGTTGAATGGTGCAACATGTGGAATGGGAATTAGTGTCTGGCGACAATTTTTTTCTTTGTTGCTTAATGAGCTGCGGCTCTTACATAAATATATTACAAGTCAGAAGGAGAACACGTTTCATGCTTTATAACTTTTTACATTTAAAGTACCGTTATTTATAAGTATTTGAAATAATATAGTATTTTTTTTACTCTTCTGCCTTTCAGTCCCCCGAATTTGACTATCGGCATGAGCTGATGGGTCGCTTGCACAAAATCGAGCCAGATGTTGAACTTGAAGTATTATCCGCGGCGCCGCATCATCATCATCACCATCATCTGCACCATCATCAGCATCATCACCAGCATCTGCATCAGCATCAGCATCAGGTGTATTCACCGCAAAGCAATCACAGCGGCAGCAATACTCTTGATCACTGGCAACAACAACAATTACAACAACACAATAGCAGTAGTAGTAGCAGCAATCATGAGCATACCGCCTATGTGCAACATTCATCGGCATCGGCCACAGTGGTGGTGTCAGCGTCAACCACAGTGGCCGCTCTGCCACAGCCAGCAGCCGCATCCGCAACGGGCGCCGTACAAACTGCCACCTCATCAGCATCTGCCAGTGATATACCCGCCGACACTTCGACCTCACCGAACACATATGCGGCGTATGATAACAGCGCCGCGGTGGCGTATGAAATAGCGAGCGCCTATGGTGCAACCAGCGCGGCGGCGTCAGCGGTGACGGTAGCCGATAAGGAATATTTATTCGGTGAGTTTGTCTAAGCAATTTTAAATTTGGCTATAAAATAAATATATAAATGATCATCGTGACGTGCTAAGTCGACTTAGCCCGTTTGTCTGTCCGTCTGTAAATATGTGAAAGGGTCACTTAGTTTCTGAGAATTCGGTCCGAAATTTCGCACACATCTTTTCTAGCCAGGAAGCTATTCATTTGTTGAAACTATCGATATCCACTGACAATGGCATGTAGCTTCCACACAAACCTTCCGATCGTAGTCAAGTGTTTGTATGGAAAGCCATTTCATTTGACGAGATATTTTCAAGAAATTTGGGCCAGATAATAATCTTGAGCAATAATGCAATACTTGAAAATATTGTTTAGATCGGACTACTATAGAATATAATTGCCATCGGCATTATTGGCTTTCATAGAAAGCTCATTTATTTGCAAAGATATCTTCACAAAATTTGGCATGGGCTATTGTCTTAGGCAATAGTGAAATATCCGAAAAAATTATTCAGACTCCAGCAAGTCCTGGTATGGAAATTTTTTTAACTGTCAAGTTATCTTAACGATATTCGGCTATTTTCCAATGCAATTTCAGAGAAAAGTCCTTGCATGAACATTTTTCTCTTTTAGTAGATATCATCACAAATTCCGCACATCATTTTTTTATAATGTTTTTCTCTCTACATTGTATGCCATCTTATGATTAATGAAGGGTTCTAGAAAAATTATTTTTGTATAACATTTGAAAAAGACCCAACGACTGTATTTGCCTCACTTCTTACGAATAACTTTAACGAAAATACCAAGTCATTTGTATACTTGTAATGATCACGGCGCCGAGAAGTAGGCTACTCTGTTCTCTCTGATAACTTATAGTATATAGGATAATATGTGGTCCTTATGTTGCACCGAACTACTTTCATTTGAAATTTCATCTTGATGTGATCACAAAAAATTAGGACCACAAAAATTTCGACTTCGACATCCATTTTATAGATACTCTAAGAGGTCGCTCCAAACTTTTTTTAATTTTGTTAGTTTTACTTCTGTAAATCAAAACTTATAATTCTTAAGCGCTTGGTAACAAAAGAGAAATTACTCTTATATATATATGGCATACATATGTATGGTGGACTCTATCAAATCCCATTTGCAAAAAAACCAAAAACGCTTTTGTAAAACTCAATATTGCTCACCTTGACTTTGACAAACGGCTAATGTGATCACTAATGTCAACAGTCCAAAGCAAATATTTCATTATAATATATTTTTGTCACTGTTACACTGCTGATTTGTTGAAAGCAATAACAAAAAATATTAAATGGTAAAATCTGTTCAATAAATTGCGTCAAAATTGATTTCTATACAAAGCCAAGCATAAGCTTAAGATTTTTTTTCCCGCTTAGCGACACAGCTCCACACGCCACAACTCAGAGCTTGGCTCGGCAAACCAACTAGACTCACATCAGCTCAGCAAATAAGTCACAAATAATTTATTCAGCTGTGAAATTTGAAACCGAATCTCAATGCTGGAAAAAACCTTCTGCTTATTTTCTCCAACATTTGTCTCTATACTCATATATGTGAAGAGGCTATTTACATATGCATACGTACATCTATGTATGTGTATGAGGGTTTCTATGATTTTATGTTTTCCTTTATTATTAGCTGTTCGCACTGAGCTGCCGCGCTGATTTGGCTTGTGGAGGCTCGCAAGCTCTTTAAAGGGAGTCTAAAACGTATTTTCATGCCTTCATTGCTGCTGCTGTGATTGCGTAACTAATGTTGTTTGTCAATTTTGCCAAGCAATATTTACCTTGGCATATGATTAACAAGAGAAAACAACTGTAAATTTTATTTATGCTGATTATTTGTGTCCTATTGGCAACTACGGCAATACTTTGTACGGAGTTTAAGCTAGAGGAAAGCATAAATGAGTAGTAGAAGCCTGTTAAATTGTCTAATAACCAGACTTGTGAACAGTCATGATCATAACATTAGTGAAAAATATTTACAATTTCCTTCTTGCTCGCGTTTTTTTATTTAATTACACCGCTCAAACACCTGAAACTCTCTCCACTCTCTTTCAGATACCAAAAATAAAGAGGCTCTCTGCAACCCCTACCCTGACCTCGATGATCCCTACCAGCGTCCGGCGCTGTGGGAGGACATTGCCAGCTCAATACAAAATATCGACCCCGAGAACGCGCTCATGCTAGGCAACAACAGCTCAAGTTCAACGGCGGCAGCGGTGACTGGCAGCAGCACATCGCATTTGGCGCTCATTGGCAGCGGCACGAGCATAGAGGGTGGCAACACCTTGTTGCCGCAGGTGAAAATGGAGGCGATCGATGATACGCTGTTGGAGACACTGTCCACACCATTGCTCAGTCCCATGGAGATCAAGACGGAGAAACCGACGCTACAACAACACACACACCTGCACGCACAACAGCAGCAACACTACGCGCATTATCAACTGCCACCACAGCATCAACCATCACACCATATACATCACTCGCAGCAGCAACAACAACAACAGCACCTCTACCAACATCATCCCAGTTTAGGTGGCACGGATCTGGCTGCCACAAACGGTGACGATACTATGACGCTCATGCAGCTGCATCAGCACCACCAACAGCACCAGCACCAGCATCAACAGCAGCAGCAGCAACACCAGCACCAGCATCAGCAACCACAACATATCAGCGCCTCATTGAATAACAGTAATAGCAATAGTCCTAATCAACCAAATCGTTGCAGCAGCACCGCCAGCAGCCACAATGCCGAGCTGAGCAGCAGCAATGCGAGCGCAGGTGGCGGCAGCGGCGGCAACAGCAGCGCCTTGAATGGCAGTGATAATAATAGTAGCAATATTTCCTATCAACAATATGCATCTCAACCACATTTAAGTAGCAATAGCAATTATCTCAATGGCAACGGTGGCGTCAATGGTGGCGGTGTTGGCGGTTGTCAAAGCGCGCTCGTGGCCTCCTCGTCGGCGAATGTGACGATCAGCACGTCCGTAACGCTGACCAACCTAACGGCCGCCTCAGCGCTGGACGGCAACGCGAGCAATAATAACAATAATAATGCAACAATGAACAACAACTTGAATGCGAGCTACGGCTACAGTTGGCACAACAATCAGGTGAGTGCGCAGCTGGCATGAGTTACATATTTACACACTTACACTAGCTACATTGTGATTTAATGCATTAGAAGCGTTTACGAATATTGAAAAACAATTCTAATGATCAGTTCGAAGTAACCTAAGAGTCATTGAAAGTAACAAAGGTGAAAAATAGTTTTTTAATAAAGATTTTTAATAAATTCAAAAAATATTTCTTTTTTACTATAGCTGACTTAAAAATTTAGAATATTGTTTTATGAATTAAAAAAAAAATTAGTAACTCTTTTCTGAAATTAAAAATTTCAATTTATTTATTTTTTAAAAATCGAAAAAAATCTAATTTATTAAAAAAAATAAAATTAACTTAATAAAACTTCAAAAATAATATTAAAAATATTTGAAAAAAATTATTTTAATTAAAAAATTAAATAATTCTTAATTTATAAATTTCAAAAATGAGATTTAATTACAAAATTAAAGGAGGTTTACTTAAATAAACTAAATTTTTATAAAATTTTTATTCAAAAAATTATTTTTTAAATTATTAATAAATAAAATAAAAAATAGTAATAAATAAAAAATTCAAAAGTCTGTGTTTTATATTATTTTTCAAAGTTTGTAGCATAGTGTAATAATTGCGGTCCATTAAAGTAATCAATGATATTGAAACCATAATAATAAATAAATGAATGTAGTGCAATTCCAATACAATGCAATTAAAATGCAATTATCTTTATCGCCTCCACGTTTTCTGTACCGTTATCGTTTTTTTATCCACAGTCGTACCACCCCAAATACCAAGTACCGCCACCACCGCTAACGAACTCAACGCTGCACCAGCAATCACAGCTATCCCAGCAACAACAACATCACCAGCCAACACAATCAAATCCGCAACTTTGCCCACCTGCTGCACCGACCGGCGGCAATTCAATGTCAACGCGACACATTTTTGTGCCGCCATTAACGCCACCTAGCTCAGATCCCGGAAGTCCGGGTAGTTCAATGGTAGCGGCAGCAGCAGCGGCAGCAGCGGCGGCGGCGGCGGCAGCAGCTGCGACAAATGGTGGCAATGCACAACAACAACAGCAGTCAGCGCGACGCACGACACCACCGCCTCCTTACCAACAGCAGCAGCAACAACTGCTACAACAACAACAACAACACCTCCACCATCAACAGGGTCGTCCACTTTCAAGTATTTGCCCGAACATTTTAACGCTACACCCGAGCACAAATGGCACAACGTCAGCAATGACACCACTACACTCCACCAACTCCTCCTCGAGCGGCGGTGCCATGCACCACCTGAGCCCAGGGCGCTCGTTGACCACACTTGGTGTGAACGGTGCTGGCATCGATATCGGCAGTGGACTGCATGGCATCGGTGGCAGTGGTGGCGCTGTTGGTGTTGGTGGCATGGGTGGTAGCCGTGGTCGGGGGCGTGCCGGTGGCGCAGGCGGGCCGGCGCACTTGGCGAACTTGATTGTGCCGACGATTCGCACGATACGCTACAATCGGCGCAACAACCCGGAGCTGGAGAAGCGGCGCATACACCATTGTGATTTTGAGGGTGAGTTTGGCGCTTAAGTCTTTTGAATTTTCCGTTATAACATTGCATATACATATGTACATACATACATATATATAGCTGTGGTAATAATGGAATGTGGGTTATTTTTTAACTAAAAAATATTGAAATAGCAATTTTGAACATAAATTTCTTCTCCAAATATAAAAATGATATTAAATATTTAGCCAAAGTCGAAAATTATGAAGGTTGGTAAATATTTAAATTGAGCCTTTGGCTAATTTCTTTCATACTCTGACCTTAATTTCAATTAGTATGCGCTTTAATATATTCTCAAACAATCATACAACAATAAAAACAAATATAGGTGGCTCAGAAAGTTACCCATTAATCTTTCTTGTTTGTTACAGCAGCTCACACAATTATATCTGTATCACGTAATTTAAATATTTATAAAACAGTTAAATACTTTTTTATTTGCGTCACTTCACATTTCGCACGCAATATGCATAATTTATAGTTTCACCCAATATGTGGTAACATTTACAAATATTTTAGTTTACAATAATTATTATTAGTTTAGCAATCAAGGCGATAACTTCGCTCAAAAAGCAACTTAAATGCAAATCTGACATTTCAATTGGCGCCAGCCATTAACCTGGGCGCACTATTTATTAATTTTATTGCGCAATTTTTAGTCATTTTTGCATAATTAATATAAGGCTAAGCCATTAGCTTAGCTGCACCGTTTATGCCACCCGAAAGCGAGTAGTTGTCCAATTAACGCAACATAGTATTTCAACTTCATTTATGTTTGGCTTTAAATGTTAAAGATTTTTTAGTATTTTTTTTATTAATATACATAACCGCATGGATGACGGTTGTTTTGGTCAATCCTATAATTTATGAATATTGCCACTTAAACGGCGTGAAGCTATTAAATGACAACCAACACTTTACGCATATGTATGTGTGTGCATCTGTTAGTAGCCGCTATGAAAACTGGCCACTGCAACTGTAATTATCCGAACACAAACGTTTTTGAATTTTTACTCTTTTTTCAAAGCGGTATTTCCCGCAAATTGGCAGCTCTTTGACGTGCCCCACACTTTGCCGCTCTCTCTCACACACTCCCTCTTGCTCTCTCCTGTTTTCTTCTAAGCACCGGTTCAGTAGCCTCAAATACCTCAGCAAAAAATTTATCTGTGATTTGCGTCGTTTTGTCAAAATTGTCACGTCGCTTTCGTCGCTCGCTCTTTTATACTAGCAGCCAAAATCAAAAAAAGAGAGAAGAAAAAATTTTGTTATTTCAGCATGTGCTGCATGCGTTGACCACTTACTGCTAAGTGCTCGAGCGGATGCATTCGCATGCCGGCGTGTCGGGCAATATTTAATGAACTGAGCTGTCAAAACCGTCACCGAGTTTTTCAAGTATTTCATTTTTTCTTTAGCTTTTCATATTCATATGCGTATGCCATTATGTATAACTGTATCTAAACAGTTTCTGCGTCTGCTATTTAATTATGAATTCAGCTTGCAGCACTGGATTAATGACATGTGCGCAGACGGGAGATAATATTAATTGCATTCAAATATCAAGGAAAGCAATATTTATTATTATTTTTAAAAACAAGTTAGCGTTGCTCAAGTGAAGTAATTTTAATAATAATTTGGTTATTTATTTAAAGTTTAGGAGTTTTTTGTGAAATAAAATATTTTGTGGAAATAGACTTTTAATCAGCCAGCTAACTTACGATGTTGTATCGATTTTCAATTCAGGAAAAACCGCGTTTTTTGTCTTTCTTTTAAGAGGCATTTTATTTGTAAAATTATTTATAATTAATGATTAATTAATTTAAAAATAATTGGATTCTCTTATACCCGAAGTCAATCTATAGCACGACCACAAAAGAGTATCTTGCGACTAGGTAGATTTATCTGCTTAAAATTGTCTCAAATCGAAAAACTAGAAAATAAATGTTAATATTATGGACAGAAATGAAGGAAGGAAAATTTTTAATTTTTGAAAAATTGCGACTTTCTAACAAAAAGTCGTTTTTTTTATTAAAAATGTATATTTGATAGTGGACTAAAAAGTTAAATGTTATATTTTTTTCATCATATCCTGATAAATGTATCTAAGAAAATTGTATAAAAGTTTCAGCCGATCGGTCCAGCTATAAGAAATTGGTCAGTGTGTCTACTAAAACGCGCTTAAAGTTTTGAGAGCCGTTTCCATTAAGTTGAGAATTAGTAACTCACACGCTCATATCTCCAAAATGGATCAAATTTAAATTTTCTGAGAATATTCTCGGGTATTTGAACGTTTGAATAAGTAGAAGCCGAACATTGAATGTGTTGAAATTCACAAAGAGGTATTACTTAAGGGACAAACTAACTTTTTTGTGATGAATTATTCAAAAAACAATATTTAAATTAACAAATATTTAATTGCTATAATATTAACTCTACGGTTTGTGAAATCTTATTTAATTAGAGTCGAACCGGAAACTATTTGTTATTATATTACAACATTTTTCTTTTTAAGAAACTTGGCTGCATATAAAATATATTTTTAAAGTCTTATAAATGCAAAATCGCATAACTTTCAGGCATCACTGACTATTCCTTCTAAAATTTTAAATAATAAAAATGTTTAGAATTTGAACAGAAATCAGCTCCTTAAATCTTTCGGTATTCACTTGATATTTTTAATGCACAAAGCAATATTTTCCTTTGCTAAGTTTTTTTTTAGTTTTTATTATGTACTTGCTCTGAACTCAATCCTAACATTTCCTAGTCCAAACTAATTTATGGCCTCATTAATATGCAACACAGATATTGGCATTAAATCTATATGCCAACATAACCGCCGGTTAACTACACGATTGGCGCACAGCCAAAGCGTCAAACGCTGACAAACCGCTTGATTTTTAGAAGAACTTAACGAATTCTATGCACATATACAGTTATAAATACACAAATTTCTAGCGAAAAGGTAATACTAACAGAATGTCAACGCTATTGTTTCCGTCTCGTGGCAGAAAAGTGCAACGAAGCAGATTATGTGAGTATGTGTGTGTGCAAAAAGTTCACACACGCTTATGCAACTGATAAAATTTCCCAAATTCAAGACAATAACCGAAGTTTTCACCCACAAACCTGCCGCTAGTAGTGTTGAAGTTTCACTTTCCCACACGTAGTGCAGGCATTTTGGCTCGTTCGCCTGCTTGTTGGCCCCTTAGCATGCTCTGACTATATGTTATATAGTATTTGTACATGTGTGTGTGTTTGTTGTTGTGCCTTGTACTTTAGTTTCTGTAAGTGTCACACTGGTGTAGCGCTGCTCTTGTGGCAAGCATGTTGCACATTACTGTCATGTCTGACAACAGCTCTGCCACACAGCTGTAGAGACTTGCTACCAAACACCTTGCATTAAGCGTTTTTTTACAACCCGTGTCGGTTGTTATTTTCACTGTCTACTGTCTGCCTGAGAGCGATATACATGACAGACACATGCTCATGCAACACAGGTGAGGCAACTGTGCCCGAAATAATAAAGGCAATGAGAACAGTAGATAATAAAGAAAAGTCATAACAGGCTTAATGGCACTATCTCCGACAGTTTTAGTTGCAATTTAGTTATGACTGTTGTTGCTTATTAACAGAGCATCCATTCTTTTAAAATGTTAAGAATATTTTTGATTTTTTCCATTTTTGAGAAATCAGGACCGATTTGCACTTGATATGTTATCAATCTTGAAAAAATAAACATTATTCTATGGAATGATTTTGCAACCTTAGTATTAAAAGAGGGTTAAACCACGTCTAGTGGTCCACGAAAATTTCGAAATATCACCGATTTTGAAAGTTAGCAGTTCATTAGGAAAGAGACCAAACGCACACACAGTGATATACATATTTCGTCAAAACTCTTTTCTTTTGTTAAAATTATTGAAGGGTGAAATTTAGAGCATGATAAAATTGTAAAATTTTGTTCTCATAAACTACTAGAGATAAATCGATGGAATTTGTGAAGTCAAAGAAAAATGATCGTGCTATATTATAGATTTTTTTCACGATCCATTTGTTTAAATAATAATATTTTACATAATTTTTTGTTAAACAATTGAAAATATTTAAAGTGTTCTTCACGCTAAAAAAAATCTAAAAGTATGTGATACAACGCAGAAAATATTCACCTTTAATAATCTGCAAAAAAAGGTTTGTTCATTCATACCATTCCACAGATATTGAATTTTTTGTTTCCCTACCGCTCTTAAAATGTATGGCACATCGATCGTTGCGCAACACACAGCGAATGCGCTAATGCTTTTCTTGCGGCACAGATGTTGGGAGCTAACGAACGCACTGGAATGAGTTGAAGTAGATTTCGATGAGTTCGAAAACCTTTGAACCATAGCCAATAACTTGTCATGAATTTATAAACACATTTACATACATGTCCGCTGTGTATGCAAAACGTTGGTCAAAAGAGTTCACGAGATCTTATGAAACACCAAAGCTCTTCACTAATAGTTATCAAGCTGATAAGAGTAGATACTTGTATAACAGATGCCAAAATAACTTCAACTTTCGCTTGTGCGAAAACTGTATTGCCTACTTTATCGTTGTCCTTTTCGAACTGCAATCTGAAGCGCAAGCCGGACTAGCAAAAATTTACTTACTCTTTCCTTTATTTGTGGCCTTAGCCTTTCATCTAATTCGCACACCACTTGCTGGTACTTAAAGCAATTTTCCTTCGGCTTACCAACTTTTTTATCAAATGTGCATTGCGCTTGCGCATTCGACACATTCTTGCCCATAGTTGCGATGAAGTAATTGCTTGCTCTTGCTAGCCGCTATGTCAATCAAGTGTCCGAATGCGCATTCATGCCGATGCGTTTGTGCGCAAGTACATATGTGTAAGTTGGCAAATAGCGTGCATACTGCGGCTTCACCTGCGCCTGCGCTTCGATGCGCGTTTCAACAATGTATTGGTTGCGTGCCTTTATGGCATAATAACTTCATTTGGTAGTAGCAACCGTAAAGGAGTCAACAGCAGCAACGGCAGCAGCTGCACTTGACAATCAGCAAACGCCACTGTTGTTGTTACTGTTGTCGCTGACCATTTATACTGTGCAAGTTGCAGCCACGCTTTTTTTGCCAAACAACAACAACAACAGCAGCAACTGTGGCAACAATGCATGCGTGTGCTGCGCCAAGTTCATTGCTACGCCGCTGTTTTCCTTGTTTTTGTTGTTGCTGTTGTTATTGTCCGTATTGGTATTTGTCGTTAAGCGTATTTTGTTAACATTTTTCCAGCTCTTTGTCTCGTGTGCTAAAATTGTAAACGCATTTATTTACTTCGGCCGCTTTTTTTTGCCTGAAACGTGTCGCAGTAGCTTCTTATGCCTATTAACAGCCTGCGCCGGTGTAAACACTGCCGGACTGTGTTTGTATTTGTATTTTGCTTTTATTTTCAGCTTTTTTTCTATTTCGTTGTTATTTTTTTATTGGCATTGTAGCTGTTGTTTGAACTGTTTGCGGTCGGCTGGCGAGATTTTTGTGCCTGTTTTGGCTAAGAGTATTTAACGCAACCACACACACACATACACACTCACGTGCCAGCCGTTTAAGCTTACGCTAAGTCTTTTATATTTTATAGACGCAATTATGTATGTGTGTGTGTGTGTTTCAGTGTTTGTTGAGAGTACACACTAGTCATGTCTGTGTGGCACAATGTTGCCGGCCATGCCTCATTGTTGCCACTGCCATTGCCATTATCACTGGGTGTTGCAAGGAAATTAACCCAAATTAGAAGTGAAAACATTTCTCGGATTTCTCTCACCATTCGCTGTGTCGATAACTTGAAATTGCGCATTTACGCTTGAGCCGAGCAAGTGTTTAATGGCTGATGCTGCACGCTGCTCTCGTGTGCATATGTGTGTGTGTGCATGTGCAGTGGTTGCCAGCCAAACAAAGCAAGTACAAATTAATACTCAAGGAAAAAATGTTTATAGGCACATACATGTACAACAACAACACATGTGTGTGCTGCGCGTACAACTGCCGTATTTTTTTAAATTTATTTCTCATTTCCTTTTTTACAGTGGCAAATTTGTTGGCAACTTTTTTCGCCAACAACTCGGATTTTGCGGTTATACTTTATTGATTTTTGTCATTTTTGGTGTTTTTGTTTTCGTATGCTTCTGGTAATTTCGTTGTATGATCGCGTGTACTCTGCGCAAATTTGCATGCCTGTTGACAATGGTTGACCTCCCGGCGGCTGTGCTACAATGTTGGTTTTGCAACGCGTTTTATGTTTGGCAAAAATGTTTAAATATTCGATTTTCCACTTAAGGCACCGCAATAATTGCTTACAATTCACCAGAACACACATTTATGACTACTGTAACGTTTCCATTAATGCGTTAAATATGCGCGGCGGACTGCTGCACTTATGGGAAAAGGAAACGGTACAACAATGTACATGTGTTCGCATGTGTTGTTGTATGGAGGTAGAGTAAGGTTAGCTTTTAAGCATATTGTGGCTATTTTCTATTAGAAATTATTACTTGTATTGTTTTTAGCAACAATTGTTAACAATCGATTTTGTGAATGGAAAAATATACATTACCTTTAAAGAAACAAACTTAGTTGGCAAGTCTGGAGTAGATAAAGAGTAGTTGTAAGTATAAAATATGATCTCAGGAAATATTTTAAATAGATAAATTGTAGTTGTAGGTATAAAATAAAAGCCCAAGAAACATTTTGTCGCAGTCTTTTAAAATAATTAATTTTCAAAAAAAAAAAGAAAAAAAAACAACAAAAATTATAAAATTATTTTTATTGGTTAAGAAATTGTTGGCAAACTTTTCGATTATATTTAGAATATATAACCATATTTATACTCTCGCAACAATGTTGCTAAGCAGAGTATTATAGTTTTGTTCACATAACGGTTGTTTGTAAGTCCTAAAACTAAAAGAGTCAGATATAGGGTTATATATACCAAAGTGATCAGGGTGACGAGTAGAGTCGAAATCCGGATGTCTGTCTGTCCGTCCGTCCGTCCGTCCGTGCAAGCTGTAACTTGAGTAAAAATTGAGATATCATGATGAAACTTGGTACACGTATTTCTTGGCTCCATAAGAAGGTTAAGTTCGAAGATGGGCAAAATCGGCCCACTGCCACGCCCACAAAATGGCGGAAACCGAAAACCTATAAAGTGTCATAACTAAGCCATAAATAAAGATATTAAAGTGAAATTTGGCACAAAGGATCGCATTAGGGAGTGGCATATTTGGACGTAATTTTTTTGGAAAAGTGGGCGTGGCCCCGCTCCCTACTAAGTTTTTTGTACATATCTCGGAAACTACTATAGCTATGTCAACCAAATTCTATAGAGTCGTTTTCTTCAGGCATTTCCATATACAGTTGAAAAATGGAAGAAATCGGATAATAACCACGCCCACCTCCCATACAAAGGTTATGTTGAAAATCACTAAAAGTGCGTTAACCAACTAACAAAAAACGTCAGAAACACTAAATTTTACGGAAGAAATTGCAGAAGAAAGCTGCACCCAGGCTTTTTTTAAAAATTGAAAATGGGCGTGGCCTCGCCCACTTATGGACCAAAAACCATATCTCAGGAACTACCAGACCGATTTCAATGAAATTCGGTATATAATATTTTCTTAACAGCCTGATGACATGTACGAAATATGGGTGAAATCGGTTCACAACCACGCCTTCTTCCAATATAACGCTATTTTGAATTCCATCTGATGCCTTTTCTGTAGTATATTACATATATACATTAGGAAATGAAAATACAATTAAATACTCAAAGTACACAAATTGATCTAATCTAATTAATTTTACAGCAAAATAAAAAAATATGTAAATGACGTATAATGAAATCTCGATTATCACTTTATCATACGAGAGTATAAAATGTTCGGTGACACCCGAACTTAGCCCTTCCTTACTTGTTTTAATACATTTCAATAAAATGTGAGAGTAAAAATAATACCAAAATACGAAAGCTTATTTCGCATTACAATACATAGTATAAATAGGGTTGCCACATTTTTGTCTGAATTATTAATATATATTTTATTCAATTATTCGTAATAATATCTAAATTAAAAAAAAAGAAACTTAAAGCTTGCCATCAATTTAAAATATGCTGTTTTGTCATCCAGCTAAAATTGTAGGCTTAAAATTTAGTGACAAGGATTAGAGATGTACAGTAGAATTCGCTTATAACGACATTCAAGGGACCGATGAAAATACGTCGTTGTAACCGGTCGACGTTCAAAATAATTTAGCAGATTGTACTAGCTATTAAAAAACCGTTTTCATAAAAATAAAATTTATTCCAATTCAAATTATGTATACATACATATTATCAACATATGTTGTACTATCAAACTTTACCGTTATTGATTCCGCAACTGATCGGCGACATTCATTCTTAATAAAAAAGCATGCGTCGTCGTTATAACCAGTAAACTTATCTTAAAATTTCCTGAAATTACGTCGCTAAAGCCGGTATGTCGCTAAAAACGGTGACGCTTTAAGCAATGTTTATTTCAAAAATTTGTATTAAAACGAAACTTTAAGTTGCGTTTACGTCGCTAAAAGCGGTCGGACGCTGTAAGCGAGGTCGTTATATTCGGATTATACTGTAGTTAGCAGCACAACAATTTAGTTGCTATTTTATGTGCAAAACTAAAGATTTTCGGCTTTTCTTTATTTACTTCGAAATTCAACTGATATGGCAACTCCACATCGGTCAACAGCGCTATGCAAGCACTTATTTCTTTAACCAGCTTCATTGACTGCTTATTGCCAACATTTGCAAGCACATACTCGTCCAATAGACTCCGCCATATGCTCAAGTGCCAAATGATAAAGTGTTTGTCTGGCTTGTCATATTGACCTCTTGGTATACATATGTACATACATGCTTACGAAGCACTGCTGTCGCAAACTGATGGCCACACATTACCACCCCCACCACCACTACGATCATCACGCAGGCAAGGGTATTTGTGGGCTTTCCTGCCTACTTTAATCCAGTTATTTGCAATGCCATTCAGTTGTCTGTCTAACTGTCGTTCTGCTCGCGCTTATTTATGTTTGTTTGCATATTTCTATGTATTGAAATGTCAGGCTATTTTTATGCGATAAGTTTACTAATTTTCTTGTCTTCTTATTTCACTCTTTTGTCAGTCAAGTGGTGTGTCAAGTCGTCGCTACGTGCTACAAATAACTTTTTACTAATATTTGCCATTATTTGACATATTTCAACATGTACATATATGTATGCTATGTATGTCTGTATAAAAGCGAATATTAACATATATTGTAAGTATGGAGCATAATTAGCGAGAGGTATACTAAGATTTTTGCGAGAAAATTGTTTTATATTATTCTTCTTTCAGTAAAGTTCCAAAAAAAACTGCTGAATATAATAAAAAAATTCAAATATATTTGCGGCTGCAATATATACTGTACTCCATTAGCTACTCACTGAGTTAAGACCCTGTCCCTTTCCAAAAAAAAAAATTCAACAAAAAGTTTAAGCAGTTCAATTCTACATAGAAGAGTATTTGACCATCTTAAGTGATTAATATAAAAGCTTGTTATTAAATCTTTATTTGATTACGCCACTTTTGTATGATAATTATACTAGTTGTTTGTTCGATTCGTGGCTAATCAAAACTTTTCAAATTGTAGATAGCTATAATGCAACAAAATGCCAACAAATGTTTATTATATATGCCTCTATTTTCCGTCGAGCAAATACAATTTGCGTCTGTCTAAATGTTGGGGCGAATACCAGATACTGGACATTTTATATAAACACAACTTGCAAAAGTAAATAACATATTTAATAACATTAATTTAATGAACTGTTAATGGTTCGGATACATGTTAAAGCTGCAACTATAACCGGGAAGAAGAATGCGCCGCCAAACCCAACCACCGGCAACATCCGCCTGTAACAGGTGCTAATAAACGAACAGCGAAAAAGGGAAAAATAACCGAAACAACCGACTAACTAGCTGAAAAATATGTTATGTAGACATAACCAGTCGCCTTGGCAAGCCATCAAACAGTGTTAATTAGCTAAAATTGCAGCCGCCCGTACATACCTGTATATACATACAAACAAGAGCCTGCTGGTCGAAAGTGCGCGACTACAAATCAGTGTCGCTTCCTTTTCAGCCGCGCCGCTCGATTACAGGCGACTTGTTGGCAGGAAAATCGAAAGAAGAATGAGTGAGCAAATTATGGGTGATGTAGCAAGAAATCGCCTTTTAATTCAACTAATTGATGGCTCATTGCTTAACTGCCGGCCAAGTGGCAACTATGGTTGAATGCTCTTCATAACATTTTGCTACTGCACTTTAGTCCACTTACAGCAATGTACATGTGTATGAGTGTACAAATTTGTGCTAGTATGGGTGCTTATCAGTGCGCTTTCCGCCCGTCACTAAGAATCTGTCTTGTGATGCACACATTTAATATATAAGAGACAAGCGAGACAGTTATGCAACGAACTAGTTAATTGGCTGGCGATTGAACAGTTTTGAGGTTAAGCAAGCTTATGAAGCAATTGAGGTATTGGAATTTCGAGCTAAGATATCAAGGTTAGACGAAAGCTTAATCGAGTGTTGAAAAGCAGTGAAGGGAATATATAGTATATAATTCTTTTCCAAAATAAGTTCAGCGTTAGGTAACTATTAGGGTAAAATTTGTAAAATTATTACCGGAAAGTTGAAGAAGGATAGATATTACGTATCTAACTATATTAAGTACAAAAATCAATGCTTTCACTATTATAGTAATTTTTACCAGAATTCTTAATTATTATTCTGCTGAGGGGTCTGACCAAAACTTCGATAATAAAGATTTCTCTGCGTATTTAACAAGCTATATTCCTTCTACTTGTTGATGGAAACAAGTATTTACATATAATGATATATATGCGACCGTTAAAAACCTAACTAACTAACCAGTCACTCTTTACACGCAAATTGTTATTGATTTGAAGATATGGACCTTTTCCTTTAGTTTCGGGGAATGCCGGCTCAATTTTCGAGCGCCATTCCCTAGATTGTTAGACAATGTCGACGTCACATTATTAAACTTAAGCATTGTCATCAGTAAAGATGCGCTTGCAGAACTCGCTTTTGCAAAAGACTCAGAAATTTTGGTACCAGTCTAGCATCATTCATCACTCTTCATACCCAAAACATTAACCAAATTGTGTTGAATGGATTCCTGAAAGTTATTGAAATCCTCTGTAATCGCTCTGATACCATCACGCGATTTTCAAGTACAATTTCTTTGACTTCCCTAATACTATATGCCATTCAAACACATCTGAAGCACTAATCCACATATGGAACTCAAACTACATACGAACATAAGAAAAGGTTATACCAATCTAGGAAAGAAATATTTAACTATTTGGACTGGATACTCGTTGAAGAACAGTGGAAGCATCATTTATGTCATCAATTTCGACCTTTAGAAGGTCGAAAAAGTAATCAACATATTATATACTTTGCTCTTTTTGAATAGAACCCGCTCTTCAAATCGCACATTTACAATGAGTTTCTTCTCAATTTTTATTTTTCTGAAATCCTTAAAATATTTGTTCTTTAAAGAAACTCAAGGAATTTATAGCGCGTCATAGAAGAGTCATATGTATATCGCCTAACTGACTGTATGCAAAAATATCTTCTCGTTCGGCATTATGCGCAGCTGGATGAGTGAAAGACGACGGCGACAGGCAGACTTGCTTCGTTGCGAGTCAAATGTCCGAGCGAAATGCTTTTGAATGCGCGACCACAACGACGCACTGGCTTTGAAGCGCAGCTGGAACGCTAGATGCGTGTGTGTGGTTGCTATTGTTGCAACACATTGCCGCAGGCGATAGCCTACACAATAGTCTGCATGTTGCGATTTATTTATGCCGTGTTTACATATGCAGATTCGCCTTTACGAGCGGCAGAGTTAGTACTTTGTCTTGTGCTGCGATTTATTATTAATTTTTTGCTGCGCTATTTATGCATATTTGCTGTATGTTATTGTTAGGTTTTTACCTATTTAGTGGCGCCTAGCGTTTGCGACGTTGTCTCGGACAGTTCCTGCTTGTCAGCGCACATAAGTGGTCATGCTCATCCATGCCAGTGGGTCCACTAGGAATGCAGAAGGTACAACATGAAATTATTATTATTCATTTGGAGCAATAAAAGGCTGCGTGGAGGGGTGGCGGGAGCGCGCTAGGTAAAAGACTTTAACATGAGTTTGATGTTATTATGCCTTGCATATGTCCGACATAAATGGCAGCTAATGGCTATGCGCTACTTCTGCTTCTAGCGATGCCACATATGGCGCTACACTGTGAGAAAAGGTTGCAATGTGCTTTTTTTTCTGTTCATAGATATATATACATTTTTTTTCCTAAACGTGACGTTCGTTAATATGTTGGCTGCAATCCTTCTCTTTAATGTCCACTGAGCAATTCCTTTTATTTTCGGCTGCAACGTGCCACCGCTGGCTGCTGTGCAACATTTTTTCGGTAAGCCAGCTTTTCCGTGTTTGTAGTGGACTCATCATGCCTGGCTTTTTGCTCATCTCAATATCTGCTGTATCCATTGTTGTTGCCGTTGTTGCTTTCATTGCGCCATAAATCATCAGCTTACAAATAGCAACATCTTATGCCCTCAACCAAAACAAATGTTAAGCTACAAATTAGCGTTGCTGGCACTGGTTAGCCACTGCAGCCGCCATCACCAACACCAGCACCAAACGTTGCCCACCAGCAGCTAATGCTTCCCAGCAATCAAGCTTGTGAAAAATTACACTAGTAAAGTGGGGAAAAAGTCCGCTTAATCCAAAGGACAGTACTTGCTGCCAACAGGCGAGTGGGCAAGCGAATCGTCAGCGTTTTTACAAGCAGCCATTCACCGAGCGTTGAGCGCCAGGCTGCTAAGCTGGGGAGCTTTGGAGCTGGTGTGCTGGCAAACAGCCGCCCAATTGACCTAATAACAGCATTAATCTGTGTTATTTTGGCGCATTTTGTTAATGCTCTTAACGAAACAACAACAACTACACCAACTGCCTGCATTAAAATAGAGCTACTAAACAGCAGCAACAACAACAGCGAACAAAGTGAACGTGTATCAAGATGCCCGGCGTATTTTTGTTCAATTTAATTTTTTTTCGACCCAAATGAGCAAAAAACGGGCAGCAAAGCGAGCTTGTTGGTCGAGCGTGTTCAATAAAGAAGAAATAAAGCAGAGAAAAAGAAACAAAAGGCGTACAATGACTAGGAAATAAATGAATCTTAAATAAATCCATAGAAATTGCACAGAGCACGACGACGGCAACAGGTTGCTAGTTGCGGCAACTGGCAGGCGTACAAGCGACAGCCATGTGGCAAGTACATATGTATGGCAGATACAGTGAAGCCGTGACGTATTTTAGTACTTTAGTAATTTAGTGAAATAATTGATTAATATTATTTTGATTAAGCGTAATTACAATAAAATTAATAAAACTCATGCAAAGATATAAATTTGAAAAGGCAGCTTGTATGTAGGCATTCCGTTTGTATGGCAGGTATATGTTGTAGTGGTCCGATCTAAGCAATTTGTTCTGATATTATACCGTTGCTTGAGGCAATATTCCATGGCACATTTTGTGAAGATATCTTGTCAAATTAATAAGTTTCCCATGTAAGGACTTGATCAATCAGCTTGTACAACAATATTTATTGGAAGTGATGAGGGGCTTGTTGGGTAGAAAAGATTTTATGTAAAATATCAGACTTGTATCTCTAAAAGTGAAGGACAAGTTCACATTTATACAGTTAGTTAGACGGATATGGCTAACTCGACCCAACAAAAGCACACAAATTGGTTGAAGGCTGCACAAAAATTGCCTGAAATATAATTTCAATTAATTGAATGTCACTTTTAACGATAATACACTGTACTTTGCGCCAACAAACGACAGTTGAGGCGCGCTACTTGTGGCAGAAAGCTGAGGCACCCGTGCGGTGTTATGAATTTGCCTGCCGCAGCACTTAAATTGCATTAGGCGGCCAATGAGCCACACCACCAACAACAACAACAAGCGATAGCGCTTATTAGTGCCACTGCTCGCTTTTCTTGCCTGTCACAGTACAAAGGATCGCACGTTCGGTGTGCCTCAGTTTAAGCCCAATTGTTGCGCAGAACAAACGCTGGCAACACAATCGCCTCGGAAAAATGAGGCGAACATTTTGCGAATAAAACTGAAATTTAACAAGTGGCAGCAACGAAGATTAAACATTTGCCAAGCAATGTGTTGCCTGCCAACACACTTCCAAAAAGCATGCAACAGCACCGCATATTGCTAAAGTGGCAGCAACATTCTTTTTTAGACATTGCTGGCGTGTTGTACGAACGGGCAGTTCGCGGTAATGCGGCTTTTCGGACTCATTTGCCCAAGGGTGAAACCGCAACTAATTCCCATTTGCCACACTAAATCTATTTGTATACAAGTTAGTTTTATTTTTTATTAGAAAACATTTTCGCTTCGAAATCTATTTTTATCGCAATATTTTTTTTTTTGATTTTGCAGGCTGTACCAAGGTTTATACGAAGAGCTCACACCTGAAGGCGCACCAGCGTATACATACCGGTAAGTGGTCAAAGAAAGCTAATCGCTTGGTGTTAATTAATACAATGCTAACCCTTTGCATACCAAATATTACATATGTATGTACATAAGTACATATATGTTCAAAGAATTATGCATAGCTTTAACTGTATAGCATAAGTAGGTATACATATGTATATAAGTACTAACCAACAACTTTAAAAGCTTGTAGCTCCACTAAATTTTTGATAGACCTTGTCTGCTCTGCCGACAAATTTCTAATCAATTTAAGCAATTAATTTAAATCAAACAACTTTTATAGACTCAGCAGCCCAGCTACACAAAACCGTTACGTTATGTAAACATATTAAAATAGCAAAAAAAAAACATCACTAACGGCAAATTATGAGCGTTCGCTGACTCATAGCGAATAACTGACCGAAGAGGCACAGTCAACTATGCCAAATTGCTTCAATGTGTGCATATGTGTATGTGCACGTGTGTGTGTGTGTGTGTATAGTTTCTTATATAGTGTCGAAAGTGGAGCTTAAACATATTTTTACTGAGTTATAATTTTTGGTATTTGTGGGCCTATTCTTCGAAAAAATGTTTGCATAAAAAATTAAAAACAGCAAGTTTAGTAGGTCAATTAATGATTAATTACTTCAGCATAATTTTTTTTGATGTTAACTTGAGTAATTGAGTTGGTTCGAATTTAATCAACCATCATCGGTTTAGTTTGAGTAGTGTAAAGCAGTAAAATTCACAAGTAGGCCAATGAAAAATCTCAACCACAAAAAATATTTTTCTTGCAGAAATATTACATAATCATTTTGTTAACAGTTGAAGCTACAAATCTATTGAATATCAAATTCAGCAACTTTCAACGATTTAATCTTATCATATCACACATCTACATGTACATATATGTATGTAAATCATTTATGTATGTCATTTCCAATTTTCATTTGTTTTATCCTCTTAAGACGGGAGCCTGCTTTAGAAGCTTCAAAAAATCGGATTTTTTTTGCTTAAATCTCTTTAAAAATTATCTAAGAATATGACCCCAAAGATATAGATGGGAATTCAAAATATTTTCGAAGCTAGAAGGGAAATAGTGACCGAGCGTTTAGCAGAAGCTTTAGGCGCTTGGGATAAAAGCGAAAACTTTGACGCGCGATTTCTCGGTTTTTCATTTTAACGATTTTTCTTAATTGGCGGGCAGGATAGAAAAAAACTAAACGTAGTATGGAATTGAGGCAAAATCTATCTTTGCCATTAAATTACCTTCCATTTAAACTAAAAAAAAACTAAGAATAGTAAAATTTGAACATATTTTTAAACAACATAAGTAAAATTTTTTTGGTCAAAAACCACTTTTTCAATTTTTATAAATTTTTTTAAATTTTACTCTTCGTTTTTGAAATTTTCTTAGTTTAACTAGAAGATAAATTATTAGAAAATATAAATCTCTTTGAATGTTTGTTTTTCCGATAGGAATTGCGATCTGCATCCTGCCCGCCATCCGACAAATGCACATGCGTGAGCGGGCAATTGATTCCCAAAGGCAGAATATCAAAGATTTCGTATCCAAAAAATTTGTGAATGATGTTTAAATATATAACTATAAACCTTAGAAATTTCGATTTAATCAATTATTTCTTTCTTTCTCGAAAAAATCCTCAAAAACATCGATTTTTGCCAAATCTGTAATAAATACAAACTTCTTTGAGATACAAGGTCTGTTGCAAAAGAAACAGAACTTTTTAAATATAACTGGTGGCGCCACCTACTGGTGGGCATATGAAATAAAAAGTTTGATCTCTTGTTGACATTTCGTAAAAATTTTAATACAATTGGATAACTACAATCGATATTATCGATCAAAAAGTGACAGCAGCTTTTGGTCATCGGTCGTAAAATGCATTTTAAACAAAGAGCAAATATTAAATTTTGTTTTAAACTTGCGAAAACGTTTACTGAAACATTTCAAATGATGAAAAAAGTTTATGGTGATCAGTGCCCATCCCGTAGTAATGTGCATAAGTGGTTTAAGCGATTCCAAGAAGATCGTGAGGACCTCTGTGACAATCAGAAGTCGGTCGTCTTCAGAAGTCAAAAATAAATACAATGCTGATTTGTTTTTACGATTCCGAGGGTATTGTACACCGAGAGTTCGTCCCACCTGGCCAAACGATTAATGCTGTGTTTTACCTTGGTGTTATGAAGCGTCTTTTGTCACGCATTCGTCGTGCTCGAGCACAATACCGTAAGGCAGGGTCCTGGCGCCTGTTGCACGATAATGCGCCGTGTTATCGGTCGACGTTTGTCACTGATTTTTTGACAAAAACTCCATATTAACCATTAATCACTCACCCTGTGATTTTTACCTATTTAGAAAATTTCATTTGCCCATGAAAGGACACTGGTTTCAGGACATTTCAGCTATCCAAAAGGCGCAACCGATATTCTCAAGAGCATTCCGAAAAATTACCTTAAACACTCATTTGAAATGGTAATTGACCGGGCTAAACGCTGTATCGAAGCACAAGGAAACTACTTTGAACAAAAAAATATAACTTTTGAAAAATATTTTTTTTTGTTGTTTTTTTTACAGTCCTGTTTCTTTTGCGACAGGCCTTGTATGTGTATCCGATATACAAAAGGAAGTCAGCATATCAAATAAAAGTAAGATTGCAAAGGCACACGCTATATGCTCATTTCAGCACTGAGTATAATACTGAGCATATTTAAAAATCAGTGAAGCTTGATCGAGCCTTCATTACAAATATAAAAGAAACCTTTTTCACTACCTTCTTTTGCATTTTTTTCGATCTGGCGCTAGCTTCTTAATAAAAGTAAATACAATTCCTTAAAACCTTAAAAAATATTATTTAATATGGCAGGCATTATTCGAAACTTTAGATAAGTAACGCTTTATGTATTTACTAAATACAACTTAATTTTCTCCCTTCCGAGAGTGTTTACAACAAAATTTATTTTCGAAAAAATATTTTTGAAAATAAAAATGATTCTATTTTAAAACTCAAAATAATTTATTAAGTATAACCGCAAAAAATATTTGCGACACATTTCACCAAGAGACTAGAAAAGCTACCACATTGCATATGAGAATAAAAAAAATTGAAATTTTAGTTTGACATGGCATGCAATGCTAAACCCAAAAATGTCCATTTATAAAGTATGCGCTATCATGTCGGTCGCTAGGTTGATTTGTCGATACCGCTAAGATAGCCCGCGGGCGATCAATTGAGTAATAACTTCACTAACTGCTGCAACCGAGACAATTGATTTATTTTAGTTAACGCCACATGTCGTTGGCAGCACACAAACGAGAACGTGCAACATGCACAAGTGCTTGCATACTCGCACACACGCACACATGTATGCTCATAAATGGAATTCATATTTTTCAAGATACTAGCAATATGTGATAGAGCAACATGTTGCACACACGAAATATCAATGACTGCTGAACATGCAACGGCAAGCAAATATGCGCGGCAACTTTGTAACCAATACTTGCCACAGCCAGTACACATGCGCACACTGTTGGCAGTTGGATTAATTTTGAAATATGGCTAATAGATTGCGGTTAGGGCAGACCATAAGCGCCGAACAACAACTAGAGCAACAACAACACACACATGCACGTACATGTCACAGCAGAATGCCAAACAGTAAATCGGCGCAAGAGGCAGCATCGATATCAGCCACAAAAGTCGAGGCAGCCAGCAGCAGCACCACACAATAAACGCGGCAGCCACCGTCAATAAAGCCAAGCGACAGCGGGGAGGTGGGGGCTTCAAATGCACCAATTGTTGCTAAGCTCAGAGCACAAAGGCAGCCATTAAGCCAACGTTTATTGTGTACTTAAAACATTTTAGCGTTGAAGTTAAGTGCCGCTAACATTAATATGCAAACGTAGCTGAGCATGTGTAAGTGTATTGGTGTGCTTGTGTGCCTAAACGTTTGTAGTTTCTGTGGATTTTTGATTTATTGGCATAAATGTGAATATGGAAAATGATATTATGGCAAAATAACGAGTGGCAAATGCTTGTAACTGCGGATATGTGTGTATGCTTGTGTGTATGTGGCAGCATTTTCATAATAATGTTGTTCGCCGAATTTGCTGTCGTTGCTACCATTGTAGCTGTCACACTCACACACGAATTTAACGGCGAGCAAATGGTAATTTTACAAGCGCAGTTGCAATAGCATCGCCCATAAATCATTGAAATTAATTATGTTCCTAGTATTTTGCTACACACTACAGCGTGGCATGCTTAAAGAGTGGGTCTAGTGCGCTTTAGGCAAATGCCTTTGGCCAATAGAGCGGTTCCTTGATTTCAGGGGGAAGTAGGAATAAATTTGGTGATTTTAGAAAATGGTATGGAAATAAGTAATGGTAATGGTAAATGAGTGCATGTGTGCTCGGTTCAACTAGAAGTTTATTATTAGAAGCAGAAGGAGGATGAAGCATTTGTGGCGAAATGATGATATTGCTCCACAAACAGTGCTTATTTGTCCGTACCGCCGACACCGCAGCTTTATAGCATGTAGCTGTCATACAGACTGAACGATCAATATGAAGGCAGTGCTTATATAGAAAATTTTGTTTTGATAAGATATCTTCCGAACATGAATTATTGTAGAAAGGAACACTACCATTATCCGACATGTAGTTTCGATCGGGCCACTATATCACAAAGATGCCATACACGCTGACCGATCAAAATCAAGACAAAGGTTTTCTTATACTATTTAATGCCATAAGATGGATGGCTCGAAAATGGTGGACGGAGTTGGTGTGAGGATGTACCCTGAAGAGATAGGCATAAGATAGCCTTTTAACTAGCCGTATCATTTTAGAATTTTTCAAGGAGAAGTATTTGCTTTTGGGAAAGCCATGGAACTAGCCCCTAATATAACACCAGGCAACTCCAAAATTAACATCTACGCAGACAGCCAAGCAGCAATTAAGGTAATAATCTCGTTTTGTATATCGAGCGGAAGTGTGTGGGAGGCACAGCAGCAGTGGAAAGTGTCGTCAGGAACAAGCGACTTATTTTCCAATGGGTGCCAGATCACAAACAGGCAACGATGTCAGTGAGATAACGGACGAGTTTGCTAAGAATGTTTTATGAATAAAAAATTACAAAGTGCCTGCTCACTCTGAATAGAAGAAATGGTAGGAAGATGGTTCGAATACCCACTGATCAAAATTTGGTAACAACACATTCGCAGAATGGAGCTTAGAGATCGAAATGACAACAGGAAATATCAAGAACAACCAGGGAAAAATGGAACAGCTCTTGTGCAATTGTCACGTACATGCAAGGCAACGCTTCAAACACGGTATGAGACATTAGATGAATCAATAGTGGGGTTGGAGAACACATTTAAAGTCGCTTTAAGTGCTGTCATCCAACTTGCTGTCTTCAACTTCTAATGAACTACAACTACAACGGCAACACCATCTGCAATCGCTAAGAATGAAAATTGGTGCATGTGTGGCCCACTAGCCTATCAGACTAACCTATGCTGTATAAAATGTAACTGTCAAGGCGTATGAAGCTTCGGGGCAGTCGAAGTTAATGTTTTTTTATTTCTAATTTCGTTATTTTTTATGTATTTAATTTTAAAACTTGTCAAAACTAATTTTTTTCTCTGAATTACTGTAACCCGGTTTTGATTCAAACTAAACTTAATAATTAATTTTTCAAATTATTTTGCTCAAGCTCGTGTTTTAAAATTTAGTTAATGATAAGTGCTTAGCCAGAAGCAAATTTTCCAAGTTTTCGTTTGTGGTAAGAAGTTTTAAGTCTTAATAACAGCAATAACATAGATGTCTCGACATTTTCGAAGCAAATTGATACTGACAGTGAAGTAAAGTGACACTTGATCTTTATATAAATTATTTATTAAAAAATTAACGTAAAGTCCTGCTAAGCATTCTATATTATAGTACATACTCTCACTTAGAACTGAACTTAAACTTCATCAATTAGACCTACTGAATCTGTCGTAGCCCTTACAATAAACACCCGCGCTTAGAAGTCTTGGAGAATAATAGAAAAATTACTTAATCAAATAAGTTAACTACAACTTCATTATGTAGAAAGATGACTTTGACGTCTATAAAGGTTTCGTATATAAATACGCGCATATATTTGTATATGTTTGTCAAATCCATTACCATAAAGTTCTCGTATAAGTCCAGCACTCACGCTTTTTGCATTACTGTCAAAGCCAATGAATGCTCAATAGGTCGCCTGTACATTTCCTTCGTTATTTCCGCCTTTGGCAAGTGCATTGCGGCACACAATTGCCGCGTGTCCGTAATCATGATCACACTGTCCACTACCAGCGAGGAAACAACTAACCCATCAACCATCAACGCTTGCAATATTTCAACTCGATTTTATTTCTTTTGCTCTTGTTGCTGTTGTTGGTCTTACTACACAACTGAAATGCAGCACCATTCGGATATAAACGATTTTTCTGACTTCTCACTGCGCATGCGCTGCTGATGATGCAACTTTTGCGGTCGCTGACTAAAGTGTTTGCACTTTATTTTAGTTTTTTTTTCATTTCTATAGCCTTATTGTTGTTGTTGCTGCTGCCTTACTTACTCGAAAGCACGATTGGCAAATTAAAGCGACTGGACGGCATACACTTCTGACCAACTCACCAGCCAATAAAACGAAATGAATCAGCGAATGAGTCTGCGCATCTGCAACGAGCCGACTGCCTTACGAGCAATTTACAGCTATATGCGCATCTGTGTATGTGTGTGTGTGTGTGTGAGCTGTGAATGTGGCTAGTAGCTGCTCGCGGTCACAGCTGCAATTGTGGTTGCGGTTGACGCAAGTGTACGCGCATGCGCGCAAAATCTCAACTCACGACTTGCGCTCGCATCGCCCGCCACCACCATCACCACTAGCTTAACCACGCCACCAGCGTCAACAACCATTACAACCGACAACGCCGTGCCGACCGCAAGACCCAGAATCGAAATTGAAAATGAATTGAATTGTATGAACCCGTAGTTGAGGTTGGCAGCTGGGCGCGTTTGCACAGCTACGACGCTGCGGCTGGTGGAACGTGAGCGACAGCCGCAAATGCAGAAAAACAAAACTGTAAATAAAGCAACAAGCGCAGCGCTGAAGATGATGATGATGATGGAAATAATCATAGCAGCCCATCCCGCATGGGCGGTAATCTGCCGCGCATTCGTGTGGTTAGCTTGGTGTTGGTTTGCGGTGCTTTTGGTCAGCGTGTTGGTTACTGCTTTTTGTAGTTCGTTAATCAACTGTGGTGAGCCTTTTAAATCTCTCGCCTTTGTTGCTCTAAAGGATTATTGCTGCTGCCGCAGCGCTTTTGTGGGTCAGTGTGTTAAGTTGGTTGGATGTTGCGCACGCGCACAAGTGGCAACTTATTGCGATACTTCTAAACTGGGTTAAGTGGCAAAAGTATACGGAACAGCATGCAATTGATATGCTGGTATATCGCTATCGCGTTGGCAAGACTAATAAAGTATTTTTCTGCTGATTGCTGATGTGATATATTAACCTTTGCTGTTGAAAAGTATCAGATTACTTAATTAATTTCATGACTGCTGATTTTGATGAAAAATTTCGTACGAGAACAGTTATGTAGTGCAGAGCGTTTGTCCCATATTTTATTTTATGCGTTTGTCAAAAATACTTCAAAATTTAATTAACTTATAATAACGTTTATTAAAACAAAATAAATATTATATTTCGAAAATTAAGAAAAATACTGAATTTTGGGATTTAAGTTTGCCAGCTCATGTATATAAGGACATCAATTAAGTTTTTGTTGCCTACATTTAGGTACCTCCAAGATATTTTACCAGTTACTTACTAAATAGTTTAGCAGGTGTGCAACCTTTAATGCAGACGCTTGAAAAATAGATTAAGGCAGGGGTTTTGATAGTTTAGTTGTACATAGTTATAGAAGAGCGTCTAAAAACAAATGACCGAACTAATAAAATTAATCCAATAGTTCACGCTAAGTGCATTTAAATATCAGTGTGTATTCTTTTAAGAACCCATTACAAATGTGAAGCTTCACCACCAAGCAGAAAGAAACCCATTTGTATGAAGAAATATCTTTAGTACAATTTTTATTACATTTTTATGGCTTCCATTTACAGTGCATGAGATAAGTTTTCTTATAAACACAGTGGTAAATATATTTCATACAACTGTATGAATGTATGCCTGCTTCTTATTTTTATGTGCGAATTAATCGTTCTTACTCCAAGTGGGTTTAACGATGGTGTGACGATTAGGAATGGTTTATGAGCTGTGAGGTAAAGTGTCGGACACTTCGCTATAAATTCACTGCGACATGCAGGACTTTGCAGCATACTCAGAAAAATTATAAAAACAATACATTTTGCACACGTAAGTTTGGTTCGAAAATGCACTTGTGAGAGAATAAGGAGCAAAAATAATTTTAAGAAACGCGGTAAATAAACATTACAAAAGAAGAAAACTTGTTAAGTTTCTTATAGCAATAAAGGGTATAAAAAGATCTTTGTCTTAATTTGAATGCTCAGTTTGTATGACAGCTATATGCTATAGCAGTCCAAACTAAATAATATCTTTGCAGATTGGAATAGAATATAGAAAAAATTATAAAATATTAAATATGGGCAAATTAAATAGAATTAATTTAAATTACGTAAAAAAATTTAAGAAAAGATAAAGTCAATTTAAATTCAATTATTTAAAATTAAATTAGGATAAATTAAACTAAACGAAAATAAACTATTTTTTATTAAACTAAATTAACTTAAATTAAATTAATTAAACACATAAAATTAATTGACATAAAATAAAATAAAATAAAGTTGAATTAAATTAAATCAAATTAAATTAAAATCAAATAACTTAAATTATATTAAATTAAATTAAATCAAATTAAATTAAATTAACTTAAATTAAATTAAATTGCATTAAATTAAATCAAATTAGATTATTACCAATTAATTTCAAAAACAATTTCGTTAAAAAGTTGCAATAAAAATTGCGTACAAAACCCGCTTAAATCAATAAAATTATTTCTGCTTCAGAGATTTTTGTCACTCTGGACATCTTTCAAAAATTGATTGTATTCATTCAGTTTGTTTAATAAGCGTTTCGTTTTAGTATCAAATAACTGTGAAAAATTGCCTACAAGTTGATTGAAATAATTTGGCTGCACAGATTAGTGCATTTACAAATTTGCTGATCTTATCGCAGCAAGTTATCAGCTCGTATTTCATTACGATTACACTCACAGCACAAGCGGTTTATCAACAACATCGACGTAGTCAAAAGCAACATGTGCGCCTATCTGCCCCACGATCACTTGCTAAACATTGACAAATGTCACTATCGATTTCTCACCTATGGACAAGTCTACAAAACAGCGACAAATGAAACGACGCCCGGAGCCAAATGTACACATCAACTGCGCGCAAAAAAGAAGTTTACATCAAAAAACAAATTTGCAACATTTCAAATGTGTTATGCCACTTGAGTAACGGAACGCTGACACCCTTAAGCGCACTCACATACCGTGCAACCTGCCGCCTCACCACCGCTCGCACTGGCAGCAGCAATTGCGGCAGTTGTAATTCAATCTCAATCGTAAATAAAATGCAACAGTGCCAGCCAAGTTGCATTGCGATTAACTCACCTCTACCCTCGAGCAGTCGTCGTAAATCAACATTTCAACTGCGCAGAAATCAACGTGCGTGTCTGTCGTCCAATCAACGAAGCAAATATGAAGGAAAAAACCAAATGAAAAATTATACATAAAAATAATAATGATTTTAATAATAAATAAGTAAAGGTAGAGTGCAAAGCGGCCAACCGGCAGTTCCAAGAGTTATTAAAAATATGCAATTGGCAAAAACCAAACAAAAAAAAAACGGTGAGCGAACACTCAAATTTGCATGCGCTGATATTTTGCGGGCGCACACAAACGCGATTGCCACGATTACCGTAGCTGAAGCCATTAAAAGAGCGATTAACAATTCGCGCAATGCGACAAAAGGTTAAATTTTTCGCTTTTGAATATTTGCATTTTTTCGCGATTTTGCACCAGCGGAAAATGCGCTGGAATTGCAAATAAAAGCGTGCAATCGAACATGCCAAAGGAAACGACAGTGCATTTCCGTCGCCACTTGGCCGCTTCGGTCGAATGGTAGGCAAATGCGGCGGCGCATAACTCAATCGCGGCGACTGTCCGCGCTGCGTCAATTGACAGTTTGTAATGACGCTTTTGCGGGCAATTTTCGTGCACTTTTTACATTTACTCCGAACTTTATGGTGCCACAACGCAGCGGCAAGTTTCCATGTCGCCAATTTACCAAAAAGCTTGCAACTTCCTCTGCCTTAGCAATGTCTTGCTATGCGTTGTTTAATTTTAATATAATAGGCACTCATTTGTATGTGTGTGTGTGTTGGCAAGATTTTGACACAGCAAAAGGCTTGGTTACATGGGAAGCGTGGTATGTGTGTCACAGCGGCGAAACGCCAAGCAAATTTTGAAATTCATATGCATATGCAGCGCTAGATGTTTGAGAGGCGTAATTCAAAACGTCGGCTGACATTGCACTCTG
The DNA here is from genome assembly GCF_024586455.1 of Bactrocera neohumeralis. Taxonomy (NCBI): domain Eukaryota; kingdom Metazoa; phylum Arthropoda; class Insecta; order Diptera; family Tephritidae; genus Bactrocera; species Bactrocera neohumeralis. The sequence continues at coordinate 3,077,355 of NC_065923.1, forward strand.
CACTGTGCTGTCAGAGCTGAAACGAGCGCTCGACTCGCTAGTGTCTCAGTGATGGCGCGGTGATATGATATCCCGCTAAAACGCTAAACTGCGGGGTTAAAAGCCTTGCGACCAGCATAAATGCACTTGAGTGCGTGTGCGCTTTTGTGTTGGTGTGTTGGTGTGCAGCGCGCGCTTTTGTGCCGTCACAAGATTTTGGCCACAATGAGGCTATTTAAATCAATTCAAACCAATCAGCGGAAAATAAATGTGTGCAAGCAACGGCCAAGCAGTCAGCCAAGTCAAGCGGCAAAAATTAAGGCAAAATAACTAAAAGTTATCGCATAGCCGCGCTGCGGCACTGTCCATCGATACGATTTAGCATATCGCCGAACTAACGGCGCACAGTCATTCAACAATCGGCGCCTTTTTAGCCAGCCATTCATGCGACCGCTCAACTGCGCCCAGTCCGTTGTCTATTCGGGAATGCATTTAGCATTACAAACTAAGTGTATAAGTCTAAAATCTACCCTCAATGTCCGCCTGTGTATGCAGCAGGTGTCATGCTGGGTACTCATACGCGGCGGTGCACCGGCTCGTTGTTGCCGCAATTTACCATTTAAATATGTCAAAATTTCAATGAGTTCAGTTTGGCATAGTACTTTATGATGTTCGTGTGCGCATGCGTATAAAGCACGCTCCAATAAAATAAAGTATCCAAACTGACATAGCTGAAAATTTAATTACTATTCATATTTGCTATTTACTATTCATGAATTTATGCCTGTAATAAAACTGCTGGCTGCCAAGGCGTTGTTTGCTTTGGGTTTTTTATTTTTCTGCCTAAAATTACACATTAATCCAATTTGTGTTGTACTTAATCAAAGCGACTTGTGGTCTGTAACTGGGCACTCAAGCTGCTGCGCCTTTAACTGCGCATGCGTTCAAGTAACTTTTGCGCTTGCATGCTTCACTCGCTTATCGTCCCACTCGCCGTGTTCGGCGATTAAACTGACACATATCGAAGTAATACTTGTAACTAGCAATTTGGATGAACTTAGTAGTTAATGCTTAAGTGATTACATGGAATTTAATTAATTATCTTGCATTGGCCTGTGATTTTGTGCATTCGGAACCGTGCTGCGTTTAGATAGTTAAGAATTTAAGCAGATTATATTTGTTTAATGGTAATATTTAAAAAGATATTTAAAGCTTACATAAAGATATCGAAAATATATAAGTATTTTCAATAGAAAAAGCGCGGAGAGTAGATTCTAAATAATAATAATTAATTATTAAGAGAAGATCGTTAAGAGTAAAAAAAAAACTCCTTTAAAATTATAAAGAATTTATAAAAGAAGTAAAAAGAAAAATTAAAATAAATTCTTTAGTAGTTAAAAACTTAAGAAATGATTATAAGTTTTCGCCACCAATTTTTATTTTTGCTAGTTTAGGTTAGGTAAAAAAGGTTGGTTTTTTGTGAGGCCACGAATGCTGCCACTTATACAGCTAAAGACACTTGTTCGTTGTGGTGCCTATATCATTTGGGTCTGAATTAAAAACTGTTGCATATCATCAAAACACCTAGAGCCTGCACAAATTTCAATTTCAGCTCACAGTTCCAGGCCCCGTCTGTACGGAGACAGTAAAGCCCCTGCTCGTTACCATCTTGAAAGAATCTAGGTATGGGTGCCTTTCCGCGGATTCCGCTTTGGTCTGGCACCAATACAGGTTTAATATGGAAGTGCTCATGCACTGCTTACTCTTAGCGAGTATAAGGCCTATATAGCAGTTCTGTTACCAAAATGGATGCTAGTAAGGTATGAGGAAGCCACGCTTCGGTAAAGGACATCCGCTACTAAGTACCTAATAACTGCCACTTTTGCTTGAAAAACACTACGTGGTCCGTTTGAAAGAAGAGTTGATTGAGGGCTCCCAACAGTAGACTTCCTCTCCAACCTATCCCTTAAACTTGGATCTATCCATGAAAAAGCTTACTGCGCCTCTTCTCCAGCGACTCCGCCACACCTACATATCTCTCGGAGGTATGTGAGGTGAGAAAATTCCGCTGCAGTCGAAGTGAGGGAGGATTTCGGAATCTCTTCTCTTCTCAATATTAAGCTCAAGGCTTAAACACTTCACATTTTCAACAGGGTGAATTCAAGAGCCGCGATATAAGAGATATTTGATTTTGTACCTGATGGTAATCAGTTCATTTTTATTTGAATTTACTGCTAAGCTGCTTCTTTCCATCCTTCTGGTGACCACATTGAGATATCTCTGTGTCAACTTGTAAACGATATCCAAGGAAGTACTTTTAACCATTAGAGCAACAATATCGTCGCTCGAGTTCCTCCAATAAGTCATTTGCCAATAAGATTCTGAGTAAAGGAGACAGAACACCACCATACAGACCTTTCGTAGTGCTCCACTCCGTCACTACAGTTCATTTGCAGGAAGACAATATATGAGTTGCTTGAGATTCGTTTCGATCTCGAACATATCCAGGCTGTACATTTTCTTTTGGTAGCAGTGAATAAGTTTTCATTCTTGAAAAAGTTGCAAAAAGGATAGTTTCCCTTTTTTATGAAAAAGCTTGTAGGAAATATAATTTAAAATATACTTTCAGTCAATTTGTATACAATTTTCTTTAATTTACAATATTTTTTTATTATATGAACTCCAAAAATTGTAATATATGAAAAAAATATTTTTTTCGGAGCAGGCAAATTGATTATCCTTCATATCAAGCCAAAAGATTAATAATAGTAAGTCCAGTCCTAGTTTACATGAAATTCTTTATTTTATAATTTATAAAATGTATTTCTGATCCAAGTACAAATAATAGCAGTATATGATTTTTTTCTAAATATATATAGTATATATAGATTTTTTTTGCAACCATCTATTCGACCTTGCTCCCACCTCACATATTTGGAGTACATACTTGCGATGTATACATATATGTCTGCCATGAGTCTATTGATCTTTTACGTATGCTTACTTGTAGCTACCGCAACTCAACTGCTTGTAAGTTTTGCAAGCGAGCGCTCGCCAGCCAAGTGAGCAAATAGTCACATTAACGCAACATGAAGTAGTGGGCAAACAAATGCTTACCAATGTTGACACAAATCATATTGGACTACTGGAAACACTCCAAATATGCAAAGGCTCAACACACACAGACATATAACCGTAAATAAGCAGCTAGATATTTAAATATTGTCTAAGCATGCGCGCGCATTCTAAGAGCCAATATCGATGCCGAGCTATTTGGTGTTTACGCCCGCATTACAGCTAACCGCCAGCTAACCGCAGCACAGCATCATTTTGCGGTCAAAAACCGCTGACTACCAACGTCAACATAATTAAAACAGTCAATGAGTTTGTCGCGCTGTGTAAACATTGATCACTGAAAATCGAAACATTTGTAAAATACTAAATTGCCAACCAGCAAAAGCAACAAATAAATTTCGAACGCACAACTTTGGCAAGCGCGCATGCGCATGTCAAAAGCGCTTGCGAGCTGTGTTTTAATGAAATTAAAAATATTTTGTATAATTAGTTTAGTGCATGTAACTAAACGCCCACACGCTTGCGCCGAAGTAAAATGCGAAGTTGTTGGCAATATTTCTTAGCGCATGTCAGCTGGTCACCCGTTGAGTGAGCCGTTGTCGCCGCATTCATTTCAGCCTACATTTGCGCCTTTGCAGTCAATCAAATCGTACACTTGTCAACCGTGTCTGCGGAGCTGCACTCGAAACGCTTTACAAGTAGCACTTAAGTGGTTATTAATATGGCACTTACAAGCGTTTAGACGTAAACATAGCGCCGAATTAAATGCAAATAAACGAGGGAGAAAAAATAATGAAAATAACTGTGCAAATGCAAATAAGTGCGTTTACGCATGCGCAAATGTTATATAAGCCTGAGTGCTTGTTAATGCGGAGTTATTATATTTGCTCTGCCAAACACTTGAGTTGCGCTACTTTTATGTGGCGTCCTCGTTCTTAAGCAAAGTTAAATATCGGTGGTGCAAAGCTTGTATGTTTTTATGCAAATTAAATAGTTTAGCTGCTTTTTTTGTTGCAAATTAATTAAATAATTCTTGTAACTGAAATCTTGGAAGATGCTTTATACGTTTTTTACCTTGTTCATTTTTTATAACCATTTTAATTTAAAAAAATTTTTGTATTTACTTTTTTTTTGTAATTTCTCTAAATGGGTTTACGTAGCAAAAAAAGAGGACTTCCTTGTCATTGTAAAAGCCAACATTAATATAAGTTAACTTTCTCTTTTTAAATAACATAGGCATCTAAGCTCTCTTCTATTTTTCTGAACCCATGAACAAATGAACCTTTTATTTACTCACTCTATTATGTTCTCTCTGAACCATCCTGTCATTCTGATGAAGTTTATCAATAAAATGGTTTATGACAGGAAATGCCGAAAGAAGAAACCCTCGAACGAAAATTTTTATTTTTTCCTATAAAAATTCTTGAATTAAAATAAAAGATGTTCCATGCCGTCTTCTTCTTCTACCATTGAAAGCTTATAAAATACACACATGGAGTTCCCAAGCTGTTAGCACTGCTACTAGAACTCTTATGTCGTACCTTCTAAATATTAAAAGTGGCGAAGTGCGGCCAGGTAAGTCTGCTTGTTGAGCAAGTTAAGATTGAGTCCACCGAGACATAGGTGCATTTATTTCTAACATATTTGTCGAGGCATATAAATTCCCTGCTCTTCGGTGTCATTATAGGGTGCTGCCTGTCCTGACTATTTCTTCTGCTTCACACTTGCTTTGATTCTATTTCAGGTTTATCGTGAAATAAGATTTTAGATCTCAATAGATTTTAGTGACTTCGAAGCCGCTTGGCTATCTTTATATATATATGCTGAAAGGACACTCGATTTCCTATTTTAGACCCATCCGTACATATATATACTTATCTTCGTGTCGCTGAATTTAAGTTTAATTGTGTAGAATTTTGAAAATTCGTGGCACTGGAAGGAATGGAAACTTACTAAGTATCTTTCAATACCTCTTTTTACATAACGACTAATAAGAAGGATTTCCTCACCACCTTTCGCAAGAAAGTTAAAAATTAGTTTCTCCATGTACAAAACAATTTATTATATATTTATTTTTGATTTCAAGGGGTTGAGAAATTGATATTTTTTAATAAAAAATCCTTCCACATTTTTAAACGATTTTGATTCCCTTGATCTTGCAGCCGATTACCTGGAGGAATGATGATCATTTTGTATGCTTAAAATTATTTCTAAAGCAAAAAGACAAAAAAGTTGTCCTTATTATAGAACAGTGTTTCCCAAAGTGGGCGCTGCAGGTATCAAGGGGGCGGTAAGAGACCCAGAAAGAAAATGGGGGCGTTGTGTAGAGGCCTGGGGAGATATTTGTTTTTTATGAGCACTCGACTCTCAACAACAACTTGTGAACATCAACTAATATGAATTAAAAGATTGCTCAAACTCGGTTCTATATTTCTCTCCGCGTAGTTCATATATCTGTCCTATTTTATTGAATATAGAAAAAATGAAAATCATGTCAATCGGTCGCTCCGTTTCATAACGGGGCATCTCGACAGGATAGAATTTATAGAATACTAACTGTCAAACGTATTGCTCTTGCCATTGCCAAATCTGTATGTGGGCATTTGCTATCATAATATAGCTACACGACAGACCTGTATAAATTGTTCAACGACATGAATCTCCGACTGCAAGGCGATAAACTTAATTTAATTAAAACAAAAAACGTCGTTGCTGCTTTCGCAGCCAAACTGCTTCTACACAAAAACAATCTGGGCAGACGTGAGTTTCACAATTTTCCGAATTTATCAGTATCATGCAGTAACGAGGAATTTTTTGCCTACTGCCAACATTTGGAAAACCTCCACATTGACTTCACCGAACGATACCAGGACATTTCCAGGACCAGGACGATTCTTGATAGCATTCCCATCGTCATATTTGTGTGAACGTGGATTTAGTGCTGTGACAACACTGCTTACTAAAAATAGAAATCGTTTGCTTGTTACCGAACGTGGCGACTTGCGACTGTTCTTGAGTAAATTGGACCTGATATTAACAAACTTATTATACAGCATCAGATTCATCCTTCACATTAGTTTTTATATATGGATCGATTATTTTAGTTTTGTTTTTAATAAAATATTCTCTGTTTTAATACTATAAAGTTGTGTTTCAATAATCATTCTTATTGGCAGGTGGAGCCCGTAAGAGTTAACTTGAGACCTAAGCGCCGTTGTATGTTACCTACTGCGCTTAGGTTTCAAGTTGCTGGTTATAGTAAAAGTTTCGTTTAGAATTCTCCGTTAATATACATATATAGGTCACAATAGTTAATTTGAAGTTATAAAGGTTTTTAAATAGGTGAAAAAATGGGGGCGCTAAAAAAATATTTATTCTCAAAGTGGGCGGTAGACAACATAAGTTTGGGAACCACTGTTATAGACGAACACTAGCAATGGTAAAATAGGTGGACAAATTACAAATTGCCGGCTTCCCAAAATAGTTTTTTTTTTGGAAAAAAATGCAATTCAGAGTGGCTTAAAAAGGCGAAATTATTGTCAACAATCTTCGATCATAACATAAAATATGAGACACCAGCATCTGGAAATTTCGATTTGATGGTTTGGGTCCTATTGGAGAAATTTTTTACCAATGACTCTGAAAACAATGTTTCGACAAAAAAGCGTTAATAGTTTTTTGAGCCGATTTCACTAAATTGCAAAATTTCTACAATTGAGCGGGATAAATTTTAAATTTTTGATACTTTTGGGTATAGTTACATTAAATATTTATGCCAAAAAAAATGATATTTTGAAATTATCAAACAGATATAAAACTTTCAAAATATTGCGCATTGATCAGAAATTATTACCAATAAGAAAAATTAGTTGACAATTCTAAAAGCTTAAATTTGACCTAATATTAGTGGAACACTAAACCAATATTTCACATAAAATTGTTGTTTCTCATCTCCGGAAACCTCCGTGCAACATTTAATTCACAACAATTTGCTGAATCTGCACCGCCACTTCTTAATGTACCAATTTAAATCACATTAAAATCCAACTCGGCACCCAATTTATAACCGCGCGAACATATTACTGAACGTTGCAATAATATATATTTCAGAAATCAACAACAAAACACCATTTGTGGCACATTTGATTTCGCGCAAGCAATGGCATATCCAGTGCACCAAACAAGTGCTGCAGCTACAAATTTGCTATTACCTCAAACCAAGTCATCGCAAAAGACAAAAACAAAATTAAAATAAATAAACGAAAAAATTCGATGAACAAACATTGTATGAACCATTTGAGGAAAATTTCGCACAAACGCATTAGCGAAAATGCACAAATTGCGAGCCAGTTGGGCGCAAAGCGGCGTACTCGCTCAAAAATGGTGCACGTGAACCTGCCGCAGCTGCAAGCGCTAGGCCGCCCAGCAAATGATACAATCCGTTTGGACGCTGGCTAACTCGTTTCTGCTGTTGATTCGTGTGCATTTCCGCACTCATTTTTCTTACAATTTCGTTGTTGCGGCGCGCTGTTTTTTCCTATTTTTGGCCACCACTTTACCCACTTGTTGTGCGCGCGCATATCTCTTGACGCCATATCGCGCTTATTAACTACAAATAGCGCCAATATTGTAGATTGCGTTATTGCTGATGTCAGCTTATTAATGCCAACATTTCAGCGCGGCAATAACTAACACAACCTGCTCAGCGCGGCGCGGCGCGGCTGGCAATGTGCTGGACTGCTGCGGCATTTCTGTGCTCGCCATCAATTGCACGGGGTGTAGTGTTTGAAAATAATCAAACAATAATCAGTTGCTATAATGAAATGCACACCAATACGTATAAAGTGCGCACGAAAAAGGGGGAAAGAGGAGAAAATAGAAATTGGTGTGTTTTGTTATCTCACATATAAATATATGCTCCAGTATTTATTCCCATGAGCATGCGCATTTGCTCCCGCTGTGTTGCGCGAAAAGTGCACTTTACATAATTTATGTGTTTGTGTACGCATAAAGATAAGTCGGCGCTGGCGGAGCGATTACTCGAATCAACAGTGATAAAGTTCAGTCCACTTCATTGGCGAAGCTCCGAGTCAGGGTACTATTGAAAGCAAGTGCTTTATTGATTCTTTTATTCAATATTTGAAAAGAAATATTTTACCGCGAGAGTACATAGCGTGAGATTCAATTATAAACTAGACTACCGGGGTCTATGTTGAATAAAAAATTCAATTATTTTTATTAATTATTATTTTTAATTATTACAAAATTAGTGAGATTAAAATATTCACAAAAGTTGCTAAGGAATATGATTTACCAACTTTAGGGGATTTTTTGGATCAAAATCATACACAATTTGAAAATAGTCGCCTTTTTTGGAAAAAAATTTATTTCAAATAAACTTAAATTTAATTATAAGTACTGACCCAATATTGACCTTTCTCGGACTAAACCTTGGATATAATTTAAAATAACTATTTTTCTTATGGCTTGACGCCGCTTATCAAAGCTTCCAGTAAATTTCCGATGTTGAAATGAATAGTTTTTATTTTTACAGCCTTTTTCATAAAGTTATACATAAACAGCTTTCAAAGTCTTAGCTTAAATTTTTAAGCCGCAGTCTTCTTTTGACCATATTTTTGTGCCTACAAATGAAAATACACAGTAGAGCACGGGTTCGTGTCTTAAGTCTTTTTACTAGAACTCTGCTTTTATTATGAACGAACGTAAAAGCACAAAAATACACAGAATCAAGGTATATATTTCAATTACATAAAATCCTTTAATTTTTTTTCGAAAAGTAGATTGCTTCCCCCGCCTAGAAAACGCAGCTCTGCCTGACGGCTTGAGGCACATTTTGAACTCTTTGCAGATTTCGAACAACTTGAACAAGACAAATTATTTGCTTTTCGGCATGTTGTACATGTGAGCGCCAAAAGTCAAACGGGCACGTGTCAATTACAGCGAACAAGAGCATGCGCCGATGGCAGTTCGCGTTGACACGAGTGAAAGAGTGCGATAAATAACATGGAAAATCAAACTTAACGGTAGATAAATCGGTATAAATATACATGTATGTTCGAATGTTGTGCTGCAGCACGTAAAGGAGTACACATGTCAAAAATAGAGTAAGAAGCAGAAGGCGAAATTAACGAAAAGTGCTTAATTGTGTTGAGAAACCCGGCGGACAGCTGCTGCCGAGGCGCAGCAAATGCCAAATGTCCAGCTAAACGTCGAGTGCCACCACCAGCGCCGACGACGACATCAGCTTGAACACAAACACATGCGACAGCAACACACTTGCAACATACAACACCAAATGACCGAATGGCCAAAGGCGCATAGCAAATTGCTGAGGAATAAACAAAATCAACGAAATCTTTTAGAGAAAAATATTTTAAGTCTGCCAACATTTGTCGCACATTCTTGCCATTTGTTGTCATTTTGTTATTGCTTTTTTGCCAGTTGCAGAGCGTTTTTATTTTGCTTTATTGGCACAGCGAACGACACATTTGACATAAATTTTTGAGACACGTTAACCTAATTGAATCACTAATGCATGTCAATTGCCTGTAAAAATCTGCGCGCCTTCACTTGTGAGTGTGTGTGTGTGTATGCACATGTAGCACTTGCGGTTAGCGCCGCTTGTTGGCGCGGGCGGTGCGGGTGAGCGCACTGGAGCTGGCGTGCTAATGGCCGCTTGGTCATATTGGCAATTACCAATTGGCTGCCTGCTGCCTGCTTGCCGCCGCTGTGCTTTCAAATGTTTGACAGCAATTTGACTGTGTGCCGATTACGAGCTGCAGCTTCGGGCCTCCAGTGTGATGGCGATGGCTAGATGGCTATGGTGAGCGCTCTTAAGTTGTGCCACAAATTGTTGATACATATTAATAGTGTTGTTGCCGTCGCTGTTCGCTGTTGTTGCTGCAATTATTGCTCCCTGGTGGCAATTGAAAGTGATACAAAAGTAAAGTTTACATGCTACCGTATGTGGCGGTGGCCAACTTAACGGTCTCAAAGTGCCTGTCAAGTGCCTACGAGCATTTCAAGTGCTTTAGCCGATTCAGCGGTTGATGGCTGGAGGCGGTCGTCAGCATTTTTCAGGCTGCGATTGAACGCCATTAGCGCAGACAGACATAAAAGCATTATTTGTTTGCTAGATTGCGATGCTTAAAGCATCTACGGTGGCTTTTAAAGAAGCGAAAGGTTTCAATTAAAATGCGGCATTAAGCCGAGACAAATATATTCTGCCAACTTAAAAGCAAATAAAGTTAAAAGAAAATTTGTCTCACTTATTGGTGTGCTTAGAGATCCTTCTGGTGTAATGTTAAGGTGTTTAAGTAGTTGCGTCAAGTTAGAGCTCGAAAAAGGCAAACTTTGATAATTTATTCAGTTAGTAGAAAGGTTTCGCATTAGTATTTTTTAAACTGTTCTAAGCCTTAAACTGATTTTTATATTGAGATTTTAAATCCAAATGACGGAGACTGGGGCAATCTTCAGATACACCGTTTTAGAAAAGACCTCTACAGAGGGCGATGTTTCTCGGAACTTTTGCTATGTGAAAATAAACAAGACTCTCTTGTCTGAATATGCCTAAAAAAAAGAAAAGCTATGAACCTGCAAGTGAAATTTGGAGTAGATACGAAAACCAAATCGCCTGAAAAGTTTTACATACCTAGTCTGACAAACGAAAAAGCTTCGACCGTACAGTGGATTGGACAGGGATCGCTTACTATTAAACTGGTTGAGTAATATTTTGTGTGCATTATAGTGTATATTTGAAATTTTATTAAAAAGACTTGGCCCCCTTGGCCCTCTATGATTTTTCTGTCGCATGATTTTTATTTTACAACAACATTTTAAATATTTTTACCCTGAGCAGGGTATAGTAACAAAATTTGTAGCACCCAGTTGGAAACGGCGGATACCTCATGAAACATATATTGATAAGCTGAGTCGAATTAGGCATGTTAGTCTGTCTATCATTTCGTCCGTCCATCCGTCCATCCGTCTATCTGTATATATTCGAAGTAGTCTCTCAGTTTTTGAGATATCAATATGAAATTTTGCACGCATCCGTTTCTCTTCAGGAAGCTGCTACTTTAAAAGAAAATAGTATGTAGCTGCCATACAAACCGTTATAGAATTACGTTCCTCTATGGAATTCTTTGTATTTGTGAAGATTATTATTATCACCATCACATTTTTTGTTATTTTTTGCTCTTGAAATGACTAAAACTCATTTTTACAATTAATTTTTTTAATTTCCAAAATTTTTCTGAAATAAATGACTAATGAGAATTTTCCTATAAATTCTTTTTATGAATAACACCACTCAAAAGTTAATTTTCATTTATTTTTCTTGCAATTAGTTAAAAAAATACATAAATCAAAACGATATTAATTTGATTATACTGCGTTGATATTTGCTTTTTGTAATTACAATGTTAGTTAGCAGCAAAGCTTCGATATTTTGAATATTCGAAGAAGCAATAAATTATGTACCATATTTTAACATTACAGATATACAATTAATAGCCTTCAAAAATTGAGCTTAAAAGCATAACTCATATTTGGCAATATTTATTTATAATTTATTTAACTGCTTGGTAACAGTTTATCTTTATATAATTATATTGCAGCTTTGAGGCAGAATTTAATGAAAATCCATAAAATGTGTATTCTGCATACGCGCTGATCACACGCTGCGCACACGCGCATGCATCAGCGCAACAAGGGAATTTTAACATAATAATTGCCCATTTAATTTATAACGGCAATTAAGCAAAATTACAAAATACCCACGCACGCATTAGCGGCCGCAGCGCCGCAGCGATTCGCGATTGGCGATCTACAAGCGTGGTGCTTATGTAAGCGCAGCAAAGAAGGAAAACGCGTCGCTGAACAACGCCAAACGCACTGCTTAAGAACACACACGCATGCATACATACAGTTGTAACGAATAAGACATTTTGGTCTAACAACAACAGGCACTGGTCGAACACATTACCGCTTTGGGTCTTATCAGCATCTGCTAATGACATTTGCATATTTTTCAACTAGCGCTGGTCAAACACACATACACTCATATATAAATATATATTTAGACATACATATGTGTTTCTTTGTGTGTGTCTTTTTGTGTGGGCCAGGCGTTGGAGCGCTTTTGGCGCGCTTAGCTTCGCTTCACTGCAATATGCGTGCTTTGTTCGCTTTGTTTTGTGTTGCTCAGCATTTTTTCTCGTTTTTTCTCATTTTTTTATTTCATGTCTTTTTCATTTAATTTTTCAAAACGTTGTCTTTTAATTATTTTACAAAAAGTTCCCACGATCGCAAGCGTTGAAAAATGCGATGAAAGAGGCAAGCAAATAAAATAAATTTATTTATTGTGCTGTGTTTTAGAGCAAACAAATATGTGGAGATAATATATGCGCGCTAATAGATTACGGTTGCTGTTGTTGTTGTTATTATTATTGCTGGCGAGTATTGCCATCGCAGCACTTAATCATATACTAAATTGAATAAAGCTATGCAGCCAGCAGTCGCCCCGCCAGTGACGATTTTGTAGTGGCGATTGTGAGTTGTTAAGCTTGAAGCTTATACTATATTTTAAAGTGTGGCGGTCATTTGAATGAATACATGTGTGTATGTGTATGTAAAAGTGTGTTTAGTGCGCATTATTTGCTTAGTAGCAGCTGATTCAAATGAATTTTTACTTTAATATGACCAGTTTATATTTCTTAGCAAAATGTATGCCTTCATAACAACAGATAGGACTCCGAGCATCCATGACTTGGCTGCAGAAAATAATGACATTTAAGGCCTTTGCATTTCCTCTCAATAAATGTTTATATATAAAGCCTTCTTTTGGTAACTTCTATGGGAGTTTTGGAGGTTCTATGGCAGATTAGTTCCACTGACCTTCTATAGTATAACTTCCCTCTCAGTTTTTGAGACACTGATTTGAAATTTTGTGCACGGCCTTTTCCTTTCAAGAAGCTTTTTATTTATTGGAACTACCGTTAACGGACTATTGTAGCATATCGATGCCATACAAACTAGATGACCAGAACAAAATATTTTCATGGAAAACCAATTTATTTCACGAGAAAACCTTAAGAATACTGCATATAGTTGTAATATAAACAGACCGAAGAGAATGAAGTACTTTTAAGGAAAGCTTTCTGATTTGACGAGATAATTTCGCCAAATTTGGCATGAATTATAGCCTAAGGCAACGGTCCAATTTCTAAAGGAATTATTCAGATCGCACTAACATCACTCAAACTTTGGATCTATAACTTGTCTAAATCTGATAAATTGATTGACTAAGATCCCGAAATGTTTGATATATAATATTTAATATAAACATGCTGATACACATAATCAGAGCTGATATCTATATCGATTATCGTAGGACATTACAAAAGTCGTAAGTCAGCATATTTATTATGCTCCATGCAACATGTTGTGAGAGTGTTTTTTTTGGTTCGTACATTTTATTCGATATTTGTTGATTGAACACAACAATTTCGTGTTTGAAAAACAACTTTTTTTAATGCAGCAAACACATTTTTTTTTTTGGCCGACTACTGAGACAGCATGTACGCTGAGCCACTTGCATGTTGCACGACATTAAGTAAATATTTTAATTTCAAGTTTTTCATAATTCCACTGCACTTGCTGCACTAAACTGTTGCTGCAAATTCAGCGTAACCGCTATCGTTTCAATATCTCCTATATCTGAACAACATAAGATCTACATAAATTAGATATGACTGTGAAAAGTATTGGAAATGTGCCATAAAGGTAGTAATTTTCGTACGAAATTGATTTATGATAAATTAGCACCGGCGGCAAATGACAAGCGCAGTTGCTTACATACAAAATACCGTTGTAATGCACACATACAATTAGAGAAACGTGCCACAAACACACACAAACAGATTGTTAAGCGCAGGCGCGTAACAAAAGGCTTAAGCGCGCAACTCGCTCGCTGCCGAGCCAATAAATAATGAAAACACACACTGCAGACAAGCGACAACTCAGTCCGTCTTTACGGCGTATTGTTGGCTGCACGCTTATGAACTTGTAAGATTTGTGACGCAGATACACTTAAATTGCTAATCGATTTTCAATAATTACAGCAACACAATACAAAATACACAGCGCCTACTTACTCCAGCCACACTCCTTACGTACTATTACTTCTGCTTGTTGTTGTTTATTATTACTAAATTTATGCTTTGCTTAAGCTGCTGCGCGCCGCACTTGTGTAGTGTTATTTATGCGCTTTTGCCATGATTGAGCGCAAAATAAATGCAGCGCTTACGACGGCAGCCCACATTTGAAGCCAACGAAGAGCTGCGGCGGCGGCGGCGGCGGCAGCGCGCTTTGTGGCGCAACGTGAGCGTGGCTTGAGCGATGTGCGCATAAAATTCAAATAAATCTCAAATGCCAACTTTTGAACGCGCACTTTAATTAGGATTTTGCGATTTGCTGCCGTCATTACAGCTTGTGGGCTATGCGCCGCTAGTGAGCGTTTATGAGCCATGAGTAATGCGTGCTGGCGCTGCATTCATTCGCAGTGATTGTCGTAACTTAAGCGCAGGAAAACACTTGCAAAAATTTTGTACTAGTGGGACATAATAAAAGTCGTACATTTATTCTTAGGATTCGCTAATCATATTTTGTTTATCTTAATGTAGGGAATAAATTTAGGACAACGTTTTTGCTAAGGTTCACGTATTTTTTAGTATGAAAAATTGATATATGTAATATATTGAAATATTTCGTCTATGTACCATATTTAAGTGTGTATAAGCCCGGGTGCTCATCGCCATGATTTTTACCCTTGAGATTATCCGAAAAATGAAACAATGGAGAATTCTTGATTAGTATGAACGTCGATATATCATGAAACTGCAAAATTGAAAAAAAAATATTTTTTTTTAATAAAATGAAAATAAATAATCAGATTTAAAGGTATAATTTTTTACTATTTTTTTTAAATATTAAATATTAAAATTTTAAATTTTTCACTTTTTGCTGCTTTCTGTGATATATCGACATTTAAGGAATATTCATACCATATTCGAAGTAAATTTGCTTATGAGAACTTAAGACATTGTGACAACTGCATGGAAAAAAGTAGTTGCGCGCATAAAGCTTTACATAAAAATCGGTTCAGTTTCCACGGCTCTAAAACGGCTATAACTTCGGAAATATTTTTGTTTTAACATACTATCTGAACTATCGGATTGCGAAAATGTTTTTATGGGAAAAGGGAGTATTACCTTTTCAAATTTAATATTGTTGGAAACTTTCAAAACTTATTTTTTATACTTTCACTTTGATTAAATAATCTGAAGACATTTCTAAACTTTAAGAATTCTAGATTTTCAGAAAATTTAACTTTTTACTTAGTTTTTAGTTGGTTAATCTTTTTTATAACTTTTACAAGAATATTTTAGTTGGGTAACACCTTTTTAATTCTTATTTTTTAGAACTTTAAAATACTTTTTTTAAATTTTTTTAAATAATATAACCATATTTTAGTTGGGTAATTCTTTTTATTTTTATTTTTTTTTTAGTTTTTCAATATTTTTTTAATTTCAATTTGCTTTTTAATAATCTCTTTTTTTATTTGTATTTTATTTTTTTAATGTTTTTAATAATATATATTAAATATTTCTTTTTTTAGTTTTCTCGATTCAAAATATTTAAAACTTTCATTAAAATTTGAATGAATGTAAGATTTTCAAGACTGTTTTCTTTTCATTTTATTTTTTATTTGGGTAATACTTTTTTAGGTTAGGTTAGGTGAGGTTCGTCTGGTAGGCCAATTACGTACGCATAGACCAGTTTCGGTCTTTTGCGATACGAGATGAAGTTCTTTTACTTGGTCTATCAGGTAAAGTTATCCCTTAGGAGGCCTGCGCTTGACGCGAATTTCAACAGATTCTGTGCCCTCACTATCGATACTTCTGCCAATGTATCGAACCGTGGGGAGCGAAGGTGCTTACAGCGTAGCCTTGCTAATGAGGGACAAGTACACAAGCGATGCTGCATTGTTTCTCTGGTGCCTTGCTCTAGACATTTCGTGCAGTACTTTTTTAATTTCTAATTAAATTTTTTTTTTATTTTTTATATTTATTTTATGATTTTAACAAGTTTCAGTAAGTTGTGTGCATATTTTTAGTTTTCCAAAAATAGAAATTTTCGAAAAGTTGCTTGCACAGATTTAACGCTTAATAAATTTCAGTTATCTTCAGTGTAAATCAGTATTTAGTCTTCAAACCACCAGCACACTACAAACAGAAAATCATATTGAACACCAGCTATAGCAACAACAAGTGCAGAGTAAATGAACACTCGTACGCTAATAACAGTGTGTTTGCAATGAGTGATGCTGCAATGTGCAACACGCTGCTGCCATCGTCGCGGCAGCCAATGCAGTAAATCTCAGTGCTGGCGGTGAACACTTCCCTGCAACGAAAATAGTCGCCGGCAGTGCGCAGGGTATTTAATACAATTTATTTATGGCATGAGCACAGCTGATAGATTGCAATTTGAGAAGTTATAATTTTCCAATTATCATTCACTGTTTAATTTTATGATTTGTGCGCAGTTGCCTGCATGCCACTGACTTACTTTGCAACAACACGTGCACACATTCTTATTTACGTGCACATGCACACAAGTATGTGTGTGTGCGTGCTCGCCAGCTGTTGCCCAAGAAGGCAAAAGGCGCACAGCGACCGCGCGAAACAAGATAAACGTGCGCAGGCGCAGCGCAGTGGCAGCGACAACTCCGTTTAACGGCTCTATAATAACAATAATGGCAATTGCAGTGCGTGTGCGATTGCAGCAATCAGTCAGGCAGCAGCATATGAGTCAAAGCTACTGGTTGAGTGGGGAAATCACGCATATATTTATCATCTGTTACTTATATGTATGTGTGCGCTTCATTGTTGTGGGATACGCTGGAAAAAAGGTCGCACGTTGCAAAGTCATTGATGAGCGGCGGTTTTTTCACGCTTATGATAAGGCATTTCAATAAAAAGCGCGCAATGATAAAAATGCAGTAAAATTGTAAGCTTTTATGGGCAAGCATACTGACCGCTACAAGGCAGTTGACACGTAGGAGAAATAAGCCACTAAAATTTACAGCGAAACAGTTAGCAATTATCCGCATTTGCTGCATTGTTCTCCATAAAACAGCCAACAAAAAAATTTCAATTATTTTTTATTTTTTTGTTTTACTCACTCGGTTATTTTGTCCCTTTTGATTTCACTTTAATGATTAAAAATAAAAATTGTTGCGATAAAGAAACACAAATAATAATAATAATCATAAAATTGTAAAAAAAGCAAAAACAAGGCACCAATGTGCTCATAAAAGCGACATAAAGGATTTTCGAAAATTGTGTCAATGCTCAAATAAAGCGTACAACAAATCACGCTGCTACGTGCTGCACTGGCGAGTGCGACACATGTGGCATGCCTTCACATTGAATTTCTACGAAATCGCAATCACAAAAGCCCCAACGCTCTGCGCAGGGAGATGCGAGCGGGCAACGCGGCGCGCGCACATTCGCGCTTATTGGCTGCCGTTGACTTTATTTCCAGCTGGGGTGACATTAAGACATATTCGTCATAACAGTGAATATAATCGAAAATCGGAGGAAAACAAAAGCAAAGCAAAAGCGAAATCATTTAACGAAAATCTATGGCGAGCACAGCGAGAAAACACATATAATACACCTAAACTGGAAACAGTGACACACAACAACAACAAGGAGCATGCAGTGGGAATGTTGCTAGCACCCAAGAGCACACAAACATCCATATATGCACACATATACATAGCTGTATGAGCGCCCCTTTGTGCGCGCGCTTTTACCTTCGCTTCACGCTCCATTAGGCCGCTGGCGATTGAGATGCTCAAACGTCGCTGTGCTGCCGCTGTCACACCGTTGTTGTCGCGATGTCAGGCAAAAGTCGTGCTGGAATTTTGATTGGATCATAAACTGTCATTGTGTGCTTTAAGCTTTTAATCAGCTGGATCATTAAGTGTACAGCGCGCTGCTGCTGGCGGAGCGGGTGGAGAATTAAGAAAAGCCGAATGATGATGTTTGTTGCCGGCAATTGTTGCTTTGGCCGGCCGGGCTGAGTCCAGCGAATCGCATGTTCCAGTTTTTATTGTTTACGAGCGCACACATGAGCATGTAGGCACCGTTATCAGTAGCTTGTTGCGCGTTTTTAACTTCTATAACATTTTGTGGCAGCATCTATCGTATTTGTGTGGCGTTTTTATGTGTTTTGGCTTTTGTGTTTTGCACATCAATTTGAAATGCTTTCAAAAATTATTATCGCAAAAATTCATCAAAGTAATTTTGGAGCCCAACAGCTGACACATTTGGGTATTTTAAAGAGTACTTGAACCTTACAACGGTTCTAGTATACAATTTCGCAGCTTTGTTTATAAAAATAAAAAGAATTAATGATTTTACCAAAATCTAATAACTAGCTAATAATAAGGCACATACTAAGTAATACTCTTCAGCACGTGAGGGTTCGTACTCAATATCCAACCCTACTCTATTAATTGTTTCTAAAACTGCTCTCGTTTAACAATGAAACCCTCTTAGACTATTCTTTTGTGAAGAAAGCTTTATCTGTGGTTCAGCAGCTCAACTTGTTGGGTAGCGTCACTAATCGATGAAATAGGAGGGAAAGTTCAGCTTAATATTCACCGTGGTTGTATGTGTTGCTTATATATGTATAGATATATTTAGAGAATACTAGAAAAATTATACGATATAAAGTTTTTTTGGTTTTGGATGGAATTACTAATATTTACTAAACATTCAAAAAACCTAGCACTTGAATTATTTTATCTTCTATGACTTAAATAAAGTTGAATTCTTCTTATTATATAGTAGCAATTATATGGACAAGTAAAGCCCTAACCTCAAAGCAGTTATATTTTATATTTTAGTGATGTTATCTTTATTTCATATGACTTCAAAGATATTCGTTCTTTATATTTTTATAGTCCTGACAATTGCAATTGAAATGTGTCTATAAAATAAGACATATGTACAGGAGCGGATTCAGTGTAGAATTTTGGAGGAGGGGGAACTGTATTATTTTGTACTTGCAACTCCAAGTATTTTTCTTCGCGGAGTGTCACTTATGATACACATAACATGTAACTTTCAATTCTTGGATCGCCCCTGTACATGTATATGCTCTGATAAGGTCATTCTGACCTAAACTAATACTACAAATAATGGTAGAAGTATTCTTTAGGTGAGTCGTAGCTGGTTGGAATCATTGTATGTTCAAAATCAGCTGATCCAATCTGAACCGGACTGGTCCATTTAAATTGATAAAAAGGCGATTTTATTTAATGTTTTGGGTATGTTTGCCTGCTGCTAAACCGTACCGAAAAATCTAATTCTTTTGTAAAAAGGACGTCAAGTAAAAGTCGTCAGAGAGATGCTTGGGCCCTTAATGCATCAAATGCATTATTGCTTGGTTTATGAATATGAGGTTGAAACTGCCCAACACGGCGTTTAAAAATGAAACAGAAACCAAAAACTTGAGATTCACTTTAGGCACTGAAAGGCACCGTAACCAAGGCAGGCTTGTATTGGCTGAAAAGCAGCCCTGTTTCGAAGACGATAATAAATATTTTTTTAATGTATTTCAAATTTTATCAGGTTGTTTGCCACTTCTGAATGTATTTTTTACATTACCAATTTAGAAATAAAATCTACTAGCCATTCGGAGCTAAATTGTAAATGGTGACAAGATCGGCAAAAAATATATATAGTTTATTGAACTGGAACAGTATAGCCATTAACTGATTCGAGTGCGATTTTAGGGTAGCTTCCTGCTGCCTCTTTGGCATCATTTCTGTAATTAAGCCAACGAAAACAAAGAAATTTGATTGAGAGTACCTCATTTAATTTTTTTTTGGAAACACCATTTTAGACAGATAAAACACCAAATCCCTTTTTTAGCGACAGTAATATCGGCAAACACGAAAGCAACAACAAAATTGTGTACGCATTGCAATTAACTGTCCATCGACTGAGCCTAGCTGCTTTATGACTAAAGAAAACGGTATTAAAATTACATGCCACATCAATTAATTCCATGAAAAATGTTGCATATTTATGACACAATTACGGTATATAATTTAAAATCTCATCCAATTCGCGGGGCCCACTTAAAAATTTAAGCTGCCTCGTTTATGTCAAATATATAAAACGTCACATTGCGACACATTTGTCGTTGAGCTGCTTATAACCAACCAACAACAAGAAAGCAAACCACCAAACACCGCCCACCTGTCCACCGCAATCAGCTGAATGCAGCGTTGAAGCGAATTAAATGGAGCAACTCAAAACAAATCAAAATCAGCGGCGCTGCAGTCATCACAGCCGTCACAAACACACATACTAACATACAAATACAAACAAACAGCAAGTCAACAAACGAAAAATGAACCAACAAGTAAGCAGACCTACAAACAATAGTGACAGCCCGCGAAAACAACAACAATTTAGTGATTGTGGAGCATTTTCCGAGTATTTTCTTCAGTCACTTGCGGCAGTCACCGCAAATTGAGTTGAGCAGTACGTCTAGGCAACTACATAGGTACTTTGTGGCACCCACATAAGCTGCAAGTGGCAACAACGCTTAGTTTGCAGCTTTAAATTTTTTGCTTTTGTTTTTCTTTTTCCAACTGTTGCGTGGCGAACACTTTGTTTGTTTACTTAGATTGCAAATTAATCCCGAAATGGTTTAAGTGACGCAGCCACTGCCACCGTTCGATGTGGCAACATGCACCACCTAAATGTTGCAGGCGAACGTACTGCTTATGGGCTCACTACACAGACCCAAATTGCGAATTTGATTTTGATTTTCCCGTTGCCTTTTTAGGTTTTGCAATTTTCAGTCGTTTTTTCCCTTTTTTCGCTTTTAGATGTGATTGAAGCTAATGCGCCGCCCACACGTGGCAGGCGCAATCATGCGCGCGTTGCAAGTAAAAGTGACTGTGTGAGTGTGTATACATGTCAGCGCGCACTTGCAACAAATCTGACGGTCTGTCTAGCCTGCTAGTCAGCTCGTTAGTCTTGGAAAAGGCGCTGCCGCGCGTCGAGCCGAGTTGCCACAGCCGCCGAGGGCCGCTTAATGCCGCTGATGCTGTCACTGTGTTGTTGGGTGTGCGCCAATGTT
Organism: Bactrocera neohumeralis; assembly: GCF_024586455.1. NCBI lineage: Eukaryota > Metazoa > Arthropoda > Insecta > Diptera > Tephritidae > Bactrocera > Bactrocera neohumeralis. The sequence continues at coordinate 3,098,661 of NC_065923.1, forward strand.
TGTTTGATTCTATGCGCGCCATATTTAGCGCATTAATAGGCGCATAATTGCAAGCGCGCAGCATTATTGACAATAATAATCACAGCAACAACAAGCAAACAATGCACAGTAGCAAATGGCGGCAGTTAGCCGAAAGATATGGCTTCACTGATAGACAGCCATAGAAATCGCAATGAATAGCTTAAGCGGTCGGCAGTTGAGACAGATCGTCAAACGAGTTGCCAACCGTTTCGCTTGGCGGGCAACCTAATGAGCCTCTAATAATAATAATAACAATAACAATGAAATTAACAAACTTCATAAGCAACAGATACTCGGTAAATCTCTAATAAGTTCGGCGACTGCATAATTTCTGCACAGAACGCTAAGTGTGCCCCACAATGCGGCACAATCAGATTGCTACGCAGTCGCGATGGGTAGTACGCGGGCTTGTGTTGGTGGCGCGGATGTTGCACAAGTTAAAAGCTTGTCTTTTGTGGCTCAAGCTGTGTTTATTTACTTTACTCAACACAATCGCAACAACAAGCGCGGTGTTATTGTTATTGTAGCCGACTGACTGCATTGCGGAGTGTGGGTGTCTGTTGGCCAATGATCGATGTTTGAATGAACGACTATGCGTCGGGGAGTAGCTTGATTGGCGGCTAAGTTAAATGAATGACTGGAGCGGCAGATAAATATTCGTAGCGCCGTTGTGGCTTGCCGTGTGTTATTGTGCTTGTGCTTGCAACATTAATATATGTGCGTTTTCGTTGCGCATATTGAATGAATTGAATGGCTGCTGCGTTGTGGCAGACATTTATGAGCGCGCAGCTGTGTTGCATGCCACATATATTATACATCACAAATATACCATTTAGCAGTGCGTCGGCTTTTGTGTGGCATAACGTGATTAGCAACAATGATTCGCTGTCCGATTAGATCAGTTTGCGCTTTAATCCAAGTAATGGCACGTAATAAATGAGCAATTTTATGCAATGTGACAATGTAGTTGTATGGCAAGTGATGCAGAATGGTATCTAATTGAATGCTTGATAGCTACATAGAGTTTTTTGGAATACCTAATTGTTGTGTTTGATTTTGATTGCAATTAGTGAAATGATATGAAAATATTGAAGCTAGCAACAAAAACAAATATTCTTAGTATTAAGAAGACATAACCACCGATGGATTGTTTGTCTAATTCAATTTTAGTTGTAAATTTAATTTTACTTTCTTATTTTCAATTTATATTTTAATTGATATAAATTTAATTTTTACTGTTAATTTTTATTTTTAATTTAAATTTTAATTTTTTAATTAATTTAATTTTAACTTCATTTAAATTATAACTTAAAGTATGGTTTCTATATTTTTAATTTTCACTTAACATAATTTAAATTTTATTTTTAATTCAATTTTATTTTATTTTAAATTTTAATTTAGATTGTAATTTAAACTTTTTATATTTTCAAATTTAATGAATTTAATTTCATTTTAAATTTAAATTTAAATATTTTTTCAATTGCAATCGAAATTTTAATTTTAGTTTTATTTATTATTATTTTATTTTATGACACGTTTTATTTTATTTTTTTTATTTTATTATTTTTCATTTAAACTCATTTTACAAAACAGAACGTTAGCGTTTTCTTGCTCCGCTTGACCTTCTCTGAGCCAGCCAGCGCTGGCGCTGAAAGGTGTTCAGTTGTAAATCCATCAGTCACACGCCTTTTGTAATCTGATTTAAAATCTATTCATCTTGTCAAACAACTGGAAAAGTGCTGTGCTGTAAGAACTAAAAAACAAAATGAAAAGTAACGTTATTTCTCTGCTACAAATGGTAATTCACATTCAGCAGCGCAGAGTTTGTCGCTTAAGTCTTTAGTTTGGCATTTACTTTGAAGGAATAAAAGTTGCAATTTGCAACCGCACGCGGACATGTGAACACCGCAAAAAACAGTTAACGCAAATCAATCAAAAGCTGTGTAAAATGTCGTTATTGGCATGACAGCTTCTAATTCTAATGCCAACATTAATCATATTAGTCATATCCCGCCGCGGCGAAACAATCACAAAATATACGAAACATACACACACACATACATATATACATATATGTGTAAGCATATATTCAGATTCGCGAGCTGTCGAACAGAAATGAAACACAAATGTCAACATAGAAATGTCGTGTGCCTCAGACAGACGACAGACGGACAGTCGCATGAAAAGATTGCGCTGCAGTGCCGTTAGAATACTTAGAAGACAGCGCAGAGCATAGTGTGCAAGTCAACAGTACACTTAGTGACGAAGAATGGTCAGCGGTTCGACGGCGGCGGCGAGCGGAGAGCATTTGTTGTTTCCATATAAATGTTAAATGGTTGCTGCAACACAACCGTCAATTGCCTGGTGGCAGTTGGCGAATGTTGTGTTGCATGCAATAAGCCAGCGCTCCAATGCTGACGCCAAATAAATTAGAATCAATGATAATTGTGTGTGCTTGTACATGTGTAAGACGGTGTGCATGTCTCTCCATTATTGCGCCCTGGGTTGCAAGCACGCCAGCGCATTCACGCCGCAATTGTTAATGCGACACTGGGACTGTGTGTGTGTGTGAATGGTGGTGATGATAGATTTATGGTTATTTTTAGTTATTCAAATGGCGATTTCGCAAATTTAATTAAAGCGCTTCAACAGCCGATAATACGCAGGCAAATGAAATATTAAGCATGTTGAAAGTGAGACAATGTTGCACATGACGTGCCGCGCTAAAACATTCAATTACATGGTGTCATGTGTGGAGCAACAACAATTTGTCTGCCGTTTTTTGTGTCTTTATCAATTGGCGATTCGCAGCTTGCTTCGTGTGTTGGTCTTGGCGGTCGGCCGCAGCGTGCATCGCTTGCGGCATTGTTGGGCAATACATCGTGTGTTTACGTAATTGTCGCATTTTTCCTTCAACCTCAGCCGTAAAGACTCTGTTCGTAATTGATTTCATTGTAAAAACTTTTTGTCCAGGGTATTAAATACAATAGTTGAAATGTAGCTTAAGTAAACAAAGAAACAAAGATAAATTAAAATGAAAGCTTAGCAAATGTAATAACCAAAAATACTTCGAGTTATTTTAAACCAAATTTCTTAATTGGAAGATTTTGGAGTCCTGTGGTATTAAAAAAAATGCTGAAAGCTCAGCTAACCCTTCTCCTCTGCCGTCAAGGAATTTTGAAATTTCAAATTTTTGGTAATATTTTCTGTTGAATCTTGAGATTTCAAGTTGGAGCCTATTTTGATAACATACTATATATTATTATGGTTAACTCACTTTATTTTTTTTAATCATTGTAGGTCTGCCATTCATGGTTTATCGCTTATACAAAAGGCTATGAGAAATCCAAATTTTCAAAGTTGTGTTAGATTGTTTTACGAGACTCTTAACTTAACTCTTGAAATCGGTTTTATTGTTATATTAAATAAGTATGTATGTAGCATACTTTTAGGCGATGTTCGCATTTTCATATAGGAGGCGTAGGCACTTTAGAAACTATCACTAAATAATTAAAGCATAGCACTTTTCGTATAATAATTTTCGAATTAAAATTTAGCAATAAATGCAGTATTTTTTACACACCTGATGCATAAAATCAGCACACTGTGCCATACGCTCACCTACATATCTCAGTTAATCTATAGAATCTTCAAGGCATGGCAGAATCACAATCTTTTACATATTTTTTGTGAATTGAGCATAATTGCTGCCTGGTGATTAGCATGTCGATTTACCGGCAATTTCAAGAATTTCAAATAATTAAGCGATGAGTCGTGTTGAGGCAAACTGACATGTTGGCATGCCAACGTAAGCGTATATGCTTAAGAGCTACGGTGTCCTCAGCTGGTTTCCACCATTGCATGGCAGACCGTTTCGTTTCGCGTGCGCCCAGTGATGGCAATTTTCGACAAGAGACGCGCCAATTCTAATAATTGGCTTTTACTTACATACTTTGCTCGATTCCGGCTCTTAATTTTAATTTTTTCCCCTCAAAGCTGTCGCCATGCCTCTTGTCAGCTAATGTATGTGGTGTCTCGTATGTATGCCACAAACGCATTTCGCATGCAACCAGTAATTTGTGGCAGTTCTTCATCAAACGGCGCGAAGAATGAGAAATATGCCGAGCGCTTGAATGTGCGAAAGCTCAAATGTGTCATAATGCAATTCAATGTGCGCTGTTGTTATTGTTGTTGCATGTGTTGCATGAAAAATGCGAAATTATGACAATTGTACGCAGGTAAATAACAGCAAAGCATAAATTTCTGGCAAGAATTGCTGTCGCTGGTTGTGATTGCTGCCAAGCCGCCGTCGGCATCTCGCCATCGGCAAAGACACAGGGCAAGCGCGCAGCAATCAAGAACCGTATTTATTCAAGTACACACATCCACACATACAGCCGTCCATATTTATTGAGTACGTGCACTGCAGGCGTTTGTGGCACGCGTAGTTTACCCGTATGCGCGCGTGTGTGTGTGTGTGTGTACGATTGCGAAACGCCTCACGCGTGCTAAGTGTCGCTGTGCGCTTTTGATGGAGGCGGCAGCTGCGCTGTGACAATTTGGTGCGGTAAATTTATTTTCGCTTTGTTTCTTGCCATTATGGCAACCAAAAATTTATGGAAATGCTGCATTGCAAATAACGGCGGCAGCTTTAGAACTTTTCGGTTAAGTGAAAATTTAGTGCGCCGCGCGATTTATGGTATTTCGGTAATGCGCGGGCTGTGAGCGCCGAGTTTTGGACACAAATTGCATAAATATTACATTGCATAACGAAAAATCTACAAAATAAATGTTCTTGTTACTGAAGTTTATATTTTCTATAACCATAACTTGAAATTGGCGAAGAATGTATTTTTGGTAATTTTTTAAATTTTTCGAATATATTTTTTTCTTGGTAATATTATTACAAGTTGAGAAATTACCGATTTTTAAATTATTATTTAAAATTTGAAATACCAAATAAAGTTAAATGGTAAAATACATTTATTTTTCCTTTGTTGATTTATTTCCGTGCGTAGAAATAACGTTTTCCTTTATAATATATATAATATAGACAACCGACAGCACTTTCTGAGCTTGCACTTTTAACTTTAACCCATGTGCCGATCGTCCATATCCGATACATTAAATTTCATTAAATAAACTTGGTGTATGACTTTGCTAAGTTTAGATGGGGTTACGTAAAAGCGGCGCCTAATTGTAGGCAACATTGTGTCTTTTTATTTTAAATACAGAGCATATAACTTACATATTATACTATACAACGAACATACTTGTACTATATTTATTAGAATAATTAGGGCCATTAATACCTAAAAAACAGAGAAAAACTTCTATTAGGCAAAAGAATAGGCTTACATTGAAGATATAAGGATTATAAGGGCAAATAATAAAACCAGAATATATTTTTCTGAGAATGGTTAATCACTTAGTTTGTGGAAAACAGTCTTTATTCTTAAAAACTAAAAATCACTTTCAGATCTTTTTGGAAATTTTATCAATTTCTAGCTCTTTGCCCTGTTCTGCTGAAACATTTATTAAAAATGGTGTGTGACTTCGATATGTTTAGATAGTGACTAATTAAAACCACCGCCTTATGGTAGGCAACATTTTTTACTTTCACTAATTACTTAGGAGAGAAAATGTTATTAAGAGTCATCAACATAACTAATTACAAAAATGTTTATATATTAAAGAAATGTAGAGAATCAGAAAGTTTGGTTTATTGGAAATGGTTGTACTTAGAAAATGTACATGTATCAATAGGTGGGTTGAGAATATCGAATTTAGTGTATGTTGCACCAATCCCCAAGTCCTTTAAAATTTTCTTAAAAATTAATGACTGTTATTTTACATTTTAAAAACTTAATAGATTTCTAACCTCCCATTTCTTTTCTCTTTGCAGGCGAGAAGCCCTACACCTGCCAATGGCCTGAGTGTGAATGGCGTTTTGCGCGCTCCGACGAACTGACGCGTCACTATCGCAAGCACACCGGCGCCAAGCCATTCAAATGCGTTGTCTGCGAGCGCAGCTTCGCGCGTTCCGATCATCTGGCACTGCACATGAAGCGGCATTTGCCCAAAAATAAGTAGAAGCACGTGTGAGTGTACAGGGAAGAGAGAACTTAGCACAGCAAGCGGCAGCGATCAGACAAAAGCGCAAATTATAAAAAATACATATAAATGAAATAAGCGCTTCGCAGCAAGCAACTATTAGCGTGTAAGTTATGGAGGAAACATAAGCGAGCTTGCTGAGAGTTAAACAGGAATGTGGGCGAACACAAAACAAATCCAAAGGACTTTAGTTAATATGATTATTGCAGCAAATTGCAAAAAATTAAATTAAAAATAAAATAAAATAAATAAATTTAACAAAATATTTAATTGAATTGACAAATTCAAACAACTTAAACCAACACCGCCGCCAATGCCTCAATTGAACCTTAATTATTAAAAAAATAAAAAAAAATTCATTTAAAACAAATAAATACATACAAACAAGTTCTAAGCAAACGCAAGCCTTATAAGTTTTAAGTTGTTAATAAGGAGTGCATAGAGAATCGAGTAATTGTGTTAGACATATGGAAGCAGAGTATTTGCATACATTACATTTATATATATATACGTGTAGGTATGTACGTAAGTAAAAAATGGAAAAGAAAACATTTTTTAAATTTATTTAGTAAAATTCAAAGTGTTAGGCATGTAAGTATGTCTGTGTACCTACTGAACCAGTGAGTAATTGTTATTTGTTTTTGTACGAGTTTTTAGGTTATGCAGTTCCCCCGCAACGTGTATTACTTTTGCCATAATATAAAGCATACTTTCATTTAAAATGCATACGAGTACTTTACCTTTGGTTTCCTTAATCTAGTTTTTAATCAGCACTTGTGCGTTAGTTACTAAAGAAATGGGAGATCTGTGAACTAGTTCCGAGAAATTAGCGAGCACAAAAGTCCTTAAAGTATCCTTAAAAATACATTAAACTTCACTGTATTTAACAAAACGAAACTTAAGTTAGACAAAAGTACTAAGCTTTGCTAATAAATAGTTTCAGCAACTAAAAGATAACTTCAAAGGTGGTCACTAACACTAAAGTGAACACTTTATATGTGACCATCTGCTCCAAAATGCTATCAACTAAGCTGAAATACTGAAATACTTGTGTATACGTTCCATTACTTAGATTATAACGGTGAACATGAAAAGTATTTAAGTCTACAATACTTATGTCTGTACTTAAAACCATAAATTTAAATTTAATATATAAATAATTTGTAAAGAACGTGCGTTGTACGAGTAATCCTTCTCTAGCTGTAAATTACGACAATTAATGATAATGTAAAGCATTCACTTATGTAAATCATTGTTCATGACAAGTAATGTACAAGCATATTTGCATATGTCTTACAAAAGTATGAACCGCAAAGTATTGTAAGCGCTTGCGAACACCAAAAGCATATGTAAATATGTATGTGCTGTTCATATATAAATGAGCACGTATATATGCTGAAACGCCATCAACGCCTGCAGCGCCATCTGCATAACATTATAAGCCATGGCTTAGGGTCTATATGTAAGAGAAGCTAATATTCAATACATATGTACGTAGGCTTTAAGTACTAATTGTAGTTGCGCAAACAATACTTTAAGCTGGTTGGTGCGCAATTCAAGCGCCGCAAATTAGTAAGAATAAACCACCAAAGTGCTGGCACAAACATTTTTCGAAAATAATAAAATAAACTGTGTGTTTTCTTTATAAATAGCGCTTGTGTGCAATAAATGTATTGGTAAGTATCTTCCTATGATAACATGGAAACAAAATCCTTTCAATATTAACATCAGTAGCAGTCTCCGTGAATGAAATCATGATTAGAAGCTTCTAACCCGAAAAAATGAAAACTTTAGAATAACGTCCCGGGATTTCGGCGATAAATTAGATATGGAGGGATAGAGAAGATTTTGAAAACTTTATCGACTGAAGCCCAAAATATTTAACTAGTTATAAGTTTTTCACGTTGATAGTAACCAGAAAGTAAAACAGGGTAACTTTCAAATATTTTGCGTTGAAAAATATAATATAGTGATTTGAAGTAATATAACAGTATTAAATATTCCTTCGAAAGCCCGCTTGCGCGTTTAGTTAGCCTAATATTTCCAAAGCTAAGCAGTCTCTTTTCGAAGAAATACTTACCCGAAAGATATCCAGTTATAATCACCGAAACTGAAAAGATGATTGATGTTGCCATGTTGCACCATTAAACTGGAAGATCAAAGTCTTTCTCAATCCCATATTATAAAACCAACACCATTCTTAAAATTTGTGAAATTAAAGTGTTTCAGTCAGTTACTTTTCCAAGACCCTTAAGAAATAACTAAAGGTTTGGTCATGAATCTTCACACGCAGTGGACTTTTTATTAAATAATCGCAAATCCGTGTCGTACTTGGTACCTTAAATGTAGAGTTTTAGGGATTTGTGTTGATTTGTGGAATTCAAAATATCGATTTTTTCCGGAAATTTGTTGTTGGTCCTACCAATAGTTTCGGGCATATGATTAACTGCCGTAAGAAATTTGTAACTTAGTACACTAGGCTCTAACTTTAAAACGTTTTCCAGAAACTCTGTTTTCAGTGTTGGTAAAGAAATCTAAAGTTTGGGTGCTCAGTCAATTATTACCTGTATTCATCTGTTATTAAAATATATTTTCTTATATTTGGAAATAGAGTTGATTTTAAGAAGAAAATCTTCCTCACCGGAAGTTACATTTTTCAGCGCATATTCGCTCTACTATGGAATCAATGGAGTTCAAAATTATTCAAAACCAATTCCGTATATTGAATTACACAAAATGCTGTAATTGTATGTTATTTTTATTTATTTACAAAATAAAATTGTTGTTGGAAAAAAATGCACGAAAAAACGTGCTTTTCCTGACTTTCAAGTAGATATAACCTCTTAAGTAATAAGCCGGTTTCTTAAAATTGCTAAAAAGAAGAATAATTGTGATTAAAGGCTTGGTTATGAAATTGAAGATGCAATTTATCGGTGCCGATGGCCTTAGCAGATATAGACTACCTATGAAGAAGCAATATATATGACATAAGGTGACTTGAGACACATGAGTATACATTCTAGTTCAATAGAATAATAGAAATCTATTTAAAACATGGAGAACTTCCATAGGAGGCCAGAAATAGATTTTATTTTCCGTAAGCGAAAAGAGAAGAAAATGAGGTGGAAAAATTTTCAAACACCAAATTTTTTAAGTGATTTTTCGAAGATTTTAAGAAATTTATGCAGAAACTTTTCACCGAGCATACTTAGGTTGTCTTTTATATTTCGGGATTGCCGAGCAAAAACAAATATTAATAATCTACAATAACTTTATTGTTGTTCAGAATATTTTCCATTAAGATCTATTCACTTTTGCATGAGCTTGAACCAATTGTGGAAGCTCTTTTGCCACTCTTAATGAGGTATCTCTAAAATATGCGTTCAGATTGCATAAAACACCTTTCCCGGTGTCCATTGAACTCTTAGTTTATTTTTCGCGCATGGGAATAAAAAAAGTTATTCGGCACCATGAAATGTGAGAGCTAGCATTTTCGTGGTGGAAAGTGATTTTCTGATTTCTTGCAAGTTTGTTTTGTCAATCTAACGATAGGCTATACGAAGATCTTGTAATATTAGTTTGCTCACAGCAACAGTAGTTTCTGTAACAACAACTGATTTTGGACGAGCTTCCCGAGGAGTGATCATGATATACGTACCATCAATACACACTGGCCCTTGATGGAGCTTCATTGCCAGAAATTGAATTAAGTTCATCTATGCAGTCTTAATGAGTTAATCCACGTCGAAAGTTGTAAATAAAAATTTAGCGCAAATGTTCGCAATTTAATTCCATTTTTTGGTCAAGATGATAATTCTAAGTTACTGTAAAGTGCCAGATTCCAACACCAGTGTTGCCAAATTCCAAAATATAAAAGGCAACCAACCGAGACGTTCCTGAAAAAGCTTGCCAATGGTCGACCATTTTATAATTTATGTTTTCTCTGAGTCGGATTTTTAAACTCTTATGACAAAATCTCTTACCAAACTTATTCTGCGAACAAAGCTAAACATAATAGCAATTAGCAAAACTAAGATTAAAAGCGCAGCCTCGCGCAGTAGCAAAGACAAACCTAGTACAAAAGCGAGTAGCAACAGTGTTGCTGGTTTTTCGTGTTGACTGCCCACCAGCCACGGCAAAAATAATGTATTTCATTCTTGATTCGATTTTCGTGTTTTGTCGTGTTCAAACCTAAATGTTTTTCCTACCTTTTCGTGTTTTCAATTTTGAGCAGAAAATTTGAATTGTTTCGCTGCGGCAGGCTGCTTGCCACGCAGGCGCAAGAACATGCCGCAACTGGGTGCAGAGCATTTTGTCGCCACTGACAGTTCATTAATAACCGCAACTGCAGTTACACGCAGAGCAATGCAAATGTTTTCGCTTTGCTTCTTTTTTTTGTTTTTACTATGTACGAGTTCGCATTAAAGTCACCAACAGTTGCAGGGAGAAAACAGTTATGAAGCAGATAGTTAGTTTCAAAAAATCAATTAGCAAAAGAGCGGTGAACACCATTGCCGTGGCAGGCCGTCGCTTGTGCGGGATTAACATCGAACATGCTTTTGCTGTTGTTTTGCTATGCGCAATCGCTGCGCAGCCGCAACCGCCGCTCGGACACAAGTGTGACTAACACAGCTGCCAACTTTGTAAGCTGCCAGCCGCCAACCGCTAATTCAACCATAAATTATGCAAAACATCATTACAACAGTGTAACGCAATGCAACAACAACAACAACGAATCCAACAACAACAAATGCGAATATTAATACGACGAATTGCGCATTTCATGTGTGTGTGGGCAGTTATTTGTCTGGGAAAATTTTCGCAAATTCGTTTTATGAACACGGCGCTGCTTTATGATTATCTTTTATTATTTGGAACGGCATATAATTATGTGCTTAGTATATACTTGCCTTTTAATCATACTTATTTTAACTTTGAGTGTTGACACCTCGGCGTTTTGCCGAAATTCGCGGCTGCAGTCTGCGTGGGCACGCGCACCTGCAAAAACCGCTTTGGTGGCAAATTGAAGTGCGTTGAAATATTTATTGCTTGGCCACTTCTGATTTTGATTTCTAATTGGCAATTTTTTTTTTGCTAATTAACTACACTTGTCACTTAATTATATCTGAATTCACTTGGTGAGTTGCCGACATTATTGATGTGATTTGTGGCTGATATTTCCAATTTGTTAATCCATTAGTGTACATGTTTACGGTTTAGTTGTAAATTGACGCCTGAAATGAAAAACCAAATTTAGTGCAATGTTCTAGGCTAGATAGACAGATATATAGTAAAGGACCTTTTTAGTCTTTATCTTCACAATATGTTACATTTTAAGAAACAGAAGATTGCCGTTTTTATGTCCTTGAAAGTATTTGCAACTCCGATCGCTTATACTTGTAGCTTGAGACAATCATGATAATGTTCGTAATAAATTTCTCAATCTGTGGAAGCTCGTGGACGAAACCCGCAATGGATTTGAAATTTGGAGAGATTACAGTGATCTTCTTACATATAGCCAAGTTCAGAAATTAGACAATGAGCATGGTATCAGATTCATTACGAAGAACACCAAATATACCTCTTAGATAATTTCAAAGGCTTATTTAATTTTATAATGGATAAAATATCGAAGTACAAAATATCCCACGTAGCCGCCCTTCGAAAAATGGACGAAATTGCATTGACTGCCGTTCCTAGGCTAATTAGCATTACATGTTTTTCTGATCGAAAGCTCCTAGGTTATTTCAAATTGTTCCAATTTTCAACCTCATTTATGCTATTGAAAAGTAATCCTGCAACAATTAGGTATGAAAGAGAGTTATGAGAAAATAGGAAAAATAAGCTCTTTAATATTATTACATATTTTTACTTTTCTCTATCATATGATATAAGATTTAGTAAAAAGAAAGTCATAATTTTTCCAATACACGTTCTTAGAAAGTCGTATTTCGTGTTAAATAGAGCTTCTCAGACAGCCTTGTAATCGCTAGAATGAGCATTGTTTGGGCTTAAATAAATGAAGCTCGATATATGGCCGTCATACAAGAAAAGGCAAACAAACTTCATAAACCGTATTTACATCTGCAATTCGCTGATGCGATTCATCAGAACAAAATCGATACATTTCTATTCACTTCAGAAGTTATTACTGGTCAATGGTAACAGAAAAAGTCTCACTTAGTCCTACGTCAAGCGGAAACGGTGGTAGTCGAATCGATATGAGAAATTGATTGAAAAAAGTGGCTGATTCAAGATTGAGTGTCAGAAAGCGCTTGCTGTGTGTTTGGTGAAATTGACAAGGAATTATTTCCAATGAGCTGTTCCCTTATTTCAGACCTAAACTCTCAGCAATTGGAACTTCTTAAAGAAGCAGACAACCAGAAGTGGCTAGCTTTGGTCAATAGTAGAAGAATTGTGTTTCAACTGAACATCTCTAGATTACACACAGCGTTAGTGACTCGCCAGAAGCTCCGGGAACTTGGTTAAGAGAATTTTATATGTCCATATTATAAACCCAAATCAGCGTCAAGTGAATATTACCTATTCCTGGCTATGACGAACGAATTTGATAGAATTGAATCGACGGTTTAGGCTTTTGCCAAACTGTCGTTCCTGGTTTTTATGAATGTATCATTATAAAATTACTTTCAGAATGAAAATTTTCGAACAAAATGATTGGTATTTGACCCGAATTCGATTATCGTTTAATGACGTATTCAATTCAGTGAAAATATTGGATTTATTCTTACTATATCTCATATATTTGCACACACGTAAACTTGAAACCCTTAAATTAACAACAGCGTCGCACACGAATATCTACAAAATATATATAAAGTGCTACATAAAAATGAATCTAAATATCTCATAATATAATTTACATCCTAGCGCATGCCAGAGTAGATGAAAGTCAAAGTGCAGACACGCTTTCTTAATTGCAAATGTCACTTTTCAAAGCTTTCTTGCACTTTTTGTTGGCATAAGCAAGAATGCCTTTGAAATGCAAAAATCTTAACACGATTTGATTTATTGCGATACTTTCGAGCAGCAACGTTCTAAATAGCAAATTGATTGTAAAGAAAACTAAGCGTAGGCGTTTCATTTGCTACACGCAATTAAACACAATTAATAGAAAGGCAAAAGACTTAAGCGACAAACTCGAACATAACGAAGTGAATGAATCACGAACACGCTTTACAACTAAACAAAAAACAAAAAATTAAAATAAAAAAATTTGAAATATTATAAAATCAAGCAAATGATAACTATTTAGTTTAAATAATTAGGTGACGGTAAAGAATCTCAAAAAATAAAACAAAGAAGGGTATGAGCAACCACTTGGTTTGAATACATTTCATAGGAATTATTTGTTTATTGTGCTGTGCAAACATATAATTCAGCATATCGGAGGCCAACATGCATTAATTGCATTTGATATGTCGCTGACATTCCACGAAAATCCGCTTAGTAGCAACCATTTTCATCAGCTTTTTTCTTCACCGCTTAGAGACCCATTTGAGCTTTGCAAATTTTTCACTAAGCTAATTGAGTAGCCGCAATCGTGGTGGCAAAAGGAATTCGCCAAAATCGCTACTCAGCTGAGCACTGCTCATTTTTCTTAGCTCATTTGTCGGGTGACTCTGTTTTGGGTGAGGGCGTGACAAGGGCGCAGTGAAACGGAACGCCAATAATTATTCACAAATCTGTCGCGGATTTTGGCTTTTATTAATTTACGGTGATTTTCAGCTGATTTGTCGGCAAATCGGTAAGTATATTATATATCTGAGCTGTTTATATATGCTAATTTATATATTTGTAAATATGTGATCAATGCACCACCAAAAATCTTAGTTGGCGGATGTTGATTTGCATACAAAACTCCAAAAATTTATACTGGAACCATGAATGCGGGTCTGTAAGCATGCATGCTGTAGTGAGGCATATGAGTGTGTGTGCATATGAATATGTAGTATGCAAGTCACTTCCACAAACGACGAACGACAAAGTGACACAGTCTCGAGCTAATAGCCGCCGCGCGTACTTATTAATTTATGGCAATTTAAATGCCTTCAGGAATTTCACGGAATTGCGTTTGAAGCACAGCACACAGACTCCAGCTTGAGGCTTCACGACGCGGCCACCCGCTCAGCGCCGAACGTGAACCCTCGAATGTATGTGTACACAAGTATGTGTGCATGTATCCCCACGCAAATGGCATTAATGTACGTGTATTTTGGATTTAATTTACACCTGAACCTGAACCTGAATTTGTGGCACTAAACCACGCGCTCCGCGTCTGGGACGTTTGCCAGCACTTAATATCTGCGAACGAAATTAAAAGCACTGTCGCATACAAGTAAATCGCGTGCGCTTTGTGTTATTGATGCTGCGCATTTGCAGTACACACACAAACACACACACGCATGCACGAAAAGTATGTTTTATGTGTCGGCTTGAACTTGAGCTCAATTCGCTTTGAGTCGCTTAGCTGGTCTGTAGTTTATTAGCTTCGATGTTTTTTATTATTCACACACACTCACACACAAGTTGCTGTCGCCTTAAAGCGTCCTTTATTGGGTAGGTGTTTTCACACATTCATATATACATAGGTGTATATTGGCTCATCAACCAGTGGCGTAGTTATGTAAGAGTATAAAGGAAGTACACAAAATAAATATTTGAGTATGGTTTTCTTCAAAGAATTTTTCAATGGTGATAGAAAGGCATTTTATAGCATAATTTCGATGAAGTATAGGTGCCCTAAGTATTTTTAAGTTTTTCTAGGAATTTCCTACCAGTAAATTATGGATTCTGTCATTTTTTTGCCGGAACTAACTTAATACAAAGTGTTTTGTTAGACATGTAATTTTCTTGAAAAAAAAATACAATGCATATAATTCAATGGTACGGTTAAGAATTTTGCTTTATAAGTAGAATGTTTGCCACTTCGTTTCATAAATGATTTCCGACAAGTCTTCGATTTTATTGCAAAAACTATTGAAATTAGTTGTTTCGTTGGCTTTCATTTCCCGTTATTTGCCATTCGCCGTTCAGGCACAAAAAATTAGCAAGTATGGCTCTATAGTGTTTCCCATTGACCATAACATTATGGCCGGCTTCATTTTTGAAAAATTGCTTATGGATCATCACTCGCGGCATCATTATCTGTTTATTAATATATTTTACCAAAAGTGAGCTGCAATCAAAAAAATATTCGATCCTTAAATCACCAGATTGTTCAATAAATTTTGTCGTATGATAAGAAAAACACAATTTTATGATTCAAGATACACTTTATTATTCAGTATAATCTCCCTGAGCAGTAATGCACTTGCTCCAATGATCCTCCAATTTGTGGATCCCATTCCTGAAGTGAGAATCCGGAAGGTCTGCAAACTACGCTTCAACAGCCGTTATGACCTCTTCATTTGATGAAAAACGCATACATTTTTTGAGTTGTGGAAACAAATGTAAGTCGCTGGGGGCCAAATTGATGCGGATACGGTTGATGCTCCAACAATTCGAACTTTAATTCATGGATTTTAGCCATTGACAAATGGTGTCACGGTGCATTGTGCTGATGAAAAAGAATTTTGCAATAATATTCAGAACTAATTGTTTTACCAGTTTGCAAGTAATCCACAAACAAAATTCCTGTCGCATCCCAAAAAAATGATGCCATAACCTTCTCGGCGGATTTACGGACACGAACTTGTTTCGAAGCCGAACAACTATTTACCTTTCGTTTTGATTCAAAATCATGGCGATAAACTCAAGTCTCATCCATAGTGATGAATCGATACACAAAATCTACTTTATCCTTTTCAACACGCTCCAAATGTTGCTGAGAAAGTCGCATTCGAATGTGTTTTTGTTCTATTGTTAGCGAATGCGGCACCCATTGTTCACACAGCTTTCTAAAATCCAAAATTTCACTTAAAATATGGCTCGCACTGTCTAAAGAGATGTGTTGAACCTCTGCTAAATCTCTCTCAGTCAATAGACGATTTCCAAAACCATATCCTGTAGTTGGGCTATGATCGTCTTCAAGGCTTGTTCGACCATGTTTAAATTCAGCAACCCATCTTTCTACTGTTCCAAATGTAGGTGAACAATAGTTATACACTCTTAACATTCGTTCTTCAATTTCTTTTGGTGTTAAACCATAGAAAAATAAGAATTTTGTCACTGCACGATGTTCAATGTTTTCCATTATAAAAAAAATACTGTGACACGGCGACACCAAATGGCTTGTAAGCAAAGAATGAATTGACAGATTGAAATGAAACTTCACATACGTTCATATGAAGAGTGTACCAACAAAGCAAAAAAAAATTTGGGCCAGTAGCACCGCCTTCTCTTACCGAACGACAAAACTTATTGAACAACCAGGTAATACCCTTAAAGGATTGTTTTAAATTAATATTCATAAGGTTAGGTAGTAGATTCCTAAAACTTCTAGTTCTATTGAGTCACGAATAGTAAAATTTAATACAGCAATTGGAAAGTAAATGCATATGCCCAATGTATTTCTCATATATCTTCTTAAGGTTTTAAGTCACTGGAAGCTACTATTCCACTCAACCAACTAAGCCGATATAAATAACTGAAATTAAAACTACTCATCAAAAATATAAATATCGGGTGATTTTTTAAGAGCTTGATAACTTTTTTTTAAAAAAAAACGCATAAAATTTGCAAAATCTCATCGGTTCTTTATTTGAAACGTTAGATTGGTTCATGACATTTACTTTTTGAAGATAATTTCATTTAAATGTTGACCGCGGCTGCGTCTTAGGTGGTCCATTCGGAAAGTCCAATTTTGGGCAACCTTTTCGAGCATTTCGGCCGGAATAGCCCGAATTTCTTCGAAAATGTTGTCTTCCAAAGCTGGAACAGTTGCTGGCTTATTTCTGTAGACGTTATTGACGTAGCCCCACAAAAAATAGTCTAAAGGCGTTAAATCGCATGATCTTGGTGGCCAACTTACGGGTCCATTTCTTGAGATGAATTGTTCTCCGAAGTTTTCCCTCAAAATGGCCATAGAATCGCGAGCTGTGTGGCATGTAGCGCCATCTTGTTGAAACCACATGTCAACCAAGTTCAGTTCTTCCATTTTTGGCAACAACAAGTTTGTTAGCATCGAACGATAGCGATCGCCATTCACCGTAACGTTGCGTCCAACAGCATCTTTGAAAAAATACGGTCCAATGATTCCACCAGCGTACAAACCACACCAAACAGTGCATTTTTCGGGATGCATGGGCAGTTGGCCACCAAGATCATGCGATTTAACGCCTTTAGACTATTTTTTGTGGGGCTACGTCAAGTCTAAAGTCTACAGAAATAAGCCAGCAACTATTCCAGCTTTGGAAGACAACATTTCCGAAGAAATTCGGGCTATTCCGGCCGAAATGCTCGAAAAAGTTGCCCAAAATTGGACTTTCCGAATGGACCACCTAAGACGCAGCCGCGGTCAACATTTAAATGAAATTATCTTCAAAAAGTAAATGTCATGAACCAATCTAACGTTTCAAATAAAGAACCGATGAGATTTTGCAAATTTTATGCGTTTTTTTTTTTAAAAGTTATCAAGCTCTTAAAAAATCCCCGATATAAATCTTCTTGCAATAAAACTGTAATCACCCGATAGATTTTCAATATATAGCAATCCAAATTCAATCAAAGAGTGAATGTGTGCTTACTCAGGAGTATGTTATGGCTCGATCTTGCCAAAATACTGTTTTAGAGCATGTCGATATATATATATTATTATTAGTATTTATTACTCGATTATTGGTGTCTCAAAAAAGAGGTATCATCAAAGTCATCGAACCTGAACAAGCTGAAGGAATTTAAGTTATACATTGGTCTATGGTCTTTTAAAAGACCTCTTTCTCTAGGGGATATTATTTTCCATCAAGACAACTATATTTAAAAAACTTTAATAAAACCAATTGGCAAGATCAACCAAAATCAGTATTCAAATGTTTTAAACCGACTTGGATTTCGTTTACTCAATAAAAGATGTAATAAATACTTTTGGAACGCCACTGCAAATTTAACAAATAGCTTCGCACTCACACACATGTGTACATAGCCAGTGTACTTTGCTAAGTAAAATCGTTTGACATCACCTACAAATTATGTGGCACATTAATGAAGCTGCGCGCCACACGGACAACACACACGTCCATTGAGTCACTGGCAGGTAAAAACTGCAAGCCAAATTCGCAACAACAACGCAACGAAAAAATACAAATTATGCGAGAACACTAAAAAATGTTGTTGGAACAACACTTAAGTAGCCATAAATTAGCATTCAGCGCTGCAAAAAACGTACGCAAAACCGACTGGTGTCTGTTCAAGTTCAATGTTGTTTGTGTGATTTGTATGCGCATTTTCGTTTTCATTTTCGATTGCATGAAATTGAAACATTTGTTTTGAAATGTTTATTTTTGGCGTTTGTAGCGGCTCTGTGTGAATTCTGTTATAGCTTTGTTGTTGTTTTAACAAATTTTGTTTGCATTTGAAAAATGAAACTTTGTTTTTGGCTCGTGTTGCTTGCTGGCGGTGGCGTGGCGTGGCGCACAGGCCATAGGAAGAGCTTAAATCTGCGCTTAGCGTGTGTGCGTATGTGTGTGTGTGTGTGTGACTTGCCTGGGTTAGCTGAGTTTAAGCAAAAGTGATGCGTGTTTGTCCGTGTGTGCGCATATAAATTTAATTTCTCAATGTCGCGTCTTGCTGGCGTTATTTGGAGTCTACTTTCAGCACTCACTCACACACATGCATGCATGTGTGGTGTCTATGTGTGTGGCGATTTAAAAGCATGCAATTTATACATTTCACATTCATTAGCACATAACAGCCACAAATAAAAAGTGAGATAAATCTCAGCGAAATGCCAATCTGCTATTAATTTGCCATAAACTGAAAAAGTTTTCGGTGAATGATGCAAGTAGGTATAATGTGGCTAAGTACTTATGTCCGCCCGCAGCTGAGTGAACACTTGTGTGTATGCGCGGTCAGCTCCGCTCAGCTAACTCAACGGTTAGTCAGCACTGCGCCAAAGCTGGACCACCCACAAGCGTTTGATGCTTTCAATATGTGCCCACAACAAATACACTTGGTGGACGCCCGCAGCTGTGACCAGCTGACTGATTGTGCGCATAATCAAAAGACTGAAGCCACAAACTTCCCCTTTGATTGTATGTTTCGGCAGTTGCGCACTTAATGCGCTATTTACTTACGTAATTTCCATATAAACTTAAATGCCGGTCTATTAGACAAACTGCCGATCGCAATGATAATCTTTAAAGAAATAATTTTCCACTAACTAAAGTAGTCGGGCGCATGGAAAATATATTTTGAGTTTTTTCGCTGCTTTGAGTTGAAAGCAAGGCTCGCGGACTTTTGACCGAAAACCACACAAGTTGCTGAGTTTTATTTTATAGCCTCAACGAGTGGACTCATAAAATACCAGTAAAGATAAAAAGTAAGTAAGCTATGTGTGCAGCAACAGTTGGAGCAAAAAATCAATAAAAATTACCGAAAAATAGCAAAAACGCTGACAAAGTGCAAAAGGATGCTGGCGCGCATCGTTATTATTTCGCCAGAGATTGACCAGCCGAATCATTAAAGCAAATCTCTATTATTTGCAACAATTGCTGTGACTCCTCGCCAGACATTCGCTAACTACAAGCGCTGCAGCGAAAGCGGTCAGCATGTGTTGGCAGCTGGCAGCTGAGGTGAGTGGATACTACAGCGCACTACACTTTATAAGTTTAAATACAAAAAAAGATCAAAAATAAAGTCACAATAAGTTTAAAATTGTGTAAAAGCTATTGTTGTTGCTAGCGCGAACCTGCAAGCGTTCGCATTGTTCAGCGCTGTGGCACATTTCGAAAAAAGAAGCGCAGAAAAGTAAAATTAGTATATGGAAAATAAAAAAATAATTTTACTTTGTTGAGGCTACAACGCTGCAGTTAGCGCTGGGAAACTGCCAGTTCGCTTCCCTTTTAATTTTATTTTTATATAAATTTATTTCTTTTTTTGTGAGTAATGATGCAACACAGCGAAATTTGTGCTGGCTACTTCTTCCTAAATACCTTTTTTCGTGCATTTTCACGTTTTATAAAGTTTGATCGGCGTTCGATATGCAGATCTAATACTTGACGCTCACAGCACAAGCACAATTGTTGTGGCAAGTTAAAAAACAAATATTTATATAACAGATAAAACAGCTAAAATCAACTGCATTGTATTGCCAGCAGCCCTTCTCTACTTTCCCTTCACCTCTTCCACTTGCGGCTCTCAAACAGCATCTACTAACTCACTCGCGCTTATCCTGCGCGCTTTATCGCCGCACAATAAAATACAAATTAAGCAAATTCACAGCATTCAGCCAGCGCGGCGGCCCATCCACCCACACACATCACATTTGCACGCTCGCCACAACATAAATTCTCTGTGCGAAAAACCTTTTTTCGCTCAGCTTAGCCGCCAATCATCGCGGTGGTCCTTAAGAGCTTCATTTTGCCGCCCAGTCGCCGGCGCTGTGGCAGACAGCCAACACAGTTATGCCGCATTGTTGTTGTGATAAACAATTGGTGATTAAATGCGCGCTATCAACGCAATCGTATCTCTTTCTCTGCGCTCTTTGCAGGGCCGCACTAACGTTTGTTAAGCCAGGCTTTGTAATAACTGCTTTTGCAGCGACGCTCATCAACTTCAAGCGCGCTTTCGTCGACTTCCTGTGCCGGCGACCATGTCAAGGTATTTATGTCTGTAGCACATGCATTTACAAAAAGAGGGTACCCGCTTTGTCAGTGCAGCGACAGCAGATGCGATAAGACGCATTTCTCACACAGCAGAGCGCAAATTTGCCTGACGGACCGCAAAAGGTGCCTGGCACTATTTGTCTGGTAATTTGTTTTGCTGCCACAAGCGCACATTTGTGCTTAAGCCTTTGCCTCTGCTGTGTATTGCACGGGGCTATGCTGTGGGCCTTTTTGTTAACTAAGCGTCGTCATCGCTGCAAACAACATGAACCTTGCCGTCGCAGTTGCA
This sequence comes from Bactrocera neohumeralis, assembly GCF_024586455.1. NCBI lineage: Eukaryota > Metazoa > Arthropoda > Insecta > Diptera > Tephritidae > Bactrocera > Bactrocera neohumeralis. Next base: position 3,119,868 of record NC_065923.1, read on the forward strand.
TGGCTGTTGGTACAATTGTCGTTGTTTTCGCTGACAAATATGCGCTAATAATATGTTGCATGCAACATGTGGCATATTATTTAGTTTCAATGTTGACAATCACAGGAAATTTCTTGTGCACTCGACAATGAATGAGATGCAAAGATAATCTCGATTTAACGGAGTTTAGCATTGACTTTGGTAGTGAGGAACTTTTTTTTTATTTTATTTCTTTACCATTTTTAGCAGACTCACATATAAATGGAATTTTGAATTTATAAGCGGCACTGAGTGACTGTTGACAATTTTAATTTTATTTCGATTTTAGCCATAAGCCTTCAGCTATGAGAAAGTCAGTTAATGCGCTTTTGTTAGAAACAAAAAAATAATAATTTTAAAAGTGCTTCCATCCAGATATCGAAGGTGGGACTTCTAGCTGAAACAAGGATCGTTAATGACAAAAGGCCGGTTTTATTTCCACATATAGGGTAGTTGAAAAAGTCTTTTCGCATTTCTAATCAAACTTCAACAATATCCAAGTTGCAGGCTTAACAAAATGGTCCAAAAACTGATTTACTAAAACAGCAAACTATTATTCATGAGAAAATGATTAAAAAAGTTTAAGGAATAACACAGAGTGTTCCAAAAATCTTAGTGGATTCGAAATTTATTAAAGAGGCATCAAGATATGGTCATATAAACGCCTTCCTATACCTTCTTTTATGTGTACATTTATCCATTTGCTTTCCTTTGCGTATTCAAATGTATGCGCGCAGCACAAATATTTATTTCGACGACAGCGTGCAATGCAGAAGAACATGTTATGCAACATGCTGCAAGCCACTCAATTGAGACATAAAAATAAGTGCAAACGAACCGCAGAGTGCGGGAAGCGCGCATTTACAGAAAAACTTTACAGCGAAATGTACATGTGTAAATAAGCAGGTAATGCAATGCTGAAATTGGCAACAACAAGAGCAACAGCTCGTACAAGCTAAGCGCATGCGGCACAGGAGTATTATACTGCCACAAGACAGCGCACACATTTGCACCGCCGTGTATGGCTGTGCTAACAACTAGCACATGTTAACAAACGCGACATGCCACAATTGCACTAAATAACTGTGACAACAACAACAGCAACAACTACAAGAGTTACAGTGCGAAGTGCGAGAAAAATATTAGCACGACCTATAACCAGGAAAATTGTTATCGACCAGCGGCAGCAAATACAAATTAGCGTAACCGCCAACGCAGCCGCCGCCAAACAGAAGACTTAAGCAGCGAACTCGTACGGTACGGAGCGCTGAAAACAGCGATGACGCGCGGCGGCGCCCGGCAGCTGTTGCGAAAAGATTTACTCGTTGCTGCAACAAGCCACACAAAGGACGAGCTGGCCAGCTCCACGCTTCGTATGAGCATATTGTTGTTGTTGTTGAGTGGTCGGAGCGTTGTTAAACAGTCGTCAGTCCATATTTTAGGCGGTTTAATTAGTTACAAGTGTTAGTTACTTGTTAGCCACAAGCAAAAGCACTTATGCACCCAAAAACACTGTTAAGTGACACTGTCTAATTGAGCGCGACTGTCACCAGCTGAGCGGTGGGCACACAAAGAAAAGCATCACACACTCGAATGCAGTTGTTGTGGTTAGTTGCTTCGGTGCAGGCATCCTGAGGCAGTGCAGCGTGCGCGACATTTCGCAGCGCGTTTTATTCTTTATTTGTGTGTTTGTCGGTTTTTGCTTTTCTAATACTTTTGGTTTTATTTCGGCGCGCGTTTGCTGAGCGACTGCACTGCCCGCGCCAACGCGCCATTAATTCGGCGTCAATTTGAATTTATGACGCGCATACGTCGCGCATTACTCATCCGCCGGGTGACCCAAAAAGCAATAGAATATCACGCAAATGAAAAAAGCATAAAAACAAAAAACAAACAAAAGCAACAAAAAAGCAAAAAAGTAAGTAAAAACGTCCATTGCGTCGCCAAGTTAATTTAGCGATTTGTCAAAGTCATAATAGAGAACGAATTCTAGACCTCCACTCGTGTGTCAAATCTTTAAGCTTACAAACGCAGCCATAAAGGCCACCGCCAGCGACGCGCTCTAATGAGCACTAATTCCACAGCGCCTTAAGGCGTCGCAAGCGGACAGACATCATTTTATGTAAATCAGCCAAGTTGAAATCGCTCGCAGAGGAATTGACGAATAAAAACATTTGCGAACCCACACTCCGCTCGGCTTTGTGCAATGGCAGCAACAAAAGCTTTTACGATTATGTCTGAGTTAACGAGATATAACTTTTATGCAACATAAAACTCATAAATATGCCACATCTTGCACAGTTAAATTTATATAAACGAAACCAGAAATTGAATGAATCACTTTTGTAAATGATAACACTGGTTTTCGGCTCCAAATATTAGGTTATTCAAAGAGTTTACGAATTTTTGCAAAGCAAAACGAGATTTGGCCTGCTTTTTTGGTTTGCACACAAATAGCTTGGAAGAAATTATTTGATTATAATATTCTCCGCATATGACAAATTTTTAACCATAAATGGACTGCTAAATTTAATAGTATTAATTGTGAAGCCATTTCTCGAGCTCCCCAGTTTTAGATATTCTCAATATTTTATTTATTTATTTTTATACTATCGCAACAAAGTTGCTAAGAAGAGTATTATAGTTTTGTTCACATAACGGTTGTTTGTAAGTCCTAAAACTAAAGAGTCAGATATAGGGTTATATATACCAAAGTGATCAGGGTGACGAGTAGAGTTGAAACCCGGATGTCTGTCTGTCCGTCCGTTTGTGCAAGCCGCAACTAGAGTAAAAATGAAACTTGGTACACGTATTTCTTGGCTCCATAAAAATGTTAAGTTCGAAGATGGGCAAAATCGGTCCACTGCCACGCCCACAAAATGGCGAAAACCGAAAACCTATAAAGTGTCATAACTAAGCCATAAATAAAGATATTAAAGTGAAATTTGGCACAAAGGATCGCATTAGGGAGGGCATATTTGGACGTAATTTTTTTGGAAAAGTGGGCGTGGCCCCGCCCCTACTAAGTTTTTGTACATATCTCGGAAACTACCATAGCTATGTCAACAAATTCTATAGAGTCGTTTTCATTCAGGCATTTATAAAAAATGGAAGAAATCGGATAATAACCACGCCCACCTCCCATACAAAGGTTATGTTGAAAATCACTAAAAGTGCGTTAACCGACTAACAAAAAACGTCAGAAACACTAAATTTTGCGGAAGAAATGGAAGAAGGAAGCTGCACCCAGGCTTTTTTTAAAAATTGAAAATGGGCGTGGCCTCGCCCACTTATGGACCAAAAACCATATCTCAGGAACTACTCAACCGATTTCAATGAAATTCGGTATATAATATTTTCTTAACACTCTGATGACATGTAAGGAATATGGGTTCACAACCACGCCTTCTTCCAATATAATGCTATTTTGAATTCCATCTGATGCCTTTTCTGTATAATACGAGTATATACATTAGGAACCAATGATGATAGCGGAATAAAACTTTACACAAATACGGTATTTGAAAAATATGTAAATGACGGATAATGAAATCTCGATTATCACTTTATCATCCGAGAGTACAAAATGTTCGGTAACACCCGAACTTATTCCTTCCTTACTTGTTTTTTTGCAAAATTAAAACCAGAATATAAGATTTACAACTGACTGGAAGGACTGAATGTTGTGGATGATTCCTTTTGTTGAGCTTCACCATGCTTGGACCATGATCTTTTTCACACATTAATGTCGTATTTGACCCAATTTTCGTCTCCTGTTACCATTTGCTTCAGAAATGGTTCATTTCGTTTTCAGCAAAGAATCGTAGATGTTAATTCAGTCCATTAAATTTTTCACAGACAATTAACATGGTACCCAAACATCGAGCTTGTTTTTGTAGCCAGCCTTTTTTAAATGTTCCAAAACCATTTATTGATGAATGCTAACTTTCTTAGCGATATCATAGCTGCTTTTGTGACGGTCCCGGGCAATCTTTTCCATCATTTCGGCGTTTTCAGCAATATGTCGGCCAGAGCGACGTGCACCATTTTTTCTTATTGCCTTATAGTTGATGAAGTTCATTTTTGCACAAGAACATTTTACTCAAGCTAATGGCACAAACGTCATATTGGCACTTTTAAAATTAAACTTAATTTAATTTTTCTTACTGCCCCGTTTTCATACGTGTTAAAAGCTCAAACTCAAGCTTTTTCCTGAAGAAAATCTATTTCCGATTTTATTTTTTTTTTTTGATGTGTGGTTTTTAAGAAAACATAAATTTTTATAATTTAATATTATGTCCAAGAAGTCAACTTCATGGATAGGAGTTGGCCATTATGTTCTTAAAGTGATTTCGCACAAGTGACCACCGCGTCTGAATTCAATAAATTTCAATCGATGACCAGTTTTCGACCGTTTTTTGCAGATAAATTGGTATCAGCTCGAGTATTCTCTTTCAAAGGGTTAATCGTCTATCGATCTTGAAGGAGAGTAAATGCACTCACCAAGGTTTTCTTCAATAAATTGATCCTTTCGTGCGCTGCATTGCACGTAGCGCTGTCTTGTTGTAATCTAAGGTCGTTCACAGCAGCACACAAAAAGTCGGTAACATTATGGCCTGCATAATTTTTTAATAAATATGCACCAATGTTTTTCCCTGCCTATGGAATATACCAAAGAGTGAACTTTTGGGGATGTAACTGCGTCTCAACCATGGCTTGTGGATTATTATCTCTCTAAAAGCAACAATTTTTTTTTAACATACCCATTCAACCAAAAGTGAGCTTCAGCGCTGAACAAAATTTTCTATCTGTAAAAATGAGGATCCACCACATCGTTTCGGTGATAAATTTTCACCATTTGCAAACATTGTATCAAAATAAGTCTGTTCATAAAGTGGCAAACCAAATTGAAGGAAAAGCAAGTAACTTATGAAAGAAAGACCAGCTCCAAAAAGGGTATTTACTCCAAGAAAATCACACGTCCCTGAAATTTATTTAAGTTGCTAGAATACAAAGTTAGCAAAATTAGGTATGGAAGTGGGATTATAAGTCTGAACAACTTTAAAGGAATTTATCATAAAACTATCTTCTTAGAGTCAATGAAGCATGAAAACGTTCAAAAAATGTTTCTCAGCACTGCGATTGCTCACTTAAATACAAAATGAATTAAAATTTGAATATAAATGAAAGTGTATTTATATATTAGTATATATGTATATATATTTATTAGTAATATATATTATATATTAGTTATATATTAGTATATTTTGAATTTTTCGATATAAACCAGTTGTTGAAGAGTATGATGATATTGGTGAACCAGCAACTAGATGGCTGCGTGAACTGATTAAGCTTAAATAAGTGACTTATTACTTTAAAAATCTATATTTTTAAATTTTCAAAAAAAATCTAACGATACAACTTTAACTCAATTGAAGGCCACCAACCGAAACTGCAGATTTGCTTTAACACTTCACAGAATGCAAATTCGCCACGACACCTTCCGTAGCAATGAGAAACAGAGTCTGCCACACACATGAGCAAAAGCGTAGGCGTAAATATCTGCATTTGAGCAATTATCATGGCCAGTCTATTGGCAAATCCAAGCATGTAAGCTTTGAGTTGGCGACAATGAAGATTTTCTTGTACTAAAAAGCAACAAAAATAAAAAGTGGAACCACAAGCAATTCGACGTAACTATTTTGCATAAAGTTGTCATACAATTTACTATTGTTCTTAATAAAAGCGGGAGCTGTTGCTGTTGTTTGTGTGGATGTTTTTGTGCTTGCATACAAATATGTCGTACAAAGCGGCTTTTCTGTTTCTGAGCGCGCATGCAAAATGCTAATATGAATTTATTACATTTCCCACAATGACACCTTATTTGATTTTGCAATTAAAATTCTACAAGCCGACACATACACACACACACACACACACACACGTACTTACATGTGAATGCAATGAGTCTAAGCAAATATGTCGTTGGCGCTGCTGAGTCATTGTCAACGGCGACGACTTTTATGGAAGCCTTTAGCTTCGCAGCCCGAGAGATCATGTGAAAATGTCGGAATCGCAGTGCACTTTGCGAATTGTCAAATGTCGCCGCAATTTGTTCTATTGCCGCTGTCACAGCACAAAACGCTGCTCCTTGAATTCGCGAACACTCACAGACAAAAGCGCAGAAATTCTTCGGCTCTTGCTACAGATTTGCATTGACACTGGCAAATGACACGGCTGCCGTTCGTTGGCAGCTAACTGATGGCTGACAAGCGCTGCGCTTTAAGCGAAAATCTAAATTAATTACCCGAAACCGCTGATCGACACTAAATAGGCGAGCGAATTGCAATGAGTTTGCAAAATCTAAAAACAGAAACAAAAGTAATAATAAAATAAAATATAAACTCAAATTCCGGCCACAGCAAGCGGTAAACTGGCGGCTAATCACTATAATCGCAACGATTAGTCAATGGCGATTGCGCTTGGGTATGGTGGTTGGTGGCCCAGGCCACTTTTTTGGTACTAGTGTTGTGGAATTAGATTGAAAATTTTCAATTCATTAATTCTAATCGATCTCATTAAAAAATGCAAAACTCACGTTTCGGTGCAGAGTTCAATGGTATGAGACACTGCGCGGAAATTTTATGTATATCTGAAAATATGTTGACGTATAAAGGGAAAAGACTCTCGTCTAATATTACTTGTATATAAGCAAACATTTTTGCATTGAAATATTTTTGAAAGCAAATGTTTGATTTTTATGTCTCATGCTAAGCAAGCTGAAGACTCTCTTCTAATTTGAATTTATCGAGAGCTTTTCTTGTTGATTGCGATATTCTGTCACGAGAGTATGCAGGAGGACATCATGCGGAAATGGTTGATGGATTAATATCAAGCCTGCCTCCGTCCAGTTAAAACCCTGGCAGATATCGGAATACGTTCTTCTCCCACCATCTTTAAGTTGGTATGTCGCCTGGCCTCGGCCTTGTAACTGAGATAACCTTAAGATCATATAAGGCGAATGTGAGATGGATAGCGACTTTAAGCAGGGATATCAATAATAATGATAAAAAGAGGACTAGGAGGAGGGAAGGTCGAGCCGACTTCAACCGATAGTATCAGGGGGCCATCACACAGGGCGAGGTGGTAGGTTAATGGAAGTCGGTAGGAATCTGCTGACAGAAAATGAAAGTAGGGCTGAAGTGCGAGCTGGATTCGCCACCACTAGTAGAGGAACCGCTAAGGCAGCTAGAAAACTAAAGTCAGACCGTCAGATGACAGCCCGGATTTTGTAACGCATCGCTGCAATGGAGTCAAACGATCTTCTGCGACCAAACGGTAAAGGTCGCAAAGGAGGAATCCTACCTCGGCAGAAGACACAGGTCGGCGCGGCATCATTGTTTAACGAAATATCTAAACTTGCTAGCTCAGTAAAGCTTGGCATTTGCAACCGCAGCATGAGAGATGGAGCTATATCCCGGAAGAAATCGTAGCGGCTGCTATTATCGCTGGTTTTATGAAGGTGGCCAGGGTAAGTCCTGGGAAACCTTCCAGATGCGAGAATGGTAAGTATCATTTCGGTATACACTAACGAATAAGATATACTGATGAACAGTCGTTACCCTTTAAAGTTTGGAAGGGAGCAAAGCTCAAGGCGATGGGCAAATCAGATCTCCCGATGCGACCTCGAACTTGAGCTCGTTTGGCTTCCAGTTGAACCGTAAACAATGAAAGAAATCGAAGGGATCTTGCGTTACTGCAATCCTAGTATTAAACCAAAACAATCCGCTTTGAGGCAGTCAAAAATTTGTTCAACCTGCTATTTATTCCGGTTCAGAATAGAAGTATTTTTAAAAGCATTGATTTACGAAATTAGGTTTAGTAGTATGTCCGAGTTTAAGGTTTCCTTTTGCGAGTTTTCCAGTGGAGTTCAGAAGTTAGAGCAAAAAGTTTTCATAAAAGCAAAGAAAACCGACGAACTCGATAAACAGTATGTGGACTCCAGACATCTAAACCTGTTTAATCTACCATCAGTAATAAACTAGAGTCAATAAGTAACAAATATTCACATATTTTATTTTTCTAATCAAATGTTCTCAGTGTAAAATAGCGCTCATTAGATTACAGCAACAACAATGCTTCTTAATACAGTTCTGTACCTTCAGTCAAAGTGAACTTATTTAGCGCACTCAAAGCGCCACTGAGCATATAATCACCTACAAAGTTGAACCGCCAACGGTGGCGATGCATCGATACCGATGTCAGGGTCGTCACCAGGTTGGCAAGTAATGCCACCATTGTTAGCTGCTAACTGCCACTGATTGTTGCCTGCAGACGATTTCGTAATAAGACATCGACGAAGACTCAAGCCAAGAGAATAATGTTCGGTTGCGGTGGAGATAATGATGTTGCCACTGCCACTGAAGTATGTACAGTTATTTGTTGTTCTCCATAGCACTATTTGTAGCGGACACAGCTACACAGTAACGCTGTAAGTACTAATTTTACAATTTTCCGAGCTGATTGTTTGTGTAAATGTTGGTGAGCGATAAAGTCTCAACTTCATATTGCTGATCAAAGTCGCCACGACAGCACATACTATATGTTGATACCTATTTACTTATTTATATATATATGTATTTTTACCAAACTGAAGTGTCCATTCAACGAATGTTTCAAAGCAAGCATTTTCAGCAAATACCTCCTTATGTACATATGTATGTGTATGTACTTATGTGTGTATTGCTGTGTGCGGGAGCAGGGTTGAGCTGACGACCTTGATTCCTGAACCCACAGCCGAGTCAGCAAATTTTTGGGTGAATTGCAGAAAATTTGTCAGCCAATTATGCTGGTGCCAATGAGACACCGGAGTGGCCATCGAAATGAATGGTGGCTGTTGGCCAACATTGCTAGCCTAGAATGCACAAACGTACATAGTTTTTGTAGCTTTTCATTGATGCCATACACTTGAAAAAATTAGCTCGTAAATTATCCGCAAGTGAATTGCTTTTATTAGCGCAAATATTCCGACGCTTGCCACTCGCGTTGTTGTCAGGCGCAAAGCAAGGCGAAAAGTCAAGTACGCTGATAGCATAAGTTTTTACTTAAAACTTATATTTTCGTTTGCGATTGCGATTGCGATTGCTATTGTTCAATAGGTTGCATGCCACCACTGCCAAACTTTTTGCTCGATGAAGAGCGCATTGGCGATTTTGTACGCGCTGGTGGCAAAGACTTTTGAAAATTGGCTTCTAATTTGTAGCGCTGTCAGCCGGCATTGTTGTGGTTGTTGTCGGTTTGCTGGCAATCAATACAGCAATCATAAATTATAGGTTTATTGCATTGTCGCTGCCAACACAAGCCGAAAATTTTACAAGAATAATTTTCGATTTTTTTCCAAATGCCACTTTATTGCATGCAACATCCACTAGTTTGTTAGCACACTGCTAATGCCACCAACTTGAGAGTATCCATCGGTGACAAGGTCATTGCGCCGTTTTTATTGCTGTTGACGGCTTAGCAATTAGTTGATTTACGGCGGCAAAATAATGTGGACATAAATTAAATGTGGCAGCACTGATGACAACTCGACGCGTTTAGGGGCTCGGAAAAGTTGAGTAAAACAGTAATTACGGCAATAAAAAGATAACACTTTTAGTGATATGAAATGAATAGATAACTGGTGCACTTAAGAAATAAATAAAAAAAATTAAATTTAAAACTAATTTATCAAATTTAAGACTTTTAGTTAGGCGTTTCTGTTATATTTAAGCTTCAAGAGGCAGAAGGATCGTGATAGAATAGAAATCTAGCATGAAATACATGAATATAAGCCATAGAGCAGACAATAATTGACTATGTAGAGGGTGTGCCGTCTTCCGCATCGCCGCTCTTGGCTTGTTCAAAATAATAATTAACCTAATTAAGCAACAAATATATTCAGGTTCACAATAATAAAATTATCAAATAAAGTCGAAACCTACTAGTCCATATGACCATTTTTGTTTACGTTCAAATATAATATTATAATATTCTCCAATTTTTTTGTCAATTTATGGATTCCATCCCAAAAGAACTGCGCAGGCTTGGCGGCCAAGAATGAATTAGGCCAATTTTTGATACCTTACTCTCATGTGAACCGTTACGATTGTCTTAATGGACCCATTTCGCATTTTCAGTCACAATAGATGCAAAAACGTCTTCGTTTTGGAGCGTTCCAACAGCATTTAAGACAAACAAACTCCTCTCCCAACATCTCCTGGCTTCAATTCATAAAGCACTGAGCTTTTCTTGTGTTTGGCAGCAATATTCATCAAGCTAGTTCCGCTTAAAATAAATATGTGGAACACTGAAACAAAAAAACCTCTTGGCAAACCCTACAAATATAGTAATATTGGGTCCTAAAATTATTTTCAAGTATCGTTTTCTAACTGAGGACAAAATACTTCTCGCCGAAGGGAGATTCAAAACAATGACCGCTCTAAATCGGTCAAAGATGGTATCGTTATATTTATCGAAAAATAAAAAAGAACTCACCACTCAGTATAAGTGTGTCATCACAGCAGCGAAACCAATAAATGATATAACCTGCACTATTGACCCAAAAACCACCAAATAAAAGCGAAATCAAGCAACATTACACACACAATGCCGAAATGCCACCATAAAAATTCACTTTCAATATCTACCACAGAAATAAGCAAATTTCTACCGGCACCGCTTCCCCATCTGGCAGCATTGGAGTGGGAACCTTTGCCACCTCCTCTTCAATGCAACTTGCCGCCGTTGTTATGCAACTCACGACAATGACAATTCACGCCAGGACCTTTGGTGTGACCTACAAGCGTGTCACCAGCGTGTACGACACCAACGCCGCTCATGAGCGGCGCACACATACAACAACACAAAAACAACACGGGCAGAAATGGCACTCAAATGAGCAACAAATGCGTCGCGCTGGCTCATCAACTGTGTCCGACGGCAGTAAACGAAAAGCAGCGACAAAATACGAATATCGGCAGGCAGCGGCTGTGACAAATCGTTTGCCGCGCCACACGACGCACACACACACGTACGTATGAATTAAATACAAGTAATATTTATGGCCATGCATTACCCACACATTACAATTCGCATCGCTCCAGCACTGGGCCAAGGGCCTTCACCCTATTTGCGCTTCGGAATAAAATAAAAGCAAACTAAAAGCTCCATGGCATTGTGAACTGGCTCTAAATTGGACGAAACTTTGATTTTCTTGTGAGTTTGTTGGATTTGTTGGGTGAGCACCGCATACTCACACATAGCATCGCACAGCATAGCATAGCAGCACGTTGTCGACTTTTTATTAATTTGCTATGGTTGCGCAAAAACGTTTGCGAAGGTAAAACTAATTCAAAGCAGTTTTGGAAATTAATTCATTTTCGCGGAAACGTTCTGGAATGTTTGCCTTCAGGTGGTGGTGTTGAAATTTTTGAAAGTGAAAATCGTGAGGTTCAAATTGTTGCACTGGGAATGTGGGATATTCATTACTTTTGAGCGTTCGGGACATTATGATCAAGTATTTTTTTTGTTTTTGGTAAGTGATAATATTTCTTATTTAACCAATTTTTAATTCCTCGTTCGATATGGATAGCCGAGATTGCTGGTTATGAGGGTGCTCCTTATAGTTATACTTTAATTATATTATGTGATCTTTCAAAAATACTTTATAAAATACTGTTATTTTGTTCAAAATCGAAGTACTCGTATGTGGACTTACCAGAGCCTTTACAAGAATTTTGTTAATTTTGATGTACACTTTGACTAATCGACATTTTTCATGACATCATACTTGCAATTTCTAAGTATGATGCCATATACCTGTAATTCTCACATGCACTTTATTATAAATTATATCGAACTTCAATTTGTGGTTTTGTATACAAATTGATATAGTTCACCCGATATTTTTCTATAAGAAGACTCTTGCTATTTGATACACTCAGACTTCTGACCGGAGCGAAGGATTTCCTCAAGTGAGCCGCTTTAGATTTTGCTACGAGAACGACTAAAACTTACGATCGCCTAACAGGTATTTACGATCTTCATACACTCAACTTCCTGAATTTTTACCAAACTTATACTATTGGCATCATTTTAGAAACATTCGACTCTTCGAGGAAGACTATTTTTTAGCAACATTACAATTTGGTTTGAATCTAGTGGTTTTTCACCCGATGGAGATCACAGCGCTAGTTCCGACCCCAGGCTCTTTTCACCGAAGCTATGACATCTAAGATTTTTCAACCAGAATCTAAAGAAAGCTTTACAAGCAAGCAGAAAGATGTTTGATGTTTCATCATCTTCTTCCAGACAAGTTTGACAACTGACGACTGTGGAAATGTTAGGCCTCTTCGCACATACTTATATACCTATTGGACATATTCTGTTAATACTCGTACATTGAAACAAAATGAACCTTGGTGATAACAAGTAATTCAACTCATACCTTGAATTCTACTTAGAGCCAGAAAAATTCGCAGTTTCGCAAACTCTCGTTGTTAACCAGCGCACACTGAGCCCCCACGACGCGAAATAGTCTTTTCCACTTGCCAACACTTTTTCTTTTGCCAGCTACTCACATACTACAAGTCAGGAAGCAGCTTGCGTAGTTAGGTCAGGTTGAATTAAAAAGTCGATTCTAACAGGGATCTCACTTGGAAAGCTTAGAACGCCATCTCGAAAGATGTACTCCACTGAAACAATAGATGAACGTGATTGAAACCCATATTTCTATATTTGACTTTCGAAACTAATTTCAAAACCTGGAAAAATCTCTCGCTTTCTCGCAGAAAATTGGTTTGGGCAAATATCCAGAAAAAACTTCGATTTTCTCACATAGTGTAATGTTAGATATCATATTTTTGTTGATTATGAAATTGCTTCATAAAAATTCGTTTAAAAAATCGAAGAAGATATTCGAAAGAATGGCTTTAAAGATGTCATTTTGTTTACAATTCTTCTCTAACCTGTACTTGCTGCTGTGCTGTACTCTATTACAGTTTGACACGTTTACGGCCATGAGAAGATACCGAAACCTGCAAACTTGAAGATAAATATCAAAATCGACGTTTCTGCTAATTATTTAATTGTAATGGGCAGTCGGGTCTCACTGTTATCGGCAAAGCGCTTGAAGGCACGCAATCGAACAGATGTTCTTTAAAATTTGGTTAAAACCAAAACAAAAACGCGAAACTCAGCCAACACGATTGTGATACCAGCGAATAGATATGCCAAGCCGTTAAGCTACCAGCAGTGCCAACGCCAGCCACTATCTGACAACCGAAGCTTTTAGCGCAAACTATTTACAAAACGAAAGAAAAATATTTTCCAAAACTATTTAAAAGAACGCAGACGGCTTTACGTGGCATAGCAACACACACACACACACCCATACACACACATAAATTGCAACAATCGGCGCACTTTTATCAGGTGCGCCAATCAAACTCAAACACGGTCCGCCAAATTTTCTCACATAAAATAAAAATTTAAACAGCATCTCACCCCGGTGATCTTTGCTACTTAACGCTTGTCGCGCGCAAACGCCACAAACAACAACAATGCTAACGCCAGTGGTTTCGGGCGCCCTACCAACGCCAATGCAACTGTGTAATAGCAACAGCAGCAGCGACAAGTTGCTGCCCGATTTTGCTGCTTGGTGGACGGCATGGCACAGCATACCGTGGCATGGCATGTCAGTTCGCTGGAGTTGGCACTGGCGGTCTGACCGATGGCTGAACGCTGTGCGGGCGCAGGCGCGAGCGCTTGCATACTTGAACTTATAAGCTTAGATTGTTGTTGTCGCTCGCCGGCTGATACGGCAAATGCTGTTGCATAAACGCCGATGCGATAGCGTGCCTACCAGCATAATATTCTTGGAAAACGCGAAAACAATAAATAAATAAATAATATAAAAATTGAAAATTGCATGCGAAACCTTTAATATTGGCCACCAAAACCCTATGTATTTTAGCACCCACATGTCTCGACACGGCTCGGCACACATGTAATGCGAACGCTGATGTTTTCGGTTCAGTGTATGTCTTCTACACAGATGCCTAGATATGCGGAGACACGTAATTTTAGGAAAATCGACTAGATTGGGAACAGAGCGCCGTGTGGATTATTTTTGGAAAAATACAAACTGTGTTTATATATGCATGTGTGTATCTTAGGGTGCTCGATGGCAACATTTTGCAAATTTAGAATTAATATTTTATTTTTAATTCTTAGGATCAAAATTTATACATATGTATTTCCATACCATCTGATCAGACTGGTCCATTTAAACTGCGGGCTACACCCGGTTTGATAAGCATGAAACTTTGTGTTTCCCATGAAACGACGGCTACAAAATCGCTGATAATGTTAGAGAAGTATTTTAAAAAGTCCACTTTATTACGAACAGAAGTATTTGAGTGTCACAGAGCATTGAGTGGAGGTCGTGAAATCATCGAAAGCTGACCTCATACGAGTCGCCCAATTCATCCCTCTACCAATCACGATAAGGTCGAATAAGTTAAGGAAACAGTGTTTGAAGGTCAAAGAGATAGCAAAGGAGTTCAGGATTCATTATTTACCGACTCCACACATTTCGTTGAATATTTTGGATATGAAGCTTGCCAATTATAGAGTCGTACAGAAATACCTGATTCTTTTCAATTTTACGGTGAGTAGAAGTCGCACAAGAGGTGCTTTACAACATAGCTGAAGACCTTACTTTCTTCAAGCGAATCACTACCGGTGATGAGAAGTAGATGTATGAATATCGAGGTAAAATTTTCCAACAATCTAACGAATAGCACTCCAAAACTTCTCCCAAACCGAAACCGAAAAAAAATGACTGAAGACTCTGAAGGCCATCCCAGCCGTGACTTATACCAAATTGGCATGCTTGTGTTAGCTCAAAAGACTATTTTGAAGCCAATAGTAAAGATTTTTATGGAAATATCTAAAATTATTTTTTCAGTCCGGGGTCCGGGTCATATTTGATCGGATGTATAAAAGACGGTTCTTTGAATAAATAAGCAGAAAAGTATAGCCTAAGCTGTCTTTAGATGCTGGGAACTTCGAAAATGAACGCAAATCTAAGAACATAAGAAGAAGTTGCATGGTATGCCTAGAAAAGATATTCAATGAATTATGGCATTGCAGTTAATATGTGCATCTCTGACTTTATAAAGTTCTGGATTTCTCAGAATATTATATATCCTGAAGTTCAACTGTTGCTAATGAAGTTGCTACTTGCATGGGCAACAACTATTGAAAGGACAAATATTCTCTCGTTTTCCACCTATTTGGTCTTCCTCCAGACGTGTCCTTGATTACAAAGCAAAGAATTTTCTCACAAAACAAAACGATCACCCTGTCATACTAAGGCAAAGAATACACACGCATGTGGCAAAGTGGTGTTGCCACAACACCATATGTAGCAGCAGCTAGCGGTAACATAATGATATTATCAACATAGCGACAGAACAACAAAGTCATGGAAAACTCGCAACAAATCGAAATGAAAACGAACGTGAAAACGCGCCAAAGTGAAACTGCAAGATGGAACTGTGTATTGTAACTGTTATGCGCTGTTGCATTTGTGTTGTTGCACAGTCACAAACTGCGTACCACTGCGATTCGAATTGTTGCCACGACGAGCATGGCAAAATCGATTTGAAGCAGCACAAAAAATTTGCCCGCAGTTAAAAAACGTTTTAGATTAAATGCGGACGATTTGTGATTTGTTGCGGACACTGGCGAATGCAGCGGCACTCGGGGATTTTCATGCCACAGCATGTTTGCCTGTGTTATTTGTACTAATGCTGGATTGTGTTGTACTCCTAACCGCTGGCCCGCGGACTCAGTGCGCGTGCACATATGTATGTATGTGTACACATGCAATGGAGGCTTCGCCTTGATCGCTTGGTCGCATTAGGTTGACCCATAAAAATGCCATGGGGTCAGCGGTTGTTCTACAACAAACAATAAAGTATTTACATATGCATATGACGGTTTATTGTTGTAATGTCGGTTGGTGTTACTATTTTTGGCATTGCTATCTGCTCTTAAGTCCATTGTGATGATCACATTTATTGCTGACTTCAAGCTGGATGCTGTTAGCAAATTGACAGTGCACTTTTTTGCTCAGCTTGTGCCTTAAATTCTACTTCTTCTTCTTCTTCTTCTTCTGTGCTTCTTCTACTGCTGCTTCTGCGAGCGCTGCTCCAACGATCTACAAGTAAACAGTTGCGGCTCCTGTTGTTGAGCGCTCATTTATCATTTTGTCAAATTCGACATTCGACGCGCATTCAACTGTCAACGATTACTACTGTTAATGCAGCAACAACAAAAATGACTGCCAGATAACGTTTGAGCATTTTTTGCTGCACCACAAAGCACACTTTCGCTTGCAGCTGTTTTCGTGGCCAAAAGAATGCCGCTCGTAAATTTGCGCAAAAAAAGTATAAAAACAAAACAAATGTGCAACAAGTGGTTGCAAACTACTTAGTAACTACCATTTGCGTTAGGTTTGTTGTTGCAGCGCTCAGAATTTATTTTTGGTTGTTATCTGAGCCCAACAAATTTACCTGCAACAAATATGCCTTACTTTATGTCCCGTTTATCCCTTCCCTGCCCCTAAACACCCACTCTAGAGTGGCTGCTTCAGGAAAATGGCATATATAAATGTATGAGTATATATGCATATAAATTGACTTTGCAAATTACCGTTGCCAATTTCGGTGTTTATTGACTCACCCGAACCACTCAGCCATTTACCCATTCACCTATTGACTGACTGACTGACCGCACAATCGAGCAACTGACCGGGCCTGCAGCGGGCTAAAAGCAATGCCGGCGCTCAATCAGCCACCTCGCCATCTGCTCCTTGCCCAACGGCCAACTACTGACCAAGTCAGCGGGATTCGTTGCTTATTCGACTGCTTTTTCGATGTTTCATATATATATATTTCCCTCGTTGCTTGCTGGCCGGTTCGGTGGTTGGATAATTTTGGATCATTAGGTTAAATTTGTCACGAATGTGACGCGTCGATGGGCAATTTTCGGACAAATGCACTTTTCATTGCGTTCAAGTAGTTTCGGGCAAGCTTTTCGTTTTTCCTTTTTGTATTTTTTTTTCTTTTTTTGTATTATGTGCTAGTGCAAAAGTTCACACTGCCTCGGGTATGTTGCAACATGTTATATTAATAACAAATTATTATGTTTTATGAGATTAAAATGTTAGGCGCATGATTTTCGATAATGAAAATTTTATTTTGAGCAAAATTTCAACAGATTATAAAAAAATGAGGTATAAGTTTGGATATGTTTCACTTGATATGTTAAGGTATTGAACGTTCGAAAAAATTTTCTCCTAAAATATTTATAGAAAGATCTCTCCTTCTTGAGGTTAAGATGTGAAAGCAGCAAACATTTTAGAAAAGCTCTCTCTGAAATTCATCAGGCAGGTGTTGAAAATAAGAGTGTCGGATGATGTTGAATACCTTTAAGGTGTTCAAAACATAGAGTTCGAGGACTTTATCGGTGCAGCTTATTTGGATAACATCATTTATGAGCGAATTCTATGTAGATATAGTTATATTATTTAAAAAATCATTATGCCATTAAGAGACCACGATCAATAACTTTTGAGGAAAAATTAAAAATTGGTACGATGAAAGTCATTAGAAAAGGAAGAAAACACCATATAACGTCAATTAAAGTAAAACTAAATCATAGTAAAAATATCCTAACAAGTATGATTTGTATGTGGTAGGCAAGGGGTGTAGGAGTCAAATCACCACTATTTATTAAAATATCAAATATAGCAGTACGTAATAGAAAATTTTCGATTAAAATTGCGAAATTAGAAAACCTGAGATATTCCACAGACCTTTATCACATCAGTCTCCTCTTTATCTTCCTTCGAGAAACTTAAATAGCTAAATTTTAAGTAATAGAAAATATACTGACTCACGGATTACTTCATTATAAGGTGTCTGGTAATAGCGCAATTGCTGCAAACTGCATAGCCGATGAGCAAACCAGAGAGAGCATCCTCACTTCGAACCTCATGTGCGCTTAGCAGACATTAGTTGGTGGGGTGCCTCTACGCAACTATCAAAGCTATATGAAGGAAAGTGAATTAAAATCATCAAGGTACTATCTCCGCCAACATACAGTTTTTGATTGTGTTTGAATGGTGGTATTGTCTTCGTCAAACCAGAAGGCATAGCCGAAACTGATATAAGAAGCCTTAATAAATTTGTGATCGGCTCAAGGCACTTCGTCGATTTATGAGGATTTTTATGATACATTTTATAACATTTCAAGGTATCACAATAAACTGGATACAAGCTGTTCAAATGAGATCTCTATTAGGAACGATATTTTAACATAAGCTATGTTAAGTGTTCTCATAAATGCAAAAAAACTACGCTACTACGAAATAATAGCTGAATGAAACAAAATGCAATGGAATAATTTCTGCATTTTCGCATTTTCTTAGAGGGTGGAAACTCGCAGTAACATCTCCTCCAACACATACGTATACATATGTTATATATTTACTTCTAAAATTTGTCTAAAAACTCTTTGTAGAACAAAATTTGGTAAGAAATGCCAAATCGGTGACGGCTAATAACTGTCAATATCTACCAAATGTGTTTTAGTTAAAATCATTAACGTCTGCTACGACCATTAAGTCCAGGCTTTCATTCAAGCATCAATTCATCACAGTCTGATATCCAATAAGTTATCCTCTCATGTGCTTCAAAGTCCAAGCCTCACTGTCCATTTCATTTCGCTACACCATATCTAATGGACAAGCACGTAATCAAGCACGAAGAGGAAGAGTGGAAAGTTCGAGCTTGTATGTCGGTGTGTGTGTGCGCATAGGCGATAGGTGAAAAAACGGGCAAATATTTGAATGTCTGAACAATCTGTCTAAATTCAACACTAAAGATTCATGTTCAATACGTGTAAATAAACCAAATTGGTCACGATTTTGGTATTTTGTAGCGTTTTTCGGCCGACTGCCGGCTTAGTTAGCGCTAACGATTGCAGCAACGAAGCCACTTGGACGGCGGCGGCTCGCTGATGTAGCGGAACGTCTTTTTTGTTGTTGCTTCAATTGTTGTTTTTCGCTGCTGGCGTTGCTTCGTCGTTTCGCTGGCGCATTGCCGTCGCGACCGACTCGTTTTACTGGGTTTTCCGCGTTGCCATGCATGCCAGAATAATAGCGGTTATGGTTGTTGTTGGTGTTGGCGGTTTTGCTCTTGTCACTGATCCTGCCCTGCTCCTCTGCACTCCAACAGCTCGCTTCTAACGTCAGCTTCCAATATTACAGCCAGCGGTGAGAGATGTTGCATTTATTGATATTCTTGTTGCTGTGCTTCTCGTGTTGTTTTTGCTGTTTTTTTTGTCATTGCTCTTGTAACGGACGCATGCACGTCGCATGTAGTGCTTATAAAAATTGTTCGACAAGCTGGTAGCATGAGACGCAGCAACATTTACGAGCTACGTTAACGGGCTTATTGGCATGGACGTGCAACAGCAGGAGCCAACTTGTTGCATGTGACTGCCGACAATGTGCAACATCGCTATGTGCAGCGCACACTGCAGACTGCGCACGTCTGAGAAATTATAAACCAATTAAATTTTAATATTTTTTATGGGTGCGCAATTTGCATGGAACAATTTGAAATAACAACTACAACAACAAAATCAATAAAGCGCAAAAACAATATGTAATAATAACAACAACCAACGTAGTCGCGTGACAGCCGCTTAAGAAAAATGTTCGCTGACAATATACACACATAAATCTAATTTGTTAACAAATTATGTGCTAAATGCGGAGGGAAAAAGTCAACAAGCACTTCTAGACTCTACCAAATAGGGACACAAAGGCAGTACGATTGCTTGGTAACAAAGTATAACAACTATGCACTTTTTTCTGTATAGAGAATAGTAAATATAGCGATTAACTGAAAAAGTACTACAAAATAACTGGAAAGGAAGGAAGATGGAAGAATCTTGTTATTACGAGAAATTTGCTAATCGATGAATAGTTGAGGCCTCTGCTTAACAATATTAAATAAGCTTTGGCCACCGCCATGATGTTGTAGTGTAGTGAAACTGAGATTGAGCTTCGTTCTTAATAAACTTAAAAATTATGCTTTTCCTGGTGCATTTATTCGCCATGGAAAAACTTCCATTAAAATCCATTAACCATTGCAATCAGTTAAGAATTCCCAACATCCCTAATTTGAAAGTTAACTTCACTTACACCTATATATTAAATGCAAATAGGTTTAGAGACTATATCTGGAAAATCAATACACAGAAATACTACAATTATAAAACAGGAATTTGTCCCTTTGTTATTATGCCTCCGAAAACTATTTTTAAGCTGATCAACAACTATTTAGAATATTCCTCACAATATATTAGAATATGAGTAATCCAAAATTCTGGTCGATCAACATGAAAATATGATAAAAGTGCTGATGGGGGCTATAATCACGCGTAAAATTATAATCTTATCGCCAAAACTTCATATTTTTTCAATTATCGCGACATCTCATGCCAAAAAGATACCTAAAACTCGAAACAGACCGTTTGCGATATCGAGCCATTTCTTGGTGTCAAACTAGTTATCTCCTTGTAGCATTGATATTTACCTACTTTTTCAAGAAGAAAAGAACTATATACTGTCAAATTCTTTAACTGGACTTATTTTAACCGAAATATCAAGACAGAGAGAAGTGAGGTTAATTTTTCAATGCTTAACGATTAGCTACTAGAAGTGTTGGTTAATCGATTTGAATTTTGAAATTAAGAAAAATTGTTTACCTATTGCCGTCGCTGGGGAGAGTATATTGCAATCTAGCTTATCTCTTCTTACTGTAGATAATGGAAACCTAACTGAAAACTTATTAAAAAATCCCATTTTCAAGTTGAGTTGGCTGCCATCAAGGTAACAGTAGACGTGTGTATTCACATCAATCGCATATCAGACTTTGTTTTGGTTAACTGTGCACTCAAACTTAGTCAAGGTATCCATGACTTCATTAGCAATAACGCCAAGTTTTCTTCGTATTATACTTGTCTGCGTATTCGATCACAGCGGAATCGCCGAAAACTGCAAAACCAATCAAATTGATTGAGCTTAATCTAATTGGAAATAAGTCGGTACTCGTTGTCTTCTGTCGCTCTTGCGTTGGGACTATGGTCCTTGAATATCTAAGCATTTTCTCGTAAGTTCGTAAAGCGCTGGTCAACAATGGTATTTGTTCATAGCAGTGTTCATAACGCCGTTATGGTAGATGTTCAAGTTGAACGCTATCCAACAGGCTCAAACGTGGTGCGTCTAAATATTTTGTCGGACACTTCTTGCTTAAGCTGTATGAAGGAAGATGAGATGGATTCATCTGCTTTTGGTACTTTCTTCTCTACTGCCCTACTTTTGTTAGACCGACATTGAAATATTGTTGAACCAAGCAAGGTGGCTCGGATTGGTTGGTATTGGAACAGCCTTATAAAATTTGTGGTAAGCCAAAAATACTTCGTCAGTCCATGATATCGATTTATCACCACATCTATTTTAGGAGTTTTTGGATATTGCCAAGGACCCACGTTCACAACTGTCGGAATAAGATGAAGCCTCTACGATTTATTATTCCTTTTAAACAAGATATTCATTATTAACTCCTTGGAAATGATTATTCAAACCAATAAAGCGGGAAAAGGTTACGAAGTCTACAAAGCAATACTTTCAGAATATAATTATTATCTAAACGTTAAAATTATACACGATATAAAACATCGTATAAAACAGAGGTTTCATTTGAAGTGATTGACTCATAACCTATCTCGGCTTTAGATTTATAAAGATTTAAGTTCTTAAGGATTACTTTCCAAAAAATATACAGAAAAATTAGAAATACTATATGTCTTAATAAATCTTGCTAAAACAGACATTAGAGATTTAATATAAAAATGGATCAGATCAGCTTTAAACTTGTTCATCATATAAGCCAGTAAAGGTGAGGTATATGAACCCATCGATATATATACACGATGCGATATATACTCCATCGAAATTCTATAAAATTGCAATCGTTTAAATTCCCCATACCACCCTAAGTTAGCCCCTTTTTATTCATTGACTATTTTATCTCTATTTTGTGGCACTGTCATTTCTTTCCACCGCTAACACCAATTGTTGCATAAAATTATACTTGCAATTCTTGCCAACAACTATTGCCACATTTTCGCAGCAATTTCTTGCGCTGACCTGCTATGCAGACCACAGCAATGCAATATGTACTTCGATTTGTGCGAGTGTGTGTGGGGGCATAAATAAATTTTCATTCAACGACGGCACAGCGGTGTCGGCGCTTTTATGTATATGCAACTTTGCGTGTTGCAGTCACAGCAGCAGACTGCTCATAAAAAGGCGAAAAATCGTCGTACGTACTAATTACCCTATGGGGAATACACGCGCTTGCCGCGCCAGCGCCCACCCGCCGCAAACTCCGACGTTGCACATACAAATAAATCGTTGCAACGCTCAGCAATGCCAGCACACAGCGAGCCAGAAGCAGCAACAAAGTTGTACTGAACAACAGCATCAGTGCAACAGCAACAATAACAACTAAACAAAAACATCAGCAATGAAGCCAGTTTTTGCCTCGTCCTTATTCGTATTTTAAAGTCGCATCCAGTTTTTGCGCGCGAATGCCTTTTCAGCTTTTTTGTTTGTTTTTGTTGCCTTTTGCTTTTGTCAATCCGTTTTTGCTGTTGCTACTGATTTTGCACATTATTGTTGTAGGCGATCGGACAAACGGTAGCAGCCGTCGAGATGCGATTAGACTACCACCGCATGAGGCATGCCTCAGCCGCATAAACTGGAGCACCTGTGGCGCGCAACCTGCACCAGCCGCAGACAGCAGCAGCACAAACGGCATCGCCACAACTCGTGGCAACAGCGCTGGCATTGCCAACAGTAGCAGCCAGCTAAAGCGACTGTCATTGCTTTTGAGTGTTGCAGCAACGGCAAACGCAGCGACGACCATGCACAAAGTCTCTCGGTGGTTGGTGGTGGCGGTGTTGGTGTTGACGATGGCGATGGCGACGTCGGCGATCCGTGGTCCATACACTCAAAGTGTCAATATTTGTCAAAATGTCAATTTCAGCGACATATTCACTTGATCAAGGCATGCGGGGTGTACGTGTGTGTGCGTGTGGAGGCTTATACACCTGCATACAAATGCATTGGTGCAACTTGCTGCCGCTGCTGCCAAGCTATGTGTTGCTCGAAGGTGCATGCATACCACCACATATGTGTGTATAACGGGTATGTTGAGTGTGAATCTGTGCCAAATGTCCAGCATGTCCGCATGCTCTACAGTAGTGTCCACACCAAAGCAACAACAACAGCAGCAAACACCACATGGCGTGACAACAAGTTAAACGACTGACTAGCGTTAACGGCCCATGCGGCTAATTTCACTGCAATTGTTGTTGTAGCTGTTGTTGTTATCTTTAAAGTGGTTGTTGCTGCTGCTGATGGTGATGTTGGTGGCGGTGGACAGCGACTTTTCTGTTGCTGGAGTTGAGTTGACATTTCTCATTGTATACAATTGTGATTGTTGTTGTTACTATTACTGTTGCTGCCACTCTACCCGCTGACGATTGCACGTAACAGCCGCTGCTGTCCACTTGCCGCCCATTGACGTTGACGAAGGTGTTTCGCCGTTTTGCGCTCACTTCGCCGCCGATAACAATTTAGTCGCTTTCGATAATGAATGCGTCCGCCTAATCGTGGAAATGTCACTGACAGCTCGGTTCAGCAATTATTTATTTTCCTCACAATTAGTGATATCGCATAGTCTAAAGTAAATGTCGTCAACTTGGTCTTCGCTGCGTTTTGTGAATGGCTGCGAAGCTCTCTAACTACCACTAACCTCCTACAACAACTACTACTAGACTATTACACCAAATACAACATTAACTACAACTACCACTATGGAGTCTTTTATTTTGTTACTTGTTTACCGATTTGTGGTCGGTCTGGTTTGGTCGGGTGAAAAACTGAAAAACTGCGCTGTGTGACAGCCGTGACAGAAATATGAACCAAAGCAGGCCTCTGCAACTATGCGCGTTAGAAAGGTCTATAAATTCATTTTTTGCAAGCCGGCAATCGTAGACCTTGTCTGGGCTTGTCTGTGGAAAAATAGCAAGAAGTTTCAATAGTTCGTACATAAAGAAAGATCGCACCGAACATTATATCATCTGGATTGGAAATCTTGAAAAAAATTGCGTGATGAGATTAGAAGAAGTTGTGAGAGAGTTACAAAAATTAGATTTAAATATATTATGCAGAAAATAAAATTTTTACGTAAAGTAGTTATTTTATATTATCTTGTATAATTTAATATTATTTTATAGAGAATCTTTAAAACTGAAAACAAAATTCCGAGGAAAAAACTTATTTTTGATCGGTTGATGGTTGTAAAGGGAGGCACAGGAGCATCAGACCACAGGCGGCCGCATTTGTCACCATGAGACCTACTGTGCCTCCGGGTTGTAACCAGTCATCATCCACCTTATCCAAAAACTCAGTGTATTTGGCTAAAAGCCATTGAGAGCCGTTGAAAATATCCGAACTCAGACGGCTGAAAGCTGGGCATTCATAAAGATAATATCCCCGCGTTTCATTATTTTACGCACATGCTCTACATTCTGCCAATTCCATATTCCCCATATTCTGAAGGTGCGATCTTAAGTGAGTGTCCTGTGATAACCCCTGCAATATTACTAAGTTCCTTTTTGCCAGTACTGAGAGTTTTTGGTCTGTCCACCATCAACACCACCCCAAAGTAACATTCTAGTATGCCCTGTATTGATTTGAGGTGTACCACTAGGGTCTATTGCTTGAAACAACCCTTGAAGAAGCTGAGTGGTCTGAGGCAGCTTAAGGAAATTTTGTTCCTAACTGCTCCCTAGCGGGACAACTCGTATGTCTTTTCGTTTCCTTTTATGCCTACATGACTAGCTACGCAGATGATATTAACCGAATTACTTGCTGAAAGTCTACTTATTGCTGTGAGACTTGGAACTGGCGCTACAAATTGTCTTAATTGCCGTTTTATTGTCCACTAAAAGGTTACATTCTGATTAGAGCAGAAGGTCACTGGTTACCTTATGTTATACTACCAATTTCGGAAAAAAGACAGAATTGTAGTCATTTAGCTTGAAGCTACCATCTACAAAAGATTACTACAGAATAAACCCGCTCTTATTCCTATTTCACCTTTTCATTAGATTTCGTCGTT
This sequence comes from Bactrocera neohumeralis, assembly GCF_024586455.1. Taxonomy (NCBI): domain Eukaryota; kingdom Metazoa; phylum Arthropoda; class Insecta; order Diptera; family Tephritidae; genus Bactrocera; species Bactrocera neohumeralis. The sequence goes on from NC_065923.1 coordinate 3,145,262, forward strand.
GGAACTGTCGATCACAGAACCTTTGGTCCTTTCTGTTCTATTGAGGAATAGGAATATTGAATTTACTTCCGCATGAAACTACTTTTCTCGATCGCGTTCCGAACTTCATTCGAGTTCATTAACCATCGGATTCCAGAAGCCTAAAACCATGAGTCGACTGGCTGTAAGCACTGCATAACATAGACTTAAACTGAAAATGTGTTATCTGACTCATCTTTAGAGTCTGTGTTGATGCAGTTTTCATTGCGCCCGGAATCCCCAACAAGTGGGCCAGTTGCACTCACACCACCGTACCATATTTATCGATAGAGCCAATAGACCATATGTGGTCATAAACCCCACTACGGAGCAGTGGCTCTTCATCAGAAGTTCATTCATTGAAGAGGTTTGGAAACCCTTCTGTCAATGTGTTCTCGCTCTTGCTTAGTTTTTTTTTCTACGATAATCTTGAGATTTTGAAGAAGAGTACAATAGACCTATCCGCGGTAGACAGCATCAATGCGGTCGTTTTAGCTTTGCTGGTTGCACTTTGTGCGTCAATGAATTCCGATAGGTTGAATTATTTATTTTTATACTCTCGCAACAAAGTTGCTAAGGAGAGTATTATAGTTTTGTTCACATAACGGTTGTTTGTAAGTCCTAAAACTAAAAGAGTCAGATATAGGGTTATATATACCAAAGTGATCAGGGGACGAGTAGAGTTGAAATCCGGATGTCTGTCTGTCCGTCCGTCCGTCTGCTGTAACTTGAGTAAAAATTGAGATATCATGATGAAACTTGGTACACGTATTTCTTGGCTTCATAAGAAGGTTAAGTTCGAAGATGGGCAAAATCGGCTCACTGCCACGCCCACAAAATGGCGGAAACCGAAAACCTATAAAGTGTCATAACTAAGCCATAAATAAAGATATTGAAATGAAATTTGGCACAAAGGATCGGATTAGGAAGGGACATATTTGGACGTGATTTTTTTGGAAAAGTGGGCCCCTACTAAGTTTTTTGTACATATCTCGGAAACTACTATAGCTATGTCAACCAAACTCTACAGAGTCGTTTTCTTCAGGCATTTCCATATACAGTTCAAAAATGAAAGAAATCGGATAATAACCACGTCCACCTCCCATACAAAGGTTATGTTGAAAATCACTAAAAGTGCGTTAACCGACTAACAAAAAACGTCAGAAACACTAAATTTTACTGAAGAAATTGCAGAAGGAAGCTGCACCCAGGCTTTTTTTAAATTGAAAATGGGCGTGGCGTCGCCCACTTATGGACCAAAAACCATATCTCAGGAACTACTAGACCTATTTCAATGAAATTCGGTATATAATATTTTCTTAACACCCTGATGACATGTACGAAATATGGTCATCGGTTCACAACCACGCCTTCCTCCAATATAACGCTATTTTGAATTCCATCTGATGCCTTCTCTGTATAATATATACATTAGGAACCACTGATGATAGCGGAATAAAACTTTTCACAAATGCGGTATTTGAAAAATATGTAAATGACTGATAATGAAATCTCGATTATCACCTTATCGTGCGAGAGTATAAAATATTCGGTGACACCCGAACTTAGCCCTTCCTTACTTGTTCTAAAGAAAAGTTGTTCCAACTTCGTTATGTATTCAACCGATCTGATCGGTGGCTTAGTCCCCTAGATATGAACGAGGTTTTTGGAAGACAATATTTGGTATATGACATTATGTGACACATTTTTCTATGCAGGAGTGACTCGCAGTCATCGCTGACACCCATCTTATATAACTCTTACTTGATTTCATTCGCTCGTATGAACAGTATTGAGCATTTACCTTTTATTACTCAGTCCATCGAAATTGTACTATGATTAAACCAAAAATTAGGTTTTGTTAGTTAACTTATGTTATATTGTGTTATGTTATGTTAAGCTGTTTATAAGATATTTATAAATAATATATTTTTCCCATTTCCAAATAATATGAATTTCCTAATCAGCAATCGAAATCAAGAATTGTGAATGAATAACCATTTAAAAAATTCGCACCACATAAATTTATTTAATGAAATATATGCGGAAATATACATGCGTCGCCTGGCAATTAACAACATAACTAATTTGTTTTTAAATTTCCATGAATTTTCAGCAATTTGTTAATTCGCTAACTAATTACAATTATTTAAAAACAAATGCGGCTACATACAACTAAGTGCCCGCGGCTAAACAGCTGAGCGTTTACACAAATTGCGCTCAATCGCTTCACATGCCGCATGGCAGCGTTGCACGAAGTGTGGCAATTGTGTGTGCCGGGGGTAAGGAGTCACCGTGTGCGAACGTGTAATTTATTTTGCAACGGCGAAAACTTATTACCCACAAATGGAAGGCGGAGCGTCAAAATGTCTTTATTACAAAAAAGTGCAAAAACTCGGCGCTCTTCTACGAAATCCGTTAAGCAAAAAAAATAAATTTACTTAAAATATTTGTGAAGTGTGAGTATCTGCGTGTGCAGCACACAGCTCGTGTAGGCATGCGAATGTGCCACAGTTGACTGTTGTGGCGCATCAATGGCATTTTGTCCAGCATGCTTAATGCAACAGACTCGCTGCGTCGCAGTGTGGACTGCGTGGGTTGTGTGGCAAATTAATGCACATCAGCGAGTATGAGATACGAGTATGTTGCTTTGTAAATATGTGACAGAGTATGTGAAAATAATCACACGGGATGTGAGACTTATGGATGTCGAAATAATCCAAATTATGCAGGTGTTCCCAAAACTTTAACAGCTTACGAGTTTACTGAGCTATGGCCGCAGAGTTAGTAAATAAATTTAATATAATATTCATATAATAATATATAATAATTTTTTTTAATCTATTATATTACCTTAAATTGGAAATTTATAATATTATTCTGATTTCTGAATTTTAAGTGCTAACGAGAAACGTAAACGTAAGGAGGCCAGATAGTTTTTATATAAAACAGATTGAAAGACTTTCACTTTTGATTATTAAAGCAAGCTGGATTTAGTTATAGCTCGACGCAATATATTTAGCATATCTCATAATTTAAGATTTTAAAATACTCCCAATTTGCATAGCACAAAATCTGCGAACATCTGGGCCTTTCAGAGCGGAAGATATTCATTCAAAACTATGCAAAAATATTTTCTTTAATATTCAGAAGCTATACATATTTATGTATTTCTTTGTTTGAAAAATTTATACATAAAAATGTATAGAGCTTTACAATTTGGGTGCTTGGAAATACATCAATCCGTTCCAAGTCTAAAGAAGAGAATCGTATCTAAGGCATTTTCTCCATCGCATTGAGCGTGCTTCATTTTAAAATCACAATAATGGATAATAGGGTTGGCTCTCTACTATTCACCACTCGTTAGTGAGTAGTAGCCAAGCGGTTTTGAAATCACTAAAGTCTTTTAGTGCTTCACCGAAGATAGTGGAAGAACGCCTTGATCTCTTAATGAATCTAACATCTTATTTCGGGATAAAAGTGCAATGGGTTCCAGAGCATAGTGATATCTTTTGTAACTGTAAAACAGATGAAATAACCAAAGTAAGTATCACCCAAAAATTAAACTCCGATAAGAGGAAATATAAATATATGCCAATGGCTACTTGTAGATTTTTAATCGACAAACATTTTATAAATTTATTTTTGCCTCAATTGAGACAATCCTTGATTTCTAAACAAGTCGACTATTAAAATTCAAAAGGGGTCTTAACGGATCACTATCTTATACACATCCCAGCAGACTGAGTATACACCATACAAAGATTATTGTAGAACCTGACAGGGAAAGAAGAAGACGAGAGTATAAAACTTGCGAAGGCAAGACTTTATATAGAATCACAACTATCGAAACGTATTGCTGAAGTTAATCTGGAACTTCAGAAAGGACATAATAGGGTGAGGTATATTTGGTATTGGTGGTTCCACAATGGGCCTCACAAACACCTAGGCGTGTCCTCAGACATCCAACCTAGTGAGGAAGGAATCGAAAGAGTTGTCCAAACAAATAGAAAACACTGAAAGAGAACTGTTGAAAGGCTTAGATATGAGACAATGTATGAAAATTAGCTCCATCATTTCTATACGAAGTCCAATTCACAGTAATCCGAGTGGAGTGCATTGGCATGGAAAAACGCAACAGGCTGGCAAGGTTTTGGAAAGCGCATTTGAGAATTTGAATTTGGAAAGATCTGCAAACACTTTTCACGAGAATTTTGGAGAATTTCTATGGCTAATTTCAAACAAATGAGTTTACTAGGCAAGCGCGATAAATTCATTATTTTCAAACGAGAATATTTTTCAAACAATACGAAATCCAGATAGAGCTAATTCATTAAACCTAAGCGGATATACCATAGTTGAGAATCTATGGAATTTTGTTGTGTCTCTCCATGGAGCACGCATAGACATATTGGCACATACTTGCAGCCACATGAATTAAAGCAGGAAATTAAGTTATTAAATGGAGGTGGGCACTTTCGAGTGAGTTTTTTTCTAGTTGTTGAAATATAAAAGTAAATTGTTTCGTCGCGCCGGTGCATCTGGCGCAACACCACATTCAAGTGGCTCCGTAATGCAATCTAAAAGTGAATAAAAAGATTTACACTAAAAACAAGTGTGAAAAAATTTATGGCAATCAAAAACTACGCCCCACATAATAAAAGCGCTTATGGTGCATGCAACAAAGCAAATCAGCCACATGAGCATAGATTGTGGAGCGCTTACACGTGCTTAGAGCAGAATAATAACGAAAGCTCAGAGACGGCCTTAAAATGGATTACAGTTGCGCATGCGAGCATTACTCGAGTCCACATGCCGCACCGATAAATAAGTTATCTGGCGAAACTTTTGGCTAATAGAGCCAACTACCGGCAACATGCAGCAACACTACGCACACACACAGGCACATTCAACAAAAATTGAGAAGAAGTTATTCCATTGCTTTGGCATTTGCATGCGCGCCAATAAGTTACCACAAAGCAGGAGGTGAGCACATTAATATGAGCAGCAAAGGTCAAATCCATACATACCTTGATATCAACCATTAAATATATGTAAACAAAGTGCAACACGAATACACATGTATACACTCCCGTGTGAGCGCCTAAAAAATTACTTAGCATATAATTGCGCCAACAAGACAAAGAGTGCAGCATCTGGCGTTAATCTTGTCTGCGTTGCGCTGAGCGCTTCCTCAGTGTTGCACTTCCCGGCCAGCGCCAAGGCACATGTGTTGTTGCACTTACAATATTGCCACATTACTTATGCCCACACTAACTTAAGCTCGAATCTTGCTTGAGTGTGTGTGTACGTGTGTTTTTGTGCGCTCCGGCGGCAATAATTGATGCGTTCGCTTGACCTGTAGGAGTTGCTAAATCACAGATTATCCATGCAAGACAATCGCGCAGACGCCCATTGAGGATTTGTTGCATGCGATTACAGTTACATTGTTGTTGCTGGTTTCATTGAATTTATTTGTGAATATAACTTGTTGCTTGGCTTTGCTGCGATTTTCCTGCAGGAAGTTCAGTCGCAGACGGAAGTGTATTTAAGCTACACGCTTAACCCTTAAGTGATTGATGGGGGGCTTAAGAGCTGAAAGTTGCTGCTTGAAAAAAATGTTTTTAAGAAAAAAACTTTGAAAATACAAAATCCATTAATAATGTGTCCAGATGCTAAGTAAATGTTATTTTGAAAATGCTTGGAGAGCAGTAGCTTGCCATAACAGGGTTTAGTTTAAGATTGGACGTGTCGATCTGTGAATATCGCAGAGATTTTAAAGTTTGTAAAACTTTTACTCTACGACGTCAATGACTTGACGCCCAAGATATCAAACATATTTTCGATACATTATAATAAATCACTGAATAATGTTGACAAATTTTTTGTATTTGGAATATATCAAAGCAAATCGAGTACATCGCTGATTTTATGAGACAAAAATTACGTTCACTGTCTTCAAAATCCGAGAAATACCTCCGTGGTTAAATATTAATGGCAAATGAAGAAATGTTTTTTCCGCCCTTCAAGAAGAAGTGATAGAAGAAGTGAAGTAAAAACGAACCCGTGCATCTGTTGTATCACTACAATATTCGCTTCCCGCATGAGGGTTAATGTTTATCAAAAAGCTTTGAATCAGCTTTCGCTGCAGCCCCGCATGCAACAATCTAAGAAATTATGAGCTATGGAAAATTTATTTGAAAATAACTTCTTTGCACATAATTGACAACACTGTTAAATGGCTTCATTAAAAGCACACTTTTAACGTGAAATTTCAATACTCAACTGATGCTATAAGGAAATACATAGAAGGCTTATATGGCAATGGTATTGTTGTAAAATATATATAATGTGATTACCAAACAAATCCAGTAAAATGTATAGTTTCACAATTTTGACTACTCTGCGAAGAAATATAAAAATTTATCAAATCCATTTATGTTTTTTATGAACCGCGACTGCTCTTAAGTAGAAATGAACGAAAATAAGTAAAGAAGGGCTAAGTTTGCGTGTAACCAAACATTTTATACTCTGGCAACTTACAAGGATCAAAGTTCGAAAATTTCCTTCAGGAAAATATGGGAATTGGGGGTAGTATTGACCCGATTTTATATATTCTTGAAAATACCAAGGACTAAAATTTGCCTGTGTAGCACCAAGGTACCTCACATACAATCACCAATCATATGGAGAAATCAGCCGTATGTTCAAAAATCCTGGCAATTGATAAGAGGGCTAGGTCAAGTTTTCGCCCAAATTTATCTATATTTGGCGCAAAAATACACTGTTATGAGTGAAATACGATCTCTTTGAGATAATTTACATATTTTCCGTTATATGCGGTAAAAAGTGTTCCGGAAGTTTGAAAATCTTTATATTGGGTATATGAGGGCTGAGGGAAGTACTACATATTATCAGAAAAGTATTTTCTCTGAATTTTCATTGTGTATCTCACAGATTAACCAATATTTTCACTCAAAATTCAACTATAAATACCGGAGTCCACATTTTCGGTATTTTGGGGCTTGAACAGTTTTGATTGGATTTAAGTCATTTTTGGTCATAAGGTGATATACATTAAAGGAATAATTAGTGCAAAATTGTATCCCGTTATATAAATTCCTTCTTAACATATGTACTGGAAAGCAAAATAATCAAAAGGAATTTAAAATTGTGGTAAAAGGGAAGTAGGCGTGGTTGTTGTCGAGTTTCGCACCATGATATAAGACGTCAGAAGAATGTCATGTACCAAATTTGGTTGAAATTGGTCGGTCTTGTCCCAAGATATGTGATTTTTTTATTTCGCTTAGTTTTAAGTAAAACATACAAACGTTAGATGAACAAAGTTGTTATACTCTGTAGCAACAAGTTGCAAGAATATAAAAAAGAAATTTTAGAGAAGACATTTTTTGAATATTTTTGAAGTGTTTTGGTATTAAGCATTATCGTAAAAATTTATACCAGCGCAATGTCAAACGTAAGGCAGCGTCAGAAGTGAATCTTTGAAGTATTATATGTACCATTTGGAGTTTAACTGATTAGCTAAATTAACATATACATATGTAGCATGTGCTGACTCAGAAGTTTTGGGAAGAAATATAATAATGGAATTTCAAAGTTAATTAATAATAACTTATGAAGGAGAAAAACAGGATAACTCGAATTCACTAAGTTTATAGATCCGAAACATGAAGGATAACGAACCCGGGTAAGCGATGAGTAGCGTTGAAGATGGAACCATGAACTGTACAAGCTCTACGCCGAGATGAATATAGTTAAGCATATAAAAATCGAAACAATGAATTCGAAATGCTCCAATGAAAATCTCAATCGCTTCGAGACTCAAAGAAGCATCCAAACGAAGGACCAAGTGCGTAAGAATCTGCCTGAACTTGAGATGTATATATGGCGTTACTTCACCAAGCATAACGGCAACTGGCGAAGTTTTGTATTCTCGACCCAGACTGTTTCAACGGCTGTAGTAGTGCCAAAGAAGAAGAAGAGTGTTTCATAGTTGCCTTCCATTAAAGAGCTGTACTTACCCCACTTCATAAAAGTAATCAATGATACAAGAATAAATACATACACATGCTTACGTAAATAATTTAATGATAAGCTTTATTTGCAAAGCTAACCAACAAATTTTGAATTATGACGCTTTTTCAGAATACGAGTGATTCAGCATTAGTGTGGCATTAGTGTGGTTTTATTGACAATAATTAATACCTACAAATATAACAGGGTTGGAAGTTTGGAACAAAAATTAAAAAAAAAATACATATTAAAAATTTAATTTTTGTTACTTCAACCTTGTCATAAAAACTTGACGGTTTCAATGTGGTCAAAAACTTTCGAATAAAATTTTGTGATAATTGCTTGCAATTAAATAGAATCAGCAGTTTACTTATTCATTTTGAAATTATGTAACATTTATTAGGCGCCAGTGATTATATTGAATTCATACATAACCTCAAATAGCCACGCGCATGCGTACTACTAAGTGTAATTGCTTTTGCAATCGCTAGCACTAAAATGTACTATTGGTATTTTAAAGCGTCCTAAGCTGTAAAATATTTACCACATAAAATAAATCACGTGATTTAGCACATAATCCATAATCTTTTTGTTTAGCCATTAAACCAATTGCGGTCCCAAACGCCGCCGCCCCGTTTCTTCTCCCAATAATGCTGTCTGCATAAATGGCCCTCCATCAATATTGCCAACCGGTTGCTCAACGGTTAAACGGGTAATTCATGAACTTCTTTATTCGAATTGGGGGGAGCCACCGCTGAAATCGTTACAAATGAGCATGGCAGTTTGCAACTATTTTGCCGCTGTTGCCACCAACCAAGCACAGCGCTTGCATGTATTACAGCAAAAGCAAAAAAAAACTACAACCGCAAATAGAGCGCAACTGCCAACAATGAGAACAAAACACGCAAAAACAAAAGGCAGAGGAAAAATAGAATGAAACACCGCCACCCAGTTGACAATAATTTGTACAAGTAAACTCGTTTACACTGATAATTTAATTTGCATAGTGCAAATTTATTGCGCTGTTATCCTTAAGTATCGCCTGGGCGATATCGCCAAAGTGCATGCCACCACCTCCCACCGCATACACACAGCATCCAACAGCGCCACGGTGCGCGCGGCATGTTGCATGTTGCACTATCGTACCTAGTGCCACAGATAGTTGCAAGTATCCGTATCTCTCACTACTCGGCGTATCAGCGCGCACGTATCTCTCAATTGCAACGCCGTCGCCGCGCCGCTTGCGATGATGACTGCTCACACACACACAAACGTGTATGCTTCGCTCATTCGAACGCGCTGACGTACAGATTGGCTAACACGACATGCCACCAGCAAATTGCGCACCAGCGGCAGCACTGGCTGGCTCGTTGCGCGCGTCCGCTTGTGTGCTGCGCGTCAGCGTCGCCGCGTGCTGCGCCTGTTGGCTGGCATTGCATGGCGCTTATCAATTTGCATCTACACTCGTGTTTATTTATGCACTATTTGTGTTTGTTTGATCGTTATCGCCGTCAACTTGTTCATCGTCGCTGCGTCGCCGTGCCGCATGCGCATGAGCCGTGCTACACAGGCGCTCACTTCCTCTTCTCACACACCCTCAATCGGCGCGCGCTGTCCGCCACAATCCAAGTGGGTTCAAGTTTATCTCCATTCATTGCGGACATAAAGTTCCAACTCGACGTCGTCGACAAATTACCTACACCTCGTCCTCGTCTCTACTAGTTTAGGAGTTTGTGTACAGTTAGCTGCCGCGTGCATATTGTGTGTTCTAGCGCAGCAATCGATCCGCTCTTCCATCACCACTTACTTTGTGTAATTTAATTGTTGTTGTTATCTGCGTCTATATTGTAGCTGATAAGAAGATTTGATTTGTTGTTGGATTTGCATAAATGCCACCAAAACAGCTGCTTTTGCTGTTCTTTGTAACGGTAATAATTTGTATAGTCATTGCGATGTTTTGATAAAGACAAAATTGTTTGTTATTGCATAATAATAAATAATCCGTTCATATTGATAAAGATTAGAGATAACGTTGATTTAGCAAATCACACTGAATAATTTAATTTTTTAAAAAAAGCACATATCAAGTTTTTTTGTAACATTGTGACCTCTCTCCTTGTTCTCTATTCATAACACCGAAATTTTCCGTACAAAAATCGAGATGAGAGCTCAACAATTATATTTTGAAGAATAAAAGCAAAGCCTCATTTGCATTATACACTTTATTTTTCAGTTCATTAATACACTTGCTCCAACGTCCCTCCAATTTGTGGATCCCATCCCAGAAGTGAGAATCCGGAAGGAGCCGTTATCACCGTTTTATTTGATGAAAAACGCTCGCCACGCATACATTTTTGAAATTTTTCAATTCATGGATTTTAACCATTAAATGCTCTTGTGACACGATGCATTGTCCTGATGAAAAAGGATTTTTTTCTTTTGCAAACCGGGTCTTTTTTCACGAGTTTTTTCCTTCAACTGATCGGAAAAGTTGCAATAATATTCAGAATTAATTATTTTACCAGTTTGCAAGTAAACCACAAACAAAATTTCTCTCAGGTTCACACCACTCTTTACCTTTCGTTTTGATTCAGAATCATGGTGATAAACTCAAACCTCATCCATTGTGATGAATCGACGCACAAAATCCTTCCTTATTCTTTTTAGAGCCCTACAAATATTGCTGAGAAAGTCGCATTCGAATGTGTTTTTGTTCCATTGTTAGCGAATGCGGCACCCATTGTTCACACAGCTTTCTAAAACCCACTTCACTTAAAATATGGCTCTCACTGCTAAATGAGATTTGTAGAGCCTTAACTAAATCTCTCTCAGTCAATCGACGATCTTCCAAAACCATATCCTGTATTTTGGCTATGATTGTCTTCAAGGCTTATACGACCATGTTTAAATTCAGCAACCCATCTATCTACTGTTCCAAATGTAGGTGAACAATCGTTATACACTTTTAACATTCGTTCGTGAATTTCTTTTGGTGTTACACCTTCCAAAAATAAGAATTTTGTCACTGCACGATGTTCAATTTTTTCCATTATAAAAAAAATACTGTGACACGGCGTCACCAAATGGCTTGAAAGCAAAATATTAATTGACAGATTGAAATGAAACTTCAAAATGCCATATGGCTGTGTTCTTGTTTAACTCAACCCAATAGCAGCCTCACGCACGTTGCACAATATTTATGTAAAACCCAAGATTGATCGTAATTAATTTAATAAATTGTCTCAAAATTGACCATTCAACCCACTTAAATTATTTCAATCACAAAAAAGTTGTCCGCAATTTCGAAAATTCTTCATTTTATATTATCTTTAACAATTTCATCCCTAACCTGCGACATTTCATTCAACTTTAACAAATTTTAAGACTTGATCCCTTCACCGCCTATGTCAATACTCTCTTATATTCAATACTAGCTGACCCCGCAGCCGTTGCCCTGCGTGAAATTATGTGTTTTGAAATGAAAAAAAGTTGAAATTACATATCTGTCCAAATGAATTTACGATTTTTCTACATGAAACTTTGAAATATCTGAAAAACATACGTTCATATGAAGAGTTGCCAACAAAAAAAGGGCAATGTTTACAAAGAGCGGACAGGCTTTCCTGATCATTCAGTTTTACTTCACAACTCTTATCCTTCAGAAGTTGGTAGGCCTAAAAATATTCTCTCTTTAATATTTGCCTCGTTGAGTTTGGTGAAATTCTATATCACATATAGAAATCAATACTATGTTGGATGGGTCTGTTGGTCAAAGACAAGTTTGGATACTGGGTAGTGTGTTTACATTCGGGTTTTAAAGAATTTTGATTGAGTCAAACAAAAATTACATGTTCCTTTGGTTCCCTCCAATTCATACGTACTGAAAATGCCATATGGCCGCGTTCTTGTTTAACTCAATCTAATAGCAACCTCACGCACGTTGCACAATATTTATGTGAAACCCAGGATTGATCGTGATTAATTTAATAAATTGTCTCAAAACTGACCATTCAACCCACTTAAATTATTTCAATCACAAAAAACTTTTCGAGAATTTCTACAATTCTTCATTTTATATTATCTTTCACAATTTCATCCCAAACCTGAGACATTTCATTCAACTTTAACAAACTTTAAGACTTGATCCCTTCACCGCCTATGTCAATGCTCTCTTATATTCAATATTATTTAAATCATTGTAATTAAATTAGGTTAAGAAAGACAATGTCCAAAAATGAAAAGAACAAAGACCTACATATATAGAAGTCTTTGAGTTTTTTGTTGGCTTGACAAAAGGAGGAATAGAGAGCATGAGTTTCTAAATCGTGTATCACTCAGTCGTCTTCTCAATTCAAACCAGCGAAAACTGACTTTAGTGCTAATAAAATTTGCTATTTTAATCCTTCCAAAACAGGTGAAATAATAAAAGGCTATATTGACATTTATCACTAAAGTTGGAGGCAGGTGAGCATGTGTTAAGGCATATTTGATCACAGGTGAAAAGAAGTAATGTCTTCTTAATCCAAAAACTCTCTTGCTTCGCTTCCTAAATAAATGTAGAAAAACTGAATTAACTCCAGCTTTGAGTGGTCGGTTTTTGTCCTTATACAACATTGTATAACCCAAATACTAAACACAGTTAATCTCGTTTACCTTCACAACTCATATGAAATCGATTTGCTGCCCTACAAAAGACTTAAGCAACGAACTCGTGGTGTAATAACCACCAAAATGACATTGTAATAAGTTCACTAACCATGCAACATAGCGAGGGTTACTAATGGCACTGCACTACAATTTTCGCTACTTAATGCACACTAAGGCACCAGTGCAAGCACATATGCAACATAGTGATATAACTAATGAGGTTTAATTGCCATAACCGCTTGCTACCACGCTTCCTCAGCAAACTCTGCACTTCCTTAAAGCGCTGTGGCTACTTTGCCATTAATAGTGACATAAAGGACACATTAAAAATTTGACTGGAATTGCTCAGCTGCAGCACAGGCAAATGTATGCCATGAATACGAATATAAATGAACTGAAAGCACTGAATGAAGTGAATGAAGTGCTAAGTCGTTAACACCACACGTGCATAAATTACAATTTTTAATTACATTTTGCCGCTATTAAACTCGGCCAATATTTATTTGCCTTTTGGCTGATTTTGTGCACGCGACACCTCGGTTATTGTCTGCATTTGTGCAACACACACGCATTAACACACACGAATAAGCGGTGTTGAATTTAATGTTTGCTGACAAAATGACACTTTCAGCAAATTTGTTGCATGCCTTACCGTAGCGGCGACAGCAAACAAAAATAACAACAACAAAAGCAGCTCTGAGATTGACCAAGCAACAGGCACCTGAACGGTGTGTAACTCGCATGAGTGGCTCCCGTTGCACTTAGACACTTGCTTGCAACATTTTGGTGCAATTGTGAAGTTGATTCTAGCAGCCGCTCAAGTAGACAACGCGCAAAGTCTAACATCCGAACAAATTGCAACAGCATTCAGGCGCTTGGACACACATGTATCTAAGGCTGGAGGATGATCTTACTTTTGCACGGCAACGCTAATTAAAAAACACTCATTTCGTAACGATGCGCATTAATTATGACGTTTACGAGTGTTGACCCGTTCACACTCTCGCGCAGTCGCTGTGTAACCAAGGCGCCTGCGGCGCTGATGACTTCGAAAATACAAGTGTGTAGCTTATCTATAAATGTAAGTGTGTTCTTGTAATGTGCCTGTGTTGTCGTCATATTAAACGCAGTTGCTAATTGCCTCATAAAAGCCCTAGGTGACAAAATCTATTTAGGTGTAAACGAATTTTGTGGTGAAGAGATACACACGCGTCTTTAATTAACTGCTACTTTGTAGAGAGTTCAATGCACATGTCTTACAGAAGGACTGAAAACTTCGTGGACTGATACATAGATGGCACTAGAAACATTAAATCTATGGGAATTTTATTCAGCCAGTTCCTTTATAAGATACGTGTACAAATTTGACAGCTGTCGAACTATTAGTTTCGGAGAAATTGCATTTTTAGTGAAGCAACTTGTGTTAGTCAACAAAAAATGAATCAAAAGAAATTTCGAGTGTAAATAAAGCATTGCGTTTTGGAAGAAAAACATGCTGACTTTCTCTTCCGTTTGACTTAAAGAACATTATTTGGATTTTGCTCCAAAAAATCAACCATTGAGAAGTGGTTTGCTAAGTTTAAACATCCTAAAAAGGCATCTTACATCTTATAAACCTCATTACATGCTGTAGACGGAATTTCCGTTCTAAGTTATTACAAGCTTCCTCAACCATCGGATGAATTTCACGAGAAACAATAATGTTTGAGACAAAATCATAGAATACTTGGTGTTTGCGTTATCCATCGCTTTCAGTTTAAGGGGATTACATCAAAAGAGTGAAAATGTACTTGGAAATCTTCGGTCTTCGTAGCCTAGATGAGAAAGCAGAAATTCCCAAAATATATAATGGTAGGTACTCATCCAAAAGAGTTAGTTTGTTGAAACCAAAAGGCCAATAAAATCATTTTTCAAGCATTATTTATAATAGACTGGCATTCTAATGTCCCAGAAATCTAAACTCACTTTAAAAAACATCATTGAACGGAGAATTCATAACTTTCAATTTTTTCTTATTAGATATATTTATATAAGTTAAAGGTTGAATATGTATTTCCAATAGAAATGCTAAGGTTATAGTCAAGTAATGTTATTCTCATAAAAAAGAAATGCTGGATACTGTTAAAAATATCCACTTCAATATAAAGTAATCGATTGAAACCCCATTCTAACGTAATTTTTTGCTTCAGAACTATATAAAAATACTGACCAAATGCAACTTACTAGCAAGAAATGAATACTGCAACAATAATTTCCTAACAACAATTGTAAAATACAATCACAAGCACAACAAACTAAATTAACCATAATAGTAAAGCATTTAAATTTAGCTCAGAACCAATGATAATTTCGAATAATACATTTTTATTATATAAGCTCATTCGAGAAAAGGCATTATTCATACCCCCAACTGCATTGATAGGCGCTAATTCTGCGCTACCAAGCCATTAATTTAGTAGCAAACATAAGATTATTTCATTATTATTAGAAATCCAGAAACTTAAACGGATCTGCGTGTGCGCCACACTCCATTCCGGCATGCACATAACTATTAGCACCCAGACACATTTATGAGTGGTGGTGCCGCAAAACCTTCAAACAGCGGCGTATCCCCTTCGGCGGGCAGCTGATTCTGATTTCGTGTTATTGACAATTTAATTGCAAACAAATAATAATAACTTTGCTGCGCTGTGCTTTACAAGCGGACAATAAAATTAAAAGCAAATAAATCAAGCATATAAATATCTCCGAAGCACAAAAACAACCATAAAAACAACAAAAACACGAAATAAACTACAATTATGCTTATCCACGGTCAGCGATTGACAATTCTATTGTCTTGCAGCGAGATTACAATTGTGGCAATGTGGACAGACAGCTGAAGGTTTAATATAGTAGGAGGTTTTCAAGTCGACGGTTACTAGTAGTTTGAAAAGAATGAAAAATGCTTTATTTGCAACTGTTTAGTAGTTTTTCTTTTCTTTTTGATAGTGGTTAGCCCTCGATAGACTTAGATATGCACGCGTTCATATATCGGCTTCTCATCTAAACCTAATTCGACTTTTTCAAGTTAACGACAATGTGTTTGTGATTTACTGAAGGAAGTCATCTGCATCATTAGATCACGAATATAGTTTTTCTACACTTTCTGAGTTACTGTCATCTTTATATATATGATCCGTGCATACAGGAAAAATCTCCATTAGCACTAACATCTATAACACACAATATAACAATCTAGATCGTTCGATGCCCTTTGCAATGATACAAACAGCTTATCGATTCTCTTTTTGTACATACAGCGTCTACCAATAGGAATGGCGTAATTTTGACAGCTCGTGGTAACCGCGCCTGTTTACGGATTTGTGTCAAATTTCGTCAGTGTTCTGTTGTGTTCAGTAAGGTTAGTAAATTCATCATGTCACGTCTCATCTTCCCCATAAACACGGTCTCTTCAGATGAGGCCCCTTTCTGGCTTAATGACTTTGTTAATAAAAAAATAGTCGGGCTGAGTCGAATCCTGTCGCCAAGATCATGCGACTTAATGCATCTATATTGTTTTCTTTGAGTGCATGTTAAATTAAACACTTACACCAATCAACCAGCAATGCTCGAAGCGCTTTAAAGTCGAAACTCCAGCAGAGATATTGCACCGGGTCATCGAACATTTGCGTTTACTGGTGGAGAGTGGAGATATACAAACTGCTTTGTCGTTCGGCCGACATTTCGACATTTTGTTCAAATCATAAGACTTGACTTGACAGCAAAAACAATTGAACTTAACAGTATTAATTCGAGGAACAATTTTTAACCCTTTCATGCCCGAATTGAAATGGGCGGAGCTAAAATAGAGAGTTCTCGTCTTATTTCTCTGGTATGATCACCGGGCTCAGAATAATCGCAAATGTTGGGTAAAACTTCTACAAACCGATGTTAATCGTGATAAAAATTTACAAGCACAATGGAACTGCTTCGATATGATCTGACTCTACTTTACTTAATTTATAAAGTCATTTATCTGCAGAGAATTCTATAAAACTAACACCTTCCCAGTGAGTATCCCTTCGAGCGCAAGTCGTTTGCTACACTCTAAATATATTTAAATAGCATTTAAAAACAAAATAGTGTGCCTGGCCAGACCCGAGGGTCTCGATGAGGGTTAACTATTAGGTTTAATTGATGTTTATAAATATATTTGCTATCCTTCTTGATATCATCCAGAAAAGGACCGGTTAGAAGCTCAGCCGGAACCTTCACGTTCACTACTGGATCGCATCCATGCAATCTCAAGGTCCTTTTTCCTAGAGTAAATAGCAAAAGATCTAAGGAGCTCTTCATCTGCAGTAAAGTTCTCCTTTCAATGGCTGCAGGAGTTCAAATAGAGCTGTTTTCGGTCTGGATTTACGGTGACAGCGGAAAGTTTAGCTTCTATTCTGCGTTTAACAGACTAAGGCTTAAATACTTTGGGGAATCACACACTTAACCTAAACAAACCACATATTATCAAATAAAAGTAATTTATGTTAAGTCTTAAATCATCCCCAAACTACTTACGGAGTTTGTTTAATACACTTTCGTATGAGAATTGTGAATGAGAAATACTGAAACTTATACCAGCCAAAATTTTAACCCACGAATAATAATAGTTGACGTCCGGTGGGCATTTTCAGTTTCAATAAGAGACACCCGCATCGCTTTGGTTACATTTTTCTTTAGAGAGGGTAGTTCTCCGAGTATTATTTATGATTCTTTGAAATATCATATCAGTCATGCACATAATTTTATTTGCCAGCCGCATTGAGATTGCGATTTTTTGGATTTGTCTTTTCTTGTTTCCAGCGCCCGCAACAACAGCGCTTATCGCAAAATTACAATGCAATGCAGTCAGCGCGGCCACGAGCAGAAACCGAAGTATTAATTGCCATTTGTTGTTGTAATATTGAATTGACGTGCCGCCAAGGAATAATAGCTGCGAACCTGGTTTTTTGCACGCGGCAGCAGCTACCGTTGCATTGTTGTTGCGCTGCGGCCGCTGTTGCGCGCTGTTGCTACTGGCGTCGCCGTGCAGCGCTTTCGCTGTTCTTGCTGCGTGGGTGTAAAGCCAATGGTTTTTGTTGTTGGCCAGCAGCACATGTTCCGACACCATTGTTGTGGCACTTACCAAATGAATTTATGGGTTATGTACGTTGCTAAACGTTATATAACATTTAATGTGCAGCATTTAAACGCGCTTGCCACAACATAGTTGTGTGTGTGTGTGTGCTTTGTACTGCTCGGTTTTTTTCTTGACGCACGAAGTTTCACGCGCTCGAAAGCGTCACGCTTAAGTGATTTCGACTAAACATCAGCGGCCAAGCGTTGCTGCGCACTCGCCAACTGAGCGTTCGACACCAGAGAGTGCCAAATGGCGACGCATGCGCACAGCATGACAAGTGCGCGCTTTACGTCGGTATTTATGATGTGTGGCATGCAATTGTTTGCGGCATGTTCTACATGCAACAATCAAATATAATTAAATGCTTAATTTCTTAATGTGCCAGCAGTTGCTGACAGGCCGCCGAACGGTTGCATTACACGCTGCTCACTTAAGTGCATGACAACAACAACGCGCACGCTGAAAATACTTTGAACTGCGAAGTGACATTGTGGCAGTTATGAAATCGAGGCAATATATGACACAACAACATTTCACAAGAAAAATTGTCCGCCTTTTTGTGTGTTCTTTTTGCTTTTGCCTTGATTAGTTGTCGTGCAAATATGCCGCTTATCGATTAGTAGCGATCGCTTACGTAATTTGTTGTAATTTTCACGCTGCAAATTTATGCATAACTCCGTTCGACCGCTCACCCACTCACATCGCCGGCAAATGTCACTTGGCGAACATTTTCCAATTCACCTCAATATATTTTATGTGTTTATTTATTTCGTTTTTGGCCAGCGTTCATGCCACTTGGCCAATAAATTTCTTTTATTTTGCCACATTTTTGCCGAGCGATGAAATATTTTGGTTAGAAAAATGGAAATTCCGCTTGCAAATATTGTAATTGCGACCTGTTGCCGAGGTGAACTGCTGCGCCAGCCATCACCGCCACCGCCACTCCGGCCGGTGCTTTCCTCCTCCGTGGCACTGTCGTGGTTATGCAACACATACACACACAGCAGTGATGCTAAGCAGTTTGGTTGCGCCGGCGGCTGCACATCAACCAAAGCAAACACCGAGAGAAGCACACACACACACATTCGCGTGCCACGTTACCATCGAGGTTGCCAACGCAAAAATCGATTTAGGCGACGACCGCATCAACTGTAGTTAAACGAATGAACGAAAGTGAAATTACATAAGCATTGCTGCAGCCCAAATTTGTTTTGCATTATTTATGTCTGTGTTGCAACAACAATTTTTCATCAACGGCCGGCATGTAAACAGCAGTCCCAGCAACGGCAGTGGCAGCGCTAACAACAGCAGCACCCACAATGCCCTCGCCAAGGCAACAGTCTCTACAGCAAGCGTTCGGCAATATTTTGGCACCGGCAGCAACATGCTTGCAACTGCCACCACGAACACGCTCACCGTCGTCCTCGTCACCACATAACAATTGCAATCATAGCGAATTGATCGCAAATGGAGTTCAAAGTGCGCACAGACAAAATATTCTGTAGCAACAGTTGGTAATATGGTGAATAATTTGGTGAACTGCAGGCGGCAGCAAGTGAGATGAGAGCGTTGTGGACCCCGTCGGGAACTTGGGATTTATTTGGTAAACTGTATTTAATTATTTATTTTTAATATTTGGTTTTAATAGAATCAATTGCATTTTAGCTTCCTACTTTGTTGATTTTCCAGCAGTTGGATCACAAGCACGTTATCATGGTTCTACAAGCGAGAGAGGTAACGACTGCTTAATTCTTCTATAGTGTGTTTTACAGTAGATATTTTTAGATCTCGATAGAGGACCACTATTTTTCGAAAAATTTTATTTTGAAAGACATGATGATTAACTTTAAAATTACGACCTGATCGGGATGAGTATTGTTTTATATATGAGTAACTTGTTCTTTAAACTGAATGGGGATCTTGCCTTAAGAGCCAGTAAAAATGCGCAAAACTTACTCTCAGCTTGCTTATTTCAATTTTTTCGTAGTCACTCTATGTACGCCGTTTAGCACTTGAGTGTAATGGGAGGAGTGTCAAAATTCACAAATAAGGCACAACAACCCAAAAGCGCATTCTTTATGAGAAATGTCGTCGAAACTTTGTTTCCAAAACACCACAGTATTTCTTATGCTAAGCCTCGAACCGAAGTCATAGAGCCACCACTGCTAGTTAGTGAAGAAGAAATATTGGCCATGGGCGGAAAAATTAAAAGCAGCAAAGCGCCTGGATTAGATGGCATTCCAAACAGAGCCCTAAAGGAAACCATGACTCTGAAACCTAAATTTTTCGGAAAAATGTATGCATGCTTAAAAGAATAAATATTTCCCGACCCATGGAAAGTCCAGCGATTGGTTCTACTACCTAAACCAAAAAAGCTTCCTGAGGAAGCATCTTCATATCGACCTGTGTGCATGCCTGAATGCCTGACACTATTGGCAAAGTATATGAAAGCATAATTAGAAACCGCTTGGAGTTAGCAATCCAGAAAGCCGGCGGATTATCAGAAAGACAATACGGCTTTGTGAAAAAGAGTTCCACCATTGACGCACTATACGATGTAAGTGGCAAGCGATGCAAAGGCGGAACAAAAAAAATATTGTGCGCTGGTCACCCTGTATGTGAAGAATGCCTTTAACTCAGCAAAGTGGGCAAACATAATCAAGGCTCTGTCTGACATAAGAGCTCCTCAATATCTGATGGAAATTGTTATAAGTTATTTCGAAAACAGGCGACTTTTATTCGATACAGATAAAGGCACCAAGAGCTACTCGATTTCGAGTGGAGTACAGCGAGGCTCGGTACTAGGCCCCCTTCTATGGAACATAATGTATGATGGAGTGCTAAGGAAACACCAACCGAAAGCTATTAAGTTAGTTGCATACGCAGACGACCTTATTGTGGTAGCAGTGGCTAAACACCTCCACGACCTCCGGAGCAAATGCAATGAGTGCATAAACGGCCAATGGTTCTCGTCAATGAGTTTAGAACTGGCTGAGCAAATAGAAGTCTTGCTCATAAGTACAAGAAAAGTGGAAGAAAAAATATGTCACACCATTGGAGAGTGCGAAATTCATTCACAGCCTCAACTAAAATATCTAAGAGTAATAGTAGACGACTTCTTCAACCTGCTCCTGGAGAAAATAGTTCGAGCTGCAGAACTAAACAGAGAAGGTACCATCTTCTATAAGAGTGTACAGCTGCTGGCGTATGCCGACGATATTGATATCATCGGCCTCAACACCCGCGCCGTTAGTTCTGCTTTCTCTAGGCTGGACAAGGAAGCACAGAAAATGGGTCTGGTAGTGAACGAGGGCAAAACGAAATATCTCCTGTCATCAAACAAACAGTCGTCGCACTCGCGACTTGGCTCTCACGTCACTGTTGACAGTCATAACTTTGAAGTTGTAGATAATTTCGTCTATTTAGGAACCAGCATTAACACCACTAATAATGTCAGCCTGGAAATCCAACGCAGGGTTGCTCTTGCCAACAGGTGCTTCTTCGGACTGAGTAGGCAATTGAAAAGTAAAGTCCTCTCTCGACGAACAAAAGCTAAACTCTATAAGTCGCTCATAATTCCCGTCCTGCTATATGGTGCAGAGGCTTGGGCGATGACAGCAACCGATGAGTCGACGTTACGAGTTTTCGAGAGAAAAATTCTGCGAAAGATTTATGGTCCTTTGCGCATTGGCCACGGCGAATATCGCATCCGATGGAACGATGAGCTGTACGAGATATACGACGACATTGACATAGTTCAGCGAATTAAAAGACAGCGGCTACGCTGGCTAGGTCATGTTATCCGGATGGATGAAAACACTCCAGCTCAGAAAGTATTCGACGCAGTACCCGCCGGGGGAAGCAGAGGAAGAGGAAGACCTCCACTCCGTTGGAAGGACCAAGTGGAGAAGGACCTGGCTTCGCTTGGAATATCCAATTGGCGCCACGTAGCGAAAAGAAGAAACGACTGGCGCGCTGTTGTTAACTCGGCTATAATCGCGTAAGCGGTGTCTACGCCAATTAAGAAGAAGAAGAATAGTAGACTCACGGCTCAAATTTAAGAATCACCTAGAATACACTGCAGGTAAAGCGAATAAAATCCTGAATACCTTATCAAGAATGAAGGCAAATAAAGGCTGCGTGCGTTCCAACCTGCGTTTTTTACTCGCAAAGGTAATGAGATCGGTTATGTTATATGCGGCTCCAATATGGATCCAGGCGCTAGGCATCAAAGCATATACCAGACAAATAAAAAAGCTACACAGGCTGTCGGCACTAAGAGTTTCAAGTGACGCTGCTGAAGTAAGAGCCAGTATGATGCCCATTGACATTCAGGGTGACGAATACGAATACTAATTACATATACAAATGAAGCGGCGGCTTCAGTCATGACCAAACTTAGACATATAGAGCAGAATAGGCGTCCGTCAGTCCGTGTCATAGAGGAGACTTAAATGTCTTATCACTCCCACGAAGTAATACCTAATCAGGTGGTTCCATGGGAGAGTCTGGAGTTGGGAGTAGGTTAGGTTTAACCTAAGTTAAAGTTCCGCACTTGGCTTTTGATGCTTCCCCCTACTTATAAAAAAAAATTATAATAATAACAAAAAAGGCCACTTGTGAACATTTTCCGTGGTTTAATGCCAATGTTCCATTTGGTGCGCCACGGTTCTAGGACGATGAATTGCGTTTTAAGTTGCTATTTTACGCCATCGGTGCTTTGTTATCGACATAAGTGAGGACCCCAGCGCATATGGCCTCTTAGACCCGACTCAGCATTACGACCCCTAACGTAAAATGACGGATTATATAGAAAAACTTTACCAGCAGAGACATGGGCAAATGCTTGACAGTCATCAAAGAAAACTTCAGAACAGAATTGATTCTCCTCCAAATCAAATATTTCTCAAATAATTCTCTGTAGGCTAATTGGTCGACATGAATTAAAATAATTCAATTTGGGGTACTATGAGGTAAACGGACTTGGCACAGGATATTTTTCGAAAAATTTACCACAATATGAAATTTAGAGAAAATATATACTTGCCTCTGTGAAAAAAAATCGCGTTGGATCGGATAATTAGACACTGAAATGAAGCCCCACCGTTGAGAAAATAAACTGGTAACATAGAGGATACAGGTTCAGAATTTAATTAAATGAGAATATTAATTTCATTTCCTGCTGGTAAGCTCACACTCAAACACTAAATATTGGTTTGCATATTAATACAAAAACGACGATGGCAGTTGGTGTTGAAAGGAAAGAGCCTCCAATAAATCGTTGCTTACTTTATTTATAAATGTTTATTGGAAAATCGCCAATAAAACTAAGCATATGCCTCTGCTACAGGTAGTACCGTTTTGTAGGTTTTCTCAATTTGCTCAAATGAGCAGTGGACGCGCGCGTCACAGGCAACGTGACAAGTGTGACCTAATGCTCCAGTCTACACGCTCCACGCTTTAAACTGTAAGCATGCACAGCCTGCTCCAACACATACTAATATACACACACACACACACAAATTAAACAATATTGAAGTTGCAAATGTAAGCTTGTAGTCACAGATAAAAGCCACTTGGAGTAGCGCAAATCAGCCGAAGCGTGCACAGATGCCACTCACCACAAGCGATGCTCTTAACCTCTGTGCCCGGTACTCGACTAAGCTGAGTAATCGGTATTGGCAGTTGGTTTATCGGTGGTTTTGACGTAAGACCACTTATACAAGTTTAGTTGTATTTTAATTTAGCTTTTGAGCGTGCACATCTGCCATAACTGCGACGGACTATTGTACGTATATGTATATATTAAATATATGTATATATACATATATAAATCAGGTGGTACGAAATTTTAACTTGAAATTATAAATTAATTACTAATTTGAATTCTGAATCTCTCTTTCTAAATAATCCATTTATTAAGATAACAATTGCCGACTATATGATCATCAATCATATTTCCCATTTTGTGAAGTTAGTTTTTACAGTAACCATGCCCGAATAATAGCCGACGTAAAAATTTACAGTTTTTCCATAGTCTATATCTTTCATTAGCCTGGCCGTCCATATGCCGCGACTTTCATTCTCCCATCAGCATGCCATGTTATTGCGTGTATCTTTCTTTATTTGTTGGCGCTTTTGTTATTATCGGATGTTTTCTTTAGCTCTCACAGCTTTTTCCTTACATATGCTAGAAGGTCGGTTAGGGCATTGCCGCTTATAACTAATATTGCATTGCCTGACACAGTTCGGCAGGCTGATGAAACTCTGAGGGCTGCGGTGCACTCTGCCCACTACCTTACGTCGGTTTTCCTTTTTAGGCACGTCTGCCCAGATCTCAGCTCTGCATACATAATAAGGCACTGATTGTCGTCGCCATTAGAAGCTTTTTCTTTTCTTGACTGGGGCCTCCTGTGTTGGCTATTAGTTGGTTCAGTTGGGAGATGATCTTCGTTGCCTTTTCTACGGCGTGCTGGATTTGTACCCAGAAGGTTAGTCAGAGGTCCACTCTTACGCCTAGATAGTTTACTGCTTTTTGTGTCCTCAGAATATCCGTAGTCATTTGCATGCTTATCTCGAGGGGTATGTGCCCAGTAGTAGCTCTGTTTTTTCCGAAGAGAGCTGAAGGTTGTATGAACCAAACCCTGCTTGCGTCCGTATCATGACTTGATCAAGCTTTCTTCGCGCTGCTTCTGCATCTCTTGCTGTAATTACTGCTGCATGTCGTCCACTTAGCCAGCTTAGTTTGGCGACGTGACCGCTATCTGTCGCGATCCCTCTCTAGTTCGGTAAAGCAGTGCTAATCCGCACCACAGCTCTGGAGTAGTCAGGGATCTTAAATCCACCCATCTTTAGCTGTTGAAGGCGTTTCAAACATCTAGTGTCACCAGCACCACTATTCTTTTGTATTTATGCCATCTACGCTACGCAGCTTCTACGCTATTAATGACGCATTTTGTAGTTCCTTTAGTTGATCTGCCTGGGCTAAACCCGTGTTGTCTAGGGGACAGTCCTCCAGCTTCGTTGATAGCCGCTTCGAGTCTGGGCTTAAGTAGTATTTTAAAGAGCTTTACCGCTGTGTCAAGCATGCATAGTGGACGGTATGTTGACTGTATGTTGCGGCAAGTTTTGGCTCCTTTTTCCTATCTGATTAGCACTATTCAGCTTCGAAGCAGGCGTTGTACATACTTTTCCAGTAGTACTGTCGGCTCTGCAGTGATCATTTTGAAAATTTCTACTGAGATCCCGTCAAGACCGGGTGATTTGTTGGCCTTGAGCTTACCAGTGGCTAGTTTCATCTCTTCAAGAGTAAACTTTCATTGGAGCCATTTAGAATGCCAAAATTTTTCTAAATCTATAGAACAAATCTAGTTAGTAGCTATACATACTCATTCATGATATTGGGCTAGCCGCACAATTTCAAATTTTTCTACTTTTCTTCAGTTAATTTCATGACACCGATTTGAATACCATCTATACTTAAAATATCATATCCCATATTTCATTCAGCATGGCTTTGTGGTTCCAAGGATTTCAAAATATACTTATACTTGGTTTTCAACATCTAATAAACTTCTTAAAATACTTGTATATATATACATACATTTTTTAGTTTCTACAAACTTTTCATTACTTACAAAAACTCAACATAAAATTTAAATAAGCCTCATCTAAACACTCATAACTGTAAATAATCTAATTAAATGACAAATTTATTACTCGAATGCATTTGTAAATGGAATAATCGGACAGTTGTCGATAGATTTTATTGCTCGCAATTAAAGAGGTGAAAAGCGCAAGCTCAAAGGGACCTGTCTCATAAAAAGCGTACTTACATACAAGCCAGAGTGAGTCTATCACACACGCGCAGGTCAGTGGTAATGAGACTGCAACAGGTTAATTGCGCTGCAATAAATTTTCGCTTAAACAATCGAAGGCAATAAAATGATCGATACAGCATGTAGTGGTAATTGCAGCGTAATCGCATTGTCATGAACTCGATTAACATTCCAACAACCGCATTCATGCTGCAGCAACCGATTGGACTGCGACAATTTGAGTTTAAATTTGAAATAAAAATTAGAAGAAATAAATAAAATAGAATAACAATGTTTGAGCTACATTGTAAGCAGAGACAACCCTTTGCACGGCGATAAATATTAATAAATTTAATTTATTATGTGTGTAAAATGTCACACGAACAATGCGACATGTGCAGCAAACGAGGCAAACCAACTGCGGCACAAACTATAAAAATGCATGAAGCGAGCAACGCGCCGCGGGCAATATGCAATAGAAAAATGTCAACTGCTTTGACATATGCAGCACAACAACAACAACAGCAACAGCGGCAGTAACGATTGCCGCCAATCACCCACCCAAAGCCGCCATAAATGGGCAAACGCGCAGCGGCAGCGGCAGCGTCGCTTTTATGCATATGAACCGGTGACAGCGGTGCCGCTGACAGCTATCCACATATGCATGTGCGTGTGTGTGTGTTTATGCCTGCATGTGCATGCGTGAGCTTGTGTCAGTGTGTCAGCGCGCCGAAGGCGTGACCGAAAACCCATTGATAAGATCGGCAGCCACGGCGAATTTGAGAATTGAATGACAAATGTAACAGAAGTGACAAAAGCCGTGAATTTTATCGCTCAATTGGTGCGGCACAGCCGCTGCATGCACAAACACACATACGCAGAGCAAATGCCAGCGAAATTCATGCAAATCAGTGACTGAAGTGTGTTAGCGCTGAAAGCCATCTTGCGGCAGAAAATGGCGCTTTTAATCAGTGCCTTAAAATCAAAGCCGTATCTTCAGCCGATTGCGCAATATGCATTTCGAATATGGCAATTATGCATCTAATTGAACGTGGGAAAACCAACCGTCAACCAACGCCACATTGTGGCACACACACAGCACTAAAGCAGAGCCCGACAACGACAGCCGGCGTGCTCACTCGCTAAACGACAACATCTCGGCAATCAAACGTCATCGCATGCTGTCAACGCGTTGCCAAAGAACCGTCAACGGTCTGTCAACAGCATCGGCAGCATTCGCGGCTAGAACGAAAATGTGTGCCACCAAATGCTGTGGTCTGACTCATCTGGTGGCAATGCGCGAGTTTTGTCTATTTTTGCCTACGAATGTTTGTACAAATGCACGTTTAGCAAAACAATGACAAGAAGCCAAGGTGACGGCATCCAGAGTCAACAAGCTTAACCCAATTCTTGCGGTTATAAAAATAGACACAAATACATTTGCAGAGTTCTAGGCAGCTAAGGTGTGTGGTGTGGTAACCTACAGTGGATTTCATAATGTTTGCTAGAAAAGTCAAAAAAACAGTAAGCTATATCGGAATATGTAGGATGAAAAAAGCTATATGGATACAATTTATATTAGAAAAATGTGTTGCAAATTTCGTTAGGATATACATATGCATATTGAAATTTCTGATAGATCATTAGTTTTTTCACAAATAAGACTGACAGTGTTTATTAACTAGTGAAAATATTTTTCATTTCCATAACTTTGAATTACGAGGCTTGTCATTCACATTCTTTCAGATAATTAGTTGGTTCAAATGTCTGAAAAGGCTGACAGACGAGATGGAATGCCTTAAGGAGATGCAGGATCGCCAAGATAATATAGAGAATGCGCATAAGTAACGACGATGCATGCAGATAGTCAAGGGAAGTAGGCATAAGAGAAGCGCTGAAATACCTTCTATGTTTCTACCCAGCCTTATGTATAACTCGTCTTAGGAGCTTTGCAGTTCAAGGGAATAGATAGAATTATCAATTAGATATCAAACCGCTCTTAAAGTTGGCAAGAAAAGTTGGCGTTCTGTATGACGAGTACTTCTTTAGAAATTAAGCTAAATGTCCAAATGACATTACTAAGGACCAGTGGGTCTTCTGAATGGCCTAACCTAACGTACTATTATTGGAAATATCAACGAAACTAGCTGATATTTGGTCACGTCGTGGTCTGATAATCGAATATACGTAATTTATTACATTTGCTCTAGTTCGCTAAATTTATGTATTTCTTTCCAGACATGGAATTCAAAAAAAAAACAAAAAACCTTTCTAATAGTTTTATATTGCATATGATTTCATGCTTTTTATAAAGTCCACCAGATCTTTCCTTTAATTTCCATTCTACAGGCATAATATTAAGTCTGAAAAACTAATGGAATTTTTGAGAACCTTTATCACTCCATAAATTCGTACCGAAAATTAAGATTATCGCCTAGAGACCGCTATTAGAAAAAAAACCGATTCTGTAATTATGGAGCTCACCTGTATCGTTAACTCAAGGACTTATATCCACTTACTAGTCAGAAAAAAATTAAATTTAAAATTTTTTTTTTTTTTTTGAGTAAGTATTTTAGCTAATAATTCCATAAAAATATTAATTTACAAAATTTAATGTACTTTGGAAATAGATGATTTATTTCTAAAAATTGTAGATTATCTTGTTCCCTAAGTCGATCTAGAGGAAGACCTCAGAAATCCGGTTTCTGGCAGTAAGCATGCGAGTCTGCTTGAATATTTTTGGAATCAAAAAAACTTGTACATTATTTGTATAGCTAAATAATAATCTAAGGCCTAGTCAAGATTTATACTTTCGACAAAATAGCGGCTTCTCAAAAACAAATAATTTTTTTGATAAAAGCTGCGCTTAGAGTGGATTAAAAAATTAAGTCAAATTCTTATTTTTTCTATCATTATCTTACAAATATATACAAAATGTCTTGCGAAAATTTTATATCTTTCAGTTTAGCCGTTTTGGTGAAATTTTGCTCACTGGCATTGAAAATATCGTTCGAAAAAAAAACACTTTTTGAATTTTTTGAAGCCGATTGCACTAATTTAAAAAGTCTTACAAATTTACTTCTCTGAACCCATTTACCGGATCAATTTCTCATTTTCGGAGAATATTTTCAAATATACATACATATGTACATTCGATATATACATAGTATTCAATAGGTAATTAATCATATATTTTCTTATTATCCTTTTTATATGATTATTTTCTTCGGCCAAAACAATTTTTTCTTAAATCAAATCGTAATATGTTATTATCAATAATTAATTGTGCAAAAATTGGTAAAGAAGCTTATAAATCACTTAATCAAAAATTAGAAATCCTTTCCGACGGCATATTACCAGGTTAAATAACTAAATAGAGCGACTATATGAATCGCTTACCACATTCACTATAACACGTCCAATGAGAAATTAAGTGAGGACCACTAAGCCGATTTTAATGAACAACATTGCTTACAAGTGAGTGGGCCTGAGTGGCCACTGGAAACATTTATATCTTAATCTAAGATTTGCATACAGTAGGGTTTTTAGAAAGTAAAAAAAAATAGAAAATTTAGTTCTTCGAAGAAATTTGAACTCTCTCAAGTATTTTTGGAAAAGACAATACATAAGTAGGTTACTATATAAGAATCAGATATTACAAAACTATCGGATTAATATAGATGTAAATGTTTCTACTCATCGTTAAAACCAATCTTCTGTCTTATTTATTGGAGTAGACACCGCTTACGCGATAACCGAGTTAACAACAGCGGCCCAGTCGTTTCTTCTTTTCGCTACGTGGCGCCAATTTTAAATTCCAAGCCAGGTCCTTTTCCACTTGGTCCTTCCAACGCAGTGGAGGTCTCATCTTCCTCTGCTTCCCCCGACGGGTATTGCGTCGAATACTTTCAGAGCTGGAGTATATGAATATCATAATATCATAGTCAAGAGAAAAATGTAACAAATATTTAACTGAAACTAGTTCAGAAATAACCTCACTTCAAGCACTACTCACATATACATTTATGAAATTAAACTTCTTCAAATTTTCAAAAACTCCTTTCGGATATTTTATATTTCACATAAACTAAAAACATAATATATTTACTTAAACTCCGAATCAAAACAGATTAAAATTGTTACAACGAAATCATGTGTTCAACCAAAACAATAACTCAAAATTATGCGCAGGCGTTGCATTTACTCAACGCCCCAACGCAACAACAAAGTTGAACACAAAATGAAAAGACACGCTGCTGTTGCGCAAATGAGTTCACACGCTGCCACACTGTGACACTACGGCGGCTGTCCGCACTTGAGACCTCGCTCACTGGAACAACGGATGCGGCAGCATTGAAAGCAACTGTCGGCGACGCCGAGAAAAACCAACAAGCGGAAGTTCTAAATGTTGCTACTGCGCAACAGCAATGCAAAGGAATACAAACAATTCAACCAAAACAACAACATTCATAATTGCCAACACAGTACGAACGTGGCAAATTCGATGGAGGAAACGAAATGAAGAAGCAGCAACATCAACAGCAACATAAAACAATTACCAACACCTCATCTGTTGATTTAGCGCAAACGCAGCGTTTATATAGTAGCCGCGTGTAGTGAGCGCGCGCACCAACTAATAGCGACAATAACATTAGCAACAACAATAACAACAATGGATATCTCAGGCGATTAGTTGGCGGAAAAACAATTGTGCGCCTGCGCATTAAGCACAACAACAAGAGCAAAAACGAAAACAAAAACAAAAGACAAAAAAACGATCATAAATGAGAATCGAGATCGCTTGCACAACTGATGAATGCAGTCAAAGCAATAGCAACAACAAAAACAACCAGTGACTCACAATGTGTTTTTGGCACAGCGGTGGGCGCAAGGAGCGTCCAACTGGTGGCAACAATTGACGTTGCTCCAACTACTGCTAACTGCCATGTTATTGTTGGTATTGCTTTTCCTGCCGTCGCCGCTGTTGCCACTGCTGCAGCGCCGCTTGGCGATGCTCGTCTTTGCGCACGCTGATAGCCAAACAAGGCAAATGAAAATTGATGGAAAACACACGCGTGGGATGTCCTCCTCCGCCTGCTGCACATTTATTACAACTCCAAACACATACACACACACACATATGTTAATAAACAAACAAACTGTACACATGTGAACATAATGTTGAAGCTCGCTTTTGCCGCGGCTCGTTGCACGCTCCTTAAAGTGTTGCTGTGAGAAATTACAGAAGTCACATTTGACGCTTCGAGCCACAACAAACACATTTTCCGCTACAACAACACTACATTTTGGTTATATTGATGGTTACAGACAGCTGCCAACGGCATTTTGCATAGATTTCGCAAGCTCTTTGCTTTGAATCGGTTTTATTTTTGGGTATTGGCTGCCATTGCGTAAGAGTTGCGCAAAGTTATGACCTGAAGGTTAGGCAGCGACACTTTTATAACTGCAAAGCTGCAAACACTAATACCATTCGTATAAATATATGAATAACGCATAACTATTTTATTAGTTTTGTGCATCAACTCTTCATATTTAGTATAATATATTATATGTTTCCTGCCAATAGATTTTCTTTTTTTTAATTATTTCAATGAAAATATAAGAAGGAAGTTTAGAGCTACGGCAAATATGTATATCTATAGTATATAAAATTACAAACGCATGTTAATGCAACAGCAATTATTGAGTTTTCCGACAATTTGCTAATGATATTTACATATATATGATTTGGTGATAATATCCAAAATCATTTGAGAAATAATATATCTACGTAATCCCCAGATCGTTTTCAGTTCTACAAACACCTCTTAGACGAATCATTAGTAACTCCCCTTTGCTTTTGTTTGTTTCTGACTCTGCAATACACATTCGTGCACTGCCCAAATCTCTGGAATCATTTGAAGGTACCCCTTTACATATCTAACTCTTTTCTTCATATATGTACATAGGTACATTTCCTTAGCAACTAAAAAAGCATTTTCACATATCCGTAAGTCTCTCTGACAAATCTTAAATGTGATAGTAATTAATAAATTGTATGGGAAACAGACCAAGTAATCCAACAAAATTATAATGTTTGATAATTTCATTATTCTTACTTGTCTGGATGTTTGCCCAAACTATACAGTCAGTTTTATTTCTACTTTCCCCGAACCTTTACTGTCTGAAATAAGTAAAATTATAATGCCAATGTCCTACAAAGACTATAATATACTCTTTTAAGGAAAGCCTTAACTTAAAGTTTCTTGAGGTAAATAGAGGCAACTTGCAGGGTGGAACTCTAGCTCTCTTGCTCTGAATCCTTGTGGTGAACACACTATTTAAGGAACTGGAGGAAGGAAATGCTCGAGCCTATGCGGACGACACAGTTCTTTTAGTGTATGGAAAATCCAAAACACTGTCTAAGATCTTACCCAAGGGTACTAGAATGAGGTAACCAAATAAGCAGATAGCATTTTTGTTAGATCTCATACCAAAAAAAACTTGAGCCAGGCGCCCAATGCAATTCTACATGTAGCAGTTGTGAACATAACTGGCAGGTGAAGGCTACTATAAGACTCAGGGAAGCCGGGTATATGAGGGACTCTCTGAAACCCTCAGCTACTTCGATAGCATCGCTGATAACTTTGCTCACTGCGTCCGAAAGCTTCGCCTGGCAATTTATTCTCTTTTCCCGTACTGGGCTGGAGGGTCTTATAGCTTCGGTGCAAACTAATTAGCATTTTTTCTTGTCTTCTTATATTGTTTTTTTTATAATTTTTAGGTTTTAAAAACTGCAGTATTATTTAACCGTTGTGCCTAGCAAATAGTCGAGAACACCAAGTAACTCTTAAGCCAGCACATACGTCACAAAAGCTTAGTCAATTAACAACATTTTGAGCATTCATCCTGCATTAACGGCTTTAACGAGCAGCGGAATGACAAACAGCGAACAGAAATATGTTCAATATTTAGTGATTTATTGACACATTAAATGCGCATGCTTAATGCGATATGTGTTGACTGCCTGCTTATTAAATCATTTGCGGCCAGCACCGAAATCTCAAAAGCACGCGTGCACTATTCGCCATTACAAATACAAGAAAATCACCACGCGTGCTTGCCACGCTGAGGCACATGCATATTTTATCTCGTTTATGATTTGTATTTTAAGCGTGGTGGGGCTGAGCGCTGAGCGTTGAAAGCATTTGCTGTAACGGCAAATTAAGCGTAATTAAAATTTTTGAAAAACTCTGCGCGCCACACACTCGCAGTTCAGCAGGAGCCCACAGGTGACCGGGTGTAAACACTGCAAGGAATTGCTTGTTGTTGTTTTTATTTTATGTTAATAAACGAGATATGACTCGCAGCAATAATAACTCGTTAAATGCTGACAAAACGATTTTAAAAATTTATTAACCAATTGCTGCTTCCATTAAAAGGCGTCCGAAACTCGGACGGACCACGGCAAGCAGCCCCTATGGAATGTCAAAAAGAAGTTATGCATTACACACACACACACACGCGCGCGCAGACAGACATCAGCTGCAATTGCATTGCTCTTGGCTTCTGCTCAGCTGACCATTCGAGGCACTGTGCCAAGCGCTTCGTCACTTGTTTGTAATACGTTTTTAATAACTTAATCAATGGTTCACGGCAATGCAAACGCCCCGCGCTCCCTTACCCACCATCTGTCATCCACACACATACACACGCACACAGTCACAACAAGTTTAAGCAGGAAAACTAAATGTCTGCTCCGCACTTCAATTTATGTATGAAACCAGTTTGCAGTTTCAATTTGTTGTTGCCCAGTCGGTTGGCCACACGCCATTACCTTGTAGTCCTGCGGCTACCGCGTGCGTTGTGCAGGAACTGCCCGTGCCGCAGCGCCAGCCGGGTCATTAAAAATTCTTTATGCATTATTGATTTTTTCTATTGAGAAATGCATTAATTTATAATCGCGATTTTTTCGAGAAATCTGTATTATTTCTCCGCCTTGGCCTGGCAATTAATTCTGCTCTTAATTTGACGGCTTAAAAACTGGCTGACTGGCTGTCAGCATTGACGAGATCGTTGTCGTCATCGGCGCAGCTGACATGGCATGCAATCGCTGATTGAATTGCTTCTGTTTGATTTGGTTTTGAGATCTTGACATGTTGCCAACATGCCGTGATTGCTGATTGCAAATTCTTTGCGTGCAACACTTGCAACACATACACACGATGTTGCTTTGAATGTTTAGCTGCCATAATTAATTTGTTATGTACCGGTATTCTTCTACTTGATTTCAATATATGGAAATTTTACCGTTGATTATCCGAAAATAGCACTGTTCGGTAAATCGTCGAACAATAAAGTACTCTTTGTATTTTGGGTGAGGCATCGAGAATTTGCATAGCTTGATATTAAGTGTGTCACGAAATTTTTAACATCCAGAATGAAACGTCAGAGAACCGGTTGGGGAACCTGTACACTATAAACATTAAGGTAGGTCGTTCGCTTTTTTAATTCGTACTATGGAAAAATGGTTGATAGACACCCCTAAATAAGACTTTCCCAAAACGAACTTTTAATTATAATAAGAAGATCCCCCGCATAACGTTTCTCTATTTATCAGATCATTTAGAAACATCCACATCTCGCTTTCAACTACTTCAAAAAATATCTCGGTTCCTAGATTTTCTAAGAAATTTAAGGATCAATAAAATGGTAACGTACGGCCTTTTGTAAATCCAATCGTTCAAAAGTTATTTTCGGTTGAAGTTTGGCTACTTTAATGCAAATTGGCTTTTTCCTTTGAATTTTGTAACCCAATCAAAAAAATATGATTATAAATGCTATTCTTATAGTCTGGTAGGTAATTTAGTTCACTAATAAAAATACACAAATGATCATGTGATAAACTGAGTCGTTTACTCATGCCGATCTGGTTTTTCGTCTGTGTATTTGCGAACTTGCCTCTAAGCTTTTGAGATATCGATCTGACACAGGTACTTTTCTCCCAAAGAAGCTGCTCATTTGTCGGACCCGCTGATATTGGATAGATTAGGATAGACCAGGCCAACCAGACTAAGCTAATAAGCCACGTATAGACCAGTTTTGATCCTTCACGATGTCAGATGGAGAATATACTATATGCTCGTGACATTTCTTACAGTCTTCTCGATCTATCAGCCTAATTCTGCGATCACTGAGTATGCTAATTATATTCCCTTCTATCAAATGCCACCGGTTTACACTTAATTTTGCAGTTTTGTATATGTATATTGTATGTAGATTTTAGTATTAAGTAAATTTAATTTAAATTAACAGTCGTTCGAAACACATCTCAAAAAGCATAATACGTATAAAATTGATAACTCAAAGAAAAATTATCCAACTCTCATAGCTGTTGAAAAGCCGAATCACCCGATCACCATTCGATAGAGTTTAGTCCGACGCGCACTAGTGGTAACTTCTCATATGATGATGCTTTGACTTCTCCAAGATGACACCCAGAATTCTCCATAATTACTTTCGATAATTGAGTTTGCTTACCCAGCATCGAGAAAAAGGAAAGGCTTCGTCGAAATGTAAGACTTTTTCGAGAAACATCGTTCCGTATTGTTTCGCTGCGTACTATTATAAGCCAAAACTATATGATCCGATTTAGTTATTTATTGAACAATGCAAGCGAAGGACGTCAAGGCTTTGTGGAAACTTCAGATAACTATGAACTTTCGTTTTGTTAGCTCGACGGCGAGATAATGCTACAAAGGTTAAGTCAAAATAACTGCAGTTTTGGATTATTGTTGGTGAAGCAGGCTTAGTGGTGCTAAAGCATATTATAAACTCTGCGATCATTTTGTCTAATTAAAAGAAATCATTTCATAAACTTTTCAAACAAAAATAAATTTTAATTAAAGTGACAAGCACAAAATGCGAAAAAATGCTTCATAAAGCTAAACAACTCTTCTTTTATGGTTCGATATTTAAATATAGTGTTTGAAACGATATATTTGCATAAAATGACTAGTAAAGTAATCAACTGCTCTATGTCCATACTAATCCACACAAAAATAAATACGAGTATTATGCTAAAAAATCACAAAATTACACAATTTTATACATAGTTGCTTACATTCTTACTCTCCGTTAATATGTTTCTACAGCTGACGATACTCACTGTAATTGCTGTTGTTCCAAAAATGTATGGGGAGATATTGAAGCTACTACCAAACAGCAACCAAGTTTGTGTCCTAAGGCTTTGGTGCTTCGCTGGCAATTCACATCGGCAGCTGGCCATTGCTCTCATCCAAGCGCCGCAAGATGTCCATAAAAGGCTTTGCATGTGTTAGCGTTCATGTTAAATGCAGCGATTGCTACAAATTAATTAAATATCAATTGCTAGTCAAGTGGCTGGCGCTTCTGTGGCGGCAACACAAATCTCTTGCCGTACACATTGCGAGCACATGAATCGCAGCACATTTTCGTTGGCGAAAACAACACAAAAGTTCGCTATGTTAGCTGATTTAAAAAAGTTTTGATTTTTTCGCTCTTTGCTGTTGTTGTTTTTTTGTCTTTTCAGTTTTGTTGCAGAGTGGCGCATATGAATCACAATGCGCTGCACGTTCGCTACATTTCATGTCCGCTGTCAATTCAAAAATGTACCTTTGGACAATTTATTTCACTTCATAGCGGTTAAACTAGAGTGTATTACAAGATATCGATACATATGTAGCTGCAAACACATGCATATCTGTATGTGTGAGTAGTTAATTTATATAGTGTTTGGTCAGTATGTTGCATGTGTCAGTGCACATTTATTTAGAGCTAGAGCACTGTCCGCGGCAGCGCCACATGCGCTTATTAAAAGAATTATGTTGTTGAAAATATTAATACAAAATATTTATGAAAAATCGAAATCTTTTGAAATCAAGTCAAGAACGCTCCGAACGGACAACAATCATAGCACGCTGCTGCAACACGCTTCACCATTAGCCCACTTAGTTAGATCCGCCTGCAGCGCCGCACACCACCGTGTTTGTGCGGTATATGTGGTGGCGGGCGTGCGTGGTGTCCGTCAGAAAATGCTTGAGCTATGATTGCATAGACTTTTTCGCCTTCTGTCTCAGCTGGTGGTGCAAATAGAAATCCATTTATCTTCCTCTGCCGGCATTGATGCAGTAAATTAATTAAATCATTTATTATAAATTGGCTCAGTTAGATCGAAATCAGTGCGCAATTCATAGTCTGTGACATATACTTATGCACGCATGTGAATGTGCTGTGCAAAGCTGCGCCTGCGCCTGTGCCTGTACCTGCATATGGGATGATAAATGGCGCAACAGTAGCACCTACAACCCTCAGCTCTGATAAGTGCGTCTCTGCTTATGGCTGGAAAGAAAAACCTGTAAATATATATGTATGTTTATATATATATATGTATGTAAAGTATACTATAGAAATGTAATGAGCGATCGAAAAATTAACTATTTTTAAATTTTTTTCTTTGACAGTTTTAACTTTTTAAACAACAACTTTTTCTAGTTATTAAATTATTAAAATTTTTAAATTTGGTGTGGTGCTGTTCGTGAGACAAAACGACAAAATCAACGCAAAAATTTCCAAAGACGCAAAAATGTTATTTTCAGGGTTCACCTTGGTCACCATATCCTGCTGTAATAGTTTGGTAGGGTGTCTGCTTTACAAACTTCAATACTATCAGAAAGAGGTTAAATTGGGACAAAAGTGTAATAGAAGGATGTTTGAGAGGGCTAAGAATAGATCTTCCAGTAAGTTTTTGTACAGCACATAAGGCATAAGTCACCGAGCAGTGGCTTAAAAGCAGAGAATTGGTCAACTGGAAGCTCAAATTTAAATCTATTACACTACAGTTTGTGCTCATTGTTCGAGCACCTGGCCTTCCAAATAAACCATAGAAATTTGGAGAGTCTCTAAAAATATTAAAACTGAGTAACATCGTCAAAATCAATACAAATTAAGCGTACTAATGATCAATAACCGAATCGTTTGAGAGCTTGTGAAAAAGCAAAAGTCATATTTTGTACATAGCTCATTTAATATATCCATTATTAAATAAAATTAATACCAATAAAAAATGTATGATAGTTTCAATTTGCAACAGAGTTTATGGCATATTTAAATATGAACAGGGTCTTCCAATAAGAGTGATATGATTTCTTAAAAAACAATACAAAAAGTACAATCGATACAATTAAGTCCTGAATATAACATCATTCAAATGGCCTCTGCGATACCTTTTTCAGGAATTCCATGAACCGGATTTTCGAGTATTTTTTCAACTATATCAAGTCGTTTGTCATGAATGCACGTTTAGTATCATTCGTAGTTAAATCGCATCGTCTTGTAGGCCATTCACAATTTCTGGAAATAATCGAATCTCCAAAATTTTCTCGTAATAATTTCGTTGTTGTAGGTGCTGTGTGGCACGATTTGTTGGAAGAAGATGTTGTCAAGGGCAACAACTTCCGATTCCGGCCGTAAAAAGCGGTTATGATCGATCTATATTTTTCTCTATTGACAGTAACAGTGCCGCCAGCTTCATTTCGAAAGACGTACTGACCGATGATTCCACACTAGATCAAAAACCACAACAAACTGACAATTTAGGTGAATGTAATGGTTGTTCATGAATTAGAAGCGACAGCTTTGTTCACTTACCGCACTACTCAGATGAAAGTAAGCCACATCCGAGATTATGATTTTCTTAAAAAGATGGTCATCCTTTCCATATTGTTCCAAAGCAGAACCAGCAAATTCACGACTTTTATGGTGATCCAGTGGCTTCTTTTCTTGGATGAGAACAATTTTATACGGATGCAATCCCAAGTTCTTTCTCAAAATCCGCCAGGTTGTCATTTGAGTCAATCCCAATTCTTAAGAATGTCTTGAAATCGACAAATTGCGGTCTTCTGCAACACTTGACAAAACGGCAGCAATATTTTCATTACTTCGAGAAGTTCTTCGTTTTAGTGGCACTTGAATGTTATGCAAAGAAAATGTTGGCTCGAAATTTTCAACAATTCCAATCCGAGCAAAGGGTGACAATTGTTACGACCAAAAAATGAAAAAAGCGCAAGAGAAAATGTACTTGAGGAACAATCATTTTTATATTAAAATTAAATAATTTGTAAACGCATTTCTTTCTATGATGCAATTGTAAACATTACTGAATACAATAAAAAAAACGGTATAATTACTGTTTAAAATATCAACAATTTTCCTTAAATGCTTAATATTTTG
Organism: Bactrocera neohumeralis; assembly: GCF_024586455.1. Taxonomy (NCBI): domain Eukaryota; kingdom Metazoa; phylum Arthropoda; class Insecta; order Diptera; family Tephritidae; genus Bactrocera; species Bactrocera neohumeralis. The sequence goes on from NC_065923.1 coordinate 3,184,202, forward strand.
AAGTCTCTATAACTTTTTTCATGACATTATATTGGCATTGCAAAAATTATTAAAATATCTCCACGTATGTTCAGTGTATATTCCGTCACGAAAAATTCAAAAACAATAATTTGAGTCAACCGATCACTCGGAATCGCTACATTTCCTAAATGATGGATCCCTCGCTCTTTAAAATCCTGCCAACGGCAATTATATTAATATGTTCTGCCAATAAAATACATGTGACTACAATAGCGCACAACCCACGATAAGCAGCAGGCATATACAACCAATCAACCAGCGACCAGACCGATCAACCACGAAACAGTGACAAGTGTATGACAAGATTACTGCTGCAAGAGAAAAAACGTTAAATTAATCCAAAGAATTCGATATTAATCACTGTAATGCATTGTGACAGAAATAATTTCACAGGAAATCATAATCACTTATGAAATAAAGACACGCTGCAGTCCTGCTTCCTGCCACATAGCGCTAAGCAAGCTGAAACGCAAACGCCCGCGCAGAATCACAGTAGAACACGGACTATCTGAAAACACTGCCCACACCAATGGAATGTATTGCGCGGTGAGCGTGGCATGCTGCATGCAAGTGCGAGTACATAAAATAATGGAATTATCAGCGAGCCATCACACGAACTGCCAACCACACAGGCACGGGTAACATATGTGAAGATTGAGCACGCGCACCACGCACTTGCCGCAATACCACGTAAGCAACCACTTCCAACAGCCCGGCAGGTACTTCATTACACCACTACTAGCTATGCATGTATATATGTGTGTGTGGTAACTGGCATCAGTGCAGGCGGTAAGTGCCAACAAATCTATCAATCTCAATTAAATCGCTTTCCGAAGCAAACATCCTCCATCATTTTGGGTGACAAAAAGTGCTTCACTACCACCAATCGGCTATCGCTCAGCTGCACCGCACAACTGCGGTGGCAAGCGGCTGCAGCTCGCACAAAAAATGCCTTACGCATGCGCACTTTTTTCATATGAACCATTCGGTTTTTGTAGAAGTCTTTCGTTGCATTTTTTCTTCATTTTTTTGTTTTTGTAACGGTTGTTGCAATGCACTCCTCGTGCTTCACGCTGTTTGCGGAACGCATTTAATGCACGCGCATGCCTGCCTCGTGAGTTTTTAAGCCACACAGCTTGCAATCAGAGCAAACTGCTGCATTTAGTTATCGCTGCAATAAGACTTGTTAAGCCGGATCGTGGGCACTCACGAGTTGACAGCGACGGAATTATACCCATAAAATATGTATTAATCATAATCTAAGCGTTTAAATTTGGGATTATGTTTTAATTTGTATAAAAAAATGGTTACAAAATGTCGAATGGGCACTAAAATTGTTATTGCTAAATTTATAAAATGTAGATTGCAATTAATTGTGTGCTCTTTCAATGCCTCAGCAAAGCAAAAGCTGCAACAGCGCACTCACAAGCTGGTAAAGAAATGAATTATCCACATAACTTTTACTCTATTTTCACCAAAGCGCTTGTAAAACAGCAGAAACAAACAAGCAGTAGTAAAACAACAACAAAAGCAAAACGTACTCATAACAATGCTAACAGACGCCTGCTAAGCGCAAAGCCCCACTCACACACGCACGCTGTGTCTGACATCTGCCGCGTTCGGCGCTTAAGTCTTTTGTTCAGTTCACACTTAACAGCGCATGCAAGCGGCGGAGCACGTTTTCCAGCGTATTTATGCAACGTTTACTACTGCTTTGCCGCGGCTGACGTATGCATGCAGCTATCTAAGTAGATTTCCCACGATTTAGTAATTTAAAGAACAAAAACTATAATGGCTTATTATATGCATTACATGCTAACCGCGCGTTTTTGTTGTACTTTATCATATTGCGATTCGTTTCGGTCTTGCCAAGGTTTTGTGTGGAAATATATATCTATAAATATAGCTTTATTTTTATCCATTGCTTTTGCGTGTGGCAATACAAATAATTCTCCTTATTATAATATGCAAAAAGTTGCTTGCATTTGCTGGCGGCTGGCGGCGAGCAATGTGTTCGCATGTAAAATAATCATTAAAATTGCGGCAATCACAAAAGCAACTACAACCAACTGGACAGAATAGCAATGCACAAGCAATAGTAATAGCAATAATAACAATAATCATAATAGATGAATGAAATATGGGAAATAAAAAATGTGGGTTTCTAGCAAATAGCAAATAGAAAAGTTTGTGCAATTGCAAATAATATTCGCAAATGTGAAATGTGTTCAATTTTTTTTTTTTTTATATTTTATAGATTGCAGTTTCTTAGAAGAAAAGAGGGCATTATAGCTGAGGAGTGAGTTAAAAGCCAAGTTTTGTTTATATGATAAAATTAGGTAATTATAATAGATAACAGATTTTGATATACTTTTTGTCGTTTCCTACCTTTGGAATGTTACACATATTTTTACATAAAACATACTGAATCCGTAACAAGTTACATTTTTGAAACACAGAAACTGTAATTTCTTCCCAAAATAAGCGACTCTTCTAATAAAATCGCAATTAAATTTAGACATATCGTCTCAGGATTATTTAAAATCTTAAAGGTGACTTACAGAGACTAATTAGGAAAAATAGTGAAAATGCAAATACTGAAAATCGTGAATAGGAAGTTTTTTGAGATTTCAAATAATAATTTTAACTTGACATGGAAAGGAGAAAAACACTGTTACAACTTCATAACACATTTGACAAAGAACAAACAGATGGAACTTAGAATAAAAGCATCTATTATTGTTGGCAAAAAATAGTAAGACTTTTTAACTTAAATTTCGCGCGAAAACCAATTCGTCGAAATATTTTGTTCTTGGTTGATATGACCAGAACTGATTCTTGAGAACTGTCAGTTAACAATCAGAGAATTTACTGACAACGTTTGAATATCGGAAGGATCAGTGAAAATCCTTTTTAAATATCATTTGAGCCTAAGAGAAGGGAAGCCAAGATTGGTTCCAATATTACTCAATATTTTTGGAAAGCAGAGTCATATTAACCTCTGTCAAACAATGCTTTTCGACTACCAGGATGTCATGAAATTTACTATGTACCATTACTGGCGATGACACACGGGAGTCCAAAAAACCACGTCAAAGCGAGCAAAATCAAGAATATGTTTACAGTTTTCTTCGATTATCGAGGTGTGGTTCACTCCGAATTCCTTCCGCCTGACCAAACTGTCAGCAAGGAATTCTATTTGAGTGTTATGGGTCATTTGCGCGAAGTTATTCGTAAGAGTAGATCGGAATTATAAGCAAACATTTGTTGGTTTTGAGTCAATTGAAATCATTAAACGTGAATTGATATATGTATAAGTACATTGAAGGCTATTCCAGAAATTTACTTTAACAACTGTTTCTAGGTTTGGCAAAAGCGTGGGGACTAGTGTATTGGGGCTACTCTTTTAGTATACTGAGATGATCAATTTATCTCTATTTCCTGTTAAATCAGTATACTCTTTGTTTGATCTCCCTCTGTTAGTTTCATATTAAAAAGTACAGATGTTTCTTCGAATTTTTACTTGTTGTTCTTTATTTCATGCTATCTGGCAATAAAAAGTTTTACTATAAATTTTGATTTGTGGAAAAAATTTTAACAACGACATGTTCTTTCATCAAGTCACCTGCATCGTCCATCCATCTGTTAATAAAAAAGAAAAAATGTGCTTAGAACTAGAACTGGTAGAGGATATCAACATCTCATATAGATTCACCCAACACATTTTAGATAGTATTGTATTTTAAATATGAAGCAAGTGAATACCAGAATAGTAATAAAAGACCTAAGAGTTTTGCAAAAACGACGCCGAATTGAGGTCACAAAGGAGAAGCTCAACCACATAGCTGAGGACCGTACATTTATCAAATGCATATTTGCTGGCGGGACGTAGCTTTATGAATATGACTTCGAAATTATAAATTAATCTTGCGAATGGCGCCCCAAAAAAAGCTATCTCAGGCGAGCTTGGCATGTTTGGAGCAAATATTTACATTAAAATATATGCAATTGTAGTTGTTTTGTCAATCTGGATTTAATTTGATCAGAAAGTTTATAGTAAAAACAAATTGAAACTGAGGTGTGAAACTTTATGTAGAACTCTATAGAATAAGTCCATTCCAGCAATAATGGGCAATCGAAAGTTGCCAATAACAGAAAGTAATAAAGTCGTGTCTGCCAGGGGTTCTCATCAAACTGTTGAGGGGAGCACAAACTTAGGTAGAGTTTGATCTGCTCAAATCTTCGCGAAATATATTGCTTTTCGGCCGAGCTGTTAACTTCTAAATTACAATGTAACTCCTACTTCAAAAATAATTTTTCACTAATTTTCTGCATTATCTTTACAAATTTGCAAAAAACCTCTTTCATATCCGCTCGTCTTTATCGTTTCTTGATCACCCTGGTTCAATCGTCACTTGGATGGCTCTGTAAGTAACACCTCCACTCTTGAGCCATTCTTGAATTAAAATGATGGAATGCCCAGTGGCTTATTCTAAGTAGCTCAACAGCCATTAACATTGAAAAGAACAGGCAACAAACAGAATTGCAACAAATTAACGCTTGTTATATGCGCCATAAGCACCAAAAGCAACAACAACAACAGCCAAGTGAGGCGGCGCGCAGCCATCTCAATAACAGCAGGCAATGGTATATTCTTGTCGGCCGTTAATGACCACCAACGAACTCATTGGACGGCGCTTGATTATGGTAACTCGCGTGTTGTTGTTGCTGTTTTATGCAGTGCAGCTGCACACAAAAGCCATGAGTGGCGCACAGCAACACAAGCGGCAATGTTGCAATCGGTGGTAATTTATTTTTGTAGGTGTTGTATTAAAAATGCAACATGCCGTGGAGCTAAAAACGAGCACAACAACAACAATACAACAATAACAACGAGAATTAAATAAATTTTTGAAAAAATATAATTTGTGCAATTTTCAAAATGCAACTTGCCACTTCTGTGCAAACGCTGGCAGCTTGTTTTCGCTGACCGTTATAAATAATAAAAGAAAAGACGTTGTTGGTGTTGGTGTGGCGTAGTTGCAGCAGCGCTGGTGGAAAAAAATCAGAAAAAAAAGAATGGCAAATTGCACATGCAAACCGGCGGCGCTGAGTTCAAAGTCAAAATCTCGCAAATGTGTGTATTTTGCATCACCAGTGGCAAGCGCCGCCATGTTAACGGTTTCTTTTTGGCTTGGGCCCGCTCGTAGGTTCTTTCGATTTTAACAAAATACAAATTCAAATTTCAATACATACTGTTTGTTATTGTTGTTGCTTTTTTTTGTTGGCTTGCTTTGTGCAACAAAAGTTCATTGCTAACTGGTCAGCCTCGCTGGGCTCTTGGGCGCTGAGTAATTGAGCCTCTGCGCAACCGCTTGTTAACCAGTCGCCGGTTTGAGCCTAACTTGAACGCTGCGCCCCCGATTGCCGCCGCCACAACGGTATTCATTACGACTGCGCTAGCCACAATGTAGGTGGCAACATTGACCGCCCGCTTGTTGCTACCAACAGCCGTGGCGGTGGCAGCGTTGCAACGCTTTCTGCGTGTTGCGCGCCCCAAAATCAACACAATTAAAAACCGAACGCGGCAAAATGGGACTTCGCCGCTTTATACGCGCGCAGCTGATTGCGGCTGATAAGGATTTATTAATTCATTGCTGGGTGCGATTGCGCGCACGTTGCGGGGGGGTGGTGCGGCGCGCACTTTTGACACCTTAAAAAGTGTTTGGCTGCCACATTGCTGTTGTTCTACAATTTTTTGTTGTTCTTGTTGTTGCTGGCAATTGCTTGTGCAAGAAAACATGAGTTATTAGTGCGCGCTTACAACTCATACAGGAAAGTTTGTTTGCGCTGCCGTTGTTAAGGCCGCAAGCCGTGGTAAGCATGCAGACAAATATGTCTGTGTGTGCGTGTGTGTCAGTGTGCCGCGTTGCTGTTAATTAAATTTCTCAATTGTAATGCCACTGGCCATATTAATTTATGCATATGCCAGAAAAAATCAACAACAACAAGAAAACAAGCACAAAACTAAAAACTCACCTCCCTTGCCTCTAACACTTTGCTCTGTTTCTTGTCTTCTTTGTCATTTTTGGCATTTATGTTAGTTTGTAACCGTTATCTGAGATTTTCCTTTTTTTCAGCTCCCAAAATACTGGCCGGCGCAGTGCAACAGCGCAAAAATAACGGCGGGCAAGTGCATGCCACTTTGATATGATTTATCAATTACTCGCCACTGACATTTAATTTGTTTAAGTTTTGTATTTTGTTATTTGGATTATTTTGCATTAGTTCGCGCTTGCTTGGGAGTTCGTGTATTTTACTTGTTGTTGTTTATTGTTTGTTGTTGTTGAACACGCGCTATAAAATAGGTTAATTAAAAATGCAAACCTTTTGACCTGCAAATTGTGTTGCACTCAACTGTCTTGAGGACTGTCAGTGGGTGAAGTGGCCATGTGGCAGGCAGTTTTGGTGACTAAAATGTTTTGTAGACTAAAATGAAATTTAGTTTTGCTTGGCTGATGTCCAAGAAATAGAGTCAAAAATAAGAAATGTAGATTTGGCTTATATGAGTTCGATGTTTTTTTCTGGTCCAGAATAAAGAGAGGCAAAAACACAGTCACTTCATCTCTGCAAGGATACGTTGCTCCTTCAAAGAAGAAATTGATGTACGAGGGTCTAGAGAAACAAAGGGTTACAATTCTAGAAAAGAGTACATTGAGTAGTGCATAAGGCTTCATCGCAGCGCACTTAGATCTGAACCGTAATTTGTAGAAAACTGGAGACTACTAAATCGACTTTTTTTGGATTAAAACAATTTCTACGAGTTAAGTAAAAAGCAATTACCTCCGTTTTTCGAAGTTAGCCTCCAAACACGAAATATATGACTGCGAAATTGGTATATAACGTTTTTTGGTCAAGCTTATAATACAGATGTCATACAAGGTCGATTTTTCAACAAAAAACTAAACTTAACTTCAAAAAAAAAAAACAGAAAAATGATACTTTTACTTCTGACTTTGTGACTCGAAAAAAATTGGTTTGGTTACATAGCTAGCCCAATGTCCTCAGTGTTATATCGCCAATTTATTGGATTCGAAAATTGTTAAAACTAACCGAGATATTTTGGGTCGTACACTATGTACTTATTTTTGTTTGATGACAACCGCTGATCTTTCTTGCAGGCAATTATATATTGAACAACTGGTAAAGAACTTGTCTATGAAAACAGTTCTTAAATCTTTTGGAATAGTTTTTATTTGAAGTCCTGCCGAAGATCGAAACCGCATTTTCGGCATAATTTACTGTTTTACTATAAAAAAGGTAAAAATGCAGTTCATGCAATGCGAAAGTTATGTGATGTGTAAGGAGAATGTGCTCTGACCGAACGTCAATGCCAAAATTGATTTGCGAAATTTGGTTCAGATTTTTCAATTTAAAAGATGCTCCACGAACTCTTGAAATCAATGTGGATAAAATAAAATCGTTGGTCGATACAAATCATCGAAAAACAACTCGAGAGATCCATTCAAGCATTTTGACTGGTAACTGGCGAATGATACGCGTGTTTTGCTGTTTCGCTCCAAAGCCTGAATCGAACCGGGATTGTCCGCATTAGACTTCACATATCCCCACGGGGAAAAGTCTGACGGTGTGTATTCACGCGATCTTGATGGCAACCGACCAGCCCAAAACGTGAAATTATCTGGTCATCTGTTCTCACAACAAATCCGTTGGCTGGTGCGATGTGTGGGAAGTGGTTCGTTTTTCTAAAACCAAATGACACTAAGAGATTCAATTTCAAGCATCAAATGGCATCATTTTTGAAGAAATATGGAACGATGATTCCACCGGACCACAAAACACCCGAGAACGTTATGTTTTACATATGCAATGGCAATTTCAATATCTTCAGGTTGCTTTTCACCCCAAATGCGGCAATTTTGTTTGATAACATACCCATAAAGCCAGAAATGGGTTCCCAAAACAAATGTCTCGAAAACGACGGGTCTTCTTGGAACATTTCATGAGCCCACAGAGCGAAGCGATGTTGAATGGCTTCAGTTCTTGCACAAGCTGTACTTTGTACCCTTTCAATTTAAGATCTCCAATTAAAGTGCGCCAAGTTATTCCATACGTCAGTCCGACTTGCTATGAACGGCGCCGAATCGACTCTCCACGTCTTTGTGTACACTCTCAGCTACGGCTGCTATATTTTCTTTACTGCGTGCAGGACGTGGTCTATTCGGTAGAATATTGTTCAATAATGAAAGCTGGGTCTCAACCTGGGTGATGGTATTGCGAATAGTACGCTCCGTAAGCCAATTATGTTGACCAAAAGTTGAGCGAAGCGCGCGAAACACATTCTTTACAGAACGTGCATTTTTTTTAATAAAGTTAAATGATTTTTGAGGAGTTAATAAAATAGCATGACACCTTGACACGACTCCCATATGATCTGTGCAAAAATGCTATGGAAAGGTACCTCTACTTGGATCAGCCGTTAAAACATTCAGAGAACTTTTTTTGACTCAACTTTCTTTGAGCAAGCTTCAAATGGAGTCTTCACTAAAGGCGGAAATGCAAAAAAAATGCCTCAAAATGTAAAAAGAAGTAATGGTACAGATACTGTAACAGCCAATCTCGGGCACCTTTGATTTCATCAATTGTCAATCGTAGAGCCTACACAAAAAGCTGTTTGAACACACTTTGATAAGATTGAATACTAAACGCGATTCCACACAAGTTAGTGAATGTAAAGTGAAGCGAATGATGACTACGGGTGAAAAATAGGTCACTTGGGACAGAGACCAGGGTTTCTCAAAACGTGGTGCTATGTAATTATCTTTAAAATGCCAACAAGTTTTGGAACAAAACCATACCAAATAACCTTCGATGCAACGCAAAAATAATGGATTTCTTTCTACTACACCTTATCATTATACAAAATTCTACTTTGAGTCACAGCTTCAAATTAAATTCTCCCATCTGTAAAATATACAAATTCGTGGCACTTCGATCGCAGTTTCCTTATTAATTTTACACCCAATAAATGCCATTTTGCCACATTTCTGCATGAGTGCGAATCAATTTTCCGCTCTGACCTTCGATTTATTTATTTATTTCTCTGCGAAAATATTTTCAAACACATTATTTGTTCACAACAACAATAACCACAAAGATAGGCGAATGTTTCCAAGTAATAGCAGCCCTTGTGTAGCGATTTTATGGCCTACAAGTTCATTAATCATTGCACAATTACAGATCTGTGGCATATCTGCGGCGGAAAAAGTTCATGGCAACACGCAACACTCGTGAACCATTTATTTTTATGTTTATTTGTTGCCAGTTTTAAAGCCCACAATTTACATTTGATTTGTGCGCCGACGACGACGATGGCGATGACGATGACGCCAACACTCCAATGGAAATGAATCAACACTTGAGTACTTGGCGCTATGAAACCAAAATAAATAACTGTAACAAAAGCAGAAAAAACAAAAAGTAGTTGAACAAATGAAATGAACTTCACTGAACCGAATCGTTTTAGTACCTTTGCGAATTTGCAACTTTTTTGTAATTTTTATTGTGATATTGCGGTACCCGTATTCTCTAAGTAACTTGGTGCGCATTCTGCAATGCCGCAATTGGGTCAAGGCAAGGCCGGAGTGTCATAGCGGCACCAAAACATCGCGCACAAAGCGAAACTGGAGTGCGCTGGCAGCAGCAACTACGCTCGCTACGACAACTACAACAGCAAACACAGCTGCAATAACAAACAAATGAAATATGCCCTATTGCCGTGGCAATGTCGCAGAGGTTTACTTGCAACAAGCACCCCACACACACACATACACACCAATCGATTAAAAAGGGTGCAAACGCACTAAAGCGCTGGCGTTTACTTCAAATTTAGCGCTTAGATTTACGTCAATTGTCCAACTTCGAATCGCTGGCGGCTAACAAACGCGTCACTAACAAGATTAATCTAACCAAACAAATGTCAATTAAAAGCCTCATAAAAATCTAGCCGTCAGCATAGCTCAGCGCCAATGCCAAGCGGCAAATACTGCAAAAAACAGTTGGAAAATGCATTACATATATGCTTATACAATTACCACAAGCTTAATTCTGAATGCATTATTCGAGTTCCAACTAAAGATTAGACTCTCTATACGCATTGTAAGGTAGTGGGAAACTAGTTTTTAAACAATATGATTAATTCTCTTTAATATTCCGTAATACTGATTTGAAACATACAAGCACTTTCTGCTTCACGTTTTGCAGGACTGAGATTGAAACATCTCGGTAGTTATACTTCGGCAAACTTGGCAAAATAACCGGGATCGATATCAGCCACCTCAACGAATTTGTGGCAGACTCAAAGCAGTTTTTCGATTTTTGAGAGACTTTTCGATCAATTTTTAGCTATTGGTGGCACAATGGACTGAAGTTCTCAACTGTACATGTAGAGAGTCCGTTGTGTTTTACGTGAATTACCTGCCTACGAAGGCCCAAATTCACGGTGCTTTCTATTGCTAGAAGCACATAGATCAATACAATGCGTTGATCAGCGCCCCAAAGCATAAGTTCAAGTATAATACAGTTTTTTGGTTCGACTTTTAAGTTAGCCTATCTGCATCCCTTAGTATTTATTCTACCAGTTTGAGACGTTCAGGAAGGCCGTCAACATCAACTGATGGTCAACACATCAATAAAATAAAGGAACTGGTACTTGGGAATTGTCGATTAACAGTCAGAGATCTTACGGACCTAAGAAAAATGAAAGTGCGATTGGTTCCAAAATCACTCAATTTTCTCGAAAAACAGCGTCGCGTTAACGTCTGTGAATAATGCTGACTATCAGGATGCCATGAAAGCTATGAGTCTTGGATATATGCCTACGACGCGAAAACGGAAGATGAATTCACCGAATATCTTTTGCAAATGTAAGCCGTAAAGAAAAATTTAAGAACATGTTGACACAACTTTTTGTTTGGAGGTAAATATCTATGCGCCATAGCTTACTTAACCAAATCGCTATAATGAAAAAAATCACTCAGATTGAGAAGGGTTGAATGCGCTCATTTAAAACCTGAGAACATTCATCAGCTTCACAGTTAGAGACCGGTACCAAGTTTTCAACAATATTTTTCTTGGTTATAATAACTAATGAGAAAACCGTCAGATCGATGAGTCGGTATTTAGTAAGAAGCTTCAAAGTGATGCTCACAGATCTTAAAAGGCGTGTTAAACTTCTATATAAAAGGTCATGAAAATAGATAAATATTCGAGGATAAAAATTTCACTCAATAAATTGCAGCCTAAAACATAACTGCTCTCATATATTTCTTTCACAATTGAATATGAAAAACACTCAAAGGTTCATGGCGCTCAGTTGGAATTTTAATAAATTTAGGTGATTTTGGAACTGGAATTTTAGGTTACCCCGTAGCCAAGTATTTACGTTTTCTTCAAGAACAACTCATTCAAGAACCGCCCAGTATATCTCGTGCCCTAATATGAAATACACTAATTAACCAAAAGACTTAAAATTCTAGTAAAATTACTTAAGACTTCAAAAATATTAGCAGTTTATGATAAAACTTCAAAAAATATTTCAAACTAAAACATGACAAATTTATAATACAACATTAACTAAATCAATAAACAAATACATAAAATCAAGATTATAATTGAACTCTGCTTAACTCTAAAAATGTCTCTAGTAATACTAGCTCTACTATCAATAGCATCACATAGGTCTAATTCATCTGTGATATTTTCGACGTACCCAAAGCTTTCTGTTCGATATCAATTTCGATAATTCATATCCAAAATTTTATTTTATTAATTTCACAATCTTTTCACATTATAAAATTATCTGCACTTTTTTACCGCTACTCCATTACAGAAGTAAATAAATAAATAAATATAAACGTCAAAGATAAAGTGCATATTTATCAAGCTTTAATATTGTAATCGCTATTAGCAGCAACTACACGTACAGCCACTTATATATGTATATGCAAATGCAATATAGACTTCCATTAGTGCTTAGCTACACTAACAACGCCACAACGCTACAACGCCCGATAGCAACAACGTGAGAGCGGCAACAGTCGACCGACGACATTTTCATCTAACTAATGATGTTTAGATTTTTATCTGTCATATGAAAATGTGAATATTTGCATAAAAATTTCGATATTTTATGCAAACTGAAAATCTTCGCAAGCTCGCCGAGTAGATAAAATAGTAATAGCAAACAGTTAGCGAGATTGCCACAACAGCAACAGCCTCGTGTAAGCCGCGTTGCTGAATCACTGCGAGATTTAGATGCAGTCTATTGCAACTGATAAAGCTGATGATCAGACGACTGCCTATGTGATGTTGATAAATCACACTTAATGCCGCTAATATGCAAATTTTTTTATTGATGTTGTTGTAAGTGCCTGTGCGCAATACTGAGTAGCAAACTGTATTTCGCAAAATTATTGTTGAGTGGATAAAAAAATTAAAAGTTGTAAGTGATTTTAGAATATGTAAAACGTGGAAAATATAGACGACAAATAGGATAGTGATTGTCTTTGATTTATAAATATTGAGACACAGAATTCGACATATATTTAGATGACGCAACTAGAATAAAATCTGGTTTAATTCTTAATTAGCCCTAACCTTCAAAAGGCGCGTGTGCAAATTTGACAGCTGTCAGATCGTTTGTTTGTGAGAGATATTATTTTGAATGAAGCAACTTTTTTTATTGTGAAAAAATCGATCAAAATATGAATATTGCCTTCTGAAAGGAAAAACTTACCACCAAGGTAAGAAGCTGTTTAAGATAGCAGACACTCAAAAGATAGAGTATTAACTGAACATATACAAGTAGGTACATCACATCATTCACGAATATTTGGGTATGAGAAAACTCTGTGCAAAGTTGATGCCACGCGAGCTCACTTTTGACCAAAAACCACGACAAGTTGATGATTAGGAGCAGTGTTTGGAGGTGTTAAAGCGTAATAAAACCGAACGTTTGCGAGGATATGTAACACTTTATGAAACGTGATTACATCATTTCACTCCGAAGTCTAATCAACAGTCATACGAGTAAGCTGAACACGATGAACCGAATTTTGCATAAAATGTGTTTTACTACGGTAGGCCGGAGACATTTCAACTGAAGCGTAAAATATGAAAGAGTATACATGAAAAATTAAATATCGAATACGAAAAGTAAAAACTGAAAAGTAAAATATGGAATATGAAAAGCGAAATATACATACAATATGAAATATGAAAAATTTAATATAGAATATGAAATATGAAGCATAAATTTGAATTATGAAAATATATGAAAGATATGAAACATCTGACAAATAAAAAAAATATGAAAAATGAAGTGTGAAATGTAAAGTCTTATACATATAAAGCAAATATGAAACGTGACGTGTGAAATGTGAAGTATCGAACATAAAATAATATGAATAATATGAAATCTGAAATGCATAATATTAACACATGTTAAGACATCATTTTCAACACCCTACATTTAGACTTCACTTGATGCGAAATATAAAAATCTATAAACGTCCATTAAAACAATTTTGCACCACATAATTTTAATCTGTATCGCACGTATTTGAGCAGGCCCAGCAAAAGATCTTCTTTTCGCAAGATGGTGCCAATTGGAGATTCCAAGCGAAGCCAGGTCATTCTTCACCTAGTCCTTCCAACGGAGTGGAGGTCTTCATCTACTTTCGTCGGCGGGTACTGCGTCGAATACTTTCAGAGCTGGAGTGCTTTCGTACATTCGGACGAGATGGCCTCGCCAGCGTAGCCGCTGTCTTTTAATTCGTTGAACTATGTCAATGTCGTCGTATATCTCATACAGCTCTTCGTTCCATCGAATGCGATATTCGTCGTGGTCAATGCGCACAGGAACATAAATCTTCCGCAGAACCTTTCTCTTGAAAACTCGTAACGTCGACTCATCAGATGTTGTCATCGCCCATGCCTCTGCACCATATAACAAGACGTGAATAATGAGTGACTTATAGAGTTTGGTTTTTGTTCATCCAGAGAGGACTTTACTTCTCAATTGCCTACTCAGTCCAAAGTAACAACTATCGGAAAGAGGTAATCTGCGTTAGATTTCGAAGCTGACGTTGTTGGTGGTGTTAATGCTGGTTCCAAGATAGAAGAAATTATCTACGACTTCAAAATTATAGCTTTTAACAGTGGCGTGGAACCTCAATATCATCGGCGTACGCCGTCAGCTATACCTTCATATAGAAGAAAGTACCCTCTCTATTTAGTTCTGCAACTCAAATTGTTTTCTCCAAGAGTAGATTGAAGAAGTCGCACCTTAGGGAGACGCCTTCCCTGAAACCACATTTGGTATCGAACGGCTCAGAGAGGTATTTCCCGATCCTGACGGAACTTTCGAAATTGCTCAACGACAGTTTAGTCAGCCGTATTAGTTTTGCGGGAATACCAAATTCAGACATCGCGGCATAAAGGCAGCTCCTTTTCGTGCTGTCAAAAGCAGCTTTAAAATCGACGATGAGGTGGTGTGTGTGTGTTGGTCTTCTTTCACGGTTCTTTTCCAAGATTTGCCGCATGGTGAATATCTGGTCATTTGTTGATTTGCCAGGCCTAACGTCATACTGATAAGGTCCAAACAGTTGGTGCTTTCTAACTTCTTCATTGCATTGTCATCGTCGGTTGGGGAATCGGGTTCACCATCTCCTGGTGTTGTACTTTTACTGCTCTCTCGCAGGACGGAGAAGTGTTTCCTCCATAATTTTAGTAGAATTTTCTAGCATTATCGAAGATGTAGTATTTATTATATCACAACTACACGATAAGTCCCGCTTTATGGCAAATAAATACATTATTTGCATTGGCTGAATTTATTATTCTAAACAAATAAAATATAGATTAATTTAAATATGTCAATACGTGACTAAATATGATTTCATAAAGAATGATAAATTAATGCGCATTAGAGTAAATATATAACTGTAGCATGTAACTTGGTTAGTGCACAAAACCTGTGCCTTTAGTAATCAGCTAATTGCTGGCATAAATTAACAGCAAATTACACAAAGCAACAACGATAAATCTAAATAAAATATAAAAATTAACTACACAGTAATTTATATTTATGTGTTTCTGCATTGCAATTTCATTTTGAATTAAACAGCACAGTATCGATTACTTTCATGTCATGTTGGATAGAGTTTTCATGTCATTTTCATAAATTTTAAAATGAAATTAGCAATAATTATTTAGATATTTTATACGCTGTACTAGCAATACATTCTATACTAACTAATATATGCATATGTTTGTGGCACTCTCTGTCGCATTCTCTAGGGCAAAGTGTGTGGGAAACCAAAGACTTAAGCGACGAACTCGTTTCGCTTGCACTGCCATCGCGCATGCAATTCTCCTTGCCGACTCAGTGTACAGCACATATTTGTATGAAATTAAAGCAAATTTATAAATTCCTGCACTGCTATCAATTGTAATTGTCTGCGGTGCTGATTGCTAGAACAATTTTCAATTGAGCGCAACAACAACAGCGGCGACGATGTGAGTGAATGCAATGTGAGTGTTATGCACTGGCAGCGCGGTGCGAAGGGCAACAGCACCCGCCTGCCGGCTGTGGGGCAACAACAAATGAAAAGCGTTGTCAAATGCCGCGTTTTTTCCTTAGATTACCGCTAAGTGATTGCCTGCCGTTGCCACATCGACACATCGATACCAACAATGCATGGCAGCAGAGTAAGAGCCGACCAGCGGCATAAAATAGCAATTTATATACAACGGGCTGTAACGGTGACAATGTGTCACATGCTGTCATGTCACAAGCGTTCGTTTTTCCTCGTTTTCTTCACTTCACTACTGTCAGCGGGCTGTGGCGCGCGCAGGTTTTTCCATTATTGCGGCGCTGCATTCGGACGCTTAAATTGTGCGCGCTGCCGCAACTGCCAGCTGTAAATGTGTAACTGTAACAAAGTGCTGTGTCGCAGTGTTATCGCATTGGCGCGCGCTTTTGGCGACAAAAACCATTGCCGATTGACGGCCAATGGCTGCTGTTGCCGCCGCGGCTGAAACGGTTTCCTTCCTAGCTGGTTGTTTTTCACAAAGTGTTTTCGCAGCAATTCTCGCTTTGACACTTTAACAGGGTTGTAGGCAGCAGCAGCAATATCTGGCGCACCGTTTTGCTGGTGCATTGCCACCGCCTGCCGCCGCGGCGGCTATTGTTACCACGCCATGCGGCACCAAGCCAACCGCGCTGACTAATGTTCGAAAATGAGTTGATACAGCGATTGACAAATTGTTGAAATGAGTGCAAACGTGTGTTGGACATATATCAATGTTGCATTGTGCCAAATTGCACACACACGCATACACACATACACAAATATGCAGAAATGCGCACAATCATGTTAGAACAATAAAGTAAACTATGTACTTTGCACACATTTTTCGGATGCCACATCGCGCGCCACAAACAGAAATAGCAACTGGCAACAACAACAATTCGTTTTATCCCCCAGCTTGGCTATCGTGTCCGGAACAGCAATTAGCTGCGTCGTAAACGTACATATCTACACACACGTATTTGACTTTCCATTTGAGTACGCAGGCAAAAATTTTCTGTTAAACTTTGTTGTTTAATTTTGAAGCATTTCTCTTATTTCTTATCACTGAAATCAGCAACACTTTCGGCACATTTTTAACGAAGCTAAAGTGGAAGCATAAAAGAGTTCGTTATTGTGGCGCATTGCTTTTGACAATCACCCGCTTTAGAGATATATTTTTAAGACGCACAGTGGCTGTGGTTGCATGTACTTCCTCGGGTAAAAATTAGACTTTTTTTAATTTTTTCCCATTTAAAAATTACATATTTTACTAGAGTTTTTTATGTTACAAACATACACTTTTAACAAAAAAATTCTGAAATTTTTGGAAAAAATATTTTAAACTCGACCATTACGACGCCATTTCCGGTAGCCGCTCATAAAAAAGATGCGCCGGTGTTGGTAGGATAATTCCTTACAATATCATCTAAAGTAAAAAATACGTATTTTACCTAGTTAAAAAAAAAACTGAAACTTGGATTTTTGGCAGACATTTTACCAAACAACTGAAATTTCAGTGAAAATTTCGCGAATTTTCTTTCAAATATGTGTAAGCGAAAAAAATTCTTTGTTCAAGTCGTTAAGAATTGTACTTTAAAGACCTGTGTAAAATTTCATGAAAATCAGTTGAGTAGTTCTCGAGAAATCTTGCAAAACCGACTTCAAAAACACAGTTTCTAGGAAAACGCGTTTAAAGACGAAGCCCTTAGCCTAGCTAGTCTCTAGTGCACAAGTTCTCAAGACTGTATCTCCGAAACTATTACTCGGAATCTTGATCTTAAAAATATTCTAGAGGCGTTGTAGAATTTTATGCGATAATAAAATAATCGATTTTCTTTAAACCCGTAAACCCAAGTAACCCCTTAAGCACCAAAAATCACCCAATATTACACTGTCGTCCATTCAATTTATCAAAACATTATAACTAATTATTAAAAACCAATTTTTGATCACAAAATGTATATGAAAGGCTCTCCAGACAACGTCCGGTGTGTTTTACGTGGGCACCTGCTGACGACAGCCTTACTCCACGGCGCTCAAAAGCACAGCGGATCAAATCAATGCGTTGATCAGCGCCCTGAGAATGCAAAGCATTTTCAGTACCAATTGGCAGTGTGGAATGGACACACTAACCACCTTGGTAGGGTTCGAGGCCCATCTAAAACCTCTGCCGTGCTTTGGGTCCGGCACCCGGTTGCAATGCAACTCCACATTCAACTGACAAAGTCAGTTCTTCCCGCGATTTGGGTTTTAACCACAACCACCACGATAGGCTCTCCAGACAGTCTAACTTGAAAATACGAACCAAATTTCAAGTCAATCAGTAAAAAAACGAACAAATTATATTTTCAAAAAATTAAAAAACCTCGCCAAAATGTAGGCAACATTTTTTATAACGTTTGAGGTACCAAAAGGTTGTTAAACAAAAAAATATACCCTACACAAAATTGATCTCGCCATTAAAGACGACTATGTCAGAAAGGTTTTTTCGCTTATCGACTTCGTGAAGACACTTTTCCAATACAAGTTGGAGGTTATAAATTTTTCAAAAAATATTTCAAAAATTCGAAATATCAAAAATCAATATAACTATTGCTATTATTATTTTTTTACTTAGTCAACTTAATTTGAAAATTATTTTTCCTTCAAAACTTTTATTTCCCCATCTCTTGCTCAACACTGTTCCTATAAAGATAGTCATATGTAAATATGTATGTGTTAGTGTTTGACTTTTTGCACACATCTTTTTATTGCTTTGTTTACTTGACGCACTTCGACCATTTTTTTACTTCGCTCTGAACATTCACTTTGCTGTTGTACGGCTCATACAATTATGACTTGCTAATGTTATTGTTGTTGTTAGTGTTGTCGCTTTTCTCGTTGCGGGTAAAAACGCGTGTGCGTGCTGTCGATAGTGATCAGCTGGTAAAATGATTTATATCCTGGAGCAATTAAGTCGGCCCGATGTAACCAGAAATGAAATTATAAACATGAAAACAAATACTGGATAAAAACTAAAGGGTGTTATAAAAGCAAATTTCTAAGGAGTGTGAAACCGCTGAGTATAAAAAATTTGCTGAAAAAGTTATATTACCTTTTCTATATTCATAAAATGGCTCAAGGATTCAACCGCGTTCTACATTTTATTAAATTGGGACGAAAAAGCTAAAATTAAAATGGACATAATAACTATAAGAAATGCATAAACAATTCTTATATTCAAATCTAATTTTTTTTCATTCAATACTTTATCTAATGTTTCATCTTTCGGTTCCTCTTGCCTCACCCTGTATATGTTAATTTTCAATTGCACGTTGCTTTTTTATCGCTGTCATCGATACACCTAAATCATCCAATTAAGATGTTAAGAGCTGCCACAAGTACAAACCGTTAGATAAGCACGCACAGCATGGCACGGTCTGTCATAACGCAGCATAGCATAGCAAAACATAACATAAAAATTCCATACGCACATTCTACTTCATTATAATGCTGGTAAAAAAATGTGGACAGAAATAAACTAAAATGATAACACAATGTGATTCTTCTGCCTTTGGATCTGAGTTGCTTCTAAGCTTTATTAGAACATGATAGAAGTGGAGCTGAAATTAAAGCAAATTAAAAAAAAATACTGTTTTCTATGGCAGCAGACACTCGGGAGTTCTTCTTTAGAAAGCACGCCTGCCACTAAAACCAGCCTTAAACTTGAGCAACCTACTTTTTTAACTCCAGAAATCGCCAGACAATCAGCAAAAATGTTTGATGTCTCTGTGGTTGGTACGATACACGTACAAAAATCTTCAACGCAACCCACGCAGATTCAACATCTGTAATTTTCTTTTTGTTGAAGACCTTCAATTAACCCACGCAAGCAGACAAAAAGAGGATTCTACATATCAAACAAAAAAAAAAACATAAAAAGAAAACAAAATAATTGAGGCAAAGGGTTATTACAGCCAATACGAATTCTACACTTTGATTACAACTATACCATCTGATCATTGAATTCTACGGAATCGTTAAAAATGTTGTAGAAGCGTTTTGGATAGACTACTTTATCATCCATCCACTTCTGTTAGGAGCTATAACTTCGAAAAACTTAAAAAAATAGTACTCGAAAATAACATAACATTTGACGGATCGACTAAACCACTTTGGTTTTTGTTTTATTTTATGAAGGCGTGTCAATGGTAGAATCGTATCAAAAAACCTGTATCTTTTGCAAAAACGACGTTGAGTAGAAGTCGCAAAAAAGTTGCTTTACAACGTTGATGAAGACCTTACCTTCATTAAACGAATCATTACTGGTGATGAAACATGAATTCATGAATACTAACTCGAAACTCTTCCACAACCTAGCGAATGACGCTCCCAGAATGTGTTTAAACCTAAAATCTAAGTCAAAGTCAATCAAGAATTCAAGTTATGCTCATCGGTTTTTCATAAATTCATTCTACACGAATAAAAGATCAATGCTTGTGCTGAAGCATCTACGTGAAGCAATTCATCGTAACTGACGTCATTTATACATACAAAAATACATACTCAAAACATTTTACCTTGGGAGCGCTATTCGTGCTGTTTACAGTAACTTACAATATCGATGGGATGGTGAATTCTATTAAGGTCGTAGATCACTCCAAGGCGAATTTCATTATGATCGTCCATAATCAGTTGTTTTTCGCAACCATCCAACTAGAAATACGCAGAACAATAAATTCGGAGTGGTACCCAACCATTTTTCAGTTACTTTCAGAAAATCAGGAAAATCAACCGCCGATCCGACAATGCAAGCTCATGGCGACTGAAGCAGCTTCATTTTTCAGCGCCTAAAGCATCAATTTTATGAGACATCCCCCGTATAATCCAGATTTGGCACCGAATGACTTCTTTTTATTCTCATTCGTTAAAAATATACTAAAAGGTTGACGCTTTTAACCGTTAACTTCGAGCACGGTGATCGCAAAGTTCAGTTGAAAGAATAAAATTTATAGAAACACATCGAAAGCTGATCATCCAGTAGTAAGTATCTACCATTTCTTAAGCTTCAACATCCTCAGTACTAAATTACTTTAGCATGCGTACCTTTGCTATAAGCCAATAATCTAGGAACTGTATATATAATATAATAATCGATAATCAATGCTAGAAGTATATATGTATTATATTTATTTACTAATTAAATGCGTAAGCCAAACTGAGTGTGTGTAAACAGCAAGCTCGTTGCCACCAGCTCAGCTGATTACTTAGTTAGTTGCTTAGTTTCTATAAACTCCTCTAAAGCGATCTCCTTTCCGCAAGCAGATAACTCACAAAATAGATGAAGAACTTTCCACAGGCATATATAGTTAATATTTCTCATTCGCACAATCTCTTGAACTCTTGGGAAAATAGTCAACTTCATTTCAGTGCAAACGACTGACAAATATTTCAAAAATCTTAATCAGCAACATGTGCAAGGCTAAAATCATAACACATGTCCCAACAACGTACGTGTACAAATGACATGTTTTTCAAACACACACGCACACTCACACAGATAAAGACATGCTCATAAATGCAATTATAGCGTTCGAGAATGATTCATTCATAAATTTTACTCGGCCATTCACACGTACCAAGGCGCTCTAGCACGTTCCTGCACTCCAACTAGGCAAGCGAGCTCACTCTTTAACTGACACGCTGACTGACTGACTGACTACCTGGTGTGAAGCTTGTTTGTCTAGTCCACCACACCACTCATAACTCATTCATACGCCTGTCAGCACCTTACCTAGCAGAACACACCAACAATTCTCACTCAATGCCACGACGACGGAAAACACCGGCTTTCAAGGAACTCCAACTTCATAATGAGCAATCAAATAACTCTCTGAATGCTGTGCAGAAGCTGGGTGAAAGAGGAAGTGCCGAAGCGCATAATTGCGAACAGCATCGTCTTTCTAAGCGATTACTCGCTGGTCATCATCGCATTCTCCACATCGCTGGAAATGTTGTTGCACTGCTGTGCACCTCACGTGCGGCCATCTGCTTCTTGACGACGTCAAAACAAACACACACCCAAAGTCAGCTGCACTTGAAATCACAACCCCGTCCACAACTCATTGGCCACCTCCTTTCATGTTCCAGCGCAAAAACAACAAACAAGCTCAGGCTTGTTGTAGCACAGAATTATCAGAGCGCGAGATTCTAACAAATTCTTCCGCTTTCACCCGTCTATCCAGTGCTCACTCACACGCCAGTCAGCTTGGCAGTCAGCCAGGCGAGCGGGCCGCGGGAAGGCAAGCAGTCCGTCAGTCCACTTTAAGTGCTGTCAGCAGTCAACTGTAATCGGTTGCGCTTTTTGCTCTTCGTACTCATCTCACAGATGGCTACACGCTGATGCGGTCTTTATTTATGAGTGTTAGAGATGTCGTGGCATGTGCAACACTGAGCTTGTTATAAATTTCCTTTTCTGGTTTAGTTTGGTTCGGCAAAAAATGGGTTTTCATTGAAATTATGAGCACGTACGAAACTTACACAAAATAGCAATTAATATAACGAGAGTTTTTTCCCACTCCAATGATTCAGCTCACTCACTTATTTGTACAAGCGTTTCGCGACCTGCAAAGGAATATGTGCCCCTTACAGCCGATTGAGATTAGTAGAGTAGGTAAAGTTAGGCTCCAACAGCGTTGGCCTGGACTCTAAGGGAATATACAAACATATAGCAATTTGGAAGAGTTTCTTATTAACATATTCATAAAAACTTTCTTTCTTTGGAAAGAAATTGTGGTTCAATAACACCACTGCGCACTCTCTTTTGCGGATCGTTAAGTTGAATTAATTGAAACAAAGTTCCTTAATACTATTTTATTTAGCTCAAATAAAATTGGATCATGCCCAAAATACAATTGGGTCTATTGGGACTTTATCTAAGAAACTCATTTACAAAAGTATTAATCAAAGAATCATGGATTCCATGCCAAAAGAACTGCGCTGACTTGGCGGCCAAAAACGAAATTTGATGTGAACCGTATTCCGGTGAGAATGTTCTGCATGGAGCGGAACAAAGGGTAGTTAGAAGAGCAAAGTCTGAGTGTTTGAGTTTCGAGTGAGAAAAAATTTCGGGTACGTTGTTTTCCAAATAGTTTCTAATCGGTCTTGCAACTTAAAAGACAGCATTGTCATAATGCAAATTATTGTCTCTTGTATATTCACCAATTCCGGTCGTCTTTCGGTAATCGCTCTCATCAATTTAGTGAGTTCGTGGTAACGCTTCCTTAATAGTTTAACCTGCTTTTAAGAGCCTATAATACTACACACTTTTTTGATCCCACCAAATATACTTAGTCTCATGAATATTCGGCTTGTCATTGATTTGACTTGATGGCTAGATTTTACAACGTTTTTTTCACATTCGGGTTGTCGTAGCGAATCCATTTTTTATAATCCAGTCACACCCCGTTAGAAAAATTACTTATTTTTGAAGCATTCAAGCTATATTTCAACATCGCTTGACTTCAATTCATATAGCACCTAATATTCTGGCATTTTAATGTATCTGGCAGCCATTCTTTCACATTGAGCCACTGATTTGGTTAAGCCTAAGCTTTTGATCCAAGCAAAAGGACGTATGACTGCACTTTCATCAAAACATGTTTATAACCTGGTCCAATATGTCTTCGGAACCGTTCCAGAAACTAAAACGCCAAATGAATGGACTGGTCCAATATTTTCATTCTCCTCATTTCCACTTGACATGTTTTAGGAGTTTTCGATGTAGCAGGTCAATTGAAAAGTCCCTGGCATATTATAGTAAAAAACATTTTTCTGACAAATTTCGTTTGTTTTATTCAACATTGTTCCCTTCAAGGAGGTACATACATATAACACACTGATTATAGCGAATCTCCAAATTTTCGTTACCATGAATGATCTGACATTCGCTTCAAAATAGTTTCGACAATCACATCTTAATTCGACGAAAGATTTTTTCCCAGCGATCAATCCTTGGATATCTGAAATAAGGAATTAGCCGCTGGGAACCAGATCTGGAGAATGCGGTGATTCGAAGCGCAATTCATGGATTTTTTCCAACGTTTTCAGCGGCTTGGGACATGGTATATTGTCTTGGTGACACAGAACTTTTTTTATCTTAAAATACGGCCATTTTTCGGCGGTTTCGCTTTATAGTCATAAACAATTATTTTGTTTGCTTCTTTTGATATTTTCGTCGGTAACAACCTTTTTTGAGCATCCACTGCGTTCGCCGTCTTCGGTGCTCATTTCACCACGTCTCTACTTAGCCTACCAGTACCATCCTCTTCATCAAGTCCAGTTTTTGCTTTAACTCTATTTCTTTCCTCTCGAAAAGCTATATTTTATCAACACACGAAACTCCTTTTGATCAATTATTTTCACAATAACAAAAATTCCTTCACTCAAAGTGAAATAATTCACAAACAAGTAATCTAACAGCTGTAAGGTTTTTACACGCACTTTTTAAAGGTTAGAGCTAACTAAGCATCACACTAGATGTAATTCTAATCCACTTTTCGATTGACCACTTACAATTTTTCAGTGATAGCAACGCTCAAAATTTTTACGGATTAAGCATTAAAACCCTGAAGCTTCGTAATTTCAACGCGACTAAGAATTTACTTTGAGAGATCAGATCTGCCTCCTAATTTTGTGAAATTGTAAACAAAAGTTCAGCAAATCATAAAAGTCTACGACATTTTTCTTAAAAAAAAAATACTTAAACAGACTTTGTGACTTCGTTTACCTAAAGAAATTAATTTACATAACAAAAGTATTTCAAAATTCCATTTTCCAGTTATGATGTAACATTGACTTCAAATTTTCTTTCCCTTAAAGTCTTCATTACTTTGTTTATGGTCTAAACATGTAATTCTGCTTATCTACAAATTGATCACTATATTTTCACCAATCTCCATGTTGCCGTAGAAATGTGCAACCGTTAGGCAATTCCGCACCACAACAACATCTTGATTAAATTATTTCGTCTTGCCTTTCACACAACCACCCACCGAAGAAACATGTTGATTTGGCACATATAATCATAATCCGCCGAAATGGTGTTGAACAATAACAAATGCAATTGTTTCAATTCCCAAAGCGCGCACCAGTGACCACAGAAGTGCCATGCAGCAGCGAAAACAACAGCAACACAAGCGGTCAGGCGCTGTTGCTGGCAGGCAAAATGCAATCGCAATGGTTCCTTATGCGACCACAACAATTGATAAAGCCACCGAAGGCGGTTAAATAGAAGCGGCAATGGCAACAACAACAACCACAACAATTGCAGCAGTTGCAGTAATGTGGCAAGCGGCCGAAATGGACACGGAGAGTTTGTTTCCCTTTCTCAGGTGTAAAAATTGAAATGTTGCGCTCAACGTTTATAACAATCGAGCAGTTGCAACAATGTGCTTTGTCAGCGTTTTGCTGGTTTTGGTCAAAAAATATTCTGAAATACAATAATCCACACCAATGCCGAGTGTAAACGACCGCCGCCGCCACCAGGAGCCTCGGTCAGTTCATGCAGATTGTCTCACAAAACACCGGCGCGGCGCAGCTCAGGTGCTTCTAGCAGTGCAATAGCAACAACAAACGAAATATGGCAGGCACTTGCAACACAATCGCCAACGCCTGACGGCGGCGGTGGCGGTGGCGGTGGTCCGCCACTATCAGCGTAAATCAATGCAAGCGCAAGTGCGGCGCGCTCGCCACAGCACCGAAAGCGCGCAGTTTCGTTACTATTCCTAAACACGCTCACCAAAATATATGTGTATGTATGTGTATGTGAGGATTTATTTCACTTATTTGCTTTGTAGATTTTGTTATTTGCAACAACTTTCACAAGTCGCCACGGAAATGTTGTTGTACATTGTAAGTCTTTGACGGCGGATAAGAAAATGTGTCTTTGCTGTCGCCACAAAATAGCGGGCACTACACAGCAACAACAACAAAATGAAGTAGGCGATCGCGCGGTAGCAACGAAGGCAGCAGAAAATCACCGAGATCTTTTTATTTTTGTGTAACGGTATATATAATGTTGGAAAAGTGGCAAGGAAATGTAAATCTCTGCAGGCGTGTTGCACAATCGGCTGCAATTGATGCCACCGAAATAAAATTGAAAACATTTCTTGTGCAACACAAGGCATTGGTGGTCTTTGCACCACACATACACACACACATGCTCAAACATATGCACATCTCCAGCGCTGCACTTACTTGCAACTTGAAACAATGGTCAATAGTAGCTCCCAGCTGTTTTGGGCCCAATTGTTTTATTTGCGTATCTCCGTTGGTTATTTTGGTGAATAGCCTTTTATTGTTTTTCGATGCACAAATATATTCATGTGTGGCTATGTGTGTGTGAACGCAAATAGGAATATTGCTGACTACTATGAGAGTGATAATAATCAGCGAAACTAAAGTGCTCCCAGCGATTTGCTTCAAGTTACCGAAACTCCTCAAAAATTGCTTTACTTCCAGTGAAAAACAAAAACAAATTTAATTATTTGCAATTTTTAATAATTTCTAAGTTTTAAATGTTTAATGTGTGTAGTTATAATAAATCTAAATCTAATACAAAGAATTGTTATTTGAATTTGTATAATGTGTGATCAATTAAAAAAATTAAAATTACTTTTTCCTTTCCTTTCTTTACCTTTCCAACATTTACCAATAACATTCGCCCTTCCAACAACATGACGGAAATAAGTTTTCGAACTGAACATTTACTGTCCAATACCTCACCGTTACTTTGAAATTTATGAAAAGTTCACAGAAAAAAGTGTCAACCCTAGTGTTGAAATCTTTCAACTCACAACTTTATCATAAAGTTTGAAATTTATCATATCCTACATACTCAGAACTTTTTGACATACGAGCTCTATTTTTGTTTTTTTTACAGTACCTAAAAATATTCACATCGGTCAAAAATCGCAAACAGCAACAGTGTATCGACGAACATAATTCAACTTTTGGCGAGGAAGCTCCATCAAATACCGGTGTTTATCGATGGTGTGGTGAATCCAATCGAGGTCGTAGACAATCTAAGCCGAATTTCGTGAAGGTCGTCTAAAATTAGTTGTTGGAACAGTAAATTCTAAGTAGTAAACAACCATTTGTTTGCCAATTCTCTCTCAAGAAAACAGGAAAACCAACCGCCAAAAAGGGATCACTTTTCCCAAAAATGCTAGCTCTCACACACCGACTAGAGAAATTTCATTTTTGAGCACTGAAAACATCGATTTGATGAGTCATCCTAGGTATAGTCCTGACAGGGTGCCGAATGACTTTTTTTATTCCCAGGCGTAAAAATAAAGTAAAAGTTCAACGGACACATGAAGATGCGTTTGATGCATACAGAACACATGTTATGGAGATACCTCAATCACAGTGGGAAAAGAGCTTCGAATATTGGTTCAAACTCATGCAAAAGTGTATAGATCTGACTGGAGAATGTTTTGAAAAACAATAAAAAGATTTTCGATTATGAATATTTTTTTTTCTAGCCCCGAGATATAAAAAAGGCATCTTCGTATACAACTTTAAAATTTATCCTAGCATTTTTTTGACAAAACATTTCTGGGCAAGAAGCTAATTTATGTGCTTTAAACAATATACATTTTTCTAAATACTACAAATTTACGGTTTCGATATAGGAACCTGGAAAACTATTATTGAGGAAAGTTATTATAAATGAATTAAAATACATACTACATATTGTATAGTTGAAAAAGTATTTTCATATTTTGTCCATAGATGTCGTTGCAGTCGTATATCCCCAGTACTCCCAATCACTTTGCGTCATACCATATAGTGTTGGAAAGATGAGCTTTATTTAAACAAAAAAAATTTAATTTGGGGAAGTTGAAAAAAAGTTACAGCTGTCCTAAAATGAATGAATATAATGAAGAAATTCGCTATATTTTGAAATTTTTGTATAAAAAGGAAGAATGCCACGCAAGTTCCCAATGAAATTTTACTGAGTTTACGGAGACGATTCTATATCAGTTCGTGTAGCACAACAATGGCTCGCTCGCTTCCGTTCTGGAATATTTGAAACTTCAATTTACACTGATGTACTACAAAATTTTTGAAAATTTTTTATTAGAAACAGTTATCACCAGTTGACTTATTCAAACTTTCTATGTAATCAAACTCACAAAAAGAAGCTTATAGCTTTTACATATGTATTCTAAACACAGCCTCATGTCGCATTACCCGAAAATTATAATTAAAATATCCGGGTAAATAATATTAAATTCGCCGAAGGAGCTGAAGACCATTCCAAAAAGTGCTTATGGAAAGTGTTTCGAGAACTGGAAAAATCGTTTTCATAAATATACGGCATCTGATGGGGTTATTTTGAAGCCGACAAAATTTATGAAAAAATAAATATTTCGCATTTTATTTACAATTGCCGGATATATTTTTGGATATTTCAATGTATATGTTACTACACGCGATGCAGTTGTAACTGGATACATGGAAAATATAGAATTGCGTACTTATTTTAATGACCATAAAATATGAATTACATTTATTAACCAAGATAGCCAAACCAAAGGGGAGGTGGATATGAAATGATAGATTAATTGTATTTCAAAATAATTCGATTGTCACTTATTTTTAGCTCAGCCCTCCATTTAAATCAGAAATATGCGATTGTCTATAAATCGACACCTTTCAAGTCAGCGAAGCAACTATGTTCATTGTCTTGTCACCTTTTGAATTCATACGAGAAATACCTTTTAGTATTTAATAAGTTGGCTGTCATTACGAAACAAAAGACTTCAGTAACGAACCTCATTTGCTCAATTAAATATCAACATGCATTTCCTTAACCACCAAATGTCGCATGCTTATCAGACGAATATTGACACTGCCACAACACACACACATTCACACGAACCTAAACATTACCACATAGTAGGAGCTTGCCACATGCCAAATGCTAGGCACTTGCATAAAAGGCAACCTAAAACTTGTCACATTAACACATGCAACCAAATTACAACACTCACACGTTGTACAACAACAATTGTTACAAGCAATTTTTAGAATGGACGCCCGCAGCCAAGATCTCAGGCGAAGTTCGCGCACACACACACATACATATGTATATTTATTTGTCTTTGTGTTTGTAACTGCATTTATGGTCGCTGGCGGCTGCGGCCGAGTCGAGGAGTTGAGCGGTATTTTTGGCCATTTTTGGTGGTGTCGCGCGAACAACAAGCCACAGCGCCTAATTGTGTTGCCATAACGCGCATAACAACAACATAATACAGCAATAAAAGGAGCAATAAATTGATAGGCGAGCGTACAAGAAAAGCACCTCACCATCCACACCGCAGAAGTATGTAAGCACAAGCGCACACATACTGCCACAGGCACGCACACATGTTGCTAACGGGAAAATGAAAATGCCAACAATTGGAGAACGCGTAAAACGAAAAAGTTTGTGCAACAATTGGTGGCAAAAACGCTGCAAGCTGCAAGCTTTAATGTGTGAAAAAAGCGAAGCAAAAAGAGTGATCGGTTTTCTATATGAACACGTATGTATATGTATGTGTGGCAGTGTTTGTTGTGGTGGTCAGCTGTTAATCGCGCAACATTGTACTTGCAACTTAAAGTAGGCTTAAATTTATCATTGCATTAACCGGTAATGAACCGCTAAACAGTGCGAATTAATGTTAAGTGACAATTACCACCAATCCACGAACAAACGAACACACTCACACATACATAATATAGCAGTAAACAAGCAAAAAATATGCAATAACCAAGCGGGGTGACACTTTTTATGGCTTCACTTACAAGCGTTGGCTTTTTGCCTGCCCAAACAGCAAGCTGCCTGCACCAAAAAAAGAACGGTAAATAATCCTTATAGAAAAAATGTAGCGATTTGGTAAACTTCGAACAGTTTATTACACTGCCACACACACACACACATACACAGAAGCAATGCGCCTCACTCCGACACTCTAGAAATGGGTGTGTTTCGTCAAGTCAATTACGGCTGGCGTTGGTTTTTTACATAATTTTCTTTATTCGTAAAAAACGGACTTCTATATTTGTATATTGCTGCATACATACATATATACACATAAGTAGCTGCACATGCCACTCGCTGACTGATGGACTCACATCTTAGTGGAGTTGTACGGCAAAGCAAGTGGCAAGTAGCTGCGCCGCCAATTGCTGCTGCTCCTTTTTGTGAGTCGCACTTGTTGTTGTTGTGCTGTTGCCGACACTTGTTGCGGTTTTTGGTAGCCGATAAATTATCAATTTCCATTTGTGTTTTAATCAAATTGAAATCGTGCAGATTCTATTTTTTTGCATACCGTTAGAGTTGACTATTTAGTGAAAGGCCACAACAACAGCTGTTGAAGACCTCATTGAGGTGCAAAATAGAAGGGGAAAGGTTTGGCAACCATGTTGTGTGCATCAAAGTGAATTATACAACAAAACAATTAATTTTGTTTGAATTTACAAAGTTTAAAATATTTCAAAGCAATATAAGTTTTATAAATACATATGTACATTTTACTTTTCGAAAATTATTTTTGACAAATTTTAATGTTATTATAGTTTAAGTGTTCTAACGGGTATCTTTTGACAAATAGATTTCAATGAAGCAATACTTTTTTCCGAATTGGTCTTTTTGACAGCTATAACCTGACTTATACTCAATTTGATTTTCCAATTCATAGTGAACAGACTTACTCCAGAAAAATGAGTGCAAGTCAGTTCAAGCTCACTTTTGGTTCAACGGTTACGCTAATAAATAGAATTGGACATCATTTTCTGTTCTAAAATAAGTTGTGAAGAACGCTATAGGAAAATTTTTATAAAACTAGAAACTAGACTATGGAACATTTAGCGAATTGTCGTAATTCTAAATTTTAGAATTTAATTTTCACTTTATATTAAAATTCAACCAAGAAACATAGTCTATCTATGACCAAAAGGTTTCCTCTTTTCAGCATCCACAAGCTGGAAGGAATCCAACAAACACTTAAATAATTCAATCCAACTTTGCTCATTGCATCACCAGGAGAGTATCACGCGCCTGATAGACAAACGAAAACACTAAAACTGCCATCGTCATTGCCGTTACCTGCTGCAACGCTATTACCTCATATAAATAATTCAACCAATACTAGATCCCCAAATAAGTAATGAGACGAAACTAATTTCCTTCGGAGTGTGATGAAGACAGTCAAATGCCAACAGCATACCGTTAACATTATGTCGCGCAATGAAAGCACGAAACAGTCACTATTCGTCGCCTATCGGTCGTTATCGATACGAAATGTGCACTCAGTCGCTTCATTAGAAACGGCGGATAGATTTCTTGTCACTGTTGTTGCTTGTGGCATGTTGACTATTGCCGGTTGCCGGTCACAACAAGTGCAAAGACGGCACTCAGCTGAAAGAGAAATACGAAATTGCAGCCAACAACAGCAGCCCAACAATTTACACGCTGCCAGCCGTGACTTTAATTTTATTTCCTTCATCAAGCGATTTGGTGTAGTCGTTACAACAATCACTACCCGTAAATATGTATGCGCAGGTATCACAGATGTAAGTGTGTGTGTAAATACTTTTATTTTTAACTGTGATTGTTACGGTATTCTGTTACAAGAAGACAATCAATGGCTACAGTACTACGATGAAAGCATCCTCATTGTTGTTGTATATTTTGTGATATTTTTCTGGTTTAATACGTTTTGGTTGTGATTTCATTGCTTAAAAGTCTTGTCAACAGTGATAGCCGTTTGAAGCTCAAGCCGGTACAAAAACTTTAAAAAGTGAAAGAAATGGAATATCAGAAATTGAGAAAAAGTATAAATCACAAGAGCAGTGCAAAAACGTAAGAGAGGAGAGGAGGGGAAAGGAAAGGAAAGGAAATTAAATGAAAATAAGAGAAATGAAATGAAAGAATATGAAAGGGAAGGAAACGAAATGAAAGACAAGGCATGGATAGGGAAGGTAAAAAGTTAAGTATGAAGGAAATCAAATCTAATAAAACAAAACTATGAAAGGTAGAGAAACAAACAGAAGAAACCATTTAATTCTGCCTCACTGAAGCTATAATAAACATTATTTTGATAGGTCGGTTTTTATGGCAGGTTTTTATATAGTGATCCGATCTGAACGATTGGTTCGGAAACTGTAGCTTTGTCTAAAACCATGATACATATATGTCATATTTCGTCACGACACTTTGTCATCTAAAAAGTCCATCGTTCAGTTCATTTAGTAGTTATATGTTAAAGTGATCCGATATCATTGGTTCTCATAAAAGTGTGCAAATTTTCAGATTAAAACTGAAGGACTAGTTCGCGTATATACATAACTACAGACGTTCAAATAGAGAGGCATGGCTGAATCGACTCAGCTCGTCTCGCTGATCATTTATAACCAATTTTTAAAAGGTCTCCAACGTTTAGTTCAGGCTATTAAAAAATTCATGACAAATTAAAATAATCCTGTTAGGGTATAAAAAATATGGGAAGGGGGATAAACAAATTAGAAGAAAGCAAAATAAAACAAACCAGCTGCGACCACAATACAGAAGAAAGTAATTACAACTTTTTACCCCGCATTGGCTGTAGATGCTTTTCTTTACGCCCATCATTGACGTTTCCAGCTTTGCGCCCTCAATTATTGCACCTGTTTCACCATAGTTTTTCGTGCTTTTTATGAGCACTTGCTGCATTTGTCGTGTCTTTACTTAATTTAACATTTTTTCAACGCGCCAACGGTATTGTAAGATCTAGATTGGTTTTAATTTCCAGTAGACACTACGCGCCGCATGCTGCAGCACTCCCCTTTTGGCCGAGAGTGCTAGCAAAGCCGACGGCATAGCAACACCCGTCCTGTTGCTTGCAACAACGCCAAACTTCTGCCATTTGTTGTTGTATTTATTATGTCAGCACACAAATCGATTACCGTGCGCTGCCAAAAAATTGAATATTTTCTATAAATTCGCCAGCGTTGCATGCAGACAATCTGCAACAGCAATAAAATGTGGCAAGCTAAAACATAAATGCGCAACAACGAAACAGCTAATATACACACATGCATACATGGCGTCCTACGTATAAATGCAGGCGTTTAGTTTTGCAAAATTTTCCCGCAATGCCGCAATGCGATTAAAATTTTCTATTATTTCGGTAATTTATGGCATTTCGGCGCTCTTTGCAATATTATTGCCACCAACCGCTTGTAGCACTTGTGGCACTTGTTGAACCAGCCTACCGGCCAATCACCAGCGAGCCAAGTTGCATTAGTAATTATTTGTATACATACATATGTAGAGTTGTATGTATATATAAATATATATTTCAAGCTCTAAAATGTTTTCGACATGCATGTTGCTGTTGTTTTTATTGTTGTGATTTATTGCTAATGAAAGTAATTAGCTGAAATTTAAAAAAATATCAGTTGCACGTTTTGGGTACACAAGCAACGTGAAGGACAGCAACAATACCGCAAAAGAACAGCAAAAAGTACCAAGCCACCAGCCGAAAAGCCAACAGCTGATCCGCCACTCGGCCTACACACTGCGACAGAATGACACGAGAGATGCCGTTGCATGGCTGATGTATTCACACACTCACAATAACAATATTTAGTGGATTTGAAATATGATTGTTATTTTTCCATGTGTAAGCCATTATTATTAGTTCATGATTTAAGTGACAGCAAATATATTAACTCGCTTACGTTTCTACATTTCTCACTAATATCAAGCACATACCCACAGATACCATATACTTAGTAGTGCTGCGCAGAGTCTGCCTCCGAGACAGGTGTCATTCGACCTTTGCTTCGGCTCTTCGCGCACGTAAACTTTTCGTTTCCATTTCAGTTGGATAGGTTTTGCTTTATTGCCTGGTGGGCGCCAGAAGTGGCGCACGACGTGTCACGATCTCGGTAATATGACGAATTTAGCGTGTATGTGAATATGTCTGCAAGTAGGTAGTTTGCGACTTGGAGCTTGCCTCTTAATATATTTATTATATTTGTGTTTATTTTTTGTCAAAACACTTGCATGGCTTTGGGTCTCAGTGGGAGGAGATAGGTATCCATTGCATGCCAGTTTTAAGCACATTATCTGTCTGTTTTGCGCCGAAAGGAGGTACTCTGTCAGCTAATGATGGCTTACCCACAAACATTTTGGCTGAAGGCTTTAGCATTTATTATACCAGCAAAGACATTCGTAGAGGGGAGTACAGAAATTTTTTCCAAAAATTACCTGAGTACTCGGGAATCTATTTAGGAAAAACATTTACCTAGTTCTTGCACTTTCCCTGGGTTTGAATAAAAATTACGCTCAGGTGTTCTTTTAACATAACGTAACTTAAGGTATAAAACAGTAGTTTTGTCCAGGTGATCACTGTGACCAAAATTTTTTAAAATTGTGCGTGGCTCCGCCCCCTAAATAGTTCAATGTACGTTTCTTCCAAGCAGATTAACTCAATTAACCACATTTGCTGAGAAGAAGTTCTGAATAAATGCGCCAGAATAATTCAATATCACATTCAAGATGTTAGGGAAAGGCTTTGTGAGAACAGTTGTCAAAATTGGACGATCGGCATGACACCACTCACCTTGAAATATACCTTAAAACTACTTAACCAATTTCAACCAAATAACCAAACTGATTTCACCTGATACTTTCACTTTACAGTATACAAATGAAAGGTCAATGTAGTTATCAGAATGAAATTTTGCACAAGTGATGCCCTTGAGACATCTTACGGCGATCAAGCTTACTTGCATATTTTAGACGAAATTGTTGAAAATAAGTAAGTTAATTCTCTCCAAGCTTCCAACACGCTTCAGATGCAATATGTAGTACTTAAAATATGTTTCCGGATAAATTGACGACACAAAATATAAACAAAAAGTCAGTGACCCTAAATGAAAGCAAAGGTTGTTGACTTGGCTACACGTAAACTAAGCATTTGGACTTGGCTAAGTAACCTACCGCATCAAATGCAAACAATAGAGTCATTGACCTCATAAAATGTAAACAAAGGTTTTTGACTTGGCTAAATATAACTAAAAGTTATGGACTTAGCTATATGTAAACATAACGGAAAATGACCTCATAAAATGTAAACAAAAGGGTCATTGAAGTAATAAAGACCAGACCTCTAGTGAAAGCCTACAAATTCGGAACTTTAAAAAGTATTAGTCGATTGAGTGATAGCTTAGGTATTGGAAACTATTGGATTTTTCAACAGCGCATGAAAATGCGCTTTAGCAGTCGTGAGCCGATAAACCATTTTTACACATTGTTCCTTTTTTGTGGTATTAGTTATTGGAATGAATAACTTTTTTTCCACAAATAAACTTTTTAAGAAAAGTCTTAAATATTGGCATAAAGACTATTTTGGTGGCTCAGTTAGAACGAGCTTAAAATCCACGCTGTTATCTCTTGCACCCATAATTGTTGTATATCATATACTTAAGTAAACACATTACTTCGTTTGCAGATTTCTAAGGTTGCTGGTGGATTGAAATAAATATTCCTGCGGATCTTTGCTTAAATTCAAAGCCTTAAAATTAATAAATCCGCTTCTTTGTAGATGATATCTTCCTTCTGCTCAACTCACTGTTTTAGAGAATATTAACAGAAGTAAATACACCCACTTCAAATGTTGTATAAAATTCTGAAATACATAAATTATTTTGAAAAATAATCTTTCATCTTACTAATGGAGTCAGATAAGCTCAATTTCTTAGTAGAGACGAGAAAGAGAATATTTAGTTTAAAAATGTTCAATATTAATAAGTTCCAGCTGATAATTTCATTTCCAATTATATACCCTTAAAAAATTAATCCAACCTAATAACACCGTTTTAGAGCCACAGTTGGTGCACCCAAAATTCGGAGACCAATTACAATGCATTAGTCGCATTTTTATCCAGAGCCAGCGTCAATCAATAAAACTAATCAAATTAACTAGGTTGCGAAAGATAATCAAAAGCTTATTATGTATCTCTGTATGAGCACGTCCACCTGCCTGCCCGCCCGCTTATGTTCATGCCACATTCGATCTGTCTAGTTTGGCAATTTGAATGCCAATATTTTCACATATCGATCAATCTAAACTACGGCAGCACTCAACACGCCATTTTTCCATATAATTTAATATGTTATTATACAACCATAAAACCGCTAATCATTGCATACCTATTTTACTGCTACACACACTCGTACTCATAGCCATTTGAACCGATATGCTTCTGAAGTGCAAATATGGCCACGATGTGGCGCACATATGCAAATGAGCAATGGAAACGCTTGTCGATATGCAAATTCATGGCACATAGCGCGCCACAAATGTAAAGCAGGAGGCGTTTCAAAGCGCTGCAATGCATGCTAATAGCGGTAAAGCTGTAATTTTATTTCTTTTTGACTCTGTGACTACTTGAACCTTACAATATTTTTAATTTTCATGAACATTTGATAATTTCACGTTATAACTGAATATTTGACAGATAGGGGCTGGTCCACATGCAATTCTTATTCGACTTTTAGCGAAAACTATATTGCTTAGGTAATATAGTTCCAAGCCAATCTTTGGAGCGTCGGGAATCATAGAAAAGGTAAGATTGGTTAGATTGTTGAACAGTTTCGACGTTGTATTTATAAACTCTCGACTCGTCACCAATACAGATGTAATTTTTGCAAAAGGTTCAGGTCTTTTCGTAAAATCATAAGATTGACACGCCTCTTAGCCAAATGTGTTGGGTCGATCCACAACCGATGTTGAGATTCTCTGCTATCTCTTTAATTCCAAAAGTAATGCCAAAAAATCCAAAAATTTGTTTTTCGATTCGGTTTGTAACCACAGTTTGAGGGTTAATTCTAGTCTACAGGCATGAATTTCAAGTAATTTTTGAAGTGTCGTATAAAGGCAGTTAAAATTTTTACTGTCCATTTTGTATGGGTTATGTATTTTTGACATTACAAGAATTTTGGAAAAAATCAAGAAATAAAAAAGTTGAAAATTTCAAAAACTAGCGACAGATAAAATTACAAAACGATTTCAATCCTCCAATCAACCTGAAACCAAAAAACAATGTCTGGTTATACGGAAAAAAAACATTTTTTTCACGTAAGAAAAACAATTTTTGGAACAATTTCTTTGACTATTTCGAACTTTTTAAAAAATATACAATTGTAAATGTATATGGAGAACTTGGATAATTCCGGACATAAATACGTTCCAAAAAACCTGAAACATCGTCCCTTTAGATCGGAAAAGACAGTTTCAAGAAAAACTCGTTTAAAATTTCGATTGTCCCTATATCTCCGTATACCTATATATTCAGTACAACACCTAAGTATGCTATATGTATCTCCAAAAATATATAAATTTTTTTTTTTATTTCTATACTAAAGTACTCCTTTAATTAGAAAAGTCAAGATCAACTTGGATTAGATGGAAAAAATGCATATAAATTTGTATTAATCAGCAAGTCCAAATGTAGCCGCCATTCTTATCTTAATAACACTAATACGTATGAAAACATTACCTACACTTAGAGGTATTTTAACGAAGTCCCAAACCCTATTTGAAAGTGGTTTCTCTACTAATATTTCCTAATTCCAACTTAAATCTTAAAAAAACTAATTTTGGCTCTTCATCGCTCTCAATTTAAGTATTAAGAAAATTGTAATTTTCTGGCCACCCATTGCAAGCAACAATCAGTCTCAACTGCTCTAATTCCAAGCGCTGAATTGAATTCACTCATTTCAGCGGCGATAAAGACATCCAGCTGTGCGCATTGCTTTCATCTCGTGTATTTATGATTCGTATTCATTACCGCTTACACACAGCCTCACATACGCGAGCACCTGCCAGTACGGGCTGATAAAGGCGAGTGCCAATGAGTGTGTGCATGCGCGCTAATCAACAAGCAGCTCCACCAATCAGCGGCAGCCGAACAATAACTGACAACCAATACACCCCTCGCCATCGCAGTTAGATGCACAGTTGCCCACTCACTGGCTTGTACAGGCGCCCAAGCAAATACCCACAGACACACGCACACACATGCGCACGCACGGTCGGAGTCATTCATTGTTGGCGTAATTAGTGTTTGCGGTTATTGGTGCATGTTCAACGCTTTCATTGCTTCCATTAAGTCGGTTAATTATATTGTATTATGGAGGAAAGACGATAACGAAACAGCAATAAAAAGCAACAACACAAACAAAAGTAAACAGCAATAACAAATGTGACAACAACAACAGCAACAATAGCAACAGCAATACTGTTAGCCACAATTGTTGCAGCAATAAAAGCTTAACAATAACGTGCACAATAAAATCAGCATGTACAACAACAACAACAACAACAACAACAGCGCATTATGCGCACATTGGCTGCACATGCGCACCGCTGCAAATGGTGGCTGTTTAACGTATCGATTTCACGTTTTTAGCCACGTACACACACATACACACATACATACGTACAGTGTTTTGGTTTCTCAAGTGTGTTGTGTGTGTTTGTTATATTTGTTGCTTTTGTCGTTTGTGTTTGCTAGTTTTCCGCCGCTTTTGCCATTTTGCAATACACAATGCAAACTAATTTAATGCTTTCAATTATGAATTGCAAATTGTAAATTGCTTTTGCAAATGGTGTTCGCAATTTGCATATTTCACTGCAT
Organism: Bactrocera neohumeralis; assembly: GCF_024586455.1. NCBI lineage: Eukaryota > Metazoa > Arthropoda > Insecta > Diptera > Tephritidae > Bactrocera > Bactrocera neohumeralis. The sequence continues at coordinate 3,222,598 of NC_065923.1, forward strand.
GTGTACTTATGTATGTATGTATTTTCCTATGTAGATAAGACAAATGATTGCGGCTACGAATAATCACATTTATATATTTATGTATGTATGTATTATATATATATGTACACATGTACATATATGCCTTATGTTTATGTATTTCATATTTGTTAAACAATATTGCATATTTCGAGATAAATTAATTGAACTATTAATATAACTGACCGTGAGTGTTTCACATGCGTTGCTATGTACCCAAAAGCGGTACTTGTTTTCTCCATGAATGTACTGGCCTAACATCCGTTATTGCTTCAATAATAGCATCAATTCAAAAATAACCAATTGTAGGTGCAACTAAAAGTCTTTTAGAATAAAGTATTCGATTTTTGTAATTTCCAAGCAATTGGAACAGTGGGCCATCATCTCACCATAAAAAAAATTGTTTAAAGCTAACAGAGCTTTTAAAAAGGAAACTATAATTAAGAGCATTGTTACTTAGGCAAAACATTTCAAGGTTTTGAAATGCTGATAGACCAATAAAAGCAAGCCAATATTTAATCGAATTTCCTTTAGAGCGTTAATAAGTCTTCAATAGAATGGCATTCAGTGCTTTCAGGGATTTTTGATTACTTCAGTTTATGTCCGTTTCTGTCAACGTCATTCGGTGGTATAGAAAATGTTACTTAGTAATAGGAGAGTCTCAGTAGAAGAAACACATTCTCAAAAAGTAGATTATCGAAACCAACCTTAATAAGGAAAGAACTGTCTCATTATGATAAAACAGTGCGACTTCAATGATAGTAAGATGCCAAATTTACAGCAGGAATCGTTCTTGATAAGTTTGGTAAACAATTTCTATTAAATCAAAGCAGAGACTTATAACATCTCTTTTGAATCGACTCAATCCATTTCGTTGAATCTTCAATTATCTCATTAGTCAAACTTCTATTATTGAAGGTTTTAAGAAAGTTACTAATTTATATATATCCGAAACCAAGTAGTTTCTGTTGAGAATATAGTGAAATCACAAAAAAGGCGCTGAAGCAAAAATGAATAGGAAGAAGTATTTTAGCCGTTTTTTGTATAATTGTTCTACTCTGAAGAGGAAAATAAAGTTTTTTGTTCAAAGCCATATCAGATAGATAGATAATAAGACATGAGATAGATTTTTCTTACAGAATATTCCACCCAGTGTGTACTACAAATATCTATTTTCTGCACTGTTTACTTATTTTCAACTAAAATCTGAAGTTTTAAATAAAATTCACACAAAATACGGAAAACTGCATGAAACCTCTATTGGAATAGATAGTACCGTCATTGTAATTTAATATTTGAATATTATTTCGTGCAAATATTGGTCGCCGTTGCACCTCAAACGCTCGGTTCGCTTAGTCATAATTTATACAACATTTCGGCCGAGATCTCAATAAATCAAAAAATCCTTCAATGTTGGCTTTCAGTGTGTCAATTGAAGCAGACTTGTCGCTATAGACATGAGGCTTAACATAGCCTCACAAATAGTAATAGGCGTTAAATTGCATGCTCTAGGTGGCCAATTGGCAGACCCCAAAGGTGAAATAAATCGCTCACGAAACTCGTCTCCCAATGGATCCATTTTTTCGCATGCATTGTGGTATGTGGCACTGTCTTATTGAAACCACGTGTCATGCAAGTCAAGCACTTCCATTTTGTGCAAAAAAATATCATTGATATCATGGTACAGTAGCGCTCTCCATCCACAGCAACGTTATGCCGCCGGCCTGAGATCGCATTCACATGCAGTTTTCGCTGAAGATTTTTTACAGTAACACAAAACACGAAACATACGTGGGAAGAAAATAGCTATAAAATCACCCTTTATTATTTTTATATACTTCATCGATCTGGCAACCCGTATATATGAAAAAAACCTTTTAAACTTTTACCTCACTGTTTTTGTAAAAAAAAATTTGCAATAAATAATTTGTAAGAGAAATATGCAAAACCTTAAGCACAGGAAGGGTTGGCAGTCGAGAATAAACCAAAAAAAATAAAAAAAGTTTTTCAATCTAAATCACCGTCAACAGCAGCGGTCCCTAAAATGCATTGAGGCAGCACTTCTTACGGAAATAACACCAACCAGGCGCTGCCAGGGCTGTCCTACTTTTTGAAGAAAAGGACTAGAATTCTGTTCTTCCCAAAATACAGTTTCCTCATTATAAATGGCAATATGATATTGCCCGAAGCCAAAACAACATCCAACTGACTGAGCACCCCTGCTACGTAGTACATATTGTTTTCCCCGCTTGTGAGTGTTGTATTTATCCGGTACTTCGCTACAACACCCTTTTTCATTCGTTATCTGTTATTACATATTATTATTATTATTGTTCTTACCGTTATTTCGTGCAACATTTATCTAATAATTTCATGTTAACAAACCACACGAGTCATTTTACCCATTCCTACACACATATATTTTGCAATTGCAAACAAATTATTTCAGATTTTCTTGTTTTTTAGTGGAATTTATTTAAATTAATGTTATTGTTTGTGAGCTTTAGTGATTTTATGGCGGTCGCTTAGCTGTGGGCCAACGAATAAATGTAATTCTGCAACTTTTAAATTCATTTTATCAACATGGCAACCGCCAGCGCCATTGACCGCAGCCAAATGCTTGCCGTTGTGAGCAGAAGCAGGCGAATCAGTGAACGAGTGACGAGATAAGACCAAATCCGTGAGAAAAGTCAGCCGAGCGCTGAGGGCAGGCAGCCAACGAGCTGGCAAGTCAACGGTATCAATTGAAAATTCATATGCAATCGTATGAAAACAGCAGGACACAAGCAAAACAACAACAATGCAATTGCAGGTGGAGGGTTTGTGTGAGGCTTAAGTGCATGTGCTAAAGTTTAGCAAAACTCAAATATGAGACGGAGTGACTTACAAATGCAGGTGTTTTGCATAAGAGATAAGGAAATGCCATTTTATTGGATTGCTGGCTTAGGCTGCATTTAACTTTTAGGGATTTGCTAACGGTCTAGAAAAATTTGTTTCAATCATAAGCGTTTGTATGGGTGTTCGAGGCTGTTTATGCAACATACTTCATAATAATAACAATATTTTTGAAAAGATATGGGAGCATTGGCAAATTTTAGGTCACCTGCAAACAACCAAAAAGTTCTTTAAGAGTGCTCTATCCGATCATAAACATCCGCAGAAGTGGAAATTTGCTTTATGAAGGCATACAACGAGCACGAGGTCTCAGTTAAATATAATCATAAATGTACACTACTGACTTAAAAATAAAAAAATATATACTATATATGTATTTATCCCAAGCGCCACATATATTCACAGATCAATTTCTTACCCGCATATGCAACACACACTCATCCATTGATTTTCCATTGCCGGCAATGTCTGCGTACGGCGTTACTACTGTTGCCTCTTCGGCTTCGTTAAACCATTACAGTTACGGCTGCTACTTATGTTACGTGCAACTCAGATGCCGGTTGGCGCTGCTGATGATTTCGATCGTCGACAGGAACATTTTGCGTTGTTGACCTTAAAGGAGAAGGTGAGCTCGCTGCCGCCCCATGTTCGTTAACGGCCAACGCCAAATGGCAGGCGGCTACTGTGAAACGATTGTGTCTGTGTTCCAAAATTTTATCAGCTGTTGCAGTTGTTGTTGCTTTCACAGGCTTTTTTTGGCACCTTCGATGCAGCTCTTGAAATATTACAATTTTTGGGTTCACTTCTGCTAATGTTCTGGTTAACGTTGTTATAGTTATTGTAATAAACCGTTAGCAGGTGTAGCTAAGACGAGAATATTTGCTCCGAACGGCAGCTGAAACTATATTTGATCATATTTGATCCGTACTGGTCCACTTATTCTGCTAATGACGATGACAACGATAAAGTTAGAAAAGCAGTGCTTTAAAATCGTCGTGTTGGCATCAAATACATAGCAAAGGAACTCAATATATTTTATGGAGCGACTCAACTGGTTTCGGTTAATATTTTGGGTATGAGACGTGAAAATGCTAGACTCAATATAAATAACCTGAATATTTTGGGAAACAATGTCGACTAGAAGTCACAAAAGACATGCTTAACAAAGGACCTTAGATTCACCAAACACCTCATTACTGGCGACGAGATGTAGATATATGAATATCACGTCGATACTGTCCAACAATGTAGAAAATTTGCGGAAGGCACTGCAGGCCATCCCAAGTGAAGTATATAACAAATATGTGGAAAATTTTGTCAATAGTCCATATTAAAATACTTGAGAATGTAGTTTTGCCCAGACCGGACCAACTTGAACCAGGTGGTATTTCGATTTTGGCAGATATATCTGATTTATTTCCGGTATCTTTCTTTCAACGGTTGGATCCATTGTTAAGCGATCCGCAAATAGACTAATACACCAGTTATTCTTAGATTGGATTTACCTAGGAAGTCCTACACATACATCACACTAAACTCCCTAGTGTGGCCAAGTTTAAGTAATAGAAACTATGTTAACACACTCGTAAATGTTGCTTGTAAGCGTGCCACAAACTCGCAAGCGCCGCAGCCCAGTTCTGGCCTCCATTGGCCGTGCGCATACCAACATGAATGCAAACTTCACTGCAGTTGCTGCTACCAATTTCAACATCAATAGTATTGCCGTTGCTGTTGTTGCCACCGCTACCATAATACCCGCATGCAACCGACGTTGTGGCAACCGAATAAATGCCTCTTGCAAAGGTGTACCTTAGAGGTTTCATTCAACTACAACAATGTACACAGTACTGGCATACGAGCATGTTTGTGCAACAGCGTATGCGTAATTTGCCTCAACTTAGTTGCAGCATCGACTTTCATTTGGGCGCTTTGCGAGCTGCCAGCACGAAGTCGGTACGCGTTGCCGCAGAGCGACAGAAGTACTGCTATCGTCGTTGCTAACATTCAACATCGTTAATGTGGCATGTATTGCAATGTCTGCGATTGTTGTTGCTATTGTTGGTGATGGTGATGTTGCTCGCCTGCTGCATGGTGTAACTGGAAGCTTTAAAATACTAATTAGACGTCATGATGCCGTCGTCGTTCGAACGCTCGTACACATTTCGAGACTTTGGTGCGCCTCTTGGCTTACGGTGGCACCGCAAAAGCAACAACAATGCATACACACATACATTCGTTGGTTCATGCCACTTCATCACCTTTGCGCGGTACTACGAAGGCACGCGTGCGCCCATGTACTTACCAACTTAATGCCCCACATACATAAACACAACATGTTAAACCGTTCGCAAGAGCTAACGGATGAACACACATACACACAAACACTCATCTACACATATATTCATATATTTGGTGCTTGCGATGGCTATTTTCGCCACCACTATCTCTGCTCATTCGCTGCTAAAAGGGGGCATTATGTCAAGGATTTTGTTTGTTTGGTAAATTTTTCATATACACACACACACACAGCACAGCAGCTAACTGTGGCGGCGTATGCTTGTTTGTGTTAATAGAGATTTAAGATAAATGATGTTAGTAGGGATTCAATAACCATTTAAATAATCACGTACGCGTATATGGATACCGATACAATAACAACAACAATGGCAAAAACTATTCATTACACGAGCAGAAACACAAACGCACACAATTAGTTGCGCCACAAACAAAGCTACTCAATTTGCCCTCACGTTGCGCTATTTTGTTTCAAAGTTCGGTTTGAAATTAAATTTTACGGTCAGTTAATGAGTTCACAGAATCGATAAATGGCAGTCCCACTTTGGTGCGCAAAATATTTGAAGTAAATTATAGCTAATGAATTGGTGTACAGTTAAGTGTGTCATGTTTTGAAAATGTATGTAATATTTTTCGTACCAAATTGGCGAGGGAGCGGTTTCTGTTTCAGATGTAGTGTGCTCTAAAGAGAAGCTTCCGTTAATACACTTTCTTGCAAGACTTGCATTGGCTAAAAATACTATACTACTAACGAAGCACAAAAATATTTTAAACAAAAATTAGATTTCATGTCTGGCAAATATAAATATACCGAATATTACAATTTTTCATCTAAATTTGGGCTCTTACTGGATTTTCTACCAGCTCAACTCCTCCCCTGTTTTTCTGAAATGTATTCCTATAAGCGAGAACCTAGCCAAAATGTGCGCGTTCATTCGATTCTTGTAAAATTCACTGTCTCTAAATTTTTTTCGAAATCATTATCGTAGATGCCAATGCCAGAACCTTTCGAACTCGTTTTCTTAAGTAACTGCTATTCCACATTTTTCAACCTTGCCTCCAAAAGAACATCCCATTTGAACTCCTGGATATGTATTTGAAGAATAGAGGTTTAAAAATTTAAAAAATATTTTTATTCAACAGGCTGCTCTATTTTCAATTCATCTACTTTCTAGTCCTTTCCCAAATGCGATTGCCTTTATGTAAAATGTGTTCGAAGAAAATTGAACTTTTGGAGTGAACTATAATCGAGATACACACTTGCAAACTTGAACAGTTTTTGTTGAATTTGGACAATTTTTTTAAAGGCATTAGTCCGTTTTCGCCCTTTTTTACACTGTAACAAAGAGATGTCTGAGGAATGTCACATATTTGTTGAAATCGGTCGTGTTGGTCTCTAAAAGTGGGCGGTGCCACGCTGTAGAATTTAGTTATTGATTTATAGCGCGTTTAACAGTACCGTTATATGGGAAGAGATGAAGGTAATCAGATGATATTTCATCCTTTTTCACTCTGTCGGTAGGAGTTCTTATAATATTAGCGCTACGCGAATTGATGATTGATGGTTTTTCAAGGTATACCATTGTGATCAAATTGAAAGGTGAATTTTGTCCATTTCATCTCCATCAAAGTAATCCCCTCCCGCTTATGCCAACGAATTTTCCAGTCATCATAGCACTTGGAAAAATCTTCCGCCTTTATGGCCATCAGAGCCTTCTTCGATTCAACTTTTATACCCTCAATTGAGTCAAAATGATGTCCTTGGAGTGGTCAAGTGAATTTGCTGAATAGCCAGAAGTTACACGAAGGTAGGCGAAATGAAGAAATTCTATTCGAAAATCACGCGATAGTTAAAATGGTTCTAGGTATAAAGCTTGCAGAGAGAATATTTTTACAGAGAGTTGCCCATTTTTCGAAATCTTATTTATTTAGTACTCTTACATGGAAAGTAAATATAAACTTCTTCTTCTTTACTGGCGTAGAAACAGTATTACAACAGCGCGGCAGTCGTTTCTTTTTTTCGCAAGGTGGCGCCAATTGGAGATTCCAAGCGAAGCCAGGTCATTCTCCACCTGGTCTTTGCAACTGAGTGGAGGTCTTCCTCTCCTTTCGTCGGCGGGTACTGCGTCAAATACTTTCGGAGCTGGAGTGCTTTCGTCTATTCGGACAACATGACCTAGCCAGCGTAGCCGCTGTCTCTTATTAATTCGCTGAACTATGTGAATGTCGTCGTAAATCTCATACAGCTCATCGTTCCATTGGATGCGATGTTCGCCGTGGCCAACGCGCAAAGGACCATAAATCTTTTATAGAACCTTTCTCTCGAAAACTCGTAACGTCTACTCATAAGATGTTGTCATTATCCATGCCTCTGCAACATATAGCAGGACGGGAATAATGAGTGAATTATAAAGTTTTGCTTTTATTCGTCGAGAGAGGATTTTATTTCTCAATTTCCTACTTCGTCCGAAGTAGCACCTATTTCCAAGAGATATTTTGCGTTGGATTTCGACGTTGTTGTTGGTGTTGATACTGGTTCCAACATAGACAAAATTATCTACAACTTAGAAGTTATGACTGTCAACAATGACGTGGGAGCCTGTCAAGTTGAGTGCGACGACTGTTTTTTTGATGAAAGGAGATATTTCGTCTTGCCCTCGTGCACCACCAGACCCATTTGCTTTGCTTTCTGTCCAGTCTGGAGAAAGCAGAACTAACGGCGCAGTTGTTAAGGCCAATGATATCAATATCATCACCATACGCCAGCAGCTGTACACTCTCAACGCGCTGTATAACCTAATTAGTTTATATTCTTCCGACCTTGTGACTTTGATAATCAGTTTTTTATTCTTAGACAAAGATATGACACAATAATGAATGAAAATTTATTTTTAATGTAATTTAGCTTTGGAAAGTCAAATTTCTGTGGAATTGACCATGAATTAATCGGACGCTAGAAGTTCAGTGCTCATTTAAACAAAAGTCAGTAGTCAAATCCTGATCCCGTCTAATGATAGCTTCCAAATATCACAAATCAAAGGTGTATTTAAAGTCCAAATTTTGTACCAAAGTCAATTTTCAGATATACCAATGTAATCTAAATGAACTCTCCAAACCAAAAGACTTTTAAAATTCAATAAAGTAAAAATCAAAGATAAAATGTGTGTAAGTATAACTGAAAGAATGTACGCGCGTATTCTTAGCCATAGAAACAAATTATTCCATAGGCGTAACTGTGCGATGAGTTCCCTACATCTGCAGTTGTCTGAGTCTGGTGTAGATAATCTGTGATTTAAAAACTCCCACAGGTCAGACGAGCACATCAATTACGTTGGCGCTACAGAGCTGCAGTCACAAGATCCGGGCAATATGCCAGCCAAGAACAGGCGGCCGATGCTGCAGATGCCGAAGTTCGCGATCTTTCAACGGGCTAACGGACAGACGTACTGAAACAACAATGCAAACAACACCAACAAACCAACAACTAAACGACAGTTACACAGCGTAGAGATGAGTCTGGCTCGAGCATATGGCACTTGACGTTTCGATTGAGCCAAGAAGACACACACAAGGCGCACACTGCAAGGCCCGCGACTGCAACGAGTGACCTCTCAATTTATCGTACACCCTTAGAGGCGCTGAGCGGCAATCATAAGCAATTGTGGCAATAGTGTAGGCCGTATGCACAATGTAAATACTACGAAAAATGCATTGGTAATAAGAACAACAACAACAGCTGCAACAATTACTGCATCAAAAACGCTTTAGTACCCATCAATGCGCTGGCGCATTGCCGACGAGGCCAGTCACTGTGCCGGCACACACAAACACACACTTGCTTACAAACGGGGCGGCCCCCAAATGCGCATGCGCCTGCGCACATTCATGCGTTGATTGTTTTATTATGATGATGTTAAATTATTATAATCCAGCAGGCGAGCACACACGCAGCCACAAACACAAATACGAATATACATATGTACACACACACAGACGCATACATATGTACGTGCAAATGACGGCAATTGCAGTTGTCGTCGACGATGCGCGCATCTATCTGCAAGAATGTCTCGCATGCGGCGCAGGCGTAGTGCGGCTTTTCGCCTTGCAACTTGCGAATATCGGCAAAGGATGCCACAATTGCTCCTAAAGATCGCAGCGATGCTCAATGGACGTTGATAATATGGAAAAACAAACAAACGTAAAATATAATTTAATGATTACGATCGACAACGGCGCACACACACGCCCGCACATACACATACATACAAATGCTGGTCTGAAGTGGAAGAAAATACTGAAATTTGTGTGTTTTTGCGCGACTGCTTTGGCCGCCGCGCCGGCTCGCTGGCATCGCGCGCCAAAGTGTTGATGCCCTATTGTGATAATTTTGGGTTGTACTTACTTAATATGCGAAATTTTACAGATGAATGGTGAGAAATAATTTTCATTTGCCATTCGTGCCGGCCGCAACGCTTGCCACGGCGCAGCCAAACGCATTGGAGCAGGCGGCGCACGCGCAGCCGATGGCGCGCATCCAGAGAGATCGCTAGCGCCGGTGCGCCACTCAACCGCCTCCGCATTTGCATCGTTTTGCGATTTTGTATTCCCGTCCGTTTGGTAAGGCGGTCTCTTATGGTTTCATGCTTTGTATTGTATCGACTGTCCAGCCGATCTGGCAGCCAAGCGCTCGTGTGTGTGTGCAGCGTTTTGGTGAGCAAAATGATTTTTATTGATTTTTAGATGATATTTCTTTGCGCAGCCAAATCGATTTTGATTGCTGGCGATGTAAAATTTTAGATAATATTAGAAGTTGGCACAAGGTTAACGGGGTCTAATGGATGAAATGTGGAATGAGGCAGCATGGAAATGTGCTCAGGAAGTAACTTGATAAGGGGTGTTGTGGTATTGGGCTTCGCTTAAGTTAGGGCTAGTTATTTGTGGTCTGAGTTTTGTGTGCTGTGTTTTTGTTGACTTCGGAAAAGGGAACTCTTGCTACAGTTTGCCTGCCCTTTTAGCATATTTCTTGATTTGAAGATGTTCCACGAACAAACCACTTTTCGTGCTGAGATAAGGAGCAGAATTTAGTCGCCCTTTAAAATATTTTAAGTATGATTTGATTATGAATTGATTTGTAAACGTAGTCCAAGTGAAGCTCAAAAACTTTCGTTTCATCCTTGCTATGAAAATTCATCGCCTGACTATTTTTAGAAGCAGTCTTCGTTGGTGAATTTTTTTCGAAACTATCAGGGTCACACTTGAGAAAATATTCTTGTAAAAAGTTTTGAGCTGAAAAGTATTCTAAGCAGAATCTAGGTAGATCTCTATTCCAAAAAACTTAAAAAAATCAATCCTTTGCGGTATTAAAGGATTTTTATTGATGAACAAACTTCTCTTCATCAGACTAAAATATTTTAACTTTAAGGTCTCATCATTTCAAATTTTAAAATGTCTTTATAAAGCTGGAATACTCTAAGAAGAGTTCAAAGACTTTGTCGTTTTAATGAATTTCGATCAGACAAAAAATTAGAGAAAAATTTTCAAGTAAAATAAACAACAAAAATAAATAATAAAAGACTATAACTCTTTTCGAACAAACAAAATCGTATGCTGCATTAAGTTAACAATAAATTATGCCAAAATTAACATCCCCAATCTACAAATTTAAAAAAACAATTAAAGAATTACAACAAGTTAAGAAAATCGCAAGAAAGAAATCGCCAAATTTCAGCTAAGCTCTCTACATGACAAAAGAAAATATTTATTATTAATCCAAATAACCATAAGCATATATACATAGATATTCAAAATACAAAACACCAGACAGATATTGAGCTACAAGCTGGTGGCCGTAGCAAAAATATGTGGGCGTTACTAGCATTTATTTTTAGACACACACACACAAGTTTACATGCGGTGATTTCAGTAAAAAGGAATTTCAAAATCGAAATCAAGAAACTGGTGGGACCACATGAGGAGTTTACTGAATCTCTGGCGCTTTCGACGATTAAAAATGTTTTTATAATTGCTCGTATGTTTTGGGGTGTCGACATTCATTAATGCTCTCAGGTTGGCTTGTTCAAATAACTTTTTTGTTTGTGATAAATGTGTGCATAACATAACAGTTAGGAAATGGGCAGGAAAAGCATATCTGCATTGGCGTTAGAACCCCTTGAAAGATATGTTTAGGTAAACTAATTTTTCTAATGGAAAAGCTTGCTTTTGAAAAAGTTCTCACGATTCAAATACGAGTTTCATATAATTTTCTCATATATTGACAACATTTGAGGGAGACAATAAATATTACTTTTATTTTGAGCTTATTATTAACATTTTAGTTGGAAAATCTTAACAACCTCTGACTGCAAGTTTCTAATCTTTAGATCTTCTTGTCGAAGAAAGCCACACCATTTGCGTCCACTTCTGCAGAATCACTTGCAGTAATATTGATTTTAGTTCGGATTCACAAACGTAATTTTACTTGATACAAGCTATAGGTTAAGTTTTCGTTGCCTTCTCCTCAGTTGGCATTCCTGACCAAAATAGGCTGAAAAGAGGCGCTGTTTATTACGAAGTTCATTCAGAATTTGGTAAACATTTTTTTACGTTCTTTAATATTCACTAATGAGGTTATCTTTAGATTTTAGAGGGTAGCCGAGCGGTAATTAAGGATGACAACTATTCAACACGATATTTTATGCCAAAACATCAGTCAATAAATATTTATTGGTAAGCTTTGTAAAATAAATTGGATACCCAGGCACATAGAAAGAAATCAAAAATCAGTCGTCATGAGCTTCATGTAGGAGTTCGGCCCATTTAAAGTTTGCATGAGGCACGAATGCGGGGCATACCACGAAATGACTTTGATACTCGTAGTGTGGATTACTAGACTAGTACTTTTTGGAAACACAAGACACATAGTACATACTTCTAATATCTCACCTTCAAAAACAAAGTAAAAGAGAACCGGAAGACTCAGTGATTGACCTAAAATATGTCTCACAATACGGGTAATGGGTTAATTCCCGTCCCGTGGGACTATGTAGGTGTGGAGAGGCAGTTGGTAATTTTTTATTGGCGGTTTTTTACGTGGCGGGTCCAAACCCAGCGCACAACCCTGTGTAGGGGATGTTTCGGCTTCTCACTTTAGCTCGCCTTCAAACGGATGTTCTTAGGCTACCCAGAGGATACTTGGTCAAAGACCAGAAGTCGTGAGCTGCTTGAGCCATATGTAAAAGAATCGTTTCTGGCCACTCCCAAGTGAATGGCGGTCAGAAATCTTTGCTCACTTGCGTGAACTTCTACACATGACTCCATCCTCCGATCTCAAAAGAATATCGAATTTCCTTCTTTTATGGTCTGAGATAAACGCGCGTTTGAGACTATTTCTAACCAAACAAAAACCGAGATATTAATCTATGAACGGGCGATAATCTCTGAGAACCACGGTAGCCGAACGTTTCAGTATTACAGCGGTTTGGATATTCTAATGATTTTAGAACCTAAAATGTACTCTAAGTCAAATCAAAAATCATATCAAAGAATAGATTTTTACGTCCAAGACTAACTTAATAATCAAAATACTATAAATCGAGTTTATTGAACACTTTTTTGTTAGAATTTATTTTTTTAGAAAATTGCTGTAATTTGTTTTCAGGTCCATTATTTGTCTCCCTGTGGGGATAAAAATTTCATATAATCGTTAAGAAAATTCACAAACTAAACTCAAAGTTTCTGAGAAGCCTTTATTAGACCATTAACCCTCTTTCTTAACCACAAAATTTAGCCGTTATTCGCTTTTGTTACCACCAAGACCTACACACACATAGGTACACACTAAGTATCATCTGTGTAATGCCGATGATAAGCGCGACTGTGCTCGTACTTCCGACAGCCGAACATAAACATAATTGCGCCCAGTGAATTGTCAACGAAAACTAAGTATTTGGCATTATCGCAAATTACAAATCTTTAATTAAGCATTATTTCTCCCAACGGGCCGGCTAAGGGAAACAAAACCGCTGAGAAACCGTTGCAACAGATGCAATTACAATTGCCCATATCAAATTTTGTTAAACACACACAACCACAGACGCAGGCGCTTAGTGAGCAACTTAAAAATAAATTCAGCCACATTGTTAGCTGACAGCAAGAGAGCGGCACACATTCGTTTACGGAAAAACATGAAAAAAAGTATTTCAATCGTGATATGAATAAAAATTTTTCCGATTCATATCTTGTCAGTGCGCGTTAGGCAACAAGGACCTGTTGTCTGCTGCCGCCGCCGCCACCGACACTGCTGAGGCAAGTGAGCTTGCCACAAATATTGTTGTCGCCCGTGCGATTATGGCCCAGCAGCTTGAGTGCGCAGTTAGCAATGCATTGCCATAGCTGTTGTTGCTTTTGTTGCAATTATTGTTGCCATAATGAAGCGCATGCGCGGCGACGCTGCCGTCTAATGCCGCTGAGGCCACTGCACATGGGCGCTTGGCGGCGCTTCAACCGAGCGCCCGCTATCATTTGTTACTGTTGCTGATTGTTGCTGCTACCACCGCCGCCTGCCTACTACCGGCATTATTACCGCTGCTATTTGCGGCCCATTCGCGGGTGATTGGCGTCGCTTGTTGCAGCGCCACAAAGAGTGCAGTAGCCACCTTTTCATGTTGCCGTAAATCGATAAAGTTTTTTGCTTTCGCATTTGTTGTTGTTGCCTCATTGTCTGCTTTTCATTTTTGCTTGTCGGCAAGTGACGCCGATTGCCTTTTTCCAGAGGCGCGCACACATACACACACACAGCCATGGCTGTTAGGAGAATTGTTTTGAGCGGGTGGCTTCCACTTGTCGCGACTTACCCATTTGTACGGACATTTGTGTCCACCATTCGCTTATATATGGAAGTCATATGATTTATTAAGATAGCCCTGAATGCAGTTGATACATATATGTGTGTGTGTATCCTTAACGGATATAAGTATTATGTATTTTAGGTGGGAGATTGGCTGTAAAATTCAATGCAAATATGTTGGTGCAACAGGCTGAGTTATGAATGGTGTGGTCGTATATGGTTTATGATACCTGCTTGTTGCACAGGTGTAATAACGTGTTGCAAGTTCGTGTATTTTTCCATTTTAAGAAAATATTACATTGTATTTAATTATATGCGAATATAATTAACCGAAATTATTTCATTTAAGAAGCTTTTCTCGACAACTAAGGTCCAAATATTCATGATACTTAACGGTAATGCGGTGTAAAGAGAACAAGTATAGGGCCGATTCGTTAAATCAAAAAAAAAATTTCTTTCAAATTTCTTGAATTTTGGTCTTTGACATTCATTTGTACTCAAAGTGCTGATGCTGCAGCTTTTTCGTCAATTGATTTATAGCATATCATCTTTAGTCTAAATATAATATATGTGGACAAAAATTGTAAAACTTTCTAATATAAAATTCACACGAAAACCTATCGGTCGAAGTACTTTTTTTTCTAGGTAAAGAAATTGGTGCTTGAGAATCAACGATTGACAGTCAGAGATCTTACTGGCATCGTTGGAATATCGGAACGATCAGTGAAAACCACTTTGAAAGATCATTTGTGCCTAAGAAAAGTAAAAATATGGCATGAAACGTATTATTACTGGCGACGACTCTTGAATCTATGATTAAGACCTGGAAACAAACGATCAATCGGCCGAGTATCATGAGAAAGGTAAATCGAAATCAAAAAACCACGTTGTTGACAGTTTTTTTCGATTATCGATATGTGGAGCACTCTAAATTTCTTCCTACGTGCCAAACTGTCAACAAAGAGTAATGGGCCAACAACTATTGGTTTTTGCACAACGATAATGCGTGTCTTCGTGAATTTTAAAGAAACGGCCCGAGAAATTGCTTTAGTATACTATTTTATACTATACGAGATGCAGATTACTAAACCCATCTTTCGGAAAGGCCGCTTTTTAGTTGCGGGCCGCCAGTATATTTCAAGCTGAGGTTGCTATTGCGAAAGCCTCGAAGCTGGCCTCTAATACACCTGCAGGCATTTCCAGAGACAACATCCACGTAGGCAATCAACAGTAATCAAGGCAATAACCTCGCATCGGCCAAAAGTGTTTTGAGAGGCAAGGCAGCAGTAGAAAGTTCAGCCAGAAGAAAGCAAAATCACTTCCACTGGGTTCCTAGCCACAAAGGTATCGAGGGTAACGAAATAGTGCACAAGATTGCCAGAATGGTGTACGGCTAACACCCAAAAAAGTGATCAACATTGGGAAACCTATGCATTGTCTATTCGACGATCTGGACAAAAGCATGGTAAAGAACATCAAAACCCGATGGAACGAACTACCTGTGTGCAAAACTGCAAAAGTCATTGCAACATGGTAGATTGAAAGTACACAAAATTCCTATTGGCACTCGATAGAAGAGACTTTAGGAACTTGATCGGAATACTAACTGGTCACTGTATCGTTGCAACACACGCCCGCAGAATGAGGCTGACAGATCGAGCTGTCAGGGAATGTCTAGAGCAAGGCATCAGGGAAACAAAGGAGCATCTCAGGTGCACTTGTCCCGCATTGGCTAGACTACGCTGTAAGCATCTGGGGTATCCACGATATTATACACCGAAAAAGGTATTCATAGTGAGGCCACAGAGTCTGTTGACTATTCTTCATGGACCTAATAACTGAACTCCAGCTAGTATCGCAAAGGATGACGACTGATCTATGCGTGGCCCATTGGCCAACCAGACTAACCTAACCTATTTTAAAGTAATTTTGGAGTTTAGTGCAATTCCAAGGATCCAGTTATAGGAATTCGAATCTTTAGCTTTATTAACATGTAATATTTCAGATGGTCCCAAGGTGCTTTTTGCCGACTAAACAACTAAAGACTACATACCGAATTATAATACATATAACACTATTTTTCTATGAAATTTGTCGCATAGAAAATGTAATTGATAATCTGGAACTCAAACTAACTATTGTTATAAGGTAGGTATACCATATAGGTAGTTAAAATATATTTGTTAGATCGATTTTCATTTGTAAAATAGAAATAAAATATGTTCGAGTATAACACAATATATACATACTGGACGTATTTATATATCTACCAAATATTTTTTTTCGTTATCCTTTTTGTACTAAGATTGGGTTTTTGCGTCAAAATATGACTCAATTTGGTGATTTCTTTCCAGCGATCATTATCTTGAGGTCTAAGCGTAAAGAAAAGTCACTGGCTTCAGATCCGTTTGCATTCATTTTATAGGACTCTTTTTCTATGTTTCGAACCTTTCAGCCACCAAGTAACTCTAATAACCCAAATAACAACATCGTGGGAAAATCATAAATTTTTGCTTACATAAAATTCATTTTTCCATTAAAAGTCTTAAAACAGGTAAACAAACCGCCGGAAGCCATATTTGGTTGCCAAAGCATTCGAACGCTTGTATGTATGTACGACAACGAACAATTAATTTAACAAGTACATAACATATGTAAGTGCGAATGGCTAAGCTTACCATAACGGCACGCACAACAATAAGTGCTTAATAGTATTAAATGTTTTAATTACCACAGCCGTGGCGGCACCAAATGTGGCCGCCGATTGTAATCGTTGTCAATCGCGCCAAAACGAGCGAGTGATTGGACGACTTTTGGCCACGGACTAGGAAGGTGCCAGCGCCGAAAATTGAAAATGTAAACGACAAGCGCGTGCCGCAACGGACTAATAACGGCAAGCAGACAGCTGGCAAAGCCGCAAACACATTTGTTGTAATTGTTCTTGTGCTTGTAATTAAACTCTACTTAAAATACTCATGCAGAGTACGCCAGCGCGTATAGACACAAGCACACGACTCGCTGCGAGTCGGCCACGCACAGGTGTCTCCATTTTGTCAATCATTAACGAACGTTAATTAGTTTATAAAGTAGCTGCGATCGTGCAGTCGAGATTTGTTTCCCATAACACACACATACTCGCTCACACAAACACAAATGCGTGTATAAACACACACACTTTAATAATTAAGGCAGCGACGCAGCGTCTCGCAGCTGTGCATGGACAAATATGGCAACGCTTTAACTCGCCGCAGCGACCAAATTAATATGGCATGAAATTATAGTCAGCTACTTAGGAACAACACACACGCACACACACATACTTACCTACTTCGGAGCGAACTTGTTTAAGTAAGTGATCGTCTAAATTGTTTTTAATGTGTCTGCCTTAATTTATTCTGCTTCTTCGATTAATTCAATGCGCGCGTCTGCAATTCGCCACGGCAATGCTAATGCTTGTATAATTGGCTTTATTATTTTAGCATTGTTGTTGTACTACTTAAAGTCTTACTATAATAGCGGATTATCAAAAGTTCGAACAAAAATCGTACAAATTCCCAAGCCGAAAACAGTTTGTATGTTTGCATGTGTGTGAATGTGTGTGTGTGAGTGGGAAGAAATTAGAAATTCAACAATGTGTCAAAAAGTCAGCAAGTGTTGGTCATTACGATCACGCCAACGCTTTTCTGTCAGCGTTTAGCTAACACACAGCTTTTATGAAACTGACCGAAGCTGTTTTTTTGTTGTTTGGCTCGAAGTGTGTCCAATTAATTAATTAAATTTCGTAAAATGTAGTTAAACGTGTTTTTCCCAAGTCATTAATAATTTCGTTTGATTTGATTATCTGTAACGCTACTGGTATTTAAATGTTGTTTTTGTAGTATTTTCTGAGCAAACGAAACACGAAGACAATAACATGAAATAAAATTGATGATTTACGTGGGGTCAGCAATATTGATGAGAAAAAATGCACCAGAAATTGAAATTTAGATTGATGGAAACTAAGATTTCCTTGAGATTAAAAACAAAAGAAGATATTAATAGCATAACATATGAAAAATAAAAATCATAACAGTAAAAAATAAGTAATTGAGGGTTTGATACACATATCTTACGCATTAAATGATTTAGTATAAGTTCTTGGGTCTGACTGAGGCTTAGGTCCATGTGAAGGCTGGAAAATGTGAAGGTAAACTTCAACTATTTTAGTAATGAATTAAAATTCATTAGAAGAACTATTTATATAAAGTTTAATTCCGATATCTGTTGATTTACCATCTGATCGAAACCTACTCGGACTGGTCCGTTTGAATTTATGACAGGCGAGCACACGAAATTGATACGTTTTTTTTTTTGAATTTGGTTGAGCTCTTTTTATGTTCGTGTGAAAACTGATCTCTATATGTATATTGCTGTGTATGTGGCAGTGTTTTCAACGACGCCAAAAGTTTTCTTGACGATTTTTACTATAGAACAAGCTGGCTAGAAATGTTGTGCCTCCAATAAATTTGCGGCTACGGAATCATTAAAAATACAGAAGTGTTTTGGTGGTTTACTTTACTACGAACACAAGTAGTTGAGTGACAAAAATCATTCAGTGAAGGTCGTGAAATCATCAAATCCTTCGTGTTACTGACCTCGAAAAAGTTAAGGAAAAAGTGCTTTAAAAGCTTGGTGCTGGCATCAGAGAGATAGTACCGAGGATTTAAACATCTGTTATGTATCAACTGAACTTCTTCTTCTTCTTTATTGGCGTAGACACCGCTTACGCGATTATCGCCGAGTTAACAACAGCGCGCCAGTCGTTTCTTCTTTTCGCTACGTGGCAAACTCAAATTATAGTTATAATAATCCTACGGGTTATCACCACAAAAACAGTAATAACTACCAACAATTTAAGTAAGAACAAAAATTATTTAAAAATGTGGGGGTCTTCCTCTTCCTCTGCTTCCCCCCGGCGGGTACTGCGTCGAATACTTTCAGAGCTGGAGTGTTTTCGACCATTCAGACGACATGACCTAGCCAACATAGCCGCTATCCTTTAATTCGCAGAACTATGTCAATGTCATCGTATATCTCATACAGCTCATCGTTCCATTGGATGCAATGTTCGCCGTGGCCAACGCGCAAAGGACCATGAATCTTTTGCATATAGCAGGACGGGAATAATGAGTGACTTATAGAGTTTGGTTTTTGTTCGTCGAGAAGGGACTTTACTTCTCAATTGCCTACTCAGTCCGAAGTATAGTATCGACTGAACACATTTTGGTTAATGTTTTGGGTATGAAGGCGCCGTCCAATTTTAGCATGATTGTGACCGGGATTTAGGTAAAACTTGAAACTTTTATCGCTCAACCACCTTTTACTTTCCGAGTGAAAAATCTGCTACAGAGAACATATATTCGATTCATTTTTGATCAGATTATACAAACAACATTTTAGAAGGAAAGAATCTGGTGTAGTATCGGATAGGAATTGGGTGCTGACTGGACGACAACAGTTTCATTTCTCATTTTTCAAGGATATGTGAATCAATTTCGTTGAGAGCTGTGCTTGCTTCAATATGGAATTTCACCCAAAAATGGGCGGTATTACGCTCATAGTTCAATTTCTACCTCGTTGCCTACACAACTCGTCTTTGTCATTTCTGTAAGACTTAGGGCTTCTAACGCTTCCCTTTGGCGAATTATCGCACTTTTATTATTTCTTAACGTAACTTCTCTGTAGACGGTGTGTTTTACAACCGATTTCACCCCTTTTCAAATTGTATGATAAACGCTTGGGAATAAATTTACAACAAGTTTGATGGATATAATTTCGTAGCGTTAGTTTGTGAAATAGAATACATATTAACCCTATTAGAGGCAGGAGAACGCTCACTTTTAAAAATCTCCTAAATCAATTTATTGAAATTCAAGAAATTAGAGCTCTTCATAGTTTTTCGCTCAAGAACAATTTGTGCGTGTGGCAACAGACTGATTTTGCTCATCTGCAATTCAAGGTTGAACCAAGAAGCAGTTGTACTGATTTTCAACAAAATTAAAAATAGTACTCATGGCACTCCTGATAGCCAACCAGAATTCAATTTACCTCGTCATCTTGATCAATTTGGTATATATAACGCAATATCTATCCCTATAAGCTATAGCAATTACAAAACAATCCTCAGGAGAACAAAACTAATCAACACTTGACAGAGACATTGTAAACATTTCCTGGAAATGTAACCACATTCAATCCACAAATATAATTCACTTATGATAATCTCAAAAATCTTCGACAAAAATCATTTTCACACCATCAAAAGCATTAATCAACCGAAAAGTGAAATTCGACGAGCGCTTCGCATTTCAATTTCGTTAATTCGCCAACTGCATAACTGTCACTTGAATTACAAATTTATGCCATCAACGCCACCAGCGTTGTGTGCGCAACCGGTACACTGCTCACCAACCGATTCATGCCAATTAAGCTAATGATTACACTCCAAGTGTCTAATTTTTCGCCAAAGAGGCGCAAATGACTCAACATTGCCATTGGCACGAACAAACGTAGGCTTCACCTAACAGCATAATAAACGAATAAACGGTACAAAACGGCAACCAAACTGCTATACTTAGGCGAAATACATTTATTGACGCCCAAACAAAGTCAACAATCCAGCAACCATCCGGCAAATCGCATTGGCGGCAGGAGAACTGGTTGGCTGACAGCCAAAGTGATTGCTGCAAAGGCGACGTCGCTGCGGTTGAGGATGTGGACTTCGATTTCGGTTTCGGTCTGGCTGCCAATGTGACTGGCGATGACGAGCAAGTGACAAGCATTTCAGCATTTTTGCCAACATTTTCCACAGACGAATAAATGCACACATATATAAAAGCACACTTATACACACACATATAGTATAGAGGCAAAGCGCTGCAGCTGTGATTGACGAATCGTGCTGCAGGCAACCCACTGCTGCTCGCTTTAATTTAGATTTTCCAAACGATTTTTCCGCTCATGGCAAGAGCCTGGCATATGGCAGCTTTGAAACGCAAAGGCAAACTGCGATAGAGTCAGCTAGATAGGCAGAAAGATGGATGGACAGACACAGACAGGCCTGCCATGCTCTGCGCATGCGCATGGACTTGCAGGCGTTCAAGGAGACACGCAGGCGACTGCGCTCGCACTGTTGCGGCGCGCACGAAAGAACGCGCCGAGCTGGCCGTCAGTCATTCAGACCGGCCATAATCAATGACAGCTTCTTGATTATCATTACAAATGTAGCAACAAACAAAGGCAGAGTTATTATATTACCAAATGGTCTGGTAACGATCAGGCGGACGATATCTGAGCTTATTGATTTTCAACATCTAACTGCACTTCAATCAATTGAAAGCGTTGAAACCGCAATGATTCTAACAGCATTGAGTGGAACTGAACTGAATTGAACTGCATTGAGCTGGGCTACTGTTAACTGATGGCAGCTCGACCGATAAAGTCAGACCGTGAGCGGCAATGTCTGGTGATATTACGAAAATATTGATTGCCTACCGCAGGCGCAAGGAACGTAGAAATTACGAATGGAGCACCGGAAATAATGATTGACGATTGGTGGTGGATTTTGTTAATTTGAAGGTTGAAGGTCAGGCTGTTTGTGTGGAGACAATATTCCGAGCTATGTATGTATCATATGTTATGGGTATTCATCAGAGCAGAGATGCAGTATATTCAAAGTCACACAAAAATATTTTTGAACGACGTTTTCCAAATAGCATTGAATCAATTGAAACGAATATAGCTCACTCTTTATTATATCATAAAGCCTCCCCTTATATTCTATAAAAGGAAAACGAAAGATTACAACTTCCCAAATCCAAAATATATTCACTTTTGAAGAAAAATATGGCAGCTACATTACAAGAGCCTCATTCAATCATTATTATGCTCTCTATTAGTTGAGTTGTATATAAGAAAGCATATAAATCGTTCTGCATCCAAACCCAAGAGCCTCCGCATGACAAAGCACGTTTCTGTAACTTTCGAAGTATTTGTTTACATATTTCATTAAATATTTTTCTACACGCTTACAATTCAATTGACATCAATTTAATTGTACCTCAAGTGGGTACTCTGTAAAAGACACCAGAAATGTTTGCCACTTATGTGTATAAACATACATATTTATCTTGTTGTTCATTTATTACCGACCAAACTCATGATGACTTCACTCTTTCATGCAGCAAATACTGTCTTCATAATTTCATGTTCAGATATACATATGTACATATATGCGAAGCGGTGAGTCATTCAATTAGGCAAACAAAATATTAGAATTTCTGACTTCATATTGAACTAGTACGAAAGTAACCAGTTTACTACTCATCCAATTCTTATGTTCATCCATTTGAGTACGAATCATCGTTTATATGTATATATCGGGTGATTTTTTTGAGGTTAGGATTTTCATGCATTAGTATTTGACAGATCACGTGGGATTTCAGACATGGTGTCAAAGAGAAAGATGCTCAGTATGCTTTGACATTTCATCATGAATCGACTTACTAACGAGCAACGCTTGCAAATCATTGAATTTTATTACCAAAATCAGTGTTCGGTTCGAAATGTGTTTCGCGCTTTACGTCCGATTTATGGTCTACATAATCGACCAAGTGAGCAAACAATTAATGCGATTGTGACCAAGTTTCGCACTCAGTTTACTTTATTGGACATTAAACCAACCACACGAATGCGTACAGTGCGTACAGAAGAGAATATTGTGGCGCTACATGCCACACAGCTCGCGATTCTATGGCCATTTTGAGGGAAAACTTCGGAGAACAATTCATCTCAAGAAATGGACCCGTAAGTTGGCCACCAAGATCATGCGATTTAACGCCTTTAGACTATTTTTTGTGGGGCTACGTCAAGTCTAAAGTCTACAGAAATAAGCCAGCAACTATTCCAGCTTTGGAAGACAACATTTCCGAAGAAATTCGGGCTATTCCGGCCGAAATGCTCGAAAAAGTTGCCCAAAATTGGACTTTCCGAATGGACCACCTAAGACGCAGCCGCGGTCAACATTTAAATGAAATTATCTTCAAAAAGTAAATGTCATGAACCAATCTAACGTTTCAAATAAAGAACCGATGAGATTTTGCAAATTTTATGCGTTTTTTTTTTAAAAAAGTTATCAAGCTCTTAAAAAATCACCCGATATAATATTTCTTTTTTGTTTAAGTGATTTTGATTCATAATTGAACTTTATGACATATTTCTGCACAAATATGACTCTCATGGAACTCTGCCTTGTAAAAAGTACTATGAGGTGCCTCAGTTCGGCGAGGAATTAAGACTTGTTCAAAATTAGTTCAATGCTTACCCTTCACTGCTGGGTAAATATATTTTTCTCTTCTTCATCTATGTTTGTATTTTATATTGTATTCACAATAATTGTCGCCGTGACTGCTCTTCATGTTGCAATATTTCGATAAGCATCAAACGATTTAATTGAACTGAAAAAATGCCAATCCATTGGAGACGACATATCTCGATGCATGCCCGTGCTGTTCTGTTGTGTATTTGTATTTTGTATTACAACATATCACAAATCTTTTAGCGCTAAATGTGGAGCTGAAAAATTAACCAAGAGAGCACGTCAAGTTACCGAAGCTATAATACCCTTCACAATTACAAAAAATTCCTTACAAGAACTATAACTGATCAGTTTGTATACTACAGTGACTCGATCTAAACATTTTATTTGGAGATTGCACCTTTACTTAAGACAATAAGACATGTAAATGTCTTGAAGTTTTCTAGTTAAATGAAAATTTTTCCATACAAACACATTATACCGATCTTTTAGTTTCTATGTATGCTATTGTGATCCGATATAAGCAGCATCTTTGTGAGAAAAGGTCGGAGCCAACATTTCAGATCGATATCTTAAAAACTAAGAGACACCCGGACATGGCTACATCGACTTACCTCGTCACTCTGATCTTTTTTTATATATACACCATAGGATTTCTAACGTTTTCTTTTGGGTGTTACAAACATCGTGGAAAACTCAATATACCCTGTTCAGTCCCAGACAGTGGTTGTTACCGACGACAACATCAAAAAAGTCCACAAAATAGTTTTAGATAACCGCAAAGTGAAGTTTTTCGAGGTAGCAGACACTCTAAAGACATAGTTTCAACTAAACACGTCCAACTATCATTAATTGGGTATGAGAAAACTATGTGAAAGAGGATGCCGCGCGAGCTCACTTTTGACAAAAAACAACGATGAGTTGATGATTCTGAGCCATGTTTGGAGAAGTTGAAGCGTAAGAAACCTGAAGTTTTGCGTCGATATGTGACATGGAGTAAAAGATGGCTTCATAATTTCACTCCGAAGTCCAATCGACAGTCATCCGAGTGGACTGCACACGATGAATCCACTCCAAGGCGTGGAAAAACGCAACAGTCGACTGGCAAGGTTATGGTGTGCGTATTTTGGGATTTGCATGTAATGCTTTTGTTGACTACCTTAAAAATGGAAAGACCGTCAACAGCGACTATTATATAGTGTTATTGAACTTTTTGAAGGACAAAGTCGCTGAAAAATGTCCGCGATGAAAAAAGAAGTGCTGTTTCATCAAGACTATGCACCATGGCACAAATCAGCGAAACGACGCAAAAATCTATTAATTGGGTTTCGAATTGCTTCCGTATCCACTGACCTCTTCAGATCAGGCGTCTAGAAACTATTTCTGTTCGCAGATCTCAAAAGAGCGAACAACTTGGAACAACTTTTTGTCGAAAGAAGACGGGATCGCCGAAACTGAGGCCTATTTTGAAACAAAGAACAAATCCTACTACAAAATTGAACAGTTGGAAGGTTGCTATAATCAGTGTATTAGCCATAAATGGAACCATCTTGAATAAAAAAGACGAGATTTGTCAGAAAAATGCGTTTCACTATGGTAGTCCGGGACTTTTCAATTGATCTGTTAGCTAGAATGATCTAATGCGTGGTGCTTTCAATTTTTTATCTTAAATGGCGCTCTTTATGTGACTCAATTACTTAGTTGGATTATTAACTAAGATGGTATGGATTTGGTAAGTTAGAGAAAATTTAAGAAAAAAAACACTTTCTATCAACGATAACCGAAATAGAGACTGAATTTGAATAAAAGATTAAATTGACTCAATTGCACTTCGCTTAATTAATGGTAATGGTGTTCAAAAACAAAAGATCGCGAATAACTTTTACTTTAAGCTTTTGTTGTACAAATAATAAAAATCTGCAAATAAGGGGAAACGGATCTCAAAGACTTGACACAATTAAATTGATTACAGTAAAACCAACAAAACAAGCAACGATATAAATGAAATAATTTAACAATAACAATATACCCACATTTATAGCTGCGCTGAATGCACAACAATGCAATGCTCAATTCAATTATGCATATCGGTCATATATATGGTAGGTAATATATTCATATTGTAAGGAATTATAATTTCAGTCAAAACAATTAGTGAAAACGTCGCGATTGTCAAGTTGATATGTTGATATGATACTACTATGTAACACACACACAAACAAGCTAACGCGCAAGTTTGTGAGTTAATGCAAGTTTATGAATGCACAGTCTACAACAAAACCAATACAAGCTACGCTAGTCGTCACGTAGACTTCCTTGTTGCACGCAATCACCCACATAAGCGACCGCAAGCGTACATACGTTCTCATTCAACTTTTAAATAAATGTAAAAAAATACACGTAACATACAAATATATGCTATAATAGAAAATATATACATATATTCAAGTATATATCTAGATATGTACGCGTTTATAAATGCACTGCCGTTAAATACAGAAGTGTTGCTGTGATTTCCTAGAACGAAATGCAGAAGCCGTTGAACGTGTCAGTGACAAATGTCAATTGTTGAATGCTACCAACAACAACAACAACCACAACTATAGAAACGCTTTTTGTTGTGCCAACAGCGCTAATTTCTCAACACGATCGCCTGACTGACTGACTGACTGCGCGTCTGATTGAGTGTGATTTTAACTATGCATGCGTTCACCGCATTGCAACAACGCGCCGGTGCCAGCAGGTGAATTTGTTCTGCGCACGCAGAGTTGCCGGTGTGGAGGATTTTAGAAAAACATAAACATTTTAATATTGAGTCTAAGCAAGAAAACACGTTAACATCGGCTGCGCCGAAGCTAATATACCCTTCACAGGTGCATTTCTTTTAATAACTATGTGTTCAGTTTGAATGGAAGCTATATGATATAGTAATTCGTTCTGAATAATTTTTTCGGAGATACCAGTACCTTAAGCAGTAATCCATGTCAAATTTCGTGAAGATACCACGTCAAATGCGAAAGTTTCCCATGCTAGCATTTGATTCCGATCGTTCAGTTTGTATGGCAGCTATATGTTATAGTGGTCCGACATCGGCAGCTCCGACAAATAAGCAGCTTCTTAAAGAGAAAATGACGCATACAAAATTTCAAAACGATATCTTAAAAACTGAGGGACTAGTTCGTATGTATACAGACGAACATGGCTAAATCGACTCAGCTCAACCTACTGATCCTTTATATATGTATACTTTATGGGGTCTCTGACGCTTCCTTCTGGGTGTTACAAGCTTCGTGGCAAACTTAATATACCCTGTTCAGGGTATAAAAAGACTATTTTTGGGAATTGAAAATTCAATCTACTGTATCTTAGTACTTTTGAGGAAAAATTTAATATTTTTTGACACCGCCCACTTTCAGATAAAATCTCATAGCTCGGGATATTGCAAGAGTATGAAATTCTTATGTAGCAGTGTGAAATTGAAACCACGCCTACTTCCCATAAGTATTTAATTTTAAATTTTATTTTATTTTTTTTATTTTCCAGTACACAAACCAAAAAGCAATTAATATAACGAGATAAAACGTTGCCCTTGAGTATGCTATCTTATGACCAAAGCTTGTCCAAATCCAATTAGAACTGTTCAAGCCACAAGGTTCCGAATACGTGAACCTCAGTACCTATAGTTGACTTTTAACCGAAAATATCGGTCAATGTATGGGATATACATTTGAAATTCAGAGAGAATCCTTTCGTGATAATAGTATCTCTGTCTATGAAAAATGAGATAAATCGGGTCAATACTTTCCTGAGCCACCATACAACTAATATAAAAGTCTTCGAACTTCCGGGTGACTTTATATCGCATACATCGCCCAAAATGTGAGTTATTTTAATAAAATTGATAGATAAGGTTTTTGTAATAGCTTAACATATTTGTGCTGTTTTCTAATAACGGTTCATATTTTGGCATTGCATTAATCGGGTGAATACTTGCCATAGACCCCATATAACTAACAAACCTTATATACCTGAAGGTACTTTCCCGGCTTTAATCCTTGCAAATTACTTGAGTATCAAGACATTAAAAAACTGTTTTTTTATTTAATTCAACGGCAACTCCAATTGCTACAAACACCTGCATATACATACACGGTGCGTATAGAAGCCACTATTTGCATGAAAGAATGCTTTTGTGTTCACTTTGTGCTTCATATATTCATGTATAAATGTATGTGAGTACGTGTGTACAGACTTGTACTATAAAAGAAATTAATAATAAAGAAATAAATAATATAAAATAATGAACATTTATCGTATGCGACGTGAAAATTAATAAATGTACAACAACAAAGCAGCTAAAAATTAGCACTTGTCAGCTTTGAAAGCAATCCATTGAAAGTATGTAGTAGGAAGGCGACAAGTGCGCAGATGTATTAATGGAATATTCGAATAGTCGGTCGCACACACTTTTGAAGACAGTCAATTAGAAACGCAGCAGGAGAGAAGAATACTTAAATATTTTTATTAAATTTTCATGTTCTAAACTATATTTACTCTCAAGCAACGAACTTAAGCTTAAATTATTTACAATAGTTCAAGAACACTTCTATTTAGCCAATGGGCAGGCAAACCTTACGACACCGCATTTACCAGCACTCAAGGGTGCCCGCAGAGTGGACGCTTAAAGCCGAGCCGAGCACGTATCCTTTACGATCCGTTCGGCTATGAGCGTCTACTAGTGTAATAGATTGCTTAAATAGCGACATGTTCGAAGCGGATGTTTTGGAAGAAAAAGTACAGAGAAAACTGGCAAGCCGTCGATGTTTTCGGAATTTTAAAAAACTATATGTAACAATACGAACCTAATCGTCGTATTTTTTACTTGCCTAAGAGTAAATTGTACAAAAACAGATATTTTTTGACACTTCAAATATTCCGAAAAATTGAGTAATCTCAGCCGTCCTTATAGGTAAGTTATATTTACATATACATACATAAAAAGCATCTCCTAACAATTCTCTCATTCATTAAATATATGCATTCATGAGCTTTGCTTCTAATTAGCTGACAGCAGCTGTAACTGTCCAGATATTATTTTGTTCAAAGCAGAAGCGCTTAATACACATCCATATGTATATGTACTCGAAAAGTTAAGAAACTCAAAATAACTCTACATCAACATCAACTGGTTATGAAGAATATTTCAACCAGAATAGACCACAAATACAACTAGTCAGCGAACTGTCTGTTTCCATACAAGTACCGCATATTTTTGATGTTTTTAAAA
This sequence comes from Bactrocera neohumeralis, assembly GCF_024586455.1. NCBI lineage: Eukaryota > Metazoa > Arthropoda > Insecta > Diptera > Tephritidae > Bactrocera > Bactrocera neohumeralis. Next base: position 3,251,296 of record NC_065923.1, read on the forward strand.
CATAAGTGAAGTTAGTTGTCAGATGTCAGTCAAAAATGTACTAGTTTCATACTAGTCCAAAACAGATACATTACTGTGTAGTTTAAAATATATTTTTGCAATTTTGGTCGGTTTCTGAACCATCTTTACTAAAAAAAATAATAATAGGTCAGATACTTTCTCAACTAGTTTAAATTTAGCATATTTTCGGACTAGTTTACCTTTAATAATATATGATATATTAATGTCAAATTTTAATCACACAAATGCCTGTTATATGCCAGTTCAAAACAAATACATAACCGTTTGGTTCTGTTCATATTTTCAGGAGCGTTGATCTTTTTCTGAAGCAACTGTAATTCGTATAAGTGTGATACTTTCCTGACTAATTCGACTTTTTACTAGTTTTTAGACTAGTCTACCTGTGAAATTCTAAATGTAAGCACTCATGGGTACTTATAACATATACTGGCATATGACTGCCGTCTGACAAACGGTCTATTTGACTAGCAGTTGCCGGTACACGCTTTGCATACGAAAATCGACATAACGCCACACTATTGTCTTTTCACCTCCCCCATTAACTAGACGTTATCTATTCTGCCCATCTATTGCCTAATGAACTCATAAGTATCCGGCGTTATTTTTTCTGTTATCTTTTTTTTTTTTTGTTTTTGCATTATAAATATTGCTGCTTGTGTTCTTCAGTTTCAGTTTGATTCATTTGCTGTTTCGCATATATCTAATTGTTCGGATGTTTGTATGTATGTATGTATGTATGTGCATGTGTATATTGCTTATAAGGCTTTGACTTCTTTACAATTTACCTGATTTTTTTTTTGATTTTTTAATATATTTTTAAGCATTTTTTTGCTGTTTTGTACGCTTAGTTATTCAAAGTTCATAGCGATTCACGCACGTTCACATTATTTATTTTATTGTCATTCATTTACACATATGCACACACTTATGTAGGTATTGTCTATGGAGAAATTTTGTGTGTCAAGATTTTTGACACACGTGCAATACAGCGAATTTCAAATCTGAATAGAAAAAAATAAAAATTAACTAAAAATTCAAAAGTCTTCTCATTCATAAATGAGAATTTGAGTAAGCTGGAAAACGCAAAAAAAGCATAGTAAAAATTCAGAGGAAAAATCAAAAACTAATTTATAGGTCTGTATGAATTATAATTCAATAGTTATTGATGTGTATGTAAATAACGGTAAATAGTCAAAACTCATACCTGCGGCAACACTAGTACCCATTAGAAGCTTAACACATTTATCACAAATTCTTTGCCAAACACCGCCAATATTCGCACATAGTGTTGCCAGCTGGCATTTTGCTGCTATTCGGCTATTAAGCCAGTTTAGCTGAGTCAATTACACACACATCGTAATGTCTTACATATAAATACTCAATGTATAGTATATACCGTTATTACTCATCGGTTTGCTTGCAACATGTGCCAAATTAAAACTGCTGCAGGCTGAGTGGTTCTAGCACCCACTTGTCTCTCTTTACATTTGTTTTGGAGGCTTACGGTGCGTTCAACCGGTCGTGTGTGAATGAACCAAAGCGTGGTGAGCATTTAATATACCATTTTTCACCTGTGTGTAATTGTCAGTGTCATTGCAATCGTAATTGTAATTAATAGCTGCCGGTGTTGCAAGTGACAAAAATATTAGTGAATTTTTATGAGCTACCCACGTTTGCGCAGGCGTCCGCACTTCATACTTTCGTATACATACTATACTTTGGACTATTGCAGTTCTTGTTATTCTTTTGTAAACTAGTACATTGATGATTCAGGGGTTCATATTAGAAGTTGCACATATTGAATATTTATTACTCAACATATAATAGTTGTCACTGAGGATGTAACACCGATGATGCCGATTTTTCTATTACCACTATTCTTCGCTTACACTATTAAAGTAGAATAATCATTTTGCATTAAAAGAGGCCTCCGATCTCTTGAAGTCTGTGAACTGTAAACAGTTCTAGAAGCCAAATCCGGACAATGCGGAATTTTAAACTCAATCAAGTTTGTAACTTTGTCATTGTTTTACTTTTTAACTTTATTCTACTTTAATTCTAACTTAAAATTATCCCACAAATGCTGCAATAGCCCTCTTTAACAGTCGCTGCTGATCATTTTTCCCTCTTCAAGATAGCTGATATCCATATGTTTCTATTTGCACTATAACTTTACAAGCTAACTCTTGTCAAGCTTTGGATTGGATTCCGTTCCTTAAATGGACTCAAGTGTGAAAGGATTGAGCTATTATCCCATGATGAAAAAATCGGATTTAATAAATATTTGTAAAATGTTTATGTTATTTATTTCTTCTACACGATATTATTGAAATTATTGAAGTTATTGCTCGAGGTATAAAAGTTATATACATATATGTATATCTATTGCAAAATCAAAAATCGCATTGCAGTTTGCTTATCGATAAAGCGTGAGAAATTTTTTAGTTTTATGCCAACTTTGTTTTATAAATAATGTAAAGAGTACTTACAGGTAAGCTCGTTGATTGTGACATTTTCTCAAAAGATTAAAATGATAAGTGATTAGTAAATATTTACCTTATCGAAAGAAAAAAATTTAATTATTGCTCGAATCAATGCAAATAATTTTGCATACAAAGCTGTTGCATACTGCAAACATTCGATAATAGGGAGTGGAAAGCTTTCGAAGTTCAAAAAGCAATTTATATTTATTGAAGAATAAAACGATTGTAAGAGGGAATTAAGTTCGAAGTTTATCGGGGGAAATAAACATTTACTTGACACAACAAGATTATTATATTAAATATAATTGTCTTTATGCAGTTTAATATCATAGTGGAAAAATTTCAAATCGATCTTCTAAGAATCTTCAAATCCTACTGAATTGAAAAACACATTATAAATCGTAGCCGTGCGGGTGACATACTTTATTGCAATATACATATTATACTGTTGTCAGTTCGTGTATTGAATAGAAAATTGTCAGAAAACAAAACGATGTGGGCCGAGTTTTGAGAATCTTCCGAAAACTTCTTCTGCAGTGACTTCAATGTTATAATGCATATGCAGCAACGCCAGGCCGATCAATCAATCTTGAAGCATGTTCGTCCTCAGCCACGTTTTCATGCGTCGAAGTCAGAGATCGCATTCGTCAAAGGAAGTGTGCAAAATATGCGAAAAAAAACAATGAATTATGGGGTCTACTTCGCAGTTCTTCAACGTTTCCAAAGCAGTAGTCGGTAACTTGTTGTCTTTGGACTTTTGCTTCTGCCCCAAAGGCACTGCACTGTGATCAAGTTCATCTTTGTGCTTCAAACGTCGCACGACGTTGTCATTGTTCAAAAGGTCTTTGAATCTATCTATCAAGCAGGCAATAAGATTTTCCATTTCTTTGGTTTTCACAGCACATCATTTTTCTGGAAGCAGCAAACTCAGTTGAAATCCATCCAATACTTCTCTAGAAAAGCGCGTTTTCGTCGACTGTATCCAACAGTGTATTGTACACTGAGACCCTGTAGTATTCTTCGCAAGTTCTCACGCAGAAATTTTCGCGATTTCTTAGCCGGCCGCAGATTCTTGGTTTTTCTGCGTCAACTTTCAGTTCAGCCGCCATTTTTTTCGTGTCTAAATAAATGGATCGAAAATGTTCCTCATCGTTTTGTCTTCGACTTTGAAACGTTGCAAGTAGTGTATCGTTTATATTTGATTCCTTTTCTAGATCGATCGATTATTTCTGAAGAATTACGCTGAGTGAATGAATTGGAGATAGAATATCACTTAGGCAGAAAATCCCAATTAAAAATTGAAATTTGCTCACGACTGCGATGAGTATCGTTGCTTTTCCCGCTGTTTCCTCATTTTTCCAGTTACTAATTTTTCTTTCTTGTAAAACTTGGAGTGATTTCCCGCATTTTCCCTCTCTGAATCCGCCTCTGCCTAATAGAACACGATTCTTTGGGGCGATTGGTTTCTTAAATGGCTCCAATTTATGAATTAAGAGTTTATCCGTAGAGGAGCAGCTCATATTAGACGATTCCCCATACCACCTAACACATTTTCAACCGCCTGGCCTAAGTTTTTGCTTTATAGAAGAAAAACTATAAAAAAAGCGTCTTTTCTGCAAACTGGTGTACAACTTTTACGCGTGCGCTCTCAATACTACGTCAACTAATCACAAAATTGTCTGAGTAGTTTTTTAAATAAAAGCTAACGCAATATTATATATGTAACCTAATCGCATATACCATATATATAACATATTCATACATATGTATGTACAACACAATAATATCAACTATTGTAAAAAGAATCGATTTCTATTTGTACAAATCATACTTTAATTGGTTGTTAAGCCTTTATTAATGATAAATATAATTAATCCAAAATGAAACGAGGAATCCAAGCTACATATCCATTCATGCCACCCTTACAACATTTTGGCTGCAAATAATTTCTGCTGTCAACTACAAGTGACTTTGTTAGTCACATTACTTTTGAGAATCAACCTTAAAAATATTTAATATTGGTATTTGTAACTGAGAATCTAACACCCTCTCTCACGGTGATAGTAATTGAGTGCGTTGAATCCGGAACTATCCCTCCGTGTATCAGGAATTCAAATTCGACCACAAAGCCATCGTATATCAAAATGAAAAGCGAATAAGCCGTTAGTAACAACAGATGCACAGTAACTCCTCAGGAGTCCAAACGAGAGGTAAACATTCTAACTTTCCCGAGTATTTTGGAGTGTGGTTTGGAGAGAAAAGAATGAAATTGCCTCATTGGAATTGAAAGCTAAACTTATTCCTGCAAAAATATTATAATTATTCTTCACATGATATTTAAGCCACTAATCTGACACACAGGTGTCTTGCTGACCTATTTTATGTCCTTCTGTTGCTTTTCTATTTGGTTGTAGTTGTAAACAAATCAGAAAACAGATCAAAATATGTCTGCCTTTCATTTTGTTGTCATTGACTGCCCCCACGTTGTATGTATCCCAATTTATGTGAAACACAATTGTTGTAATTGTTATTGTTGTTGTTGTTGCATACGCTTTATTTGATCGAAAATCCTGTGACAACATGCAAATCGACATGAACACATTTGAGTATGCAGCAGCAGCGAACAACAGCAACAAGAAGGACAGCAACAGCAATAACAGAGACAACAATAACAATAACAACAACAGCAGCGACAGCAACAGCAAGAGCACTAACAATAACGAAAACAGCAACAACAAAGCTATCGCAACAGCAGCAACAACAACAACAACAGCGACAGCGACATTGAAGGAGACAAACAATCAGCGAGACCACAAATAAATAATTGTTAAGGCAAACAAATGACAACAGCAACAACAATCGCCAAGTACTAGCGAACAATTGTTACAATTGCAATAAAAATCTCATCTGAAATGTGTTTATGAGCGCGACGCCAAGCATGTGGGCAACAACAAAGCACAGCGGTGACAAAGCAAGCAACTGGTATGAGCACACACAGAGCCACACACAAATCGCATATAGACCGAAATGACATTAGCAATAAACCATGGCCAGAATTACAATTGTTGCAGCCACAATAACAACAAAAACAAAAGTCAAGCGCATAAAAATGGAAAATAAATGGAATATAATAAAATAAACAGCAATGAATATGGAACTGGGCAAAAGGAGATGACTGTTGTACGGAGGAGACGCTGGGGAGAGAGCGGTGCAACCGCAACACATTGAAGAAAAATAGTTAGCATTTTGTCACCCGAAATGATCGAAGAGATATGACTGAAAAAGTGAAGCAATTGAGATTGATTGCTGCAACAAAACAGCGCAACAACTGCCAGCATGTGCGAGTATATTCCGTAGGAACATGCATGCCACAGCGGCGTGTGTTGCACATTGAACAAGAGCGACACAATCAACGCATTGCTGGTCGAAATGCGACAGCGACCATTTTTACATGAAATTTACCAACTACTGGCAGCGCACACACACAACCATGGGTTACAACGACCATAACAACAACAAATAATAGCAGTAACACCAATAATGCTTGCAACAACAATGGCGGCAACGACAATTTGTCACAGCTGCGTAGGCAGTTTGCTTGACGAAATAACCTTTTTCTTACCTACCCCCCCAGTCAACAACAAAGACAAAAACAACAACAGCAGCGGCGTCCGTCATGCTCGTATTTAGATGACGCAGCCGACGTGTTGCCTAGCTGTCCGCCTGCCACTCAGCCCGGCGCTGCCAGGCAATGAGCAACGTGCTCGCCACCAACCTGCGATCTGGAAGACTTTAGTCTAATTTGCTGAGATCGGGTTGAGGCGCAGCTGAGCTCTAATAAAACGCGCTGCTGGTTGAGTGTTGTTATTGTTTTTGCCATTGTTTTGACATTACTTTTCTTGTGGTTGATGCAAACTTGCTGCTACTCTTGTTACTGCTGTTGTTGGTGAGTACTTGGCAATGGATTGTCATGCCATATCAAATACTGCAAGCAGGTAAACGGGCCGAACTGCCCGACATACTGTCACTGAGTGCATAAAACACAAATATATACACACATATAAGTATCTATCTGTATATAATATTAAGAATTATTGAGTTATGTTTGTGGTAAAGTGATGGCATTGACGGGTTTGTGCCACTGCTGCGCATGCGTAGACTCGTGCAACACTGGTACAATTAAAATTACATTTGTTCACACATTTCCGTAGACAATGTTTCAGCGTTGTATATGAAAAGCGCAGAAATATTGGAAATTGTGGCAGGAGCAGCTCCGCGCGAAATCCTATAGTAGATACTCACAATAACTCAATCAATAACTAATCGAACGAGATACCATCTTTAGCTCTCTTATAATTATATCACAAAGATAAAGAGTGTATTGGCTGGCTTCATTTTTTGAAAAAATATGGCCCAATGTTTCCTCTATTCATAGAGCACACCAAACAGTGATTGGTTTTAAGATAACCTCTCACTGTGAATACTTTTAGAGCTGAAGATTATATAGACAGTCGGAAGACAGCTTTTGAAGTACATAAAGGTTCCAAGAGCTATTTCATCCGGTATAGTTTGTTCTAAAGTTTATTTGTATATTCGGAAGAGCCTGATAAAAAATGAAAACAGCTCCACTTTCTTTGATCAAGAGACGAATTAGGTTCTTGATGCGAAGTAACACTTTCAGGTAGGGCGAATGAATCACAAAATAGGCTGTTTAAAGCCATAAGCCGTAAGCCATAAGGCTTACAGTTGTGGTGGTTCCAAAATCACGCTGTCTGATTAATTTATGTCATATGTGTGAAGTTGTACTCAGTAAAGCTGTGACTCGACGAGACATGTTCTTCCGTGTAAGGTTTTCAGCGTTGCCGAAGTCGAAGTATACTAACAATTCCTTTTCGTAATGTCAAAAGAGTGATTAACGTAAATAAAAAGATCATGGGTGTCAAACTGTTTATCATGTACCCAAGGTTTGGTTCTTGATAAATATCTGATCAATTAAAGCGGCACTAGTGAGATCCAACACTTTCGTTAATAATTTATTGACCTAAAGGCCGTGTGCTCAATGTCTGATTAGTAGCCATCTGTCAGTTAAGATCTGGTTAAATATGTTTTGGTTTAAGTTAACCAAAACTTAGTTGACAGATCGCTGCTAACCACACATTAAGAAAAGGGCCATAAGTAGAGTACAGATTGAGGCCATGTCAATATATTTTGAATAATTCCGTCGGTAATTAAACGGAACTGAGGTAATGGAAGCGCAATCCATCATTCTCATATTCTCTGTATAATTCGCTATGCTATGAAGTATTTCCTGTATACTATATGTTATTTTCTCGAGATTCCTTACTAAAAACTTGGATATTATTAAATGTACCGAGGAACACCAATTAGTAGTGATGTTATAAAACAGAAGGACACTCAAGCTTTCAAAACTTTCAATAAACATTTATATATGTATACTATAACCTTCCTACCAGTATAGCAACAAAAATATCGTATCTAGCATGTGTTATAACAATGTACATATGTATATAATGTAGTGCATTCACATACGATTTCAAATGCCGTTGAACTCTGCTAAAGCAATATATCAAAAAAGTCAAATCACAATGCATTTAACTCACAGTCATAATTATAAACCGCAAAGTCGAAAAATATTTTGCTTATTTTTCGCCAAATATTGTGTTCTAAGAAATTAGTGATAAAGGCGAAAGATATGGAGCCATATCAGCGACATTGTTTCTCAGTGTCCAAATATGTTTAGAGTATATTTGTATACTATACTATATACACATTCCCATACTCACATATTTCCATACATATTCAGCTGTGTAAGTGTTAGCATTTAGAAAACCCCCTTAGACTGAGCTTTGCACATATATAATTATGTATGTAAGTATATACCTGCATTGCACAACATGTTTGTGCCTGTGGCAGTCTGTGCGGCACACCGGTGTTCCTGTTGCGAATTCTCGCTTTGAAAATAAAAGTGAATTTATCACGCATTCGTGACCAATTTCAATTTATGACAAAAAGCCACAGACGCGCGCACAATTTACACACGGAAGAGGGGCTCGCGAGTGTGACACAATGCCACTCAATATACATATGTATTTACAAATGTGCCCAGCTGACCAGCAAACAATAATATCGTATTTGTTTCTCAAATACATACATACATACATACATTTTGTTTTTGGTGTAAACTGCCATTTGTTTATGCACTCGAAATTATGAAGTGCGCAGCCGCATTTGTTTTGGTGTTAAGTTGCCGATTTCATGCAACATTTCGCTTGCTGCCACACTGATAGCGAAGACATAAATCGTTTGTTAACATTTTATGGTGTGTGTGAGAATGTGCGGAATACATACTTACCGCATGTATGTAGATTATTAGTGAACTTAATTGATTCGGGAATTACGGCAAGTGTGAGTGATTGCGTGAAGATTTTGGATATGAATTGAGAATTCGACAAAATGCTCAATAAATTTGGGTTTAATTGTGTGACTCAGATTATTTACTCAATATATTTTAATTAAAAGCTTTTAGAGGATTTTAGAAAGAGTATCAGAAATACTTAGTCACAGGATCGAGTTTCACTTTCATTATATGTATGTCCCCAGCTCTGTGGCTCGAGGCCCATCTAAACCTATTCCGGACTTTGGATCCGGGACCCGGTTGCTATGCATTCGGGTCTTGACTACAACCGCACGATACTCCCCTAGAGACCAGTCGGCATGAGCAGGTTGGAGTGAAGTCCAGTCTCCAGTCGAACCTCGTAGAAGAAACTATTACCTGTTGAACTTGCATACTGCCCTCTCCTGGTGACCAGGTGTTGGACACCATACACACACCACTCACATAAAAACCAACCCTAATTCCCAGTTAAACGCCTTCGCCGCCTAAATAATTCACTCACAAACGACCCTAACTGTTCGGCATTCGAACTAGTGGAGATCAAATCCTTAACATCCAAACGTCCATCAATCCAGCTAACCCCAACCACTCAGATCCCTAATGTCCGAGTACATTGGGCATTCTGCAATTACATGCACCCTCTACCCCCGCCCCACAGAAACAGCTGACCTATCAGATAGCTGCCTCTGACGAAAAAATGCATTCGGAGACCTATGCACCGTAAGCAGAAAACCCAGGCCCAGACTAAATCTGAAGTCTGGGTTACCCTCAACAAACCGAATGCATTCATATGTCACCCAATCGTTAGGACTATTGACCGTTAAGACGGTGCGACATGCAGGCAAGCATCATACAACGAGAGGCACCCCAAGACGGTCGTGTCTGCTTCCCACCATAAAGCGGCTCCATAAGTGGCACAAGCCACGATATATGGTGCGAACAGCACGACGTCCAAGACCTTAATCACTCCGCTAAAAGCGTCTTACTTTGCCTACGGTTGCCAGCAGTCGATCCTTCACATTCGCCAAGTGTGAAGTGAAACAGCTTGAATAACAGATATATGTATGCTTTAGTTTTCCGATTTAAGAACTATTTTCGGGGATTCAGAGAAGGGTTGTCATTTTTGAACATTGCCGAGAAAAGTCACCGAATGTTTCTACAAAAACATTCGCGCATAATCTCTTAATTTATCACATGTTCTGTTATTTGGTCACAACAATTATATTGCTTCTTATTCCTTTCAAAAGTCAAATAATCCAAAAGAGTCCCAATTAACAATTAACTATGCAAAACACCAAATAAGCGATGACAATCTAGACAAGCACTAAATCAGTATTAATAATGTGTTTCATTATTACGAAATGTTCCGAAAAATACGCAAATAAATTTCCAACTTTAAAATCCAAAGCAATCAAATAGTCTTTTCTTTATTTGCAACGCGGCGCAGAAAAAAAAAAACGTCAAGATTTTGCTCATTTAATTTTGAAAAACGCGTTAATCAAATAAAATATTTTTTGTTGCAGCGAAGCAACAATGAAATATTTTGTTGAAAACATATTATTTCTAGCCGTTTTTCTTTTTCAACCGCGGCGTCCGCATGCTAGTGAAAAACTCTGCCCCATCGGTAACTGCAACGACGCCGGCAAATGCGCGCTCGACGGCAATGACATACAATGCGCCTGCGTTGCCGACTATTTCAACGGACCGCGCTGTGAACAGTTCATGAACCACTGTGAGGCGAACCCTTGCCGCAACGGCGCCACCTGTGAACCGGCGCTGGGGCAATTCCTATGCAAATGTGTAGACACCTGGGGCGGACAGCGCTGCAACATGAAGAATATGCCGACATTTACGAAAATGCACTTGCTTTTCAATCCGGTCGGTGTGTTTGGTGAACGGCAGAACTTTCTGCTCACCGTGGAGACTTTGGGTACAAGAAATTTCGTGTACGAGGCATACACTTCAAATTGTCTTATCGACACCTTTGAATCTTATCCCAAACGGAAAAGTGGCTTTCGATATTCGAGGGACTTGAGAGCTGTTGCTCGTTCATTGGGTTTATTACACGCTGGGCGTTTGCCATATAAAAGCGGTTACTATCACGAAGGCTACGAGAGTTTCTGGGAAGCGGGTACATTGATTATAACAGTGCGGGTCGCCGATTTGGAGTCAAATGCACTATATGAGCAGACCTTTGCCTTGTATATTATACAACCGACGGATGTGCCTTGCATACCGGACATTGGTTTCATGCATGGCTCTGACCCGCAGGAACCACTCATGATAGATATAGCGCGCTTCAACGTCTTCAATGCTATCATACACAGGCACTGTGCGCCCAACTCGCGTATAGAAATGGAGTGGACTGTGCACAACAGCATCGGCACAAGTGAGGATGGAAATTTCCTAGAAATATATTTTAGTGATTTTGCTCTCACTTTCAGTTATATTGTATGAATTCGGCAATACTGGCAAGAAACAGCTGAAGGTTAAGCCTTACCGTTTATGGTTCAACTATCACGGTGCCGTGGCACAGTCCTACATGGTACGTGCAAATGTGGATGAATACTTTGACGACACGGTTGTGCACAAAAAAGTTCGGGTGAGTTTTGGACCTTACTTTTTTAACTTTCCATCAGTAATATTTATTTTTGTTGAACAGTGTTACATATTCATTATGTCCAAACCAGTTTCGGCTTTTATCTTAGGCGGCACCATACGTGAAGTGGGCATCCGTGAATCATTTTATTTGGATGGCTCAAAGAGCCGGGATTTCGGTCTCTCGCCTTTGGTTGAGCAAACAATGAAGTACAAATGGAGTTGCGAATCGAGCGATGACAGTTCAAATAACTACTGTGGTCCACATATGGGAGCAGGTTGGTAATACTTCAATATTCAGTAAAATAATGAAAGTATTCCCTTGTTGTCGCCATTTCAGGGAGCATTCTTCATATACCAGCCGGCGTACTTCAACTCGGAAAATCTTATACATTTAGCTTTCGAGTTAGCTCATATGTCAGCTTAACGCAGCAAGATGTTGCAAAACAAGTCATTAAAATTACAAATGAGCCCAAGCATTACGTATACATCGTTTGTGTAAGAAATTGTCAAATGGGTACGTTTGCCGCCGGACGTAAGGTTCATCTACGCATGCGCTGCGTCACCTGCACGGCAGCACCTACGATTACATGGGAAGTAACGGGTGGCAGCGGCATACTTAAGAACGCACATCGGCTCGGCTTCATGCCACCGAATAGCGGAAGCGTCAAAGTTGAGGCATCGGTGACCAGTGGGGGAATGAATGGAAAGGTTATAGTTGAGCTGAGGCATAATGCACCACCTGAGGGTGGACAATGCAGGGTAGAGCCCAATAATGGCGTAGAATATGAGACTGAGTTTCATATAAAGTGCACAGATTTTGAGGATCCCAATGTGCCGCTCTCGTATCAATACATAGCCGAAACCTTCACCTTCGATCGCACAAACGAACGGCTAATGAATACCAGACTGCCAGTAACGAGCAGCATTAAAATTTTGGTTTGCGACTGTCTTTTCGCTTGTACCGAAGCACAAGCAGCTGTGAGCGTGTCCGCCATGCAAGTGCCGCAAGATGAAGCGGCACTCAAGTCGCTACTAGCTCGACCGGAAAGTAATATAGCCAAACTCTTGCTGGACGGCGACGTTGAGCGCGCCATGGTGCTAACAGAGGTGTTGACACGAAACATGCGCACGCTGGCAATGGGAGAGATCATATTCTATCATTTGAGGTGGCTCGAGCTGGAAACACTGCTACGCGTCGAGCAATTAACAAAAATAACTAGAAATTTCTTGGCGCCACTGCAGCCGCTGGACAATAAACGCGTCACACTTTTCACCAAATTTCTGCGTATGATCGCAAATGGATTTTACTTCATCATCGTGGACAGGGAGTACCAGGAGCTATTGCCTGAACCCTATGATTTGCTCAACAATCAAGTAGTAGACATGATTGCTGAATTCTCAGCGAAGCTCGAAGATATGCCACCGGTCGTACGAATCGAACCAGCGAGCAGTGGTTCGGCAAATCGTCTAAGTGAAAAATATGCGCCTCTGCCAGATTTCGACGAGACGGTGCTAACGCGTATTGGGCATTGGTTGGATGTTATATTCGAAGTTTTTCGTTGTCTACATTTTGTGGGTATAACAAGCACAGTGATGCACGAGCCGACGGATGATCATTATAAATTGGACAAACCGGGTGTTAAGGTGGACGTTTTCAGTATAGAGGGTACAAAAATGTTGAATTTCGAAACTGAAAATCGTAAAATTGAAATAGTAATGCCTTCAGCGATGCTCGCAGAACTCGAACAAACACTGCAAAGTGCACAGTTACATTTTCAAGTAGTGTCTTTCGAGCGAAACCCGTTTTGGTGGTATCCCGACACGGAACCGCTCAACACCGGCATAGTCGCGTTTAGCGTATACAGCAGCGCCGATCCCTTGAGAGAAGAGACAATACTGGAAAATCCAATTGAGTTTCGCATGACATTATCCGATAGCACTACAACGCCGGCACAAAGCACCAATATAGTGGAAGGCTATGTTAATGACACACTAGATATGCCTATTTACCGCATTGAGATGCCGGAAAACAGTGCCGCAATTGTCAAATTCTCCGATCCCACGACTCGACTATGTGTTAAATTAAAGTTGTGCACAAAGCCGCGCAGCCATCAAGTGCGCAACTCCACGGAGATCGTGCCGGAAAAGAACACATTTCATGTGGTGAACAATAAGGGCGGCAATGCCTGGGCTTACCTCGCTGTGATGGCAGCAGAAGAAATATCTTCGCCAAAATCGTTCAAATTCGAAACTACCATGCTGAAGTGCCTCATGTGGGACTTCAAGTTGCATGACCCCGAATGGTCGACAGCTGGTTGTGTGCCCAAATTGAATTTAGCCGATGCACAGAACTTGAGTTGCAGTTGCTACCATTTGTCGACGTTTGCGGGGAAAAAACACGCACAAACCGCCATGGAAACTGACGGCTCTCGTCAGGTGCTGACACATCTACCCACCAACGGTTATATGGTTTTGTTTTTCCTAGCACTCTTGCCACTTTTCGCTGCACTTTTTTGGTGGGCTTACTACACACTACACCATCACAAGGGTGACTTAATCACCTTGCTCGATCAGGAAGAGTGCCACATAGAATATGGCATCAATGTGCACATAAGCACCGGTGGCCATTGGCATGCTGGCACCACCGCCAATATCATCCTAATGTTTGCTTTGCCTCAAGGTACACGCAAATTTGTTGTGTATCAGAATCCGCAGGATCCTCATCTCGTGCGCAACTCTACTTGCACGCTCCGTTTACCGCTAAGCGGTGATGATTTAGTGCAGCCGCTGCTGCTAAGCATACGTCGTGACAAATCCGGGCGTTATCCCAGCTGGTATTGCCGCAACATCGTCATTGAGGATTACGCCAATGAGGTGATGTGTACCTTCGAAGTCGAACAATGGATAACCACGAAACCGTTAGTTTTGGATGCAAAAAATTTTCGCGAAGGCTCGCAATCCTTCAAACGCAACTTTCGTAATACGCTGGAGAGCCTCTTCATTCAATGGTATTTATTTCAGGCTCTCATTGGTCCATGGAAATATGGTGAAATGCCCTTAAATCGCTTTGAACGCACTTGTATTTGGACCGTTAAATTAGCCATAACCATTTGCATTGTCATGTCTTACATGGGCACGACGACTTTGGAGACATACGAGGAGGAGCGCGAGAAATATAAAAATATTGCTTATGATTCTGTTGAAATATTTTTTCTCTGTGTTTTTTCTTATGTTATTTGCTTTTTCGTTGAGACAGCACTTAAAGCTTTCATTTGCCATGACGAATTGAAGAATAAAGAGGATGATGAAAACTTGTCGAAGGAAGAATAATTGAAAAGTCAAAAACAGAAATTTTTGTATTTTCATGTTAACATTTGCTGTGGCAGTTACAGCATGTTAGGTATGGGAAGCATATTTTACAGCATACTTTTAGGAGCCAAAACTGTTAACATTATAGCAGCGAACATTAATGAAATCTATCTTTTTATACTATTCATAACATAATCTGCTAAAGTGCTTAGCATTAATCTTATCGTTTATATTCTCAGTATAAAAATAATTAAATTAGTAGAATAAGATCAAAATTTCACCAGTATTTTTCTGACAATTTATTCAATTGGTCCAGTCAGTCAGTTACTATAAGGGCTTAAATTCAAATCTGTTAAGTTTACATCTGAAAGTTCACTCCTAGCGGCATCTCCTCTGCGCACATACTTATGTACCTCTGAGGGATATATGAGCGGAATAGGCGCAGTGAGCTTTGTCACGGATAGATCGAAGCTCAAAGAGAAGATTAAAATGGGAGTCTTCTGTCGGGAGCTCTCAATCGACTCTTGAATCTTGATTACAATAATTTCTTAAAACAAGGCGAATTGACTGGTGTAGATATTCGCCGGCTCTGCAGATATGCCTTCCATACTTAGGAGTTCTGGCCATCATAACGGACAAGCGTTTCTAGCAGTTCAAATGGGATTTTTAGTGTAGCTATCCTAACCTATATCTATAAATCGTGAATATATGGCTATGTTCGTAAATCCATCAACGCGCATCATATCTATAAATCGCAGAATATATATCAGCTATGTTCGTTTAAATGCATCAAAACTGACGCGCATCATGACGAATATGGAGGACATAACAAGTGGTAAAATATGTGTGGTAAAATAGTTTCTTCTATCGATTCCATTGATATCATCTGAATCAACACGGCGAATGGGGGCATCTTGAATTCCTTCGATTTCATTGTTGGTTTCCATATCGACATGTGTTATTGTATCGTTAATATGTTCAGAATAACCTCCCTTATTTATGATAAAATTGTGCAAGATAGCGCAAGCGAGTATTACATTAGATGTGACTTTAATGCTCGAAGCTTCAATATAATTTAAAATTTTAAACTGTTTCTTAAAAATCCCGAAAGTTTGTTCTATAAATACTTTGTCTTCAAAAAGACAAACATTTGTACCTACAAATTTTTCTTTTTGACTTCAATACCCTTCTTTTTCTTAAATTTAAAGAAATCTATCATTTCTTTGCTCACAAAGTTCGTCTAGTGTTAGATTCAGCAAAATTTCCATTTTAGTATTATACGCGTTCAAATATGCAAACAAATGTATCTGCAAATTGTCAAAAATTGTATAAGAAGTATCAAACGTCAAACTTGCAGTGTTGCTACTGTTGCTTATGCTGCAAGTCATGATGCATTTACGAACATAGCCTGTAACCCCATCCTTGGAAAGAAAAAAATTACTTACATTTCTCTAATAAAATGAGAATCAGAGTTAGGTATTTTCCTTTTACTTATATTTTCGAAGACAATATAAAGACACACACTACACAACTTTTGCATGTACAAATTTAAACTTTATTACAAATTATTTATCGGACTTTACATAAAAAGGAAGAACAGATTGAATGAATAAATTTAAAAAATTTATAAAACAGGCGCAAGCATAATATAAAATAGCAAAGATAAGTAATAGATTACGTGAAAGTAAGAAAATAAAAATATAAAGAAAATCAAAAATTACAAAACAGAATAGTCAAAATCAAAACAGTTTGCGTTTACAAATCGCACGGGCCATCGAGGTTAAGAGCTCGTGGGCATACGGCAACTTTCGGTCGTCGACATCTTTGTTCGTTTTTGTTTTGTTGCTTTTGATATTATTAGAGATAATCTGACTAATTAAGCGGGCAAGCGCCTTGCCAGATATCGCCATGTATCATCTTCGGTGTAATGCGTACTGCCTTCTTGTTCACCTGGACATTGCGTATGCAACCCTTGAAGGTTTTCTTCGTCTTCAAGCCTGGCGCCTTATTGAAGGCAATATGACCGCCCAAGAAGAGCGGACGATTTGTTTTTGTCGAAGTCGAACCATCTGAGCCAACACCCGGATGTGTGCTGATGTAATCCACGGAAATCGTAATGACGAATTTCGATTTTACCGCTTGCACATTACGCCACTTGCCGTCACAATAACTACCGTTATCAGGTAATGTATAATTGGTAGTGACAATGTTTTTAGAATCGGACTTTACGGTGAACACTAGACTATTGTCGATCAACTCCAGGATCATATAGGCGTTTTTGCCATGCACAGAGAAAAGCAGTCCGTCTGGCTCGCGTGGACGGATATCGAAATTGATGTTGAAATCAGTGCCGACGGTGAAGCGTTCGAAAAGCTTCACGTAGCTCGCCTGTTTGCTGAAGAAGAAACCTTGTTCGACTTCTGTTGAGCAGGGCACTGTGTGATATGCTTCTGGTTCCTTCTTCAGGTTTACATCATTGAGCCGTAGGTCTTTCAGACAACCATTGTAGAAGGGTTGATCTTCTGCAACATAATCGATTCTGTCGAAAACTTCCGCCTCCCAGAGTTTCGGCACGCCGCCAAGGAATAGTCCCATGTTTCGCACATTCAACTCATAACTATCCTCCACCATTTCAGTTACTGAATCCACTTCAATTTGATCGATGAAGAGGCTAATCGTATGGTGTTTGCGTGTTACTTTCACATTATGCCATTCATCGTCGTTCACTTCCGCTTTGCTGGTGACATTCACCACCTGTCCTCCAATTTGCACTTGATGATGCAATTTACCCTCCCACAGATAGATTGCAATATAGTCGGGTTGCTGTTTAATGCCCGCATAGAATAGCAAGCCGACGGGGTAGGCAGTCTTGAAATTCAGACTTATATCGTATTGCTTGCGGAGCTTCGTTGGCGGCGATATTTCTAGACGCTGCTCACGCAATGCGTAAAAGCGATAGCCAGCGTCATCGTAATCGACATCGAAGTTTGGATTTGTGGGCAGTTTGCAGCGCGGATCTTCCGGCACATTTTGTGGCGGCAGTGGATGCACTGGACCAGCTAATGGCTCCAACGGTTCTTCTGGTTTCAATTCGGGTTCGGATTCAGGTTCTGGTATTGGCTTAATGTTTTCTTCTTGTTCTCTTTCCCGTTCACGCTCTTTTTCTCGCTGTCTTTCTCGTTCTATTTCGCGTTCTCTCTCACGTTCAATTTCTCGTTCTCGTTCTCGCTCTTGCTCTCTCTCCCGTTCTCGCTGTCGCTCCTGTTCCAATTCTTCTTCTCGTGTGTCAACGATTGGCGGACTTTGTGTAGGTGGCTCCTTCGTTGATTTTGTCGTAGTGCTAGCTGTTGTAATGACTACAACTGGACGTGATGTCGTTGTAGTAGTCACAGGCGCGAAAGGCGCCAGTGGTACTGCAAAGTTACCCGGGTACTCTGGCTCAGGTAAAAGCTCGTTTGCACCTTCTGGGAAGAACAATGGTATTGCTGCAACATCATAAGCTGTGCGGAACAAACATTAGTTTTCTTTTCAGACTATAAAATAAACACAATAGCCTACCTAAAATATCTGTTGGACAGTTATTGATATTGCCTTTACGTTTCTCAGCGCTGTCGGCGAAATTGACTATCTCACCGTTGATGGTCACATCACTAATGCAGCCGACAAAGTACGCCATGGTAGGCAGTGCATTTCGCACGGGTCTATAATTATCTGGTAATCCAGCGAAGAATATATCACCTGCTTGGATGTTTAGGGCTTCCGGTGTGTAGGGTAAACTAAAAAGGAAAGCCCCAAAAAATTATTAAGTACGGTTTAAAAATGAGATGTGCATCACTTTTTGCTTATTATTATCCAAACATTACTTACCGCTTATCTTCCGTGTCGTCTATGGACAAACGTAACTGATCGCCGTCATGCTGCACGGTGACCACATGTTCCTCACCATCGTTCAAGCGTTTCATATCCGACACAACCTCAGCGCCCATACTACGCAAGGTTAAATATCCGTCGTTTAGTGTGAGACCTATATTCGCGCTCTGATCATGATTGGCGCCATAGAAGATCAGAGCATCCCGTTGACGGGTCTTGAACTTCAAATTAACATTCAACTTATTATTGGACGTGACATTGGCTTTACGCAAGAAACCATATTCGTTGGGGGGATATGCCAACACAGTTGAGAATTTCTTCGGGCAGCCAGGTTTAACGCCATGTGCGTGCACATTATTGCCCAGATCCACCTTTGTACCCGAAATTGACACCTCATCAATGCAGCCATCAAAGTTATGCTCAGTGACCACCGAATGATTACGCTTGCCGGGGAAACCACCAAAGAACAGACGCTTAGGTATTGGATTGAATTCAGTCGGACCGGTGGGTATGTCTTCTTGGGCCAACATCATGTCGTCTACCTTCAACTGACCCCGTCTGCCATCACGTTCGGCTACTACACGATGCCATTTGTCGTCGTTGTAAAGATCTTGTGTACCCGCCGACATAACATTATCGCCCAGTTTATAACGGAAGAACACTAATCCGTTAACAAGCTCCACCGACATAAATTGATCATTGCGTCCGTAGTAGAATAACAAACCGTCTTTGGAGTCTTTCGAAGCCTTGAAACTGAATTGTATGCTGGAACGTGCACGCAGATTATATGGCGAGGCTTTGAGTGCCACGTAGCCGTTGCCGTTGAAACGATAACCTGTTGGCGGTATCTCTTCGGTTAACAATTTATTACGCGGTTGTGCGCCTTGGTTATTCTCCAAACCGAAAACAAAGTTCCACAGACCGGCATGTTCATCACCTATTCGCAGATCTTCGATTTCACCCTCAAAGGCGTTGCTCTGTATGTCATGTGGTGGCGTAAAGTCGGCTGGTGGTGGCAGACCGCCCACGAACAAGCGACTGTTGCGGTCAACATTAAACACATTATTGGCGCCTAGCAATGGTTGCTCCTTCTTATGCTCCACCACAGTGCCGTTCTCCAATTCCTCGCGTATGATCAGTTTTGCGTTTGAGCCAGTGCGATCTACAATTGCCTGATACCAATTGCCGTCGGCAACGTATTTTTCATTTGTAATACGCTCAGGTCCATTACCCACATCCATGGTCAAGATTGGATAGCCATTTACGATCTCTACAGCCATGAAGTCCTCATTGTCTTTATTGGCGGGTGTGCTGCCAGCCGACGAGGTTCTATTATGATTGCCCAAGTACATTAAGAAACCATTGGGTTTCTCGGTCTTAAAGTATGCTGAAGCTTTAGTTTTGGTGGCCAACAGTGGCGTGGTCTCGGGTGTTTTCAGTTCCAAAACGGTACCTGGCGAGAAGCGTACGCCCACCTTAATAGCATTGGCAATTTGGCGTGCAGTTTCAATTTGTCGCTTCAAGTTCTCAATATCTTCGCCCAATAACTGGCCAATCTCTTCGACATTTGCCTGCTCTTGCTCGATAATTTGCGCCAATTCATTCAGCTGTGGTATGGTGTCTTCCACGGTGTCTAATTGCGAGCGCACTTGTGAGACATCTTTTGTCGTGGCATCAATGTCTCTTGATATATTTCGTGCCTTCTCCAACTCCTTCTCGCTTTGTGCACCGACAGGACGCAATACATCGAGGACATCTTCAATTATGTTCAGCGCTTCGGTAGCATTCTGATTGGCGTTATTCCACAGATCATGCTGCGTTTCCACTGGCAATTGTTGCAATGCAATATTTATCTCCTCGAGACGTTTCTCGGTGTTTTTATTCAAATTCGATATGTTTTCTACTTTCGAAGCGGAAACGTTCAACCGTGGCTCCAACTCACTTTGCACCTTATTCAAGGCGCCACGCGCATTTTGTAACAACTCGCCGGAGTCCTTGTCAGCGCGTCCAGCACGATCTTCGATGCCATCGGTGATCTCCGTGGCGTTGCCGGCAGCGAATTTGGCTTCTTTAGTAAATTGTTGTGCTGAAGTAACTGCATCTACAATGCCACTGTAAGCGGTAGCCGCCTTTATTGCTGGCTCAGCATTTGCTGTCATGTGGGCATATTGATCAGTGAGGTCGTGAGCGCGTGAGCTCAATTCATCAGCACGTCGTATGGCCTTTGCAGCCAATTCAGTTACCTCGCTGTTCTCCTTTTCCATCTCCGGGAAATCCTCATCGACATTTTTATTAATATCTCTCAAGTCGGAGAGTACACTCGAGAGTTGATTAATTCTCTTGTCAATATCAATTAGCGCCAAGTCAATATTCACAAAGTATTTGCCAGCTTCTTCAATATGTTTGTCAGCTTCCTTTTGTTGGTCAGAAACAGTATCGAATTTGGAGTTTTCAAAGGCAGCCTTATTCAAATTGTTCAAGCGTTCTACTGTGATGGCGTTTTCCGTAGCATTACCACTCCAGTAGTATAGGTCTTCGAGTTTGTCGCTTAAATCCCCTATATCATCCTTCAGCAAAGTCAGTGCATCATTTTGATTCTTAATTGGCGCCACAAGTATGTCAATCTCGGTGTAGAGCTCATTAGATTTGTTCAAGACCTGTTGGGTGGGTTTAGTATCAATTGTCGTTTCATTCAGATCTTTTAAAATGCGTTGCGCTTCCTCTAAAGCGGCATCGATTTTTGTGCTTGCTGCCGTTTCTAGATTCTTTGAGAGCGCATCCACTGAATTTATAGCATCTTGGGCCTCTAAAGCACTCGCCTTGGCCTTTTCGCGCAAATCAGTTGCATTCACTATAAGTTCACTGGCAATTTGAGGGCTTTCTAAAGCATTGCTCAAACTAAAGTTCACCTGTTTACCGTAAATCTTTGCGCCCGATTCTATTTCAGCGACCAACGAGCGCGCCGGATCCAAATTAATGCGTTTCGGGTCCAGATTTTGCACTTCTGGTGCAATTTTATCAGCCAATTCATCGTAGTAGTTCAATTTTTGGCTGGTGAAGAAAGCTAAAGCAACTGATTGGAACTCTTCCACCACTGGATCGATTTGATAGCGCAGCCGATCGGTCACATCCAACAAAGCGTCATGACAGGAGTCACACTGGAAGCAGCCTTCGTCCTTAATGAGCACCCAGCGATTTGGACAAGCATCACAACGATCACCGATAACACCTGGCAAACATTCACATTGTCCCGTAAACGGATTACAGCCAAAGCCACGCGAATAACCCTGATTGCAACGACAAGGTTGGCAACCCTCATTTGTATAATTCCAATGATCCACAGCGCAGTGATCGCATTGACGGCCCGTCACACCTGGCTTGCAACTACACTTTCCAGTATGTGCATCGCACTGTGTCGAATTGGAGGCTACACCACAGTCGCAAGCACGACAGCCCAGTCCTGAGTCATAGCCATAATGATCGGGCTTACACTGGTCGCAACGCTCGCCGATCACATTGTCTTGACAACGACATTTACCCTCATAAGGATCACACTCGGATGTGCCCAACTCTTCGCAATCACAGCTTTGACAATTCTTCAAATTTACCGCGTCACCATAAAAGCCAGGTTTGCATAGGTTGCATGCCACGCCAGAGGTATTATTCAAGCACAGCAGACACTCACCGGTTATAGTATCACACGAACCCGGTTCGGCGGGGTTGATATTACCCGAACATTCACAAGGTTTACAATAATCGCCTGCCTTTTCAGGCTCGCCATAGTAACCATTAGCACACGCTTCACAGCGTGGTCCTGTATATCCCGGTTTGCACTCACAATGTATCTCATCACCAGATTCGGAGATCTCACAGCTAGTCGCAAAGTTATTGCTCTCATAAGGCAGTGGACATGCACAAATCATGCAATCATGTGGTGAACCATATGTCGCATTACCATAGTAACCCTCCTGACAGAGCTCACAGTGTTCACCAGTCGTTGAATGTTGACAATCTTTGCAAATGCCTGTTGCGCAATCGCATGTTTGTGCGTGACCGTTGCACTCGCAAGGTATGCAGTAACCGCCATAAGGACCGTTAGAGTCGCGATAATAGCCCGGCGCACAATCTTCACAGGACAAACCAGTGTAACCAGGTGGACAGTTACAACGTTCTACGGGCAATAATTGATATTCGCCTAGATTATCTTCATCCTCATCGGCCAGCGTCAAATATGTATCGGATAAGTATGAAATAAATGTTTGCTCCCAGTAATTAGCACGTATAAAGATCATCTTGAGATCACGCAAGGCCATCATAAAGTCGGCACGTGTCACAGGTTTGCCATCGTGTGTTTGGAAATTGGACTCTACCATTTGCACACGATTTCTAAATGCCTGATTGCTCGAAGGTTGTTCATAACTTTGGTGTACCAATAAATGATCTTTACTCAGCAGAACTACATCGGGTGCGAGCAATGGTTTGCCAGACAAGCCAGTAGTGTAGTACAGTGAATAAGCGAGCTCCCCACCATAAGCAGAGATGTGACTATTTTGGTTCATTAGATAATCAAGTACGCCGAAATAGACAACTTCCTCAATCTCTACGTCATTAACTTCGTGGAATGAGAAATCTGCCTTCAGTGTGGTCTCATTCACCATTAGCTCGTCTTGTGGTATATCCCAAATTTGGAAATCAATAGTATTCTCACCAAAGTGCGCTGAATTCAAAGTGATATTTTTCAACAAGCTCAAATTGTAAATACGCAGGTAGGCACTCTCGCAACGTGTCGTTCGACCAAAGCAGAAACAAGACGTACAACCATCCGGATTGCTCTCCTGCAAGTTGTATGTGCCCTCTTGACACTGCTCACAGTCGCGACCCACTACGTTGCTCTTACAGAAACAACTGCCATCGACTTTATCGCAAATTTCCGCCAGAGTTCCAGCCGTATTACAGGTACAATGATCACAACGTGGAAAATCGTAGTAACCATTCGAACACATATCACAAGAACGACCCTCAATATGTTGACGACACTCGCATGAACCATTGAACATGTCACACTGTTGATTACCATTAGCAATACCCAAATAATTGCAATTACAATCTTCACAACCGATTATTTGATGGAAGCCATATGTATTGGGCACGCACTTTTCGCACATCTCGCCCATCACATTCGGCGGGCAAACGCATTCGCCCGTGTTCGGTTCGCACATGGCAGTGCTGGGGCAGTCACAAGGCTTGCATTCAGGGAAACCATAGAAACCGGTGCGACAAGCATTACACTGACGACCGATCACATTCGGCTTGCACTGACATTGACCGCCGAAGGGATGACACTCAAAGCTGATGGAACCTTCGTAGTCACAGTTGCAAGGTAAGGCGCCAATATTGTGCTCGGATGTCAACGAAAAAACGGCCTTCTTACAGAACTCGGATGCGTTGTGTGTGATGTGGAAGTGGTCTTGGCCACATTCCTTGATGAACTCCTTGGTCTGGTCGAACAATTCTTCCACGAGCAGATCTTCATTATACTGATTTATTGGCACAATTACTAAATAGTCCAGCCAGACTCCTTGTGGGCGTGAGTTCTGTAGAAGAGTAAAGATGACTATATATTGATTAAAAAAGTTAAATTGCATACCGTTAACGTAAATTTAAAGTCATCTTCAATATCGAACCACCAATCTTCGCCGTTAGGATGTATAACACCACGACAGCCCGAACTGGATGGACAATGGCTAATATCGAATTTACCGCTGTATTGATTTTTGGCAGTGGTAAGCGTGTAGAGTACGTTGTATTTTGGATGATGCGGCTGATAGTATTTGACCAAAATAACATAGCGGCCGGGTTCGCCTACCTTCGATCTGCAAATGAAATAAGTTTTAAAATAGCAGTATAAAATAGCTAGATATACAGTAAAGAGAAGGTAGTACTTCATCAAATGGAGAATTTGGAGACGAGAAAAGAACTACTGTTAATTGGATTCAATGGATCTCCAATATCCATCTAGAGATCTCCAATCTTTCAGCATTTTTTGGTCAATCAAATTGTTTTTTCAAGGATTGTCCCTTATTCATGTCCTTCCTCCACTCCGCGTATTTTTCGAAGTTCTCACTAATACTATATACCATATTATCTACTCACTCAATAACGATTGTGCTTGTATCTCCCTTATTATCCAAATATACCAGTTTAACACGTTCATCCAAAGCGGCATATGGGGGTTTATTTTCGGCAATACGATCTTCATGATCAGTTTCGAATTCAATTTTCTTCGAGTCGGGCACGGAACGGAATTTCGGTGCGGCACATTGATTATTGTGTGTGACACAAACCGGACTGGGTTCGATGTAATCTATGGACCACTTATCGACTGGAATAGCGGTAACAGATATTATTGCAACACGTCCAACATCATCATAGTCAGTCTGAAGAGAAAGTATGGTTAGATTAAGTTAGTATTATATTTAAATTTCCATTAAATACTTAAAAAAAGCGATAACCTACCGTAACAATGACCGGTTTTTGGCCATCCTTAGAAATGTAGAATGCTTTCTCGCGACTATAGTCATCGATTATTGGCGTGCGGCAAGCCATTGAGTAGAGACAGGGATACAAAGTTGTTGTACCATAATCCTCTTCATTATTACCTAAACTTAATTTGAGGAAAAAGGGTTCGGGAAACTCGCGAGTACTGACATAATCGATAACAAATATGTAACGGCCACTGTGCGGTACATCGACCATGTAGTTCAATTGACGCTGTGTATCGCTGATGACGGGTATATCACCCACATGGCCAATAATGGCCAAATGTTCAGGATCGGCGTAGACTTCGGAAGGCATGTTGGGTTTATCATTAGCGCCGGCAATAAATGGCGTCGTGGATGGTTGGAAACTGTAATATAACACATATTCAAAAAGTAAACACTTATATTTTTAGGAAACTATTTTAATTAACTTACTCATTGACGGAAGCATATTTATAATGACGGCAAAGCTCCATATTGCCCAATTCGCAGGGATTCGTGATTTTGCGTGTTAGAATGGAAGCTTCGTAGTAAGCCGCTGGTAGTAGCACGAAATAATCGAGCATAACATTCTTGTTCGCCTTTGTTGTGAAGGTGTAACGCGAGCCCGGGTCCAAAACGACAGGTGAGGGTTTATTGCCTTTCACACCGGAGACTGTAACGAACTGCGGGGACGTCGTTGGACGCAAGAGCACTTTGACACTAAAATATGTGGAGTAAATATATAATGCACATAAGGCGATAAGAATTTATCAATACTGTACATACCTCTGGTCAACTTCGAGTGGATTTTCCGATTGTATGAGTATGCTCGCCGTAACATTGGATGGGTTTTGATTCACATAACGTATAACAATGCGATACAGCGAAGACTTTTTCACCATAAACTCATTACGTACTTCATTTTGTATGTCGTTGAAGACGGCATAACCTTTGCTGCTGAAGCCGGGGAACACATTCTCGTCGTATTGATAGCGCACCTGCGCACCCGATGGTTGTGAGCCTTCCTCGTATTCATATTGGAACTGATGTAATGTGGGGAAGTAGTGTGTTGTCAATGGTTGTGTGCAACCACGTCCCGTTACACGTGGATGACACTTACATTGGCCTGAGGACTTGTCACACTCGCTGTGCTCCGAACCGCCCACATCACAACTACAGTCCTTACAGCCAAACAGCGATGAGCCATCCAAATCATAAGTACCGTCTTTACATTCCCTGCAAGTGCGTCCTTGTGTATGTGGCTTACATGTACATTGTCCCGTCTTCGAGAGGCAAGTATCCAATGCAGCAATAGTACCATCGGTCCAACAATCGCACACTTCACAACCGTCCGGATTGCTGATATTTAAGTTCCAATAGAGCGGCTTACATTCATTACAAATGCGGCCCGTTACGCGTTCCTTACACTGACACAACTCACCTACCGGCACTGAACCGCAACCGGCAAACTTGTCAATAACACCTGCGGGATCACAATTGCAGTCCTCACAACTGGGGAAATTGTAAAAGCCCTCCTTGCAGGAGTCACACAGTTTACCGCCAAAGTTCGGGTAACACGAACATTGGCCGTCCGAATTACAGGTGACACCCTCCGAACCGTGGACGTCGCAGTTGCAAGCTGTATGTCAAAGAGATATAAATTACTTATTGCTTTAAGTACACGCTCCCAAAATACTTACGTAAGCACTCCGGATAGCTGTAGTAACCGGCACTGCAAAGCGTACATTGTTTGCCAGCGAAGTTGGGTAAACAGTTACATTTGCCCGTATTGTCACAAGTGATGGCCGTACTGCCTTGTGTGGAGCAGTTGCATGGCTTGCAAGCGGGATAGTCATAGAAGCCAGGAAGACACATGTCACAACGTGGTCCCCCGAATCCTTCACGGCAAATACATTGACCCGACTCTTTGTTACAGATTTCTGCTTCTGTGCCTTGTATGTCGCAATCACAATCTAGTTAAGAAAAAGAAAATAGGCTTTAATTAAAATTTAAAGTAGTTGTTGTTGTAGCGGCCGAAGACAATATTTGGAGCACCTAGAAAAGGGGTGGAGGAGTACTGTCGATTTGGCAGTACTTGGGCGAATCAAAATCCGGGTCCTCCGGACGTAGACCCGACATTCACGGGAACGGCTTAACGAAATTTAGAGTAGTCTTCACTTTTCTTCTGAACCATCTTTTCATGGCCTTTAAATATTTTTTAATATTATTTCTGGCTGCCCCAAGGCTATATTTGTTAGTTCCATGTATTGACTTTGTGTAATATCCAATACTCACATTGACACTTGGGATAATTGTAGTAGCCGTCCTTGCAATGCTCACACCGTTCTCCACCAAAGCTGCTCAGACATTTGCACTGGCCACTTTCCACATCGCAGTCATTACTGATCGAGCCAATTTTATTACACTGGCAAGCTAAAAATGTACATAATTTAAGCAATTAATAATTAAAGAAGACTTGATCTGGAAAACGGGTTCCGTACCTTTGCACTCTGGGAAGGCGTAGAAACCTTCAGCGCACTGCTTACAATAATGGCCGGCGAAGTTGATCTTGCATGGACATTCACCGTTGATCGCCTCACAGTGATAACCGTCTGTACCATTCAAGTTACACTCGCACTCACGGCAGTTCGGATAGCCATAATAACCATAGGCGCAGGAGTCGCAGTTTGGCGGTTGGAACGCCTTGCGGCATTCGCAACGACCAGTGCCCTCCTCGCAGTGGCCGGTATAGTAGACATCGTCGCAGTTGCAAGCTACAATTGAAGTTTTTAGTACGAATATGGTCCAAAATATAAGAGGCCATGTCGAAGCATGACTTCTTCTACTTACGTTGACAGACGTCGGTCTCGTTCCAGGATTTGTTGAAGGGACGATAGAATTTTCCCTTACATTTGTTGCAGTTGATGCCCTCTGTATTGTGTTGGCAATTCTTACAAACGCCACCGCCATCATAGCGTCCATGAATATCCAGCGATAAGCCTTTACGATCGATCTCCTCATCGTAGTCGCATTCGTTTGTGTGACCGTGGCAGTTGCAAGCTGCAATAAAAAATACAAAGCTCATGACCAACTTTCCTTCAAAATCCATTCCCACTTACGTTCGCATTCGAAGGGACGTGCATTGGTGTTCTGGCGCCATTTCTTCTGCTCGAAGCCCGGGCAACATTCGTTACACTGTATGCCGCAAGTGCGATGCTGACAACGACAGGCCAAAATACGCACTGGACTCTTAGGGTCTTTTACATCACAAGTGTCCGCGTGACCATTGCACATACAACGACCACCAATCGAGATATCTTTGATGGAGTAGAAGTAACGACGCGTAACTGTCGGATCTTGTCGTGCTACCGACATCAAATGGCCGAGTAAATTCTTCGTACGTAGCAAGCGTATGCGCACATTTGTGGCACGTGTCCACTCTTGCAACACGGTCGAGTTAAAATAGTTCGAGGCCGAGGGACGATCATTCAACAACATGACTGGTATTTCACCATTCTCCAATGGCACAATACGCGAGAACTCAGTTGAGCAGATGACATCATCATCACGTGTGATGGGCTTGTAGGAATCCTTGCCGAAGTAGGTGATACAATCGTGCACCGAATCGGAGAAATGCATCCACGGGGTCCATGACTTACCATAATCGGTAGATTTCTCCAATGTCCATAGACCAGGACGTGGCGAGTTACCCATACGAATGAAAAGATAGGCCACATGGAATTCCTGTTGACGAAGAATTCAGAAAATATAGTATGTACATATGTATGTATATATAAAAAATAAGTTGATTCCTGGGTCATATCCGGCGGCAACAAAGCAACTGATCTACACAGTTGAACAAGATCGCCAATCAAATTGCATATTTCCAGGCGCACGTCTTTGTTTTGCTCGCAATATAATGCGCTATGTTCGGTCAAGCCATCAAACTTGTGGAGTTCAAAATAAACCAGTATTTAAAAAGTTTTTTAAAACCTTTAAGTTATTTAAAAAGAAATCCCGACAAGAATTAAATATCAAAACGCTTCGATAAAATCGAAAATTACAATTATATAATTCTCCTAATAGGGACCATAGCTCTTCATGAAAGCTGAAGCCCTACCATGTCACAGAGATTTGTATAAAATCAAAATAAGTCCATCCTAACTCTGAAACCATAAAATATATGGTAAACAATTAAAAATTCAATCCCTTATATATTCTATATAAATTCTTTCTTTATTTATGGAAGTAAATAGCATATGTATGCTACTCACACAACCACAGATGGCAATATTCATGGCTGCGTCAAAAATCTTTTTTGTTGTCCGCATGCCCATAGCCATTTAAATTCTCTAAATTAATTTGCGAGAAGCAAACCAACTGTAAATATATATAAACTTGTGTTTGCGATAACCCATCAGTGCAAACTTGGGTAAATAGACAATAAAACTCATGAATCATTCATATCTCTAATTGCATTAAAAGAGGTTTGTAACTAGTTACTGACTATATCAAGAAAAATATATTTTTTTAAATGAACTGATTGTTATGGATTAAATGGTGGACATTTTAGTATTCTCAGTCTTTAAGAGCATGCACGCTGGAAAAAAAAACCTTAGCGACACTGAAGAGACAATAAACAAAACTGAGGCTCACTCTGAACATTTTATCGAAAAAATTGAGGAAGATTGCTGTAATCCCCATTCATTTAACATTTGGTGAGTATTTCGCCAAAAAAATATAAAAATACGAACTGTCAGCCTGAATGTTAAATTCGTGGAAATGTAAAACTAAATTTTTAACATCTCCAATACAGATGGTAAGCACGACCAAGCAGCCGATTTTCCGATATTTGCATGAGTTGAATAACTTGACTTAGAAACTATGCATATGACATACATATGTATCCAATAACAGTAAATCGTGCGATGGTATTTAGAGTGGATCTGCGAAACTTGGCCAAGAAAAACATTTTCAGCTAAGTGTGAGTACAAAATTTTGAACAAAGAATACAAAAAAGAGCATACGCGTACACGAAATGGAAAGTTAACAAATGCACTCCTTTAAAAATAAAAATGATAAAATATATACATACATAGACATATCCAGGTATGAAACGTGCTTTAAGATACAAATGTGTTTGTGAGGAACATTTGTTGTGTACGTGCCGTAATTGTTTTTATTTGGTTGGAATGGCATTTGTCAAATATATTCCATAAGGTCACAGTCATTCAATAAACATCATATTTTTCCATTGTGTTGAAAATATCAAATTTTGTACCGAAAATCATGATTTGCGGAAAGCAATATTTTTTTCCATTTGAAGAAAAGTGTTGTACAGTCGCATCGAACGCTTATCGAGGCATATGGTAATCATGCTCTTTCAGAAACAACATGCAAATGTCGATTTCAACGGTTCAGAGATAATGATTGTGGTGTGAGAAATGAAGATCGTGGAAGATCACCAAAAAAATTTGAAGACGCCGAACTGCAAGCAATATTGCATGAAGTTGATACCTTGAGTCAAAAGCAAATAGCAGCCATGTTAAATGCCGCACAACAAACAATTTCAGACCGTTTGAAAGATATGGCAAAGATGCAAAAGTATGGAAAATGGATGCCACATGGATTAAATGAAAGACAAATGGAAAACGCAAAAACACTTGTGAAATTTTGCATCAAAGGCACGAAGGAAAATCAGTTTTGTAGCGACTTGCCACTGGCGATGAGAATCCTTAACGAAGAAAGTCATGAGTTATTCCGGTATAACCATCAACATCGACTGCAAAGCCAGGTCGATTCGGTAGGAAGGCAATGATTTGTGTATGATAGGATCAGGACTGGACCGGAAAGCCTGGTGAAACTGTTAATACTAATCGCTACTGACAAAAAATTATCAATTTGAGCCATGCATTGAACGAAAAACGGCCAAAAATGGCATGAAGACACAGCTACGTAATTTTGTTACACGAATCGAATTAAACAAGCAACTAGCGTAATGAAGTAGTAATCGATCGGTTCGCCATTTCTCCTTCGATAGCTAACTTTGAGTGCAACCCTCTTTTCTGAATAAGTACATACATATGTATGTACATACATATGTATGTACATATTTTGAATTCGATAAAAGATTACACACTCTGACACAGATTTTTACCAAATTTAATATGGTGATAAGTTACCGATAAGCCTACGATGAATGCTTTGACAATTTTAAGAGCATCAAAACTAGACTCTATGCATACTTATATGTACTTATGTATGTGCATATGTACTATATGCACCTTGAACTAGAAAACTGCAATGACTTCATTCCAGTTTATGCAAATATAGAATTTGCATTACAGTCACATATCGTATATGTACATATGTATGTACATAAATATTACATAAATACATCCGTCCACATATGTTCATGTTCATTAATTTCTATTTAGACATTTGTACATACATACAAGTTTTTACATATGTATAGTATGTACATATAAGTATGTACAAGGTATCCAAATATTCTACGGATTTTTCTAAATATTTCTTGCGGTGTGTATATTTAATTTTTGTAGCGCCAAATAAGCTTAACGCACTCAA
This sequence comes from Bactrocera neohumeralis, assembly GCF_024586455.1. NCBI lineage: Eukaryota > Metazoa > Arthropoda > Insecta > Diptera > Tephritidae > Bactrocera > Bactrocera neohumeralis. The sequence continues at coordinate 3,283,104 of NC_065923.1, forward strand.
ACTTCACACACAATTCATTTCAATAAACAAATAATTGTCTGCTGTACTCAGCCAGTCTGCTTATTTTAGCAGCCAAAGCTTGACGGCAGAATGAAATAAGAATTAGAAAATGCTGAGAACGATGAGATCACTAGCACGCTCCAGTCGAACAGTGACACTAATAGTGCCCATACACGAGCACACAAGTGCGTTCGATCGGTCGTTCTTCACAGAGTTAACATGTGCGACAGGCAAGCGGAACATTTCTTGGAATTTATTTCTAATGTAGCATTTTTATCTATTTCATTGTATTTCGTTAATAAGTTATTCCAACTTTTATTTTTCTTACACTATGTATATTTATGAGCGCTTAGGAAAAAAGCGAAAACTTTGAAGCGTGATTTCTCGGTTTTTCATTTTTACGATTATTCTTAATTGGCGGGCAGGATAGAAAAAAAACTAAACGTCGTATATTATTAAGGCAAAGTTTATTATCATTGACATAAAATTATCTTATATTTAAACTAAAAAAAATATTAAGAAAAGTCAAATTTTAACATATTTTTAAACAGCATAAAGTAAAATTCTTTTGATCAAAAGCCACTTTTTAATAAAATTTTAAATTTTACACTTTTTTTTGGAATTTTCTTAGTTTAACTAGAAGATAAATTAATAAAAAATATGAATCTCTTTGAATTTTTTGTTTCCGTCCGAAAAATGTACATGCGAGATGCATCGGGTAATTGCTTCCCAAAGGCAGAATATCAAAGATTTCGTATCCAAAAAATGTGTGAAAGATGTTCAAATATATAACTATAAAGCCTAGAAATTTCGCTTGAATCAATTATTTCTTTCCCTCCCAAAAAAATCCTCAAAAAAATCGATTTTTTGAAGCCTCGAAAGCAGGCTCTCCTCTTAACACTTGCCATTGTCCGCGATCTTCACTGTTCGGCGACACGAGAGAAATGAGATTTTGTGCGGCAGAATGAAAACATGTTCGCGCAATCGTAAAAATCAAACTTTTCGAGAACATGATGAGATCACGATAAACCGCAAGCACATACCTACCGATCGCACGCACTTGTGTGCTCGTGTATGGGCGCTTTAAGCAATATCGATCCAGCTACTCAGCGCCAAAAACAATAATAACATAGAATATGAATAATAAGCTAATAAAATTACACATAAAGGGTGTATATTTAGATCGATCATTAAATTTTTTATTTTTAAGTTGTATCTTATTCGGGATTTAATATTTTGAATTTCTTTATTGCCAAGAAACAAGTTGCTATAAGTAAGTAAAACCCATCGTTTAAAATAATTAAAATATGTTTAAGGCATCATACTGCGAAATTTAGCGAACATTTTAAAAAAATACTTCGTAACTGCTTACAGGTATAATTGTTCAAAATTATTATCAAACTTTCTGATTCTGAATGTGTCTTTCAAGTGACACATTGCACAATAACTAAAAACTAGGAGGATGGAGTCATGTGTAGAAGTTCACGCAAGTGAGGAAAGTTCTCTGATCGCCATTCACTTGGGAGTGGCCAGAAACGATTCTTTTACATATGACTCCAGCAGCTCACTACTTCCGGTCTTTGACCAAGTATCCTCTGGGTAGTCTAAGAACATCCGTTTGAAGGCGAGCTAAAGTGAGAAGGCGAAATATCCCCTACATAGGGTTGTGCGCTGGGTTTGGGACCCGTCACGTAAAAAAAACACCCCCAATGAATAAAAACTACTTTTAATAAATTTTTCCAAAGAAAATCCTCCTCCAAAATCTCCAAAGAAGTCCTAAATAACACCCTTTATACCAAATTTACATAGACACATACAAATTTATATGCAAAGTAAATAAATTTTAGGAATTATATGAAGCATGAGCAATCAGCATAATATACATGAATATACACCTAAACATATACATACTTTGTCATACATAAGTATATGTATATACATATATATATATAGTGTCAGTATATACATATGTATGTACATATATATATGCAATCGCGTATGTAATTCCATTCGAACTTGTTGTGGAAAGTATTTTTAATGCTGAAAGCTACTCAAATGCTCTGTAAGCATTTTTCGCATATCCGATTGCAAAAGTGGCGATTAGTGAACAAAAACAAAAAATTAAACAAAACCCAAAAATAAACACGCCCTCAGGAAATTGAGCTTAGCGCTTTGTTTTTTTCTCATTTTGGCTGCAATTAAAATGAGCTATAAAGATACTTATGCATTTAGCCTGTTAATTCTTCATGTGATCTGCGCTGGATCGTAATTAAAGCTGTTGCATGAGATAAGCGCTGCTGCAAGCCTTTGGCGGATGCGCACACATACACACATATGTACGAAAGCTATGCCAGTCCATCTGAGAACATGTTTACATTAATGAATAATATGTGCATAAATATGTGTGCGTGTGTGTGCGTGAGTGTGTTTCCGCACTTCAATGCTAATAACCGCTTGTGTTGGCGTTAAAAATTATTTTATATCATCCATTCTGCTATCTTGTTGCAGTTTAACGCGTCTGTGGCATGCCACATGATCAATGTTGAGTCTACTTGGAATGCATAAATATTTACATACGGTTGCATGTAGCGCTAAGTTGTCTCAGATGGACCCTGTTGGGAAAAAACCTAAATATGTGAACTTACATATATTTCTTCACGTAAGGCGGAAAGAGTTGATGGGTGGACCCAACACTTTTATTTTCGCTAATACCAGCACAATTTTTCCAATTTAATTCAAACCAAGTTTATAGTAAAAAAATAAATAAATATGGTCTACGAGCAACAGATTATTGAACTCAGATACTGAATACTTTCAATTGGTAAGTGCTGCCATCAGAAGTTCTCCGGAATGAAGTTTGAATAAACGTTTGTGATACGAATTTCTTACCGGGCGTATACGCGATTTTTATATTTACACTATGAAACATAATATATTAAACTTTACGCGCTTATTCTTCGTCAGATTTGTCTACCTCTGACTTTTTCCTGTGCCCAAAACCTAAATATTCGGTATATGTTAAGAGCTTTTTAAGAAAAATAAAAGAACCATTAACTCAAAAGAAAATAATTGCATCAGAAATTTCGAAATCGTTAATTTCTTTATCAATTCAGGTCACAATTTGTCTACAGAATTTTTCGACAAAAATTTCTTGAGAGCATCCCTGATTATTGTTAGTGACTTTTGTCTGTATTCATAGCAAAAAAAATCAAATAGTTTAGATTTGTTGCATAGTGTGTGTATACAACACAAAAAATAGTAAGTTTAATTGAGAGTTTAAGGCGTTTGATCAAAATACACATACATACATGCATATATACATAAACAATTTCATTAATTTTGCCTGGCGACAGTGACCAAGGCTCGCAAGACCCGCGATAACGGCCAAACTCATGGTCATTAATTTATGTAATCACATTTGTGTGCGTATTAGTGACCAAATGTTGATGTTTATGCGAGAACAAACCATAAATACCAATTATAATTGCTCGATTAAATCTTATTACTTCTATATGTACATATGTATATTAAGTTCACAAATGTGTTTGTTTATATATGTGCGCGACGAGCATTTCAAAATGTGCTTTAGAAAGGATGTCCGTTATTCCGCCATTCTGCAAACTAAAGCAAAATCACATGTGCATGGAAGGCATTCGTGCTTGTGGCAGACTTTTGCTTCCCCATAATTTCAAACATATCCATTATTTTGGGGAGATGAAATAAAATGGTCAGCTGAGGAACATTGGTACATGAAACTGTGTTTATCTTCATACCCCAATTATGTGGGATACGTGAATCGGAAATATTGCCTAAAGTATATTTTAAACTCTGTTCTCACGATCGTCGGATCTACGAGGAGGGTACCGGACTCTTACTCATATCCAGTCAAAGACTGTAACCTCGGCAGTATTTTTCCACTATAAAATAAACTGCTCAGATTTTGCCCACGCAGGTGTTATTGTTGAAAGTGTATTGACTTATAACATGCTCTCTTTCTGTGCCAATTTTCAAAATGATTTACGCCTGATGCTATTCGGCCTAGACTACTTTTAGCCAGAAAATTACAGTTGCGAATTGGTACTTTTCCTACCTAATTTTCATTTGAGTGCAGGGTATATAGAGATTCATGCTGTAATGGCAATGAAACACAGCGAATCCTATGTGCTAAGTACTTAAACTACTTCCGTTTGTAAGCGATAAGTGCGGCTACTAAGGCTACTAATGGAAATTATGTACGATTATACACAGTGAAACCACTTATGTATATCATAAGAAGGAATCATTTAACTTCAAAGAAGTGAAACTTTAAATCGACTCAGTAATACTTTAAAATTTGTTAAACTAAGCCACATTTTTCTAATCCAACTCAGTGCTAATAATTTGTTAAAAACTATTGACTTCTGAAACAAGAACTAGCTGATAAGAATAGTTAGAATGCGTGCAATGAGTTCAGCTTTTGTTGATACAAAGACGCACATTTATTACAAATGCATATATGTAAGTAACTGTATGTGAGCTTGAAAGTTGAAAGATTTCATTGCTTATCAACTGGAACTTCCTTCGACAGAAACCGCTCGACTTAAGAAAACTTATAAGACTTCAATTAAACACCACATTTGTGTGAGTAGTAAGAGTAAATAGGACAGATTAAAATGCGGCATACACAATGCTTTGAAAGAACGCAAAACAGAAAGTGTCATATATAGACCCAAATATACACATACATATGTATGTATATGGGTATACTAGTTGGCTGTTAGAGCCCTGTAGGAAAAACATGAAATGAAGTAATTTCCTATTATTTATAGAAAATAGTATATAGTTAGGTTCTGCCTCTATTCAAGTAAAGAGTCTTTGATAGGTGAAAACTCCTTACTGACAATATTAGTAATTTAATTCTAAACAGCTTCAATCCTCAGATCTTGGATATAAATTATTATTTCTTTTGAAGAGTAGTCATGACTCTGTTTAATTATTCATTAAAGTACACCATTTCTATGTGATCGAATCAAAATTATAGCCAAATTGAATTAGGTGTGTTTTAAATATTTATGAAGAAGTGATTCATAGATGGATATGTCCATGTTTAGTGTGTAGGAGCTAACTGAGTTTATTTTCCAAAGTACTCATCCATAATTACACTATTTTTAACCTTCCATACTTCAACATTGAATATATACGATTTGAATTTCCTAAGTGGGCACCACAGAAAATATTGTGGCAAACAATAAAGTCGAAGCAAGCATAACGGAAGCGTGTTGATGTGCGTATGCTTGTATTAGTATTAGTATAACTTATGCTTATCACATTCCGGCGGAGATGTCAGCACAATGAACTTATTTAATGTATTTCTTCTTTCCATAAAGCAGCAAATATTTTAAAATATTAAAATAAAATAAAAATGTGTGTTTGGAGGGAAGTTTCAGCCTTTTACTGACCCGAGTTGATAACCTCAATATTTAAATTTAGTCTAAACCATTTGAGATCTCAATAAAAGAACTACTTTCGGTGCGATGCGATGCTGGCATTTTCTGCACTCATTACAGCCTTTTTCCACAAATTTTGCTTTCTCAGCAGGTTTACACTGCCGTTTACCAGGAAAATACACAAACAAACACATGTCTATATGTTTGTGAGCTTTGTATCTTCAAGATGCACCTTCAAATCAAGTTACTCCGTATCTTGTGACAGCCTGACATTTAATCACCGAGCAGAACAGGCCACAGCAGACCGGTAAATATGCGGACCAGCGCACAAGTTAGCGGAAATTCGATGCGTCTGTGGCGAGCGTTAAGCATTTTGTTGGCTACTCCACTCACACTTTGACTTTTCCTACAAGTTTATGCTTAAATGCATTTATTTTAACTTGACTTCACTTTCTGCTTTCTTGTGGTCCTTTAGAACTGTCTTCTGGCGTTGACGTTAAAAAACGATAGTCAAGTAAATAAATATAAAAAATATAAAAGAGTTTTTGTCGGTATGGAAAAAGGTCAGCCCAAAGCAGAACCAGAAAGTGGACTAATTTTTATGACCCGCCTATACGGGTTGCGTGGCATTCGCTACAAGACACATGCGTGGCACATATGGCTAGCCCGTGTTCTATATACATAGGTACATATGCAAGCATATATTTAGTAGAAATCATTACCATCAGCTGCCTCAACGTTTAGCCACCGCATATTCCACATTCTTAAGCGGCTTACACTGGCTTTTTTATGTTCTGGATGTTTGCTCTTGCAACGCGCTGTCAGGGCTGCATCTTTTCTTGTTCCCTACACCTTTTATTTGTTATTTTGATTTTATCGTGATTTTTTACCCATGGCTTTGTCAGCTCGTCGCGTGCGTGATTGTGCATTTCAAATGAGCACCATGAATACCAAAATGTTTTGCTTTTTTCTCACTATTTGAGAAAATATTCTAAATTTTTTTGGTTTTTATCATTGTGTCGCTCTTCTTTACCACATTGTGGTTTTGTTGTTGCCACCATATGCTTTATTTACAATGTACATATGTTTTGCTGCAAGCACTTACCTGTCCGAAATCGATGGTCAGATTGACTTCATTGTATTTCATGCCACGGGAGAGTGGAGGACTCTGCCACCATGCCTCGGTGCCGTCAATAGCGTACTCGGCAGCATGATTCTTTTCGGGTATACTGGGATCACAATAGTCGCAAACCTGAAATGGATGATAGAATCAAATATTGTTTAAAGTTTTGTATAAATTCGCGGATAGTCAAGGTTTTAGATATATTGAATTCCTACAACTAAAATAAAATTTTTAAAATGTGTATATAAATGATCAGCGTGACGAGCTGGCTCTATTTAGTACATGTCTGACTACACGAACTAGTCCCTTAGGTTTTGAGATATCGTCCTGAAACTTCTCACACATATTTTTTTCACCAAGAAGTTGCTCATTTATCTGAACCGCCAATATCGGATCTCTACAGCATATAGCTGCCATACAAACTGATCGATCAAAATCAAGAAAATATATTTTCAAAGAATTCATCTGTGAAAGATATTCAGCAACGACCAACCGAAGTTAATGTATTTATTTTGTAATCCCTTAAATATCAATTAAAAATAATTTTCGAGGTTCTAATTCCACTTAATATTTTGAAAAGGTTACAATAATTTCTAAATATCGGATTGAGAAGTTAAAAAAATCCCTATCTCATTTTTTCGAATATAATTAGTTGAGTACTTTCCTGATTTTCGGTGTAATTTGTGCCTTTTTCTTACTTTCAAATTTCCTAACATTATTTAATCATAAAAAATTGAGTTCTTTTACGTTACCTCTAAATAAGCTTTTCCGGGTGGCTTACGCCTATTTTCAAACTCAAAAATTTTTTTCGAATCCATCTAATTTGATTAATTTCCTGATTGTCAAAAAAATTTGCTCATCTTCACACCTTCTTTTCGTCTCACAACTTCAATATTGGAATTTCTTAATATTATTTCTTCATAAAAATATGAATTCTATATATTAAAGCAATATTGTATTTTTTATCTACTGGGAACAGTTTTGCTCTTAACTCTAAATAATTTTTCCAGCAGATGTGCACAAGATACATAAAATTTTGTGTGTTTTGAACAAAAATAGTCTGGAAATAATTTTTGAGTCCAACACATGTTGCTAATATGTGTGTTTGATATTTGTTCTCCGATTTTTTCAACTTTTTATACGCCCGAGTAGATATTTTTGCTGCTAGCAAACGACTTAGACAAACAAAAACGCAAATTTTAATTTGCTTAGCCATTAGATCAGCAGCAACTAAGTAAAATAAAAAAATTAAATCAACACACAAATGCGCTCATCAAGACAAATAACAGCCGAGTAAATATATATATGTACGAGCTAGGTATTAAGCAAGTAATCTAAGAAGAATTTGAAAATTTAGTGGCTCGAAAAATTCTAATATATACAAAAAACTAACAGTTATGCAATATACATAATAGATTTTTTCTAAAAAATTGTTTTCTAATTTTTTATACATATAATTAAAATATTTTTTAATAACCCACTGTATTTCTATCACACATCCCTAATACCACTTCCGGTCTAAAAATTCTAACCAAAAGCATTTACAAATACATGCGAACGGTTCAAATCAATCAATCCCAGCTATAAATCACAGCAATTCATTATATATCCCTCTCTCTCTCTCTTCCGCTCATCCTTACCTGTCCTTGAATAACCGAATAGTCGATGTGATCATTCTCCGTATTAGCGCCCACCAATTTACAATACAATTCCGGTCCATCAGTGCCCACACCGCAAGTGGCCGACGCATAAACCTGACGTCCTGTAGCCAAATTGAAGTACGGTGGTGTGAGTTCGGCCAGCACCAGGCTGCCGCAGCAAGCGACGAGCAGTGCACAGAGAAGTGCCACACCCACGCTGCCGCCGCTACGCCACCATTGTGGCTGCGCCATATTGCAGTTCAGTATGTAATCGTTTTATTGTTGTTGCTAAATTAATCCTTTCGTTGAGACGGTTGCACCAACTCACACACACACACAAATACCGCTAAGCGGAAGTCCTTTCTTTAATGCACAAATTAATTTGATTTCCTTTTCTTGTGCTCTCATGCAATTTCACTTTTTAGACATTTTTTCTAGCACAATTTTTTCACTTTTCACTTTTTTTCTTTCTTCACTTTTCACTTTATTTATTGGAGCCTATCCATTTATCCAACCGTCTGGATGGCCCTTCCGCGAGCAACTGAATTCAAATTTCAAAAATTTTTTCCTTCTGACTTCGGCGTGAAGTCAATCGGCGACGGCCGCATGATCGTGTAGATCGCTTCGTATGCGTTTATGTGTGTGTGCGTGTGAATTGCTTTTTTTCTATGTGTGTGAGTGTGAATGTGGCGGCTTGTGCGTGCAGCATATATGCTTATCGGCAATCTCAGCTGTTTATGACTGGCAACGGACAGCGCACATCCATGCATTGCTGCAACACGCACACGCAGTCGGCTGCATGTGGAAAGGGCAGAGGCTACAAGTCAAGCTGATATCGCGGCATTAAAAATTATGTTGCTGATAAGAGCTGCTTCATTTGATGTCTTTACTTTGTGCTGCATTTAATTTGTGAGTGTATGTGTGTTCGCATATGTATTTGTATGTTTGTAAAGAATTCGACTTTTATATGTGTCGAATAAATCTTGTATTACTTTTATTATGTGTATGAACAATATATATGTATGTAGGAAGATAATATTTATTTGTAGTAGGCGATAAGCGAGGGAATTAAAAATACATAATATACGAAAAGCTTTTTTTTCAAAATTAATGTTTTATTTTCGTACTTTCAGTTAGTTATATACAAGTTTTTAAGGACATCTGTAATATATACTGAAGTCTACTAACTGATTAGCTTAATACGTGTTAGGTCATGCCTTCGCCCTATCACAGTAAAACACATTTTCTAGACAAAATTCGTTTTTTATTCAACATAGTCCCCTTTAAGGAGGTATCAAACACTGATTACAGCGAACATCCAACGTTTTGATACTTTTTGTTGAATGATTTTTCCTTCGCTTCAAAATAGGCCTCGGTTTCGGCGTTCATAATTTCCCCTGACTGGCGACACGGTGAATTGGATTGGTACTTTCTTTTCGGCCGGTCTTTGGCGATTGCCTCCTTCAAACGGTCCAATAACACTATGTAATAGTCGTTGTTGATGGTCGTTCCTTTTAAAGACAGTCTATAAAAATTATTCCAGCATTGAAAATATGGAGCCATGTTTCATCTATTATCACATATCGACGCACAAATACGGGTTTATTTGCTTCAACTGTATTTATGTTCAAAAATATTTTATCAACACGCGATATTCCTTTCTATCCATTTTACCCCAATAACAAAAGATGCTTCCCTTAAAATGATATATAGCGTTTCCCTCAAAGTAGTACCCCTTGGCCCCAATACACTTGTGCCAACGTTTTTTCCAATCATCTTAACAGTTTTTAAAGCCTTTAATAAGCGTAGCGATTCACGATTAATGCCTTCAATTGACTCCAAACAGTTTCCCCGAAGCAGTCTTTGAGTTTGCTGAATAGCTGGAAGTCACACAGAGCTGAGTCGGGCGAATATGGTGGTTGCGACACTATATTGGTTGGAAATGCTTCAGGCAAACGACGAATAACACTCAAGTAGTTAAAAAGTCTTAATATTTTGTGCTCACAGTATATCATATCAATAATAAAAAATGTGACACTAAGCACATTAAGTAAAAAGAAAATAAATCTAAAATTTTTTTTTTTTAGTATAGTCTATAATTTTTTTTATTATATTAAGCGCGCCATTTTATTGCGTTAATTATCCGCCACCTCAATATTTTCAATATTTGCAAATAGTGATAGTATTTCCTGTCATTCGTTCATTAGCGCCGTTTGTGTGTATGCCGGCATGCATGTATGTAAGTATAATCTTAATTTGCACTTACATATATACAAATATATAAATGTGTGTGTTGTTTTGTTTACTTCTCCCATTCATCTTGTAGAAAGTGTAAGCGAAACATGACATTATTGAGAGCCACGCTCTCGCACGCGACCGCAATTTTCATTCTCTTGTCTCAGTCTCATTTAGCACACAAACACAAAAGTCCATTCATAAAAAGATTCCGGCGCAACTCCAGCCGGCCGGCAAGGAACGTTCTGCTAAATGAAACAAAACAATAAACAATTTGTTTTGATGTTGAAGCAGAGAATATATAAATATAATAATAAATATGTTTATACATTCTCTGGTTGAAATACTACGATGTGTATACGTGTGTATTCATGAATGTATGTATATGTGTATATACTACTCAATTTTATTTTTAGACTAGAAAATAATATACATATACTAGTATTATTGTAAATTATTTGGTTTAATAAAGATTTGACTTATTTTAAATGCGGTACTTTTATCTGTTTTTCATTTAGTTCTACCATTTTGATTTTTTAATTAAATTGTATTACTTAATAATGGTAGTTGTTTTTTTTTTAAATAATTCATATTAGTAATTATTTAATAAATATAAATTTAACTTTTTATTTTAAGAATTCAGATATTTCATTAATAAATGAGATACACACACACAATCAAAATTGTGGGCTAAATATATATGAGTGTATTTGCTAATAGTAGAAAGCTGGAGCAATTTTCCTGAACTGCTTTTAGGCGCATGTTTTTCTTTTTGCTTCAATTTAAGACAGATGAAATCAAAAAATGTTCAATATAGCATACTTTCAGGCGTTAACTTGCTGTAAGATTAAATTATGTGTTAATGAATTTGATTGAGGCTTCGTTGCAGAGGATTGTCGGATTCAAATAGCGCCGCACTTTTCAACCCGCGCTATGAAATAACCATTTAATGTTATTTTGTTTGGATATCCCTTTGCGCCCAAAAATTTGGCAAATTTCACACAAGAAGTCATCCATGGTGGGGCATATTGCCTTATCTGGTCGCAACTATTACAAAAGTCTACAGTGGTTTTGATGCTTAATATTTAAGCTCAATTTTGAATATATTTATTTGCATGCAACTCTCAATGGCTTTCTAAGACTAGTTCTCGTTTGTTTTCAAAGCTTTATTTTCATTTTACATTCCAAAAAAACAGAAAACATGAATAAAGAGCTGATATCTTTATAATGTCAACTGCTTGAAGAAACATCGCTATAAACGGTGCGACAAATGTCAAAAACTCATCATATCTCAATTATTTTTCCCGTTAAAAATCTATTTTTTATAATCTGCGATCTCATTAACTTTGATACTTTTTCATCACTAACTTACCTTTCATTGAGTAAAACTGGGCATTCAGTAAACTGTAAGTATAAATCTCTCCACGTTTAATTTTTAGTAAAATTTTTAAACTTTCGGCATAATGTTCCGCATGTTTCCTCTAAGGAGCCTGATAGACCCTAACCATGACTGGAAAAATAAATTTTATTGATAACAAGCCGATAATTGGCCAAAATACAATAAATTCAAATATAAAAAGAACAAAGCATATTCGATATTTTCATAAATAAATTCGTAATCTTGACACTTGCAGCTATCTCAATGTGCTAAGATATTCAGGGCAACGAAAAAAAAATTTGTAGGGCTGTGTATCGTTGATGAAAACTTTTCACATAATGCCTTGTGGCATGGCAGTGCTCTTTCTAAAAGCAAGTCTTACTTCTGCTACGTCATCTTGTATGTTCAAAATTCCTACAACTACAGTTTTAATTTCTTAAAGATATTTCGAAAGCGTTTTAAGCTACAACAGCAACAAACCCGATCATATTTTTAATAAATTATGTCTTTTAAGTCATCATTAATATTATAAAACTTTTCGTATTTTTGACGAAAGAATGGGTTGCGTAAATTTATTGTAAATGTCTTGCTCACTGGACATATAATTTCATATTTATGATCTCGCTAAGATTTTATGAATCTAAATTTAAGGAGTGGTTCGCATTCTTAAAGCTAATCGTTATATTACGGCGGCTTATCTTCACCCCAGAATTGAACTGAGCGCTTTCTTGTTTAATTGCATATTCTCTCTTTCAAGTTTTAAACAAGTTGAAACATCAGCAATTTCAAGTAATTTCAATTAAGTGCAGTTGTATGCATTAAGAGGCATAACTATTTATTTCAGTTACAACCACTTATTGGACGCATAAAAACTTGATCCACTCACACACATACACATGCACTTATGTGTCACTTTACCGTTTTCGTACTGCCTAATTGCTGATCTATGGATAATTTGCAGAGCTCCATACGAGTGGAGGATAATTAATTTAGTGGTGACATGAACTCTAAACTAACTCATTGTATAAGTGAATGCACTTACACACACACACACACACACATCTCAACGCTCATATTTGCAAAGAGAGAACATAAATACAAATACATATGAACTGCCGCGCCGAAAGCCATGCAGACGAATCGACAACAGTAAATAAATAAATAAAGAACAACAACAAGAAGAAGAAGTCAAATGTGCTGCTGCGTGAAGGTGAACGGCTCGATTGATTGCAACGTCCATTGCGTAAACAGAATATCTCGTGCCTGCGACAACTGCGTTATCCAAAGCCGATTCGCTGGCCGCCGTGGCAGCGTTCTGCTTCGAAAGGCACGGAAAAACGGAAAACGTTAACATGGAAATTGCCGAAAATGGCCAACTTGAAGTTTATTGCTACCGAATTGCGTAATGCAACTAAGGCAAGTAGTCAATAGAGCACAACAACAATAACAACAAAAAGTCGACAAACCTACTCGTTAGCCAGCAATGAAGTGCAAACACAAATATTTGCCATTCACATACACCAACAAACAGAGCTTACAGCTTCTACTTCCACGCAACACGCCACACTTGTGCTGCCACGACAGGTTGTTGTATCGAAAGCCACAACGGACTGCGCAAAGTTGTTCAAATTCACGATCACCAGCACCGACGCTGCGCATGCGCAAACCCGTTAGTGACCGTTGAAGGTTGTGTGGCGGCAATTAGGCATATGCACGTCACTCACTGTGTTGTTGCAAGCATAATGCTATGTACGTGCGCACCGCTACATGTCACTGTTGCAACATGTGTGTGCTGCCCCTTCTACTCATGTCCGCTTCATTCTCGTAGGTATGTGTTGCTCTGCGTCAGCGAGTGATACCTTTACCGTTAGCCAACACGTTACAATCGAAATTAGTGAGCACTCAATTTTATTAGCCGAATTTGGTGATTAACGGTTTTATCCAAACGCTTTTTCAGCAATTTAATGTACCAGAAATTGGTTGAACTAAAAATTGCTTATGTTTAAAAAATATATGCTTTTGTATTTATATGTTGCCTTAGGTAGAAAAAAGTCGACAAAATGACACAAAACGCAATATTGAAAAAATTTGCCACAGCTGCAAGCCATTAGCATATCTACAACACCTTCTGTGCACAAACAAATTCTGATGTTTGAACAACAAAAAATATATCTTCAAGCAAGCATCTATAAGACTGTAAGAAGGGGTGCAGACCGAAAAATTGTAAGTGTAGTAGAAGCAGTAATTAAGACTCTAGTGTTGTACAACTAACCAGAAAGAGGTATAAGAATAGAAAACTAGTATATTGGTGCTGGATTCATACAGATAAAAATATACATATCTTGTAAAAAAATGGCTTTGATATTTATTTTCAGAATAGAGGTTCCAAAGTTCAGCCTTAATACGTTCTGATCAAATTTAAACCGGACTATGCCAATTAAACAGTACAGGCAATTCAAATAAAAAAAAAATCCATGAAAAATTGAGATTGGTACAACCTTTCTGATGTTCGAGTGAAGTTTGATTACCCATTTGTCAATTAATGTGGGTTCGGCAGCTGTTTGTTAATGACGCTAAAAGGTTTGCCTGGCGATTTTTATCATGGAAAAAGTTCAACAACAAGTTTGCTCGAAGTTTTGCGTTTGCAATAGAATTACGGTTACAGAATCTTTGAAAATGGTTCAAACATATTTTGCGGACTCTACTATATCTCGAACACAGGTATTTCAGTGGCACAAAGCATTCAGTGAAGGTCGTGAAGTCATCGAAAGCCTTCCTCATACGAGTCTCCATCCACCTTTGTTAATAACGACAAAATTGAGAGAAAAATATAATAAAGAAACAGTGCTTAAAAGTCATTCTGTTGACATCAGAGAAATGGCCGAGGGCTTCAACATCTCTTATGGATTGAGTCAAAACAGTTTGGTTACTGTGTTAGATATAAGGAATGTCAATGACACTGACGAGTACTGAAAATTGGATTACGTGTTGGCATGCTTTTAAGGGCTTAGAAGCCTAATTTGAAGCCGATAATGAAGATATGTACTAAAATCCAAGAAAATGTATTTTTTTGGTTTGTGGTATTTTGTCAGTCCGGGTCATATTTGATCATATATATGTATAGGCTTTATGCAATATTCCATCAGTCTGGGGATTTGGAAGTGTACCTATGTACTAACCACCGCATCCTTTTAATATCACTTAACTCCCACTCTCTACATCACAAGGTGGATCAAGATCGAGTAGCCAAGTGCTTTCGAGTTGAAGTCAATTTGATTCTCCTGAACATACACATATGATTATGGCAAATTTCATTAAAAAGATCAAATCAAATTCAGCTTTATGGAAAATTTAATAAATAAAAGAGTTATTCTTGGGATTTACAAAACTATAGATTTGTATAAAATAAAGATATTCTTACAGGAACCTGGGATAGTATTCTCTTGCCCACAATGTCTTCTAAAGTAAGTTTTTAGACACCAGAAGGATGCTCTTTTTGTAGAATAAGTAAGAGTAGTGTATCGAATAAAACTATTACCGAAGTGTGAAGAGGTATTTCAATACATTTATAGAACAATAGTTTCTTTAAAATCAGACTTAAAGAGAGTTAGCTGGAAACACAGGGATTGCCAAAGTAAAGTGAGTGAAGCAATTTTCTACCAATTACTAAATTCCTTTCGAATGCAGTAAAAAAGTTATGACGGCATTAAATGCTTAACAAACTCTATACAGTTTATCAACACTACTGCGCGCAGACACGCTTTCGGCCATCATAGGCAGGCCATTAATCAAAGCGTCTACTACAAGATATTGTCCTCTGCATCAACAAACAAGCAACGAGCATAATACCATATATATATATATATATATATAAGCATCTGTTTATGTGTGGGTATGTGTGTGCATTTGTATATGTAACACTACGACTATTTACAATCAAGTATTTATGTGCGTATGTATCGACGTGTGGGCTTTAGTGGCAGAAAAACCAAATTTAGTTGCATTCATGGCGGAATAAACGCGCATGTGCAACACATGGAACGAGCCATTTATATGTGTGGTTGTCTGTTCATTAAACAGCAAAAAAGCCACGACCTACAAGCTCCTTAGCGAATGTGCAAATAAATGCAACTACCGTTACCACTGCCACTGTCAGGCAACAAAACAGCCAAATTTGCTGGTGCAACAAAGGCAATCAGCCGGAACACATACCCTGCAACATTCGCCTACCCACAGTGTTGTAGCTGGTCGCTTACACACTCCTACTTTTCGTTTAAGATCAACGTTGCATTTCGATTCTGCGTTCAATTGCGTTCTAAGCTTCGGCGAGCAAACAACTTGAGCGGTTCAACGGCGAATAACGCGTCGCGGCGTTTAGTAAAGCGACATAATTACAACAACAATAACAATACTGATATTTAGCACACTTTTTCAGTTCAAATAAAAATAAATCTCAAGTGCTCAATTATGGTTTTGCTGCGAGTTATCAAGTATCTTGTGGGTTAGTGTCTCAGTGCTTCATTTGCGCATGAAAGTGGTTTCAATCGACTATTTGCTTCATTCTAATTGACTTTTACGCAGCACGTTATTTACTGTAAACATGTTGGCATGCATTGTGCCCGCTTTGCGCTTGAAAACGAGTTAAAGTGCTGGCCGTGCGACGTCACTGAACTCGCTCAGAACCAGTTGATGCGTTGAAAACAATTTTGAATTAAATATTTAAAGCTAATTAACTCGACAAATTATTTTTTGTAATTTTTTGTTTGTGTTTTTGTGGTTTCCTTACTTAAAGGCTGTGTGGTGCGGCTGTGCGAGGGTTTGAACCAGAGCGTTCTGTCTTGGAAAATGCTCAAATATCGCATGTTGCAGCAGAGTTGACTAGGAGGCGTGCGTGGCTGGAGTCAGCGTAATCTAATTTGTGTTACCTTCGTTGGCGATGATGAGCTGTTGAATATCTTCGAAAATTTATAGACGCTAAAGTTACTTCAAGTTCGTTACTTAAGTCTTTTGTATGAAAAAGTTCATTATCCAAAGTGTGTTGGAAATAAAATTAACTTTTCAATTATCTTTGGTTTATAGAAAGATGCGTTAGTAATAAGTATGTGGTTCTCGTTTTTTAATAATATTTTTATGGTTATATTAGGCGTTTCACCTTTACTTTTTAGTTACTTTTGTTTGGAGTTAGTGGTAAATGACGTTGTAGTTTTATCACTTAACGATTTAAAGAAACCCCTTTTTCCCTTAAACTATGCTTTATAGTCATAAAAATGAGTTTAAAATTAATTTGTTCCAATTTAATCACGATTTCAGAATATGAATATTTTATGGATTTCATAATAACGTGTGGAGGAAACTTTATGAAAATATAAACTTACTTTTATTATGGAAACTAACTAAAAATATCAAAAAATATTGAAGAGTCAAAAAAGTATTTTCGTATTTTGTCAATAGATGTCGTTGCAGTCATATATCTCCAGTGCTATCAATCACATTGTCATACCATATAACCCATTTAACCAAAAAAAAGTTGCAGCTGTTCAAAAATGAGTGAAATGATGAAGAAACTCGTTTTATTTTGAAATTTTTGTATAAAAAAGGGAAGAATGCCACGCAAGCTACCAATGAAATTTGTGAAAGTTTATGGAGACGATGCTGTATCAGTTCGTAAAGCACAATGGTTCGATCGCTTCCGTTCTGGAAATTTCGATGTGAAAGATGCACCTCGCTCTGGTCGACCTATCGTTGAAAAAGTCGATAAAATTATGGAAAAGATTGACCAGAACCGTCACATAAGCAGCCATGGCATCGCTAAGGAAATTAACCGTCATCATCAAACGGTTTTGAACCATTTAAAAAAGACTGGCTACAAAAGAAACTCGATGTTTGCGTACCACATGAATTGTCTGTGAAAAATTTAATGTGCCCAATTAACATCTGTAGTTCTTTGTTGAAACGAAATTAAATCGGACCATTTCTGAAGTGAATGGTGCCAGAAGACGAAAAGTTGATAAAATACGACGATAATGTGCGGAAAAGATAATGGTCCAAGCATGGTGAAGCTCAACAAAAGGTCGCAAAGCCAGGATTGACGCCTCGAAAAATTAACCCAATCCTCAGGTTTGGAAAGGAGTCATCTACTATGAGCTGCTCTAGCCTAGTCGAACGATTGATTCTTCATTTTACTGTCAACCACAGATTGAAGAAAGCAATCGAAAAAAACGTCCAGAACTGATCAACCATCAAGACAACGCAAGACCATCTTTGAAGACCCGTCAAAACCTAGGTGAACTGGGCTGAGAAATTTTGATGCATCCACCATATAGCCCTGACCTTGCCCCATCGGACTACCATTTGTTTCGGTCAATGCAGAACTCTCTTAATGGAGTAAATTTGGCTTCAAGAGAAGCCTGTGAAAATTACTTCTCGCAGTTTTTTGCTGAGAAACCAGAAAAGTTTTGCATTGATGGAATAATGTCTCTAGCGGAAAAATACAAAAAGTGGTCAACTAAAATGGTATATATTTGGTTCATTAAAGTTTATTATAAATATAAATAAATAAGTTTAAGTTTGATTAGAAATACGAAAAGACTACCCAATATGTAAATTTATTCACAAGTTTGACTCGAAAGTATTATACAAATATATTCAAGCTGTTCTTACATACATATGTATGTATAATACCGTTTGCAGTTAAATTTTTGACAACAAATAGATAAAACGAATTTATATAGTCGAAACATTACCACTCTTTAAAACTTTCATTTAAGTGAAAATAATTAATAAATGTGATAATGATAATTAATAATTAATTTAATATACGAAAATTGTTCAAACCTTCCAAGCTCTGAACTTAACAGAAGGGAGAAAGAAACAGATCACAAATAATTTTAACTTTCTCCGGCGGTCATCAGTACCCATTTCGAAGTTAAGTTTTCACCAAAGCTTCATAAATTTATTTTCTACATTTTACATTACTATTCATTATAAAAATGTTTTCATACGTTTGTAATTTGTATACATTTTTGAACCTTAAAAATAAGTACCACCCTAATTTACATAAATATATCAATGAGGATAAGTATAAATTGATGCTTGCGTTCATAAGTACTTATGCCCCTTCGATTACTTTTCTTTTAATTATTCTCTATACAGCTAATTATAGCTCAAGACGACTTATTTTTAGCTTCACTCGTATCTTCTTGTGAGTATAATTGCACAGCCTACGGAGGCATCAAAGAAGCGAGAATTTAAAAATAGCGACAAGTACGATGACATATGCGAGTAGTATGCATTTACATTCGGATGCACGTAAAAATGTATCCATGTGTAAGTAAGTACTGTATGTATGTATGCATAAGTATGTAAGTATGCAATACATAGAATATTCACAAATATGTTAAAAGCGCAAAAATTCTGAAATGCAAAAGCAAATACATACAAGTATACATAGAATAAACTTATGTATGAATATGTTGACTATAATGTAATATACATATATAACGTATGTAAGCAAACGCCCTATATTTCAACTAAGTGTGTCAGCTAAGGAAAACAAGTTGTTTCCGATTTAAGCTGCCGGTAGTGACGAACAAAATACATATGTATGTATTTGTATTGCATAATTTTTTTTTTATGCATAGAAAAAATTAGTCCAGTAAGCCCTTACTCCAGAGTTTGAAAATATACACCTTTTCCTACGTTAAATGTTTCATTGGGTGCCGAAATATACGAGTGTATGGAAAACCTGACCTCTCATATAGCTGCTTCTCTACTCACTAATTTTATACACAAGTCTCTTATCAACGAATTGCCATGTGAATACATAAACAAAATCATAAAGCTGAATTAAGTACTAGTGAGAAGTTTTGTACTTTAATATAGTGATGTAACTTTTGTGCGATCACATTAATACTTCCCTGAGACCCCATACACCTATTATAAAGTTTTTCAAACTTCCGGGTGGCCTCCTTCATATATCGGCCAATATTTGAGTTATCTCTATGAAAATTGCAAAGCGTGTTGTACTCATAACAGTGTATCTTCGTGCGAAAACTTCAACTAGCCTCCATATAACTAATATCAAGAATTTTGAACATCTGGCTGACTCCATTTGATTGGTAATTGTATTTAATGTAATCATTGAAAACCAGGAACACTTTTTTAGTATTTGGCATGTGAATAGTTAATACATAAAATCGGTTCGAAACCCCCAACTCCCATATGCTATACATACTATGTATTGCTTGAAATGATTTTCGTTTTTCTGACGTATGCCGAATTTGAGGAGCAGTGTATGAGTGGTATACATATATATATATTCTCTGGCTTTAATTCTTGCACGATGCAAGAGTATAAAGTGTTTGCTTGCACCCGACCATAGCCCTTCTTTACTTGTTGATTATTCTAGTTTATTTGTTCCATACTAGTTGCTTGTTCGATTTGCTACTATCCACATTAAAACCCCACAAGGATATTTGTTATATCTAGTAGTCATATTTTAAAAAGTTCTGTACTAATGTTTTGATCTAGGCAAAAACAACCAAATTTTGGAAAAATTACACTTTTTTTAAAAACGCCACCATCTTGTGAATTTTTGATTTTTTTCGACCGTAGGTAAACATCTAGAGAGAATTTTAACTATAGCATATAGTATAATATCTGTATGACATTCTTGTAAAAAATCGTTTATATTTATGAAGTGATTGACATGTATATATGTACATATGTATGTATCTAAAATTCCATACCAAATTAAGCACCCTCTATACAAATTTCAATATTTACTATAAATTATGTTGCTGAAGCAATATTTAAAAATTCACCGATTCTATGAATGATGACATGATGATGAGAATTCCTGAAAATATGTACTTAGGTTATCTAGCAATCACTTTTGTCCACGAGCCACGTAGACAACATCCAAAACGCCCCTTATATGATCCAAGTATTCACTGTGGACACCGTTTATAGCTGCAAACATACATAAGTGTATGTATTTGCATGCCGTAATGATAGTATAAATCTTTTTCAATATGTTATATACATACATATTTCTATCTGTATTTATATACACCGATTTGCTTGCTTATATATTTCATAGAAAATGAACATACTTATCAGAGAAATTATATTAGTATTTGCAATGACGTGCATACTTGTGTATAAGTACTAATAAGCACATACGTATGTATGTCTATTGGCTTGTGGAGCCCAGTCGTGAGGTATGTTTGTACGTAACAGGCGCTTTAAATGATAATCTTAGCTCATTGGCGCCAAATACAGTGAATCCTAACATAAAACTATACATAAAAATATGTTTTTTTAGAAAAATTATTAATAAATAATTTGAAACAAAGAATTTTCTTAACATTCGGCAATAATCTGTACGCAGACGGATTGCTTTCTAAGTTAGTAAGTTCATACAAAAATTCATTTAAATATCCATACGTGTTTTCTTTGCTGAAAATAGTTAATTTTACGCTAAAATAAATTTGAAAATATTGTATATATGAAAATATTAATACAACTATGTTCAACTACATACATAAGTCAATTCTATTCCCTGGATTTGGCATAAAAGTTCACTATATTGAGCGCCTACTGTGAAGCGCAGCCTATACTGTTAGTTACTTATATATAAACGAATTTGTGTGTATATTTATTTATGCAAAATCCAACTTTATAACGGAAACTGGGATAGAAATTCGCATCGCCAGCGAGCACATTTAAGCCGACGCAGCAAAAACAGTCGAATAAGAGATTCCGTGACAGACAGATTGCAGCGCCAGCGTAATTTACATAATTGTTAGACATAATTAAAAATTCTTTTAAAAACAATAACAGTGATTTTTATTTTGAAATTAAAATGGCGAATACAACAACAAAAGTGTCTTTTATCTATGTGCTAATGGGTAAATGTCGAATGAAATTATATAATTTCTATTAATTATTAATCGAGTACTGAATACTTTTTTTCTAATTTTAGTGCTCGTGCTTGTCGCATTGGCCAGTGCAGATTCAGAGTCACAGTCGAAGCCGAAACAATGCAACGAAGAATGTCCCACGACACGAGATCTTGTTTGCGGTTATGACAGTAATTGTTATGCTAGATTTGACAACAAATGTCTGTACGACCGATTAAAATGTAACACGAAGCACAGTAAGTAGCTCCGAAAGCAACGGAACTTGATGATTTTTTTTTGTTTTTTTGTGAATAATATTAATTACTAAGTGCGAGTGCAAGAGAATCTTGGAAGGGCCTTTTCTGTTAAAGTTTCACTGCTGTTAAAATCTGGAGGTCCTTTTGAAGACCTTGAGTATACTTTTAGAGCAGTTCAAATGAACTGCTATTTCTATAAAAAGAAAAATAAAAACTTTGACGAACTGTCTGCGCCCACTATAATACATATTTATTTTCAAGACAAACAAAATTAATCAAAATTCATTCCTAACCTCTAATGCGTCTAATAAGTTCACACAAACTATAAATATTTTATTTATTGATACAATTTCGAAGAATATAGTGATAATAGTTTAGAAATGTCTGGTTAATACCGATGTATTTCCAATAAGCTTTTTGTATTACTTACAAATATTTATTATAAAAAAACACCATTAGTTCATTGACCACAACAGAAAAACTTTGTGGTGAGTTGAGAATGGGTGCGAGCTGAAGTTGTGGCCGAAGTTAACATTTACGCCTTTCCAAATGTACAAAATGTACAAATCACTTATATTAGGAATTTTCTGTTCTCATTTCTACAAATAACTCTAATAAATTGCTAATTGTTTTAAATTTCTGGCTTGATATGACAGTTTTTAAAACTTAAAGTATAGTTTTCTTAAATATAATATAAATACTTCCAGAATTCATAAAAAGCACTCTCAAATTAATGGATTCCCAATAATATAAATTGCACTCCAACCTTAGCTCCTTACTATTTTTCCTCCCATTCTTCTTTTAACTACAAGTACATCTCCAGCCAATTGGCAAATCAGATCAAAATTTATCTCAATTCTACATGGATTCTCAAGTTATTATATACATATACTATATTATTTATTACCCCCTCTTTTGGTATCTATATACCATATATCTCGATATTACTTCCTGTTGATGAAATTTTTACACGTAAGCACGCTGGAGGTTTGCTCTTGTCTGTAAGGGTCACTTTTCAAAAAAAAGAAATAAAAGTTATTGTTTGAAAACTAATGTCGAATCCAAGTACTATATAAAACGTATGCTAAATATATCCATAAATTCGCCAGTTCAATATTACAATATACTTAGTCATGGGTTCATATTCTTCAATATAATATTATGTAGAATTTGTTCTCAGCAGTATTATAAAAATATTAGTTCCAAACTCACATAAAAATTAATGAAATCACTGTTACTTTGAATTTATTGGTTCTTAAATTCGGTCACCACTATCCACTTAAAGATTTTTATATATTTTGTGAACCAAAAATTTCGACGTCAAAGATGAGTACAGGTAAATCTCGGCTTTGACGTCGGCTTTAACTTCATTTTCATCCCTCTCAGAGTATCCGTACTACTAAAAAACACGCTTTATGTGTAATAATATAACTGTAACTTATTAAATTTTAATTCTTTACATTTCAGATCTCGAAACGGTAGATATGTCTCTGTGTGATTTAGCTGAACGAAAAACCCATCCAGCTTATAGGCTTTGCTAAGGACTAAGGACTCGCCTTCACTAATATATATTTTAATAAATTATTTGCAATGTCATCACAATCTAAATGTTAAAGAAATGTACTAAATTATCACTACACATAGACTTAAGTGGACTTCTTGTAGACAATAATTATAAACAAAACAACAAATAACCAATCAAACTTGACTCTAAACAATGTTCTCATCTTTAAAATAGAATAAAGAAATACCAAAGTTTTTATTACGAGTATCCTACCAGCAAAAGCCGGTGTTTTAGTTTTTTATTTTTATTTTATATTATAGAAAAACTTTAAAGTTACTTAAGCCTTAAGCAAAATTTTGTTTTGGCAAGCTTTTTCATTAGACTTACGAGCTCGGAGCCTGTCGATGAGCGTGTGCTGTGGCAATGTTGTTGATGTTAGTGAGAATTAAGTTCGCACTGAGAACTTTCATAGAGATAGTGGCAAAACAACCAATCTCTTTGTCCCGGGGACAAGCATTTCATTATAGACATGAAAGAAGTTGCGCCAAAGGAACTCGCCCATACACACAGAAAAAGCTCCCCAAAAACCAGTTGTCATCCAAAATCTGATAGTTTTTCTTTGTTTCTATAATTTATGTTTGCATGTAGATGACGAAGTAAGGACATTTCTGCATTGCTGCCAATTAAACAACGCTTTCGAATATACCTTTTGTTACCATGTTACCGCAGCTTCGAAGTAGAAACTATGAATATGCATGCGAGTACACTTATCTATACGTCTAAATCGAAATGATAGCTAATTGGAAAAAAGGCACGAAACTCGCTCACGAAAGCTACCGCTAAACGGAATGTGTGGTTGCCATCATAAAGCAAATAAAAGATATGCGAACTTTCCTCATATCTTTGCCATTACTTAAAGTTGATATTCTGTTTGTGGGCTTATAAGTTTTCAAGAAATAAAAGCTATATTTCTGAGAAAAGAAGGAAGAGAGAAAACAGTATATACTAGACTAAATTTTATAGATAGTTCACCATAATTATTATAGAAATAGAGATGTTGATGTTGCTATGGTAATTAGACATGGAGTCATTGATTTTTACTGTCTAACTATTAAATTTAAAAATGGAGAAAAACGTTGCTTATAAATTCAATTCATCATATTTTATTGTTAAAAAGTATTGGCTAACATTTGGATAATTTGATCGTTTGATAGTTTTTTATGCACTTGCAACATGTTTCTACCGAGTTTAATAGCTAGATCAGCGAACAACGTAAACCCGTGGCCCGTGTCAACTGATACGATCTTATGGGAGCGCAATGTAAATGATCAGCCAACACCGCTTCTACATTCCGCTTTACCGTAGAAACGTCGAAACGTGTCAGCTGCTTGCTCTCTCACAACGCAGGGTTGCCAGTCTCGATATACTGTAGTAATTATAAAAATTGTCTTCAATATGTTTGAAATTTTCTTAAACTAACTCAAAATCAGAGTCGAATGCTATTATTTCCAAATATATAAACCATTTTTAATAGTTTGTTTTCAGTTTTGATATTCTATATTATGAAAAATTGTAATTGAAAACCTAGATGTATACAAAACTATATATCCGTATTGAACAATGGTAACATTGTTCAAATGAAAACAAGGACGGCAACTGAGGAAGGGAGTAGCGTTTTTCGCTGTTCCTGCTATAAGTGAGATAGATATAGGGTTAAGCATATAGAAATAAAAAAGCGGGTTACGGACTGTCTGTCCGTCCGTGCAAGCTTTGACTTGAGTAAAAATTAAGATATCTTGGCTAATAAGAAAGATCGAGTTCATACCACGCCCACAAAAGGGCATTAACTGAAAACATATAAAGAACCATAACTAAGCACTAAATTAAGATATAAATCTGTAATTTGGTACAGAGGATCGCAGTAGCAAGAAACACCTGTTACAAAACAATTTGAAAAAATGGGCGTGGTCCTACTCTCTAATAAGTTTTATGTACATATCTCCTAAGCTGCTTAAGCTATAACAACAAAATTCTCCTAGCGCAATTATTATAAGAACCCTTACCGACAGTGTGAAAATGGATGAAATCGGAGTATAACCCTGCGCCGTTAAAAACTACTAAAACTACTAAAAGTAGTTTTAAATTCCATTTGATTCCTTTACTTTTTAGTATATACATAAACTTTGCAAGAATCTTTTCCACCCTATTTTCAGAAATTATCCAAATCGGTCCGAAAATATCAGTCAATGTGTAAGATATATAATTGAAATTCAGGGAGAATTCTGACGACTGTACGTCAGTGTGTCAAAAGTGGGTTAAATCGATTAGCTCTCATATACCTAATACAAAAATTTTCGAACTTCCAGATGACTTTATACCGGTTACCAACTAGATGGTTCGTGTTTTTCTTATAACGGTGAATCATGTAATTAACAAGCCTTATGTAACCAAAGGCACTTCCCTGGCCTCAATAGTTGCATGTTGCAAGAGTATAAATCAGTTCGTCCAGAGAATGTAAAGACATATGTCTTTTTAATGCTCTTTAACATATGTCTTTACATTCTCTGGTTCGTCCAATTATTCCGATCATCAGCTAAACGCAACCATCAACCCATTCAAGTTTTTTTTTTCAAAAATTCAAAACGTTAAACTTGCTATTTATTGGTGTAAAGAATTTGTTACAAATTTCTTACTACATTTCGATATCATAAATCTAAAAAAATTAAGAAACACAGGGCTATGACATTTTATCTCGAAGCTCATCGTTTTTACTGGAAGAATATCAATTTACATATAAAATATTGCATACATACATATGTATGTATGTATGTATATATATTTCTCTGTTTAATTATTACAATTAACGTATAAAGTGTCCCATCGCATTGCCCATAAATCTGAATATCGAAGAAACCATCGAACGCGTTAGTCCCTCCTCTATTTCGGCACTTTGGGTGAGTGCAACACTTTCATCAGGTTTTTTGGTGGATTCATCCATAATCCGTAATATTACTTCTTTATCCTTCATATCCTTTCTGGCGGAATACTGCATTTCGTCGCCGTTGAACTGTTCGATGTCATTGAAGCGTTCGTCATTCGCTGGATCCAAGTAGAGACGTGAGAGCCGCGCAGCAAGCTTTTCATTAGGCCGTGCGTGTATTAATGCTATGGAACCTGAAATTATCTTAACGCATGTAACCAAAATAAGTACTGCAAGCGATTTAGTAGCTTACATGCCACCAACAATAGAAGCGAAATTTTACGACTAGACATCTTCTGAAACTCTATACCGTTATACTGGTTTAAACACTCACTGGCTTAACGAATCAACTGACAGCAATCTTGCTTGCCGACAAAATTTATTAAAAATTGCTACGTGACAAATTTTCATTTCACTAAAATAACTGTAATAATAATAATAATAATAATAACTGTAGGTGCGTAACCTATTCACATTATGTATGTGTTTGTAAATAATTGTTGGCGCAAGAATTTCTCCGCTTCAATAACTATCGGTTCAGCACGTTCCAAAACTACTATAAATGCCTAAATATTCAGCTCATTATATATGATTATGCGCATACAGTTGTCCACAGCTGTTATTAGGATGGGTCCAAGAGATATTCACCTTTAAAGGCTGATCTGGAGTTCGGAGAGTGGAGCCCGTCTAAACTTCATAATATATGTATGTATAGTTTTCTTAAAACCGTTACCTACATTGACTAAACGATATACATATGAGTTAATTATGTAGTTCGGTTTCCCAAAAAAAGGCGCCAAACACAGCTCTATAGAATCATGAGCTTATGTCAATGCCTGTATAGAGAACTCCTTCAATTAATGCTCTTTTAATCTTATTGGGAGAACATCTTAAATATATTTATTGTTCAAGGAGATCTTCTTTTAGATCAATCACTTTCTGTAATGGAAGAATCAAGAATATTCAAGTCTGAAGGCAATGAGAAGTAGTGGCTTCCCAAATTATGGTAAGAGAATTATGAAAAAACAAAATGAAAATTCTACGAAATATACATCATCATTCGAATATACCTACATATATATGATATAATAATGCGAGCAGCATTGGATAGCTCTGTGTGTGCTAGGTCTGTAAATTTCAAATTAAATTTACACTTGTGTCAACAAAATTATTGTCATTACAAAGCAAGCACAAGAACTTCTTTGAATACAGGGTGTTTAGAAATTTGTTTGCTTTTTGTATATTTATAACTCATGAAGATATTCATAAAGATCTTTAACGGTCTCTATCTAAAATTATTCTGCTCTAAAAAAGCTTTGAGTTTTTTATTGTAAAAAATCTTTAGTTGGATCTCTCATAAATGGGAATTAGGCGACGATCGGGTTACTTTACAACAACTCCTTGCAAAATATAATTCACATATTTTGCTTTAATTTTATTTTCGTTCATTAATTGAGCAACGCATTGGAATGTTGCTTAAATTCCCCGACCACTTTTGGGTGAAATATTGGCACTTAACTAACAATATTGACTATCTAGGTTTGATGGCTAATCCAGACATCGCACTTGGACCAATATATGCAGTCTTTTTTTTTACTCCTGTACTTATAAGTCAGCAAAACGGTAATGGCCAATAAAAATTTGCTGAGGCGTTTATTTTCAACTCCCATTTGGTGGGATATGAAAAAGTGTGGGCTCCAAAGTGTTTAAAGCTAAATATCGGCAACGCGGACAGTCAAGAAGTGCTGAGATGTTTCCGCCTCGTCTTCTTCCATACAGCTTCTACAGCAACAGTGGGAAGCCCCACAAGTAGGGAGAGATTAGTCTTTCTGAGGAAAAAGAGCTCATAGGATCTCTTACAATCATGAATGAACGAACGGTTAGTGAGCTCAAGGCTAGCATTACTGCCCTGCTCTCAGAGTGGATAGTCACTTCTCTGAAAGAGGTTGAAGAACACTGCAACAGTCAGATTTAAAATTGAAGTTTTTAGACAGTTTATGATATATACCCCTCCACCAACCTTCCCACTAGCTTTGATTCATCCAACAGTCTCAGTCAATTTTGATCAGATCGTAAATCACCGTTTAAATCCATTGGGAACTGTTTTATAATACAGCAACAACAAACATATAGTGAAATTCAACTAAAAAGTAAGTTGGGATAAAGTTATTTGATAACAATAAAATATATATTACACTTACCGTTAGTATGCGTCTACACTCTAGATTCGAGTGATTATTATAAAAAAAATTAAATCAATTAAAAGTAATAATTAGAGAGGAAGTGAAATGAAGAGAGATTTAAAATGTAACGGGTTTAGTCCGTAAAATACAACAACACTAGTGCAAATATCAATTTAAGATAATCTATAAGTAGCTTTCATCGACGTTCAAGATAAATATAGTCAAGAACGCCCGTTTATTTATTCATACTTATGTACATAATTATATACATACATACATAATTTTGTATATTTCATGCGTACATACGTCAATCATCGTAATTAATCGGTTTTCTCTTATCACTTGTTTGACAATTTCAAAATTAAGCTTTTTCATATCCAAAGAATATCGTCCAGCGCTCATAGCCCTCCTCACATAGATAAGTGTCCATTGAGCAATAATCGTTGCTGTAATCTGTGTATTCTACAATTTTTTTTGACGATTAGATATAAAACACATATGTACATGCACACATTTAGAAACCATTCATTCACAACTTTTGGGTTACTTACTCGTACCAGCCATACACTCTGCTATCTCCAAATGGCATTTCGATGCATATTTCCGTATGCAACCCGCACCGTCATCATAACGACATAACGGTATAGTAGTTTCATTTATCTTACAATTACTCTCAAGATCACATTTTCCTGTCACACTTGGAGGACCGTTAACTATAGCAGGTTGTGGCTTCTTCTCAGCAACGCTGGCACTCTCCGCACAATTCGCAAAAGAGCCTTTTAAATTTTGAAAATAGTTGTTTGGGTGTTAAATGCGTACATATGTATGTAAATGTGTATGTAAAGAGCTATAGTAAACAATTTTACTCACACATTAATAATAAACATAGCGCGACTTCTACGGTTAGCATGTTTTAAATAATAATAACGTATATTTCTGTGGACGGTTGAAGAGGAACTAACTTCTTAAGCTAATTCAATTAAAGTACTTATGTATGTACATGCCTATAATTTGTTCGCATTATCAGTAGACACTGGCAAAAATATTTTATTTCTGGATTTTGTGTTTATAAACACTATATTTTGGTCACTTACAGTAGTTTAAAAATTAGAGTAGAGCTCAGAGACAACAAATATATATAAATATTCCTTCAATTTTCTAGCTATCGATGCACACATTTTTGCACACATCCTTTTCTCTCCACGAAACTGCTCGTTCGTCGGAGCCGTCGATATCGGATCTCTATAGCTTATACAGGGATGTCTGTGGCATATAGTTGTCATACAAACTGATCGATCAAGTCAAGTCTGAAAACTTTTTTATTTGATTAGATATCTTCACAAATTTTGATATAAATGATTGTCCAAAATAACGCTAAAATCTCCGAATAAATTATTCACTGAGCTAAAATATAGACGTTATGAAAACTGACCGCTCAAAATAAAGTTTTTTTGTATGAAATAATTTTTGGCATAGCAATTTACCGACTAAAATGTTAGCTACCGCTAAAGTTTTCAGATTTAGTAAAGCTTATAGTTGCTTTAATAAAAGATAGTTGCTAGAAGAAATGCCCCTGTCAAGCTATTTTAGCTTCGAAGCAGTCGAAGTTAACGTTTTTTCTTGATTTTAATACGTATACTTCTTCAAACCTTTTTTTTACTGACTTGTTAGAGACCATATTTTTCGCTGTGCACGTTGTTTTATATATTTATTTATTTCCGCAGTTTTATCACAAAAAACGCTCACCGCTGAGTTTGCACAGAGTATAGCGTATAAACACAGGTGTGCATATACATACATATGTAAACTCCAGTCACGAACAGCAACAAATAGGTCGTAATTTCATAACGTTACGCTTTCAAATTAATATTACTGCTGAAATTTTCTAATAGCTTAAAAGGTAAAAAGAGATATTTCAAAAACAATTCTTAGTTATTCATATACATATATTTTATATTTTCAGTAGAATAATCCTTCCATTCCGTTTATGAACTATTACTAGAAAGTCAACTTCAAACTTGATTGCCACAACTCCAATTAGGTGTTACACATAAAGGCAAAATTTTCGCAGTATGCTTGCAAATAAACCTCGTACTCTATTAATAAAAGTAAAAAATTAAAATGTTAAAGAACACAATTAAAATTGAGTTGTAAACCTCTTTGATTTTGGCACTCTTTATACTTCAGATGGCATAAGGAGTCAAAATGTTTAAAACACACAAGTTGCCGATCGAGTGCACATATACCATTTTGACTCTCCGGAACACAGTCAGACACATCGCCACAATCCGTTGATGGAATGCATTCAACAAACACTAAGCATAGGCATTTGAATTGAATTTATTTATGTAAATACTGCATAATTTTACTTACAATTCAATGTCTGTCCGTGTAATAATACTAATAAGAATGCTAAGCGCATATTTAATTTGGGAATTGTGTAGGCCCAAGTGCTGCTAAAACACTGTCGCCGCAGTTAACTTTTTAGACAAACTGCCGTTGAAAAGTTTAACGAAATACGAACCTGTATATTCTCGAGTAGTGTTACAATATGTTTAGAAGTTGTGTGGGAATGTTTATAATATATTTGAAATTTTTTATCTGAACATTGATGAAAATGTAATTTTCACGCTACTGTAATATAATTTGTTAACATACAAATATGTGCATATGTCGAGAGTGTATATATTGAGTATAGGCATTTTAACTGCTTTGCTGTTTAAAATATAAAATGAAACTCGTAAATATTGCATGACACTCTATCGGCAAATAAATCTTACTATCTTAATTACATTGTGTACTCATATATTCATATACTAAGGTAATGTTCTAAGTTAGAAATATTTGTACACGATGGTAAAATCAACGTCGCTTCTTTTTATCCTGTTTGCGTAACTTGTGCAATCGCCGCATATTTCCCATTTCGCCGTTGAATTTATAATCCTTCAAGAGATTAAAAGAAATCGTATTTTTGAATCAGGTTGCCATTATATGTTACAACAAACCTCGTTTCCATCTTCGCCATTCGATCCTTCACTAGCAGCAGGAAGCAAAATCGATGCAGCAATACAGATGAGCTGAAATATTGCGCCTAGAAATAATCCATAACGTAGCAGCGCACTAAAGAGATCGTCACTGTTATATCTGCCCAACCTCAAGCCATTTTCAAAAATGGCCCCCATAATTTCTATATATTATTAATGCTATTTTTTGTATCAAAGAAATGTTTACAAAATTCTCCGTTTGTTTATTTTTTAGGATGCGTCTGCTTCTTCTTCTTCAATTACTTGCAAATCAGTCACAATAGCGTATATGAACCCTAACAAATCATGAAAGTAAAATTGACAACAACTAACAAGAACATGTATGTAGTGGTGTATCGAATTTGTGAAAATGTCAAAATATTTTAACGGTTATAAATTTTGAATTTATTTTTTCTCATATTGCAAAGGTATTCATGACAATAAGCGCTCTAAATGTTTACATATAAGATATAATGTCGCGCTAGATATATATTTTAACTGTTCAGAAGTAAGCAAATATATAAGCCATTAATAAAATAAAAAGTACAAAATATTATTTTATAAATGGCTTAACTTCTTGCTCTCTCGTAACCTATATTATTGTACTATAAAAATCTAACTCTAATTATATTTTATGCTTTAAGCAGCAGGTTTTTCTGCCGACGGCTCACATATAGGATGGGTGCTACTCTCATAAGTCGGAATCATATACTTTATGTTGATAAATGCATTGGGCCCTCCACATGTTTCAAGCAAAGAGAGTGTATCTTCGATAACATCGCCGATACGACGACTACGATCAGGATCAACACCAGAACCGAGGTTAACATTAATGTTCTTATATAAATTACATACGGCTAACAGCTGCCGGTAGTATGGAACGAGAGCTTGTCCAACACAAGGCCCTAACGTAAAATACATTTAATGCAATTCTTTCAATTTTAATGTAATCATGTTTTTTACATACCAACCAGAACCATAGTTTGCAAGACCTTCAGCGCTGATATTATTATTCGCTTATCACGAGTGTTGAATGCTCTTTTGAACGGAAGTATCAGTTTGGGCAGAACTGGTAAAATTTTATGCGGCGCTTTAAGGATTAAATCCATTGCAGCTTCTTGCGCAAGTGAGCGTATGTCGATATCAGTATCCGCTAGACTGGAATTAAAGAAAAGTAAAACATTGAGATGATATCTTGAGGAATTATTTACACGTACCCATCCACAAATATTGGCAAATAGTAGCAATAGTCCAGTTCCTTTGGCTCACAAAACCATTTCACTGTTCCTGAAATACCTTTTCCACTACCTTTTATTCTTTTAGCTACCGGGATGTCACCACGTCGGAAATACATTTTGAAAAGTGTTTCCTTAACAGGGCGCTTCTTGTATATATAGATTCTACGAAGATTCGAATTAAACTTAAGCTAAAGTGTTCAAAATTTCATTCGATTGAAACTCACTTTGGCGGTGGTTCAACAATTGTGTTCTTCTGCAGTGCTTGATAAGTAAAGGCCGGAACTGTACGAATAGGCTGTTAAATGAAATTTTAAACATACATATATGTAGTATGTTGCTTTTTTCTGGATATGCCTCATAAATTCTTCTTCGTACCAAATTTTTCCTTTGTAATAAATAATTACGACATTCCTTTCCTGTTATGTGCATTATTTTATCGTGTCCTTAGTATATTGGAGTGAGAAACCGTCCGTCGGATATTTACTCAAATTATCCTGCTATATTTTCACGCTGAAATTAAATAAAAATGCCAAAAATTTGAATGAAAAATTTATATGCAATTGCTTCAGAACTTTCTTCACAAAAAACTTTTTACTGAAACTGGAATATTATACAGTTTATTGGAATGAACGAATAAGAACTTTAATGGAAATACATTTTGGGGAAAGTTTATTTAATTTTCACAATAAATTCACAGTTTTTAAACAAAACAGAACAAAAAATTAGCGAAATGAAACTAAAATTTCCAGTAGTGGTGAATAAAACGCTTTAAATGACAATAGTTGAAGTGGCATCTCCCATTGCCCATATCAGCTGACTATCAAGAAGGTTATTTCTAGATTGGTGCTTATCAAAAGAAAAGTATTCCATTTAAAAGATTTTCGACCGGTATTAAGTAACATATTAAAATTTAATTAATCTGAAATAATAGCAATTAATTGAAAAGCGGCAATGTCAACTTTGCGAATTGGAATAAGTCGACGAATTGCAGCAGGCATTGGATGCCGGTCTATTGAGTGCAATGTGTCGCCCGTATACAGATCAATTGGTGCACAGTGCAGACGTTATGCATCACAGGTTAATCCAAAAAGAAATGGTACAAGCACCTTTAAATTAGCACTTATTGGAGCAGGCATTGGAGCCGCTTCAGGTACGGCATATTCTGTATATGGAAATTGGAAAGATAAAAGCTCGCACATGGAGCATCAACGTATTCCGCCCAAAATTCTCAAAGAACTACCAGATGTTAAAATAACTAAGCGATTCATTAATCCCAACGATAAATCAAATTTAAACATAATACTTTTTCAATATCAAACGTGTCCCTTCTGTTGCAAAGTGCGAGCTTATCTTGATTTCATGGGTATATCGTACTCTGTGGTGGAGGTTGATGCAGTACTGCGACAAGACATAAAATGGTCCGAACAAAAGAAAGTGCCTATGATTTTGGTTGAGCAAGGCGACGGACGTTACATACAGATGTCGGACTCAAGTGCAATTATCTCTCTCTTGGCATCATATTTAAATGACAAGGAAACTGACATCGGCGAGTTAGCCAAGTTTTATCCCATGATATCATATTTCGATGACGACGATAAGAAACGCTTGGATATAATGAACAAATACTTCCTTATGTATCAAGATAAAACACCAAAACATGCAACTCGAGAAATTCAGGAGTGAGTATGCCATTCAATTCAAAATAATTAAAACTTTTTATTATTTGTCTACGCTTCAGGAACGAACGGAAATGGCGTACGTGGGCGGATTCACATCTTGTGCATCTTATCTCACCCAACTGCTACCGCACTTTGAGCGAAGCACGTGAAACATTTGAGTGGTTTTCGAAGGCAGGCGAATGGGATATTTACTTCCCCAAATGGGAACGTGATCTAATGGTGAATGTGGGTGCATTTGCTATGTGGGGTATAAGTAAAATAATAAAACGACGACATGGGTTGTCAGATGATGTACGCTCGCACATATATGATGCACTTGATAAGTGGACCGGAGAACTTGAAAGGCAGAAAAAGAAATTTATGGGAGGTGACCGTCCAAATTTAGCTGATCTATCAGTTTTTGGTGTACTTAATAGCATGGAAGGTTGTGAAACATTTGGAGATTGCATGAAAAATACAAACATTGGTAAGGCAAATATAAACACAGTTCTTTATTTAAAGACTTAGAATTCGATTTTATGACTAGGTGTATGGTACAATAACGTAAAGGAAATGGTCGACCGGAATCGTGGCAATTTGGTTAGACGAACAGATTTACTTCCGCTTAATGCTTAATGACCTAAAGGATATTTTAAACGTTGTATCATATATTTATTGAAATAACCAAAGTGATTAAGCATTAATTTAAAAGCTTTAATAAATTATTATAATAATAATATAATGGGTGTTAATAATTGTATATAAACTTTCTTCGAATTTTTGTAATGCATTCATAATCTAGTAGTTCACAAACCATTAAAGTTTATAAGTAAAATAGTGTTTCATATTATCCCGGTTATATGTATGACCTAAAATACTATTTTTAGCGGGATATACGCGTGCAGACTTGTATGCATACCGTGTCGCACAAGTTGTTCAGACACCATTTCGTTGTAATCGTTGAAGTGAACGGACATGGCCTCAGAAAAGGAAAATTTCGAGCTTCTTGTAATTTCGGTGTGCAAGGCAAAAAAACGAAAGCAACGCTTTTGGTGCGAAAAATTTTAGAAAGAACGCAAAACATATGCGCACGTACCACTTCTTAAAGAATTGCAAGCAAGTTCTATGCACAAATTTAAAAACTTTGTACGCATGAGTAACGAAAATTATAAAGAACTCTTGTCCATGGTAGAGCCATGGAGAGACGCGATTACGCCACATGAGATTTTCGTCATCAGGCGAAAGTTTTGAAGATTTAAAACTTTTTAACAGCAATATCTCCGCACAGCTTAAGCCATATTGTGATTGAAACTTATGAAGCAATAATAGAAACATTGGGCGAAAATATTCAGGTATTTCATTTCCTATTTAATATTTTTTTATTTCAAACACGAAAACTATTTTTATAACCATGAAAATTAAAAAAAAAATCGAATAATTTAATTTTTGGCATTAATTTTCTAATTATTTATGGTAGAAAAAATGTACTTAAATATTAAACAGATGAAAAATGAAAAAAATCAAATACATTTAAATTAAATTTACTCATACTGGGAGTCTCTAGAAAGTTCATTTAAAGATTGAGCTGAGGATTTTATACTACTACACTCAGCTGATTCCTCTAACACTGATTGAGAATAATCAATTTTATTCACATTGCTTCTTGATATAAGTATTTGTGGCGCTGGAGTTATGGCTGTTGGATAAACATCTGTTGGGGATCCTGAAGAGGTATATGGAGTTCTTGGATCTCTTTGCACAACATTTATCTGAACGGAATTCAAATGTAGGTTTCCCAACTGTCCATGTACCAATATCTCGTCTATAGCTCGTTTAGCGTATATTTGCTGTTCCGCAGATAATTTCCTAAATAAAACTGCCCATGATTCACTAAATATGTCAGCATCATCGCGTATAGGTTTTGTTTTTTTTGCTTGGTGTTCTATTGCCTTTTCAAAAAACTTTGAATTATTGTCTGATTTCTTTCGTTTTTTACTATGCGAATGAACCTGGAAATAGAGGAAAACTAAAATTATTTTTGCACTTATTTCAGATTCCAAAAACAAAATCCAACGCTAACGATTTCTATATACTTTGGATTTCCCCAACTGCATTAGAGCAATCGGTGGCAAGCATATAGTCCTACCCAATTAAGCGCCGACGAAATTATTTTCAATTACAGATTATCGAGAGCTAGACCCGTAGTTGAAAACGCTTTCGGAATATTATGCAGTCGCTTTCGTATTCTTGCAAACAGAATAAACTTACCCTTTTAGCATGTTATATTTATAATTTCTTGTCACGGAAAAATGGCTTGCAGTATATAAGTGCCAGATTAGATTTTCAAAATGTTAACAGAAATAATGTACAAAACGCACCTTTGCAAAGTACTTGGGAACTTTCAAAACTAAGAGCCATTCAAGGAGGAAATTCGACAAATGCAGCGAAACACGTTCGCAATAAATACAAAGAGTGTTTTAATACAGTTGGGTCAATTCCATGGCAAAATAAATTTTGTAACATGTAATAATGATAGGATAATACATTAAAGTAATAATAAATATTCATACATATGTATAAATTTATATATGTATATTCTCAATAATAAATTTTACTCACCGTATTTTCAAAATCGGGGTCTTCCAGCGTACTTATTCCTGTCGTTGTCACTTCGTTTCCTCGAAGGAAGTCTAGGTGGTGAAAGTACCAAAGCGTGGGCTCATATATGTCCTCTCCACCAGCACTAGACTTTTCAGTTGCTTTAATTTTGCACAATTCTCTCCTATAGCAACTTCGCATGCCATTAATGCGCTTTTTTGCTGTATCAATTGTGGCATACTTATCAATTTCTTTCAATTTGTTTGCAAGTCTTTGCCAACTTTTTGTTCTTTTTAGCCTATTGTTGTAAAATTCATTTTTTATTTCCCACAGGACTTTTTCTTCTCTAAAGGCTTCAATAAATTTTCTCCAAAATTCATTTTCTGTAATAGCCATTGTGATGTGCGCACAACCTTTCACTTCACTTCATATTTTAAACAAGTATGAAATCGGTCTGCACACCGCACTTTACACGTTGCTACCTGTTGATGCCCGACGCAACAACAAGCAAAAAAAGTGAAAGATTTCAATTTTATTCATACTTGTATGCATACCTAGAACTTGCACGTGTATATCCTGCTTTCCGTACAAACAAAAATCTTTTAATTTAATAAATTATTTAGAAAAAATAATTATATGAAATTAAATAATTTATTCTTAGACATGTGGCAGCACTATATTTACTATATTTTCATAGTGGCAGCCCTTTCTAAAACTGTCAAACAGCAATGTTGATTGTCATTCAATAGACAACACAAGGAGGAATTTCTGCAAATCACTTGCACGATTTATCGTTCTAATTATTTTGCTGGGAAAAATATTACATTAAGTAAAAATGCATAAAATTCAATCGTTTCCTGAGTATCAAGTTCCCGGTGCGCAGCATCAAGATTTCTCACCTTACGAATCAAATGGAGGGTAAGTTTTTAAATAATTTCATATAATACATTTTCTGAGCGAAGTTATTTACAGATCCATTGTTGCTATTGCCGGTGAAGATTACGTTGTAATTGCTGCAGATACACGTTTGAGCAGTGGTTACACTATTCACACGCGAAAACAAAACAAACTTTTCCAATTGTCGGAGAAAACTGTACTTGGTTCAACTGGCTGCTGGTGTGATACATTAGCGCTCACTAGTCTTGTTAATGCGCGTATGCAAATGTATGAGCATCTACACTTGAAGACCATGTCAACAGAAGCAGTAGCACAGATGTTGTCTATACTTATGTACAACCGTCGCTTTTTCCCTTACTACGTTTCAAATGTATTGGCTGGACTTGACTCGGAAGGAAAGGGTGTTGTCTATTCATACGATCCGATTGGTCACTGCGAACGTACCACATACCGCGCAGGTGGTTCGGCCGGTACGTTGCTGCAACCAGTATTGGACAATCAAATTGGTGGAAAAGATAGAGACGTGAAAAACAAACCTAAAGTACCCTTGGAGAAGGCTAAGGAAGTAGCTAAAGATGCTTTCATTTCAGCCGCGGAACGTGATATATACACTGGTGATTCAGTAATCTTGAAAGTCATCACGAAAGATGGAATTACAGAAGAAGAGGTGCAACTGCGCAAGGATTAAATATGTATACAATAAACCACTTATTTTTCTTAAAACATTCAAATAAATTTCGAATTTGAAAATATGTGTCATTGTGCTTTTCAGATATAGAAGTGTAGTTGCTAATGTCTCTTCCGTCCCTAGTGTTTCTTCTTTGCAGCATTTTTGAACTCTAACAATTAATATAAACTGTAAACTGACATTTTGTTTTAATCAATATTTATCAAAGGCTATTTACAGATAAAAAAATAATTCTCCTCCATTTGCTTATGCTAGTATACATATGTATGTACATATATTCATACTTGTTTGCCCAAATACCAAAGATAAAACTATGTATATATGTATATGTAGTTGATGTGCACTTTTTACGTTTCCACTACTAGGTTTGGTCAATGCTATTCTTTATCATTTTTAATTATATTACGTGATTGTATATTATTCATATCGCATAGTTTCGTATATATGTATATAGATAAATGTATAAAAATGCGTCAAACAATTTAGGTTTTCTGCTAATCGCACATTTTATTTATGTTTTTGTATTTAGTTTTTCATTTAAATTTTAGGCATAATTATATAAATAATTTTTCTTGTTTTATAATATTTTAATAGTAATAGTATATGCAAGTAAGGTTGTAATCATTATATACTACATTCAATTATGTATGCTTAGGTGTACGTACGTTGTATATTTGCATGCGTATGTATCGTGTTTTTTTATTATAAATAATTTTTTATTTATTATTCATCTGATTATGTTATGTGGGGAGGCAACATTCGCTCTCCGCATTTACCAGCTCTTCAACCCTATTATTTAACTCGCATCGTAAAAAGAAAGCAATTATATAACTTTTTCGCAGTTTATAACTAGTTTTATTTGAATTGCATTCCTAAACATAGTAAAATGAACAAACATACAAAATAACGACAAAGAACAAAAACAAAAGTGTCAATCGTAAGCCGCATTATAAAGTTGCCTTCACATATATGTATGTATGTATGTAAGTCGTATTATGTTTTGTTTTTCTTTTATTTTATCATTATCCTATTTAATAATTTGATTTTATTTAGTCTGTTTTTGTCCTCGATTTATATTTCAATCAAGCCCAAAGTTTTATACTTAGAAGCTATTGCCTTTTCATTCTTCTCATAAAATTTAAAGCAGTTGAATATTATGCCAAAAAACAATTTTTTTTACGGCAAGACAATAACGCGTTGGTAAAAGCGTGTTGAAATATCTTATCTCAAAAAAATTTGGTTCCACCCTTAACACTTCCCAAACTATCGTTTCCAAATGCAGCAGATGGATGGGCTATTTTGCTTTAGCATTTAATGTTTTTAAATTTTCATAACTCAAAAAAAGAAAAAATTTATTAAAAAAATGTTTGCAAATTTACTGTAATCGGGTTTCATTCTCATTTCATTATTTTTAACTTCTTTCTATTTCTGTTGCTGCGAAAATAATTTAAGAGTTGACTATATATTACTTTTTCTTTAAATTATAACGCACACTGCTAGTACACAATTACTGCTGCCATGCAATCAATCATTCAGTTAATTTTAATTTTCACACAAGCTGACTGCATATATGTGAGCCATCTACCACTGCAAGTTGTTGATCGTAGTGATCGGATAAAACTGGCTTTCAGGACCTGCTGAGGCCTTAAATTGGCAGAACGGATGGAGTTATTAGCACCGATAATGACGGTAAAAGTGGTGATAGTAGCTTTGGGTTTGCTGAAGATGTTGGAAATTGTGTTGCAGATGTTTTATTTTATGCTGTACATATTGGTTGGCGATTCGTTTACGTAGGCTTCTATGCTACTAAGCTTCAGGCAGCGGCTTAAGCTCCTTTATCTGTTTAATCAGATATGCTTTTTCATCGTTAAACTGCTCATCTTCTGAACGATCCGTATGGAAATTGGTTAAAAAGTCAACCAATTTAGATTGGTTGCGTAGCAAGATATCTAATATAGGTTTCGGCTTATTTGGGTTTGCTACAAACACCTTAAAGACGTGGAAGGCCTCGAATTGTATATTACGGGACTTTTCTTTCAACATATTCATCATAAGTTTCAGATTTTCCGGCTCCGAAATGTAACGTGTCATCACGGTGAAATTGTGTCGATCTAGTAATAATTCACCTAATAACTTCAGACTTTGTCGTCTGGTAACATAGTTTTCCGAATTTAACAATCTTTGATAATGTTGCGTAAAGAATCTATCATAATTGGCCTCTAGGAATTCGGCACACAGTAACTTGTGTCGAGTCAGCAATTCCTTGAAAGTGGAGAATGCATCTGATGCAATATCGAAGGTCGACACCTCTACATAGCGGAAGAACTTGAAAAACTCTTCTGAGTGCAGCATTATTTTTGCGAGAGCCTCATATCGGGCACACTCACGCAGCATTGTTCCAGAATTTAGTGCAATCTCTGGATGCGCATCCTCGTAGCCGGCCATTAACGTAAACAGTATTTCGGGCTTTGTACAGATGTACTCCACTGTGGGTGAACGTGTACCAATTTGTCGTCGCAGCACATTATTAAATATCAGTGCTACATGTTTTTTGCCTTCAAAATCGATACGATGCAGGTTCTGTATTAACAGCAACAATAAATTACTATTATACAGTTCCTGCGACAGCTGGGCGACTACATAATCCGCTGGTGGCTCCGAATCACTGCTACCGTAAAGCATATTTTTAATGGAGACAAGATTTTTGCTGACATCCTCTTGTGCCTTTTCTGCTTTACGATCACCACCCGTTTCTAGTGCATTGATTGCTTCCTTAAGCGACCGCACCAATTCGGCGGGGGTCTTTTGTGATTTTCCAAACAAGGGCATTACGTTGGCACTTTACGTTATTCACACCCGGTTTACCGCACACCTATTTTTTCGTACTGTCACACCAGACTGCTTCAATGTTAATGTTTGTTTAACGCACAAACTTTATTTGACTATGACTATCAATCTGCACTGCGGTTTTACTATCGCTGCCACACTGTTCCTGCGGTCGATGTGTCTTTTCGCTGTTGTTGTTGTAGTCGGCTCGTTGCGTTCTGCGACTAATTGCTATTCGCTGCACCACTGCCGGAATAATCGTAGAATTCTTCGCAAGTTGTTTGTGTTATTAGATTTGTTCTTTAGTAATGCAACTTTAATGGATTTACTCGCCCTTCGTAATGTTTATCGGTTTAACCAGTTTTTTATTCTGTTAATTTTCTACTTTTGTCGTTCTTGGGTGTAGTTGAATAAAAGGAAAGTTTTCGTTTTTACTTTTCTTTTGACTTTTCTCTTTAGCCGTCCTTTTGAATGCTGCCAGCCTATCGAAAGTTTGCGAATGTCAAAATATTCTTGACAGTGTGCTGCCATTTTGTATAATGAGTCATGGCGAAACGGAAATAAAATAAAATTCAGAAATACGCCGACATGGACGGATATAATGTTAAAATACAGTTAAAGAATCAACAGCGTTTAAAACAATGGAGAATGGCTTAACTTTTTAACACATATGCATACGTTTTGGAAATATATGAAATGGTATTTGTTAATAAGATTAACAATAAGTTTATGTTTTCCGTTTTCAAGATACTCTGATCCATGTAATAGTAGACATTTACAGCGAGGGATTTGTTTTTTTGTTGTCGTCATTTTAGGGGATAACCGATTTGTACTTAAATAAAGTATTTCAATTAAAGGGCATTTCAAAACTCTATTTGGAGAACATGAACTCTGACATATTTGAAGAAAGTGTGTTACACATAAGGGTCATATAAAAGGATTTGCTGTGTGGACTTACTAAATATGTACATATATTAAATACATTTATGTACATGAAGCGTATAACCTTCCCTCTGATTAGAGGCACTTCGAATTACTCCGCGTTAGTAGCTGCTGGTTATCTTAAGCTTTTGAATATAATATATAACTTAAGGGCTGCTAAATACTTTCCATTCAAATAAATAAAACACCGTTTCCATATATTTTGGTATGTATGACAAAATTATTTCTTTTTTGTTTTATTTTACTGAACTTTTTAAATTATACTCATTGTCATGATCATTATAACATATACATAATACGATAAAATATGGTTTATACTTTATTTTAGTTAATTATATTATTATTTCCAATAATGTAGAGAAATATTGCGAAACTTTTTTGTTTTTTAAATATGTATATGTGTAGATAAGTTTTTGTGTAAATGTATCTATGTATGTATGTATATACGTATATGAATGTAATTATAGGTGTATATATGTATATGCTCATAAATTATTTTAAATTTTATCATAATTTTATAATATGTTTGCATATAATTATTAGATATCAATGAGATGTGTGTTTTTATATTATTTT
Source organism: Bactrocera neohumeralis (assembly GCF_024586455.1). Lineage (NCBI taxonomy): Eukaryota > Metazoa > Arthropoda > Insecta > Diptera > Tephritidae > Bactrocera > Bactrocera neohumeralis. The sequence goes on from NC_065923.1 coordinate 3,326,178, forward strand.
GAGTTTCTTATATGAGTTAAGTTTAAGATGTATGTATGTATGTATGTATATCTAAATACCACTAGTATATTTATAATTAAAATAAATGTTTCCATTACTAATTTACCACATATAAATGTATTTGGTATTACATATTATGATTATAAAATGATTTTTGGAAAACGTATTCGTCATTTTTGTAAATATTTATGCAATTGTTTGTATATATGTATATATTAATTTGATTTGAGCATTGCGTATCTTGGTAGTACACATACACCTAAACATGTTGATTTCTAAGAATTCGTACATATTTCTGATCCGCAGAGCAAGAGCAAGCAAACAGTTAATTATCATTCCATACATTTAGTTACATTGCATAACATATTTTTTTGCTTTTCATACTAATAATTAGAGTGTATGTAGTTGTGATTGTTATTTCACTTATTTTTAATATTCCTTTAAATACTTTTTTGGTTTTTCGTATTAGTAGAGTAGTTCACCTGCAACAATGACCTTCCTAATTCATTTCATGTCTTAATTAATTATGCTTAATTATTTGCATATTTGCAAAGGTTTGAAATCATTTTAAATCTTAACAAATTTGGCTTAAAAGTACACAAACAAAAACAGAAAATGAATTTTGTTAAGAAATCGAGTGCTTCTAATTGTCATTTGATTTTCTCCATTTCGTTTATTCTTTTATAAATGTAGAAAAATATATTTATGTAAAACCGAGAATGGAGCGCAAGGTAATAAATATCAACACAGCACATTTATAGCTGAACATTTCAGTGGTTTTCTACATTTAAAGACGTTCATTCGATAATTCTACATTGTCATCGTATGCTTCTCTACAATAAGAAAGTATAATCTAACAAATGTGAAACTTCAACTAAGCGTACTTGACTCCGTGCTACAACTGACTATATTCGTCTCAAGCTTAATGTTTTAAATATAGTACACTCGCACATATGCATAATGTGGTTATATGGAACTATTTATAAATATCTTTGGGTTTTTCTTTTTAACATTTTATCAATTTGCGCGCAGAAAATGTCTAAAAAAAAAAAATAGCAAAATTTATTTGTAAGAATTGGCATATTGTGTTAAAAAAGTGACGGGATACTATGAAGTAAAATACGTAATATTTTTACAAGACATCAACTTATCACCTTTATGAGAAACAATAAAGTTAGATCTTCTGAATAAAAGACTTTATTAATATGCCTTGTACGATTCTTTCAATCAAATATATCCCGTCTGCTGCAAGACTATATTTGTAACAGGAAGTTTGTTTCAACTTCGTACGAGGTTTCTTAGGCGTCATATTTTTATATATTACATACCGATTTTTGCAGAAAATAATTATGCTCTAATTAATTAAAATGACGTGTTTGGTTAGCAGACAATGAAAAAATTTAATTTTAAATAAATTACTGCGAGTAAAAATTTTGTTAGAACAAAAACAAAAATATTTTAATGCTGCTTTCACTTTGAACTAAAATTACTTGTTTTTTTGTAGTTTTGAAAATTTGGAAGGAGCTTAAATATTAAATTTGTATTTATTAACAATTGACGGTTGTAGCTAAAAAAATATTAATTTTTAAAAACATTATCTATTGACAAGAAAAATAACTACTATTGTAACGTTAAAAACTAAGAACAATACATATTTGACCGATTGTTTTGCTTTTGTATTTAACAATTTAATTTATTGCTCTCAATAGAAATTTCCAATTATTTTTTATAATTAAAAAGTTCGTATGCCACTAATAAATTTCTTTGTAGATGAGCTGAGCAAAACTGCTAGACAACTAAAATGTACAAGAATTCGCTAAAATTGTTTCAAAATAGTTTGTTCTCCAATAATTTACTAAACAACATTGAACTACAATGTAAAAATTCTTCATTATAGAAAAAAGTAGTAAAAATTCTAATACACTTCCTTTAAAAATTAAGAACAAACAACTATTGGTTAATCCAAACATTACAATATTAGTTGGATATTGTGCCAAAATGCTTAAATGTATCACAGAGCAACGAAAATTTATATTTTAATTAACGAAAATTCTGGAAGTGTTTGAGCGAAAGTCGAAAAGCTACTAAATGTTTTCATGATAATTTGAGAATGTGGCAACATAATATGCCTGAGCAATTTTTATGACAAAAGGCATGCATTTGCAAACATACAATGAAGTTGTTAGAACAATCGAAAAACAATCGAAACCAACAATAATATATGCCATCATAAATACTAAAGCATGTTTTTAGCTTGCTTTTAAATTTTTTGGCACTTGAATGTGATTAAATTGTTATGCAAACATACGCGACTTTCACAAATACTGCAATATATGTAGGCCGTTATACAATTTCCAATTTTATTTTTTGCATTATGCTTTTCTGGCAACTATATTTTTGTAGGAGCAGTTAAAAACACCGTTATAGTGCTAAAAATGACACAAAAGTCTGCTTATATTTTTACATAATCGCATCGCTTTCATTAACTTTATACAGTGCTAGTTATAAATACCTAAAATATACATGTAAATTTCTAAAATATGGAAACAGTTTTTTTTATTAAATATATATGTAATATATATTATATGGAATTAAAATATAATAATCATGTTGTTAGAGGAATACCTACCAAATAAGTCTTAATAAATGAGTACTAATGCAAGTCTTATCAAAATGTTTGCTTGCTTCCATAATGGTTATATTGCTAGTAACTAGTACAAGTAGTTTAAAATGTCTTGATTTCATTTTAGGGTAAGTCTACAACTAACAGCAATTTAAATTGGATTCTTCATGTATGACTAGATTTTGTATTTTCACTTTAATATATACAGGGTTTACGCATGAACAGTAAGCTGTAAGCAGTTTACAACGGTATGTATGACAAAATTAAATTAATTATACGCATAAATATGTTAGGATTTAGAACCCTGTACTTCGTCCGAAGTTAAGTAGTCATAATTGTTTTGATTAATAATGAATGTCTAGTTCTGCTGCATAAAAATATACTTTTTTTTACTTATGTATGTATGTGTGGTGTGTGTTTTAGGTTGTGTTTTTAAGTTGATCAACACTTTAAAATTAATTGAAAATATCATTTTTCTTTTTGTTTGTGGCATGATCGGAATCGTCTTTTGTTCTATAACAAGAAATCTATGAATTTAAAACGCATATTCAAATCCCACAGTTTCGTCACACACATGATATGCCTACAACATTCACTCAAGCAGGAAACTAAAGCCTTGAATTTCTGAACATTCTTCACACAACATACAACCACGCACAACCCATAATTGTGGCGGCTGTTACTTTCATTTGCGTTTAATGAAATTTCCCTCGGCGTCTAGCCAACTGCGCCATGGTGGTGGCAACTCCTGCGTTCCCCCGTCGCCAACATTGCAACTGTAAGCGCTGTTCACCCCCGACCGTGTTTCCCGCTTTAATAATATTTACCTATGCAAGGCATTTGTTAGCTGCTTCAAAGATTGACCCACCTCGCTGACCAGACGCTCGTTGTCTTGTACATTTTTACTGCCGGCAGTGCGCAGACTCTGCGATTGCGTTTCGACGCGTGTCACCAATTCGCGAAAATGGAATTTCGAATGCGGCGGCATTGTTTCGTTGTCAGCGAAGACTACACAATTATTTTGCAGTATGTTGAGCTTGTCGCTTAGTTGTAGCCACTGTGAGGCCGAGATCGAGTTGACGGGATGCTGATTTAATGAAGTCTCGAGCAGTCCGACGAGCTCTAATATGCTTTCGCGTGTGATTTGTGTTGAACTTTGCAGTGCGCTGCCCAGTGGTGTGTTTGTGGTGCTATCCAATGCGCTGGCGGCGATCTTCTGTGAGATGGGCGTGGCGTAGATGGTCAGTTTGGTGGGCTTCAGCGGTACGGCGGGTTTGTTGTTAGTTGTATTATTCGCAGCTGTAGCAGCCGCATTTGTAGTGATAGTCGATGTGGTGAGTTTATTGTTTGGCTGCATTAGATTGCCGCCGGTGTTTGCAGCACTGCTGTGCTCTACAAAAAGTGATTGGCTCATTGCAGCGATTTCGTTGTTAGTCGTTGTGTTATTTCCGGTTGATGTGTTAGCGGTGGAATTATTGGTGTTTGAAGTACCTTGTTCACCATACTGATGATTACCATCTGTGAATAGTTGAGTTGAGAGAGAGGTTGTTAGTTGGGATTTCGTGCAATGGGAATTGTTGAAAATGGAATTTTGATTGTGATTCTGAGTTTGATTATTTGTGCTGTTATTGGTAGTAGGGGGCGGTGGTGGTGGTGCAGCTGGTGGCGGCTTATTGGCCATGGAATTAGTGGCATTCATGGCATTGGTACGTGGTGAGATTTGGGTGCCAAGTGGTGGAAAACGATTTGAATTTGTTGTGGGCGTGGTTGCAGCATTCGAGATGGGCTTCAAACTGAATTTTGGCGAAAGTTGATTGGTGCTCGAGGTGCTAGTGCTGTTGGTAATGTTGGAATTCGTGCCGGTGCTGCCACTATTTGTTGAGCAGTTCGCCTGTGATTGGGTGCTTGCATAATCGGCGCCACTGCCCGGTTGCTCCCATAATTTCTTCAAACTATGTATACTACCTGTGCTGCGACGTTTGCCAGAATCGCCATCGTTTGCCATCACTGGCGCATCTGCTGACTCTGTGGTGTTTGGCGTATTGTTGCAGTTTATATTGGAATTTGCATTTGCGTTATGTTGAGTATTACCATTGGTATTTGTAGTTGAGTTAGTGTTGGTATTGGCAGGGTTAATGGTATTGCCATTATTGCTATTGGTCATGTCATGTTTTGCATTTTCAGTCTTTTGTTGTGTTGTTAACGTGCCCATTGTTGGCGCCATTGGCATAGGTGTGGTGAATTTCTTGTCACCCTTGCGGCCCAGCGTGCCCGTAGAGATCACAGTTTGTGCCTTTTGTAGTATATTTTTAGGCGCCTCATCTGTGGCTGCGTCTTTTTTATCTTTCGGGTCTTTTTCAACTTTTCGCAAATGCGCTTTAAAGTCAATGATCGTCGTTTGATTTTCGGTCTTTTGTGTGGGTGTTGGTAATTTTTTTGGTTCAACTTTCTTTAGCTGTGCCTTAAATGAGTTTGTATTGCCATTCTCTTGAGATTGTGTTTGCGAACCGCCTGAATCACCGTTACTGGCACCACCTTGAGCTTTTGGTGGTTGCGGTGGTGTTGCCTTTTGCTTTGTCAAATTCATTTCAGCCAACTCTGTGAACAGCAGAGACACGGGGTCCACGCCACTGCCTGCTGGTATGGTGCTGCCGTTTTGTAAATTTGCATTGTTGGCGGAATTCTCTTTGGAACGGTCTTTGATTTCCGCCATCAATTTCTCCTTCATATTGAACTCCTGCACATGACCACCAGCATTTGTATTGGCATTTGTAACCTCCGGTGGCGACCCCAGCGAACTGCATGAGTCTGTCGATGGCTCACGTTTACGCAACGACACACCGAATCGTGTGCTTGCTTCCTCAACACTGGGTGCAGTGTTCGAGACATCATTACTACTGCTATTCGGTAAAGGGTATTGTGTTGAGGTTATACTTGCCGATTGTAGTTCTTCCAACACCTCGGCTGCTGGTGCGGGTGGTGGTGGCGGCGGTGGTGTCTCGAACTCTTCTGGTGGTGGTGGCAAATCCAATGGCGGTGGTGGAAATTCCAAATTAGCTAACGCCGGCTGTTGACTGCGTTTGGGTGAATTGCTGGAGGATGTACCACGAAATGAGGAAAACGTCATCATGGTGCCATCAGCAGCTGTACGATGACGCTGTAATTTATTCAAACTCGCTGAAGCGCTGTTTTGCATGGTAACACCACTCGATGAATTGCTACGTATCATTTGCTGTGGTGGCGTCGGTATATTGCCACAATTCCCAGTGGGTGTGACATTCGCGACGGACTTCATTGGTGGCGGCAACGGCATCACATGTGCCGGTGGCAGTTGTTGACGTATGGCTGCTGTATGCCCGCCATGACCATTTGTGGTGGCAACCGGCGCCACTGTTGACAGGTGGGTGGCGATACTGTGCTGTGGTAGCGTATGCGGATCCTCCAGACTATTCAGATACGCGCCGATGCGTTGCACTTTCGGCAAAGTGCCATAGCGATTGACTACGCACTTTACATTATTCACCTCCAATGCACCGACGGTCACGTGATGTGACGTACAACCGCCTGCGCTATTGTCCCGTGGCGCATGGTGTTGTTGTTGATGTTGAGATCGTTTGCTTTGACGTGTTTCGAGACCGCGATTGCCCATGACGGGCGTGGGTCGCTTGAATGAGCTGTGCTGTTGAGCCGAGCGTGGACCGATGCCACCGCTGTGGAGCGAGTGCTGCACCTTACTTTGGCTGGTGGGTATATTTTGACATTCCAAGCTATCACCGGTGGCATCAGTGTCGGGATCACCTGTTGTATTGTCATTTTCGGAATCATAACGTTGGGTCAGACTATTAATATCGCGCGTGAGACCTATTTGTGTATGCAGAAAATAAGAAGATCGAAAAAATGTAATTGTTAGTTGGTAAGTAAGAGAGACTGCAGTTTTATGCTTATAATATGTATTGGCAGAGAGTAGAGCAATGCGTAGATAGGTGGATGCGTGGTTTTGGGGGCGACATTAGCATTTAGTTTGGATGGAGGTCCAGCAACCAGGCAGTAAGATTATTCAAGACGAAATGAATGTGGAAGGCGTAAAGCAAATTAATTAAAGTTAGATTTTAATATCTATGTATATGCTTTTATACAGGGTGAGCTGGAAAGCAAGGACAATAGCTTTGACACTCACTTCAAGATACACATATTCGAACGTGGTCCAATCCATAAGATAACGGGCAAGCATGCAAATTTTTTTTCGGTCATTCTATTTTTGGCGCAACTTGAAGTGAAAAGCTAACTTAGTACTTACATACATTAACTCCTTTGCAACCCTGTATAATTTCATAATTAATCTTGATTAATATAAATTTACATACATACTGGTAAAAATGTTAGTAAGTAACAAATATTAAACGTAAACTCAATGAAAGATGGAAGTAAAAGTTAAAACAAACAAACAACACAAACAAACAAACAAAAGGTGTGTCAAATGAGTAATGAACTTCAGAGAACAGTCAAAAGCTTTATTTAGAAAGTACATACAAAGCTAATCAAAATCTTTGAATAAATAGCAATATATTTCTGCAAGAGTAGTAAAAAAATTACGAAAAGGCTTTTACTAGTAATTTACCAATTCATTACTCAGCACACAAATAACTCTTTTTACTATAAGAAGATAACCAAAGTACCAAAAGTATCGAAAATAACACACAAATAATTAAATAAATTTAAACATTTAACAAAAATGATAAAAACGATACAAAGGAAATGTTTTAATAATCTTACTCAGGTGTGAAATACCTCGAAAAAGTATATCGATTAGGAAACTACTGCAAGAGGATGATTTCTTTATAGAATATTGGGGAGGAGGTGGTGTAGTACACAAAGTATAAGAATTCGTTTTGCAACGTTTATTATTAGTGTTATTGTTTGGGGTTGTGGTTGTGGTTGATACAACGTTATATGGTTGTGGTTGTATTGGAGTTTGCTTTTGCAGCTGTTTTTGTAGTTGTTGCTGTAGGTTGAAAAAGATGCTACTACCATTTGTGTTGTGCTCATCTATGAGATTACGTGAATCGTCCTCACGATAAGTAGAATCACGGCTGGTCGAAAGTAAACTGCAAAAACAAAAGAAAATATAAAAAATAATAAACAGTGAGGACTTTGTTGTCTGTAAATAGTGACGCACCTCGTACGTTTCGGTGGCGCGGGAGCCTGTTTGCCCTGTTTGTTGGTGGTGCGGCGCATTTGCACATTGCCTTTACCTTGGCTGGAGAATGTACTTAATTTGGTGGAAGTCGAACCGGTTTCTGCAGGTACATTTAAAATTTTATTTGTTATTAATATATTATTTACAATTCCAGTATACCAAATTTATTATTATTGTGATATTTACCCGACATTGGCGTTCCGACGGGTTGTTCCAGTAGTCCGCCGCTCGGTGTTAAACCGCCGCCACTGCTGCTGCCGCCACCACCACCGCCGCCACTCGCTGGTATGCCCTTTTTGCCCATTTGCGGCGTTAGACTCTGCGTCATCGTTGTGGCATTCAATTGTTTTGCGACCGCCTCGGTAATCGATGATTCCTGCAGATCGAAGAAAACGAGACGTGGTCGTCCATTATTATTATTGTTCTTACAACGTATTTTCATGTTCATAGCTATTTTATCATCATCATTTTGATTTTCATGAATTTTTTTATATCTATGAGGCTCTACAATAACAGCGTCTCTTAATGTATCGGTCACAGTGGTTAGCAACAGGTTGGCTGCTGTGGCCCTATTTGTTGCATCGGTACATTTGTACCCCATATTGCCGTTACGATCACATCAAAGTTCAACGCCGTCATCTTCATCGTCAATATCATCATCATCATCGTATTCATTATCATCATCATCTTCCTCTTCTTCAACTTCTTCTTCCTCATCATCTTCATAATCTTCACAAAATTCACCACTGTCACCATTGTCATCCCACACCTCACCCACCTGAAACATATGCTCCAATGCATGATGTATACTCTTGAATGTCGGCCGATCCGCCGCATTCCAATGCCAACACTGACGCATCAAATCGTACACTTCCGGTGGGCAACCCGGCGGCCTCTCCATGCGATAGCCCTTCTCAAGCTTATGAAATACATCGGTGAGATCAATATTGGGATACGGTGAAGCGCCATATGTGGCGATCTCCCACAACAAAACGCCAAATGCCCAAACATCCGACTTCGTGCTGAACTTGTTGTACGCCAAACCCTCTGGGGCGGTCCACTTGATGGGGAATTTGGCCCCGGCATGCGCTGTGTACGTGTCATCGCGCATAAGTCGCGCCAAGCCGAAATCGGCAACTTTCACGAGTTTGTTATCGCCCACTAGACAGTTGCGTGCGGCCAAATCGCGATGAATGTAATTGCGCGACTCCAAATAACTCATACCAGAGGCAATCTGTGTGGCCATATAAAGCAGTGCCACAGCGTCAAGTGTTTCGCGGGCAGGCGAACGCAGGAAATCTAAGAGGTTGCCATGCGACATGAATTCGGTAATGATGTAGAAGGGCGGTTCACGCGTGCAAACACCTGAAGGCAAGAAAGTTTGAAGTTTTTTTAATCCCAACAATAGTTAAATTGTTTAATATTTACCAATTAGTTGCACAAGGTTTGGATGTTTCATTTCTTTCATTATAGCCGCCTCTTCGAGAAAGTCCTTGAGTGCCATTGTGTCCTCCTTCAGCGTCTTCACAGCCACTGTGTTGCCGTAACGCTTCCAAACGGCCTCGTACACCTCACCGTACTGGCCGCCGCCCAACTTATGCTTCATCACAATGTCCGTACGGCAGATTTCCCACTCGTCCGGTTCGGGACTGAGTGGGAAAACGGTCGGTTTATTTTGTTTGGGCGCTGGGTATAGTAATGGCGTAATCAACCCGTGCCCTTCGTGTTGTACACTATGATGATGCACAAGTTCGGCGAGTGTATTAAATTTGGCTTCCGCTGTTACAAAAACTTTACCATCCGGATCCTCGGAAATGCGGTAATGATACACACGACCTTCGTATCTAAAAGTTTTCGTGAGAAAAATAGTCATTTAATAATTAAATTTCTACATACATACATAGAAATATTATTTGTATACAACAATCGGCATTAATGTCATACCTTAGACTGATGCTACGCTGCCCTGGCGAACTTTCACTTTCGCGCACCAAAAAGCTGCCATTGATGCCCGAGCTGAGTAAGTATTCGGCGGCATTGCGCGATATGGGACCATGATACCAAGAGTGCTTCTCCAGCGAATTCAGCGGCGTCACGTAGTTCGATGGCACCCAACCGACATTGCCAGAGTCCGAGTGTGCTTCACACCATTCGCCGGATTTGTTGTAAGACAATATACGCACCTGTTCGCCTTTCTTCAGACTCAATTGATTCTCCCCACCGGCTTGAAAATCATATAAAGCTACGAACAGCTGTGGATCGTCCTCTTCGGGACCAGGTGCCAGCAGATTCTCTTTGGATGTCCAGCGGTGTGCCGTTTCAAAGCCGGATGTGGCGGAATTGTGACCTGTGCTGTGGCTTTGGGTGTGTAGCGAGACGCCATCTTGGCATTGCAGATCGGCGTCAGGCAACATTGTCGTGCCGGCCGGAATGTGTGGCAGCGGTCGAGATTGCCGCAGTGCTTCTGTTAATAAAGTTATAGGTAAATAAAAGCAATTAGAAGGGGGTTTTATGTAGATGACAGCGTCTAATTTTAATACAGAAATGTACAACGATATTAGTAGATTTTTATGGTTTATTGATGAAGTGAAGAAATGGACTGAATAACGGTCATTCGCTTCATAAGAAAAAGTTTTGCACATAGAATGAGATATTTATATTTATTCTTCTTATATCCAAAAAAAGTTTAGCTTAAAAATCCATTATTTTTCCAACATATAGCATTAGTAATCTGTGTCTGGCGTTGCGCGATCGGATCGCTGAACGACGTTGTGCTAAAGTTTCTCAGACAGTTTTGTGATTGCTTGACTCAGCATAGTTTGAGCACCCGTCAAAGATGGACATTAGCAAAGAGACAATAGACCAAATTTACAGGCCTTCTGCGGCGAAATCACAATCAAATAGGAAGAAAATGTGGATCGTGTTTATAATCTTGACACTGTAACAGCCATCACACACTCAATTTTTGTTTCATCGATTTCGATCCGGTAATTTTGGTGTCAAAGATGCACCAAGTTGTGAACGAGCTTTAATTCTTTCCTGTTTGGTTGATATTTGTCAAGCACAGCCATTGAACAAACAACATCATATTTTTTCATTGTAGCGAAAAGTGACGATTTTCGGAAAGCATTAATTTTTGTTTTCATTTGAGGAAGTGCTGCAGAGTCACATAGAATGCTTGTCGAGGCATATTGAGATCATGCTCTATCAGAAGCAACATGCAAAAGATGATTTCAACGGTGCAGAGAGAATGATTTTGATGTGAGAAATGAAGAACGTGGAAGACCATCAAAAAAGTTTGAAGACGCCGAACTGCAAACATTATTGGATGAAGATCATACTTTGAGTCAAAAGCAAATGGCAGCCATGTTAAATGTTGAGCAATAAACAATTCCAGACCGTTTGAAAGCTATGGGAGAGATCCAAAAGTGTGGAAAATGGGTGCCGCATGGATTGAATGAAAGACAAATGGAAAACCGAACAACACTGAAATTTTGCTTCAAAGTCATGAAAGTTTTGCATCGAATTGTCACTGGCAATGAAAAATAGATTTATTCTAAGAATCCTAAACGGAGCAAATCCAGATAGATGCGGTAAGAATCCGGCGGAAACAGTGATCAAGATTGACAAAAGTTTTTACTATATATTTGGGGTGATTGGCAGGTAATCTCATGTACTAAGTATCCCCTACAGAAAACTCGGAACAGTGCTGTCAACAATTGAACTGACTGAACGAAGCAGTCAGGACCACGCCAGGCCACACACATTGATAGTGACTCGCCAGAAGCTCCGAGAGCTTAATGGGAGGTGTTTATACATCCACCTTGCAATCTGGACCTACAACCAAATGATCACCACCTACCCCTGTGTCCTCGACTGTCCCAGTTTTCTGGTAATTGGGACGAGCGTTTCTCTGAGTATCGGCATTATGAAATTACCTTCAAAATGGCAACAAGTTAATGAACATTATCTGCCGACATTGAAGGACTTGTCTAATAAACATACAAAACAAACAAACACAGCTTTTGATCAAGAGAATGAGAGTCAAGCGCCATATTGATAACCATGAAGTTGCTATCATCATTTCGATTCATTTCACGTTGCACAGTAGGCTATGAATGGCGAATGTTGTTGTTGAGTTGATTGCCAATGCTCTCCTCGCCGCTATACATTACTGTTGTCGGATTTCAAATACTACAAAGTCTTTTTTGTTAATTTATCTTTGCTGCAGCCTATTTCTTCGGCGAGAAAATGTTTATGTGTTGCCTTTCGTCGTGTTCGATTGTTCGCCACAAATGTTGTTTTGCCTTTTTAGTGTTCTTAGTTCGAAAATGCAGTCGCATTGAATTTTATTCGATTCTCTCTAACTTTAGCAAGCTGAATCATTGCGAATTTCAGGGTAATAAGAAATTTAGTTATGCCACTTTTGCATGTGTGTGTTTATCGAACAATGTTACTTTGCGTCAAGACTGTTTACGCAAACTTTACTTAAACCAACAAAAAATAACTGGAGTAAGATGAAAGTCTCCAGGCAGTTCTTCTCAGACGTGGAAGACATTTGTAGCGATTATTGAGAATAATATTTAATAGTCTTCTAAATTGGAAATTTTCGGTCAGGCATTTTGGAGTATTTTAAATTTTTGATAACGGTTTGTTTTACACTGGAAAATGTTGGTATTTTTCCCTAATATTTACATTATTATTTTTTTTATTTTGAATTCCGCTAAAACACCAGCATCGGAAGTTCTTCAACTGACATACAAAAAACTTAAGCACTTCTACCAGCAAGTTGAAAATAAATAAGGAAACTTGTTTTGTACAAAGCCAAAGAGTAAAAGCAAAACAATTGAACGTTCACCTGAATTTATGTGATAAGATTTTTACAAAAGAACACACACAAAAACAACAATACAAACACAAACAAGCGGAGAACCGGCAACAAATGTGAGCACCACTGCCGGTTCGGTTGGAATTCCACAGTTAAGGGCTTTGGAGAAGAGCAAAGGAGCGCGCAATGACAGTCACCTGAGTATCAAATAATAACAACAGAGGCCACGATTGCTCTGTCGCAATGGATGGGAACTGGAATTTACAAGCAATTTATGCATCGCAAAAGCATTTATGCAGGAATGCCTCAATGAAAATACGCTCGGCAGATATCTGCCTACAGACTTACATAGATACATATACATATATCTTGTACATGCCCAGCCACTTCAATCTGAGGCATGTTTGTATCTGGTGTGTTCGTGCGTTTGAAGCTGCCATTTTCATTGAGAAAATAAATAATTCACGAAGCAAAGTGGGGATGAGCAAAGAAAAACGTGTTCTGCTCTTTGCAGTACTTTTCTTAGCCTTATTTTGTATGTTTTTTTTTCAAAGAAGCCACATTTTTATGTTGTGGGAAGACGCATGAAAAAATTACAAGAATGTTGAAGATACAGAAATTATTAAACCAATTTGTATTTTTTATTTGTGAAAAACGTAAGAATATACATATATTAATATAAATACTGATATGTACATATGTATGTGCGTATGTGTGAAGCCCGTTTAGTCTGCTAAAATGTTAAGTCAAAAGAATCAGTGTGAATAATTGGCATATTTGTATATGTATGTATATGGTTATTTAATTTATCTACTAATTTTAACATTAGCGCAATTTAGAATTCATAAAAGAAAAGTAACTGATAAACGACTTCGTTCATGACAACTAATACATGTACAATATCAAGATTTTATTTAAATTATACATTTTTTGAAAAATAATATGCCAAAAATAAAAAATAAAACACAAAAATACTTAAGGAAAAACTAAAGCTAGAAACCCTTCACAAATAATGCAGTTTCTAAAAAAGAACCTGCTTTTAATCGGTCATTTCGAATGGCAGCTATGTTTGTACATACATATGTATGTACATATATGATATCGGCGATTCCGGCGAGTTCGCAGAGTCAGACAGACGAATAAATCTACCGAGCTCGTCCCGCTGATCATTTATGAGTATGTATGTATTATGTAGGTCTTCGACGTTTTCTTATGGATTTTGCAAAACTTCGTGACAAAAGACGTAAAAAACAAAAAACTGTTCAATAATTTTTTTTTAAATAGTATTAATGTACATACATAAGTGTGTAAATCGCACGTTTCAAAAAAAAAAAAAACATTAAAATTAAATTTTTATTTTAATTGTGGAGCTTATATTCAAGGGATACAAAGCGACCAAGAAATTGTAAACAAGTCCATGTTCTGACAATCGAAAAAATTCTGGTCAAATTTATAGAAAACTCAAGGTTCTAACGAATCGAGCTAAATCAACTTAGGTCCTGATATGTACGTTTATATATTTTTTCCTCGCCCTCATTATATATGTAGCGGGGTTTCCAATAGGGATGATATGGTTTCAAATTGTCGTTTCATTTTTAATATGTCATGGTCTGTATTATTTTTCTTCATTGTATTTTGTAATGTTTACAATTTCATCATGGAAAGATATACACAAGAATAACGTTTACAAATTTTTAAATTTTAATTTATCTTAGTAGTGCGGTAAACGAGCAAAACTGTTGATTCTGGTGCTAAGAAAATCCTCAAATTATTTATGAACAACCATTATATTCACCTAAATTGACAATTTGGTGTGGTTTTTGGTCTGGTGGAATCAATGGTTCGAACTTCTTTCGAAATTAAGCTGGTGACACGCTTATTGTCAATGGAGAGCGGTATAAATCGATGATAACCAACAATTGCCGTGATTGGAAGAAGTTGATCTTGCCAACATCTGGACTCAATTAGACGGGGCTACGTGCCACACATCACGTGCAACGACCGAATTATTAGAGAGTATTTTATTTCAAGAAATTGTAACATTGCATGGTCTCCTAGAAGTTGTGATTTAACACCATTATTTAAAGTCATTGGTCTTTAGCAATAAGCCAGATTCTCTTCAAGCTTTAGAAGTCAATATTAAACGTGCTATTCATTACATACAAAAAAAGTAGTCGAAAATGGGGTTCATTGAATTCGTTCCTGAAAAAGAAGTAGTGAAAGCCTTTTGAATAATGTTATATTCAGAACTTAATTGTATCGATTGCACTTCACACCAAATAAAAAACATTTGAATTTCCTTAAAAATTAGTGTGTGTTTTTTTGTTTTTTTAAGAAATCATATCAATCTTATTGGAAAACCCTGTACATAGCTACGTACATCTTTAAGAAGACTGTTCTGAGTGCCTTTTAAATTGTTGGATTAATAAACTGATGGACTGCATGGATTGTGTATAGACATACATACATATGTATGTATTTCATTCGCATTCACTTTTTACTCAGATTCGCTCTATTTTCTCTGGTTCTTTTTTTGCTGGTAAAACAATTTAATGTATAACTATTGCGTAAAACCATAAAAACACATCTCCACAAAAGATTTTGTAACTGACAAGTGTGTATGTATGTCATGCAGTGCGAACGCGTCAGAAGCAAGCCACAAACATTGTCGCGGACGCCGGCACTGTTGTTGGCGTTTCTGGTGATTAAACAAAAGCTTGGCGGTTTCTTTTCAAATGTGCTTTACTTTTAATGGGAGCAAGCTGGAACGAAAATGAGTGCGAAATACAATGCCCAAGTTGGAAGAACTTCTGGAAGTTTGGCTTTCTGGGGCACAAGTGGGAGTGATGTGCGGATTGCTTTAATTGCAAAATTGTAAAACATTTAAATAAGGAAGTATAAAAGTGTGAAAGAATGAGTAAGTTTGAAAAAAAAATAACAAAAAAGTTTGTATTACAAAATAGAATTTAATCAAAGACAGCTTATGAAAATTAAAGATCCTTAGGTAAAGTTCGCTTCCATATCCTTAAACATCTTCTTACATATTTACTTCCTAAGAAGATATGTATGCGTATACATACATATATGTACATATATATATTTATATGTATATTGTTCCTTTTCAATTAAAAATCAAATCCAACAAACATATTTACTTACATATTATGCCCGAGCATATAAATTATTATTAAAGAGGAAATATTCATTAATCTAAACGAGCAATAAGACCAGCTTGTCGTCACACCATTTGCTATCAAACAGTTAGCGTTTTTGCTGTTGTTGCGACTGACCGGAGACCCAAATGAGCGCCACAGGCCCAACATTAATTTATGAGTTGTCTCCTTTACACATACAATGGTACATTATATGCATATTTGATATAAGTATGTGTCTATACACCCATGCATAGGTAAATGCTCATATACACATTTATGAAATACAATACATGCACAAACATTTCATTCATAAAAGTTATGACTTTTACAAAGCGTATAAAAGGTATTGTCTTACAGCGGAGCCTCCAAGCCGGAAGTACACACACATGCATACACAATTATGGTTGCAGATAGAGGTCAGCGCGAAATGAAATTATAAGCGAAATTTCTTTTTCATAATTTCGAATATGAAAATCGTTCCGTACGTGATGACATGACATATTAACGCAGGTGTGCACATATGCATACTTACTTACATACTCACACATAATACAGAAAATATGACTTTTGAACATACTTATGTAAAAAATTAATCAAAACGTGCAGCCATTCCTAAGCATCACATGACCCGCATGCCTACTCAGCTTGTTCTCTCGAAAAGGAGCGCTACCGTCGAACAAATGGATTCTTCAATTATGGCAACTCGTTAAACGTTACGTATCATATATTTGTTGTGGTAAAAATTTCTTATCGAAATATAGAGCTATGGAAATTTTTTATAGTTTCTTTCTGGTGTTAAAGTATCGTATATGTTTTTAATATAAACAAGTTGGGTTTTTTAAGGTTTATATCCTCGTAATCTAAACACAAACTACAGTTACATTTTGATGTTTAAAAATAATAATGATCAAAATGCGAAAACTGTGGTGTTAAGTTTGTTTTGGACACATAAATGGCATAACCTAGAAAAATAGGGATCAAAAACTGTAGCCTTACACCTAGCTTTAGGTATAGCGTACCAAATTTTTTTCATTCTTGACTTCATTTTCTAGGTTTTCAATCAGACTCAAGTCAAGGCTTCGGGTTGGCCAATCCAGAATGTCGATCTTCTTCGTAGAATTTTTTTTTGAAACTTCGTGGCATGTTTTTGATTATTATCTTGCATTTGCATCTTCTGTGTGAACTTAGGATTATGTTCATGGCACTTCGAACGATGAACAAATATTTTGACATCTAATCTAATAATGCAATATTTTTACGTTTTAATTAACTTTTAATTCTAAATTTTAAGCATTTACTAAAATTTAACTTTGTGGCACTTTTTTGTCCATTGCTCTGGTTTTTCAATTTCACATCTTTGTTATTTTTTTTACTGTTTTTATCAATTAAAAAACAACAGAGAAAGTACCTTCATTGAGACAAAAAAAAAAAAACACCCGGAAACTGTAATCAAATTATCCGGGTAAATGATATTAAAAAAAAACATATTTTGCTAAGTTGGTAGGACTGTCCTTAATAACTATGACAAATATGAGCGCGATCTATCAACCAGTTTGTTTACACCAGCTGCTTAAGTCGGAACACCTCAGTAGTGCGTTGCGATTCTTACAATTGATAAAAATATCGAACAAAGAAAAAAACTTTGGACATGCTTGGTCATGCGAATTCCGATCCCACCTTCATGGGGATATACAAACAAGTCAACAATCATCGCAATGGAACCTGTTTTCAGTCGCTTGAAGAGATAAAAGAAAATTCGCTGAGGGGCCAAAGGCCATCTTAAAAAATGCCTATGAAAAGTGTTTCT
This sequence comes from Bactrocera neohumeralis, assembly GCF_024586455.1. Classification (NCBI taxonomy): domain Eukaryota; kingdom Metazoa; phylum Arthropoda; class Insecta; order Diptera; family Tephritidae; genus Bactrocera; species Bactrocera neohumeralis. The sequence goes on from NC_065923.1 coordinate 3,343,788, forward strand.
AGGACTGGAAATATCATTGAAATCTGGTGGGGATTAATTTGATAAATATTAATTATTTATTTCCTATTTCTGGGTACTTTTTTGTCACAATGTATTATTGGTCACTTTTTACTTCTTGTCTTGAAATTTGACCATTTTGAATACATTACAAAATACTCGATATTTTCTTTAAATGCCTAACATTTTTGCATAAAAAAAGAATATAAAAAATTCCTACGGCCATGAGGACGTAATAAATTGAATTTTTAATTTTTCTCTTTAAATCTCGGAAATAATTTTGAAATGAGGTTTTTTTTGACTGGCAGATGTGTGGCTTTCAAAATCAGTAACGAATGTGAGTATTAAAGGATTTATCCAGATTTAGTTGGGGACTATGTCACCCATGTGGAAATGACCACACAACACCACTATAGTCATATGGAGTGTTTAAGACACAACTTCCAAAACTGTTATTTACTAAGGGTACCATCATATGACCTTGACTAAATTACGTGGCTACGATGGCCACACTAAGCACATATAAAAACATTTAACTCTTAGAATAAGCAATTAAGTTCTGGCATAATATTCATAGCACCTGTTCGTTTTCATTTTCCATTAGCTCAATATAGAAACGAAAGCACAATTAAAAAGAACTGTGTGTATTTAAATTACTGATAAACACATTAACCAATTTAAAATGAAAATAATTGTCCATTAAAATGGCGAAAATTCATAAAAAATTGTACATATATGTATACAAACACGCCCATATGTCTATTACACTCGTTTACATATCCATTATATATGTATGTATATATGTATGTACATAATATGTATAATAAAAAAATATTGAATGACCGCCAAGCCGAGCTATTAATTGCGTGAATATTTTCAGGCATAACAATAAAAAGACTGGGCACAAGAGAATCAGTCGCCAGTTGGCTGACTTTGACTTGACAAAAGGCTGCCATATTTCAATGAAAAACTGTTGAGCGGCGGTGATTATATGGAATGCTGATTTCTAAATTGCACCATTATTTTTGCTTAAAATGGATGGAAAACAGTCACTAATATAGACATATTCATAGACATATATACAAACCATATAGGAAGGGAAAAAGGGGTAAAACGAGGTCTTTAAGCCTTAAAATTTGCTCTGATAAATATTCAACGCGGCGATGTCAAGAGCAGGCTGAGAATTCAATCAAAAATATATATGTACATATTGTATTTAGACGTGAAAACATTTTGAGCACTTGCGTTTCTACGAATAAATTCTGAATTTGTCATACTTTTTTAGTATCATTTTATATCGGCATTTATGGGTTATATAATTTCTATATTGACGTAGATTAAGCATGTGATAACAGTTTTACCATATGAAATTCATTCACCTTTCGGAAATAAGCAATTTACTATTTAAGTAGCTGATTTCACATCTGGTGAACGACCCATAAGGGCTGCATGTGTACCTCAGGTGAAATTAAACTGGCTTCTAAACAAAAATCCAACTTATTGCCATTTTACAGCGTTTCAGTCAAAAATGCTTAGATCAATAGCAATTTCACCAACCTATATTCAAAACAAAAATCTTGACAATGGTGCATAAAAACGCCTTGCTTAACTTAAGAGGTTAGATCATTCTAAGATTTGGAAAAACGGAATTTTTTTGGCTTAAAGAAGTCTTATTTAAAAATATATCGAAGTAAACAGAAAGACAAATGACGAAAATATTGGTTATATTTCATTAAGACGCCTTTTACAAGCTTTTCTTTTATAATTTTCCATTCGATAATCGTTTTTTAAGGATCAATATTAATCTGCTATCACCTGTTTTCCATCTCTTTTATATCTTGGCGGAATGACTCTCGTTTTTCTTACTATTCCTAAATTATCCGCAAATTTATCCAGATGATAGCGGAGATAGTCAAACTTGAAACTCAATATTTGCTCACAGAATCTGAAAATTTGTTAGGACATTTTGCACAATTTCTTCAAAATTTGGTAGTTTTCGGTTGCTTAGGAAATTTTCGACTATCTCTATTCTCTTTTCAAGACAGTCAAAACTTAGATAAAATCTGTCACTATCATTAATTGATGTCAGAAATATTCCAGTGTTAAACTTTTACATAATAAGCTTTGAAAAGCGATTGTCTATAAAGAACGTATGTTATTGGAAATTTATCTCGGCCTGGATTTAAATCTATCGCTTCTCTTAGTGTGGGTGGTATTTACAAAATATTGAATTAAATAATTTAATAATCAAATTTGTAATACAGGGAAATTTTACAAAAATAATAAAACAAAATTCCAAAAACTAACAAGCAAACATGAAAATACAATCAAAGACAAAACAAGCTTTTTTACCAAATTATTATTCACTACAATATACATACTTAAATACCGGGTAATCCAAATACCTAGATCTAACTACTTCAGCACTTCTAGCCTTCAGCACAATTTCATTAGCATAAGTGACAGGCACAAAAAGCAAACTCTTCCAAAAGGTACTCGTGCAAGTACATACAGACATACAAACGCTATGGCATAATCAAGGGGATTAGGCGTGGTGACATTTCAAATCCTTTCAACAATTAAGTTAGTAAAAGTGCAAATCTAAGTGTACAGCGATACTTGATGAGTGATTGTTAAGATTTCATTGATTTCTATTTTTTATGGTTAGTTTCGGTTGATTGAACGGTTAGTTGGTTAATTTTACCTAAATGTATTTGATATTTAGCCGCATCACGGAGTTGCTGTTGTTGGACTCTGTGCATTGGACCTATAATGGGAGAATAAGTAAATAAAAGAAGAATATTTTGTTAAAGCAGAAAACAGATTAATATGTTAAAATTCTTCAGTACTTTTTTGCATTAAAACAACAACAATAAATTGCGTACAACTGTACCACATTGCCGCCGGGGGAATGATGAAGTGAAAAGTGCGATTTTGATGATGACAACGCGCCTTTAATTATTTACAATAAAGTCAGTGCTAATGAAGCGAGAGGATTGCGCCACTAAATTATGATATATACATACATACGTATACTTATGCACACTCTTTGTTAGTATGTATGGGTCTAATAATTTTGTTTATTTTTTCTCATTTTTTCCGCTAAGGAAAAGAGGTTTACCAAAGCTTTTTGCGTGAGGCAAGAAGTGGTGAATGTGAAGAAGATTTCTGATAAATGACGAGCTGTGATGTGGCGTTAATTGACGAATGACGGTAGGCTAAGAAGAGGCGATAGAAAATGAGCGCTTTTCGGGTGGGAAATTGTATAATATTCATATATGTACATATTATAAAGCGATTTAAAAACTGAACCGTTAAATGTTAGATGAGAGCCAGCAATGAAATGCAGAAAAATTAAGCGCAAATATACAAATTCAAAATACCGCCGACTATGGACTATGGAGTAACTAAATGCAGGGATTCATTTTAAACTCAATGCTTTCACCGGCGGAACTACGCTTTGTGGCTGTCATTTATGCAATTTGTCGGCAATTCTGCTGGCCATTTGATAATTTCCGCAAATTTAGCTTAATCGCAGCGCTATGACCGGCGAACGCGGTTCACATAATTTGCGCAATTGAGTTTTTATACTCTCGCAACAATGTTGCTAAGGAGAGTATTATAGTTTTGTTCACATAACGGTTGTTTGTAAGACCTAAAACTAAAAGAGTCAGATATAGGGTTATATATATGTACCAAAGTCATCAGGGTGACGAGTAGAGTCGAAATCCGGATGTCTGTCTGTCCGTCCGTCCGTCTGTCCGTCCGTCCGTCTGTCCGTCCGTCCGTGCAAGCTGTAACTTGAGTAAAAATTGAGATATCATGATGAAACTTGGTACACGTATTCCTTGGCTCCATAAGAAGGTTAAGTTCGAAGATGGGCAGAGTGGCCCACTGCCACGCCCACAAAATGGCGGAAACCGAAAACCTATAAAGTGTCATAACTAAGCCATAAATAAAGATATTAAAGTGAAATTTGGCACAAAGGATCGCATTAGGGTGGGGCATATTTGGACGCAGTTTTTTTGGAAAAGTGGGCGTGGCCCCGCCCCCTACTAAGTTTTTTGTACATATCTCAGAAACTACTATAGCTATGTCAACCAAACTCTACAGAGTCGTTTTCTTCAGGCATTTCTATATACACTTCAAAAATGAAAGAAATCGGATAATAACCACGCCCACCTCCCATACAAAGGTTATGTTGAAAATCACTAAAAGTCCGTTAACCGACTAACAAAAAACGTCAGAAACACTAAATTTTACGGAAGAAATGGCAGAAGAAAGCTGCACCCAGGCTTTTTTTAAAAATTGAAAATGGGCGTGGCCTCGCCTACTTATGGACCAAAAACCATATCTCAGGAACTACTAGACCGATTTCAATGAAATCGGTTCACAACCACGCCTTCTTCCAATATAAAGCTATTTCGAATTCCATCTGATGCCTTCTCTGTATAATACGAGTATATACATTAGAAACCAATGATGATAGCGGAATAAAACTTTACATAAATACGGTATTTGAAAAATATATAAATGACGTATAATGAAATCTCGATTATCATTTTATCATGCGAGAGTATAAAATGTTCGGTGACACCCGAACTTAGCCCTTCCTTACTTGTTTTATTTTATTTTTCCCGCTTATTTTCATGTTAATAGTTAGTTACGTAAGTGTTTATACATATGTAAATATATGTAAGATCGTATGTTGGTTGTATGACGAGCTGCTGGTGCCTTAATGTCTGCGCGCTTCCTTTAGCTGAGTGGCATATCATTACGAGTACAAGAATGGGTGATTAGAATATGAGAATTACTTTTTCCTATTAATAGCCAAAACGGTAAGGCAAAAAGTTAGAAACATTATTGTGAACATTAAGAGAAGGAAAACTCGTGAGATTACTGCATGTAGGCAGTTTATGTTACAGAACCAGTGCCGAGTTGGTATTAATTCAATTAATAACGAAATTTGTAATCATTAAACCAATATAACTTTTGTAAGGCTCATTAAGGTCTTCATTAATTTAAATATCGTTTGTTAAATATTTGATTAATTTTATTAAAAACAAAATTTTAGAGCAAACGAATGTTTCCCAAATGTAAGTACATACCTGTAACTCAAATAGTTTAAACTACCTCATTCTCATATTCATATCGTAGTTCCACCCTCGATTCAATCCTAGCGTGGAACTAAAAAAAATCAGATTTCAAAAGGCCATGCCATTAGAAATAACATCCTAAATTTTTAAAGCGACATCTCAAATAGTTTTTGAGTTACAGCATTCTCAAGTGTAGTCGCTCAGTTCCATTAGCATAACGCTTTTCTCAAAGCGATGTATATTTTATAAATTTGTTTGAATGATTCCTCGGAGGCAAATGATCCGATCCTTATTAACTTTTTTGCATCTTTCTCAACAAATATCGAATGTAAAAATTTTGTAATTTTTGATTTTTTTTCGACAGAAAAGAAAGAAAGTCATTTTATAGACAATATATTGTAGTAGAGAGTTTTTTAGGTCTTATCCAAGCCATCATTGTAACCAAGGAGGACCATTTTAAGCCTCGACTATTTTATATTGAGAGATCAACAGCCTAGAAGACTAGCTAATAAATTTACACTTTTCGCACTTTGATACTCACTTTCGAACCATTTCTATCGACGTCTGTATATGATTTACACAAGATTCATTACTTGGTTTATTTTATAGTGCATAAAAATTTCGTACAAACATACATGAATTCACAGCTTTTCCATTCATGCTTCATCAGCACTCTAAATGTATCCCCAATCCATTCTCAAACTTCAAGATACTCATACCCGTACGAAAAAATAAATCGATACACTCAGTTTGTAAAAGGGAACGAGTGTGTGCCGGCGAAATATAAAATAAATAAAAACTAGCGGTGAAGCATGTTCGTGTGTATTGCTATAAAAAAATATGCAGCGTGTGCATTTATCAAAATATGTAGTTTTAAATATACAAACTTTTATATACATAGATATGCAAGTATATACTCATATGCATGTGCGCGACTAATGGTGTGACTTTCTGCCTTTGCCCGATGTAGTGGCATTATTATTATAATAAAATGGGGCCAACGACCTGAAAGGCAGCCTCTTCATAGAAATAGCCGATGTACAACAACAAAATATATTTTAAAACTTCTTCCAAGTTGTGAACGCACACTAATGGACTGAAATTCTCACAAACACACACACACATACCAACTGTGTGTCACTATGTATGCAGGCGGCTATAAAAGCCGACATATCGTCGTAAAAAGTGCAGAGGAAAGTGACGAAGTTCTCAAACACACTCTTGTGGATACACACATTTGCTTCTATATATGACATATTTCTGTACATACATATGTACCTATATACATATACTTATATAAGTTATGAGTAGGCTAGGCTGACCCACTGACTCTCAGCTGGGTGTTTTAAACTTTGTTGTGATTTGTTTATAGAACATACCATATGTCGTTCCAAAATACAATACCTAATTCGAAATACATTTTTTGATTCAGAAAATTTAGTTAAATATACATAAATACATATATTCACGATTATTTCCAGAATTAAATATAGCTCCATTTTGTCTCGAAGTTAAATAAAGAGCTATAACTACTCAAAATCAAGGCATTATAATTTGGAATTAAAATTTTAAAATTAAATAGACTTAAGATCGAATTGGACCCGGACTTAGATATTTTCTCCTCTAGATTAGTACAACATTTTTCATGTTCGTATGAGGTTTGATCTCCATTTGTCAATTAGTTTGTGTTTGGCAACTGCTTGTTTACGACGCGAAAAGTTTGTCTGACGATGTACATCGTGAAAGGATGAGGATGAGTTTCTATGAAATTTCGTGTTTGCAATATAATCACCGCTGCGTAATGGTTGTAAATGTTGCAGAAGTGTTTTGGAGAGTCTACTTTATCACGAACATAACAAAGCGCATTCAGTGAAGGTCGTGAAGTCATCGAAATTCGAGTTGTTCATCCACCTCGGTTAATGAATATAAAATCGAAAATGTTAAGACTAAACACATTTTGGTAAATCTTTAGGGCAGAAAACGTGTCAGCAAACGTATCGCAACTCGTACCATTAGATCTGAATATTATTCGACTAGAGGTAGAATTACTGATGACGAAACATGGGTTTATGGAAATTAGGTCGAAACTGTCCAGCAATTTACCGAATGACCCTCCAAAAATTAGCGGAAATTGAAAAAAAAATTCGATGATTGTACTAAAAATGATCAGGCGATAAAAAAGATTTGTCATAAGTCAATTTTTTTTTTGTCAGTCCGACTAAATTTTGATCAGATGGTATTAACCGTAACTGGTTGTCTTTTCTTGAATCTAATGGATTGCATATTGACGTTATATGTGAAGTAGACTTAAAGCCTTTTCGAGCCTATCGTTGAGCGAATAGCGAGCTGTGCGAAAGGCAAAAACTGGTTTCTCAATTATAATCTTAACGTACTAAATTAATTTGGTTGTGCGAAAAGGCTATTAGTAGTGAAGCGTTTTAGCCCATTTTCTGTTTAATGCAGTTCAAATCGGTCAAGTAATTTAAGATGATGTTTCACTTTGAATTGGGAAATATTTTGATGTTTTACACACATTTATTATGCTCTCTGCAACGTATTGGGAAAGTATTAAAAATTGGAACTAGAAAAAAACCTTAACCCATTAGAAGACTAAATTAAACTGAAACAACAGTTTACTTTCAATTTAAAGACAAGACAAATTTAAACCAAAAGTTTACACATAGTGTCCATCAAAGGCAAAACAAAAATGACGGCATGTCATGCACAGAGAGGGCTCGTTAATAACAAATTCCACCATTCACGAAATTTTAAGAATAACTTGCGAATTCAGCAACTGATGTTTGAAGAGACTGGAGCACTGACTAAGCATACATATGTATGTATGTAAAAGCCGGAAAATGCTGCCTGGTATACCAACATTTAAAGACTAAGAAGAGTAAAGTTCCTGCTGCGCGTAAAGGATGCGAATGAGCTCAAATGCTGAATGAGGCCAAACAGTCTGTCTGAATGGTGGAAGGATAGCCTAAGGCAAGTCGTGCCGAGTGCATTTCTCCGTATAAGTTTCGACCTTTTGGCAGCAGGTTTCTGCTTAAGGTAGATAATACGTGCACTCTGCCACAATGCTCGGAAGACGATAAATGTTCACCTGCACAAAGTCACACGTAGATTATTTGTGAAAAGTACGATTTGACATGACATGAGAATATGGAGAATTTTTAGCGCATGCCACGACTGCCAATGCCAAAGTTCCATATAAGTGGTTCTACACGAATACGTACGTATATTCATCGGTAGCGCCGGTATTTTGTAGCCGTGCTAAAAGCTTAGAGTTAGTAGGTCGAAAAAGGCATTTTGCGGCGTTGTGAAGGCAACAATAAAAATGAGGAAGTTTATAGCCTTTGTAAGCAATATAATCAATGGCACTGAAGGAGCATCCTTCTGCACCCGGCAGCTGCAGGGTAGTAGTTGGTTCCTGTGGTTATGTGGCTATAAAAGTCAGAATTTATCTCCGTTAATAGTCATCTTAACGGTAAAAGCAAATAGATATACCGCTATGTGCATGCAACTAAGCGTGTAGGTGGGAAAGCTGTTGCATGAGGCTACAAGGGATAATCTATAAAACCCCAGGAATATACTTAGCGATGCATTTATTACACATCGTAAATAATGTTTGCTATAATTACCCAGGCACTATGTGAGAGCATGCACTAAGGGCGAATTTAAAATTGATAGTCAATAGAAATCATATGACAGTTGAGGTAAGTTATTTCTAGTCACTTCTGTAATAATCGGACTAAGTATAAGGACCGTTAATTCAAATATAATGGCATTTTGAAATTTATCATTCTATTTATTTTGTAGTTTAAATAAGGCGTGAGAAAAACTTGAAAAAACACCACGCTTTCGATATTTGTAATAATTCTCCCATTCGCCTCCTTTATTTTATGTAGATAGATAGTGAAATCATAATAGTTAACTATCCGCTTATTATTATGATTATTATTAATTCTCAACCAGTTTATTCTACGCTCTCACGTTGGAGCAAAGCTTTAGTACGTTCTCAAACAGCACGATCGTATTTATGGTTATGTGGCCTTTTCAATTGGACTGAGACTCGTTTTACTGTTTGAGTAATTTCCCTCCTTGAATGTAACCAATCGTTTTATGCTCGAAGCTAGGACCTCCTATTTACTAGATAACCAACACTGGCAAACACTGGTTCTCATCCGATGATTTTGAATTTTTAATAGATTAGACTTAGACTAAACTTACTTACTTAGACTAAACAAACGATTTTTTTTTTTAATTCTGACTACCCTTATGTAACTGTTCAAAAAAAATTGTTCAAACATTGGACAGGGTGAGAATGATTTTTTAAAAACGATAAATACAACAATATTTTGGTTTTTGATTTTGAAGTTAATCACCATAAATGCTTTCTTAAAGTCATCTTTCTTAATAAAACCTTTACAACTGTAGGTAAAGAGGCAAAACTAGAAAACATATGGATATAAAAAGTTTAAAAGGGTTAAAGTTAGAGTTAGTTACCTAAGTGTATGTCGGATAGCAACGCGCTTGTGGCACCTGTGTCCTTTACCTCACTTACAGCTAATAAAATGCAGTTCTGTCGTTGATGCCTTAGAAAGTGTGGTGAATGTCAAAGGGCATGTGTAGAAAAGCGCAGCTTAAGTTGAGGCAAGAGCGTGGGAGTGTGTAAAAAAATGGAACAGAAGTGAAAAACGTGAGTGAAGAAATTAAAGGAGAAGCGTAAAAGAATCTTCATTTGTGTACATGTACATGGACTGCTGTGCGTGGCGTCGTGAAGTAATGAATAAAAACTGCAAGAAAAATGCGCAAGGATACTTCAAGGGTGAAAGATGGTATACGTTAGTGAAAGAAAGCAAAGTGAAACACTTAAAGTAGTTACAGTAGTGACGCAGTAGATGGTCGTGTGATGCGACAAGACGTCTGCAAAGCTAGCAGGCGCTTGTCAAGCACACATATTTATATTGGTGGTGGTGAGACGTCAAGTATGCTAGTTATATATGATAGTTTGAAAAATGTCAGGAGCCTTGTCTGATTAGTCCTTGCACATTTTTTGCTTTAACTCAGGCCAAATGAGGGAGAACAAAATTTAAAAAATATGCAAGCAAAGTTAAAAAGCATTGTCGTCTCTTGCAACACTGAAGTCAATGACGTAAATGTGCGTGCATATGTATAGGTATACGTACATAGTTATTTAAGTAAGAATCTCTGCACTTGCTTGCGATCTAAAGCTAGTTGTCGATATTTGCGTCAACCTTAGCAGCAAGCTTTTGTTGTTGTTGTTGCACTTGTTTGCGCAAATACATGACTTCCCTGGAACTTGTTAACTGGAAAACAGTCACAGGACTTAGACTGCGAACACGCATAGGTACTTGCAACTTGCATGTTGCGCTGTTGTGACAGCATATGTTGCACGAACATTGCTTCCAAATTGCAACGGTACCAACATATTGCGTTTGTCCCTGTTGTTGAAGTAGAGAAAGAAGTAATATTTTTTGCTTCCACTCTTTTCTAGCTTTCACACTGAAATACCCTTTGAATTCGTTAAGTCCACAACAACTTCTCGGCGGCAGAAAGAGGGGCAAATAATCACGAAAATATACATAAGTAATCAGCAAACAAGTGCAGCCACAAAAAAATATACATACGTTTTATAACAAAAAAAGGAAAGAAAACTGAAAACATTGTTGCAGCAGCAAGAGCAACTAATACAATTGCACAATGAAGAATTTAAAGGAGCGCGTAAACCTGAAGGGTTTGTTCCTCAGCGTTGCATGTTGTGAGTGCGAGCATAAAGGGTGCCACTTCAAGAACTAAATAAATATGAATGAAGTTGCTAAAAAAAACATAGATGAAATTAGTTTTGTGTTTTTTTGTAACAGGAATACTCTCATAGCTTCTTGGTGAAATGCTGCTGAAGTGAAGTGCAGGATTTACTCAAATCCCAGTAGAATGAATGAATACTTAATTATTTAAATATTCAATGCGAGAACTTTCTAAAAGGCTATTGTAATATTTTACAGGCAATAAATAAATATAAAAATGATGAAATTTTATAAAATATGAAAAACCTAAAACTCAAAAATGGCGCTGAGGTCAAAATATTTAAGGAAATTTTTTATATTCCATTCTTAATTTGGACATACACAAAATTTATAAGTAAAATGTTCTTACTTATTATTTTCTAACATGCTTCTACCGCAATATAGCGGATACTCCTGTTCTAAGACCTCAAAACAATCTTCGGTAAAAAACTTTAGCGATTAATAGCTGATCATGAGTTCTATGTCCATTTAAACTTCGACTGCATCGATGTTATAATACTCTTCACAGATGAATTTCTTATAGCAACAACATAACACATGTATGTACATATGTGTTTAATTAAATTGAAGACATAACCGGCCAACGGTTTATATCCAATCTCAAAAGCTTTGTTGGTTCTTTCTAACCTCGTTGTACGCCTTTTACCTTCAAATCGAATTAAGGTTATTTAAAAAATATATTTTATAGTTCTTTATCTAGATATTGATCGTGTGTATAACAGCTATATGCTATAGCGAACCGACCTGACTAATATGTTAGAATATTGTAGAATTATCTTGGACAATTTCTCATATCATCTTGTAAAATAAAAAGTTGTTGTAGCAGTTTGTATGGCAGATATATCCTATATATTCTTGGAGTGCAGAAAAAGATGTACAATATTACAGATCGGTTTAAAAAATGAAGGGCACAGAAGGAAATGCGAAATCGTCTCAGCTCGTCACGCTGATCATTTATAGATATATTTGATAGGTTTTCTTCTGGTTGTTACAAAGTTCGATTGAAAACCATCAGATGACACTGAAGTCGAAATAATTTAAAACATTTTTTTATTTAATACCATGGCATACCCACAATTTTCCCAATGTACATACATATGTAAGTAAAATATTTGAATTAAATACTGAGTTTTTTTAATTTTTTTTTATTTTATTTAATCTAATTCGGTTATGCAGCGCTTTCATTTTCCCCAAAGAATTATTCCCATTTGTTTATTACAGTTCTCTCATTGCATGCCATCCGCAAAAGGGTTTGCAGTTCAGTTCCAGTAGCCCCAAGTGTTATACACTCCTTTATGGATTTTTAGTTCTTGAATTCCGACAACAGTTCAAAGAACTTCTACGCTTTTACTTCTTTTCACTAGCATTTCTACAACTTTCGTTGACTACAACGAACTTTTTCCCGTCATTTGCTTGTGCGCTCCAACTGCGTTGCAAAAAAATTGTGTGTATGTAAATGTGTAGTATATAGTATAATATTTGATGAACGAAATCACAAAGTAATGAGCAGGAAGGCGTTCCGGTTGTCGCTTGAATGGCTTCGAATAGTGTTGTGGCACGAACCTGAAAGTAAGTAACATAATAACTGGGGAAAAGCGAAACAATTCAGTGAGCAAACGGAAAGTAAAGCGAAACCAAAAAAAAACTAAGAAATGACGTTAAACATTATGCGAATTGAAGCATTTATGTATTTAAATTTGTGCTTGCTAATATCGACTCAATGCCACCGACGGCCACGGTGTTCAAATCGCATTTTTAGTTAGTCTCTGCCCTTCATATTCACGATTGATAGCCGTTTATTCGTGGATTTTCTGCTTACAATCGGATTTTAAATATCTTTTTGTGTTGTGAAAATCATAAGCTCTCATTTTACATGGCTCTTAATGAAGCCGGACACTTGTTTTGGTATCTGAAATCTTGAAATTTTGCGCCAGCATCAATCTCGTTGCGCTAATAATAGACGGCAATTTTCCAATTCTCTCAACTGGGTCAGTAATGGCGCCAAAGCAACGGACTAAGTCAGCAACATCCCACCGAAAGCACCGTAAGCGCGTTGTTGTGCTTATGCTTTTCAATAGTATGTAGGTTTTTGTTGTTTTTATTTAGCTGCAAGCGCTGCCATTCAAATCATTCATGTTCTTCGCTTTCATGCCAGTAGTTAGTTGTGTGCGAAAGTTTCATTGTGGCCATTGTTCGGGCGGCCCGGCCTGTCTTGCCCTTGGCAGCACTTTTCAATGAGCCCCAGATATTCTTTATGCTCAAGCTATGAGCGTGCATGTGTGTGTGTGTCTGTGTACACGCTCGTTTTGCTGGCAAAATCCATTTGATGGCACTTTAAAGCTGCTGCAACAATTACACATCCACCTACAGTGCTACAATCACACACACATACATATGTACATGTATAACATAAAGCCAAGTAGTTGCATAGAGCGCGTCGTGCTGGTGATAATTTTGCAACGCTGACATAATAATGAGAGAATTGCTGAAGCAATTCAAGCATCATTAGCTTAAATTTCACAATCACAGACAGACATAATGTTGAGTTCACAAAGTTTTGCTGCATTTGACGCATCAATTAGATTTTCGTAAGTTTTCGCTTTGCTTCTAAATAATTACGCAATGCTGTTGCGAATATTTAATTAGTCGCCGCCAACTCGTCGTGGCAACTCATCAAGCGACAGTTGTGACAAATGTGCATTCTCGGCATCGTCTGCCAGTTTGGCAGACACCAACTACTGGACTTCTAGGCACACGCTCAACTTCAACTTCGCCAACTAACTTCAATTCCATTTGCCGGCACTACAATTCAATTTGTCTTCTGCCTTTGCGCCTCCATTGAAGCGGAAACAGCGTCAGGCGGAAGCTTACGTCCGCGCCATGTCTCACTCAGCCGACAGTTTTGGCACTGCAAATAGATACGACGAGCGAAATGCGCTTACTCGCCTTTGTTATGCCGCCCTTGCCGACTGACGAGCTGCCCGCCAGCTCACGCTCGCCTTGTCAGCGAGCAATCATCTGCAGAAACGGCAACATTTGTTGCTGCCATTCGCCTGTCATGCACATACAAGCATAACTACATACATAAGTATATATGAAATGAGCTTCAATTCGAAATTCATTTCCTCAGAGTTCTAGTCTGCCTTAACTCCGTCAAATGCCACACTATCGCCGCTCATTCAGTCTGTATTTTCAGAGTTGCATTATTCGTTTTGTGCGAATTTGCGTTGCCTACAACGCGCCGCCGTTGTCGCCCTCCATCTGTTCGTTTGTCTCGCTGCAATTCATTCTCATATCCCACCCAAGATTGTCTGACGCAAGTCAATTCGTCATTTGGAGTATCTGCGGCCGGTGCTTTTTGTCGCATGCCACACATTTAATTTTTTGCTTCATTTAATATTGTATTTATACATCCATATGTATGTATGTGTGTGTGCGTACGTTGTTCGGAATATTGTCAAACAACTTCCATGGAAGTATAGGGGTTATCATTGTGAGAAATTATTTTGGTATTACTTAATGGTGCATAGAAAAAATTTAATTGTATTCCGTTGTGGGAAATTAGATAAATGTCTGGAGTTGTATGATGTATGAATGTATAATTATATTTAATTTTGGGCGTGCTGTAACTCTTTGAGCATGTTGAGAAATGAAAGACGATTGTAGAGATGAACGTCCAGGATATTTATCTAAAGCAATCTTTCGATAGAAACTGCCCGGACTGGTTATTGCAATTTTAATTTTGCTGGTTTGTGGTTTCATATCCTTGGGGTCGTTTTCTCAAGGTCTATAAAGCAGTCATCTGTTAGTTAAAATGACAAAGAAATTAATAACGAGGTTGCTTAAGGGGGTATTCTGGTCTAGAAGCATGAATTTCAGGTAATTATTAAAGTGTCGTAAAAAAAGGCAATTAATATTTTTACTATCATATTTTTTATTAGTTATTTGTTAATTTTAGAAGAGCACAGAAAAAAATTAAAAACTAAAAAAATTTCAAAAATTATGCGCTGACGAAGTGGACGGTCTCTAAAAATTTTCACGTGATTTCAACCCTCCTAGTCATCTGAAACCAAAAAATATTATTAATCTAGAATAATGTCTCAATGGCCGGAACTACGGAAAAGTGGGAAACAATTTTTTTCACTAGATGGCGACTGCCTGAAAAAAAGTTTTTTTGGAACACTTTTTCTGACTATTTCGAATTTTTTAAAAATAATAAAAAATAAAAATTTGAGGATGGGCTAGTTCCAACCATAGACAAGCCTATAAAGAAGACTCTCTATAAAAATTTTAAGTAAATCGGTCCAGTAGAGGGTAGCGTTCCGAAAAAGTCAGTTTTGAAAAAAACGCGTTTAAAGTTTCGCGTAATGTCTTTTGTTCGACTAGTTCCGGCCGAACCAGTTTAGATGCCGGGTCAGAAAAATGCCTAAATCTCCGAAAATAATTTGAATTTTGAAAAATCATCTTGTACACATATTCTTGAATAGTTAAACTTTGAAAATATAAAAAAAAATTCGATTTTTTTAAATTTCTAGACCAGAATACCCCCTTAAAGGTTTGTATTTCCAATGGAATTACGACTACGCAATCATTCAAAATGTTGCAGAAGAGTTTTGTGGAGGCACAAAGCATTCAGTGAAGGTCATGAAGTCGTTGAAATCTTGCCATCCAACTCTGTTGAAGACGAAAAAATCGAAAAAGTAAATATATATATCATATTTCAGAGATATTTTTACAAGCCTTATAGATCGACTCAACACGTTTTGGTTAATGTTTTGGGTATGAAGTGTGCTAATGATAAACTAATATCAAAAGACTTGAATCTTTTGCAAAGTCAAAGACAGTGGCAAGTAGAGGTTGCAAAAGAAATGTTTGACAATGACAACGTAGCTGAGAATCCTACATTTATCAAACGCATTAGTACTTATGGCGAGGGTTTATGAAATGACGCCAAAACCGTCCAACAATCCAGCGTATGGAACTCCAAATATGAGCTGAACCGAAAAAAACTTCACTGAAGATGCCCGCCTAGGCTTATAACAAAAAATACGTGAAAATATAGTTTTTTTCTTTTTTAGTCCGGATCAAATTTGATCAAATGAAATGTAACATAGAGAGTAAGGCTCTTAAAATTATTCGAACAACCATTCCAATAGACTTTTTCAAACGTTCGTATGAATATTAACTATTCGAATCGTCGTAACATTACATAATAATAATACGTCTAATTCGGTTAGTCGATTAGTCAAATAATAGGAGCTCTAATAGAGAGTTCTTTAGATCTAAAGAATTTTCCAGAACAATTACTGTAAAGTGATTTTTCAAGTTACCATACAAGGACCTTATGTTAATGAGTCATACGGTTTTTTCGGGAACACATTCTAAGCTGTAAACTATATTACTAGTTTAACGGGTACTTAGATAAAACTGGTTGAAGGCAGTAGAATCCACACTTTTATAAACCTAAAGATGTAGCCACATAACCGATAATAGTGATGGGGCCAGAACCATTTGCATATTAGCCTATCTGGAGCTCGAGTTCCAAAAAGTGCGGTTTACAAGCTTATGGCGAAATTTTGATAAAAAGATAAGAGTTAAAATTATCGACTCAGTTAAGACGAGATATACAGTTTTTCAGTATTAAGTTACGTAAAAGTCCTAGTTAATAATCTCATTTAGAACCATTTAATTTTTGATGAACTTTGCCCGGACATTTCGTCCAGCAAATCAGTGAATCCCAAGAGACTGTTTTAAGAATCCAAATGTGTAGTATAGACGGTTGACTCTTTAAATACGGAATAGCATTTTCAAGCAATCGGAGGGTGCTCATTAATTCCAATATTCCAATTCACATACCAATATCGATTTGTATAGTTCAATTAAAAGTATTTAGGAGAAGAGCTGACTCTATACTCAATTTATTATTTATTTAATATTATCTTCTGTAGATACAATAATCCTAAAAACAATAACATCGCTACCAGTTGGGAATGTCCAAGCAAAAACTTCGAAACGACGACAAAAACGACTTAATTACTAACTTTCTAAAACAGCCACACACACACAGACACTGTCATGGCGTTTTACCCTTCAATTTCATAGCCAAGCAGAGCAAGGTCAAAATTGGATGCTTTCACAATTTTCGGATTTTTGCACAATTTCGGTAAACAATTTGTTTAATAACAACGTTAGCTTGACTTTCGTGAGATATCCTTTACAAATAAGCGCACACGTACGACGAGTGTGACCAATTCATTAAAACCGTAAAATAAATATTTGAACAAGCACCAAATAGACGAAAAACCGAAAAAACTGACGCGAAAGGGAGAAAAAGGCAAGTTCATAAAATTTAATAAAAACGAAATAACATAAGAACAAAAGAAAGACGAAAATTTATGAGATTCTAGATATGACAATAGGGTATTGCCCGGAATGATGCTTCAATCAAATAGAGTGCAATGTAAATATTGAACACGTTTTTGCTTTTAACCCACCGTTGGCTGGTGGTCAGCGCCGGCGCTGCTTTGTTATAGAAGTCTTTCAGGAATACAATTCCAGCAACAATACAAAGTATTGCATGGTATTCTTGAGTAAATGTTCTACACACTACCGGCGGTTATAGTGCATTAGAGGCGTAAGAAATGCGGCACAGTATGAGCGTTATCGGTAGGCAAGAAAAAGGGCACAGAAAAATCGAAAAGAAAGCAATATACAATCAAAGAAAGCAAAAGCAAACAGATTCGTGCCAACTGGGTGGAATAAAGTGTAAAACCACCCTCATATGTGTATCTGCAAAAATACAATTTATGCACCGGTAAAAATTTCACTCTTAAAAGGCTTCAGTGAAGTGCAATTACTCGACGCTACCAACGCATTTACTAGAAGAACTAGGGTCTTATACCGTTTGTGGATGGAAATGCATTAGGGTAAGAAAAAATATTTTTTTTGGCTATTATATATACATTGTTGACCTTCTTAAAGTTATACTCAAATATGCTTACAACTCAGTAGAAAACGTTGAGTTCTCGTGAAATAAAAAGTTTTAAAAAAACTTAAACCGAAAGATAGCAACTTGGTTGGGATGTATTTAAGCTCGTATTTTCACAATAAAATATCTTTGTTGTATAATAAAAGAATGTTGATCTAAAATATGCAGACTGGATGACCCTGAGATGTATAAATCGAATGTCACTCATTATACCCTGAACAAGGTACATTAAGTTTGCTACGAAATTTGTAACGCCCAGAAGGAAACGTTGAAGATTCTTTCGCTCTTTTTTCACCAAGAAGCTATATCATTTGATTATAATAACTTATTGTTTGTTTCACCAGATCTGAATTATTGAAGTCATATAAGCTCCAACAATAATGCTCAGATAAAGTGAGAATTTGAAAGTAAAAAAAAGAACCACCCTAATGTGCATGTGTAATCGGTAAGCATATGCATGTTGCATATGTTGCAAGGGCGTTGACGAAAATGACGATAGCTTAATCCACATGCGTGCTGCTGCTGTACACCATTACGCATACAATGAAATAGCAAAAATTTTTACTCCATGCCTCAATAAATATGTGACCGGAAAAACAAAACGAAGAGCCGAAGAAATGAGTAATGAGTAAAAGCATGAAAATCGATAAATGTAGTAGAAATATATGTACATATGAAAGTGTAAACACAATGGCTACGACAGACTGCAGCGGCACGACAGTGAACTGAAAACGTCGTTGTTCATCTTACTACATGTACATTTTGAGAAGCAACAACAACACAATGGCCGACAAAACAACGCAGTTGTCCATTTTGCATGTACACAATTTCGTTGTGGCCATACTAATACCTTTCACTTCAATGAAATTTTAATATTTTGTTCAAAGTGAAATTTTTTATGCAAAAAATAAGTAAATAGGTAAATATTTTTGCTTTAAATTATCACTTGTTATTACAAATGATATAATAGGGCTATAATATAGCTATTTTATGCTTTTATTTGTAAAATAACGTCAAGTTTGTTAGAGCTGTGAATAATTTTACATTTTACATATTAGTGGCATCACCACTCTACCTCCTCTTTCTATCTTCCATCTACTGTCAACTCTACTGTCGTCGTACTGTCGTTGGCAAAACTAGGAAGATATTGAAGTTAGAGAACGACAACTGTCGGCCTGCAGTCGTGTAGTCCTGCAGCTGTCAAAATAACACTGCCCATAAGAACGTGTGTATTTTAATATTTGACAGATGTAGTTTGCAGTCTGTCGTAGCCATTGTGTTTACACTTTGAGAATGAATGTAAGTATGAGGGCAACAGCAAGGATGCGTTGGTAAGGCTTGCGGCGGCAAAAGCGAGGAGCTCCACGGGGCAACCGGAGAAGACTTGCACTTGTGTGAAATGTAGAAGTGAGATGGTGTTCTGGTACACCTTAATATTTATGGCTCCGCAGGGGAAAAAATCATTGCAATTTTTTCGCCATTACACGAACAACTGGGGAAAAATACGACCATGTAACAATGGACGAAATGCAAGTTGGCAGCCGAAGGACGGCGCAACGAAAGTAGACAAATACACGCGCACAAACAGGACGAGACAATGCGGCTGTAGTGGTAGTAGAGAGTGTGTGTGCGTGGCGAAGTCTATTGCAAGTGCGGACTAAAGGATGGCTTTTCCGTTACTGCCGTCACTTCTGATGCCGCAGATCAAATCGAGACTTTAGCCATTGTGTGGAGCCGTTGATGCCTGCGCAAATATCAACAATGACACTGGGGAATTAATGTGCTCATATGAATAACGACAACAAAAAGAACAACAATGCGAGGCGCAAGTGTGCATTCTATATACACATATGTATGTATATACATTGCCAAAAGCGAAAATTTAACAACAATGGAAAAATATTGGAATCATTGCAAATAAAAGTGCCTCAGTATTGGTGATATTATAAGTGAAATGTTCAGCCATTCATTCATCTATCCTTATACATTTGTATGTACATACATATATACGCGGATGCAGTCAGTGTAAATAAAAGTGATAGTGTTGTGCTGCTGGCTTTTCGTTTGTTCGTTAGCCAAAAATGGCGCAGCTTTCGTTTGACTGCATGTCCTTGGCCTCCACAACTGAGGCATTGAGGTGGCCTAGCTTGTGATGCCAGAAAGCGGGTAGCAACAATGCTTCGCAAATCCATGCCGGCTTTTTACAATTTGTATGGAAAGTATTTTCCGGTAAGCAAGCATTAATGAACTCATGTTCAGTCGCAGATTACTTGAATATTTTGGCTTAAAGCGCTCTTATATGAGAAAATTAAAGCATAACATAAAATATTTACAGTATTTTTTGAATTTTAATTATAATAATTAAAAAAATAATAAGTCTACATTTTTTTCAATATCATTCAAATATTACTTAATGCATCAAGCACAAAAATAATGTTCAACATTATTCTCGAATGCAACGAAAACTCTTTGAAAGATTAAGCCATTGCACGGTTCACTTGTCAAAGAGGTGGGAGATCTCAACTTACAAATAAACCTCAATATTTTTACTTCTTTACTCACTCATTGTGCTCCATCGGAAGTCAATTCGAAAGGACATTCTACGAAGGTCTCTTTTGCAAGTGAAATTACTTTTCTAAACAAGCATTAGTCATAAATTGAATAAATAAGAAAGCAAAACGGAAGAAAAGTCAAGTGATTTTATGAAATGTAAAAATGATTTAAGTGTATGTGAAGGAAACGCATGACAAAATGTGGAATAGTTTGCATTTTGAATAATTGTAGTGAGGGTCGGAAAAAGCTATACTAATGTCAGAAAAAATGCATCCGGTGTCTTAAAAATTATGTGACTATGTACATACATATTTATTACTTCATCAGGGAAAATTAAGAAAAGAAGAGTATTGGGTACACTTATGCTAATGCTTCAAATGAATGGAGCTCAGGACTATATTTTTCATAATATTTACAACATTTTATATAAATTTCGATAGTAGGAAATATGATCTAAGATATATCGTTACGTATTTATGAGTGAACCTAGTATAATTGATTTTGTATATATGTACATATGTACAGTGATATGATCCAAAAGTTCACGGCGTTAAAACAAAGTCAGATACTTACGATTCGGTAACAGATAAATAAGTTAAAGTAGCCGTAAATTTACCTGGAAATAAAAATAAGACGTTGGTTTAAAATCACTAGTTAAAGAGTTATTAAAATTTTACAAAAAAATTTAAGGCTCTTTGATTAAAAATATGATGGTATATATTTGATTTATTTATTTATTTTGATAATTGATCAATCAATTGTTTTGAACTGGTCCATAAACAATTTTTTCCTTAGTTTACTACATCTGTTTTTTATGTTCATAAGTATAAATTTTGATATTCAACTAACTATTAGTGTGTGTTTGGCAGCTGTTTGTTTTCGACACAAAAGCTTTGTATGGCGATTTTGAAAGTCGAAAAACGAGTTTGCTTCAAGTTTTATGCTTCCAGGCTAAGCATGGGGAAAATGTTGCAGAAATGTTTGGGGGAGTTTACTTTATCACGAACACAAGTAGTAGAGAGGCACATAGCATACAGTGAAGGTCGTGAAATCATTGAAGTCATGCGAGTCGTACATCCACCTCTGTTAGGAAGAGTTTATGAAACAGTCAATTTAGTGAAAGGCGCTCCAAACATTAGTCGAAACCGATAATCACAGAATTCGCAGAAGGCACTGAAGGCCAATCCAGCCGAGGCTTATAACAAATGTATGGAAAAATTATTAAGCGTTGTTATGCTTATTGGCTCAGTAGCCTATTTTGAATGCGATAACGCAGATTTTTATCAAAAACCATGAAAACATTTCTTTGTTAGTTCGGATCAAATTTGATCAGATAATAAATACAAATTTTAAATTTAAGTGTTATTTTTGTATTTTAATGATTGCATCTATTGTGAAAAACAATCATTTTATATTCGCACATATGGTATAAGGATGCCTTGCGGCAGAACCTGAGAATGAAATTAAGACTGGCTGCCAATTTAAATTAAAATACTAACGCTAGTCAAAGTATTTTGAACAGGGGAAAAGGTTACACTTATACATATCTACGTATTTTCCCTCCTTTCTTAAGTTCATCTTTTCGGTGTTCAATACTTTATGCGTTTTTTATAACTCAGCTAAATAGCGTAGAAAAATATTCATTCATTGCGGTCAGCTGCTTGATATTTTTAGTTATTTGATTAAAGTAAAATCGAAAAATCAATTATAAATTACAATTGCTTTCATTAAAAAATCAAGCAAATCATATCCATTCACGTTTTTCTTTAACTCGTGCATGGAAACTTTCTTCTCTGCGCTTGCGGCGAAAAAGAAAATCAAAAGGTCAACGAATTATTATTTCTGCAAATATTGATAATGAAATCGGCAATGGCAACAATAAATAACAAGCACGAATTCGGAAAAGCATTGCATTTCTTTGTTTACACAATTTTCGCCCAATTATTCACTCGCCTTACTCAATTAAACGCACAGCAAATGAAAAGTAAGATCACAATATGTACTCGTACACGGCGCTGAAAGTCAAATAAATTTCAGGTTCATGTCCACACACACACACACGCGTAAACACGCAATCAAAAATAAACAAATTGCATAAACAATGTCGAAATTGGCTAACTTGCCACTTGAATCGAAGGTATGAATGAAACTGGCCAACGGTCGAGATGGCGAATCGGAATCGGAAAGCATCCGACAGGTGAGCGCTCATAAAAACGAAATGCGAAACAAAGCGGCAAAATGCCAAAAATTACACCAAAGTTGTACAGCGAAAGCAGGGGCTTGTTGCCGGCTGTTATTTGTTATTTATGCTTTCGTGCATATACACATACAAACACAATTGTTTTCATTGGCTCTGCGGGGAAAATTATTTAGTGTGCTGTAGATAAAGTCCCGCCGTTGCTCGAGCAATTGGGCAGCGAGTGAATTTTATTCATGTTTCGAGTGCTCATGCATATGTATAATATGTACATATGTATGTGGCTGATAATGAGACATCGGTGCAAACAAATTTGAATGGTTAATTAAGTGTTCAGGCGCATCATATGAGATATTAAGCAAGTGTTTCATAGCTACTTTATGCGAGTAAATCAAATAACGCCTTCAGAAAAAATTATTGTTGTAAGAAGAGTGTTGGTAAACGTGGGAAAATGAGATAAAACTTAATTAATGCATTTTATACAAAATATTATTAATAATTTTTCCTTTTCATATTTATACTAATGTTGAAAACTGAAATTAAGTACACTAAAAACTAAAATTAATGTTATTTTACGAGTCATTAGCTTAATTCAATAATGTTAAATTAAGGTAAAGGAAATTGAGGTAGCTCAAAATTTTTTCGAATCAACAATAATGTACGGTGGTGGCCATAACATACCATGTCGTTAGTTTTTGCAAATGAATTATTTTGTTTTATGGAAAATGGCAAGATACAATTACACAAAATATTAGTAAGACCTACATACATATGTTGCGCCTTTTTTATGAATTAAATTTTTTTGTTTAAGAACGTTAGATGAAAATAAAAATACCATATAATAATTTCATGGTTATCAGTCTGCAATATTTAATGGTAAGATATACATATATAGTTTTTAAAAATATTGGTTTAGTTACATACGTTATGGCCATCACTGTATGTACATACATACATATGTGAAATTTCGTAAAAATATCGTAATGAATGGGAAAGCTTTCCATAAAAAGACTTGATTTTGATCGTTCAGTTTGTAAGGCAGCTATATGCTATAGTGCTCCGATTTAAATAACATGTTCGGTGATTAAAGTATTGCCTTCGGAAATAATCTTGGCCAAATTTCGTGAAGACATCTTGCCACATAAAACCGCCAACCTCTTACTATGTACATATAGACGTCCAAGCAAACGACAGCACGTGCACCTGAATTATTGCGGAAAAACTTTGGAGATTCGATTATTTCAAGAAATTGTGACATTGAATGGCCTCCAAGTTGTGATTTAACACCACCATTAGGCTACTTCTTGTGCGGTAATTTGAAGTTATTCGTCTTTAGCAATAAACCAGACTCTCTTCAAGCTATCGAAGTCAGTATTGAACGTGCTTATCATTCATGAACATACGACTTAATTTAGTGGAAAAAGTATTCGATTATTGGATTCATCGAATTCGTTCCTGCAAAAGAATTAGTGGAGGTCATTTGAATCATGTTATACATTTTTCCGAAAAGGAAGAAGTCGCACGGTGCCATGTCAGGTGAATACGGGGAGTGGTTAATGGGAAAATGTGATTTTTGGTCAAATAATCGTCCTTCGATTGTTGAATTCTGAGCAATTCTTGGTCGTCAGTCAATTTGTGTGGAACAAACCGTGCACACACCTAAATGTTCGGTCGAAATGCGATAAATCGATGTTTCGGAGATGTTCAATTCCATTTCCATGAATTTCAATGATGACTTCGGCTGATTTTTGATGAATTCACGCACAGTTTCGATGGAATTTCCGGTGATCGTTATTTATGCCCTCACGACCACTTTGAAAACGTTGAAACCACTCGTGCACTCTGCTACGGGATAGGCAATCATCGCCATAAACTTGTTTCATCAATTGAAATGTTTCGGTAAAAGTTTTACCAATTTTAGAACAAAATTTAATGTTGGCTCTTTGTTCGAAGCTCATTTTCGCACCGATAACACAAACATATTGACACTTAAAACGCAATAACTTCACTTCCAATCAATGAAATGTTATGAAATTTTCACTGGACAATCGATAAAGATAGCAGATTCTAACGCACCAGTCAACATATAGATGGCGCCACCAGGGGGCGCTAGATTCAAAAAGTCCTGCTTTTAGACATTTTTGTGGGTCGAACAACCAGCAAATAAAAATCAGATGTATTCGTGTAATCAAACAAAAATAAAATTAGAAGCTCTATACCTTTTTAATTAGACCTCACATACACACAATTATTTTGTTGATGCTTTTTCTACCAATTAATAAATACTCATATTACAGCATGGAACAATGAACTAAAAACTGAAAATAATTGAAAATAATAACTGTTAATTAACCGTATTAAATACAAATAAATAATGCAATTATCAAATTTTTCACGAACAAGCATGAAACTGCATTCATAATTGACTTACCGAAGTCTTTCAATCGGAATTTGATGCAACACGCGCTTTGAACTGCCGTGAACTCGATGAACGCACTAAAATGCCAAAGTAAAAGTTGTGGGTTTTCTTGCCACTACTCCACGCATACTGCTCAGGCATTTTAGTGAGATTTTTCCCTGTTACATATTTGTTTTCACGCTTCTTTTAATGCTTTGTTATTGTTGCAACACGCACAAATTCATTGGAAGTGTCTTCGGAGTCAAGCTGACTTCATAGGCTTATAGTACATACCAAGACTAGGAAGCCTTGACGCAAACAACAACAAGCATATGCATTACATGCGACGATTTGAGGATGAATGGCGGAATCGGAAAGCCGGTCGAACAGCGCCAAAGGCGGGTGGAGCGCTAAAGTTGGAACTGGAAGCCGGTGTGTGCGATTGACTGCGTGGCATGACAGTGAAACCATTAAAGAGTTTATTGAAATTGTAAACGGCATTGGAGTTTTTCTTTCTGTTTTGTTGTTATTGTTGTTGATGAAGTTGCTCGATAAAACATTATTAGAAAACAGGAGAAACCCGATTGATACGGGCCAACTTGTGAAAAAGCATGGAAAATTGTTGCGATCAAAAATGAAGGTATTTAGCGGCGGATGGTTAATGACAAGCCAACATGCCACTAAACCAGTTTGTCTACAGCACAAAGTTGTGAAGTCTTTCAGCTAGGCTAAGAGGTGTGTTGGCTCATGTTTGTTCTTCGAGCATACGCCCACGCTACTTTGGAAGCTTTTCATTTAATTTCCTACTGATACTTCTACCTAATGAGCCTTAAAATCGCACTCTGTTCTCTTCTGTATTTTTATAAAGGTTTCTATTAGTTTTTCATAGACAAAGTAATGGAAGTGTTAGCATTCAAAGAAAAGTACTTTTATGGACAAATGAAAGCCCCTAACCAATAAAAAGAACACCAAAACATAAGACATAAAAGAAAAGTTTTATTTTTGCTGGCAATTTCACTTATTTTATAACATTATGCGGCAATAATTTGTAAATTTTCAGTGAAAGCATAAAAATGTGTGTAATATATTTAAACATTTATCGTCAATTTACCTAATAAGTTATAATTGGTTGTCATCACTTCGACAATTAAATAATACATGTCGGCAGAGAAAATTACAAATAAAGATATCATATTATGTTGCATGTTAGACTTTCTCTTTTTCTTTATTTATTAAATAATGTTTACGAAAGTGGCAGGTAATGGAGCGCTTGAGGAAATAATAAATAACAGTACAAACTCTTATATTGCATACATACATACATAAGTTCATAGATATTTTTCCATTATATAGTCAAATAATGCAAAAATGTACTCGAGTCTTCTTGTTTGTATTGAAATTATTGTTAGATATTTGCTAAATTGCATGCAATGACTCAATTTCAAATGGGAAGTAGAAAATATACATATGTATATGTACATATACAATAGAAATATCTAAAGTGTCCTTTTATTCTGTCCTAAAAATAATTGTATATTATTTTACTTTTAGATAAATAAATAATAGCAATAATTTTCACACACATTTTCTCTGTTTTAAAAAATATTAAAGTTCAGTGGTTTATCGTCACCTGAATTAACGGTTTCAAAATCTTTTTTACTGAGTATACATATGTGTCCAAGTACCAACTTTTGAAATAAATAAACGTATCATCAAGTGCTATAAACAAAATAACGTATCATCACTAAAGTATGTAAATATAAAGAGTGTTTTCTTGTTTTATGAACAATGTTCACTTTTACTTTTTCAATCGTTGATCGAACGTGGACATTAACAGAATATATGTGCATATGTAGTCCTTTGTGAATCTCCTGTGTTCAAAAATAACAAAACCTGCCAGTTCGGTGGGATGGGGGCACTGATTAAGTCGACCTTCAGCCAACAAGCCTTCAGAACAGCTTCTGCAGATGTCTTAAGACTTTTTAATGTTTCCTGGAATTTGTGTTTCGGCTCATTTTCTTATCACAAAGGCACTTGCTACTGAGCGCTCTGAATTCTTCATTGTTAATGAGTTCAAGGCTGGAACGCCGCTTGCTATCTGAGTCGATGGTCATGTCCACAAAAATCTCCAGCAAACTTGTCTCAATCTTTTACGAATGTCCATTCGGGTTCATCACACAGTCAGATTTTCCATCCATGAAGAAGCTTGTAAGTTCCAAAAGTTTCTTCTTCCCATTTCAACAAATACAAAAAAAGCAGTGTTTTTTAGAATTCAGCAGCTGAAAGTTTAACAATCCTATCTGCAAGAGATGTTGATGATAATATACTCTTTTGAATAATTAGTTATTAAATAAATAATAATTCCTCATTTTTAGCTGAAATATTTAAATTTCACTTATGTAAAATAATTAAAAATAACATGAAATATTAAAACTTATTTTTATTTAAAAATTAAGCAACTTAATATTCAAATTTTAATCTTTATACAAATTTTTGATCAAATGAAAATTCAAAATAACGTCCAAATAGAACGTTAATTTTTTCATTATTTTTTAACTAAAATATACTTATAGGTTCATGTTAATTCAGATTTGAAAATTTTGTTTCAATATCTCAAGTGGTTTTCTTTTTATACGGTTTTTTGCTTCTCCTGTAAACCTACGAAAAGTGATGTTACGTTATTTTGCATTTCAGGTGACGATATGTATAATTGGGACTAATGAACATCCACTACACACATTTCTAGGCGAAATTCATTTGAAAATCTTACAACATATCTGTATTATGAAAACACCACATTTAGACTGGGTTAACGGTTATCTTTTCACATATATTTTTAGAGCGCATTTGCTTTTGACGTCATATTCATAAATCTCCATTCGACGGAGGGCAGTCTGCATCGACGGGCGCTTAAACAAAAAAGCATGTTGAGTGGATCCAAAAGAGAGATCTCTGATGCCAACAAGACAATTTAAAAGCACTGTTTCGTTAACTTTTTCAATATTATCTTTATTGAATTATTATATTTATTGAATGTTTTCTGCCGCTCAGTTATGGGTTAAGCCAGAAACTCCCGATTTCAAAATCTTCAAAACAATATCCCATTTCTGCATTTGCGGTCTTCAGGGGCATTAAACGACCGGACGATCCAACACCGGAGTATATCAGTTCTTTCGCTTGGAATACTTTTTAAGTTTAAGGACTATATTGGGAATATTGTGTTTGGAAATTGATTTTTTGGGCGTTTTTAGTCTCTTCCCGCAAATGTTTGCTTCTGCAACATTTTCAACGATTCTGTAGTCGTGCTTCCATAAGAACCACAAAATTTCCAGCAAACTTGTAGCTCAATCTTCTAGCGTCGCAATTGAAATGGACCAGTCCGGATTCATCACACAGATCAGATTTTCACCAGAGCATGTTGTCAAGTTAAAAGTTTCTGTTTGGTGATTTCAACACCAAATTCCTTGGACTAAGTGTCTTTGGTACATTCTATTAAACAATTGTTTACGGAATTTCTCCTCTCAAAAACATGAAAACTATTTTCAATAGATTGTGAATCCAACACATATCTAAACATCACGGTAATAGTATATATAAATATATTTTTTACCATAAGCTTCATGAAAATTAATCTCCACCAGAAGAACACTACATTCCGCAAATCATGAAATAAGAACTTATAGTATTTATGCTAAAAATGTCAGCACACCTTGACGGCCTACAACGGTTATCGATTGTAACCTCCTTGAGCTGAACTGTGCTTGTGAACTTCTCGTTGTCGATAACTGTCGGCATATTGTAAAAAATAGTTTTGGACAAGTTGCAAGCAGGCAAAGCTAGAACATGTAGTGAAATCACTGTAATGACTTTGTAAAGGCAAAGGTACAGCATTTTTACACCAACAGTTTTGCATTGGTAGAAAAGCAAAACAACACCACAAATGACAATATAAAATCTAATTAAAGGTGCTTTAAATGTCACAGCCCACACAATGTCAGACCGCAAACATTTAGTGCAAGAATAAAAACAACAAACTAAGGAACATAGAAAACGAAAACACCACAATTGGTGGGGATAGAGCTGTCACATCACATCTAAGAGCATATTTGCATATAAACACATGTAAATGGAGAGGCATAGCAACGAGGGCAGCCAGTCGCCTGTATAAAGTGTGCTCCCACAAACTAGTCCAAATGAAATGTTACACTATGTAGTGTACATACACACTTCTATATACGTACATATGTATATGGTGTAGTGCTCGTCTGCTACAAATTAATGGGTAGAAGGTCTCGACTTTCCCGGTGGCTATGTTTTTCATTGCCCAGGCGACGCCCGTATTACATATATGTATGTATATACATACAAAAATATTTACTATCACACACACTTACATATATGTACGAATGACAACAAGAAACTAAATTAACATTAACGGTAACTACCATAAAATGTTAGCATTGTTGTCATAATATTTTGCGTTCGTTTGAAACATATTTGCAAACAATCGTTTGCATAATTCCAACACTGGCATAACGGAAATGTGTAATTTTGTCAGCTTTTAAAATTTGTATGTAATTAAAAGCGGAAAATAGCAAGCTTAATGGACATTTTCAATGGAAGCTAGGCAATAAAGTTTAATGACCTTTTGGAGCGCTGAAGCATTTGCTTATGAGAGAATATTTATGAAACTGGAGGTGGTAAGATTGTTCTAGTGGTCAGCCCCCAAAAATTCGTTACAAATTCTGTATTTATGCAAGTTTTTCTGAATACATTTACTCTAATGTCTTAGATCTCAGAGAGAAGCATGCGGTTAAGTGTTATGACTTACTAATATTCGAGTATATTGGGTAGTCGAAAAAATCGTTTCGTATTTTATTCGTTGTAGTCGTATATCTTCAGTGCTACCAATCACATTTGTCACACCATATAATTGGAAAGGTGAGCTTTTAAGTTTCATTGAACCAGAAAAATTAAATTCGTGGAAGCTGAAAAAAAGTTCCAGCTGTTTAAAAATGATGAAGAAACTCGTTTTATTTTGAAATTTTTGTATAAAAAAAGGGAGAATGCCACGCAAGCTACCAATGAAATTTGTGAAGTTTACGGAGGCGATGCTGTATCAGTTCGTATGGCACAACAATGGTTCGATCGCTTCCGTTCTGGAAATTTCGATGTGAAAGACGCACCTCGCTCTGGTGGACCTATCATTGAAAAAGTCGATGAAATTATGGAAAAGATTGACCAAGACCGTCAAATAAGCAGCCATGACATCGCTAAGGAAATTAACCTTCATCATCAAACGGTTTTGAACCATTTAAAACCGGCTGGCTACACAAAGAAGCTCGATGTTTGGGTCCCACATGAATTGTCTGTGAAAAATTTAATGGAGCGAATTAACATCTGTAATTCTTTGCTGAAACGAAATTAAATCGGACCATTTCTGAAGCGAATGGTACCAGAAGACGAAAAGTGGATCAAATACGACGATAATGTGCGAAAAAGATAATGGTCCAAGCGTGGTTTGACGTCTCGAAAAATTAACCCAATCCTCAGGTTTGGAAAGGAGTCATCTACTATGAGCTGCTCTAGCCTAGTCGAACGATTGATTCTACATTTTACTGTCAACAACTGATGAGATTGAAGCAAGCAATCGAAAAAAAAACGGCAAGAACTGATCAACAGAAAGGGCTTCGTCTTTCATCAGGACAACGCTAGACCACACACATCTTTGATGACTCGGCAAAAACTGGGAGAACTTGGCTAGGATGTTTTGATGCATCCACCATATAGCCCTGACCTTGCACCATCGGACTACCATTTGTTTCGGTCAATGCAGAACTCCCTTAATGGGGAACCACACAAGTGGTCGACCAAAAATACTTTTCGACTACCCTATGCTAAGGAATCTAACCTCAAATTTTAAAAACTTGAAAAATGTTCTGGTTTTTAAATTAATAAACCAGTTTGCTAAAGGAATGGATGAAACAAATAAAAACAGTTGAGTATAAATGGCAAAAGAGATGCTTGACAGCTGAAAACCTAACACGCATCAAACGCGTCACTACTGACGACGAGAAGTGGGTTTTTAAATAAAAACAAGAAAGAACGTTAACTTCGGTTGCACCGAAGCTAAATACCCTTCACAGGAGCATTTCTGTTAGTAACTATGTGTTCAGTTTGTATGGAAGCTATATGCTATAGTCAACCGATCTGATCAATTTCTTCGGAGATTACATTGTTGCTTTAGAAAATAATCTATACCAAATTTCGTGAATATATCTTGTCAAATGTGAAATTTGTCCATACAAGAACTTGATACCGATCGTTCAGTTTGTATGGCAGCTATATGCTATAGTTAATCGATCTGATCAATTTCTTCGGAGATTACATTGTTGCTTTAGAAAATAATCTATACCAAATTTCGTGAATATATCTGGTCAAATGTGAAAGTTTTCCATACAAGCATTTGATTCCGATCGTTCAGTTTGTATGGCAACTATATGTTATAGTGGTCCGATATCGGCCGTTCCGACAAATGAGCAGCTTCTTGAAGAGAAAATGATGTTTGCAAAATTTCAAAACGATATCTTAAAAACTGAGGGACTAGTTCGTATATACTTATACAGACAGACGGACAGACAGACGACGGACAGACAGACGGACATGGCTAAATCGACTCAGCTCGACATACTGATCATTTATATATATACTTTATAATGTCTCCGACGATTCCTTCTGGGTGTTACAAACTTCGTGACAAACTTAATATACCCTGTTCAGGGTATAAAAAGTCGAAAATGTTCAACAATCTAGCGAATGGTGCTCCAAAAATAAGACGAAACCAAAAAACCGAAATTCGATAAAGGCACTTAAGAAACTGAAGGCCATCCAGGCCGTGGCTTACATTCATACAAAAAGTATACGGAAAACTGGGTAAAATGGGCATGCTTGTATTTGCTCAATAGGAGTCTACTATTTTGGCGGCGATAATGAAGATTTGTATTAAAATACCCAAAACCGTATTTTTTATTTTTTAGTCCGAGTCAAATTTATTCACACATTGTCTTAATTTCAACAATTAGCTATTTTTCGGTTTGCAGCAAGTTATCGAGAATATGTTATCCGTTGGTAAGTACAATTTGTAAGATAAAGCTCTAAGAAGTATATAAATTGTTCGATTTTAAAAGATGCATACAAAATCTAAATAACTGCTTTTTACCAGCTACAATTCATACTAATATTATAAAATTAAAAAAAAAAATAACTAGAATAGTTTACAAGCAATAAAAGTTGATTCGATGGCGAATGGGAAAACTAGATGGCAAGAAAATCTTGCAAATACGAAGGAACAACATATTTTTCTCAAATTATCGACGAAAATAAATTCATTTTATTTTCAAAATTAGCCGCCAGGAAACATGTTGGAACATGTTTTATTTCCCATAATACAATCCAATGTATGCAGTTCCAGATTCACCATTACAACAAATAACAAATAATTGAGTGCAATTACCACCAGCCGAGTCGTGACAAGAGGAAGTGACGAAACGAAAGCAATTGTGGGTGCCGTAAAGCGAGACAATAAAATGGAGAGATTTTTAGAGGTACTTATATGCTATATATGTATGTATGTACATTAGGGTGATTCAAAAAAAAAATTTTTTTTTTTTCAATTGGTACTCGCAAAAATAGGTTCCTAGACACCTCTAAGAAAGCCTCTCCAAATATGAGTTTTTAATTGTAACGGGAAGGTCCTCCGCCTAACGGTTTTCTATTTTTTCTTATTATCAGATAGAAAAATTTATATCTCGCTTCCAACTACTTAAAAAAATATTTTGTTAATTAGGTTTTGTAGGAAATTGAATGCTCTAAAATATGGTCTCTTATGATTTTTTCGTAAACCCAACCGTTTAAAAGATATTAACGGTTGAAATTTGACTATTTTTTGGAAAAATTCTTTTTTTCTTATTAATTTTATAACTCAATGAAAAAAAATTATTATGAATGATGATACACATAGTTTTGTAGGAAATTTACTGCTCTATAAAAATGGTCTACTACGATATTTCGATTAAGTTAAGCGTTTACGAGATATTCATCGTCAAACATCAATGCATATTAGGGTGATTCAAAAAAAAATTTTTTTTTTTTTTTCGTTTGGTACCCTGAAAAATGGGTTCCTAGACACCTCTAAGAAAGCCTCTCCAAAAATCTATTCATTGTGGAATTATTTAATGAATTTTAGTACTTAAATACATACATACATACATATGTCCGAAGTATATGCCAAAAAATTATGCGAACAGAAAGTTCAAGGCTATTATATATACATACATATACAAATGTATATAATTTATGCACTTTAAAAAAATAATTTGAAAGTATTTATTAAGTTATTTATATTTACCAAACATGTAAATTTTATAAATTGCAATTTCCATTATTATTATGCATCTAATATCTACAATTAGAGAGTTAGCCCTCAGAATATTTTTATCTTCATATTGGTTAAATATAATAAGCACATAAGAGCGATTTTTATAAACATTGCATAATTTACTTTAATATCAGATTGATATTTTTAGCTACCACATGCTAGGCCCCTCAAGTGACATTGACAATCTATACATACATATAAAAATATACTCCGTTAGCTTCAAACATGTATACACTTTTTACAAACATACATACATGATTGCATATAAAAAATTATAAACTTGTAAGCATGCAACCTGATCACCATCAATAGACCAACGACCGTGCAAACCCGTTTCAGCCATCGCCAGCGTGTAGCTCAGCCATTGCAGCAAGTCATGAGCTGGCTCATTCATTTGCTTATAGGTATACTTCAGCCGGTGGTCAACAGGCTATCAAAGTAATTATACGCCTAAGTAAATTGCAAATAAATAAAAATCAAACACGAAATAATTCAAAATAGCAAAAAAGTGACTTTAATTATAAATAATATAAAAATACAAGCGAAATAAAAATGTGGCTGTAGCAGCCATATGCCTGTATGCAGACGGAGGTTGCATTTTTCGCAGAGTAAGAATAAAATAACTTTAGTTGACGGTGTCGCGTGTGGAGTTGTCGGCGAAGACATGTCGAGTTGCTTTGGTGCTTGCTAACAGCCAGTCGGGGCATAGACCATAGCTTCATTTGCAACTAGTAAAGACTTATGAGTCATACAAATTTGTTTTGAATGCCAAAAATTAAAACTTTCTTGTGCAAAAGACCATTACGCGAAAATAAAATTTTGTCGAGTCAAAGATATGGATGGATGAATGAGATGAAATGGGGATTCTATATGGTAGTTGAAACACTGTTTTCGCAAATCAATTTATTAACATTTGGGTGAATTTTGTTTTCAGCAGAATATAGGCCTTTGAGATAATATTCGTAAAGACTTGAACGAAGGATTTTTTTTCGCATTTAAAAATGTTAATTTTGTTTGTAAGAATGTCTGCTAAAAATTCAATTTACAGTTTTTTTTTTACTTCGCCCAAGTTCTAAGTTAGTGTTTTAACTAAAACACGTATTTTTTCACTTTAGATGATCCTGTAAAGAGTTATCCTGCCAACGCAGGCGCATCTATTTCCGAGAGGTCACCGGAAATGGCGACGCAATGGTCGAGTTTAAAATATTTTTTTCCAAAAATTTCAGAATTTCTTTGTTAATAGTGTATGTAGTTGTAACAATAAGAAATTGTAATAAAATATTTCTTTTTTTATGAGAAAAAAATTTTGAAAAAAATACTGTTTTTTACCCAAGGAAACCCATGTTTTGTAAAACAAAATTAAAATGATTAATGCTAAAGCAATTTTCGAATATTTTTCTCATCCAAATAGTAAAACAGCTGATCAATGAGATGGACCTCACTCACTGCGGTCACCTCTACGTGTTTGAGATGAACATAGATTTCTATATCGTCAAGGAATGTAAACTCCGTAGCAATCTATTGGGAAAAGGTTGGATTGCTCTGTCGAAACCAATTTTTGAATACCAGAAAATATTCTTTTATGGGGTCTTGAGCAGAAAGAATCCTAAAAGTTATATGTAATTGGACCATACAAATATATAACACACGAGCACATGCTAATCATGTTCTGGAATTCAGACCAACTCAAATTGATCAAAGTTCTTGCAGGGATAGGCACATGTCTACTACCAAATGTATTGAGTCGTGACAAATATTTAAATAAATATGCTCGTACACATGTATGTAGTATACATAAATGAAACATCTATACGCACAGACATATTATGGAGAGTAGTGGCAAGTGAATACGAATAAGAGCACAAACTCTGTCGGCACTGGCATGCTGATGGTCTATCATATGGTCGCATCGGCCTCGCCACACTCTGGAGTTGCTAAATTATTGAAAACATATGTTTTTCGTGATAAATATAAATGTGTATATATGTATGTATGTATAATTGTAGGCGCCCAGGCGCTGACTTCACACATTCCTCGCCGGCTATTCTCGACGCGATGATATTGTCGGGCTCTCATAGTTTTCAACTTTTATTTGTGATTGTCTTTTTTGTTGGGGACTTTCTGTTTTTGTTTCACTTTTTGCAGTCATATGCGTATGAAATTAAATTTAATTTGACTTCTCTTATGTATTTTATGAAGTTATTTTGGCTCGCTACTATTTTTCACTTACTCTTTATTTGTGTTAGCATCCAGACGAGTTCAACGCATTTTTAAGTGGCCTTTGATTACAGGAAAATTAAAAAAAAGTGAGTAAATTGTAGGGCGTACTTTGTTCGCTCGTGTGCATTTGCCACAAAAGTATATTTATTAAATAAACACATTTTTTTCTTTTATTTGTGGCGAATGTGATAATACGAACCAAAAAGATACAGGGTAGAGCTAAAGTATTATTTTTTGCTTCAATGTTATAAATATTAAAAATATATAGCTGTTTGTTTTCAATTCATCTCATTAACTACATGAATTAAAATTCCCAAACAGGTGGCAACTGTCCTAAGAAATACTATCAACTAGACTTCTTAAAGGGTATGTCCGGTTTTAAAAAATATTTAGCTTGAAATTCTCGAACAGGTGGCATCATTTTAACTTTGCTATTGTAATTTTTTCAGATATTATGCCAAACAACCCAAAAAAGTGTTTTCGAATATGTGTATTCTCGTATTTACGTAAACGTCCTTGTACACACAAGTCACAAGGTCAAACGTATTGTCAAAATAAACGCCTCACTTCAATAATAAGCAATAAGCTTTGAGTTTAATAAGAAAGCGTACGGAATTAAGCCATCAGAGTCTGTAATTTATGACCGTAATAGCAGACTAAACCTAACCTCACTAATCACAAAAGGTAATGTAACGGGAAAAGTTAAAACTTGAAAGCAGCCAGAAATGAAATAGCATCTAGCTATAATTTTCGTGGGATTATGGGCTGTAAATGTAACAAGTGGCGCCACCTTTGCATCAAGGGAACGCCTAAAGGGACTAACAGGGCGCTGGTTTTAATTTTACAGCCAGGAAAACACAAAAAACGCCCTTAACTTGCATATATATTTGAAGATATTTAATGCATGGAAATTAAAGGAGGTAAAATAAAATATTTTATGCACCCAACAAACAGCGGAGTGCCGCAGGAAAAGGCAATGGCCAGCGAGCGAGTGAGCAAGTCATAAACTTTACACACGACGCTGCCAAAACTACAGAGGAGAGGCAGAGGTAGAGGAAAGCATGTGGATGCAGAAATGAAGCAAAAAAATTTATATCAAGTAAATAAACAAAAGCGTTGAATGTGTGTGCAAGGTGCAACGGTTGAATGGAGTTGCCGCAGTTGATTCGCAAGAAAATATAGAAGAGCCGCCAAATGGCGTGTGCAACAACTCACAACTTTGAAGAAAAGACCAAATAAAAATTAAACACAAATAATAATAAACAACTTCAATAATAGACAGTCAGCAGGGAAAACGGCAGCTCCATAAAGATGGCTCTAGATGGCGAATGGTGAAACTACTCGCCTCTTTGCACGGTGGTGCTGCATACATACATATGTATGTACATATATGTACATAGGTACCCATGCGCCGGTGCTGTTTACCGAGATAGGTGGAGGAGCACTCGCTCAAAGCAACACTTTGTATGCAATTGAAAATATTTAAATTTAGCTGAATATCGGCTGGCTGGCTGGCAGGCGACAAAAGTGTGAATAGTATTGCCAACGCCGGTCACGTACGACTGGATGGTCTTTCGTCTAGCTGACGGCCGCCCATCCGGCAGTGGCAGTGGCGACGCGCAAACAAATTACCAACAGAATTACGAGCAAAGAAAGGAAAATTTTCAGAC
This sequence comes from Bactrocera neohumeralis, assembly GCF_024586455.1. Taxonomy (NCBI): domain Eukaryota; kingdom Metazoa; phylum Arthropoda; class Insecta; order Diptera; family Tephritidae; genus Bactrocera; species Bactrocera neohumeralis. The sequence goes on from NC_065923.1 coordinate 3,381,175, forward strand.
TTTGAACAAATACAATTGCAAACTGCAACTGTCAACCAGCAATAGGTGTGGCCATTAAAAAGGAAGAGTAATACGACTGTTCATGTGTGGTAGGTATAGATGTGGGTACTATAAGGACGCAAGTAAAGCGATTGTGACGAACAAATTTAGAATTTACTTTTAACATGGTATTTATGTACATATTATGTATGTATATACATATGTATGTACCTATCAAAATAAGCTGAACATTTTGGGTTAAGGAAGCTGTTTTGCCCCTAGCCAAAGCTATTTATCTGTATGTAAACCAAGTTGAAATTCGTTAAATTTCGTCAGTTTATTAGCAAACTATTTGCAATTTGTTAATAAACCAAAAAAAAACATGCGAAATGAAATGTTTAAAAGGTGCTGCCGACGACATGAGATTAGTGTTAATACTTTATTTGAGGTTAGCGCTATCTTTTGTAAGAAATCTATGTATGTAGCCATTTTTTTTATTGGAAATTCGCACCTCAACCATATTAATAATCAAGTAAACAAACAATACAATAAACCCCACACATAGTTTCTTCGAAGTACACGCATTTCTGAAGCTTTGCTTTTTTGTGCTGCTTAACTTAAGATTTTAGCTATATGTATATATATATTTTTTTAATGATCAATTATAAGTTTAAAGTATTGAAGGTTGTTGATACGTAATCTTAGGCAATGAAGGTTCCATGATATTAACTGTTAGTAATAATAATAGCGTGATTAATAAAAACATCTTCTCAGAGAACGGATATACAAAACTCGCTGGGAAATAGATGCTAAATCCTTAAGAAGCCATAATACCCTTCACAAATACGAAAGGTTCCTTAAAAAACTAGATTCAGATTGTTCAATTTGTATGATAGCTATATTCTATAGTAGTCCGATCTGAACAATTTCTTCACAGATTCCATTCTTGATTTAGGAAATAACCAATGCTAAATTTCGTGAAGATATCTCGTCAAATGAAACAGTTTTCCATACCAGTACATGATACAGATCATTCAGTTTGTACGGCAGCTAAACGCAATAGTGGACCGATATCGACAGTTTCGACTAATGAGCAGCGCGTATATACAGACAGACAGGCGGACATGGCTAAATCGACTCAGACCGTCATACTGATAATTTATAGTATATATAATATATTTTGTAGAATTGTATTGAATTGTATTTTCCTTCTGCATATTACAAACAATATATGTACTTCCCCAAATGGATGAATGAAAACGTTTTGAGATTGGGCTTCGTTAGGAATTATAACCGACTACATATTTTCGACCCAAAATAATTTTATGCCAACGGTCTCCTCTAATGAATAACTATTGGCAAAAAGTGAATTTTTGAGGCACAACATTTTCACGCATAGATACTAAATCAATTGATTTAAAACCAGCGGTTTTCCGAAATTGAATTCGAGAAATTATTATTTAAAATTCCAAGCGAACTGATAAAGAAAACTTTTAAAACTATGTAATTTTGCCGACAAAAAAAAACTAAATAAAATAAACATATTTTTATGTTAAAAACAATTTACTTACTGTAAATGTTGTTCAGATTTTCATACTTTCTTAGGATTACAAGCTAAAAGTTTGAAAAAGACATGCGAAGTTCGGACGATATATATTTAATATTTTAAATTCCGCTACACAATTTCTTATTGACGCATTTTAATCAGCTAATCGCTGTCACAAGTCGCAAATATCGAAACGAAGTCTTAGAAGTGAACATCAAACATTTTTCAGCATTTTCATTGCCAGTATTTCTGTGTACTTGAGACTATTTCTAATTACAAACGCATACCAATAATTACCAAGAATTTGTTAGTCAAGTATTTGAAGTGCACACCTGAAGCTTAATGCAGACCTTACACGCCAAAGAAGCTCTATAACAAAAGCTGCACGTTTCCAAAAGCATTTCCCCAATTGGCCATCGCAGGTGGCCATGCGAAGAGAAAGCCGACAAAAACGTGGACCAGCCAGACAATGACCAGCGGCTGGCGATAAATGTGACAACAAATAAAACGAGCTATAAAATGTTCGACGAATTGAAGCTACTACCGGTTGGTCTTCGTGCAATTTCAGAAGAAACGATGGACTATGGAAGGGGTTTATATGTACTTATGTATACATGAGCATAAATATATGGATGCAGTGAAAATGAGGGGGAATCCAAAGTTTTGTAGTACGATTAAACACTCCCCGCTTACATAGCTGTAGTGTAATGAAGCGTGGAGGTCAAGGTCCCCAACGCAGTAAGTGTGCGTGCAAGTAAGCCCCGAAGACAGTAAATACGTGATGTGCGAATCAGTCATGGCCAGCAGCGATTTTCGTTTATAAATACTCACATACAAACGCACGCTATATACATACATACATATGTACAGTTTATGTGGGCATATGGCGTGTTGGCATGGCTGACATCGAGTGGAATGGAACGTGATGTGTGCGCAGATTGCACTAATTTAAATTAATGCCGCTACTAAATGAACGAAAGCCACCGAGTGAACGAATAAAATATCTCAAATAATAAAAAAAATCTTGAATTCAAATTACAAACACACTTATTTTGTATATCATTAATGCAAGTACATACAAGTACTATACATATATCTCAATATTTGTAGATGTACAACAAGCTGTTCGCTGTGTTCGATTGCAGATAGCGAGCGAGCGGGTATCGAAATAAAAACTCTATAGTACCGCAACGTGCTTTGATATAGAAATTATGTATGTACATACATACAAGTACATACATGACTTCGTTATCACGATGAATGCTGATTCACCGCTCACGTTCATGGCCCAGACTCGCTGTTGCCAGCGTTGAGCAAGTGTTATTATTCAGCTGCCGAGTGCGCCAAGCACAAAATGGCCTGGAGAGCCGCTCAACAGTTACGAAACTTTCAAAATAAGCTGTTAATGCGGAACCACGAATGTGTGAATGAATGCAGCAGCAAATGAACGATGAAATAAGCTAAAAAGAAGAATAAATAATTTTTAACGGCCAGTTTGATCAACCGTAACCTGTTCTATTTATGTTAATAATAAACTGCTAAATATCGGACTGTTTGGCTGATTAGTTAACTGGCCGGCAAAATTATGCATGCAGATAACTGTATCAGGAGGCATCACGTGCCTTTTGTGTTTTGTTTACTGTTGTTGTAGTTTCTTGTTTGAAAATGTTTACTACATGCATACATATAAATTTTAAGAAACTTCTATTAGTCGATGGCTTTGGGCTAATGATTCACTTTATATTTTTGTATATTTGTATGATTACGTAAAAATACATTTTAAAATCTCGGTTTTTACGGTTAAGATTTCGTGCTAAAAAAGCTTCTTAGACAGTTTTGTGATTCTCGACTCAGTGTTGTTTAAGCACGCGTCAAATATGGACACAACCAAAGAGAAAATACTCCATATTTTACAGTTCTTCTTTGATAAAGGCGAAATGGCAAGCCAAGCGGCTGATGTATAGGAGCCAGACGAGCCGAATTTTCAAATAGATGCATTTCCGAAGCGGATGGTTATTGGTGATGAAAAGTGAAGCGTCAAGCTGCGGTGAGCCGGCGCGAATGATAGGCGAGCCAGGATTAATGGTCAGGAAGAGTTTGCTATGTATTTGGGGATTGAGAGAATTATCTATGAGCTGCTCTCTTACGGCTAAACTCTTAAATCGGATCTATACAACAATTGAATCGTCTGAAGAAAGAAATTGCCCAGAAGCGACCTACTGAAGAGGAATTGTATTCCGTAGAGACAACACCAGGGTAAATACATCGATAGTGGATTGCCAGAAGTTTCGGGATCTTAGTAGAGAAGTTCTTATGCATCGTACTTATAATCCAGACCTGTCACCAAGTGATCACCAGCTGAATGATAGCAACAAATTATTGAAAGAAACGAGCCATATTTGACCTAAATCGGATCAATCTAACTATGCTAAATACATATTTTAATTTAATAAAAACATTATGGATTTATCTCCACTGGACCTAAACCATACCAGATACTATTCCGAATACGTTTTCGAGTACTTCGAAGCATTTCAGGAGAATTACAGTGGTAAAATGGCTGAGTAGGCAATTGAAGAGTAAAGTCGTCTCTCGACGAACAAAGACCAAACTCTTCAAGTCCCTCATTATTCCCGTCCAGCTATATGGTGCGGAGGCATGGACAATGGCAACATCTGATGAGCCGGCGTTAGGAGTGTTCGAGAGAATGGGTTGCGGAAGATTTATGGTTCTTTGCGCATTGGCGAAGAATATCGCAATCGATGGAACAATGAGTTGTACGGCGACATGGACATAATTCAGCAAATCAAGGTTATGTTGTCCGGATGAATGAAAACACTTCAGCTTTGAAATTATTCGTTTCCGTTTGAGAGATCAGGCAGAAGAGGATCCGGCTGCACTTAGAATCTCGATTTAGCGCCAAACAGAAGAAATGATTGACTTTATGCTGTTAACTCGGCTATAACCCGTAAGCAGTGTCTACGCCAATCAAGAAGAAAAATAAGAATATGGGTTCACGCACTCATCTCGAATTCTGGCTATAATGATTACGCCTTCTTAGCCGGAATAGAGCTGAGAGCCACTATTAATTAGAAATATTTCGCGGAAATAATACTCGCATTTTCAAAACCATTCGTAAAGACTAAGCGCATAAAGCGAAGACTGGGTATAAATGTATGTGTGAAGTTAATCCCACTGGATGAAAATGAACACAGGAAAGGGATTAGTATTGGTTTTAAGAATATAAAACAATTGGCTTATCTGAGGTTGATAAACTCCACGCACACACACATACGCGACGGATAATTTTACGAAAGCAGTACTGGCTAACGTTTGGAAGCAGAAGTGGTGACTTTGCATAAAGCAAGCAACAAATTGCCAACTGCTGAATGGCAATTAAAATACATTTCTCATTTCTATTCCTTTGCTGGTCCCAAAACTATTCAACAGTTTTATGACATTGTCGTTTTAATCTCGGAAGACTGGACAGAAAGGAGTAAAACTGTATAAAATATTTAATTGCACAAATGGTGGCGTTGATGATTTATCCACTCGGCACTTTGTTTTTGCTTTAGAACACATAGACGTCCACAGAGAACGGCGATAATAATAAAGGAATGCGCACGAACGATAAGTAGCGAAGCAGGAATCGAGTGGTTAACTAGTGAGTGCGAGTATACTCGAGGAATTGACTCACTAACAACAACAAAGCAGTAAATGCAGCCGAACGCGTTGAGCATTTCTAAAATGGAAAAGCAAGGAACCGAAAGTACACAATAACTCATGCATATAAGACGTCAAAGGGGAATTGAGAGTTCAAAGAAATAAATATACGACACTGGCGCTGGGTAATCTACGCCATGCACGTCCATGAATTTCTGTGTATGTGTTCGTAAGTGAAATGGAAGTTGTACTAAATTTAGAATGCCTTGCAGTTCCTGCTTGTGTTTCCTCGCATGCATGGCCACTTCGCCGCAGAATGAAAATGAAATGAAAATAATCGTTTCGCCGTTGTCATCGCGATTTTTTATGAGGCGCACATGTGTTTTTCTTTTTGTCGTCCATGCGTCTGTCGCCTCGAATCCATGCGTGGCAAGTCAATAAATACTTATTTATGGAAGTCGAATTATGTCGTATGTGTCGGGCTGTGCGCTTACATTTTTCGGGAAAACATTCCAAATCTATAATTGCCACATTTCTCAAAATCAAGCGAGTGAACATTAAACATATTTTACACTTCGAGCTGCAGGCAAATAATCTCAAGAGTTGAAGAGTTGCGATAGAAATAGTTTAGTGTGATTATGTACTTCCTCTTTACATTTTTGTATATTTTCTTAATAATACGACTTTACCGCAACTGTATATTTTCGACTTTCAAGTCTCATACAACTTTGTTTACACATACACCTTTTTTGAACTTGAAAATCGTCGAACTTGTTAAGGTCCATGAAATTTGTTTAGAAAATCAAATTATTTAAAGACTCGTGTAAACGTGTTGAAATGAAATAACCGCCACTTTTTATAAGCTACTTTTGGGTTGTAAATATATTTGTATTGATTTTCTCGGTATCCGAATTTTGTTTTGTAGAACGTAGGGGATTATATGGCTCAACGCGAATGTTCTAAAATCGTGGCATTTTTAATGAAGAAAATTTAATAGAAAATTGTAGAATGTGAGAGTGATCTATAGTGATTTTATTAACGTTTCCTTATTCATATTATTAACGTCTCCGTTAACCCGGCAACACATTAGAAGTCTGTCAACGCTTACAGCCGGTTTCACGGCAACTCATTAGAAGTCTGTCAACGCTTGTATTTATTTGTCAAATCAGCTGATAGCAAAACGTAGACATATAAGGTGCTTTCCAAAGCAAACAGGAGTTTTTGAATACAGCGCTCCTGGTGGCGCCATCTATATGTCGACTGGTGCGGTAGAACCTGCTATCTTTATCGATCGTCCAGTGAGAATCTCATGACATTTCATTGATTGGAAGATATGTTTCTGTTATCGGTGCGAAAATGAGCTTCGAACAAAGAGCCAACATTAAATTTTGTTTTAAAATTGGTAAAACTTTTACCGAAACATTTCAATTATCTATCCCGTAGTGCACGAGTGGTTTCAACGTTTTCAAAGTGGTCGTGAGGACATAAATGACGATCACCGCGTGAATTCATCAAAAATCAGCCGAAGTCATCATTGAAATTCATGGAAATGGAATTGAACATCTCCAAAACTTCGATTTATCGCATTTCGACCGAACATTTGGGCTTACGAAAGGTTTGTTCCGCAAATTAACTGACGACCAAAATTTGCTCAGAATGGATCGACGCTTGTGACCGATTATTTGATCAAAAATCACATTTTAACCATTAACCACTCCCCGTATTCACCTGATATGGCACCGTGCGACTTCTTCCTTTTCAAAAAAATACATTTGCCCATGAATGGAAAGCGTTATGCACTGGGATACTGGCGGCCATACCCGCCAACGAGCTAAAACACTCGTTCGACATGCTTTTCGACCGTGCAAAAAACTGTATTGAAGCAGGAGACTATTTTGAATAAAATAAATTGATTTTGCCGAAAAAACCATTTGTTCTGTTTTTTTTTAAGTTTTTTTAGTTGCATATGACCGTATTTAAATAATATTTGAATAGCAAAGCATGGACATTTAAATAAAAATTTAATCAAATGATGAAACTGAAATGAATTATTTTTTACTTAAATTAGGGTCGGGAAACCAGCTGTTTATCTATTTTGCAATCTCTACTCAACACCTTTGTTCAAAAGATTCCGATATACATATACGAGTATAGTATTGATGGGTTGTATACCCAAATGTGTTGACTTGATCCATAAGAGATCTTGTGATCCTCTGTTATCTTTCTGATGCCAACTCCAGGATTTCCAAGCACTATTTGTTTAGCTTTTTCGATGTTATTTTCACTTACAGAGGTGGATGGCCGACTCATATGAGGTAAGTTTTTGATTACTTCACAACCTTACTGAATGCTTTATGCAACTCAAAAATTTGTGTTCCCCAAAATACTTCTGCAACATATTAAGTAGCCGAAGTTCCATTGGAAATACAAAATTTCAATCAAATTTGTTTTTCGTTGATATTCTGGGCACATTTTCTCTTTTTCAGCAAAAAGTCCAGAATTTTAACTAACAAAAAGCCAAAACCACAAATGTGTGCACCCATTTTCTTATAAATTTTAGTTTTTATTCCGTTTTGGTCTACTACCTACAGTGTATATAGCCATTGACGCAAAGTTTTCCCCGAGAATTATAGTGAGATTTGATTTCTTGTACAGTTTAAGCGATAATATAACTATGGTAAAAATAAAGAAGAAGGTTTAAGGGTACGAATGAAAAGAGTTGCGGTTCTACTTTGTGTCGAAGCACAATCATCATACTTGGTACAAATATTTAATTATCATTAATCTTTAAGTAAAATATGAAGTGTAATTTTTTTCAGTACAGCGACTAATTCCGAGAGTATTAAAATTGAAGAATTTAAAATTAATTAAAACTCTAATTTTATATATAATTATATCTGAATATTTTCATATAACTCCAATAAAAATATCAAAACATATTTCCAGCAAACCCTTATATAATAGAAAAAAATAAATACTTGAAATTCTTGCATACTCATGCCACACTGCCAACTACTGGAGCTAGCACGCGTGTTCGCTTGCGCCACTTAAGTAGTTTGCTGTCGTGCAACTTCACACTTTCTAATGCCGCTCATTAGTTGTGAAGTTCATTTGCCTTTTAATTTCACTGTCAGCCCCAACAAAAAAATATGACACCTCCTCCACAACCCACACCGGCACTCCACTACAGTCAGTTAGTTCTTCCTATTCCAATTGAAAAAATAAAGAATTTTCCGTATTTATATTCGCTTATATTTAGTTGTGTCTATGTATAGTTATAACAGTGTCTGTATATGCCGTTTTCCTTATTTGCCTTATAATGTGTTGTCTCACCTTGGCTGTTCGGCGGCCTCTCGCCGGTGTGGCTAGACGGTGTAGGTTTTTAAGTAGCTTCCTTCTGGTGACCGCCACATCGCACACTTGAAAAGCTCACGTTACATTAAACGCGTGCAAAGGAAAGCAAACATAAATATTTGCTTAAAACCGTTGCACTACAACAACAAAGCACCAGCCGTGTGACGGGTCGATACTTGAAGTAAATCTCACAGCCAATATGTGCTCCTCAAGTGGGGTATTATGGGAGTCAAGTCTTTGGCGTTTTGAAGAGCTGGGTATTTAGTAAATTTCGTTGCGTGATGAGCTGATTCAGTGAATATGCTTATTATATGGGTTGGGCAAACATACTATGTAGAAAAAGTCAATAATATTACTACTTAGAAGAAGTCATCATTTTGGGACTGAATTCTTCCAAGAAAATTATATTCACTTGGTACTATCAGAACATTAATGTAGGCAGTGCAAAGCTTAAAACAATAATAATTTAGTAGAAAAAATCAACCCTCTTTTATCAGAAAAAAGACATCGACATTTTTCAAAATTTACATCAATGGAAAATCCAATAAAAATGGCTAATGACAAAAGAGAATAAGAGAGTTCAATTTTTAATGAAACTTTATTTTAATTTTACTTTTGTAGTTGGAAATTTAACGACTGCCGCGCTGTTGTTAACTCGGCTATAATCGCGCAAGCGGTGTCTGCGCCAGTAAAGAAGATGAAAATCAACTTTTTTCTATGGAAAATCCTCATTCAAATACCTAACCATTGGTTGCCGAGAATTTAATGGAGAACTTTTCTTTGACTTTGAATATTTCGTCGGTTAAAATTCAAAAGAGAAGACCTTACCGAAATACCTATTTCATTATTCGAAATATTGCCCAAGACTATAATATATCCAAAGCTTCAAGCCTGTCTCGATCTTATTATCTGTTACAAATCGATCTTCAAACAACAGTTAAGCAGAGACTTTTCAAACACAACAACGAATCTTAATCTGCAGTGTAACTTATGTTTGAAAATTTCAAAATTTATAAGAACTACAAGGTGAGTTCCAAAGTAAACAGGACTTAAAAAGAACAGAACAAATGGTTTTTCCGGCAAAATCAATTTATTTTATTCAGATTAGTCTCCTTCTGCTTCAATACAGCTTTTTGCACGGTCCAAAAGCATGTCGAATGAGTGTTTTAGCTCGTTGGCCGGTATGGCCGCTAGTACGCTGGTGCAAGCCTTTTGAATGGCCTCTACGTCTGCATAACGCCCATGAAAGGGTAAATGCATTTTTCCGAAAAGGAAGAAGTCGCACGGTGCCATATCAGGTGAATACGGGGAGTGGTTAATGGTTAAAATGTGATTTTTGGTCAAATAATCGTCCTTCAAATGTTGGATTCTGAGCAATTTTTGGTCGTCAGTCAATTTGCGGCACCTAAATGTTCGGTCGAAATGCGATAAATCGATGTTTCGGAGATCTTCAATTCCATTTCCATGAATTTCAATGATGACTTCGGCTGATTTTTGATGAATTCACGCACAGTTTCGATGGAATTTCCAGTGATCGTTATTTATGCCCTCACGACCACTTTGAAAAGTTGAAACCACTCATGCACTCTGCTACGGGATAGACAATCATCGCCGTAACCTTGTTTCATCAATTGAAATGTTTCGGTAAAAGTTTTACTAATTTTAAAACAAAATTTAATGTTGGCTCTTTGTTCGAAGCTCATTTTCGCACCGATAACACAAACATATTGACACTTAAAACGCAATAACTTCACTTCCAATCAATGAAATGTTATGAGATTCTCATTGGACGATCGTAAAAGATAGCAGATTCTAACGCAAAAGTTCTGTTTTCTTTGGAACGCGCCTTGTATGTCGATTATATAAATCCACAAGTGTTCACTTAATAGGATTTTGGAAAAGGAAACATAAAATTTTCATGTTAAAAGTTAGAATTAACTTTAAATGAATATCCATAACGTCCAGAGTTAAAGTTCAACTAATTCGTCGCGAAATTTCCAAGTAAAACATCACCCTGTGCGCCATGAGTCCTGTCGGCATTAGAATGTCAAGTGTAGAAAGGGCTGAAAAGCAATCCCAGTTCCAGCCAACTTCCACAGTAATTTCATTTATCAAGTAAACTGACAGGACGCTTATATGACAGGAGCAGCATAGAACAACAACAGCACACGTGACGAAAGCCGAAAGCTGGTTATAACACCTAACAAAAGGCGCACTCGAAGTCATCGGCACACACAAAAGGCAATAAACTTAATTATAAATCAATCGATCGATCCAGAGCACAAGCGTAAACACGCTATAAATACCAAAGAGCCCAGCATGTGTAGGATATATGTATGTATGTACATACCTATATAAAAACGTACACATGCATATAATAATAATATGGTATATGAATCCACACGATAATGTTCACGTGTGAGCAACGCCTGGAGCAGCAGCGACAGCGTAGTGTCCTTACGCCTCGCCCACTAACTCGGCATTCACACCTAAATAGCTTGTGGGTGATTCACCGTTACACGACCGAGTTCGGGCATTCTTACCACCATACTGGTGCCGGTTTGTGTGCCGCGCGTGTCTCTGGCATGATACTCTTCGCACTGCGATGCTAAAGTCAAGTTCTGCTCGCTGGCGCTGAAGTGTGGTGAAGTGTCTACTTAGACAAATGTGCTGACTCTGCCCCTGTCCCTGGCCCTGACTCTGATTCTGGATGTCGGAGTGTTGAAGTGTTGAAGTCGTTGCAAAAGCGCCAATACCGACTGAAGGATGTTGAATAAAGGAACGACTCCTGTGAGTGAGTGTGTGTCAGGTGTTATTGATGCCACGCTCGCTGGAGGCTTGCCTTCATGGTTACTTAGTTTGGTTATTTCCGTTGACTTGCAAATATTTTCTGCGCGAAATTGCTGACAACGTGTGTTTGCTGCAATTTCTGACGTTTTATTGATAATGGAATTTGTGCGATTATTTAACAACAACAACGTCTATACACATACACATTCAACTCGTTAGCTCGAATTCCCGATTTATATAATATTATGATTGCACAAGTTGGTTTTAATAAGTGCTCTGTTTGTGGTTTCAGTTGTCATTATTGCATAACAACTATTGAAAGTACCGTAAGTAAGCAATGCAATACACAGACGTAAGGTTTCAGCTGGAATATTGAATATCATGCAAAATCAAAGCGTGATGCTGATTCGGTTGATCAATAGGTGTATGCAATTCATCAATCATGCTTCAAATGTTCGTCTATATGTTAGATAAGTGAGAGGCTGATTGCTGTGGCTATTCGAAGGGAAGGCGGTTACGCCTCGTTTAATGCTTTCACGGCAGCTGTATTTGTTACGAATCGCTTGCGGAGTATCAGGTGCTTACTTACATATACATACATATGTACATATGGATTAGTAAATGCGTGTAGAAATTATGATTTTGATTTTCGCTTATAAAAGCAGGTTCCATAAAATGGGGAAAAGCGGGAGCAGCTTACGTTCAACTAACGGTTGATTTGATGTGTTGAATTTATAAACTAAAATCACCTATCTCAACCGACGAATATTTGCATAAGCATTAATTAATGAATATTTCGTTGTATAAGTATTTAACATATCTCGAATCTAGCGTCATCTAGATGTAATAACCAGAGATTATATTGGTGTAAAAATTTTACTCGGGCGTTGGGTTATACAGACCAAAAAGTTAATATATACAATCTGAACAAATGTGGCTTGAACTGGTCCATTTAACTACTAGAACGAATTTACTATTATTAATATTAATTATTTTTCTAATGGAATCACGGCTATGGAATTGTTAAAAATGTTGCAGAAGTCTCTTGAGGAGTCTACCTTATCACGAGCACTAGTATTTGAAAGGCCCAAAGCATTCAGTGAAGGTCGTGAAGTTATCGAAAACTTCCCTTTTCGGGTCGCCCATCCACCACTGTTACAGACGTGCCTGAAATCTATCGTATTGGCACCAGAAAGATACATGTTTTTTTTTCAAAAACGTCGTTGAGTTGAGGTCACAAAAGCGACCAAACGAAACGTTGGTTTTTGAAATATGGGCGTCGAAACTGTCCAGCAAACTAGCGAATGACACTTCACAAATGAGCTAAAACCGAACAAGACACATCAAAGTCGGTCAAAAAACAAGGTGTAGTTCATCGTTCCCTCTGATAACCGTGATGTGGTCTGCCATGAATTCGTTCAATAGGGTCAAATGGTCAATAAGGAAGATTACTTGGCCGTTTTGAGCCGCTTGCGTGAAACAGTTCCGTCGTAAATGACCGGATTTGTAGGCTGAAAACTACATGGGTTTTTCTCGAGTATTATGCACCGTCTCATTCTAGAGAGAGTGTCTCCGACTTTTTGGCCAAACACGAAACGAGAGTCATCGCTGATTTCGCAATATTTGGTTCTTTTGTGTTTCGAAACTGAAAAATCCGCTTCGAAAAACACACCATGAATTGTTGAAGGCATTAAAAGTCAGTCGCTGAAGGCACTGAAGGCCATGCCAGCGGAGTCTATAATAAGTGTATAGAAAATTGGATTAAATGTTGGCATTGTTGTATTGGAATCGTTTTTGCAATAATAAAGAATTGTTTTAAAATGTGTGAAACTTTGTTGCCTTGGTTTCCATCTTGAACTTCACATTTGAGTGAAAATTAAGCTTTTCTTAAGCTTTTGGTCGAGTTCAAAGTTTATGGGTCGAATTACAGTGACCTCAAAAATTCTCATTTGCAAATGATGCTTAGAAAATAACATATGTGGCGTCACTGGTATCAAATGTCAATAACATTGACAATAATATAGTTAAGATTAGTACTCTATGATTAGTATCGAGATAATATTTTCTATAAGACGCGATCTCTCGGTCAGACCGAATTCTTGTCAACTTATGTGGTACATTATCTATAAAGTTTGCATGTCAATTATGTTAAGTACCTTTTACGTTAAAAGATCATATATGACTCTGTTAAATTGGCTTTAGCTTTCTAAAATAGCGATTAAATATTTGTTGTTGTATAGTATAGCCCATATATGTATATTTTGAATTTATTTTAATGATGTTCAAACACCACAAATGCTTAAGCACAGCGAAGCTAATGCAGGCAGTTACTGTAATTCGCCATTCTCGAGACACTTGTTTACGTGATTTTTCCCATTACAAAACCACATATGCCCATAGGCATTATAGGCAAAGCGGTCGGCATACAGTGGTACGGACAGACCAAAAGATCACACCAGATCAAAAGCAGCGCACAAAAGAGTTGGGCGAACAAACAACGGACTAACAGACAGACAAACGGTAAGTGTATGCGTAAAGTTGCGCTTATTTGCACGCATTGCCAAATGTATCTAATTACATTTGTTGCAAGTGTGCTTTGGTCACCGCACAACTAAATAGGTACGCCTATGAATACATGTACATATGTATGTATGTATGTATGTATGTGTGTATATGCATAGGTAAAACCACTGCTAAACACGGGACAAGCTGACAGCGCGAGCAAAAACATTGTGACCACATCACATCACATACACATAAGGTAGTATGTACATGTGTATATATTGTACTATGTGACAAAGTATGTAAGTTTTCAAGTACTCAACGGACTGCGGCAATGGTGGTACCAAAGAGCACTAATAAAATAAGCAAATTGCAAATCACAATTGCATGTGCTATCGACATTTATACGCAGACAAGAGTATATTCATAGGCATGTCCATCAAGCACTTATGTAACGCTATGTTTGTCTATTTGCTCAGCAACATTACTTTGCAATTTTTTTAGTGATCCCCAGTAGCTTTGTTTAAGTACAAGCATACATACATACACGCCCTTTTGGACACACAAATCATCCCACCAACTATTAATGCATTCATTCATTCATTAGGTCGGTGGAAGTACCGTGGGCACTCCATATGTACATACATATGTATGTATATGTTAATACATATGAATGTATGTATATGAGTAAGGCGGTTAAGCCGCTTGCTTCGCTTTTGCTCATCTAATTCTGCATTTCTGTTTACTATTTGCACAGCATTGCATATTGAAGTTGTAAAATCGCGCAAACACAAAAAGTCAGCAGCAGACAATCGCCATCAGCCCACTAAGCAATGAGTAAACAAACTATCCAATCGTCCACTTGACTACTAACAAACATGCAAACGTATATCTTCATCCAGCTTACTGTCTGCCTTGACTGACAGTCAACTAATCTACACTTCCATCGGATGGGTGTTGTTGCAAATGCGAGTGTGAAATGCAGCGATGGATGGATGGCCAGAGGCTTACCGTATAGGAAATTTTGCACGTACATATTTTGCTCCAATGGATAAAGTGAGGTTTTATGTTCCAAAACGGCATGTGCAGTCAACAACCTAGTTTCAGTTCAGCTTTAATAAGGAAGTATTGACGATTAATGTTTGAAATTTAATGTTCGTTAATATTCGATGAGTCATTTTGAAAAAAAAATCTCGATCCCGAGAAGGACCAGCGGAAAACAGTATCTGGCAGCGAGAAAGGGTTTCTGCTTAAAATTAATTCACATCCAAAAATAAAAAAAAAAAACTCATTATTACTATAGATGTAAATAAGTAATGATCCAGACGCTAATTCCGATTTTTAACAAAATATCAGTGTTTCAAAAAGATAATATATTTTTTTCCTTAAATTAATATCAGAAATCTTATTCCTTCGATCATTATCGACTTCGGTTACCTGGCAAATATATCTGATAAGGCCGTTTCAAAATTTCAAGTCGATGGGTTCAGCTGTTTCGGCAAAATATTCCTGACTGACTTAGAAAACAGCATTTCGAGAAAAACGCGTTTGGGAGCCGATTACACAAAGTTAACAATTTATTACAAATGCGCATTTTTCTACGAAACTATTTGCGGAATAAACTTCAACATTCACATTCGATACAAAAATCGATTATTAGATATTCACATGAAGATAACAACTTAAGTACACAGATATCTATCCACCATAAGAGATTTACATTCAAATTTTCACGAAACAGCAATCCAAGTAATTGGAATTACAACTGATTGTGTATAAATCACAATCACTGAAAGTTCAGCTTTTGCGTTTGTTAATAGTTTTCATTTTCCTATAGGGTCTGAACTTGCTGTCACATACTCTTGGCACACGAGTAGATGTATAGTAGATACAGTTTTGCATAAAAAAACACATTAACTATCATTGCATTGAATCAAAAAAAATTACCGGAAAATTGCCGTTATTGCATGCCAGTGACAACTACAAGCTCACATATAGTATGTATGTACACGTCTATATATAGAGGTTTATACATAGATATATGGATGAATGTAATAGGTGACCTCGCAAAGCTTAGACAAACCTCGACACAATTGAAATTTTGAAAATAATGCAAAAACACGAATCGAAAATTTCAACGCATGTGAACAGTTTTAGGGCGCACTCTAAAAGCAGTTATTAAAATTAAAACTTAAGCAGAGTTACACAAAAGAGTAATTACTGTAATTTTACTAGGTAAGTGACCTCAATTATATGTTACTAAGCTGTTTTATATAAAAGTACTATATATAGTAAAAAGTTTAAAAGAGATTGAGTAATAGTGTTGGACATACTAGGAAAACTAATTTGAAAAAAACTTTAAATTTTAATTTTTTTTTTGAAAATTTTTTGACAAATTGTATTTTAAATTTCAACTTATTTTTAGTTTTACCCACAGTGTACATTTTTCCTGTGTGTGTTTTGGCAAAGGTCAAAAAAAAAATTCATAATCAATTTCATACAAATATTAGAATTTTCTCTTTACTTTTTCGCTTAAATTTTTGAAAATTTATTATTTTTAATAAGAGAACAGATGAAAGAATCTCACCACAAACTAACACATTCATACATACTTCTCCACATACATATGTATGTGTACAGAAAAAATAGAAAAAAGTGTTAACAAATATTTAATATAATAAAACGACAGTTTTACACGTCGAAACAAATAATAAATAGCAAAAATTAATATATTTTTTCTATTTCGGGGCTATTAATTAAGCACAAGAAATTCACATAATTAGAAATTCAAATGACAAGCCCCCTTCTGTTCGCTTTGGTGATAACACGTAATAATGACTAGCGGGAGAGGGGCGCATAACACGACGGTCTGTGCCAAAACATATAGACCAGGCGGCCGGCAGTCATCAAAAGGTGATTATTGTAATTTTTAATTGTTACGCGGAAAACATGAATCAGCATTGATGACGACACGAACGACAGGAAAGAGGAAATGCAAACACAACACAATAAAATGGAATAGCCAAGCACAAACTGACGACTATTAGACTTTACATATCTACTTCAGAAATTAGTATTGTATTTAGTAGTATTGACAAATGTATGTATGTATAAGAACATATGTTTACAAATGTCAAATTTATGTAGGCATATGTATCACTATGTACATGTGTATGTACTTATGTATGTATATATGTGAGGAAAAATCAATGAGTGTGATATTAGAGAAAAATTACTTAATAAATATGCAAATTTGAAAGTATGCGAAAAGCAAAAACAATAGATAAGATCGAGCTTTGGAAACAACCACAATATCTTTGATTTAGCCACACTTTCTGATTTTGCCAAAGTTACGATAATGCAGCAGTAATAATGTATGTACATATGTATGTATGTATGTACATATATTATATGTACTTTAGCTTTATAGATGCAAAATAATAGCAAAAATAGAAGCCGCAAAAATGTGTGATATAAAAACATACTTAGATTATATTTTTTTATTCACATAAACCCTGCAAGAAAAATTTGGAAAAATAATAAATACTGAAATACTCTTTTCTTAAAAAAAATCAAGAAACCACGGTTAACAACAATTATTTTCAAATAGATAGAGGTTAAGAAAATTAAAAAAAAAATATTTCATATAATTATTTTTCAATTACATCTTGTATATATTTCATTTCCCTTTTGAAGAGAGTTTGCTTTCTTAATATAATTAATGTGAAGAAATTAAAATCATTCCTTAGGGCAGTTCGTAAAAACCAGTGTACCATTTCATCAAATTTGACGCGGATGGGCAAAAAACTTTACGACGACGTTAAATTTTTTTCTATGGTCAAAATCGCGAAATAAAAAGTAAAAAATATATAAAAATATAAACAAAAAGTTGTCAAACACACACTTATTGACATATGGAGACCAAACTTTACACAAACAAAAAGAAAGAACGTAGCAGTCTAGGAAAGATTTTTATGGCTTCCGGGTCGAATTTGTTCAAATAGTATATTGATATTTTTATTAATATTGTTATAAATTCGCACTGGGTACTTATTTGGTATTTAACTTGATTGAAACAAGTGTATATGTAAGTGAAATCAGGCTCCAAGGCGATAAGCCATGTGCTAACCAGTACCTTAAAAAAATAAACGAAAAGCGTAATATTCATACATGAACTGCATATGTAAGTAAATAGATATATGTTTGTTTATTGTGCGCTTACATTAGGGTGTCTCTATTATTTATGTTCATATCTTTTTACATAATGAGAAAAGTGAAATGATTTATGGGTTTATATTCATCACAACAATTAAAGAACAAAAACAAAAACATGTAAGTAGAATATTTATTTGAATAAAAAAATAAAATAAATTAATTTTACTGTTTCAAATTATATTCAATTAAGTAAATTAAACAATATTCAGCATTGAAGAGAAAAAGTAATAAATAATAGAATGTAGAAAGTTTGATTACATAGTAAAATAAAACTGAATTACATATACATACATATAAAAAAACGCAAGTGAATAAAATATACAATTTTCGCCGGTCTGTGCAAGTACAATACACACGAGTATAGCACTTGATATGGAAATCACTTTCATACAAATACAATTCATGGCGTTTCCCTTGCAAAACATACTTATGCGCGAATAAATCGAAACAAATTGTGCTCAAGGTCCACAGCGACACTTCAACCAAGTAATTGTCACGCAAATGCGGCACACAACAGATATGAGTGTGAAAGATATGCTATAAAAAAGAGGCAAGCCTCGAGGCCTTCATATAAAAAAGTGGAAATGGGAATTAAAATAATGAAGGCAGATGAAGCCACTTAACAAGTAAGAGGCACACAGATATGCGCATACATACATATGTATGTATGTATGTAAGTATGAACTTGTATGTAGAAGAAATTTTCAACTTTGATTCAAATTCTACTGAGTTTCAAATAATATGTGCGCAAGGAACAATAGGCGCATATCACATGGGTACACTTATACAACTTTTCAATTGCC
The DNA here is from genome assembly GCF_024586455.1 of Bactrocera neohumeralis. NCBI lineage: Eukaryota > Metazoa > Arthropoda > Insecta > Diptera > Tephritidae > Bactrocera > Bactrocera neohumeralis. Next base: position 3,400,027 of record NC_065923.1, read on the forward strand.
ATATGCTTTTCTATTTAAGCAGTGAATTATTAAATAAAATTCATGAGAAACGCTGAACTTTTTCAATTGCGGTAGGACGTTGCTCTTAGTTGGTTTGCTCGTTATTCTTAATAAAATAAATCCGGTTACTGATTTTCAAATACCATGATAATGTATTTATTACACTAATCGAATGAAATATAAATATGTTTGATGGCAGCTCCATTAGTTGCAATTACATATATTTTTGAACTTTGTCAGGAATTCAAGCTCACTGAGCGTTGAAGGGTCTTCACAGCGCTTTAGTGGCCTCATTTGAAAGCAATTTGTGCACGCTTGATGTGTTTTCAAAATTATATGGGTAACGTATGCACCAAATATGGTTCGACTCGATGCGATTGAATGCATTTAGTTGTAACCCTATGACGGAACGCTAAAGCACAGCTATGTCGTGGTCTCGTGCAGCCGTTGGCGATAAACGCCGGATGAAGCAATAAAAGGTCATTTTCGGGAAACGTGTCAATGGAATAAAATGCGTAAATGCGTAAAATGCCTTCCGGAGCTTGACTAATATCACCGCCGGCAGAGACACAAACAAAAATATAAAAGTGATGACTATACTCTAGGCACCTTTATAAATGTACATACAAACATCCACATACATACATAGTTATTTATTTGGTAAATATACAGGAAATTTTACAGATACACCATCCCCTGGGTATTTGTTTGAAAAATTCAGCTTATGGTACATTTATTGAAAATACTGTCGGCTTTATATACACGTACAAAAATATGTGTATTAGTAGGTACTCATTTATTTTCTTCGTTGCCATTTGCTTTCTTTCCCTCATCAATATAAAATGTGGCGACGTGTTTTGTTTGGAAATTTAAATGTAATTTTGTAAATACTAAAAGCAACAGTAAGCAAAGAGTACAATCAACTTATTAGAAAATATTTCAGAATCAGAAAGAGTTTGCATTGGTTTTCAGATTTCAAAGAGTACGGAACAACCCAACCCACATGATGAAGGGCAACAACAAAGGCGTATGAAGTGCAAAGAGCATATGCAGCAAAGAATGCGACCACAAGAGGGCGAGCGTGAAGTTGGAATATGTGGATGCAAAAATAATTTTAAATGTTCATTTATGTATGTACATATGTATGTATGTATGTATGTATATTTAGGTATGTACATAAGATTTTTAAATAAATAACCACATGTTTATTTGTATAATATTTTTATATATCATACATACTAACATACACATACATATGTATGTATGTATATGTTCATATGTAAGTTCATATATAAATTCAACAGTGTTAACGCAATCCCGTCGTCCCTCGATTGACAATTGCTGAGTGGTTGCACATTTGCCACCAAAGCAGGCTTCTTGTTTGAAGTTAATAATAAATTATACAATTAAACGGGTTACTGACGACTACAACTCCAAAATCAATGGAAGAAAAATCAGATGACAGCGACTAATTAAGATTTATATAAGCAGATATGTATGTATGTGTGTATATTTACGAATGAATAAAGCCGAAAAAATATTAATATTATTGTTTATTTCATATACCCTCAACAGGGTGTTTTTAGTTTGCCACGAAGTTTGCAACGCCCAGAATCGTCGGAGACCCACCAAGGTATTTTAATTTATTTGACATATACATATGTATATCAGATTAGATTTTTCCGATCGGATAACTATGGCATGCCAAACAAACTGACATCGAAATCACGCTCTTGTATAGAAACTCTTTTATTTGTGAAGGGTAGTCTAGCTACGGTGCAACAGATCTAACATTGTTTTGTATTCTTTTAAGTTACTTATGTATGTTAACTGTTTATTTTAATAATGGGGTATAATTTTTATTAAAATTATCTGAAAATATATTTACACAGCAATTTATGCACAAACATACATATATTATGAAAATTGTTTGAGACATTAACATCATGTAATCTTTTGAAAAGCCCCCACTCGTGTTATAAATGTACATATGTATGAATAGTATGTAGTACTATGTGCATACGTACTTATAGAAACCTTCAATGGCAGCCAGCTAACCCGGCAAGGGGCATTCAAACAATGGTGGTGCGATTACGGCCGGCAAACATACTTAACAGCTGCTGGCAAAAAATCCACCCTATTTCATAATAAAACCTAGACACAATATGCCACCCGCATAAAAGCTGTGGAAAAAATGCAGCATTTAGTTGTCTATATAAAGAGGAGCGAAAGTCGCAAATATAAAATAGAAAGTAACATGAACGCAGTAGACAATAAGAATTATAATAAAAATGTAGCTAAATGCGTTTGTTTGTACATTTATAGCTTACAAGTACAATGCACCTACATCCCTTTATGTAAATAGTACCTCAAGTATTTATTTTACTTGCATATACGTATTAAAGCCAGACCGGCACGGAAACTCACCATTATGTTCTGTGAAAATGTTCATTCCGATGGCATTGCAACGGCTGTGATTGTCCTTAGATGTATGTCCAATGCTACTACCCGAAGCGGTAGTCGAACGATGTGAACTCCCACCCACAGATGCTGGTGTAGCTGATGATTTGATGCGGGAGCCGCGCAAGGTGGAACCAGCAGCTAGTGCATTTACACTGCCAACACTAATGCCATGAGACGACGACAAGCCGACTGGGCTGCCACTACTTGGCACACCAATACAACTGGCCGTGCCGCCATGGCCACCGCCGCTGGAATGTGAACCGCGCTCTTTACCCTGCTGTGCGCCCATATTGCCAGCTTAGTAACTATATCGAGAAAAAGTATACGCTTTAAGCTTCACTTCGATCTTTAGCAATCAAACACTTCAGTTCAGCTTCAGACGAATGACAAACCGTAGCTCAGGGTTTTGGCTAATTCGGTGGGCGTGTGCACGAGACCCAATAATATTAGCTTCCGAAACCGAAATTCGTGGCGATTCCGGCGAACTGGGCACAAACCACAGACGGAAGTGCGGCGTTTTTATAATTTCCTCTACACGTATATAACTTCCGGCATTTATATAATACGATTGTATATTTCTACTTTTATCTTACATACATTTTTGGTTTTATGTTATGTATACAAATTGCCCTTTAATATAAGGATTTCATACATATTTTGATTATGCACTCACTTTCCACTACTCTACGCTTTTTTCAACTCGCCTTTTCTACGTTACTTCGCACTTTGTAGTAGACATAAAATGCCTATAAAAGGGAAGTTGCAATTATTTTTCTTCTCTACTTTGCGCAACTCCCCATTTATCGGCGCTAATATTTGTTTTATAACCTTTTTTAAGAGATAAACAATTCTGATTAGAAAAATTAACATCGATTTTTATGGGTATATTTATATTTTGCACCAACTCTTTAAATTATATACTAAAAATACTGTATCGTTATCGGCGGCTACGCGTATAAGAAAAACACGCCCTACCTGTATGCAAGTGCAACTTGTCTGCACCCAACCTCTTTTTAACACAAGTTTTATTGCTATGTACCAAAATATTGACTTTGGATTATAGAGAGATTTCTAAGACTTTAGAACTTAAGGGTATTTTTCACGATAATTTTCATGTAATATAAATTTCACTTCACTGTAGGTTTCATGTCTTTTACGTTTGTAAAGGCCTACAAACTTATCTGTGTACAAAACTTCTTATATTGCAAACATTTTTCGAATGTTATACACTTGCACTTCAATCTATGTGCGAATGCACTGCATGGGAACCGTCCCGCACAAGCCGAGAAAAACGTGCTATAATTAGCAAAAAAAATTTGCTTTCAAAGTTACTCACTTTTTTCAATTTCAATAGAATTTATAATTGAGGTTTCACAAAAATCTAATATGCAGCGATTATGAAAATCGTCTGCATCAACTCGTCGTTCTTCGTCGTTTGAGACAATTTTCCAATTTCACTTTGTCCAAATGTTTCACAGTGCATTCAAAGATACATCACAAATGTTATATGCTTATCTCGCTCTTTCAAAAGAATGTCAGCGAAACAAACCGCAAAAACACACGGTTGAACTTGGAAAGATTTAGTAAAGCAGATATTTGAAATTTTTGTGCAAAAAAATCTACAAACAATCAACAAATTTGAAAGTCGTACCAGAAAGTAACAGATAATTTAAGATTTAAATAATTATTTTCAATAAAACAAATTCTGTCTTTCTCGAATGTTATATACTATTATACAAATACTGCAACAATAATTCGATTCGGTTACTTTTCGATCATATGTCACTGGACCGCATGCACATATTGGTACATTGACCTGGCAATATCGAAACGAAAAATCACACGAAACAAACTGTCAAACGAAAACGTAGCTGAAGTTCGTCACATATAATTCGGATTTTTCTGGAATCGAAAAATACTTTGCTAATAGAGAGTTTTGAAACAAATCTATATAAACAATTTGTTATTTCCTATTAAAAGTGTAAGTAGCATAAAGCTGACTAAATTTTCTACATACTAACTTTTCATACTGCTTCTCTCAATCAACATATGTATGTAGAACGTTCGGAAAGAATAAATTCAAGTAGATATTTCGGCACATATCTCAATTTAAAGAAGCTTTAAGTTTGAGGAAAACAATCGATTTTGCTTAACGTTGTAATAGAAACAAAAGAAGATGTCTGATTGGGACACAGTTACTGTTCTGCGCAAGAAGGCGCCCAAAGGCAGTGCGGCTAAATCGGAAACAGTGGTTAATCATGCCAGACGACAAGGAGTACCCGTGGAAACAACACAAAAATGTGAGTTAATTGGTTATAAAGACACGTCTTCAGTGAGTCCGTGGCACAGTTTTCTAATTAAATATTTACATAAACCGATTTGTGCGAAAAGCACAAGTTTTACGCAATTGTATAGATGAGATGTCGAATATATGTATATTTAGAGGTACTTATATCTGAATATGTAAGCCAAAACATGTGTATGTGTTTCTATGTACATACATATGTTCATTGCAGTTGCCGAGTAGTTTCCCGGCGCTAAATGTTATTGTTTTGATCTATCTTGCGTAGCATGCTTCCAATTTCACAATACTTGCACTTCAACTTCGTGATTTTCATCATCGTATGCAATTGCAAGTTAAAATGTCATAAGATACTGCTAAAGCAGTGCTCTCGCCTGCCGCACTTTATCGCATTTATGTATATTTCGTGTGTGGTAGACAAATCATACTGTCAAATGTAATAGTGGGCATGATATTTATATCATGTTTATTTTTATTCACGCTATTTTTGCCACCAAATTTTTATTATTATGAATTATATTATGTGCAAGAAAGTTATTTATTTAATTTTTATTTTATGAAATCGAATCTCAAAAAATATTTCAATAAAAAGTGCTTGTGTTGAGCGTTGCAGAAATAATGCAAAAAACTGTCATTTCACCTAACGGGGCGATTATAGTTTTGAGAAATGCTTCCGATATGAAAGTCATTACCTTGGATATAAACCTTTTCTGGTTATGATTAGCTAATTATCTGGTCAATTGAAATAGAAATATCTATTTGTTACAATCATTTCATGTTACCTTCTTTATATTAGATGGTGCGGGCACCAACAAGCAACATATAACCACAAAAAACACTGCCAAACTGGATCGAGAGACTGAGGAGTTAAAACATGACAAAATTCCATTAGACGTTGGCAAATTAATAATGCAGGGTCGTCAGTCGAAAGGTCTTAGTCAGAAGGATTTGGCAACTGTGAGTACAAGTAATTTCATTATGGCCTTTAGTAATTTTAACAAAAACATTTTCCTTCATATAGAAAATTTGTGAAAAACAACAGGTCGTCACGGATTACGAAGCGGGCCGCGGCATTCCTAATAACTTAATTTTGGGCAAGATTGAACGTGTGATTGGCATAAAATTACGTGGAAAAGATCGCGGCCAACCGCTGCAGCCTCCCGGTAAGAAATGAGTTGACAATGCGGCTGCAAGTGGCAACGCTAGTAGTAACAAACCAAAAAACAACATCCATTAAACGCATATCGCAACAGCAACCATTGTAAACGCTAATGTAAATGCAAATATGAATGCCACTAACGTTCATGCCATAAACAACTGAAACGCTTACGACACCAGCGGCAAACGCAAGTAAAATTATCGGGAGGCTGAGAAGTTTTTTCTTCCTAACGGAAGCAACACTCGTGTCAAGGAGCAGTTTTTCAATCTCATATAATCATACACATACATAAAAACACATGTTTATTTTTCATTTAATTTTTTATTTTCAAAATCGAATCTAATATATTCTGCTTTCAGCAGCATCATCATGAGCAGCCCTTTAACACCAATACAAACCAGAGTAGAGCAGAATAAATAACAAAATGGAAACTGTAAACATAAAATGTTCATACAATTTATATGCAACTACACATAAATTTTGAGCTAACTCCACTACATATTAAAAAGCCCAAATTTTTAGCAAAATACTAAGATTATGAAATGATAATGAATATTTATAAAAACAAAAAAAAAACAATATAAAGATTTTTACATAAAACTTCAATCATGCTCAAAACTTAAATGTAGTTTATAAACTATGCTGGATATTACAACTCATCTTTATACATACATACATCCGTCGTTAATTATAATATTTCTTACTATTACGAAGTAATGAAATTTAAAGCTGACCTTGAGTGATGTTATCAAAGATTTTTATTAATAAAACGTTATTTAAGGTCTTGAAGTGATTTCTACGAAATTCGGAAAATATGGACGTGTTAAGATTTGTATCCAACACACAGTGCAACCGACACAATTTTGAAATTTCCTTTCGGTTTAGGTGTCCACATAATATGCTACCATACTTTTATACACTCTTAGGTACTCACTGCCGCCACAAGCCGTTTATTATTTGATTGCCAGAAACTGGATTGTGGAGAATTAACATAGAGTAATTATACTCAATGCCAAAATCCAACATTCCCAAATTGGCGAACACAATTCTGATATACTCCACTGGACTGACAAGTTTACTATTGCAGTTATGGTACACGTAGTTATATCTCGCGTGCAGAATACTAGCAACTAATCTCACTTAGCTTAGCATTTTGTAAAATTCTACTGTAATACTATGAAGTGATGTGCTTTTACATATCGTCGGTTCTAACGGTTACGTTCTTCTAAATTATAATTTTTTACATCTACTCCACTGCACTAAGGATATGTGGCTCCTAATAATAGAATCTCAAGATTTTCGCCCACTTAACATTTCAACAAATTCGTAACATGTAATAATCGGTGCACTACACAGATATAGATGACAACAATAACCAAAAATATTAAACTTAATTCTTCCTTATGTATCCAAACTATGGTCAATATAAAAATCAATTGATTAAATATATTGTATATGAATGTAGTAGTTTGTATACCCATAATAATATACATACGCAATGAGCAATAATTACATAATAGATGTTTTATGGTTTAAATCAAAGAAATAAAGTAAAATTGAATGAGAAATGTATTGTTGTTAATTGATTACTAAAAAATTCGAAAGAATTGCGTTACTGAAACTTACTTTTTTGGATTAAGAGATTGATACATACTTTTAGGCGCTTGGTTCTGGTGAAAGAATTCTTATGAGTGCCAGGCTTTTTGGGAAGCCACTGATTGAAAATCGGTAGAATTTTAATTTTTCTCCGAAATAATAGCCCTTGGCCATATAAAATCCGGGTCAATTTCGGTGAGTAGAATACATATTTTATGATGCTTAAATGAAGACAAAATTCTATTACATCTGTTTACCAGATTTGAGATTTATTTTAATTAACAATTTTGGATTTAGAAATAAGACTTTCAAGTTTTAATTCTACCCGTCACAATTTTTACCAAAATCGGAATTTAAAATTTTATTCTTAACGAATTGAACGCAAAAAAAAAAATAAAAGTCTAAAAATTTTTTTTTTTTTTAATTATACGCTTTGACTTAATTGTTTTTTTTTTCAATCCGTTATTTGGCATTAAAAACTGACAGAAAAATTTAATCCGACATTTTGAGACAAATAATTTTTTCATTTGCGCAATTACAGATCAAAAATTTTAAAATATTTGTATTAAGATTTCTGAGATTACAAAACAAAAAAATTAATTCAAAAGTTAACTAATTTATTTTTTCAAGGCATTATTTGCAACTCTGGAGTTTACTTACCGTAGGATTTTGTAAAACAAAGGTCAAATATTATTTTTGTTGTTGGTTTTTTTCTTACATAAATCCGTGTTACATTCCCATTTTTTAAATAATTTTATTTATTTATTTATGCAATGTTTACTTCATATATATTTATATTTGTTTGTTCGCTTGTAAAAATAAGAAATAAAAATATTTGCGCTTTTTCATATTTTCCTTCTTTGTCTGCTCTATAGCATTTAAACAGCTTACTAAAAAAGTAAGTATGTATGTGTGTATGTAGTGATTTCATTTAGTACGTTTCATTTTATATATTATATTCAGTTTTTGCTTATTTTTCTTTGTATGTGACTTTTATCGGTTGGTTCATTATGTATTTTTTTCTTAATTTTGTATTTTAGTTATGCTTTTAACGTAAATACATAAAAATAAAACTTAAATATTTTAGCATATATAAACATGGTTATTAAACAAATATTCTAACCCACCCACAAAAATAATAGTTTAGTTTATAATTTTATAAAAAAAATTAATAAAAGTCTGTATTACAGGTAGCCATATGTTTAGCAAAACAAATCAAAAGCTAAATTAAATATAAATATCTTCTTTAGTGACGCCTTAAGCGTTGTGTCGTTTAGAATTTGGAAAGTTTCGAAACTTTTTTTGCTTAAATTTCATTGTATTGTTTTTTAATGCTTTTGTGTGTCAATGGACGCAAGTATAAAATAATATTCTGAAATTTGATACATATAATTTTTTTTTTAATTTTGGGTGAAAATTGTTTGAAGGATAATTTAAAATATTATTTTTAATTGTTAAATTTATTAAATTTTCTAACTTAATGTATAAACTAATAGCATAGCGTTTTTGTTTTTTTATTTGTTGTTTTTGTATTCATTTGGCAACAGCTTTTTAATTTTTTTTTTTGTTTTTGCTATATTTTACAATAATTCATTGAACTGTGTGCTTGCGTTTGCCTTGTTGTTTTTTTGCATTTCTTTCTGATTAATGGTGTGCTGAACACGCTATATTTGGATTTAAATTGCAACTTAAAGAAAAAATTTTAATTTTTAAATAAAAAAATAAAATTTGCATTTTTAAATAAAAAAAATAAAATAAAATTTTTTTTTATAAAATTTAATTTTTAAGTTTTAGAAAAGTGATTTTTTATCAAGTTAAAATTTTAATTTTTAAATAATAAAATTTTAATTTTTAAATAAAAAATAATAATTTTTCAAATAAAAAATTAAATATTTATTATTTAAATGAAAAAGTAAACAATTTTAGTTTTTACATTTTTTTTAATGAAAAATAAAATTGTTTTGAAATGAAAAAAAAATATTTATTTATTTTTTAGATAAATCACCGAAACACCAAAAGAATGTGATGTAATTTGAGCTTGTAGTTCAATATTACTTATGCTTTATAACTTATAAAACTAAAAATCGAAATTTGTATTCATAAATTGTCTTCGAATGTTTTGAAAATTGCAAAGCTAAACTTTGTGCGAAATGTTTGCAGTTCAATTGTATTTTGTGTCAGAAGTTGCGACAGTCATTTGCCAAGTAAGAATTAGAAATTTGCATTTGCAGTTTGCTAATGTCTATAAAATAACAAAATTAGATATATGTATGTATGTATTAAATGAATTAATAAATATGTTTTTTATTAGTAAAATACAACTATTTAAGCGAACTCAGCGAGTATGTGTCTGTGGGAGCTTCTGAACTGCTTCTACGCTAAAATTCAAACCTCCAAGCATTGAAATAAATATGTTAAGATTCCTAAAATAAGCACAACATAACGGAAATCAACTGTTATAACAATTGTCATGCATATTACTCTGTTTATTGCATGCTTTTAGGCACGTCGCCAAATTTCAGTTTATATTTGAAGTTCAAAATAGCAGTAACGTGTTTTCAATAATTTCTCACCTGCAGCAATGCCACACAAAATTGACTTTATTTCCAGAAATGATATTTATCTTTTGATATTTTATGCGTTAGCTAACAGCTACACGGTTTTTTTGCTGCGCTTGTGAGCCAATGACAATTTGGATTGAAAACAAAATCTTAATTTTTAGTGCCTCATCGCTTGTCTTTCAACCTCAGCTTTACCTTTTAATTATTACGCCAGTTTATAACTAAAGAAAATGCACTTACAGTGAGCGAAAGAGAGAGAGAGGGAGAGAGATATGAAGAAGAGCTAATATGCATATGCACATGATCAATTTATGATTTTCAGTGTGATTTTAAAAAGTAAATAGCAAATATTTTTCTTTTCTCGCGTATCAATAAACGTCATCGATTAAACGGTTAATTGAAACTTGCAGGCGATAAATATTTTATAGGACTTTTGTGTGTTTGTTTTCATGTTTTTTTGTTGCTGCAAACAAACACATAACTACATAGTATATACTTATAAACACACGAACAGTTGTAAGTAATTGTTTTTATGCAAAACTTGCTGCTTAACATTTTGTTGTTTAAGTTGATTTTAATGTGTGCAACACATGCATGTATATAATATACAAAATACCTAATGTAACTCGAGGAAAATTGATGGGTACACATACGGCTCATCACAAATATTGGTTTAAATGAGACCAAGTGAAGTTTACAATTTCAGTTTTTCAAAAATATCTTCTTTTTTGTTTTTGTTTGTTCTCTTTTCCTTGTATACACACACATATACACGTATTACAAATAGGTTTAAAAATATTCAAAATTCATTCATTATAAATTTGTTCTTCTTCTTGTTCAGTTTAATCATTTGTTTTTGTTGTTGTTGTTGTTGTTCATTTACAATTTATTGAATACAGGCTTGTTTTGTTGAAATTTCGCTGCATCACACACCGGCACCCCTTCTTCCTGCTTGTCGCTGATTAGTTTATTTCGCTGCAACTACATATGCACGCACGTATATGCATGTATCATATGTGTGTAAGTGCGGGTTTCCAACAAAGAAAACTAAAACGTAGACACTACTGACTACTGACTTTTGACTTATCCATTGCTCTCGAATTCCAAAAATACATCATCTCAAACGCTTTCATTCACCATTCGGCACCCGCTAAAATGTCCCACCAAAAACAAGAAAAATACAACATAACCTTTGCCAACACCGCCGATGCCGTCGTTGACGCCGTCGCCGGCTTACTGCAACTTCGGTTTGTGTAGAAACGCAGCAGCACCGTTGGCGGCGCTGCCGTTCAATGCGCCATTGCTGCTGTCGGACAGTAACGACGACTTCGACGACATGTCACTGCTGGGCGGTGAGAGTTTGGCGGTGTTTTGCGCGGCCAAAGATGCTGCCATGCGGCGTGTCTTCTTGCCGGCCGGCGACAAGTATGTCTTGTAGAAGAAGCGCGCGAAGAGCACGAAGTAGCTGAAGTACATCGCAATCGATAGGTTGATGTTGGTCTGTGAGATATTGCACGATTGACGTCCGTGCGTCTTGAGGAAGCCATTGGCCCACACATTAATCGCACAGCCGACAATCATTTGCGTCAATTGCAGCGACGTGATGATCATGGCAATGAAGCGTGGTGGATTGAAACGCGCCGCCTTCAGCGCGTAGTACGAGTACATCACCGAGTGTACGCAGTAGTTCATGACGATGAACCAACGCGCCGACGAGGTGTACTCGGTGTACGAGAACCAGGAGTAGATGAGCACAGTGATGTGGTGGTACCAGTGCAGGAAAATGAGCGGCTGCTTTCGCAATACAATGAATATTGTATCGCCGAGTTCGGGCAGTTTGGAGAGCACAAACAACCAGGTCCAGAAACCGCAGACGCGATCTTGTTCGATGTAGCTGCGAATAAAATGGACAAAAATTAAATTTTTATTTGTTTTTGGTGGTTATAAAAACGTACATATAATTGTAAAAGAGATAAATGGAGAGGTAGAAAAAAATTTAAAAAAATAATGAAGTAAATTAAAACGGGCTGCACCGAAGCTATAGTACCCTTCACAGCTGTATTTCTTATAGCATAAAAGGGCCTAAAAGATTTGTTTCTTGGTTTTGGTCTGTTAGTTTGGGGTCTAAGTATTAGAAAATATTATATTTTAAGGTCTATTTGTTGAGAATAATTGCGTTAGAAAAACTTTTCCAAAAATATCTGAGTTATAGAAATCTTTTCCTTCCTTCTTCATAAAGATTACACTGTGGAAAAGCTTTTTTTTTACTTTTAAGCGCGAAAAGAACAATGAGCAATGTCAAGTGAAGAAAAAGTAAAAATCAAAAAAGCAGTCGAATTCTTAGAATTCGCTAAAACGCATGAACTTTTGTTTAAGATGGCAAAAATCATATAAGAAATACATTGACGAAGTAAGTTAAGATCAAAGCAAGTGGAAATTAGCTAATATGTACTAATTGTATGTATAATAGCTGACATAAATAAAAAGTAAATAAAACAAACAGTGCGACCGGAGCGGATGAATAACGACTGCAGTAAGCAGAAAAACATTAACTCAATGATATATGAATAAATACATATGATTGTATGTAAGTCCATATGTGAGTTCAGCACAGACAGTTCATCAAACCAAAACACGAGAGAGACCGCAAACGAACGTGCTAAAAGTGTAAAACGTTAGCACGAGATCGAGCGCGACCGGTGCCGGTCAGCGTCCGGTTGGTCGAAATGCAAAATTTAAGAACAACTTTGTCAGCTCACTTGCTAAAGAATATCATATACGTGTGTATATATGTATGTAAGTATCAGCTGTAAAAGCAGAAATCGTACGAAATCAAATACACAACAATGGAATATTAAAGCAAAATCAAAATGAAAACAAACAACGTAGCAGAAAAGCTGAAAAGCTGCAAAACCAGTTTCCAAATTGGAAATATCGCGTTTGCGCTGAGTGGCAGGCTCGGCTCGGCTCGATCGAAGCTGTAACAGTAAAACGGCGCGCGCAAATCTGCGTCATGATGAACAAACTCAAGGTCAGGCAATTGTCATGGCCAGCAAAATGTACACACCAACACCCATACATGCTTATGTATGGATGGACTTGAGCGGCAGGCCTAGAACGTCTGTTGACATTGCTTAGCCGCTTTGTGGTCAGCTTTTATTAGCTACAAATTACAGACAACCGATGCGGAATGACTGTCAAGGATGAGTTGCGAAAATTTTCCGTATTTATAATGAAAGTCGCTAAACTGGCTAGCAAGCTAAGAATTACAACAGCGGAATCATTTCAGGAATCGAACTAAGAAGAAGATTGCATGACGAGCGCCTGTGATGCCGCTTGAGCATGAGCAAAGTGAATGGGCATGTAAAATAAAAGAAGTGTGGTTTAAGAAAACAAGCTTGAAATTAATTCAAATTGGCACTTACCTAGGAACGCAAACGGAATGGAAAAGGCCATAATGACGCAGCACATGCAGAAGTTCTGGTGCCGTTCGAAAGGCGCCCATAATACTGAACATGGCGAGCATTGTATTCCAGATAATTAATGGACCGCGTAGTTGGAATCTGAAATGGACAAAAAGAAAGTACAACAACAAAAGATGATTAATAAAAATTTTAGTATAAATTATGTGTTAAAAGTGTGTGGAATGTAAATATAAAGAGAAGGGAAGAGGTACTCGTTTAATTCTATTATATTATTATAATAATAGTTTAACATAATCTCTAGTAAATGTTCTATCAGCTTAGCTAAACCACATGTTTCCCCTTTATTTATTTTTAATATATTTATACAAGTAGACATTTTAATGTTTTGTTTTTTAATTGCAACACTATATATACTAATTGGTGCCTGATAAGCATTTATTGACCAAGTCACAACGCAACTAATCTATTTTAGATTAGGAAAATACAAATTGTGATTATTACTGCTAATAACAAATGTATTTAAGCAATTATAAAGTAATTATTAGTTGCAATGTCAGAGAGGTTTAAAAACAATTATTACAGATATACAAATAAGTGAATAAATAATATAAAAAATAACATTAATAAATAATAAAATACAAACCATGAATTAAATTACAAACTCTAATTTTCAAAGTGCTATTTTTGTTCTTTAAGCATATACAGAAATTATTTAGATTTAGGAATTTCATATTTAATAATAGTACAAAAATTATTCAAGTATTTGTACAAGATGGCGCAAAAATAACCTTCCGAAGTTTTTGGCTGTAATTAAAAAAAAAATGAAAAACTTTGATTCTGCTTGTGGATTATTTTTATTTGGTCTTTTAAATTTTTTTTACATCAAGTCGAGAATCATGTAAATGGCTGCCGCCACAGTTGATTATAATTTGAGCCCTTTTTATGGCATTTTCCATCACTTTGACCAGAACTTCCGCCGATAGGTCCTCCTTCAGCAAATCGGTTGTGGCACGTACAGTGTGTGCCGTTGCACCGTCCTGTTGGAACCACATGTTTTCCAATCTCCAAAAGAACTCGATCATTGTTCTGTAGCGCTCACCACTCACAGTAACCGTTTGGCTCGCGACGTCTTCGAAGAAAAAAGGTCCGATGACTTCTCCAGCGAAAACAGCACACCATACAGTGACTTTGAGCGGATGTAATGGCTCTTCGTGGGTTACACGCGGATTTTCAGTGCCCCAGAAGCGTAAATTCTGCTTATTTACGAACCCGCTAAGATGGAAATGGGCCTCATCATTCATGACTATTTTTCATGAAAAATCATCTTCCACTTGGTGGTGATTAAGGATGGCTTGAGCGTATGTTAAACGCGATAGGCGGTCAGCAGCTTACAGCTGATGCACCGTCTGGACTTTGTACGGAAACATCTTCAAATCTTGTACCAAAATTCGCTGTAAACACCGTCGACTGATACCCATTTGCGTGGCACGTCGTCTGGTCGATGTCGACGGCGCTTCTATGACATCCTCGGCAACAGCAGCAATATACATATATATAAGGTTCTATCGAGCGTATTGTTTGAAAGATTAAAGCCCATCGGCAACAAACTGATTGGACCTCATCAGTGTGGCGTTAGACCTGACAAATCAACAACCGACCAGATATTCACCATGCGCCAAATTTTGGAAAAGATCCGTGAAAAGAGAGTCGACACTCACCACCTCTTCGTCGATTTCAAAGCTGCCTTTGACAGGATGAAAAGGAATTGCTTTTATGCCGCGATGTCTGATTTTGGTATACGGCTGTGAAAACTGATGCTGAGCAATACCAAAAGCTCCGTCAGAATCAGGAAGGACCTCTCCGAGCCGTTCGATACCAAACGAGGTTTCAGACAAGACGACACCCTTTCGTGCGACTTCTTCAATCTACCCTTGGAGAAAATAATTCGAGCTGCTGAGCTGAATCGAGAGGGCAAAATCTTTTATAAGAGTGTACCGCTGCTGGGGTCGCCGATGATGTTGGCCTCAACATCGGAAGCGAAGCAAATGGATCTGGTAGTGAAGACAAAATATATCTTTTCATCAAACAAACAGTTGTTGAACTCGCGACTTGGCACCCACGTCACTGTTGACAGTTATAACTTCGAAGTCGTAGATAATTTCGTCCATCTTGAAATCAGCATCAACACCAACAACAACGTCAGCCTCGAAATCCAAAGCAGGATATTTCTTGGCAACAGGTGCTACTTCGAGAGAAAGGTTCTGCGGAAGATCTATGGTCCTTTGCGCGTTGGATACGGCGAATATCCCATTCGATGGAACGATGAGCTGTATGAGATATACGACTACATTGACATAGTTCAGCGAAATAAACGTCAGCGGCTACGCTGGCTAGGTCATGTCAAAAAAAGCTTAGAGATATTGCTTTTAATATAAACGAGAATAGCGAGCGATTGAGCTAACGGTATTTTTATTTCATACCCACCACACGCATTTACATGTGAAATGAGTGCATGAAAAAATAGTGTGGGAGTTTCAATGAAAAATGTCACATGTTCGAAATCAAACTGACATTTGACCAAAATAGCACAAAAATGGCTGGAAAGATTTCAAACGAAATGAAGGAAAAAAAAACATTTTGAGAATAATCAATATTCAATCGATAAGGCAATTATAATAAAACTATAGGAAGTCGTTTTCAGTTGTAAACAAATATTCAATGCATATATGTCTGCCTTCGTAGACCTGAAATATGCTTGTACGTATAAAAATATTCGAAAAACTTGCATTAACTATACTCATATAAATTTGTATGTCTGTATGCCAACACAAACTAAGTTAGGACACCTAAAAGAGTTTGCGCAAAAATTGGCAACAAGGAAAAAAACTATAGTAATTTAAATTAAAACGAAATCGTAGACAAAAACCAAAAAAACCAAAAGAAAAACTGCCAAAAAGACGCTGTGCATAATTAGTAATACAATAACAACGCCAACCATAAAAAGTTGCAAATTTTATGAATGTGGAAACGCATACATATTTATAAACTATATTTTTTGTTTAAACATATTTACAATATCCATATTTTATAAGATTGCAAAATCACTATTTTGTATAATCAACGTCCAAATTTTACGTATTCATAAGTACACACATCCAAATATACATGCGTATGTACATATATGTACTATGTACATACATACATATATGTATATATAGTACATGTATAAGTATATGAAAGTGTGTTATATAAATGCAAGCGTACAAATACATATAAAAAGAGGTTATGATGTTTTCAGATTTCTTAGAAAAAAATAAGAGAACAAAATAATGAAAACGCAAATCGGTCGTTTCAAATGTAAATTCCTGAATTTAAACGCTAATAAAATTTTTTAAAACGGAATATTTTTACGTTTTCAAACACAATGTACTATATGGAAGTGACTTGCGCGATCTCCACACGCGCCTTCTGAATATTACTAACTGCTCAGCTTGGAAATAATAAAATATGTAAAACAATACGAAGAGCCAGTTTCGCTGTTTAATCGAGAATATACACATGTAACTACAAGCAGGAGAACAAATTTCTAATTACATGCTTAAATAGTTATTTCGTTCAATTAAAAATCTGTTAAAAATTATAGTCGTTTTTTTACGACATAAACAGGGATGATTAGGGATGACTTCGTGAGTAATTTGATTGAAGTTCGGTCTATCAAATTGAACACTTTTCAGTTAGATAATTAAGTTTGCATACATTATATACATATGTATATTGACTACATATGTACTTTCCAAAGGGTGACACGTTATGATCATCTAGTTAATTTTTTGAAGGAATTTTAATTACTACCGTCTATAGAAATATATACATAATATATATTATATGTATATGTATGTATGTACATATGTACACACAAGTTCAAATTTGTAACGGACTACTCCACATAAAATGCGTGGACAAACCGAATCGAAATATATTTTTCATTCCTATTTAGTAAGTTTGGATCATATAGCTCATAGAAGGAGAGATCTTGACCACTTTCGTGAAGTCTCAGCCGACATATGTACATATATCCCTCATTACTACGATCTTTGTACTAACTTTACAGTCTAGTACCCTAATTTGGAGTTTGTGATGGCATTTTGTGGGCGTGCCAATGAACCGTTCCATCTGCCTGCAACACCAACCTCTCTTGGATGCCAAGGAACAGATGTACCAAGTCTATATCAATCCGGATTAGTTTTAAGTGTTACAAACAACCATTAGGTGAGCAAAACTATAATATTCTCTAGCAACATGTTGCAAGAGTATAAGTATCTCAGTTTTTAATATGATAAACCGATCAATTTTTGAATAAAATTTTAGTCGGAATTTTAAAAAGTATATGTCAAAATTATTATAAATATAATTTTAATCAAAAAATTAAAATTGCCAAACTCATTTCTTTATTGTTATTATAACAATAAAATTTGCGAATAGCATAATTTTTTAATTAAATATAGTAGTTTATTAAAATGATAAGAAAATTTATTTATGTGACCGCTATATTTAATTCACATATAATTTTAGAAAAATTGATAAGACTGTTTCCGACAGCTATTTTTATATTATTTGTTTTTATTAAAAGGTAATTAAAAACAATAATAATACTCATTAAAAAATATATTTTTTATTAAATAAATATTGTGTATTTAACTTTTAAGGTAGTTTGATAACGTGGACCACGATTACACTATCCTTATCTACACATACACATACATACATACAAACATTAAGTCAATTACTTTACGAACGGGCGCGAATTCGAGCGCATATGTTCCGTATCATTGAAAATGACTCATGACATGCCGCTAGGTATTCTCACCTAGGTGAATAAGTCAATAGCGTAATGAGCTGTCATTTGTCAAAAACAATAGTATATATGAGTTGTTATTATCAATAGTAATAAATTAAAAAGAAAATGTTGAACTCTCAGTGGGCAAAACACAAATTTTATTAGCAATGACGTATGTACTTATATACATATGTATGTGTGTATATATTTATACACAAAAATACATTACTGAAATAAGTCTCTGGCTAAATTTGGTAATTCTGGCTTCTACACATAACCACAAAATTTCATATTTTGGCGATTTGTAAATAAAAGCACTTGCTTATTCTACCACTTATTACAAATATACATATATGTATATGTATGTGTTAAGTACATAATGAGGATATATGTAAATGTGTATACATGCTTACTTTCAAGAAGCACATGTTTCCATCGCTTTATCCACATTGAAGAGACCAAATTTCTTATCAGTTTTAGTTAAATAAAACAGTGAAACACTAAAAAATCAGGAAATTGCTAGTGGTTGGCCGTTTATCGCAAACATATTTAAGCCAAAGGCACACACACATATACATACATACTCCCAGATGCGCCGCCGGCATGCTGATAACGCTTGAGCTTAACACCACAATGTGAGCAATTATTATTACAGTCCAAACACATACATATATACACACTTACCTATATACATACGTATGTGTATATGATCACAATTTTTATTAAATAATATAATCTTCTAGCGACTGGAGCATTCCTACTTTTTTTTGCATTGACAAATCGTCTGATTCGAATAATTATTGTGACATTTGGCTTGTGATGCATACAAATACACGCATACATGCATACATGCATATGTATATGCACATATTTGTGGTTGAATGTAGGTGTTTGCTGTCATGAAGATAGGAAATTATAGAAAAAAACCTTGATTGAGGTTATCGCACTTTTCTCTTAACTACATATGTACATACATATATGCTAATCTGATTTGACATGCATTACATTTATCGATTACAACAATAACAAATACACATCGATCTGGGGGTTCGTGTACGCTGAGCAGGAAACGTCAAAGACCCTATCGAATATCCACACATACATACATACTATACATATGTAAATGATCAGCGTGCCGAGCTGAATCGAATCAGCCATGTCCTTCTGTCTGTATACATATATGCGAACTAGGACCACAGTTTTTGAGATATCGATCCGAAATTTAGCAAGCTTCACATTTGTTTGAATCGCCGATATCGGACCACAATAGTATATAGCTGCCTTACAATCTAGCCGATCAAAACCAATAAAAATATATTCGTATAACCTTTTAGCTTCTGTACAGCCGAAGTTAACATTTTTTTGTTTTACAATTATTTGAACTAGTGTTTTGTTTTTCAATACTCTTCTGTGTTTCAGTTCTGAAAAATAACTTTTTACTTTACTTTGGAAGACTTTTTTCTTGTTATTATTTATCTCATTAGATATGCGACAAGCCGGTGGTGAACATATTGACAGCTTATTGCTTTAATGACAGTTAGAGGTGGTTGCCTGTAATCTAATCAGAAACAAGCGATTAATAAGAATCGCCCATTGATAAGTAAAAAACGGCCATTTTTCCGGAGAACTCTTAACATTTTACTTGTATTAATTTGTCAGAACTTCTGAAAAAAATAAATAAATATGAAAGTAACATATGATGCATCAAGATTAACCAAACAAACTTTTTAGTGAGCATTCTAATTAAATGGAGAGTTCTCAAATCCCCAAAGTGGCTATCAAACAGCAGAAGTATAGAGTTCTCTAGAAATTTAATACTTTTTTGCCTGGCAATGCGCTGAAATTTAGAAACAGTAAGCAGTAATCACGGTTTTATATTGAATATTAACTTCAGAAATACAAGTTTCTAACTTCAGGCAAAGTATGTACATATATATGCAAATGAAAGTATGTACATACATATATGTTATGATAAATCTTATAAATGCACATTTTTAACTTCAAAATGGTTATAAACGACAATCCTATATTTGCAACATTGTATAAGTATTTAGCAATCATTCGCATAGTAAACAAAGAAATGCATTTTTATCCGTATATAGTAAACGGTCAATACTATTTGTCATGTACTTTAGTTTCAATACGAATTTGGCAATGAAATGCTTTTAGCTCAAGTCATACTTCAGACTTGGCTTCTACTGTTTACGCTGGGGCTCGGCCAGTTGCAGTTTTGTGCATATTGCTTAGACATGGAAATTTATAAATTAGTAATAATACATACAAACATAAATGTATGTAGTAAAAAAATATTATTTGAAAGATTTTATTTTAGCAAAATAGCGAGCGTAAGAGCACTAAGGCATAATCATAGTAGTTGAAATAAAATCGTTTTAAAGTTAAAATTAGCTTTCTGACCTGATTTTCGGAAAAATATGTTATTATAATTATTTTCGGTTTCTTATCATTTGAATTTTGTTTTATTTGTAGTAACGAGTATTATAACTATAAGTTAAAATTTTTTCTCTTTTAGCTACGAACAATAAAATAAATAATACATTTTAAAACTCTAAAATATGAAAATAAACACATTACTCATCTTTCCATAAACACGCTATAAAATTGAAGCCAAGCATAGCTCAGCTTATCTACACAAATCTAAATTCGCTGTCGTCTGTTGCCGTCTTAATTTCAATCAAGCTTGAATATTAATGTGCCGCTTCTGCGCAAACAAATTAGGTTGCTCGATTCTTAAGTAAGTAATTGGGGTAGATATACTCAACACAAACGACAAATAAATCTCACAAAATGCATAAATACATAGGGTACACTTTTAGACTCATAGCATTTCATGGATGGATAGCTGTCAAATCAGTTGTCAAAAGAAGAGACCCGGCTTCGTAGCATCCAAAAGTTGTCTAGGGAAGTTACAGCTGTTGACAGCTAATTAGAAACACTAATATGGAGTTATTGGCAAGTGGGGCTTCTCACCGAACATGGTCATCTGGCTCTATGACACCATAGTCAAGCCCATAATGTTCTATGGAGCAAAGAAACTTGAGATCGTTCAACGGGCTGCGCTCAACAGTATGCGCGGTGCATTAAGGTCCACCCCAACCATTGCACTTAATGCAATTCTGAACATAACGCCGGTGGACATTGCCGGAAGGTGTATGGCCGCAAAAGTGGCTATTAGGCTCAGAGAATCTGGGTTCCTAAAGGAGCAGTATCTGAACACTCAGATATCCTCACAAGCTTTGGCTGCATACCGGATCATCTGGATCATGGAGTCGCCAAATCGAACTCCAGCGGCTCCTTCTCTGCCCATATACCGACGAGGGAGTTATGGGAGGAAAGAAGCCGTTTTTTCTCAAAAAATATCACCCATTACATGCCTGTACACCTTCAGTTACATATGTATGTCGCATTAGATTAAAAATAATTGACTTAAAAACAGTTGAATGTCAACTGACGTGATTGCAAAGAAATAAATTATTCATTTCTTCCTATTATATATGTACATATAAGGAAAGGAAAATTAAAATAATTGGAATTTTTTAAAAACGATTAATTATTATTAAGAATTGGTAAAGTAAATAAGTCTGTATGGTAAACATGAAATTTCATGCTTTCATTAAGCAATAATTTTATATTAAACAAATCAATTTTTATAGCCAAAGTTTCCGAAATAATTAACTTGCTTTGGATAATAACATTTCCTTCGCCCTTTTTTTTATTTTTTTTTATTGTGTACCATTTTGGTCGACCACTTTTTGCCATTTTTCCGTTAGAGACATTATTCCATTCAAAATATTACTTTTATTCAAAAATTTCAAAATATAGCGAATTTTTTCATTACTTTCATTCATTTTTGAACAGCGTAACTTTTTTCAACTTCCCAGAATTTAATTTTTTTTGGTTAAATGAAACTTAAAATCTCAACTTTCCAACACTATATGATATGACAAAATGTGATTGGTAGCACTGGAGATATACGACTGCAACGACATCTATTGACAAAATACGAAAAGAATTTTTCGACTACACAATATTATATAATATATAGTACATACATATATAATATTATCGGTCGGTTACTAATGCTCCATAACTTGGTTAATTTTATTTCAACCTAATTGAGACCCCCTGTATTTTGACAACTGTAACCAACCAAGCCCACTTAGGAGCAAAGACTTCTGAGTAGCTTCGAATAATATTCCCCATTATTTTAATTACACGCTATGTGAGCGAGCTTCTGACGAGTAAATGGATTAATAAACTACTTAGTAATAGTAGCGACTACTCGTAACACATTACTTGTTCTATTCATTAATTAAATTGCATAAAGGAATGCCATCTGACTGCTATCAGATGCTATAAAAAATTCTAACATAAATTATTTATTGCGTTATAAGAAAAAACCGAGAATTGTGTGTATTACATAAACGTCCTGTAATGAAATATCAAACCAGTCAGAGAAACAGACTACTCCGAAAAGGACCACACTTGTTCGCATTATAAGAAGTTATTCAAGTGTGGTATTATTAATAAGTTCAACAATTTATAACTTCTATCTAGGTTTGTTATAATATTTATTTATTATTATTATTGTTTCTTTATTTCACTTAATTTTTTTTTAAGAAATTATTTCACTACAAGTTATCCATCCATGTATGCATGTACATATGTATGTGCAAAGCACACGATTTTGCATCTTTGTAAGTATGTAGGTACGTGCATAACTGTACGTTGCCATTGAAAAGCTTTTACCGCATACAAGCTCCTTGCTTTGAGCTTTCATTGGTATTTAGGTATGTATTATTTTCACATTCTTCTTCCATTTATACTTTACTGCACTAACAACAACCCTCTGATTCTCAACCTGTTTAAATACAACACTGGGTAAATAGCATGTTGATGTCTGCTGTATAATTGTGCCTAAAACTAACAGTAAGGAAAACCGTACAACCTTGCTAACAGCTCGGTTGATGTGCTTCAAGGCAGTGAAGTGGGGCATTGCTCTTTTGTGGTGTTCTCATTTCACGAAGCGCCAATTTTTGAATGGGCACAGGTCGTCCCTTTGAACTCAGGCGCACTCACTACTTTTCGAGGCGTAGAGTTTGGGTGAAGCGATCTGCCCGAATTATAAATACATGTACTACTACTGTGATCAAATTGAAAGGTGAATTTTTAATTTATACTTCGCGTGTGTTTCGAATCGGTAAATTTTTTTTGAGCGATATTGCGATTTTTAATTATTTGTATTTTAAAGTGATTGTTACTTTCTAATTCACTCCAAATCCAATATATGAGAAAATTTGCACTCGATATTAATTTTTTAAATTCATGACAAAAGCTTTCAAATTTGGTTTCAACAATAAATCAGATTACAAATATTGTAAATTAAATTAAAAAATGCTTTAAGCAGTTCAAACCTCCGGTTTTTTCTTCAAATGACTATAATCAACTAACTAAGAAATGTTTTTAATGTTTATCGCAATTCACCGAAGAATGGAAAAAATCATTCCTAGTGAAATATTGCTCATCACTAATACCATATACATAACATAAATAGCACTTGAGATTAATACGCAATTTCTAGTAGCAGATATCGTGGGGTTTTCTAAAATCGTTTTTTAAAACATTTTTTTTATCTCTCATCATCTACTGTAAATAAAATTGGAACAAGAATCACTAAATTTAGTATAGAGAGAATAATCGTAAATAAAAATAAATAAAAAATAAAATTTCGAGGTTAGAGGCGGGCTTGGGAGCGATAAGAAGTCTAATTTATTTTAAAAATTTTACTTCGGCTAAATCGACTCATCATTTATACATAGTATCTACAAATATGTTTATAAGATTTCCAACGTTCCTTCTAGTTGTTGCAACTTCATATACCCTTTTCAGTGTATAAAATTTAATAATCGAACTTACAACTGTGGTCTGAATTTACGTTACGTGTATATAACACACATATAAATGTATGCATGTACCTATGAATGGATGTATGGAAACCTGGGGAGAAATTAGCAAATCATTGACATTTTGCCGTGAGAGTGTCTGAAGATAACATGTATTTACGTCATGGAATTGAGGTAAAAATGCAATCGCAATAGCAATGAATGACAATGAAATTACTCATTATTAACAACAACAATAGGGCGTTTCCCACTTTCTCGTTTACATACATACATATGAATACTAAAGGCTGTGTATATTAAGGTAGAGTAAGATTTCAGTTAATGGCACAATTTGGGTTATTTTGTTCAAGACTCTATGTTTATACTGAGAGCAAAGGCAAAGACATAATGGATTTTCTCAGAGTTAAAAAAAAATGGAAAGTCTACTTTAGCTTAGGGGGTCCCTAGCCTAGTGGTCTAGAATTTTCAAAAAATCGATTTTTTTTTTATTTGGTAGTTCGAAAGTATAGTCCTTTAAGAATATACTGTAAAATTTTTGGAAGGATATTCACATTATTTTAGCTTCTACAGCCGTTTTAGCAGGTAGCGCGCGCTCGAGGGGCTCAATGGATGGATGCTTTGTACGTTATTTATCTCAAAACTACTTTTTTCGGCGTGCCGTTGATGAAAAAAAAACTATCCAGTTGAATCACTTGAAATTTTAATATGGTGTTTATAATATCAATATCTATCGCCGGGACTACGATCAAATTTTAATTTTAAGAACTTCGATTTTTTTTCGATCCAAAAATAGCTGTTTTCAGAATCTGAAGTTCAAAAGCGCGAAATTTTTTTAATTTTCAATTTTTGTTTTGGTTGTAGTTCCAGCGATAGCTGCACTCCTAGTGATTAATAATTTATTTGGTTTTTATGTTTCAGATGTTCTGAAGGGTCAAAATCAACAACGGCACCGGGAGTCATTTTTTAAGATAGCTTTTTTTGGACGCCATTTTTAATATTGTTAAAATTTCTTTCATTTAACAAAAAAATACTTTTGTACTTTTCATAAGTGTATAAATAAACTGTAAAAAATGTAAATCGATTGCTCTTTTTTTAAACATTAAAAAATTAAGAAAATACCCTTAATTTCAGCGTTCTAGACCACCGGGACCCCTAAGTCGACTAAGCTATTTTAATATGCTCTCTGGTCAAATTTGATCCGGACTCCCTGAAACCGAATCGATTAAAAAAGTTTTCCTTGATTGGTATAACCTTGTTTTATGTTCGTGTGAAGTTGATCTCCAAACGTCAGTTAGTGGCTTTGGTAAGTGTGTGCTTACGACGCGAAAAGATTGTCTGGCGAAATTTCCATGGAAAACATTTGACGAATTTTCTTAAAATTTTGTGTTTACAATGAAATCACGGCTTCTTTAACACGAACTCAAGTATTTGAGTGGCGCAAGGCATTCAGTGAAGGTCGGCAAGTCAGCGAAAACTTGGCTCATGCAAGTCGTTCTGTTAATGACGATGTCTTCGAAAAAATTAAAGAAACAGTGCTTGAAATTCATTGTATTGGCGAAGATCTCAACATCTCCTATGGATCGACTTAAAATATTTAAGTTAATGTTTTGGGTATGAAGTGTGTCAATGCCAAACTCGTACCAAAAGACCTACCCGAAAATTTTTTGAAAAAAAAACGACGTCGACGGAGCTATGAACCCCACATACATACATATGTATGCATATCAAGCGCATCATTACTGGTAACGAGGCGGGGTTTTATAAATATGATGTCGAACCTCCCAACAAGTTAGCGAATGTCGCCCAAACCGAAAAGTCGAGGCTTTTAACAAGTGTTTTGGAAATTTTCTATTTTGAAAGCGTTAATCACTATTTGTATTAAAATACCTGGAAAATGTACTAAGTCCGAGTCAAATTTGATCAGTTGTAAAACTTTACCTAAGTCGACTTAAACTATTTTAGCTTATTGCCAGTTATGTATGTAGGTACAGACATAAACACTGGCATGATATAAGCGCCGCTGTTATGCAATGACAGACGCAGCAGCTTTCCCGCCAATGTTTACACTGACTTCCAACACCGCAACCGGCTCGCCATCGTTTGCTTGCACTTAAGCTCTGTTTATGTTTTGACCAACTGTATATCTACACATGTATGTGTGTCGATGACCAACTACTAAACGCATTGAGCATGTGCAACAAGTGCGCATGCGAAGAGTCCGAGTCTGCATTGAATTACTATTTTGGCTCGTGGAACTCTCAGCGCCAATACAAACTGCGACCACAAGTGCACACAGACAGACAACGGCATATTTGATGAGTGAGTCCGTAGGTCGTTTGGTTGTTTGGCAATCGTGGCAATCAAGTCGGTCACTTTTGTTGTGTGCATTTTGTTAGCAATGTTTTTGTGATTTTTCACTTTGTTTACCGTTTGTCGAGGCAGTTTGGCCACGCGATTGCTAAGGCGGGAATTAGGCTACGAAATAATTGCAGTAGGCGATTTTACGGTAACTCAATCAAATGGCAAGTGCATAATACAACAACAGAAAAACGCATTCGTCTGTTGCACTCGCAACTTTGTCGGCGTTGCTCAGAAATAGACACGAATACGTATGAAAATAAAAATTGGTCAGCTGCGCGCGTTATTGCTATTGTTGGCAAAAGACGAAGTATATACATATGTACACACATATATACGGTGTACATACATACATATGTATGGTGGTATATGCTTGTCAAATTATTGCATCCAATTTCGGTTTTGTGCAACTTAATTCGCTCAAGCTTGACGCCGATGGCCAACAGTCGAGTCCAAACAACATAACAGTAAACAAGAAATTGCAAATTTCAAACCTTGAACTCAAATTTGTGGTATCGCTGTTTTCGTAATTCTATGTGCTTTGCTAATTCTTTTGATTATTCATTTTGTTGATTTGCTAATTCTATTCTGTTGGCTTTACAACACCAATTTGTATAAACAAATCAAGTTAAGTTTACGCCTTTGCATATGCATATGTACATATTTACATGCCTATTTAGTATTTACATATGTATGTATGTATTATATGCGCATTTATTTAGGCAAATCAAAACAGACGATGACAATTAATTTTATTGAGTGAGAATAGAATAACACTTGTTGAACGCGCCTGCGAAAACTTTAATTTTTTACTGAACTGATTTACAAACAATCGATACTAGCCAAAAAACAACAACAACAATAATTTCTATTAAAAAAAACACAATACTTTTTTAACATGCCCTTTTTTTAATAAGTACGCAAAATGAATTAAGCTTTCAAAGTTTCTGAGTACGGCTGAGTGTGGTGGAGAAATTTCGAATTAAATTTCAGTCAATATATATTTGTATATTGCGTATATTTGTCTATTTTAAAATTCATGGAAAGTTTTTCGATAACAAAGGTTTGCTTTTAAAAAATCTTGTATCTATTTTTGTTATTGAGAAAATATTCTGTTTTTCCTGTGGAATATTTTTAATTAGCAAAAACAGAAATGTATTTATTCACCTTATTGTCAACTTCTTATGAATAAATCAATCCAATGTAAAAATGCTTATACGAATTTCGTGTCGATGGACACTGATGGACACTGTCAAACATGTTTTTGTTTTGATTTATTGGCATTGAAAAGAGTAATTGTAAATTTATAAAGTCAATTTTTAATTACATTCACATATTTTTTATCTAATCTAATGTAAAGTATTAGCTGCTTAAATTAGGCAGATAACAATTTTCGGTGACGACTCAATTTGCTTTCCCCATTACAGAAAAAATATGTTATGTATATTTGATGGAATAATGGATTAATAAAAAAGCCTCTTGAATGGCACCACATTGGGTAACAACTCAAAAATCGATTTCGATGGTAGCCCTCTGCTATTGAAAGAATCATGTAACTTTTTGAAAAGCCTTTCCTACATCAGGATTTTCGGCCTTAGTGTTGTTCAAAAACGTCAACTGTATTTTGCTAATAGGCCTTAGTTCATATAAAAAACTTATTACAATCAAGTATGTTGTTAATGAGGTATGATTACATTTTATGAGTACTTAATCCAAACTAACAATTTTGTGAACAAATTTTAAGAGGTTATACTCATTTGCAAATCAGAAACAACGCGTTTTTTGTGAATTTTTTCTGAAGAAAAATTTCTTTTCAATCAATAAACAAGTAAGATGTAAATTTATATATTTTAATGTATATATTATATATATTTAATGAATCGCTGATTCATTAAAAAAAATTGAAAGAAAGAACTCTGAAAACGATGACGAGTTTTTTGCAAATTTTTTATGAAATCCAAAAACTTAAAAACTTTATTATTACTAAAGATCAATACAAGTTTTGACAAAATGACTCCAAAGTGGTTTAAAATTTGTTAAAAATCTTATTTCTGACAAATATATCTCAGTAGATATTGTGCAATTTTCAAGTCGAAAGGACCAGCTGTTTCAGAGAAATCTTTTTCATCGACAAATCATTTTCATATCTCCGAAACCATTTGCTGCAAACCCAACACTTTCTTTGAATTTACCAGAGCTAGAGAACTTCACAGCTATTTTCAAGAGAAATTAGAATAAATAGTCCTAACAAAAAGTTTGTATCGAGGTAAGCATTCAAACATGCATAGAAGAATAATATAACAATTAAATATTGCTCAACACAATAGAAAACGCCAGCTGTTTTAAAGACTTGTTTAAGTGACCAGATTATATGCATACATATTTCTCAAGTTGCAAATACTCGTGTGCAAATAATTTTTTCCGAAAATTAATATAAAAAGTTACTCATACGCCAAGGTGCAAAATATTTCTTTTTCCTATTTTCTACTAAAAAAAAAACTTTTTTTATAAAAATTAAATTACATTATATTTTTTTATACAGATTTTACCACTTTTTTATCAAGTTTTTAAAAGCTTAGCGCGGAAGCTCAGAAAATATTGTAGTGTTAACATTTTTCTGACCACCGCTGTATTAACGCAACGGAAAATTATAACCCACAAAACCGTATGCCATATGTAAAACCAAAACAAAAAATTATGCAATAAAAATATTTGCCAACACACGCGCCAAAATAACGGTAAAAACAGGTGAGCCGACAGGTAGTTAAAAGAAAAATGGCTAGTGGAGCACAGTGTAAAGAAAAAAGCGATATTTCACATATACATACATACTTACGTATATATATGTACATAGGTACATACATATATAAACCGCTACGTGAAGGAATGGATGCTACAATTCCATATCAAATTTTAATATAAAACAATGGAAAAGTAATAATTTTGCAAAATAGAAAACGAGTCTTAATTCAAAACGCCATAATAGACGGAATATGAAAAGGTTATGCACGTAACTCTGAATATAAAAAGTTACATATATAGACATTTATGAAGTAAGATAAGTACTTAGCTTACGAAAAAAAAATTTCGATAGAAATTAAGTTTTATTTCTCGTCTTTGGTCAATATACTAAGCACTTATCGGACCGTCATCGTATGTGTGTATGTATGTATATACAAAAAGTGTACATTACAAAACCGGAAATGTGTGAAAATCGATATAATAATACTAATATGCTTAAAAATTTCGCAGAGTTGCTATTATGACATCGAAATAAATTTCTTTTGTAACAGAGAGAAATAAATCAGAAGTCGTAGAAAGAGAGAGCAAAACGAACTGGGTTACATGTGGTTTAGCAGTTTATATATGTATGTATGTCAGTAAGTAGGTAATAGCAGCCACGATCTCTCAATCAAAGCAAATTCCAATTAGGTACAAACAGCTGAAAGTGTGGTCGCAAACCAGTTTCATGATCAATAGCCACATTAACTTAATGCGATAAGATTGTAAATACACAAGTGTTATGCTATGCTGAGTTATGCGCGCGCATGTCCAAATCGGCTAAACGACGCACAAAAGCACAAGCAACAATTATGGACACATGTATGAAATTGCAGGCGATCAATTAGGCGTGCGGCTTGACTTTTACATTGTACAAACGAACAGTTTTCGGCAAAAGTGCGTTAAATGAGTAAGAGCAGACACTTACAGGTGTGAATGGCGCACCATTGTTCATTTCATTTTTCATAAGTAAACAAACACTCGCGCTCACGAGTTCAGGCGTGATATGCGCGACATTTGCGTCTGCTGGGGAAGATGTCTGACAGCAACTGTCATCAAATCGGAATTTTCGTTCAAATATTTGCTTAACAGAAATTTACATATGTGCACATACGTACATACGTACATACATATGTATTTACACACGTGTGTGCACTTTTTATTACCGAGACCTTGTGAGCGCGCGCTTTCATTCACCATTTCACAATACAACAAAATAAGTAATATAGGGGAGAGCGTAATTTTGAGCAGCAAAGTTGTGTATGGAAGAGCGAAAGACAAATGGCGAAAGCGGACGAAATTAATTTTTTTGGATGTTGCATCATAACCACTGCTTAATTTTGGCAAAACGATGCAACACTTTGCAGCTTCATCATGAGCAGTGGAAAAAATTAATTTCGTGCGCGAAATAAAGGGTGATACAAGATGAAATTCGACGGAATATTTATACCCTGAACAGGGTATATTACGGTTGTCACGAAGTTTGTAAGACCCAGAAGGAAGGGTCGGAGACCCTATAAAGTTATATATGTATATAAATGATCAGTATGTCGAGCTGAGTCGATTTAGCCATGTCCGTCTGTCTGCCTGTCTGTCTGTATATATACGAACTAGTCCCTCAGTTTTTAAGATATCGTTTTGAAATTTTGTAAACGTCATTTTCTCTTCAAGAAGCTGCTCATTTGTCGGAACTGCCGATATCGGACCACTATAACAAATAGCTGCCATATAAACTGAACGATCGGAATCAAGAGCTTGTATGGAAAACTTTCACATTTGACAATGTATATTCACGAAATTTGGCATGGATTACTGCTTAAGGTAACAATATAATCTCCAAAAAAATTCTTCAGAACGAATTACTATAGCATATAGCTTCCATACAAACTGAACACATAGTTACTAAGAGAAATGCACCTGTGAAGGGTATTTAGCTCCGGTGCAACCGAAGTTAACGTTTTTTCTTGTTTTATTTTCGGTTGAAAATTTATATATTTTAATGCACAGAAATCGTTTTTATACAAATAAATAAATTTAAAAAATAAAAATAACAGTATTAATAACTGCATAACCTGCACATTTTAGTCGTTAACAATCACTCTAATCTTATAATAATTATTAAAATGATATAAAACTTTTATGACTGAAATGAGGCACCTTTTAAAGTCGATTTATCAACAAGCAATTTCGAAAATTAATTACCGTTATTTTGACAAACTTGGCAGGTGAAAGCAAGTCTGTAGAAATAGCCGTAGTATTAAATAATCTTAAAACCTTGAAATTTTGGCTGCACCGAAGCTATAATACGCTTCACCTTCTGAGCAATTTGTTAGGAGACTGCAGCGTGTTCATGGACAATACTCCACGCCAAACATCGTGAAAAAAGGAAGGTGAAAAAGTTTTCCATACAAGAAGTTTGTATAGCTATAGTGATCCGATAACGGCGGTTCCGACAAATAAACAGCTGCTTATGGAGAAAAGGACGTGTGCAAAATACCAGAGAGTATGAATAATTATTTTTTCATCCTTTCAAATACATACGTAGGTTACCTTTTATATTCGAGAACAAAAACAAATTTTAATAATCGAAAATCGTTTTTTTATTTTTCAAAATATTCTCCATTAAGATCATGACGAACTGGAAGCATTACCCGCCGAAGATTGTTTTGAAACACAAAAGAGCTCACAGAATTACTTGCGACTCACTTAAGCAGCAATTTAAAAACGATTAAAAGCAGTCGGATGCATTCGAAAGCACGGAAAATGGGTTCTATGTAAAGGGAAGCCAAGAGACGTTGACGTTTTGCATGTCAGATATTCTACTTAAACACAAAAAAATTAAATGGGAAACCCAGCCAAGTTACCAAGTCAACGACAAAGACCAATAACCATGACGCTCAGGTAAAGCTCTGTATACGGTGGGATCAGCTTAGCGTTCTGTATTGTGAGCTTCTAAAACCGCGTGCAACAATTAATGGGGAACTCATCAAATTGAAGCAAGCGATTGCCGAAAAACGCCCAGAATTTGCGACAAGATTTGAGGCAATAATTTTTCACAATGAAAACGCTCGCTCATGATGCTACTTTATTTAAAAAATATTTGGAACAAAGTGGCTGGGAAGTTATGCCTCACTCGACTTATTATCCAGACCTCCTCTGACTACCATTTGTTTCGCTGGAAAAGAGTTTATTCAGAACAGGGTACCAAAACCTGTTTTTGAAGGTTGAAATTTAGAGGACGATAAAATTGTAAAATTATTTTCTCATAAACTACTGAAGTTAAATCGATGAAATTTTGTGAAGTCAAAGAAAAATGTTCTTCCTATATTATAAATATTTTTTCATGATCCATTTGTTTAAATAATAATATTTTACATAATTTTTTGTTAAACAATTGAAATTTTTTAAGTGTTCTTCACGCTAAAAAAATTGAAAAGTATGTAACACAACGCGGAAAATATTCACCTTTAATAATCTGCAAAAAAATTTTTGTTCATTCATACCATCCCAAAGATATTGAATTTTTTGTCCGCCTACCTCTTTTAAAACGTATGGCACAACCATCGTTGCCTTCAATAACTTTAACAAAAAAAAAATAATTTTAACGAAATATTTATATCACGGGGTATGGGTCTGGTCCCCTTCCTAATGAACTGCTAATTTTCAAAATCGGAGATTTTTCGAAATTTTCCTGGACCACTTGACGTGGTTTGACCCATATAGTATAAATATTTCTATTTATCTAATGTAAAAACACGGTCCATTTAAATAATGCGTTTCCGGTTATTTTTTCCATTTGAGTAATTGTCAATATAATTACTACAAACTAACACCATTTGATACAAAAAAGCAAATGCAAATAGTAATTAAATTAATATACTCTTATTTGTTATCACCACAATTAATTTTCATAAAATATGGTAGCTACAGCGGTTCAAAAAGTGCACTTGTAGACATTTTGACGAAGCCGTTAATTAAATGATAAAAAACAATTTTAAATAAATTTTGTTACATTATATAATCGGACTTGAGGTTTGCTTTAAGTGGTTGTCATACAATGTAAAAAAGTAAATAAAGCTTATTTTAAGTTAAATATTAATTTTTATTTTTAAAATTAATTTGGCAATTTGGAGAAACAAAATCCGTGTAATTTGTATAAAGGCAAGAGGAAGATTTTTATAATTACTAGTTTTAATGGTTCAATAAGTGCACTTATAATGACTAATATAATTAAATGATAGCAATAAATTTTCGTAGATTTTAGGTTTGAAGTTTACTTTAAGTGGTTGCCATACAATGTAAAAAAGTACTGTTTATTTTAACTTAAAATGCCATTAGACGCAATTAAATGCAAATTTCGGTATTTCACCTTAAAGGTACATACATACATACATATGTACATATGGAGATATATATTCGGTATAAACACCGTAGTAAACATTTGCAAATCAATTATTTCATTTACTCGATGATAATTTCAGCGAACATTTATTTACCGAAGATTTTTAAGCACAATTTACCACATAAAATCCGTTACTGTAAATGTTGGTTTTACAAAATTATACAAAATTATTATTGTTATTGCTGCCGCCCACAGAAATATGTGTAAATAAAGGCGCGACTGACGCCAAAGCGAATGCATGCGATTGGGTGGTAACTTTAAAACGGCGATGACTACACCTTCTTCCTTGGCGGATACAAAACATTAGGTACATATGTACATTCAAAAGTTTTACTAATAAATTGAATTTACTTGTAGCACATAAATATTTAAGTATATACGTTTAACTGTAAATGTGTACTTATATCTATAAACAGACATGCTATGTGTGAATCCAGCCGAGGGAAATCGATAAAAGGTGGCATAAAAAATGTTAACAGTAAAAGCAACAGTTAGGAAGGGCTAAGTTCGGGTATGACCGAACATTTTAAACTCTCGCAACTTGCAAGGATTAAAGCGAGGTAGCCAGTACCTTCAAGAACATAAGGCTTGTTAGTTACTTATAAGGATCTAGGGCGAGTTTTAGCAGGGTTATCAACCGATTTCATCCATTTTCACTCTGTCGGTAGGAATTCTTATAATATTTGAGCCCGGTGAATTTGGTTATAGTACCTTTAGTGGTTCAGGAGATATGTTCATTAAAACTAATAGACGGCGGGCCCCGTCCGCTTTTTCAAAACTCTCAGCCCACAGGTGCCCCTTGCTCCTGCGCTTCCCTGTACCAAATTAGAGTTTTATATCTTAATTTAGTGTTTAGTTATGGCACTTTATACATATTCGGTTGATGGCATTTTGTAAGCGTGGCAGAGGTCCGATTACGACCATCTACGAACTCCGCCTTACCTTGCCTGGACGGAGAGATAGTCCCAGTGTCCCGGATTTTAACTCATTTCGTCATCCAGATCGTTTATATTGGTGATAAATTCAACCGTTAGGTGAACAAAACTATGTATCAACATGTTGCTGGAGTATAAAAACTGGTCAACCTGCGACATAAGTATCTCCGCACACCTACATCTACACCTTTCGAAAAGTTGGGCGGTGTCAATGACTCGTGCAACCAGGAAAACTTAGCATATACCTGCAAATTCAACGCGGATAATTGCGAGGTGGCACGTAAAGTTTACGCTAATTCACCACTCACAGCAAATAGAAATAGCTCGACAAAAAACTAGCAACTACATAATGCATGCAACAGTTCTTTCTTTCTTTTTAGGGCGAATGATTAAGCGCTGGAACGTACGTACGTATATACAAACACAGATGTACAGAGGAAGCATGAATAAGTGGCGTAACTTGGTAAAAAAGACGTTATAAGCTCACTGGACTCATATATTTAAGTGTGTACGCACGTAGTTCAAGAAGAGAACTGACCATTTGCAGTTTAATTTCGTTTTTTCGGACACGCTAATTTGACACCAGGTAACTTACACATATTGATATCTGTGTTATGCCCAACTATGCGTTCTGGTGGAAGTACTAAGCAGCGGTAAGCGCTCTCAGCTGAGTACTTGTTGTAATACCAAAAAGCGCAAAAACACAGCAACAAGAGACTTAGGAGTTTGCATGCTCCCTGACACCAATAATAAAGTAGTCTCTCTAAATTACATTGACAAAGTCCAGCATCTTACACAACGCATAGCAGAGTAGATACCCACAACACCTTCACGAACTTCTTTGCAGTGAATGACGGTCTGGAAGTATAGCAGCAAAGCAAATGGGCCTAGTTGTGAACGAGGGCAAGACAAAATATCTCCTCTCATCAAACAGTCGTCGCATTCGCGACTAGGCTCCCACGTCACTGTTGACAGTCATAACTTTGAAGTCGTAGATAACTTCGTCTATCTTGGAACCAGCATCAACACCAACAACAACGTCAGCCTCGAAATCCAACGAAGAATATCTCTTGCCAACAGCTGCTACTTCGGACTAAGTAGGCAATTGAGAAGTAAAGTTATTCTTCGACGAACAAAAACCATACTCTATACATAAGTCACTCATTATTTCCGTCCTGCTATATGATGCAGAGCCATGGACGATGACAACATCTGATAAGACGGCGTTACGAGTTTTCGAGAAAAAGGAAACAGGAATCTCCAATTGGCGCCACCTTGCGAAAAAAAGAAACGACTGACGCGCTGTTGTTAACTCGGTTATAACTGCGTAAGCGGTTTCTACGCCAGTAAGAAAGAAAAAAATTGTACTATGACACCAATGTGAACGCGGTAAAAAGAGCTGACTTAATGAGTTGAGCTGTGTTTTGGTAATTTTCACAGACAGTTTCTCGACATTAACATAAATAGAACGAAATTTACATAAATAATTAATTGTAAAACTTAAAAAAAACTGAATACAATTACGGGGTTTAAATATAACTGCAACCCTTTAACTAGTACAGGATGTTGTAAATCAGTTTTTTCGCTAAGCTTTCATAAAAACTATATTTATTATAAATTAACTCATAAACTGATTTGATAAATTCTACAATTAATATTCGTATTAGCAATTTGTTATAGAAAGCCTCTTACCCGGAGTTGTATAGGTCACAAATCCGCTTGCCCTCAATGACAACATTTATCTTGTCATTTACTTTCTAAGTAAACATTTTCGAAAGCTTTCAATATTACTTAGTTGAAATAACTGACGAATTTCCTGTAAATTCTATTGACAAGTGCAGCGTCGCACCCAACCGGAAAGGAACGACAATGCAAACGAGGACAAATATTAAATATTAACAATTAGCATTTACATGCATCTTTAAGAATCGATGTTAGTTTGCCAAACAAATAGGAACAAAGTTTATACAAATACTAGTTCGAATAGTTGCGTAAGCTATTGTTAATATTTGTTTAGCAAAGTGGCTTATAGAGCGTGTTTTATTGCCATGCAATTCTAGTCGAGAGTCTCTCTGTGTTCTCAGGTGAAAACAGGTGGATAAATTTCTTTTGTAGCATTACAATAGTATTTAAATACAATCGGGTAGTGGAGAATGAGGGATCTCTTTAGATTCGGGGCGTTCAAATAAAAATATAACCTAAAAGGATGATCCTTATTTACAAATGTCGTCTGCAACGGCTAGTAGATATAAGCGAATATAAAAAATTTCAAACAGGTTTTGAAATCCAGGTATAGCGGTATGAAGTGAGCGTTATGATACATCAATCGTCAACTTCGACTGGAAAAACAGATCGCCTCGGTAAGAAGGCAATGCTCTATGTTTAGTTGGATATGAAGGGTGTGGTCATGGTCGTGAGCTTCTAAACCCTCATGAAGCTGTTAATCGATACAAACAACAAACCATGCATTGATTGAAAATCTACCAGATTGGGCCAGAAGGCACGGCAATGTAATTTTGTTACACGACAATGCAACTTCACATAAAGCAAAATCAGTTGAGGATACAATCAAAGTAGTTGGTTGGGAGCTGCTACCTCACCGGCCGTATTCACCAGACTTGGTCCCTTCCGATTTCAATTTTTTTCATCGATGGGACACACATTGGCTTAGCAGCAATTCAATTCCAACACAGAGGTCGAAAATTAGATTGGTTTGCTTCAAAACGTGTGCAAATTGTCATTTTCATAAAAAACGCTCATATCCTACCCAGGTACACCTGGTATACTCTTACCATGCTACCCTGTATCTATTTAAATAAGGATAATGATTAAGGTTTGAAATCTATCATTTGGTGTGGTGTGGTATAACAGGTCACTTATAGTAGTAGCAGCATAGTTTGTATACACTATTTCTGCATCTAAATGGTAGGTCCTTGCTTTCACTCCTGGCATATTTGGGCAATATACTTACATATGTATACTTTTTTATCTTGCAGCTTGTATTGAGTAAGTTCCATCTGCTCTGAGCTATTTGTTCTGAGTGCATATAAAACGTTGCCAGTTAATGGTATTGACTCCGCTTCGGATTCGTCTAAAGAGGCTCCTAGCTTTGCCAAACCGGTCTGTCGTTGCCAAAAATGTCCCTGTCCTCCCGTAGTTATACAATATAACTTTGCAGGCCTTCTCCATACCTAGTACTTTCGCTTGGAAGATGCTGGCTGGGTTTAGTAAGCGAATAGAAGTAGAGATATCATTGGTAGAAACTTAAGAAAAATCATTATTTTTAAATTCTCAAGCGATCAGTGCGTAAAAAGCCTGGAATAAAACCCTTTTGCTAAAGGCTGGCTATTGGGAATAACTATTAATGTACATAAATTAATACATACATAGCATACATATGCACGTAACGTACATAATAATGTAAATAGGATAAGTGCAAAAACACTTGAATAAGCAGATCTGAAAAATAATATTGAAATATAAATGGAATCGATTGCAAATATTTATTCGCCATAATGCAACCAAAGCGCATATGTGCGCATATTCGAAGTTTTACAAATTAAAAATACAAAAAAAAAAAAAACAATAATCAATAATGCAATTCGATCGCTAATATAAACATTTTAGATTTTTTTTGTGGCTTGCCATTAGTGCTTTGGGATTGCAAGTCATTTTGTTAGCTGTGCGTAAAGTTTATTGATTTTACACTAGACGACACAGTAATGAAACACGAATAAACACTGAACAAATATTTATTTCCAGGCGCTAGGTGCTGCATATAATTCTAGCGAAATGCATAAGAGCACATGCGAATAAATACTTTCAAGAACTTTGTAGCTGTAAACGTAAATTTCATATAAATCATACGAAGGAGAAAGCACTGTAAAATTGTAGTAAGCCCTGAGAAGTATTTTACAGCACAGTTGGCCCCCGCATGATCAAATTGGTTGTTGTTGTTTACTGAGTTGACTATTGTGTATATTATATTCATTACGCCCACTTCATCTCCGAATACAACTCTGAAATTTTAAATATTTGGAACATTCTTGGCGGGTTGTTTAGAAAAAAAAGCAACCAAGAATATCTCGAACGCCACTAATGATGTTACAAGTTGTAAAGTTCTCATCCAGTGAACTGTATAAGTACGATGATCCGAATCCATAGGGTGGAAATAGTAGAAAATCAGCTGTATAATATATTAAGAAGCCATTAAAGCAAAACTATTCGAAAGACGAGATCGTAGAAAAAGGGCCTCATTTGAAGAGCAAGAAAGTGTAGTCTCATCAATGTACCGTATGAGACATACGTGAAAAGGATGCAAATTGCATTAAGTCACCTCTCAATTGCTTTATCTGATCTCCAGATACCTTTTCCTATTCTTACAGCCCATGAGAATGTTCTCTAAAAGAAAATCTTACGATTGATTGCCCAGATTCAGTCCCTGTAGTACTGTGAGTGAAATAAACGCAATGTGCCTCGGCTTGAATAAAATATGTATGTATGCATATGCTAAAACTATACATATGTATATGATTATAGCGGTGTGATGCACTTTGAATTCCTTCCGCCGAGCTAAACTGTCAACCAAAATATTATTTGAGCATTTTGCCTCGTTTACGTTAAGCTATTCGTCTGAAACGGTCAGAATTATTGGCGACCAGCTTCTTTATCACGAAAATGCACGACATCATACTAAGTTGGATCTTCGCGACTCGGTTTACAACCAACACTGATTTGGCGCAATGCGTCTACTGGTTATTCAACAAACTCAAAAAGCCAATCGGGGACCCCGTTTTGACACGATTGAAGAGATAAAAACCTAAAGAAGATATTAAGGAAAATATACTATTCTGACTATTTTTGGGGACTGGAAAAAGTGTTGGCAAAAGTTTTGTCGGGCGGAACTTACTTTGAAGGAGATGAAATTGAATAGGAAGAATCAGTAAAGATTTTACATTTTATTAACAAATTCACGGAACGTTTTTGCTAACCTATAGATTCTAATTACAGGAATTCTATTATTATTGCATCACAAAGGACTGCATGTATTAGTCCAAGAGCGATATCTGGATCAGCTATCGAACCTAACTTAACCTAACCTTACTTTTTGACCACGGCAATGAATATTAAACTGGAACTCTGTCAAAAAAAGTCTGGATCCTCGCATATATTCAGTAGATTTCTTTAAATAATTTTCTTATTTACAATTTTTTCTACAGCTTGTCTTATTCAGCCGGATAAATACTTACATATGTACGTCGAGCAACGGCTGTTTTTTTTTCTATTATGGCAAAGCCGGCCGAAAAGCTTAATGGAACCAGTTGTTTACCCTTAAAACTGGTTAAGTTCTGACTGGGAGTGAATGAAAGGCTCAGTTCCCAGTATAGAAGAACCTCTCAAGTGCCCATAATGTGGCGCAATTATCCCACAATCATTTTATTCGCAATTTCGGCGACTTCGTGATTTTCTGTGATTTTGCACAGAACTCTCGGTCATAATTTTGAAAATAACGTTACATACAAACATACATATACATAAGTGTATAAATATGCATGCCTATGAAAAATATATTCCACAATACGCACATGACTTTTCTCTAATTGGTTTTATTACGATGCATTCAAATAAAAGTCAAATGGGCGATCGCTTAGAGACGTTGTGTGACTAAGAATTGCGTGCCAAAGCCAATCATTTGCACTGCACACTTCTGTGATGACACATGCGATGCGATTTATTCACTTTTCTTAAATTCAGCAAATTGCAGCGCTATTTTTTCACCAAACGTTTCAGATTGGCGTTTTTGAAAAACGCTGGAGAAATTAAATTGTCGTGTGGTTAATGGGCGCGTACTTGAAAAATACTTACATATGTATGTATGTATATACAATTAAATAAATACGTACACTTGTGTGCAAATAGTGTAGAGCTTAGTGCTTAGATAAAGTCGTTTAGGGACTTTCCGACGCAAGATAACGGCACAGACAAAACACGCACAATATGGTGTTGAATTAGACATCGGCCGTAAATTTCGCGGAGAGCTTTATAGTAATCTTATTTTGACTAATTGTATGCAATGTACATACATACATATGTACATACATATGTATACATATGAAATTTAAATTGTTTTCATTGTACTAAAATTGTAACAAAAACAACAAATTGTAATCAACATTTAACGTTCACTTCATTTGCTTCACCACAGCAAACAGGGAATAGGCGCCCTTCAGCGTGGCAAAAAATGTGTCCAAATTAACGGGAAACATGCCGCCTGTCACAACAATTTGCTTACGTAATGTTTGCTCGATGAATATGCGTAGGTTCTGCTTGAACACGGCAGACTGGTCCATCCAATTGCATGAAAATATGGCGTAAGTCAGCTGTTCGAATTCCAACTGCATGCAAGTGCCATAATAGCATAACGGGAATATTTCTAACGGCATTGCCACCAAATAAACCATATAATAGACGAACCATAAAATCTCATTCACATAGAAAAGCACGTAAAATATCACGACGCACATGTTGATGCCGGTGGCGAGCAGTTGCACGAAAGCAGTAACGGAAATAAACGATTGTATTGCAATGCGAAAGCTAAAAAGTGTTACGAAAACTATTAGAGCTTGGCGGTCAAATTTAAATCATAATGAATATAATACTCAAGCAAATCCTTGTAGCTCTCAATGCAACGCTGCAGCTGTTCAACACCCTCCGTATTGCCAATACGCGCAATGCGTTTGCCCAGCAGGCGTGTATGGCCGGCGAGTATGGTTAGTGCCATAGCCGGAAATGAGTCGTTGGTGAGATTTTGAAAAATCAATAGTATGCCAGTAGCCTGATAGAGATGTGCCGCCACGTAATGCCCTTCTATGTCGAATGGAAAATATGCCGGATACATTAAGTGCCATTCACCTATAATGCCGGCAAAAATAGTGGCGGCCTCGGATGCGACGAACGCGCAAACCCCGACGAGTATTAAAAAATTCAGCACGCGTTTGGCGCGACGCAGTGTGTTGGACGCGTAAAACTGCATGTCTTCCGGTTGCGTAATGCGCTCATCAAGCTTCGCAATGAGGGCATAAATCCGCTCAATCTCTGCCAGGCGCCACCACAAGATTGATGTCTTGATGCTGCACGCCAAAACAGTGAAATTAACGCAAATGTTTTTGAAAATATCCGATTTCTGTTCCATCTGGAAGAGTCCAATCATCAAATGAGCGGGATAGCCGATGGTTACGAGCGTGTTGAGCAGCAAGGAGTATAGATAATATAAGTATCTATAACGACGGTTTGCTGGTGGTACCAGCCCGAGGCAACGTAGGTTCACGTCATGAAAGCGAAAAACCGTTAAACCGGAAATTAGCAAGTTTTTATCGCTTATTGGCATATTTAGTTGAAAATCGCTTTTATTAATGACAGTTATGTAATCGGCAGTTAGTTATTTTATTCTGCCGTCCTTTGAATCAGTTGTGATAATTGAGAGTATTAACTCTAATTAAACAACAATTACCGGCATTTTAAATTATTTATTTTTATTGATAATTATGGTAATTGGGTTGTAATTATAGAATTTTTTTATTTGAGCACCCTTTAAGTAGATTCAAGTGTAAGATTTACATGTGTTTGAAATATGGTTTACATGACTCATGAAGCCGTGAGGTCAGCGACTGAAATGCTACTTAGTTATCTGCTTTGTTCTTCTACAATAACGGTCAATTACTTCTCTTTATCGCTAGAAAGCTGGAGACAAAGGTTTAGTAGACTCAGATTTTCAGTTACTGGAGAATCACCTATTTATGTATATTCATTCCAATGAAACTGGCTGAAATGTAGGGTTCAATAATTATTTTTTTAGAGAGAAACTGAGGCTTAGGTAAAATTTGCAACATGAACTCAATTCTTCGGTGAGACTAGAAAGGAAAATAGTGGCAGCAACGAATTAAAATTTTAACCATCATTTCCGAAAATGCTCCACCTTGTTCCCAGT
The DNA here is from genome assembly GCF_024586455.1 of Bactrocera neohumeralis. Taxonomy (NCBI): domain Eukaryota; kingdom Metazoa; phylum Arthropoda; class Insecta; order Diptera; family Tephritidae; genus Bactrocera; species Bactrocera neohumeralis. The sequence continues at coordinate 3,442,754 of NC_065923.1, forward strand.
CGGGTCTACGTAACCGAAACGGACCCGGATTTTTATACGGCCAAGGACTGTGAACTTGGCAGATTTCTGCCGCTACAACAACAACAACAAAGTGCTCCACGGAATTTTGCTAGCTCAGAAAAAGTGAAACTCGATTTTTTCAAAGCTCAGATTAAGTCAGTTAATCACCAAATTTTAAGACTTTAAGCTGAAGCTACGAATTATGCTTTATTAGCTATAGAAGAAAGTATATTTTGACAATAAACAACTTCTAAATACACAAACTTTGCTTTCTTCGCCCCTATTTCATTTGTACCACGAGTGTAAAGAGAGAGTATGCAAACTTCAAAGTCGCAAAGAAAGTACCTAAATTAACGGCAAACATGCCACCGGCAATTACGATTTGCTCACGCAACGATTGCTCCGCGAAGATGAGTAGATTCTTCTTGAACGCTACACTCTGATCCATCCAGTTGCAGGAAAATATGGCGTAGGTCAGCTGCTCGAACTCCAACTGCATGCAAGTGCCGTAGTAGCACAGCGGAAACACCTCCAATGGCATTGCAATCAAGAATACTATATAGTAGATATATGTGAATATGCCGTCAACATAGAAGATTAAATAAACAATGACCACACCCATATTGATGGCGGTAACCAGAATTTGCACAAAAGTGCCAAGAGAGCAGATGCGTTGAATTGCAACACGAAACCTAGAGACACGTGCGCATAATGTAAACAAAAACAAAGACACAGATATTAAATGTACATAACAACAACTAAATAACAGTAGTTTACTCTAGCAAATCTTTGTAGTCCTCCACGCACAGCAAGAACTGAGCATTGGGCACCTGTCGGCGCACCGCGGCGGCGCGTGCATCGTGCCCCACACGTGCCAAACGCACATTCAACAAACGTACGTGGCCAGCCAACATCGCCAGTGCCATGGGTGGAAACGTATCATTGATGAGATTTTGGAAGATCTGCACAGTTACACCAATACACTGGTACAGATGCGCGGTTGCGTAACCCCAGACGCTACGCTCTACATCGAAGGGAAAATATGCCGGATACATGAGACGCCAATCGCCCAGAAAACCACCAATTATGGTGGCAACTTCCGATGAAATCGAAGCGCCGAGTCCAATGACGAGTACAAAGTAGAGCACACGCTGAGCGCGACGCACTGCGACCATTTTGTACAATTGGCAATCAGCAGGCTGTGATATGTGTTTATCGAGCTTCGAGATGATGGCATAAATCTTATGTACCTCCGCTAGACGCCACCAAATAGCCACTGTCTTGATGCTACATGCCAGGCAGGTGAAGTTGATTGTCATATTCTTGAACACATCCGCTTTGCTGTCACTTTTGATCAGGCCAATCATCAGATGCGTGGGATAGCCAATCGTTACGATTATATTTAAAAGTAGTGAATATACATAATACGAGTAACGGTATAATTTCTTCGTTGGCGGCATTTGTCCGAGATATCGCCAGGTTATGTCGTGAAAGTCAAAAACGGAGAGACCCGAAATCGGAACTTCACTTGCAGTCATAACTAAATTTCGTTAATTTTGAAGCAAAAGTTTTGATTAGTCAAAATATGACTCTGAATTGAAAGGTGGAAACTTTTCGTCCACTAACTTCAAGCACAATGTGTGTGCGAAAGCCTCCAGGGTCTCCTTTTATCTTTATCTACCATAGGTGTTTTAAGTGTCCGTCCACTCGATATTAATTATTCACTAATTAATAATAATAATAATTTTTAATTATGTCTGATTGTTTAATTGTAATTGCATTACATAATTCAGAATGCATAATTTATTTTAAGTGTGTGTTAAAGGGACGATGTCACCGAAAGTGTGTGGTGTGCCGATCGCTATTAAATGAATTACGAAAAAATACTACATTTTGGTAGGACAGTTGTATGCTGGCCGCATAATAATGCGGTTGGAGTTTAGTTTTCATATACATATGTATATATTTATCATGTCGTTCAAGAAAAAAAATTGTGATTCTGAGTATTATGTATGTATATGGTTTTCATAATGAAGAATTTATAGAATACACAAAAATAATAAAACCGTTACCTTTTGATTACGAACGGGAAGAAATTGGAAATACAGCGAAGTTGGCCAAAGTAATCACCATTCACAATAGTTCGTTAACGTAATATTAGTTTACAAAATATTGGCGACCCAATTTTTTATACCCTGAACAGGGTATGTTAAGTACCAGCGACTCTATAAATGATCAGCGTGACGGGCTAAGTCGATCTAGCCTTTATGGTATTTAGTCCCTCAGTTTATGAGATTTTGATCTGAAATTTTGCAGGCGTCTTTTTCTACCAAAAAAAAATTTCAGTGGTCGGAAACGCCAATATCGGACCACTATAGCATATAGCTGGCATACAAACTGAACGATCAAAATCAAGTTATGGTGCAGAAACTTTTGTCATTTGACTTCACGAAATTTGGAAAGATTAATGTTCAAGGCTAACGGTACAATATCCAAACAAATTTTTCAGATCGGACAACCGAAATGCTACCGAAGTTAACGTTTTTTCTTGTTTTCATCATATTTGGCTAATTATGAAGATTTACAGCGGTAAACTTCACAGAAATCTATCGAAAGCAAATTTTTGAGCAGCCAACCGAAGTCTAAATTTTTCCCTTATAACGCTTGAGAAATAATTGAGAAGAAACTTTTTCACCGATTTACATACATACATACATATATACATATACATATATATGTATGTATGTATGTATGTACATTTTTGCAGCTTTCTAAACGTCACGGCCCACATTAAACCATTAAAAAGTAGTAGACAAATCAAATAAATAATTTCAATAGTTTTAGTCGTAAATGTCGGAACTGTAGATTAGGCTACTTAAATAAACTAAAAATAATCATTATATTAGCTACTTAAACCAATGTAAAGTATTCATTAAGTGATAAAACAGAAATTTATAGCTGGCGATAAGCTCGCGAGTTAAAACCTTTAAAACACACACACATGGACACAGAGTTCTTGGAACACGTTTCGCACACGATTAAAATGTGTGTCAGAAATTAGATTGAATTTAGAGAAAAGTTTTTTCTTGTTTTTTTCGAGCTAAATTTCAGGAAACATGCTCAATTTTAATAACATAAACTTGCATTATATACATACATATGTATATGTGAAAAGTATATTTTGTTCAAAAATTATTAATATTATTATTGTATGCGCTGCTCTTCGCCTATTATCGACATGTGACTTACCTGGGACGATTCTGCATAAAATGCTGTCCGCCAAATATCACCAACATATAAATGCCACAATAGTAGAATACCCAAGTCCAATTCTCGACCATCCATTTGCGTGTGCGTTGGTGGATAAAATCATTTTCGAAATCGAAAATGTACGAATAATTCGGTGTTACACTAATGTCCATATTGATCATTTTTATTAATTATTTGTTTATATTTTCTTATTTTATTTATTTTATTATTGACTGGGTAACTCTTTGGAACGTTCTAAGTATTGGTTTGTTGTTGTTTCACCTAATGTAGGTTTTATTCTGTTTTGCTTTACTGCCTTTTAAAATTATGTACAATATTCTTAGTTATAGTATGTGACAATGCGTGCTTTAAGCAATTTTCTCTTTACAATAATTGTCTTCCAATTTACGGCGATATTTGCGAAATTTTATTGTCGACTGACGGCGGCTGCGTTTAATTTCTGTAATAAAAAATTTAAGACAGTAAAATTATTGCTATTTTTTTAATAAAGAATTTGTAGAAGAGTAAAGCGTAGAGCCTAATTCACGTTGAGGATTAAGCTTAAGGACATACATATGTATATGTATGTATGTACATATGTATGTATATATGTAAACTCTTGAATTCTTTAAAAAAATAGAGTCAAAATATTGGAATAGGAGCTCTCTTGCATCTTATTGGCTCTATAATTTCATATGAAAATTTTTCTAATCCTCGATAATTAATTTAGATATTTTAACAGAATAGTTTGTCAAATACATATTTATACTATTATTTATTTGAATTTATTTCTTAACTAAAAAAACTTTCGAAAAAAATCAGGAAACGTTTTTTTTTTGCAAGTGGATATAATCCATTAAGTGCAAGAGAATGAAATATAAGTACGTACAGATTGCAATAATGGATTAAATTCAGTAATAATGGAAGAATTTATATGAACGATTTAAGTTTTAAAGATTCTCAAATGGAAACTTATATGATTCAAATAGCAATAAAGCCCTGCAATGTTTGCGTCTGTTCTCATAATGAACGGCACTTTCGATGAGCACTCTGGTATGAACATTTTTCTAAAATTTTGCATAATTCACACATACGTACATACATACATATGTAAATATCACACTATTTCTTTGATACATCACCATAATCTTCAATCAGCTATATCTAATGAATGGATCGACTACTTATAAACGCTTAACTTGGTGCACATTTGTTTAATGGAGGACTTATTCATATTAGAAACCGGCGATATAAGTATGTACACATGCATGTATGTACATATGTATGGCTCTAACTTACAACCTTTATACAGCTCCTGCGAAACACACAATGTGCATATGTATTTAAGTGTACATGCCCACGCAATCTGGCCGTATACTTCACACATGCAAAAAGAACTGTGTATTCATTCATACATACATATATAGGATAGTGGGTATGTATGTACATATGTACATATGTATGTTTTTATGAACGCTCATTCAATGTCAGCGGGTTTTGGGCATCCACCTTGGTAGCGTACATACTCCACAGCGAATCTACAAACAAAGCCACCGCCTTTGCGGGAGAACAACAATGATTTTAATCGATAGATGCTTAAACTGCTGCTGTACGACCTTGAACGCGAAGCACTCACACATACACACATATGTACATAAGTACATATATTTGAGCAAAAGTGTGCTATAATGTGTAAAGGATATTGCGCCCGCATTGGATAAACTTTTTAACACTTCAGTTATCACTTTTCAATCATTTTTTATTAACGGCGCTTCTTCTGGTCTAACGGTACTTGTACATTTTTTATCATCAGATGGCTGTGTTTGTATACATACATATGTAGACTCTGCATCTGATGATAGAATAAACAGTTTTGTTATTTGTGTGGTATGACGAACTGCATCGACATCGCCCACACGCAAAAGCTGCATAAGCAACATTTATGGCATTATTATTACATTTAATTCAATGGCATTGCTTTTAAACGGAGAGGTCGGCCACAATTATGTTCTTCTGTTCCAATTCCAATCGTTGCAGACTTTTCTGAATGAAATCATTCACTGTTACAACGAATTGCACACACCCAAACTCACGCCCACTTTGTTTAGTGTTCCGTTGTTGCCGTTGCCGTGCACGGCACCTGTTCCACCCTTGTCACATATTTACATCACACAGAATAAGTTCACCCCAAAAATCGGCTCTCTTTACTCTTGTTGGGAAAAATTTTTGTACTTTCTTGTTGTTGACATGTGGTGACATACAGTACTGTGTAAATTTTGAGAATGTGGACTTTGTTTAAACTCTTAAGATGTCCAACTAAAAAATAACCGAAATATTTTTGTGACTACATCTATAAGGTGGTCTTTGAAAGAAAAATGTCACAAACAGTTGCATGGCCATTATGTATTTTTCGATTTTAAAGCTTTCTATAGCTCGAAGTGACCCAGTGATTATGTGACTTTATTAAGATTTGGTTTCCCCCTAACATGTTTACCCTACGAAAGTTCTTATTTTTTTTATCATGATCTGTAAAAATGTACAGATGTTTGTATGCAAATCTGTATCCCCCGCGACTTGTGTCAGCCGCTACATAAGTCTCGTGCGACACTCTGCAGATGTGATGGCAGCAATGAATACAACTGTGTGAAGGAAAGGCGCATCGCCTGAGAATATAGAATAGAAAAGCTGACCTAGCTGAATAGTGGTTACACAAACTTGGTGAAGTGTTGTTGATTTTTTGATTGTTTTCGAAAAATTTCGCAGCAGAATTGGCAACTAAAAAGACACACCGACTAAATATACAATAAAGAGGCAAAGAGAAGAATACGTTCAGTAACAACACAACAAAAGTAACAACACAAAAAATAAAAGAAAACCAACTTATTTAGTAACTATATTTTTGGCAGACCTCTGTTTTACGTTTACCTGGTACCCACATATAATAAATAGTTATGCGATCAACGTTATGAGATCACCGAAAACTTGATAAAAAGAAAAGCGAAACGAGCTTATTACTCGCGCATACTCTCGTTTATTTACATACTGTGGTCAATTTAATATACATATGTATATACATATGTACATATATTTACATATGTATGTGTAGGTACCTTTATTTGGTTTTATGCAAACCGAATTATGAAGAAAGTAAAATATAGTTTATATATGGAATATACATATGTATGTATGTTATAAGTTTATATAAGTATGTTATATATGTATGTATATATAAGCACGTTTAGGCAAGTATATATTGATATGTATTTGAGTATGTTTATACGAACAACTCTGAAAATAAAAATAAAAAAAACAACTCCCTAAAAGTGATAAGCAAAGGTACGAACATATGTATGTATGTATGTATGCATATGGTTTCGCTACATACATATGTATTTATATGCAGTATTTGTAAATCCATAGAAGTCATCTACTACAAAATAAGTCAATTCGTAATATTTCGCCGAAAATCTAATCATACATACATACAAATATATAGAAGACAACACGCCACCGCAGTCACTAAAGTAAGAAAGCATTCGGCGCTAAATCATACATAACTGCACAGTGTGACTAGCATATATGATTTTGGGTAACAATTTCAAAGTGAGCTGAATTATAATGCTTATAAATTCTTTTTTGGGATTTCCAGTGTAGATCATCATAACGCAATATTTTAGGCACAAGAATGAAAGAATATATATTTTTTTCATATATCCGCAAAATTTCAGTGGATTTTATTCAAAGTTGTACAATCTTATAACAATGGTATTGAGAAATCTAATTAATTTGGAACTAATCATGGACCACAATTTCGAGTAACAAAGCACAATAAAATTATATCCCTTTTTTATATATGACACTTTAAGCAGATAAACGTTCACTAGCTTTACTTTTTTAAATTCTTTAGTCAAATACTGTAAATATGCAAAGTTAACATTTAGAATCACTAAACTACTGAACTACAATTTTATTTAAAAACGCTTAACTTATAACAAACTTCACTTAATCAAAACATGTTTTTGCAAAATAGATTAGTGTGAGAACATTTTCATTTATGTGTTAAAAGAACCAGTTGGGCGAAATATATTTCTTTTTTTCTTAATCGAAAATGGAAGTAAAACAAACGAAATGTACATTTTAACACTTACAGAAAGTTAATTTTGTTCGCATTTTTAGTACATAAAATACACAGTGCGTGCACTGAAGAAAGTTTCTTCAAAAATATGTATAAAAAATATAAAACATACCGCCAAAATGAAAGAAACAAAATATTAGTCGACTACCAAAAATACACATCTACATATATGCATATACGATGTTAACTGAACTTTATGCAAAATTGCTTCATTCACTTTATTTGCATTTAGGTTAGCGCTTCCAAAACTTTATTGTAGGCATTGTGTACTAAAATATTTTATTTCTTCCTACAAATACTCTCTTTAACTGTTTGTGCATTAGACGGCTTGTACGTTTGACTAGTGCTAACGTGCAAATTTAGTATGTGGTTCGTCGGTTTGTGATTTCGTTTTATTGTTAGTATTTCTGTGGATATACATACATATGTCACTTCTATCGTCTGTTTGACGCTGTCCCCCACCATTAATATGCTTAATTTTTATTAAAGCTTAGCTTTAGTGAAATATCCGGTTTGTTTTTAACATAATTTTGTTGTAGTAGCTTTCGCTTGCTATCTATCTACACACATTCATATCTCCATAAGTGTGTAAATATAATCACAAGCCCACATTATTGTAGGTAGGTTTCAATTTAGCGACAGCTAAGGTGAGCCTTTCCAAAGAAATTTTTGCACGATCAATTCAAATAAAAGTAAATACATATACTTCATACATATCAATTTGCACGCAAACTTAGTTGTAACAGTAGCAATCGCATAGAACTAATTTATTTCATATTAAGAACGCAATGATAAAACGGGTAAGCGAAGTACAGGAAATAAATGGATAAGGAAAAACAATTTATAAATACATTAGCTCTTAATGACTGGTTTTTTCTTCGTCTATTATCGTAAGTGGATTTATTTTTCACATTTTAATTCATATCGAGCTTCATTACTCATTTTTGCACATGTCGGCGCTTTTTTAATGCCTGTCAAACGACGTAATCGATAAAATTCACATGTGGTAGCGAGTGAAAAATCCAACAGGAAAAAAATTTCTCCAATTAGATTTTTATTTTACATCCTTTGAAATTCACACACACACGCACATTTGATATGAAAGATGAAGTTGTTTTCACGCTCAATACTCCTTAAGTAACATTTAATTTTACATTAACACATTAATTTTAACTCGAAGAACTATTAATATTTACTTTTTATGGAGTTTACTATTGAACTTTTCTTCAACGCGTTCCAACACTTTCCCTAATTTTTCTACTGCTTCGGCAGCCGGGTCTGACTGATTGCAAATTGGTGGGAGCTCTATTGAAATACCCCGCTCAGTGTTGCCGAGTTATCGTTTATTTTTCACTCCTATTTCATTTGTGGAACTAAAAGTTAAATGGTGTGGATCTGGGCTAAATAATGTTAAATCCGTAGTTGAATTTTAAAACTATATTACTATTGTCTGTTTGAATTCAGAAAACTTCTTAATGTATCAGCAGAAATAATGTAAAAATTCTAAATAAGAGTAATAAGAGAACAGCAAGCACTTCGAGCATGTCAATATTTTTTGAAAAAAAAAAAAAATGCAAAATGAACGACTCTGCTCTGTTTACCAAACGTATTTAATTGTAATTTCGGTATGGAAATTTAACTAAAAATGTAATGTATAAATTACGAAAGATTCTTAATCAAATTTATAAGCGGAATCTATAATCCAAAACTATTAAAAGATTGTTATATTTATACATACTTTCAAAGAATGGCTAATATGCTCAAATTCTGTTTAGCTGACAACCCACTCAAAAACAGCTGTTTTTGACAAACGGTTATTCAATAGCCTTGTGGTTATCAGTTTAGTAGTTTTAAATTTTATTTAAAATATAATTTTTAACTAAGTCTTCAATAAAATTGTAAATAATTATTTTTATTAAAAATGCTGTCTTTGCGCACGCTACTGCGAGGTAGTCGTTCATTAGTGACAATTGGTCTTCATGGTGTAAAATGTGTCACAACTTCCAAAGTTAATTTTAATGCACGACTTTTAGCACCAATTTGCTGTTCGAAAGTTCCACAACACACAGTTGATGCGCAACAACATCGATTGTACGCTTCCAAAGCAAGCTCTGGCACCAATCCTAATAAAGTTGAAGATATACGCGTTTATTATGGTGGTTTGGCGCCGAGGATGAAAGCTGTAAAAGTATTTTCCCTCGCCACCAGCTTGGCAGGTTTGGCCGCACAACCGATACTATTGGAACAAGGATTGAATATGGGTGGCAAGCCAATGGCAGTATTTCTGTGTGGTTTTGCTGGTTTCTTCACATTCGTGACACCGCTGTTATTGCATTTTATCACGAAAAAGTATGTTACAGAAATTCATTACGACCCAAAATCGGAGGAATACACGGCAACCACAATATCAATTTTGCTATTTAAGATTAAGGTTTGTGAAGAATTTGTCTCTGAAAAACACATTATTGTTAACAATAAACATTTTTTACTTGCAGACTACATTCAAGCCAGATGATGTTAAGGTTCCTGAAGTTCCTGGAATGTTTACATCATTTCTGGTGCATGATAAACCTCTGTTCGTTGATCCTGCCCTCTTCGATGACCCTGAACACTATGCACGTATAATGGGATATGATAAACCAGTGGACTACAAATTAGATTTAACTAAATTGGACAAAACGAATAAAAATGATCAGTGAATTTGTAGAGCAATAAATTAAATGAATTTAGAAATGTTAAGCCGTTTTTACGAATATATTGCCACAAACTTTCAGCATTTAATTCTGGATGGAAACGATATCGGCTAGCGGCCAATATTTTACCACTAGGTCATAAGCATTGAAAGGGTACTTTCATTTCTTGATAGTTTGTCTAGGTGGGGAAAACACTGTTGGAGTTAATTCTAAATAATAATTCAAATAAGTAGAAACCTTGAATTTGATTGCCTTTCATTTATTTTTATTGGATATGTGAATATTTATTTCGAGGTTTTACATTGCTATTAAATCTATGATAGCCACAGCTCCAAAACTGTTAGAAACAGCTGTTTATTTGTTTACCTCGTTGCAGTTTAACAAAGCGTGTCTCTATTATTCCCCAGCGAAGAAAGTATAATAATATTATTAAATAAGTAAAACGTTGTAATGTCCAAGACCGACCTTAAAATATTTTTAGAATTTAGGTGAGAATACTTTATTTACAAATATTTGCTTTGCCGTACTTTAACAGCTCACAATTTTAGTGCTGGCGCTGAATTGCTATTTGGAAACATTAAGCGGCGGCAGGTAACATTGAATGGTGACGAAAAGTGTGAGTGAACTACAAATATATATTATTTCAGCTGTAATGTCTTATAAATTAACATTTCAGGGACCATAAGTAAGCTGCTCAAGTGGATGCACGCCAATATTTTGACAGAGCGTCCAGAATTGTTCATACAAGATGACTCAGTGTAAGTTCTCAAATTGATAGCTATTTAGTAATATGCTTGAAGCGTAAGTTCAGCTAAGTATCTACACATTGAAACAAATATTTTGTTTAATATTTCTAATTAGTTGTCGCTTTTGTTTTGTTTTTATGCAGGCGCCCCGGCATATTGGTGCTTGTGAACGACACGGATTGGGAGTTACTTGTAAGCGTTTTCGAATTCATGAAATTATTGTTTATATTGTTACTGTTGCTATTCTTCCAGGGTGAACTAGAGTATGAAATACAACCGAATGACAACATCCTGTTTATTTCGACGCTGCATGGCGGATAAGTGTGATTATGGACCAATGCATTTTTATATCTGTATAACTTAATTTTTTATATATTTTTACGCAAATTAAAAAAAAACACATTTTTTACTCTTAATTTTTGCAAAAAATTAATACTTCCAGGGGGAGATATTAAAAATACAGTGGAAAATAATATTGATCTATTTTATTGTAAGCAATATAAATATGTATATCCATGGTTTGCATATTAGCTACAATAATTGGTGTATGTCTATACTATTTAATGGTTCTTTATAACTAGTAGCACATTGGAATTAAATTTTGAATGCGTCTTAATGGCGCAAAGCCAGCGTGCTGGTCTTTTGAATCATAATGCCTATGTTCAAATCCCACGCACGGTGATTATTTCAAGTGCGTTGCGCGGTTTTTAATGATGTAAAATTTTACTCCCGAATAATCATGTGGGCCTTTGCCGCTAGCGGCGAAGGGACGTAATGCTGACAATAAAACTGTGCGCGCTTTTTGCTGCAAAAATAAATTTTCCAACTGTTGGTTTCATTCAATTTAAAAATTGTTTATGGTTATTATTTCTTTTATTTAAGAAAAAATGCACTTTTTTAATTTAAATTTTTTATTACATTTTCTTTATTTTTGCTGAACATGCAACTTATACTCGTAAATACATATGTATATACACACGGCAATGTGTGTAGTAGTGATTACAGCAATTCAAATATTTATTACGCAGATTACATAATTTCCAATTCGATAAAAAATAACAGTACACGCATTATAATGAGGATATCGTATATACATAGTTATGCACTAATTACTGTAAAACATAGACCTTACTTTGTGATACGAAAATGTGACTATGCTAGCGAACGTTAAAATATTGAATGTTGCGAAAAATCATAGAATATTTCACTTGTGTCTACATTGTACAGAGACATTTGCATAAATATTAAAGCTTGTGGTAATTTTATTAGACAATTCAAAATATAGCGGATTCCAATTTTATGGTTTACTTCAATTCTTGTTTTTGCAAATAAAAAATTGACACTTCGAAAGAGAATTCAGCCAATTCAGGACTTCATATAACACTTGTGTGTATGTGTGTGTGTGTGTGTGAAGGAAAAATTAATTATACATACAAATGTGGGAGCTTATTAAAACTGTTTTGTGGGTTTCGTATTATAATATTTTAAGTATTTAAAGCGAAAGGCATATAGCACTGGTTCAAAGATTTACAACTACATACATACATATTATTTAACAATATTTTATTTTGTTTTTACTCTGCGCCTTTTACAATATGCACTTATTTGTAATGAAAGTGCTTGAAATATATTTCTGTTTATTTCTCAAACAATAATTGGGGCGCTTACTTAGTTGGTTGTGGCTTAGAACTAAAACTATAAACCAATTGAAACGAAAAATATACAACAAAAACAACAAAAAAGAGATGACATACAATGTATGTATGTATGCATGTAAGCGCCATTTGTGTGTGTTTGTAAGTATGTATTCTGAAATTTAGTTTTGTTGTTGTTGTGTGTACACATAAAAACACTTAGCATTTAATTATCGTATTTCACTAATTAATATTAAATAATTAATGATAAAATTATTTAAAAATTATTGCTAAGTTTTTTTTTAGTTTTTATTTTTTTTGTTTTTGTAATTGTTCGGTACTATGTGCTGTTTTAACCTCGTTTTTTCTCAACTTTCGTGCTTTTCGAAATGTCGCAGAGAGTTGCGCCTCGCCCGCAACTACGGATTGCATTGGTCGGTCATGCTTATGCGTTCCGTTAAGGCCGCTTGTGTTGATTGTTGTTGTTGGTTGAGTTCCTTGTGGTGGGGATGGTGTTTCAGCAGATGGAAGCGATGGCGGCGGAAAATCACCGTGCTGTCGCCGACGGTGGCCGCCGTGCCGCTGGCGTTCGGCGATGATTTTGTTGTTGCTTTTGTTGTGGCATTTAACCAGCTGGTTGTGACATCCGCTGGCTCGTGATCGGGCGTCATTGAGATGTCGGACAGTATGCCGCTTTCTGCATGATGGAGACATGATTGATTTTCTTTTTGCAAAAATTATAAACCGTTAGTGGAAATAGTGTGTGGAGACAAGAGGATGCAACACGGTAATACAAATACATACATACATATAGAGTGATAGTAGTTGGAAATTATTTACATTTTAGAATTTTGAAACCATAACGAATTCTCAAAACTGCTAATAATACTGATAAATAAAGTTGAAATAACTGACAAACACACATACATGCACTTGAGCGTGTGTTTGTGTAAGCCAGGCTTAGACTGCAAGCTGTGGCAGCATTTTTCGATTTTACAAAAATAATAACTTAAGTGTAACTGTACAAATAGTTTTTAGATAAAAAACAGTTAGTCAAACATAACTTTTTAACAGAAACACTAAACTAAAAACAAAAACAAATAAAATTTAACAAATACAACAAACAAGAAGCATTCAAAAAAAGTAACTCAATTCAAGCTCAATACCCATGGAGAGTTGACTGACAAGCGTGGTTGAGCGTTTGGCGCGCGCCGAGCTGCCATTTCCGGCGCCACTCTTACCGCTGCCGCTACGACCGCTGTGACCGCTGCTGCCACTGCTACTCAGCGTGTTTGTATTCGTGCCGCTGGCAGACGCATTCGCCGCCGTTGCGCCGCCAACACCGCTCAGCGTGAGAGTTTGCGTCTCGTTGATTAGCTCCAGCGCATGATGGCTGCTGACAGCGCCCGGCGTTGTTTTGCTGTTGCAGGCGTTGCCAACCACGCGCTCGTGCCCCGAAGAGCTGCCCGTGCTAAGTGAGGAGCTGCTGGTGCCGCTCGACAGTGAACTCTCGGAGATGAAGGAACTGGGCCGACGTGCATCCTTCTTGACATCCAATTGCATGCCGGCGAAGGAGTGACGCAGTTTGGGCGCTTTAATGAGAGGAAGGTGGAGTTAGTTTTCATATCAAGACTTCAGCGTTCTACTCTTACCTTTGCCGAGCTGTGATATTGTTATGGAGCGATCGTTGATTTGATTGTTGCTGGGGCGTATGTCGAGACACGGTTTGCTGCCGATTCCCATCGAAGACATTTCGGCTAGGCGAATTTCTATGAAATACATAAAGGGAAAATGTTATTTTCAAATATAAGTAACAGTTCTAATAACGGAAATGCTAGATGAAAACTATAACTCCTCGAATGAAATGGAAGTAGTCGGAAAATTTCAAGTTAGCAAGCAGAAAGTGAACTAGTCTGAAGAAGCGTGAGCTTTTAGCAATAATCAAATATGTCATTAAAGATGTTTTCACTTTCTTAACATCATACTACTGGATTTAAACCCTCTCCATTAAATTACCTCGATTTCGATTCGCTTGTTTCCATAGCAACTTCGATATTTCCTCGGCCCAAGCATTTTTTATGTCCTCCGACATGCACTGCAACGTCCAAGTATCTTCCGGTTTACGTTTACGGAACCAAATCTCAAATTTCGTTTTCGAATCGCCCACATGCGCAGTTAATCCGATATCTGACGTCTTAATGCTGTTCTTATAGATATAAATGTCCAAGTTCTGCAGCAGAAAGGTAAAAATTTTCAATTTTAAAAACTTTGTCTTTGAGTAATTTTCAATAACCGCTAACCTTTTGGTCTGGAAACCGGCGCGCTTTACTAAACAGCACAAGATCTTCGAAGAGAAAGACTTGTCGCAGTGACTTTCTGCCGGTACGTCCTTGCCAAACCAGAAATTCATTTTGTCGCAACAGACGTCCTTGTTCCTTCACATTGACATCGCAGTCCCGCAACGAGTCCATAGCTAGCAGATCATTGCCATGACGCAGTTGAAATTTAACCATTTCTTCAGCGCGGTGCAGTTCTTCCACATCGGCGGCGATCTCCTGTAGTGCGGCACCCTGTAGAGTGAAAAGTACAAGTGGTATTAAGAAGGAGAATATGTGGTCAAAAAAAACGTCGTTTTGCAGATTGTAGATATAATACTATTTAGTGGGTTTACTAATGACTTAGGACTTTGAAGAAGTGAAGTGTTATTGTTGCATACCACAATTTTGTAAGACATAGATTCGGCCACGGATTCCTACAGGAAAAGTGAAATTTATTAAGCTCTCCTAAAGATTTACGACTTTATCGACCATGAAACGAAATATTCAACTCTGGTTGAATTTTTCCAACACTTCGAGAACTATTAGTCATTAATGTTTTTGCGGACAAATCGTAAAGTTATTTTGCAATCATCTCCGAATCATTCCAGTGTAAAACTAGTCGAAAGTTCCATAAAAGCTCTAAGTACCACTTTATGGATGAAAGCTTTTAATTTTACTCTACCTTTGAAGGCCGAATCAAAGCTTGGATTTTAACTTACCTCAACGGAATTGCAAGCTTTGACCAATTGTTGCAATAGTAAGGCATATTTTCCCATACGCTGTACAGGCTTCAGTAAATACGAGGCCAAGTCCATCTTGTCATTTAATTCGAACTGTTTGGACTGTAAAAAGAGAAATACATAAGAGTTATATTAGATTATAAGTGATACCCACTTCCATTATAAGCTTAAGAAGCTTTTTTAAGCATTTAACATTTTTGTGGCTTTCATGCGAGCTTTTTAAAAACTTTCACGAGGCAATTTAATGTAATAAATTTCTGATTTTGGTTTAAGAAAAATCCCACACATTCACTCACCTTAAAGAATGCCGTGCCGTATTCACTCATTAGCGTATCACTTTTCGGTTTGTTCTTGTTGTAAAGCGCATACAAATAGAATTTCGACTCCATTTCCAAGAAGGCGCTGCCAACCTTCAACGGGTTGCGCTCATAACGTTCCAGTTCATTGAGAAAATGCCATTTGTGGAATTCGAAGATCTTCTCAATGTTGCCGAAAATGACATTACGTTGGCCGCGTAACGGCTGCGGTATGTCTTCGCGCAACAACTCGTCAACATAGTTTTCAATGACATAATTCAACGAGTGTACATAGTCGCGTTCCGTGCCAATCATTTCACGCATGATCAATAGAAGCGTTCTACAAAATACAATTCAAAAGCGAAATAATGAAGACGCACAAGGTCAGTGTTTGAATGAATACAGAGAACCGAACAAACGACAGCTTACTTTTGTATTTTCGGATCCAAGCAACTGATTTCATCCAACTTCGACAATTCCAAACTTGAGGCGTGGTACTGCAGATGCGCATTCGCCTCCATGGGTGAGTGTATGTCATTATAATGTTTAATAGGGCGCTCATAGCACTCGAAATCAAGCTCATCGCTGTTGAGACACGAACTATTTAAATTAGAACACAAAGTCATGCCATCGACGCTCGCAACTTACCCCTTGCTGTACAAATTGACCGCTTCGTTGAGGCTCTGGCACGAGCAGACGCGCGTTAACTTCAGATTTCCTTCGCAGCGCTCGCAGCCGCCCACACCGGAATCGGCAACCTTCGATTGCTCCTCCTCGCCATCCTCCATTTCGAGTTCCTCACCGTCTGCGTCCAGCATTTCATCCATATCCTCCATATTGCGACTCTCACGCCAACACTGACAGGTTTGACCGTCAAATGAACCGATACCCGAACTGGAGCGATGACTAAGGCGATTCATGCGCGGCAGCGGTGTACTCGTTATAACGGCGACATGTTGCAGTTGTTGTTGCAATTGTTGTTGTTTGGTTAAACTGCTGGTGACGCTATTGCTGCGATAGTTGAGTGTGAGGTTAAGACTATTTGGTTTATTGTTCTTATTGTTGTTGGTGGTTTCTGCTAATTCCGTTTGATCTGTCGTCGGCTCGTTGTTGCTGTTTTCTCGCTGTTCCTGACGGAATTTCTTAAGCAATTGAGTGGCGCCTGAAATTTCGGCCAGCCGTTGCGCCTCCTGTAGTAAGTGGGCCTCGAGCTGGTGTGTCAGCAGTAGTTGATATAGTCTGGTTGCTGCTTCTATGCGTTCTCGCGCCAACTCAAGCTTTTCAGCGAAGCAATCGAGTGCGGACTTCAGGTTGACGGCGCTCTCGCGCAGTGGTTCAATGTTGACTGCCGCATCGTGCAGATCGCGGCCCTTGGCCAAGTGTTTCTAAAAGGGTGAAAATCAGTTAGTTATTATATACTGAAAAAGAATTGTGCTACGTACAATGACTAAGTGAATTTTTTATTTTCTAAAAACGACTTAACTCTAAATACCCATATTTTACTTGACGACCGTTCTTCGGTTCTACGCTTTTGGAAACTTGGCCACCATTTCCCCGTTAGAAGCTCAAATTCAAACATATATATAGTATACATATCTCAGAGTTTCAACAGCAGACCGAAGGAAAGTGGTAACAAATTTTAATTTTATAGGCCTTTGGAGACCTATAGAGCTATAAATATTGGTGCTATGTCCGAGTTTAGTATCTGGTATGCAAGACGATCGTCTTATATCACTTTGAGTTCAAAACACGAACTGCGGGATTCTCTTCATGGGAATTATTATATAAGTCCCAGAGCCATGAACGAAAAGTATAAACTATATTGAAGTTTGACTTGAACGTTTAAGAAAATGTAGGTTCCGAGTCGGACATATATAAATGGAATCGTTAAGGAATAGTTTAGTATGTTATCATGTTCTTATCATGTAGTTTTCTTATCTTTGGAGCATACTTGGGTGTATTCCAAATTAATTTTGCTATAAGTATTTGTACAAGTACTAGAGAACAAGAACTTACAACGTGTACGACCAAGTAATATGCGGAACGTATAGACGCTGTGTCGCTTCTAAGTTCCCATCAGAAGATAAGTGCTTAGCACAAGAGACTGATATAGAATTAACAGTTTCAGAATCACATCTAATTCATTCTGACAGAAGAGCTAATCTGACAGAACATAAAGAATTCCAAAAACAAAATCTATTACCATACTCTTAAAATACATTTACACTTTTCATTTTATAACAGTTATCATGTTTCTGATGTAATATTTATTTATCCACTTATCAGCTCCGATGCAATTGAGGGTTCCTACACTTCTTGTATTATTGTAGCAAAGTGCTGAGTATATGTACATACATATGTATGTCCATATGTATTTATACTTACCATCGAAATGAAATAATATTTTTCGAACTCTTGCTCCTGCTCTTTAATGGCGGATTCAGAGTCCAGCTGAAGACTGGCGAAGCGTTGTAGCGTGTCATTGCCGTCACTGGTGATCCAAGATGTTACCTGTAATTTGAAAAAAAAAAAATGTAAATAAGATTTTATAAAAAGGAAAAATTATTGACAATAATGATAAATGTTAAATAATTATAAGCTAAAGTTAATTTTGATTTACAAAGTTTGCAGATGGAAACGTTTGTCGGTTGTCCTCAATAGCCAGAAGTTAAATTTTGGATTCATGTTAAATTAATTATCGCTTTATGGGGTATCGTGTCTTGTTAAAAAGCTACTCAAAAAGCATATTCCGGTGAATTTGGATGCATACAACTTTCTGGGTCCGCTAGTCATGTTTTACTACATAAATAGGAGAAAATGTCTAATCCGATCAAATTTGACCCGGACTAAAGAAAACCTTAATTTGCAAAGCCTTCAAAATAAGCTTCTTTTGAGCATATACAAGCATACAAAAGCTTGATTCAATTTTCTATACACTTATAAGGGATGGACTTCAGTGTGCCTCCAGCGAATTTTGGGTTTTTCGGGCCCATTCGCTAGCTTGTTGGACAGTTTTCACGTCATTTTCATAAATCCACGTCTCGCCACTAGTAATGAGTCTATTATTGACACGCCTCAAACCCAAATATTGGCTAGTCGAAAAAGTATTTTCGTATTTTGTCAATAGGTGTCGTTGCGGTCGTGTAGGTATTTTGTATAAAAGAGGGAAGAATGGCACGCAAGCCACCATTGAAATTTGTGAAGTTTACGAAGACGATATCTGTTCGTGTAGCATAACAAGGGTACGCTCGCTTCCGTTCTGGTAAGTTCGGAATTTCGATTTACACTGATGGAATAATGTGTCTAGCAGAAAAATGGCAAAAAGTGGTCGACCAAAATGGTACATATTTGTTTATTTATTTATTAGAAAAAATATATAAAAAAAAAATATGTTGAATTTTGATTAGAAATGCGAAAAGACTTTTTTGACCACCGAATATTAACCAAAATATGTTGACACAATCGACAAGCTAACTTACATATGTATGTATGGTTATCGAATTTCACTTGAACATGAAAAGAGACTGCACTATTCCAAGAAAAAAAGCTTATCGCTTCGGTTTGCGCGCGCGTTTAAATGGACCAGTCCGAGTCAAATTTGATCAGTTGGAACGTTGCTCTTTGGATCGACTACGTCTTTAGCCTAAGCATTTGGTTATATAAACAAGTGTAAAATAAATAAATTATTATTTTTTTTACGTACTAGATAGCAATTAATCTGACTAACGGAAGAAGACACAAGATAAAATAGAATCTTATCATGAAGATTTTGAAGAAGTAATTAATTTATGAGTATTTAAATAGCGTTATTTATAGAAATCAAGGTAATGTTTGACTTTCTTCTTCTATACGTGTGGAGAACCGCTCTTAAGATTCTCGGTGATATCATATTTGATAAGAAAAGTTTTGTTTTTTGGTGTTGTTGTGTAGTGTAGTTATCAAACGCTTGATGTAATTTGATAACCCTTTAAATAAATAACAAATATTTAACTATTTTGAGGTTTGACAATTGGCGCAAGATACAAAAAAGTATTGCACATATTCCACATACACACATATGTACATGTAAGTGCTGTAGCAGAAAAACGCAAAGCAAAAGCAACCAAACATTTTAGCTCGACGCTTTGTAAATAACATAAACACCTTGCAATTATTGTGTTATGTTATGTTTGCCCTCACATGAGTATGTATTTGTAAATGTGTGTGTGTGAGTATATGTATATGTTTTTGGGTATGTCAGCTCTTGTTGTTATAAACAGTTAGTTAGTGCTTATTAGATACGTATATGTGTATGTATGTATGTATGCTCATAAAATTAATATTTGATAAGGAAAGTGATATGGAGGCACTCCGTTTTCGAATAGCTGTAAGGTGGCGTGAGGCTTCAGCGCTCATTTTATGGAACTAATATTAACTGCAAACAAGAGTTATTTCAAAATTGAAATCCTCTAAGAAATTTAAAATTTTTTTCCAAAGAAAATTTTTGTAAAAATTATGTGAGTTTTTTTTTAATATTTAGTATTTTTGGACTAACAGTTGTGAAAAAATATTTTTTTGAAATTTTCATTAAAAATAAATATAATAATAATTTTTCCTTTATTAATAACACTTATTTGCATACACAACCATTAGTATTATGAAAAATAATTAGTTTGGCTCAAAATACTGAATATTTTTAGTTCCATAAATTATAAGAAAAAATTGTTGTAAAATTTTTTATTTAATTGAATTATAATTTTTTATTAATGAAAAAAGGAAATTTTAACTACGTTAACTTTTACTATATTTATTAACTGATATTTTATGTTGCTAAATAAAAAAATATTTTATTGACATATTTTAATTATTGAGACATTTTTAGCTTTATTTTCAAATTAATAAAAATATGAATAAGAATATTTTAAATAACGGCAGCCCTAGCTGATAATGTGTACATATAAAAAAAAAACGTTTGAGGAAAAAAATACTTATATTTTCAGCAAAAAACACATATTTTTAATAAGAAAAAAAATTTTTTCTGAAAATTCTTTTAAATTTTTTTTTTCAACTAACGGCAAACCTTACTTCAATTATTTGATTATCAAACCATTGAATTGAGTAAAAAAAATAACAACAATAAAAAAAATATTTTTAATTATGACTTATGATTTTTTGGTTTAAAAAATATTTGTATATACATTTCATATTTTTAATTGAAAAAAATTATTTTTTTGTTTAAAATTTTTTATATTTTGTTTTTTTTTTGTTTTTAATTATAATATTATAGAAAAATTTATCTTATTCAGTCTTTGGGGACTAATTTTCCAGACATTTATAATTAATTTTTTAAATTTAATTTTATTATCAGATTTAACTAAACACCCTGTAAAATGTGTGCAACCGTCGAAAAAATCGCACTTAATCGAAATTTACTAATAGACATTCTACTCTGCATATAAACAGAGCGGATCTATACACACCACATACATACACATACACAAACATACCTATATACAAACATACAGATGTAGATATACAAATTATAGTCGGCTATTTTCGTAGAGATAAGCGAATTCGCTCCCATTCGTTCACTAGTACTCGCTCGGTTTAGTTGGCACAGTTTTGTGTCCGAATAATTGTATTAAGCATTGACACACGTACAAACAAACGCACATATAGTATATTTCAAATGGAGCTCACGCACAAAGAACGCACGGAAATGGTAATAAGCAAACAAGAAGCACAATTTTCTAGCTAGAAATAGAAATTTCAATATTTTTTCCAACGCAGAAAAAGCACATGAGCAAAGTGCTCAGCGGCAAGGAGAAGCCCTTCGATGGCCTACGCGCCCGCACCATTGTGCTGCTCACGCATCGAACTAACGGCGCAGAAGTTTTCCTGAAGATGACTCAGAGCCAGCCTCTGCGCATGAATCGCTACACCGCTTGGAAATACTGCAATCTGTTGCACACGGCCTTGCGCCACGGCACCCCACAAATACTCGAGCTGATGCAGCAGCCGCCACAACAACAATTACTGTATGCATTAAGTAACTATTGGGCCTATCATACGGATGCTCTATGTGCTTGCATACTCGATTATTTGCAATTGTTGTTGCACAAAATCAGCTTCCACCAGAACTATGCATTCTTCACCGGCGCTCTGGAAGCCGACATCACCAAGGAGTGGGATCTGGATCTGTGGTGAGCATGCAATTAAAAGAAAGTCGTCATAATTGTATTTTCATCACTCCACTTGTCGCACTTTCAGTTTTCAGTTGTGCACCGACATCTTTGATTATTTGGACCATTTGCTTACGCTGCAACAAGCCATCTTTTCGAGCTTGACCTTGCAACAGCTCGCTGTGGCCACACCCGAGACACTGTGTCGCCTGCAACCGCTCATCAACATCGCCGCCGAATGCAGCATTCTATATGATCAGGCATCTAATGCAATGGCCACTGTTTGTGGCAAGTTGCCGCCTATCGATGTGATGGGCTTATGTAATCGCTTTTATGCGCTCTATCAGCGCTTACGTGGCTTCTACTGCTCGCTGCAGCAGGCGAAGATTATACTGAAAATGGAATCTGTGCCGGAATTGTCCACGACCGTGCCGGATTTCTTGGCATTTAGTAACAGTAGCACTTGTGGCAGACAACCGACCGCACCGCCAGTGTGGCAAGTGGAGTAATTTGTGGAATGGAGAGGCGGTGCTGTGTGTTGGAGCGCGGGTATTAGAGTGAGGTGGGGAGGTGGCAAAGCAACTATTGTGATCGTAATATATATACCATATATGTATATTTTCGGATTAAATTAGATTAGATTAGATGTTTAAAATTATATATGTGACATACGTATGTGTGTGTGGGTACACAGACAGTTAGTTCAAACGATTTTATTTTTATTTAGATAATTTTTTTAGCCAAAATTGAACGTTTAATTGATATACATAATTAATCGAAAACTATTTCTAGACAATATTTCGGTTTATTGCAAAAAAATTTACTGCAATTATGTAATTGAAAAATAATCCAAGTATTTTAAAGACAATCGCATTACCTAAGTATTATAATCCGGAAATATAATATATAAACTATGCTGTATCAAAAATGGGCTTTCTTTTATGTAAACTCAGCCGTCATGTGATGTTATAACAGTTTAATTATTGGCTATCATCTCTTTTCTCTCTAACATTCGAAGTGTGGTAGCTTCTGAGCAAACTCAATGACATTCATGGTTTTAATTACGTGAAATTCGGCGACAGTCATAGTTAAATTAATCCTAAAGGTTCGTTTTTAATTTTAAGGGTTGAATTTGTTTAAAATACAGACAGATCGAAACTATAATATAGTCAAATAATATTCGTCATTCTACCAGGTGTGAAGTGAGCGTTAATATACAAATGTGTTCCTGTTTGGTTGGCATGACATCTGTCAAACATATTCAATAACCTTACAAATAAATAACATCATATTTTTTTCATTGCGCTGAAAATGTCAAATTTTTTACCGAATAGTGATAATTTGTGGAAAGTATTAATTTTTTGATTCCATTTGAAGTAAAGTCGAATGCTTGTCGAGGCATGTGGGGATCATGTTCTATCAGAAGCAACATGCGAAAGATGGTTTCAACGGTGCAGAGAGAATGATTTTGATGTGAGAAATGAAGAACGTGGAAGACCACCAAAAAAGTTTGAAGACGCCCGATTGCAAACAATATTGGATAAAGATGATACTTTGAGTCAAAAGCAAATGGCAGCCATGTTAAATGTTGAGCAATAAACAATTTCAGACCGTTTGAAAGCACTGGGAAAGATCCGAAAGTGTGGAAAATTGGTGTCATCTAGTGAAACTATTAATACTAATCGCTACCGACAACAAATGATCAATTTGAAGCCTGCATTCAACGAAGAACGACCAGAATTCGCCAGAGGACACTTTAAAGTAATTTTGTTATACGACACAAATCAAAATCGCTTCAGGAAGTACTTGGCTGGGAGCTGCTACCTCACCCGCCGTATTCACCAGACTTGGCTGCTTCCGATTTCCATTTGTTTTCATCGATGGGATACGCATTGGCTGATCAGTAGTTCGATTCCCACGTAGAAGTCGGAAATTGGGTGTCTGATTGGTTTGCTTCAAGAAACGAACTTATTGGCATGGTATCCGCAAATTGCCAGATGCGAGTTCAAAATGTGTAAAAAGCAATAGTCAATATGTTTTTTCTCTCCCATTCAAAATTAGTATCTCATTTTCAGAAAAAAATGCTCTCATACCGATACATAAGAAGATATCTTCTTGAAATTTGTTATGGATTATCTTCATAATATTATTTCCTTATTAAGTAACCTTAATTCGACAACTGACTATCTTAAAATACTATAAATCACTCACTTATCTTGGCTAAAACAAAAATAATATTGATATTAAGAATCACATATTTCGCTATATTTTCTCACATGCGAGGAAAACTGAGTCAACATTTCGAGGACAGAAGAACTGGATGCCACCCACCTACTCATTATATGCATGTATTTATGTACTTGTGTATATTATATTTCCATAATCTAATCTTCTTTGTGTCATGGCAGAGCGCGTAGTCCACTTATATGCGGCATGTGTGGTCCCAATAAGTACTCGTTTGTCCTTTTTATTTACATTTATTATAATATTATTTACTCTCAATTGTGCGGTGACACAAATACAGGCATGCAAATGCCATATATGTACCGTTAAATCCCATTGTCCATTCACCCGCTTTTGCTGACGCTTGAAATCGTGCGACACAACGGTATCGATGACTTGTTTACCAATAATTTTTGCTGCGATAAGACACGACAAATTCAATGAAAAATGTAATTAAGTCAATGCAAAAGAAATTAAGGCTTCCGAGGCAGCGAGTGGAGACGGGGAAATGGGGAATTCCAAGTGGCCAGAGATACAGGCAAATGAGCTTATGCGTAGACATATAGTGTATAGTGTGTATTGTAAGTATTGTCGATTAGAAGTACACAAATTGAATGTTCTCAGAGTAATTAGAAGCAGTTTGTATGTTTCATGGTTGAGGGTCTGATGTTAAATGTTCTTTAGCCGAAAAGAAAATATTGTGCTCTCTTATCAGTCTAACACTCGATCAATATTTAATTATAAAGTATTAAACGAGGGCTATATATCACGACGAATGCCAAATAGCACTTTCAGTCGGAATTCCCAAAATGACTACACGCGTTTTGATATAAAATAATATGTACTTATGTATGTGGCTAAATGCGAGTGCGAACGTTGATTTCGATGCGTCATACCCTCAAAAATAGAACAAATGTTATCGGAATATAACACACGTGATAGATCAATTGAAATCTGAAGTTCACTCTAAATAACATGATTCAGCTCAGCTCTTTTATCGCAATATTTACATTTGAAAAAAAAAGAAAGTTATAAGTTTGATTAAAATACTTGAGAGTATGTGAATACTTCATCATTTCTCTATGTGATTTATGTCAGTTGCTTGTTCGTTTCACATAATGCAAAATCTGCAAAATTTCCATGTTTTACTTACAAACATTTTTGTCATAGCGTCAGTAAGTTTATAATCAGTAAGTTTATAATCACGTGAATTTCGAAGATTTTTATGATTGGATTATCAGATGGACCAAGTCTGGGTTGAGTTGCTCGGTTAAGTCTACTAAGAACAACTAATATCGACTTGTGTTGTAGTGACAGAGGTTCTCCTGTAGCTGAATACTCGTATGTGCCCTCAATCATTATCCGTTTGTGAGTACACGTATCTAGACCTCAATCGCATACCCCTATTACGGTTTACAACTCCACTCAGATGAAAAGAATTTAAAACAATTCAATTTCAGATCAGTCAAACTCTATTTTGATATTACATACTTCAACTATTTTCAGTTGAAGTTTCATTGGTGTTACCAACCTAGAAACTGAAGACATGGTAGATAACACTATTTAACAAATCTGTGGGGTATTTGTTGTGTCCTGATTACGAATTTAAGTTCAAAATTTTGCATCACATTCAGCTACTTTTGTTTGTTATTTTAGTTAATGGCGGTGATTTGACTTCTACTCCCCTTGACTACAATACAAAAAATTCTACGTGTTGGGAAATTTTTGCTGTCATATTTGGGTTTAGCAACCCAAAATTAGCAAGAAACAGTCCCAAAATGACTATAAACTAGTGTAGTTAAATAACATAAAATTTTTAAGAAAAATCAAAACAATTCAATTCAGGGAAAACTTATTAAAATCGACATTAGTTTTGATTAATATTACGTTGACAAAAATGTTTCTCGGTTGTAATATTTTGACATTGCAGTCAACATCACTGGCTTAGTGTTGAAATCCGTAATACCACAAAACACGGTAGTTTGGCAACACTTCAAGAGAAACTTTTTTGAGGGACTTAGTTGATATCGAAAATATCGAATTTTAAAATTTCAATCAAAATGCAGTTGAGGTTAAAACCGCGATATAAACCACTATTGTGTCAATTGATATTTTAAAGTGTTGCAAAATGATTATACTAAAACGCTGATTTATAGAACAGACCTTGGAGCTATTTTTGAATGTTTTTTTTATTTTATAGATTCCAGTTGAAATATTTGTGGCGAGCAAATTTCTCCGTATTTACAACCATTTTTTATTACAATTATTTTTTATATAATATTATCAAAGGGTTTAAAATTGCATGAATTGACAACAATAAAAATTACCCCATAAAAATGCTGTTATAAATACCTGCAGATAGTAAAAGTATGTGAAAAAATAAACAAACTTCACACCGGAGCAAAAGCGAATGAATGCCATTCGTAGAATGCGTTGATAAAAGGCGCAACAAAAGGGAAATTTTCACGACACGCGTGCGAAATCTTGAAGTGCATAACGCCACATACTTCCCTCGCTGTGGCCATGTTTTCACAATGACAATTTTGCAATTTTCTCGCAATCAAAATAGTTTGACTTGCGGCAATGTCAGAATGCACTCTTTGAGTGCCCATGCAAAGTGCTGCAGTGTTGCAAGTAGAGCGCGTGCCACACTGCAGCAAATAGCACGCCTGCTACCGTTGCCGCCATGGCCTTAGCTGGACTTTTTAATGAATGGATAGCAGCGCCATTCAAAAAGAGGAACGCACACACACAGCAGTAGAAAAGCGACAAGAGCGAGCGCCTAACCACAGAAGTTGTCTGCGACGCGGCAGTAGCTGCAACTGTCTTGTTTCGTGCTTATTGCTGCAATAAAAACTACATATTGTTGTTGCTGCTGTTGCCCCGAGCGATACTATCAATTCAATTGACCGTTGGAATAGCAAAAGCAACTATAACAAGTCTAGATGCCGCGGTGTGGGACAGTGGCGTTAACTGAAATTGCATTGTGGTGCACGCGGCAGGTGATCGTGGCGATACAAATGCAGCGCCGCGCGCTTGTGTGTGTGTGTGTTTGTAAATATAGTGTGCGCCGCTATCCATGCCTGTTGCAAGTCTTACAGCCTCACTAATTCACAGACTGCGCGCATGCCACGCTCTCCGCTTACTCCACAGCGCCGCGTAGCGACCAATTGAGAATTTCTTTATCCAATTTTCATATCTAATGGGATTTTAATTTGAAAATTATTAATTAGTAACTGACAATGTCAGTTTGTCTGTCTGTCCGCAACGGACGCGTTGGCGCATAGCATAGCCGCTTTGGGGTTCGGTCTGTGTGTGTGCGCGTCGGGCGCGCGCCGTTGATGATGATGCGCGTTATGTTGCACGCGCTTGGCAGCGCCTTAAGTGGCATGCGTGGAAATTGATTGCCGCCGCTGCACTGCCACAAAAGGTTTACCGCATGCGCATGTGGCATGGTAAAAGTTGCTGCCACTACCATTTGTGGTGGCGCGCAGTTGGAGCTTTGGCTGCTCTTAAGCCGCCGTGCGTCTGTGTATGTGTGGTAACAATTTCTGTAGCAGATCATAAAGCATAATTGAAAAATTGACAAATGATGGAAATGTTAGATTTGTGATGTGTGATAGAGCAGTGATTTATACGCCTCGTTGATGGCGAAAAAAATTGTATTTTTTAAATACGCTTAGTTGCACCAGCGCACGCTTGGCTTATAACTGACGCGAATCAGCAAACAGCATTAGGCATCGAAAAGAAAGTGTGCATCTTAAGTTTTTAATTTGAAGATCGTAGATTTGTGTAGGTAAATTATTTTCCCTTTTCCTTCTCTTGTAGAAAAAATCATATAAATTTCACCGCTTTGAGGGTTCTGTTGCATGCGAGGAAAATTTCACTCTTAAACCGTGTCACTCGTATGAAAGAGTTCCAGTAGCCATCGCTTTTTAAATAGAGCAACCAAAAGGCCGTTAGCTAGCGCAACAACAATAGCAACATATGCATATGAAATAATTTTCAACTAAAATATCGCAAAATGGTTGATATATGCATTGTACAGGAGCGGTCCGATAAGTCCTTAGCTCCATCACCCGATAGCGCCACTAACGCAGATCACTTTTCTGTCGTGTGAGCATTCTAGCAGACGGAGATTGAAAATTCAGTCGAATCGGACGCGTAGTTTTGCTTGGACCGCGTGCAGAAGCGAGCATTGCCGAAGATTTTTAAAGAATAGAAAAGGAGTTGTAACGGACGCTTTTTGATTTGGATTCTGGATTTTGAAAGGGATCTTGCTTTGTGAAACCCGAGAGCGCTTGGATGCTGTATATGGTGATTATTTTCCTTTGATAGTGTTCTGAAAGAATTGGAACGAATTTCAATACGGCCACGTTTTCGATTTTGATTAACCATGATGTTGATGTTTAAGCTCTATGTAAATGTTTCTGCGTTGCTTCGTGACTGCCATCGAAACTTGGATCTACTACTACAAACTAGAGACGAGATCGAGTCGAAACAGTAAACTCCACCTGTCGAAACTTCTCCAAAGAAGGTGAAGACTGTCCTGCCGACCGAAAAAGAGATTTACAAGGTGTAATATACCTCAACTTCCTGGAAAATCGCTTTGCAGAAATTCGTGTCACATAGAGAGGTTATCATCACAACGAGGACTACTTTGCAGTCCTCTATTATATTTACTTTTAAGACAGGTCAAAGAAATTAGAGCATTTTTGGGTTAAATGTATCGAGCTAATAAGTGACTGTCTTAAAAAGTACAAGATTTACAAAATAAAAAGGAAAAGTTTAGAAAAATTGGCGATTTACTTCAATATTAAAGTATTTAGCACTACCTTTGTAGACATAATTTTCCTACAGGGTGCCAAAAAATATGTGTGTACATAAATAGAGTAAAAGATGAGCGACAACAAGTTAGTTGCAATATTTATATGGGTCAAACAATTTTTTAGCGACAGTTGTATTGTTAGCCTTCGGCCAATTTGTAGCTAACTGAAATCAGCAGATATACAGTGGTGGGTGTAAAATGTCATGAAAAGGAAGTGTTATGAAAAATTTATAAATGCAAATTTGAATACGTATTTATCTATGTAGTTACTACTGCAACGAAGAATTAAGTTAGAAAATCGTTTATTTGAAAAATTTATTTCCAATCTTCAAAAAGGAAAAATTTGCTGTTGTCACCATTAAAATGTTAGAAACTGAAAAAATGCAAATAACATTTTTTACAACGTTAACAGTGTTAAGGATAATTTTTTATCACTCACAAAAGTTTTTAGAAAATCTTATATTTGAAAATATTTTTTGTAAAATTACTCGAAAAAAATTGCATATCGAGCATTTACGGATAGAGTACTGAAGGTGAATATTTAAGAGCCCGAAATTAATACAGCAGAATCGTATTTCCAAAACTTTTATTTACACTAATTTTCATTAGAAAGGTTATATCCACGCAAACCAAATGTTGACGCCCACCACTGTGCGCGCACTTACACGCATGCCTTCCACCGGACTGCACTTTTTTTTTTTTTATCTCTGCTGTCTTCGATGTTTTTTGACTGTTGAAATTTGCTCGTTACCGTGATTTATTTCGCACATAAATTGTTGGCATTTTCACACGCGATGCATTCGTCAGCCAAGACATGCAACGCAGTTCTGCACAGAAAATATTTTTATTGCCATTTTTGTATGGCTTAGTTTTCCACTAACTATGTTTTACAGTAAATTTGAAATCGAGGAAGTCCGTCTGTGGCGCCAATTGGCAACACGCATGCAAATACATACATACTGTACATAGTTGCACATGTGGCATATGTGGCATAGTGGTTGCAAGTGCAGCGAGTGGCCTTAAGGCGGACGCGTTGCAACTGGTTGGAAGGAAGTGGCAAATAGAGATTTGTGTGCATGTAGCCAAACATATGGGCGTGTTCATAGTGTCTGTCTGCAACTCAAAAATAAATAAATGGAAATGATTCAATAAGAAATGGCAATTTCTATGCGTTGTTGTAGAGGCGTTGTTGTGGTGAAATTCACCGTACTTGCCACTGGGCTAATCAGCAAAGGAATTTGCGCAAAATTGCTGTTACTCGTTGTTGTTGTATGCGGATACGCTGCACTTGTTCACTTTCATTTATTTACTTGAAGATGCATTTATAAATATTTAACCCGGTTTTTGATCAGTTAATGAGGTAAGTGGAGCATTGTTGTCGGTGTGTCATTTGAATACAAAGGAAACTCCAAAGAGATAACTGCACTCGTGGCGGAATTGAGTAATTAGCACAGTTATATACATTTATGTCTGTTGATTTTCATTAAAAAATAAGGAAAAAGTAACGATAATATTAACATATTGTTAGATCTGTGTAAGTTGATGCCTGTGTCTACTTTCTTTTGAATTTAAGCCTTCTAAGATCTGCTAAGTTAGAGAGCACGGCATTTGCGGAACCGTTACTTACACTACTTACTTGACGGAAGTTATGTCTCCTGATTGTAAATTTTCTATTTTTTCACACATTTTAAGCATCATACAAGTATTTCACACTTTTTATTAAAACAGTTAAATATCGATCATAGGAAACAGGCAATA
The DNA here is from genome assembly GCF_024586455.1 of Bactrocera neohumeralis. Taxonomy (NCBI): domain Eukaryota; kingdom Metazoa; phylum Arthropoda; class Insecta; order Diptera; family Tephritidae; genus Bactrocera; species Bactrocera neohumeralis. Next base: position 3,473,535 of record NC_065923.1, read on the forward strand.
GTTTGACGTATTTTTTATTTTTGAAGGGAATATACGATACATATACAAAGATTAGTTAGTAAGACTAGTTTACTGAACTTAGGAAAGCTACTGGATGCTTTACTAGTTTACTTAATGGAAACTATTGTGCAACAGAGTAATAAAACCAGAGAAAACATTCAACTTGATGTTTAGCCCTTATATTTATGCAATTATTATTTTTTTAATAGATGGCTGTAATAATCTTCAAACGGTTTTAGAAAGACAAGATTTCATACTAAAACAAATTCTCAGACAGTTTTGTGATTGCTCGACTCAGTGTTGTTTGAACGCGCGATAAAGATTGACACCAGCAAAGAAAAATACAGCATATTTTACAGTTGTTCTTCGAATAAGAGGCAAACCAGGCGGGTTAAAATGTGAATGAGTGTTTTGAAGTGGATGGAGTGATCGTGTTTATGGTCGAGTCTTTTCCGGTAATTTTGATGCCGAAGATGCATCAATTGTCCAAAATATCGATAAAATAATGGAAATCGTCAAGTCCGACCGTCATATAAGCACTATTTCGTGTACTCAGAGAAACAACTTTTTTGAACCATTCAAATAAGGATGGATACATAGAATAGCTCGATATTTGAGTACCCCATGAGTTAGTTCAACAATTCTCATAAATAGAATTTCCAACTGCAAATCCCTGCTGAATAGCTACAAAATGTATGCATTTTTGAAGCGGATGATAATTGATGAAAAGTGGGTTGCTTACGACAACGGCAAGTGTGCCAAGCCAATACTGACGGTCAGGAGGGTTTTTATATGTGTTTGATGGTATTAGGTGAGAATCATCTACTACCCGGAAGTAGGATGTTTTGGCCAATAAGAGCGAAGATCAGGACAATGCCAGGCTACATATCGATAGAAACTCGCCAGAAGCTACAGGAGCTTGGTTAGGAGGTTCTTATGCAGCTTTCTTATAGTCCGCATCTGCCTCAAAGTGATTATAACACATGTCTAGATTGAAACGTTTTGCTGGTGATAAATTCGTCTCAAGAGAAGCTTGTAAAAACCCATTGTCTCAATTTTTTGACAATAGGGACGAGGGTTTCTATGATAGTGGAAATCACACATATGAAATTACCCTTAGAATACTTGCTGTCATAGTTTAAAATTGTATATTTAACCTAAATCAGATCACCCTACTTTTTCCAGTCAAAAATAAGCGAAGTTTCACAATAAGTGAGCTGTGTGAGGAAATCAAAAATCTGAAAAACAAAAAAATTCCTCGGCTACGACCTGATTGCTGTCGATTATCTAAAACAACGATAATATCGAGGAGATTTAAGAAAATTCTTATAAAACGTTTTTATAAAATAATAGAACGAAAAAACCATAATTCCAGCGCATCAGTTGGGTTTCGAGCTAACCATTCTACGATTAATTAAGTCAACAGAATTACACAAGTCATTGAAACAGCCTTTGAGGAAAAAAATTCTGTTCTACCGTGTTTTTGGACGTTGCAAAAGCGTTCGATAAAGTTTGTCACAAAGGACTGCTGAAATTTAAAATGATTTCGCTGAAACCGTATTATGATGTCATAAAATCATATTTGTCAGATCACTACTTCCGCGTTAAACAAGGACACGAGTATTCTTAGGGAAATGAACGCGGAAGTTCCAGAAGGTAGTGTGTTGGGCTCTTTTCTTTACATTCTGTTCACGCATGACCAGCCACTAGACTGTAATTATACAACAGCCACAATTGCAGATGATACTGCGTTGCTTGCCGTTGGCAGTAGTGAACATGAATACCTTAACTCCGCTAAATACTTAGGAATGACACTTGATTCTGGTTAGTTCATATAAAAAAAAAACAAACGGAAAGAGCTATGTAGACATGCGACTCAAGAAGATTAATTGGTTAATTGGTAATAAATCAGTGTTATCCATCGAAAATTAGTTACTTATCTATAAACAAATACTCAGAGCGCTAACGGAAATAATAAGAAAGTCATCCAACTTTTCCCAAATAAAGTACTAAGACTAATTGTCACAGCACCTTGATACTGTAGATGTGCTGATATAGATCGTGATCTAGGCATAAATTCGGTTAATACAGAATTATTAAAAAATGCAGCAGCACATAATGTACGATTGCTACAGCAATGTAACGAAGAAGTAGCATGTTAACTTTTACAGATGACCCACCAAAACGATTCAAACTCCGCAAGCCCAGCGATCTCAAAAATTTGCCAATATTCACAGAGTAGTGTTGTATTTTTCTAATAACTATACGTTTATATGATATTAAAGTTGCTTGTTAGTCTTTCTTTTGTGCCAATTAGTTGCAATGTGATAAAAAAATCATTGCAAAAATAATGGATTAAATTTAGTAAACTATCTTTTAAAGTTTTTCTATTTTTTTAAGTTTCCGCATTCAGCGCCTAAGCTAAAGAGTTCAGAATGCTAGAAGACTCGAGAGCTCCCAGCTTTGGTTTGCAAGGAATGATAAAGTGTAAGATTGCCATTAAGCCAACAAGAGCTCCATTTTACTCTTACAGATAATTAAGAGAAAATTAATAAAAAAATCTTTGCAAAGGCTGCACAAAAATCATAGTAAACTATTTCCAATAAGAATGTAAAGTGATATATTCCACAGATGCATATATCTAGTCGCATTTTCTGTCGCAATACACTGCGTATGAGTAACATTTTACTGAGATCAATTTTCGGATAAAAAATCTCACTTACATATTCGGTAATCTCAGCAGCCACTAGTTTAGTCAAAAAATCGCAATTGGGCGAGTGCAGGTGACTTATGGAATGCATCTTTTTCGCTTTATATTTTTTGCGCTTTCCCAATTAATTCCAATTTAGATTCGCTTTCCACTTAATTGCTTTTAAGAGCACAACAAGCAAGTGAGAACATATCAAAATATTATATTGCAAACAAATTCACTTCAGATCACACGCGATCACTTTTTTTGCTTATATCCAGTCATTATTTGACATAAATTTTCCACGAAAAATTTTTGCACTTATGCAAATATCCCGTTGAGGCAACTGAGTCCACGCTTGTAGAACTTTTGTTGAGAAAAATGTATTTGTTATTGGTCGAATTGTATGCGCGTCGTTCGTTGTAAAATTTGCCACTGACTAAAGTCGAGTTTATTCCAAACCAAAACGCGACTTCACACAGTCATCACACATACACACGCACGTATATTTCACAGCAGCATTGCATTCCAATTTCCAAGCGCAAGTGCTCGTCTACTTAGTATATGCACTTATTCCAATGAAATAAAAATGAAGTTAAATCAAAATTATCGATATACACAATCACATCTGTGTGTGTGTGTGTGTGGATGTGGCGTGAGTGCCTCACAATGAAAATGAAATGGAAAATAGAAATGAAAAGCAAAACACATTCAACAATATGGAATAAAAATCGAAAACAAGTGTGAAAGCAAAAGAAAACGCAAAATATAGAAAAGTAGACAAGCAAAAGTATCTGTTTATTGGAATTAAAACTGCGCTTAAGCGTCACAAATGAACGCGATACGAGGCGATTATAAAGTAAAGTGCGCACACGACTGTAGATACATACATACATATGTGCGTTTGTGTGCGAGCGCAAGCAGCTATTTATTTGTAAAAATACATATGTACACACTATACATATGTATGTATGTATGTGCATGTGAACATGCGTTCGCTGGTATTTATTTGCTTTATGAAACATTTAATCGCATCTGGATGACAGCGAAGCGATAGGCGCGCTTCGTGTGTACCAGCCGCTGCAACGCACACACACACACACGCCACACACAGCCAGGCCATACACCACGCAGTCGGCAGCGCTGTGTGCGATTATTTGGCTGCTGTCAGCTGTAAGGCGAGCAGTCGCTGATACCGTTGAAGGCTCAGCTGACCGGCGCATTGCACTGGCTGCCGCCGCGAGTTTTACTTATCAGAGTTGCATTTGCAGCTGCAATGACATTTGGTAGTGGCGGTGCAATTGTTGTTTTCTAACGGCAAGAAAAACAATGCGCCGCGGCGGCCACACGCCAACCATCCCACATACTGCGGCGGCGAAGTGGCCGATGTGGGCTGTGGCATTTACGTTTTTATCACTGAAGTCTGCTTTAGTAATTGCTTCCGTGCCGATTGATAATTTAGAATTTGCATTCATGTTTTGAATACATATATACCTACATATAATATATGCGTACGTATGTAGAGCTCTGTGTTAGAGTAACGGCGTGCATACGCATAAGATTAAATAAGAAACACCATTTTTCTATTATCAATCTGCTGAGGTCACTGTTTCCAACAACAGACAATACAAAGAAAACAGAGCTAAAGTGCTTCCAAGAGAGGTCTGCAGAAAGCAGCACAGTGAATAAAGAAGTGCTCAGATGAAAGTCCAGAGCTTCGTAAACGAAACTTGCCACTAAGATATTGGTGCAACCTTTTTTATATTCGTGTGATGTTCAATCCACATATGTCGCTTAGAGTGTGTTTTTGGCAGCTGCTTCTTTACGAAGCGAAAGGTTTTTCTGTTTCAGAAGGGCTTTCGGAAGTCAACTTTACCACGGACAAAAATATTTGAGTGGTTAGGGAAAGTCGTGAAGCCAACGAAAACTTGCCTATGCCTTAATGATATAACTTATAATAGAACAAGTAAGGAAGGGCTAAGTTCGGGTGTCACCGAACATTTTATACTCTCCCATGATAAAGTGATAATCGATATTTTATTATCCGATATTATATTTTTCAAATACCGTATTTGTGTAAAGTTTTATTCCGCTATCATCATTGGTTCCTAATGTTTATACTCGTATTATACAGAGAAGGCATCAGATGGAATTCAAAATAGCGTTATATGGGAAGAAGGCGTGGTTGTGAACCGATTTCACCCATATTTCGTACATGTCATCAGGGTGTTAAGAAAATATAATGTACCGAATTTCATTGAATCCGGTTAAGTAGTTCCTGAGATATGGTTTTTGGTCCATAAGTGGGCGGCGCCACGCCCATTTTAAATTTTTTAAAAAAAGCCTGGGTGCAGCTTCATTCTGCAATTTCTTCCGTAAAATTTAGTGTTTCTGACGTTTTTTGTTAGTCGGTTAACTCACTTTTAGTGATTTTCAACATAACCTTTGTATGGGAGGTAGGCGTGGTTATTATCCGATTTCTTCCATTTTTGAACTGTATAAGGAAATGCCTGAAGGAAACGACTCTACAGAGTTTGGTTGACATAGCTAAAGTAGTTTCCGAGATATGTACAAACAACTTGGTAGGGGGCCGGGTCACGCCCACTTTTCCAAAAAAATTACGTCCCTATATGCCCCTCCCTAATGCGATCCTTTGTGCCAAATTTCACTTTAATATCTTTATTTATGGCTTAGTTATGACACTTTATAAGATTTTGGTTTTCGCCATTTTGTGGGTGTAGCAGTGGGCCGATTATGCCCATCTTCGAACTTAACCTTCTTATGTAGCCAAGAAATACGTGTACCAAGTTTCATAATGATATCTCAATTTTTACTCAAGTTACAGCTTGCACGGACGGACGGACAGACAGACGGACGGACAGACAGACATCCGGATTTCAACTCTACTCGTCACCCTGATCACTTTGGTATATATAACCCTATATCTGACTCTTTTAGTTTTAGGACTTACAAACAACCGTTATGTGAACAAAACTAACTTTGTTGCGAGAGTATGAAAATTGAAGCAAAAGTGCTTGAAAATCGTGCTGTTGGGAGCAGAGAGATAGTAGACGAACTCAAGAACTTTCATGGATCGCGTTAATACATTTTGGTTAACTTTTTGGGTAGGGAGCGTGTGAATGCTTGATTTGAACCACAATACCTGAATCTTTGGCAAAAACCGCAAAGTAGAGATCGCAGGAGAAATGCTTGACTACGTAGTTGAGGACTCTACATTCATCTAACGCATCATTACTGGTGCCGAGACCTGGGTTAATGAATATGACTGCGAAACTGTTCAACACACTAGCGAATGGTGTTCCAAAAATGAGCCGGAACAGATGAAACCGAAATTCGCTGAACTGAACCGAAAGGTACTAAAGGCCATCCAAGGTGAGGTTTATAAAATGTGCATGGAAAATTTGTTAAAATATTGGCTCAAGAGATTATATTACAATTTTTATAAAAATACATGAAAGTGTAGGTCCATTATTTCTGTAGAACTAGCGAGGAGAGAAGCTTGTGGAGTGTCTTTTTGTCTTGTTAACTTTTACATAAACACATTCGCTGGCTGCAGTAGTTCGAAAGTGGCGTAAAACTGCTAGACCTTTGCCTACTTCGCTTAGATCAAGACGGTAGAATATTCTTACATATTTATGTAAACATTTGGCCATATTGTGAGTACCATTTAGCACATTATATAATCTAGGTTGCAGATCGGTCAGTTGAAAAATCTAGTGGTTCAAGCGAGCTTACACTTTTCCAAGGAATTTCAGCCATTTGTACCTATGACCATTGCAAACAATTTATAGATTCGATCTGTACTCGATATAATTTATGGCCCAGCAAATTTGCGTAGCGCGAATAAGAACGCTTACACCAACGCGCGCCTTTACATATACATACATATACACATAAGCACATATATTCATTTGAAACATTTCGATTATTCACACTTCGCATTCAAAAGCCACAAGGCAAAACGAATCTAAATCAATTTCAAATTGTATGGGCAACGATATACACGCTCACATATGTACATACATGCATACCTGTGTCGTTGCTCATTTGCTCATGACAACGAGCGCTACGTTGGGTTTTCGTCGTTTTTGTGCGGCGCTTTGTGGCATATCGAATTGCAATGGCAGCACTTAATTCAATTACATTTTGTACTGACAACCGACAAACACGCCCGATAAGCGTGTAGACAAGCTGGCAGACAAAGCGACAAACAGCCGTACAGATCGACGGACCGGCAAACGGACGGACGTTGCGAGGCATGACGTTAAACTAAACAACAAAGCCGAAATTAATAGCGAATTCCACAGCCACAATTCTTAGCGGCACAAACTTGAATACATACACAGATGTGCTTGTATGCATGTGAGTGTGTGTGTAAATGAAAATTTTAGGTGCAAAAATTGTTTACACTTTTTGCTGTTGTTGCGCCTGCCGTTCGCCAAACGCAAATGCAAATTAATGATTTTTCGCGCATTAAAGCCACAAGCCAGCCACTTTGTGTTTACGCAACATTGACGTGCTAACAAGCGCGGCAACATGTTGCCAACATGCAAACGAAGCTTGTACTCGCCGGCGCATAACTGAGCGGCTGCATTTAACCTCGAACAGCGACAGGTGAACTTCAACTTTTTTTGCATGCGCTTTTCTCGACTTGTGTTAAATTTTGATTATTTTATTTTTGTTTTCTCGAGCATGTGTGGCATTTATCTTTATTTATTAGTGTCTCTCGCGTTTGCGCAGTTTGACATTCACCAAACTCGATCGGTTTGTTGTGCTGCATGCAATGGCTGTATGTTGTTGGTGTTGCTGTGTTGCTGCCGTCAATATGTTGTTGGTGTTGAAATGATTTATTCGAAACTTAAACAGTTGGAAATCACATCATTTGCTGCTAAATATGCTTTTAATCGCCTTTTAATTGCTTTGATTTTATTGTTATTATTGCTACTAAGCTGATTTACTTTTGAAAAATGTACCGCTATAAATCGAGCGGTACTCATAGTAATTATTATTAATGGTTTTCGATTGTCCACCGCTCGTAAAAATTTGCTTAAAGAGATTTGCAATTATTTTCGGGTTACAAGTGAGTGAAAATATTATTTAGTAGCAATAAAATTGAAATAAATTTAAAAAATTAGTAAAAGTTCATTTCTGAAGCTAGTTTACCCAAATTGCAAAGAAAAAATGACATCGAAGTTAATTTCTCCGAATATGTTAATAAAAATATTTCATTAGTACGAAGACACTGTACTTTAATGAAAGGAGATTAGTTGCTCGTGAATTAACTGTTATGATCGAATACAAATATTCCTCCAAAGTTTTATATTAATATAATATAAATGATAATTTACTTTATCTTTAGAACTATCACAAAACTTGAGTTGAAGATCAACATAAAAAAGATACAGAAGTGAAATTCAATCTCAAATCAAGTTCAGTCTCAACTTTAGTTCTTACCCACATCTCTCTTCCTACCCACTTCCTCTTAATCTTTAACTCAATCCTGAAGCCTATTCCAACTACAATTTAGACCTCAGTTGCTACATAAACTTCGGCCATTTAAAATCTAATAGCAATCTTTTTTATAGCAATTCCAATCTCTCTCCATTTTAATTTCTATCACAATCTTAATCTACATTTCTACATTTTCACCCAAACTTAGTATCAATTTCAATCTAAATCTCAATTTTAATCTAATTTACAATGCCAATCACAATATCTATTTTGATCGCAGTTTTAAGATTAATTTCAAACACAATCTCAATCTCTAACCAATATATGGTAAATCAAGTGTTGAATCTCAATCTTAACGCCATCTAATTATCAATATTAATCTCAATCTGATTCTTAATGTCACAATTAATCTCAACATTAATCTGAATCTTTTTCTCAATTTCAATCTCAGTCTTCATCGCAGTCTCAATCTAAGTTTCAATCTAAATCTTAATCTCAATCTCAATTTTAATCTCAACATCAGTTTCAATTTCATCTTTCGTTTCAATATCAATTTCATTTTCAATATTATTCTCTTCCTTAATCTTAATCTCAATCTCAATCTCACCCTTAGCATCAATATTAATTTCATTTTAAATCTCACTCTCCATCCCAATGTCTATCTAAATCTCAATATCAATTTCAATTTCAATTTCAATCTCAACCTCAATTTCAACCTCAATCTTAATCTTAATCTCAATTTTAATCTCAACTTCAGTCTTAATCTCAATTTTCACCTTACCTTCAATAGCAATCTCTTTCTCAATATTATTCTCTATCTCTAAATCTTAGTCCAATCTCAATTTCATTTCCAACCTTAATCTAAGCATAAATTTCACTCTCATTCGCAAACTAAACCTCTACCTCATTCTCAAAAATATATCAACTTTTGAATTATCCATAAATCTAAATCTGAGTCTTAACTACGAATAGTTGTCAATTAGTACGAGTATTTTAAGCTCGCCTCAGCAAACAGACCCCTTTACTAGTTAAGCCATTGTCCTCCATAAATATAAGAATTTGTAAAGTAATTGCTCCCAACCAAGTCGATCGACTAAACAAGCCAATAAGTTGTAAAACGCGACATTCCAAGAATTTATTGTGTCCCAAACGCCACTTCTCTACTGCGCACACTCACACACACATATGCAATAGAATACATTCAATACAAAGCCATCCCCGATAAATGAAGAAGTAAAAGACCTACAAACCAGAACATCTGCTAAAAGTTAAATAAAACGTCCGACAATTGAGTGGCTGACAGTCGAAATGAATGTGGATAACGCCTAAGTAGCGAAGTGTCTAGTTAAGAACGGCACATTAGGTTAGCAAAGCAGGAAGCACTAAGGTCGGCCAACAACAAACGGCTGTGTTGTCAAGTTAGTCTTACATAAGTAACTAAGTAAGTTAGTGAGTGAATAAGTCGCTCTTTCATGTAATTTATTTGCTGACACTGTATTTTAGTGATATGAGTGTACAAATTTATTGCTATTGCGGCGAAGATTAGTCGGCAATTTCGTGGTCCAACAAAAGGAAACATTACAAACGAGTTCATGTAATAAGGGAAGAGATTTATTGGTGCGAACGTAGTGTTGAAGATTTCTGTGGAAGAGCATTATTGTCAATGGAAATATTGTGTAAATTGATAGCGTAGAAGAACTTAGCGATCGTCGCCGCACAGTGGCACGAGTGTGATAGAAAAGTTGAAAAAGTAATAGATGAAAAATTGTGTTTATATTTTTAGAAGAGAGTTTTAAATTAAATTAACTGGTGATCCTAGTAGAGCTACTTCCTTTTTTCAGTAGTATTTTTTTGACAGATCACGTGTGAGTCATGTCAAGCTGTCATGTTACTTTTGTTCAGCATTGTTTGGAATTTCAGGATGAAAAGACTTACGCTTGAACAACGTTTACAATTCATTTAACTTTATTATGAAGATTCACGTTCGGTAAAGAATGTGTTCCTCGAGCTCTCTCATCTTATGGTCAACTTAATCGGACTACCGAGCTTACTATTCGCAACTCCATCACCCGGGTTGAGACCCACCATTCACTATTGGAGAATATTCTGAGAGTGTACACGAAGACGGTGGAGAGTCGATTCGGCGCCGATCGCAGCAACTCGGTCTGACGTATGGAACGACTTGGCGCATTTTACGTCAAGATCTTAAATTCAAAGCGTACAAAATACAACTTGTGCAAGAACTGAATCCACTTCGACCTTCCAAGCGACGTCGCTTCGCTCTATGGGCTCTTGGAAAGTTCCAAAAAGATCCGACGTTTTTGAGCAAAATTTTGTATAGCAATAAAATCCAATGGCTCAATGGACATGTAAACAAGCAAAATTGGCGCATAAGGGATGAAGAGAAACCTAAAGATAATCAAGAGTAGCCATTTCATCCAAAAAAAAACAGTTTGGTGTGGTTTGTGGACCCGTGGAGTCATCGGTCTATATTTCTTCAGAAATGATGCTGGTGAGAACGTAATCGTCAATGGCGAGCATTATCGCGCCAAGATAAACGACTATTTCATGCTCGAAATTTAAGCTCGTAATCTCGGCGACATTTGGTTTCAACAGAAGACGGCACCACTTCTCACAAATCGCACGAAGTAATGGATTTATTGAGAGAAAACTTCAGTGAACAGATACTTTCACGTTTTGGGTCGGTCGATTGGGCGCCAAGATCGTGTGATATCATACTGTTAGATCTTTTCCTGTGGCGATATATAAAGTTTGATGTCTATGCGGACAATACCACTTCGATTCCGGCCTTGGAGAAAAACATCACGCGTGTCATTCGCTAGTTACTAGTCGAAATGCTCCAATGAGTCATCGAACATTGTATTCAACGGGTGGACGATCTCAAACGTAGACGCGGCCAACATTTGAGAGAGATAATCTTCCAAAAATAAAAGGCAAACAATATTCTTTCAAATGATAATTAACATTTCTCATTCAATTTGAAAGTTCTGGGTCACCCTTAATATATAGTTTCAAATGGAAGAAACTTTTATACTTTTCCCACAAGTGTAGGCAATAGTCTATTGAAAATTTTAAAAGGCAGTAAAAAAACGTATTGCCTACAATTAGGCGCATTGTAAGTTTCTACAGGAAATTTTGTTTAATACATAATTTTGAAAAATGTGTGTGGTCGCGTTTTATAGAAAATATCAATCTCATTTTAAGATTGCTTTCGAAAATATGACTATGTTTTGCGGGTAAGATCAAAGCACTCAGAAAGATCTTTACGGGAAGTGTTTCACTGTAGTAGTGGAATTAATATTGATATTAATTTGCAGACGCTTATGGTGTTGCCAGATTTATAAGTAGTTTTATTATATACGATTGAGTCAGGCGCTTTTGTTTTCTTAAAAAAATAAAATATTTTTACTTACTCGTTCTTCCAGCCAATAAATCTCGCACTCTTTTGAAGCTGTCACTAATTTTTAAATACCACTTAACCGCTATGCTTTTCGAGTGGGCACACACTGGACTGGCTACTCGCATTAACCCATCATCACTTGTTTAATAATAACATTGTGAAAAGTGCAAAGAGTGCATAAAATGCATAAAAATGCAATTCGCAATCGTTACAATTTTCTTTTCAATTAATTTTCACTTTCGAATCTATCAAATGGAGAGTCATAAATTTTGTTGCCGCTGGAAATGGCGTGGACGGCCGTTGGTAGTCGGCGAACGGCGGCACGCAGGCGCACAAACGCAACGCATGCTGTTGAAAGCCGACAACAGTGTCGGTGTGTGTGTGAGTGTGTTTGTGTGGAAGCAAGCGTGTAGCGGCAATCAAGTGACAATAAAGCTTGCCGCCTGTTTATGGTCAGCAATGGCTTCAGCGACGCCATCAGCGACACCATCGGACAGCAGTTGCAGCAGCAGCGCTTGCAATGTAAGCAACAACAACAACAACAACAACAACAACAACGGACAACAAGCAATAAGTATTGATGACCAAATGCCGAGCGGATGCTGCAGCTCGCCACTCGTAATAGAGAGATTGCAGGAAAAATTGCAATGCGAGCAAATAAACTCATCGCCTGGCTGTTGGCCATTGGTAGTCGGTCTCATTGGCATTCTTGCCGCTTAATTGCAACTGTAAAATATGCGTAGAGGCACTGCTCATGCGCGGCCTTTTTGTTTGTACTTGCTCGTTTATCTTAGTTTTGCTTTTAGTAACCGCTAATCTAGCTATTACTTGAACAACCTACTCTTTCGCTTACTATTTCACGTGCACTCGAATTCGCTTGTGTGTGTGTGTAATTTCATTTCTTTTGGATAACTGGATTGACGCATTTAAAAAAGGTCCTCTGATTTGGTTCGGCTCCTGTTGGCGAACTTTAATAGCGGAAGAGCGGCAATTAAGCAGCTATAAAAAGTTCGAAAGTGCCTTGAAGTGATTGTATGTTACTCAGCCTTATAGACGCACATTAGGCAACTAATACCCTGAGTGAAGCAGAATGGAGTGTAGGAAAAACACATAACACAAAAATCATAAATTTTCATTTTTATGCCAAAATTAATGCCTTCGTGTATTATTGTTTATATTTTTGTATTGGTGTGTTTCGAAAATTCATTATTATCCTCAGATAAATTAAAGCTATGGCTTTTGAGCTAGCTTAGAGCATTATGATAATTACATAAATGGCATATTTAAACCTATAATAAGGATGTTCGTAAATACATACATAAGCGTCTGTTATGTTAAAGAAGAATAAAAATTTTGAAAACGTCACTCAGAAAATCTGAAAAAAATATTTTTTTTTAATTTTTATAATATCGAAGAGTAGTGGTTGCGCGAGATATTTCGTAGCGATTCACGTTTAATGACTTCAATTCTCTCAAAACAGACGCCCCAAAGCGGTCGTAGAAGTTTGCTGAAAAGCCAGAAGTCGCACGGAGTTAATTCAAGCGAATACGGTGATTGCGGCGCGATATTGGTTGAAAATTTGGCGAAAATATTATCGCTATCGTGATGCAAAACTAAGAGTTGTCGGCCCATAATTTCGGCCTCTTTTTAAGAATATCTTTTGCCGGTCGGAAGGAATTCGGAGTGCACTACACCTCGATAATCGAAGAAAACTGTTAACAGAACCTTGATTTTTGACCTGTTTTGATGTGACTTTTTCGGCTTCGGCTTAAATTTACCACGACATTCGGCCGATTGATTGTCTGCATTGTTTCATAGACGTAAACACGTCGTTGTTTTTCGAAAAAATCGAGAGGTTTTGATGATATTTAAAAATGGTTTTCACTGATCGTTCCGACATTCCGAAGATGTCAGTAAGATCTCTGAATGATATGAAGTATTGAGACGAATGGATTTTCACGCGTAATTTAATTTTAAAAGTCTTACTATTTTTCGACACAGTAGTACATACATAAATAATCAGTGTGTCAGTCAATTTAGCAGTGTCCGTCCGTCCGTCCATCCATCCGTCTATATATATGTATATACAAACTTGTCCCTCAGTTTTTGAGATATCGATCTACTTTGGCAAACTAATTAATTCAATTGGTTTCATTTAATTGTTTTCTATAAATGCTTTAATTATATTGAATATTGAAAAATATTATTATATTAATTTTTTACTTATATTTTTTAAATGTGAAATTGCCTAAATATTACATAATACTTGTTCAAAAAAATATAAATCCATATTTTCAGGGATTTCCAACTCATATTTCCTTATAAAATGACTATAAAATATTAAATACAAAAATTATAATAGTTTCCGATAATTTTGTGAGAAAACTTTTAATGTGTTTCATTTGAGGTCTTACAGTGCAATTCATTGACTCATATGAATGAAATTTGATATCAAATTCAGCGATGCGTACATAATATAGATGTAAAACTTAATATGGAAAACACAAATGGCTTTTATTCACTCACACATTCACACATACATACTTAAGCAAGACCTGTACGCGGACTCATAAATTACATTTTTTGAAAAATTAATTATGCAAAATTACGAAATGCAAGATATCGATTTCTTCCAGCTATTACGGAGCTGCACACACTCAACCATACAAACGTACATTTGAGAGTACGTTGAAAAAAGTAATTAAAACTCAAAAATAATATCAAAAATGTGTCATAAAATTCAAAGAAATAGCAATGACTTAAAAAAAATTATAAAAATTTTTGAAAATGGTTTCTTAGACAACTGTTCAATGAACTAGTAGTTATAGAAGCTCGAAAGAATTATAAGTAACTGCTTATCTAATCAATTTTAATTTACATATGTATTTTTTACATAATGTGTATATCAAAGTTTGAGTTACCGGAAAATAATAACAGTAGCATATCTGAATATATGTGCGTAATACCGTTTGCACATTAAAGGGAAACTGCATTAACACCTGCAACACAAAGTTGCAATGTTCTGAAACATAAAAATAAAGCAATAAAATCAATGATAAACTACGCGATAGAATTTCCAATTTATATACATTAACACATACATATGTATAAGGTCGTGTATGTAAGGGAAACATTACATAATAGGGTGTGTCGTTGTCAAATAAGTTACTTTATTGTTGCCGCTAGTCTACTGGAAAAACCTGCAGTAGAACCATTCTTGATTTCATTGATCATTGTGGAACTTAGTGGTTGTTGTTGTTGCGTCGTAGACTTTGGTATTCGAAATTTTACCGTCGCTGCAATTCATTTTATGAAATACGAAAAGCTGCTACAACAGCAACAATAACAATGTGCACTAATTCTTTTTAATAATTGTTTCACCATAATAAAAGTTGTTTCTATCAAAATGATGTAAGTAAAAACAATAATGTAAGTTTACTTTTGCTTCAAATTTCCATACTTAAGGCTACATGAGTTTCCTCGAGCAAAAACTGGAATATTTTCAAAACATTTTCTTTTTTTTTTATAAAAAATAAATATTTGTAGGCCATTACGACGTCATTGTCGGCAGTCCCTTAGAACAAAAGTGCCTCTGCGTTGACAGCAGAACTTCCAACAGGATCATCAAAAGTGAACGTGAAAATCGTATTTTTGGCAGACCTTTTTACAAAAAAATGCAAATTTTTAAAAATTTATTAAATGTTGTAGTTGAATAAAATAATCATGTTGGAGCCTTTGTAAGGCATATCTCAAAGATCGTAACAATTTCAGCAATATTCGTTGGGTGGTTCCCGAGAAACCTTGACAATCGACTTAGAAAATGCAGATTCGAGAAAAAGCTGATCTCGAGCCGTGACCTCGAGCGCACAATTTTTCAAGGCTGTATCTACAAAACTACTATATATGGTGCGTTCTAAAGAAAACAGCACCCCCTGGTGGCGCCATCTATATGTCGACTGGTGCGTTAGAATCTGCTATTTTTATCGATTTTGCAGTGAGAATTTCATGACATTTCATTGATTGGAAGTGAAGTTATTGCGTTTTAAGTGCCAGTATGTTTGTGTTATCAGTGTGAAAATGAGCTTCGAACAAAGAGCCAACATTAAATTTTGTTTTGAAATTGGTAAAACTTTTACTGAAACATTTCAATTGATGAAACAAGTTTATCGCGATAATTGCCTATCCCGTAGCAGAGTGCATGAGTGGTTTCAACGTTTTCAAAGTGGTCGTGAGGACATAAATGACGATGAACATGTGGGCCAATCAACCGTGAATCCATCGAAACTGTGCGTGAATTCATCAAAAATCAGCCAAAATCATCATTGAAATTCATGAAAATGGAATAGAACATATCCAAAACAACGATTTATCGCATTTTGAACGAACATTTGACCTTACGAAAGGTGTGCGCACGGTTTGTTTCGCACAAATTGACTGACGACCAAAAATTGCTCCGAATCCAACAATCAAAGGACGATTATTTGACCAAAAATTAGATTTTAATCATTAACCACTGCCGTATTCACCTGATATGGCACCGTGCGACTTCTTTCTTTTCGGAAAAAAGAATTTACCCATGAAAGGAAAGAGTTATGCAGACGTAGATGCCATTCAAAAGGCTTGCACCGGCACACTGACGGCCATACCGGCCAACGAGCTAAAACACACGTTCGACATGCTTTTGGACCGTGCAAAAAGCTGGTTTGAAGCTGAAGGAAACTATTTTGAATAAAATAAATTCGAAAAAGCCATTCGATCTGTTTTTTTTAAGTCCTGTTTACTTTGTATTACTCGTATAAAATTGAGTTACAGGCTTCTGAAGAGTAGCCGCTCAGCTCAACCAGCTTAATTGGTTTATTTTTACCCGAACTTTATCCCGAAACAGTATTTTTCGAACACGCTTGAATGATTACTTCGAGACAAATGATCTGATCCTTATATTTTTCTTATCTTTCCGTGGGTTATTGTGTCGACAATAACTTCTAGTAGAAAATTTTTGTTTGGTTTCTTTCACGGAGAAGGCCGGAATCACTGCAACAGTGGAGGACTTTTCTTTTAGGTCCTATAATAGCCAACATTTCGGCGCGAAAAGAAATTGCTAGCAATTATATTTGCAATTATTTCAATTGAAACAATTTTCGACCAATACAAAACCTTCTTAACACTTGTTGGCCCGTTTCCTATATTAAATACTATACAACTTACCACATATTATGGAAATATTTTTAAGCTTTTACGTCTTGCAATTATTGCATTGTTCTTTCAGTATTTTTGTTGTAGCAACGTAGTTGAGTATCTTATTACTGTCACCTGGCAGTGAGGTTAATTCTTTCATTTACGAGTGTAAGCATGACCGCAGTCACCTTGTCAATTCAAGCGGCGAGTGAGTAGCGGGGAAAAAACGAAAAGTACGGAGTATAAACTTTGAAGGAGGTTGCATGAGTACACAGAGGAATAAAGAGATACCACAAGCTGTGTTAAAGTGCCAGTTTACAAGTGCCACAGACTCTGTTGCAAGCAGGCAGCGGCAGCACAAGAATGCGTGTCGACTCGAACACTTTAATTTTCTGCAAAACAAAAAAGAACCACGAAGCTAGGATGCTCTCTGGGCCACTTTACAGCCAACATCTGACCGAATTACCAATATTTACCCGCACATACTGATATATTTATGTATGTTCTTGTGGCGGTGAATGAAGAAGCGCCGAAACGGCCACGCCAACCAACTGGGCAGCGATGTGCAACAGCCGCGTCAGTGGTGGCACGTTGGCGTGAGGCATGCGGCGCTTTGTCTTCTTGGCCGTTTGTCAAAGTGTAGCGTGGGGAGGAGTAGCTGTCGCAATAACAACATACAGTTATGAGCTGTATGGCAGCCACAGTTCAGATGTTGCATGCAACCTCGCCGACTGCCGACTGCCGCCTGCCGTAATTTATGATGTGCATTCTTGTGGCCGTGTTATGCAAGTCAACAAAACGGGCCAGCGCAGGCGATAAATATTGCCGTGTCTTTCACACGTCGCGCTGGGCAGCACACACCCAGCCACATACTGTTGCAGCAGAGAATATAAAAATTCTAAGGGCCACCGCCTTCGACTCCGTGTCTCTTCATTATTAAATACCGCCATTGCGGCCAGCAGGTATTCTTGCATATGTATGTGTATGTGTGTGTGTGGTGTGGTGTTGAACTTGTGACCAAACAAGAGTTGACACACTTTTGGATTTGCATTCATAACTGTAACTAGTGAGTCAATTTGCATGTGCGACTCCGCGACAGTGAATCATTTATTTTTATCATACTCATTTACAAACTTACACACATAAATATGTATGGGTGTGCGTGTGTTTGTGATTATGTACGCATGTAATTGCGAACTTCATTTTTGGGACATCAGTAAAATTAACTTTTCGCCACTACAATTTAAGCTCATTAGTCGGCTTTGAGGCATTCTTTTTGCGCTCTCCGCTTTTGCCGTGGCGCAGCGGCGATAGTGATCGGCGTCACGACGGTTGCGCTAATTTATGAGTGATATTATACCCGCGAACGCGTATGACTTTGTACCGACAATGTAATTTTTTTGGCTTCATATGCCTAATTTGTAAAATTATTCAGAATTTGTCATGCTTCGAGCGATGCGAAAGTTGTGGTTGTCACTTTGATAACGGTTGCTGTTGTAAGTTCGCTGAAACCCAGTGGTGGAAGATGGTGGGAATTGCATAGCAAAACTACAAATGGTTTGTTGTTCATATTTGACTCTTCTTCTTCTCTACTTGCGTAGACACCGTGTTGAGATAGATAGTGATTCTTTGTGACGTCACTTTAGCTGTGATCTCTAAGTGACATATTGTAAAACTCGCTAATAGCATCCGCAAAACTGTCAACTGAAAGCTTTTTGATGCAGAGCAGTATTAGTAGTTTGCAGCTGGGCCGCTGCGGAAGCGTTGGGATGCCGTCCTTGGTTAGTCTCTTCAGGACTTGCGCGTAAAATCTGGCGTTGAGGAGAAACAAATTTATGGTGAACGCCTTTGATGTCAAAAAAGACAATGAACATCGTTTTCACTTTGCTCCTTAATCAGCAACCTCTCCCAGGCCCTGCAAAAAAGCCTGGTGCCCCCGAAACACGCCGCTTCTTACTAAAGCAACATCTGGGTAAGCCTGCTTGATCAAAACAAACGTCTCTGTGGCATATTTACCGAGTTTCACACAGAATTTAATCGCCTACCTCTGCTCGCGCGAAAATCTTTGTCCTGACTTTCCAGGTGCTCGGAGACAACTGACCAGCCGCTCTTTTGTTAGCTAGGAACGCCTCTACCGAATGCAGTCGGTGCGCGCACACTCTGAATTTGCGGCGAAAGAAAATCAGTCTTATTACTTTCCGGACAAACCCTGCAGGTGTCTGACAACAGAGGAGTCGTTGGAACCTGTAAAGCTGGTGGGCGTATAACGGCACACTTCGTTATTGCCATCCGAATGTAATGAGCCCGAATTATCCTATCCTGTGGTTTAATACTAAAAGGTTATATTTTGCGTGAGCTCGGTGATCACCTGCAACTGCGCATATACGATTAGAAGAGGTCCCTAAAGCTACTGAGTCTAAGTTAGGTTCGTATTGACCAAAATGCAGAGGTTCAAGAGGTTACGCTACGAAATCTTTTGGTCACCAAGTGTTGTGGCTGTCTGCAAAAAGCCGAGATTGAAGCGTTTAGCATCTTCTGAACGGTTCCACTTTCACAAAATTAAGGCCAAAATATAGTTAGAGGAAGTTGTGGGGAACAAGCTATTATGACCGAAGTCGTTCTTTCCTGTAATCCCCACATATTACGATAGGAAGGAAGGGCTTGTAGGAATCTCTACTGACAAACAATTCTTCATCAAGTATAAAATGTGCTCCCCGGGGACAAATTAAGAAAGCTGGTAGAATTTTAAACAGGTCACCGCAGGCTACGGTGTAATCTGTACCGTTTGTGATATTGTTCTACAGGCCTTTGGCGGTTCTGTGACCATGCTGCAGAGACACCAGAACACCTGCTCCTTGCTGGCCCCACAATCGCAAGATGGAGTTCGGCTATGGGGACAATAAAACCGTTGAGAGAGCATTTCACATGCATTAACTTGGCAGCTTTACTAAGCCTCTTTGAATCAACTACGTTAAATGTAGTGTTGTGATGGCAGGAGAGGGCACAATTAATCATAGGTCACAGCGAAATCCACAACTTTTAATATAAATTAATCTAAACCCATCAAACTGTCATCATTCAGTTGAAGGATAAAAATATCCATAAATTAATATGGTTTGAATTAAAGCTTTTATAGCCATTACGCACTGAATTTTCAATTGCAACAAACACACATTGGCATATAATTTCAAAATGAATATTTATTAGCGTTTACACAAAACCGACCGATAAATTACCATATTATGCACATGAAAATCGCATTAAAAGTGAATGCACTAAATGTTTTGGCATCTGGGCAAGTTCAAGTTTTCAAAAAGCATGCAACAAATGCCACATGCGAACACATTTACACACATATGCGTATTAGCAAGTGTTAGTACAGCAATTTATTTATATACACGAGTGGGCCGCCAAATGTGTAGCTGCAAGATGAACAACGCGATATGAAATCATATCGAGCGATAGCCAAATACCCGTGCTCCAATCTGTATTACACACACACACACACATACGCGCTAACTGGAACCGCCGGGCCAGCCAACAAATGCAGCGTTAATATTGCGCATCCAGTGCTTATAGCAATCAAAAACAACAACAGCAGCAACAGCTTAGATGCAACTACTCATTGCTCATCGCTGCTGGCGGGATACACTAAAAATATTTCAACATTTATTTGCTTTTAGCTAGTTGCAGGCGGCGGCGAGGTTGCGCGGCAATCAAAGCCCAAGCAAAGATTTACAAACACATGAACTTACCGTTATATAAGTGCATTTGTTTGTGCAAGCATTTGTATGTCATTTGTAGCTGGCGATAAATGTTGAGCAACAAGTTGCTGCAATCGCGCTGATATCAACTGCTGGCAGGTGCGTGCGCTTGGAGGTTTTGAGGCGCCTTAGGCACTTTGAAGTATTTGGCAAGATATTTTAATGATTAATTCTTTGCTCATGAAATGTTAGTTTTTTGAAATTCAGTTGATTGCAAGAAAGATTTTCGATAAAAGCTAACGATAAGAAAAGCGCGATATATCGATAATTATAGCAACGATAGTTGTAATAAATAACAGTACAACGAACGTTATGATATAATGCCTACGCCAGCGATATTTTGATGTATCGATATATTTATAATCGATATTTTAATATATCGATATATTTATAATTGATATTTTGTTGTATCGAAATTTTTAACTGTTCGATAAATTCAAAAAAACTTTTGAAATTCAAGTTAAAACGGAAATATTTCTTTAAATTATAAACACAAAAAGGTGTTTATCGGAAGTTAAATAGATAGATGTGTTATAAATCGAAAATATCGTATTCTTAGCATTAAAAACTTGTATCTTATCATATTTTTCCACTTTTGCTTTGCATCATAAATAGTATTATGAAAACAGAATGTGCACGGAAAGCCCCTTCGTGCGCCGACACTGTCCGTTATTTGATATATGCACATATGTCTGCAAGTATGTACTCGAACTAGTGGGTTTGCTAACTTTGAGCAGCAGTTAAACCTAATATGACGCTAAAGCGGACGCCGGCCACATCAGCGCTCAGATTGGTGGAGCAACAACACCCAGTCATTTGTTAATCAGCAACAAAGATCAAAATCAACACCAACACTCATCAGCAACGCCGTCGCTGTCACTTTTTTAATTGAATTAATCGCCGGCAATGCCGCAATACCGGAGAGGTGGATTCACTTACAAGCTGAGGTGAGTATGTTGGTGAGAAACGAATGGTTGTTTGTTTTTGCTCGGCAACTTTTTTGATTGATATTTTGACATTCGAAAACGGTGAGTTCGCACAAAGATAAAACTATTTCGAACAGCTAAAGTTTATCGCACCCATTTCGCCTGTTGGCCCCGGCTGCATGGCTGCTCAACGCCTCAATGGGTGTTGCTAGTTCATGGCCAGTGTCAAATTTTCAACGGTTTCTTTTTCGTTCGTGTGCACTTTGTTATTGTTTTTGGCATGCCTCTAAACTCCGTTGTTTTGTCGACACTCTCGACACGTTGCCCCTGCGGAGTGTGGGGCGTTTGCGCGCGGTCACTGGGTGTGTGATTAATTTGAATGGATGTGTGAGTCAACTACGTTTACAACAATTTACAACAATTTAAGCTGAGTTTAAGTTGAGTGGCTTTTTAATTTTATTGCAATTTTTACGGAATAATTTCTATTTTATTTTCGTCTTTTTATTTTCATTATTTTGGAAGTGAACTGAATTTCTTTTGAACCTTTGCTTTCACTTTTGCATAATTAAAAATCAATTTTATCTTACAACAAAGTTCACCATCCACGTACCGCAACAAATTGCAACAACAGCAGCAACAACAACTTGAGAGAAACACAAAAAGTAGCAATGATGAAGCAACAGCCGGCAGCAAGCAGGTGATGCCCGACAACCGCGACAAACTTGCCACCATTTCCAACGCCATCACCAACATCATCGCCATCGCCGCCACCGATTGATTGACACCAACTGGGCCGGCAAGTGCTGCATGTCAGTGGCGTATTTCCGTGCCGGATGAATGCTTTTTCTTAAATGAATATCAACCTCAATAACAGCGCCAATGAAGGGGCAGCACACTGACATGTGGCACGTTGCATATATAATATGTATGTGCACCATAGGCGCTTCAGCAACTGTCGCATTGTTGCTGCATGCTTATTTAATTGCGGCAAAGATGAATTGCAAGCGTTAATTTTTGGCTGCAAGCGCCTGTGCGCACACATACACACACAAATGTACATGCAGCAATCACACATATATAAATGTGGACATTTAATATGTCTGGCAATATTATTGTTTCTTGTTGTTTGTGCTCGCCTGCCAGTTGAGTAAATGAGTTTCATTCACTTTCCGCCTGCATCTTTATTTCATTTGCGCTTGACACGCGAATTTCGGCGAAATGTGTTGGCAATGACATTACGCATAATAACGGCCAGCGTGTTGTGCAGGCGATTTGCCTCCCAGTTGGGTGTGAGTGTGTGCGTTCGTGTATGTTCAATCGCTGTCGCTTACTTTCGCACGTTTGCGGTCACATCAAAGTTAATAAGAAAGTTGATACCTTTTTAATTGAAATTTAAACTTTTTAAATGCCGTTGTAAGCAACAGATTTCCAGCAAAAAGACAAGAAAAAAAACAAATGAAAAGGGAAACTAAATCTGCGTGAATACGAACTGTCGTTGATTTAATATAATTTTTAGAGAATTTTAGTATGGAATAAAATGAGACCTTAAAAAGGGTCTTCTATTGCAGAAATTAAACGAAAAATCGTTTTTGGCATATTTCGATAGTTTAGAAGTTCGAAAGTGTCCTTCTGAAAAGATTTTTTAAAACTAAATTTTTGCGAAGTTATAGCCGTTTTAGTGGCGTGGCAATTGAAGCGGTTAAGCGGACAGTTACGCTGCCTGAAACTTATCTTTTTTGTTGCAGTTACAATACTTCTTTAAATATCTCTCCATCACATGAGGCAACACAAAATGAAATATTGAAATTAGTAAAATTTAAAAAAAATTTGTGAAAAAATCGACATTTATTTTTCGAAATCCTTTTCATTTTGCAGCTTCTCGATATAGCGAAATTCATGACAATTAAGAATCCATCACTGTATTATTTTTTAGAAGGCCATCAGGGTAGAAATCAATGTGACGGTACCCGTCCCCACGACAGTCGAGTCTAAGTAACCGGAACGGTCCCGGATTTGTATCCGGCCAAGGATTGTCAACCCGGCACCGTGCCTCGAAATTACTTCAGGAATGTTTTCTGCCGCTATAACAACAACAACGGACACATATCCTTTTTCGAGAAAACGCTCTAAAAACGGGCCACTAAACAATAATACCCCCTTAAGAATCCCAGTAGTGAAGAAACAAATATCAACATACATACACAGTATGTTACACACAATATACCGTAACCAAGGCAAATCATTGTTTAACACTGGGTTTTGAAAAAAGCTTATTAAGAGAAGTAAAACTCTTTGAGTGGTTTATTTCGTAATCTTACCTGATCCCTGTGAAGAAATATGGGAACATACTTGTATGTTATGTCTATAAGCTGTTTTGTGCGTTAGAGTAAGTGCACATGATAACAGATTGCTATTTGATGGCTGAAAAATCTGACAATCCATCAATCAATGGATTTCAGGTTTTCAGGTTTTGGGCCGACCGATTGGATATACATATGTAAAGTTTAGAGTTTATCCGGACAATCCCGTTTCAGGCCTTGGAGTTAAACATCTCGCGTGTTATCGCAAGTTACCAATCGAAATGCTCGAACAAGTCTTCGAAAATTGGACTCAACGGATGAACTATTTGAGTCGTAGCCGCAGCCAACATTTGAGAGAGATAATCTTTCTTCGAATGATCTAATAAACATTTTATCCGACCATTGATTTGAAGTTTCTGTGTTCGAACAAAAGTTCTTCGATATTAAGTACATATATAAAATTTAGGAACTAGAAGCCACGCAAAATCTGAAGTTCCAAAATTCTCACAATACGGTTTTTGAGGAAATTGATAGTAAAGAAATCTTATTAAAAGCGAATTTTCGCACACTTTTGATATTTGGAGTTTTTAAATACCATTTTTGAAAATTTGGAGATATTAAAGCATTTGTTACATTTAAAGCATAGACAAAGCTAGAAAAGTGCATCTTTAAGTTCTATCACTATTTTTAAGAAAGATATAAGCCAAAAGATATAAGACAAATTTAAAGACTGAAGAGTATTCGAGTAAAAATTAATATTTTTCATCGTTATTCAGATTATTGCATTGTGAGTGTACAACTCTTTATCTTTTCGCTTGTTTGAGAGAGATAATCTTTCTTCGAATGATAATAAACATTCCCCATCAAATTTGAAGTTTCTGTGTTCTTCCTTAAAAAGGTTGTGACCTCGAAATGAATTACCCTTTATACCGAATGCATATATATTTGAGCATAATTTTCTCCGAGAACTTCAAGTTGATCCGGCAAGTAGTTTAGGTGAGTAACCAGTAATCAAGTCTGTCTCAGTTAAGGAAAGAACCGTTCGACTTGAAATTTTCACACGACTTTTTAGAAATGCTTCATAAGTAATGATTCAAGGAATAATATGAAGCCACTCTGAAGTGTAAATTAGTTCTCAAGTAACGACTTTTTATTTCAACGTACAAATCCCAGATACTTCCTTATTTAATTTTTATTTATCTAATATACTCCGTTTCACTTTTTTCTTGCTTTCACTTCACCGTTTCCTTTTTATTTGCCTTTCTGTTCTTAAAATGAAGAATTAAAACTTGTGTTGAAGACAAGATAGTAGCTATCTTACTCGTATCTCTGAAGAAGAGGTTGCTAAAGAATTAAAGTGGTTTTCTGTGATGAAAGTACTTACAAAATATATATAATATATAATATCAGGAAAAGCATTAAACTCATCTATTGCAAGGAGAATCCTAACATCTAAATATATTCCAGACGAAATCTCAGAGTTTGTACAGAGGCGACAATCTCAGCGCAAGATATGGATATATGAGAAAAGCTGAGGCTTAATTTTGTCCTTCTGGCCGGACCAAATTTGAGCAAAAAACTATAGATTCTCCCATTCATAAAATAAAATGGAAGAATAGCCTAATGATCTAACATTGCCAGTGAGGGACTGCCGCATTATTCTTGGAATTATTTGCAATTCTTTCATCCCATCCATCCGGTTATTAAACTTCGTTAACTTCTTAGTGATTTCGTAATTGTGCGGCTTTCGAAGCGCCGTTATTGCTTATTTAACTGCACAAATGCGGTAATTGAGAGATAAGCAAAAAAAAGAAGAAAAGCCATTGCAAATACAATAACAACAGCAGCAATAACGATAACTAAACCACGAAGTCACGTCAAAAGCAACTCGAACGCGTCTAACAAAGTAATTAACGTAACACAAATACGGGTTGGACAAGTTCTCGCAAAAGCAGAAGCAGAAGCAGAAGCGCCAAATTAACTAAATGAATGAGCGAATGATTGAATGACTGAATGGCCAAGTTACAGCTATGACAAAGTGATTGCTGTCAAAGCAGTGCAAAGCAAAGCTGAAGCAATCGAGATAATGCGACTGGAATACAAAATGCTTACACACACAACAACATGCCGACACTCATTGCGATGTATATGATTACATATGTATATGTACATATATTTGTATTTAAATGTATACACATGTAGTACGTGCATGTTGCATGATTATAACGGTCGCGCAATCTCTTCAGCTCATAATGAAGACATTTCCAAGAAAATATGCATGCAAAATGCCAGCTAATATTTTATCTAATTCATGCAGCCTAGACATGCGACGCACGAAAAATGCAATGTGACCTCGCAACGCGAACTGAGAGGAATTTCGGTAGGCACTTTTGACCGACAGGTGACATTGAAAAGTTGAGGTCAACAGGGTTGGATATTTCTGCGTTGCGCTAATGCATTGGGAGGGGCGTGTGGGCAGGCGGGGGCGCGTCGGTGTAGTGGTAGTACATAGCTGTCATGCCATTGTTGCCGCAGCGTCACTCACACCGTGCACACAGGCTCATACACATCATACTTTGTTGAGGATGCGTTGCGTTGCATGCAACATTAGTTCATTATCGCCAGCAATTTATATCGTGCCGCGGTGTGGTTGCGCATGCGCGCACACGTAAATGTCAGCCCGCTGAGTACATATGTATATTTACGAGCGTTTGAATGCATGTACCTGCAGTTGGCATTCTCAGGTGAACGAAAGTTGTACTCCAGCGGTGGCAATTGTCGCTCCCGAAACACCCGCATGTGTGCACCGCCGCCGCTGCTGCTGCGGTTGCTGCTGCCGAGGTCATACCCTTGCAACTAATTGCTTGCGCACGCTAATACTCGCATGCGCGGCACATCGCAGTACGCATGCGCGCATCGCCGGCATAACGGCCATACAGTGGCTGCTTCTTCTTAGTTGCCGCTAATTTATTTTCAAATTTCAGCTCATTGGAAGTGTTTGTGGACACAGCAATTTACGTGGGTTGGGCGCTGAGTTAAGTGATTGGTTGGCCGATATGATGGGAGCAGCAACAAACGATGGTGTTGTTGTAGTGGTTATTGCCACAGCTAATTCAGATGATTGCATTTACCCGTGTGTGTGTACGCTTTTTATATTTACAGCTTATCAACGGTCATCTGTGAAGCAATCAGAGTGTGTGACAGTTGCGTCAACTCCCCGAAAATTTCTGAATTGCTCTCTGTTGGGAGTACTGCAATTTTTGCGATGAGCAGATGCGCAACTTCAAAATGTTACTAATCTTTTGCGTGGTTGTTGCTGTTATGTTATTTCCCATAATTATTTTTTCATTTATAATTTGCGGATTTTGAAGAGAACCGTTCGTATAAAAAGTAATTTAAAATTTCACGAAGTGGTTTTTTTTCAAACGCAGCGTCAGAATGTTACATCGCTGGGGATCATCAAAAAAGCTTTCAACTTATTTGACCGAACAATGTTTGTTCGAACAATGAAAGCTTTCGATCTTATGAGCTTTCATGTTTGCAGGTAGAGGGCGCTAAATAGCGTAAAGCGAAATTCGAGCGAATAGTTTTCGGAGCTTAAGACAAATTCGACATTGGTTTTGAATGAATTTAAATTGATGTTAAAGAATTTGTTTTCCTTGACCGCAATAACATGTTTTGAACTCTGAAACCTTTTTTTTTATAAAAATTGATCAAAATCTTTCATAAACTTTAAATCATTGTACATGATGGTTGCAAATTTCCGGACTGATATACTATATTGTAATTATATTTTGTTCAAAGATTGAATGTTCTACAAGGGTTTTGTTGATTCGTAAAAACTTGGATCTCTGTCTCGCAACGGCTACTCGTCACGGCTTTATCGAGTCTTAACTTTAGGCTTTAGGCGGTAGACGTACTACTATGAAGTAGAGCCTCTTTTTGGGAGGTGAGCATTCACTCCGACAGTAGAGCGGCGATTTAGAGCAGAGCTCGCTAACTGTGTGCTCTAACCTAATCAAGGAGTGTCCGTCCTTATTAGAAATAGCATCAAGTTACTACATTCACATCAGACTGCAAATCCGATAAGTAAGCCAGAAATGGCACGTTTGCACCGATCACATCGGAATGGGAGTGGATTGGATCTGCATTGGTGTCTTGAGCTTAGCAGGCACAGTTTGACGAGCCGCTCCTGTGCGACTTAAATATCCTTTTGGCCTAGAGTAGATAGCAAGAGACCTTCTGAACTACTTGCACTTAGTTGTCTCAACCAATTTGTGATAGCCTCAGAGTGCTTTGTTGATTCATAAGGGTCTTGTGATATATTATATAGGGTTTTAGGTAAAACAAAGACCTAAGCTGCCCAAGTGAGATTCCTATACCTATTGGAATCGACGTCTTAACCTAACCTTGTTGAGATCTTTTCGAAGAACGATTCGAAGATTATTTTTTTTAATTTAAACGAGGGAAATTAAGTAAATGTTATTTGCAGAAGCTCACTAGTCTTCTTATGCGTACTACAAGATGGCTGACGGCTCAAATGTGCCACCAATTCAAAATGCAATAATATTTAAATTCAAATAAGAAAGTATGTACATGAGAAATGAGACTACAATTTTACAATAGAAATTTTTCCTGAAGTGAAAAACAAATTTTCTAATTAGAGCGCCACAAAAATGGATTAAATTGAATAATATATTATACTAATATTGGTTGTAACAGAGAGTGTCGACCGCCCAACACGCCAGTCCGTTTGTGCTAAGTGCAACAGGTTCATGTTCTTCTAACAAGATATTGCGAATTCGCCACCCAAAAGTATACACTTAAAAGCTTTCTGAGTAAACGCCATAATAGCTTTCTAGTTACAAGCTTAAGTGTGATCAAAGAGGCGCACGAATGCAATTAATCACTGAGGAGAAATGGCACCAAATAGGCGACAGAGCATAAAATCAACTGTCACATCAAGCGCGCGAACACTTTATGGAAATCACATGTACATATACATATATATATATATATCTGAATGTATATATGTCTCTTTGAGCGTTTGTGGTTAAATGACGCGGTAAACGTTGTGGCAAAAAGCGCACACAGCAACCATGCCACATCAGGTGGCACATGCAGTAGCAACTGTAACAGGCAGCGCATTTCACTGATGAAGACGGGAGTACTTGGCTCTGCCTGTACATATGAGGACTGCCATGCGGGCGAGTGCACCAAATGCATGCGACATTTAGCGGATGCGCGTGATAAATCACAACCGCCACATGGCATTAAATGAAAACCATATTCAATTAAGAAATGCCAACCGCTGCGAGAAGCATAACAGCGCTTAGCGTTGAGTAGTATGTGAAGCGCGCCGCTATCTGCAAGCGCGGCCAAGAAGGAGACGGCGCTTAATGCCAGCCAAAGTAGACGGCGTTGCGGCGTTTCCTTTGCGGCAAGTGGCGGTTGCAGGGCACAGATTTTCATTTTTATTTCATTTTCCATGCTGTACAAATGTTGGCAATCAGAGAGCAACATTTTCGGTGCCGCCGCCGCTGATGGTGTTGTCTGACAGCTGCAGATAGCACATGATTAGCTGCTGCACACACACGCACACGCGCGCGCTTACAGTGACACTTGTGTACACTTATAATTGCAGCTAATATATTTTTGAGCGCAGCAGTGATTGCTTGGCTGCCGCTTGGCGCTGGCAACTGGTTCGAGTCCGAGTTCGGCGTGGCACATGCGACGCTGCAGCGCGGCAGCGGCTGATAGCTTTGTAAGACTTTTATTTAATTCCTCTTGGCAATGGCAAGCGGCCACCGCTGCGGCTTAAAATATGCCGCGTGTACATGTGTATGTGGTAACTGTAATTCTGCAGAGTAGTAACGGCAACAACAACAGCAGCAGTAGCAATGGCACATGCATGGAGTGTGCGGTGCGGAATGCCTTTGAATGGCTTTTCTGTTATTTATTAATTCACATTGCAACTGCGGTTGATGTGCGTTGCCGTGTCGTGGCCTTGCCTAGCATCGCGTACAGACACTGTGCAACATGTTGCACATGCATTTGCTTGTATTGCGGCTTTAAGTCTGCCTTCGTCTTTATCTTGCGTCTGCCTTTTCGACTTTGATTTGGATTAAGTTTGGTTTTCCGCTTTCGGCTAGCGACGATTGGCCTTATCTTCGCTCTGCTTCGCGAAAGGCGCAAGGAAAGTGCTGTTTGGCGGTTAAGAATAACACACAAGTGCGCATGCGCAACCATTCACTGCTCTTACGCGGCGCTGCAGGCATACAGCAGCAGTGCACTTGGAGAAAAAATGTTGCATTTTTGTCTCGAATTTTTTAAGTTTAAATATATAATGTTTTTAAATGAACAAATATAACTGTCAATTATATATTATAGGAAATTCTAAGAAATCAAGTTAGGTAATAGGCTTTATATATAAAAATGGTCGAAATTTACGGAAGCGGCGTCTTCAAAAAATCCTTTTTTTTATATTGAATTAAAGATTCGATCCAATAATGCCACGCCCGCAACGTAGTCTATTTCTGAATAACAAAGTGAAACCAATTAAACTTCGATAGTGAAAGCTATTAGTGGCTTTCCAATTTTCGAAAAATGGGCGTGACCTTGACTAATTTTTTTTTTACTTGCAGTTAAGTCGGGAAAGCTTCATCAGAGAACAGAAAATATCAGAAACGTTGAATTTATGTATAAGTGGTTAATTGGCTTCGCCCACTTTCTGACGAAATATTATATATATAATATGATTGAGATTACAATCTATAAAACAAGCACTAATGGACATACCAAAATCAAACTGTGCACAAATAGTCCTTCGAAGGACAATATGCCTCTTATATAAAAATTGTTGAAATTGAAGCAAGCAAGCCTCCTGATACCAAAACCGAGAACTTCAGTTATGACTTTAAATTCTTTCGAATGATAATATTGACTAATGCTAGGAACAGATAAAAGGGGGTCTTTAGTATATTCTCCCAGCCACGTTTATCTAATTTTATGATCTTCCAGCTGCCACATGATTTCATACCGTTCGTAACGGCCAATATGTAAGATATTTGAAAGGCACGAAGAGAAAATATTTTGTTCTCACTGCATTTGTGCTACCGTGCAACTAGTCAAAATTAAGTTGTCTGCCTGAGAAAGTGTGAATAAATCAAAATATGCAAATCATTAGAAATTCGCCGATAATTCATTAGTGAATAAATAGTTACAAGCGTCGAGGAAGACGCGTTGAAATGTTGCCACTACTAATTGCTACCAGATTTATTGCAAAGATTTTCACTTTTCAATGCGAAGATACATTTTTTGCCAACAAGAAAATGTAAATTGAGCGCGAAAATGAGAAAATAGGAAATCAAATGACTTCCGCGAAGGAATGAGGATAAGCAAAAGTAGTAGAAATTTTATAAAATCGCTAGAAAGTGGCTGAAGTTCATTCTAAGTGCTGATATTTAGCACACAACTGTGAAATATTAAAAAACCGTAAGGTTGCTTATTAACGGCCGGGTCGTTCAACTCGCCTTGCAGCGACATTTTCATAACACCCATGTGCACCTTCATTAATATGCGAAATTACATACATTTGCTGTATTGTTTGCATGTGTGTATGTATATATACATGCAAGTACGTTTGTGTGTATGTACAGACTCCTTCGAAATTTTGATTAATCGAAGATGCAATTTCATAATCATCATATCGTAGCTTTAAGGCCTGAGCAAAGCCAAGCACGAACCAAACAAACACATGTACCGTTGTAGCTGCATTACAGTTATTTTTCGTATTTTGACTTCGAACAGGCAAACTCACGGCTAACAAATTGATAAATCGTGCAGCGCGTATTTGCTCAAGGCGCTCAGTTACCACTTCGTTTTGCAACGATGAACCAAAATCGAAATACACAAACGCTTATTGCTGTTTGCTTGCTCGTGTGTATGCAAGTGTGTGTGTGTCTGTGTGTGTGTGAGTGCCAGCTATGTCCACAGGTAATCACTAATGGGCAAGAGTTGAAAAGTCAAAGAGTGTCAAGTGACAAGAAGAAAAGAGGCGACAAAGCCGATTTTGTGGTGAGAAAGAGGAGCGTGTCTCAGCTTACGTGTAAATGTACAACAACACCAACAACAGCACTCATTACAAGCAACTATGTCATATTTGTTGTGAAGATTACAAAGGCTTGTGCAATATCTTTCAGTCACACAATTGCATATTTCCCCCGGATTGGGTTTTAAATTTTTTATTGTGGTGCTTCGGTGTTTCGGTGCTTCGGTGTACATCATTTATTAAATTTGTTAAATTGCAAATAATATTTCGGTTGGTATTTCATTTGTGGGTTTTAGCCGTTGTTAACCTACTCTCATTGTTGGAGCTGGACAATGTTTGCTGAATATTATTGTGTACGAATTGTTTGTGAAGTTGGCCTCGGTATCCGATTACGGTACATTCAAAGAGGCGTTGTTGGAAAACGGATTTACTTAAAAATAAGTTAATTGTGGCTAAAGAAATACTAATCGTGGAATCTTTTGTCCCCTGAGAAATAATCGGCTAAAATACATCTCTGTGCTTGTCGACAGAGGGCGCTTCGAACAGAAAATTTAAGACGGAGAATTCAACTAATTGATAAAGCAGTCGATTGTGGAAAACAATATCTCAATGATGTCTTCATAATTCCTATTCAAATAAACTGTACCGAAAAGGTTCAGTGAAGTGAAGCGCTAGAACCCTTTGAAGTGAAGATTTTAAAACTTTGTCAATAAGTTTCAATGAAAAGGACGAACTGTATTAAATTTAGGACGAATATCATTTAATTCAGTGAAGTAAAACTCAGAGGTTAAGCCGAAAATACCTGCTTTTCGAATAGTATTATTTTCTAGAGTCTCAAAAGCTTTCGATATGATATGAAACTTATCTTGTTATCAAGAGAAAAGTTGGCTCTCATGAAAAGATGAAGTTAAAGAGATTTACTTTCAGTGAGTCCAAGAGGCTATAAATTTAATATTCTCAAAAAAAAACATAAGAAAAATACGAAAGAAAAAATCTTAAAAATTTATGTTATGAAAACCATTATTCACGGTGTTTGACCAGGGAAAGTGACATATTTGAATCGTTTCTATGAGAGATAGCAACTGAATCTTCAAAAAACTCGTGGTCATTTTCATTCAAGGATCTGAGTTCCATCGAATATCTTCAGAGATCGTGGCGATGCCTTGGATAATAATCCCAGCAAAATTTTGAGAAGATATACAGACGGACGGACAAACGGACATGGCTAAATCAACACAGCTCGTCACCCTGATCATTTTTAAATATCCGACGTTTCCTTTCGGATGTGATCTCGATATACGAGATTTGTACAAAAAGTATCGAAAACTTTGAATTTTCGCGAGTTACGTGTATTAGATTTTCGCTTGTTTTGTTGCATTATGTTGGTACTCATATTTCTTACTTATGCTGACAAGGTCAGGTATTTTGAATATTTATATTTCATTTGAAAGCTTTTTTCTTGGATGCTTTTTGGTTTGTCTTCGATTTCTATGCCAAAATAATCATTTTCGACCAAAAATCACGTCGCGTTGACAATGCTCATAAGATGTTGAACTAAGTTCGCGTCGACCCAGATCTGCTCCACAGGATCATAACTGGTGACGAATCATGTGTTTATGGTTATGATGTGGAAACCAAAGCTTAAGCATGCCAATGGAAACTGCCACATGAACCAAGGTGTTGCTAACAGTATTTATCGATTGACTCCACTCCGTTGGAAGGAGCAGGTGGAGAAGGACCTGGCTACGCTTGGAATATACAATTGGCGCCACGTAGCGAAAAGAAGGAACGACTGGCGCGCTGTTGTTAACTAGGCTATAATCGTGTAAGCGGTGTCTATGCCAATTAAGAAGAAGAAGAATTATCGATTGCAGGAGCAACGTGAATCACGAGTTCTTGCCAGAGGGCTGAAAGGTCAATAAAGGATATTCTCGTCAAGTTGTGTGCGATTTGCACGACTAAATCCGCCAGAAACCCCGGATTTGGGGATTATCAAAAGTTAACTTTTGCACTTAGATAACGCCTTTGTGCTTGTCCATGACTATTTGGCCAAACACAACTTACTAATGGTGCCGTAGCCACCGTATTCCCCAGATCAGTAACTTTTTTGTTCCCAAAGCTGAAGAGGCCCATGAAAAGATGACCCAATGGACGATAAAAACTGTATCGAAGGAGAAGCTAAACAAGATCACAACAAATTACTTTATTTAAGTGCTTTGAGGACTGGGAAAACGTTGACACAAGTGCAATATATCTAGCTAGATATTTTTGAATAAATATGCACTTTCGTAAGAAATACAAAATTTACGATATTTTTCACAACTGAGTTAAGTTTATTCAGTTCAAACACATTGGGAGGACTTAGTATTAAGCAGACGTATGGAAGATTATTTTACTCAAATTAAAAATAATAATTTTTCACAACCCCTATATTATGATCGTTCAATACAACTTTTAGCTTACATCACAGAAAGTGTCAGTTATTCTCGCAAAAGAAACAAAGTTGACAAACTTTTCACTAACACTTTCTCCCGCAAACAAATAGACGAACTTTATCAGTCACACTTACCTCGTTAATTTCATCCTCCAGCGCTCGCTGACGCGTCAATTCACGCAAACGCTCACGACGCTGCTCCGTGAGCTGCTCCAGCCGCTTGGCCGCGCGATCGACCTCATTGAATAGTAATGTCACTTTATGCAGCCTAATTGCAACATCCACGTTGCCCGTTGCCATACAGTTATCTGCCGCAACAGCATTATTAGCTACCGTCGCGTTGGCCGCTACTGTTGGCCGGCTGATGGCATCGCATGACGTCATTGTGCTGTACTTTGACGCAGCGGGGCGACTTTGTGACGACTGTTGTTGCTGTTGTTGATGTGTCATGCCAAAGCTATAACTGCCACCAAAACCGAGATGGCTGATGGATGAAATGGTGGACAATAGTTTGTTGCTGCTGCTGTGGCGATTGCTGTTGCCTACACCACCGGCACCACTGCTGCTGCTGCCATAGCAATAGCGCGTATTGTTGTTGTTGCTACTGTTAGCCACGCTGATGTTGCCATTACGATTATGGCTATTTTCGCCAGCATCAGTCGGCGCCGCTGCAACGAGCGCAAACGCTTTGGCCAGCTCCTGCAGACGCGCTAACTGTAAAGCGCCGCGCTTGCGCAAATTATGTAATTCAGAATCCATAAGCGCGCGACTTAGCGCGCGATGTTGCGCGTACAATTGGCGACGTGTGGGTAAACCCTGTAGGTCGGCGGAGCGTATGTCACTCATGGCGGCCACTAGCCGCTGGCCCGCCGTCGCGCATTGCCGTTGAAAGGGTTCCAGTGCGACGAAGAATTCGCGCCACTTCCGCGCGTCGTGATGATGCAAACCTTGCAATTTGCCGTACGGTATTTGCGATGGTGCAACACTTGTCGTGACTTCATTGACGCTAATGAATTTCAACGAATGTTGTTTTTGCTGTGTCGCTGCTGCTTGCTGTTGCTGTTGCTGCTGCTGCTCCTGTTCCAGAGAGGGGGGAGAAAGAGCAAATCAAAGAAACGTGTGTTGTTAGTTACGATTTTGATAGTTGTTGCTTTTGTTGTTATTTCTACATTCAATCATTGGGTCGGTCCGTCGTCGCTTCGTTTGCCTACATATTTCTCCATTTGCACATCTGTTTGTCGGTTTGTCGGTTTGTCGCTTTGCTCGTGTCGCTTTGTATTTGTGTTTACTCTTTGCCAATGTTTTTGTTGCTATTATTTTGGTAGTTCTTGTTAAAAATCGGGTTAATTGGGTGTTATGTCGGGGCGTTAACCGCGTGCTCAGATGTTGATCATTTGTTCGCGAGTGTTTTTTCTTCTTGCTGTGAGCTACAGTTTTTTCCTTCCTACTTTGTGGGTCCGAGCCGGAGTCTACATTGTTTCCATCTACTATTGTTCCTTTATTGTTGTTGTGGTGCTTTCAATATCTTGTTATTTACTACTCATTGCTACTCATTCAATTGTTAGCGAATCGACATCAAGACACTTACCTCATTTTATTTAACAAGTAACTACAGTTTCGCCGTGTGCTGAGCTTTTTGTTCGTCGCTGCTTTGCCCTGGCCTCCGAAGGAGGTACACACAAAGTTCAGCAGTTCACAACTGATTTATTTTGGGAATTATTTTCGATTTTAATGCCAATTGTCGAAAATGTTCAATTGCACTTCATACCCTTTATCGCATTTTATGGAATTGTGGGTGACAATTTTGGTAAGTCTAAGTAGCTGAGGGCTAGAAAATTAGTACTTGTTGTTAAATATAGTGAAAGTATTGTTTTGATAAGGTTGAGGGGCTGCAGTTTATCATTCTATTCAGAGCTTTTCTAGCTAAGAGCTGAAGCGATAGGAACTATGCAAGAATCTGTATTTATTTCCAAGTAGAGCTGAAAAGTATGTCGAATCGTAACTGGTATTCAGTAGCACCAAAGGTAGTCTTGGCTCTTTAAGAACCCCGTATAAAAACTCAGACTAAGAAAAAAGAAATAAGGTTGACTTTCTTGAATTATATTTTTGAAAAAAATGTGCCTTCTTCAGAATTTAAATTCGCTTCGAATGTTAATCTTCGATATGTTTGGCCTTGTAGCTCCATACTATCGGTCTTAACTTTAAAATCCAATTTATTTTCCTAAAGTATTGTTTCAGCAACAGAACTTATTACTTATTCAAAGAGAGAGGGATGGAGAGAGTGTGCGACAAAAATGAGTCAAAGCTGTAGAATGATTTTCAAAGGCGGGGATTTAATTTTTTAGTTGTGACATACATACATATAGTATCAGTTAGCTGTACAAAGAGATCGGTTCCAAGGAATATGTGTCAGATAATCCTTCCCTGACCGTAGTATGTCTGAATATAGAAGAATGTGATAGAATAGGGTTGAATAAGTCTATTATAAAGGTTTTCCAACTTCCGGGTGACTGAAAAAAAACGTGTTTCTTATAACGGTGCATATTTGTGCTTAGAATGAATAAAATCGGATGAACACTCTCTCTAGACAGAACAGGCCTTATATACCTGAAGGTATTTCCCTGGCTTTAATCCTTGCGAATTGCATGAAAATGAAATGTTCGGTTATACCAGAACTTAACTCTACCTTATTTGTTATTCTACCTTTCTTCAATGAAGACTGAGACTTCTAATCACTTTTTTCAAGAATGCTTTTTTTAAGGATTCTGTGTACTTTCAATCCCTCATAAAGTTTTTCAGAAAAATTCCGAAAAAATATGTCCGCTAGTACCGGTCCAAATTTTCTTAACGTCATAAATCTCTGCCGTTTGGTATAAAGAACACGAGACTCCAAAATAAATTCCCATAGAAATATGGAAAACCAAAAAGTTGGCCATACATTTTGGTCCGGCGCTTACAAGCCCGTGCAAACGTGGCCAAAGTACAATTTTGTGTCATTATGTTGTTGTAGTTGTTGTTTAACTGTTTTCAGTTTTGTTAATGTGTGTGGGTGTATAACTCACCTTAATGCAACTTTCGTTATTCTCGCCATTAGCGCAACTGCTGACAGCCGTGTTATTGCCAAATGCTGAGTGCTGTTGCTGTTGTTGTTGCTGCTGTTGTTCCAGCAATAACTTGTGTTCGAGGCAAACGGCAAGAATTTCGCAATACGCAATTTGCCTTGTCAGTAGACGCAGACTTTGGCAAATTAAGTCGATTACGCACATTTGGCCCGACTTTTCGATGGCAATTAGAATGGTGAACGTTGGTGTTGCAGCACCGTGGCTGCCACTGCTGCCGCTGTAGCTGCTGTCGTTGCTGTTGGTGGCGTTGTTGCTGTCAGCAGTCACATGGGCGGGTGATTTAGCGGCGGTGACGGTGGCTGTTGTGACATTTGAGGTGACTGACACACTTGCGGAGTTGCCAGATGCCGACGTCGCTGCCGTCGCTGCGCTGGCCATTTTCGGTGTCGACGGACGGTTGACGAACGCCGGTTCTGCCGGCGACTCTTGGTGGCTGTGTTGTGTTTGCTGTTGTTGCATTGAAGGTTGCTGCTGCTGCGTTGTGGCACGGTCATTAGCATTCGCAGTTGAAACTCTGCAAATTGAAATTGAAAATGAAAACAAAAAACAGTTTAGCAAAATGCGTGACTGATTATCAAAAAAAAGCGAATGAATTGCATGAAGGCGATGCAGATAACCATTAAAAGTCGTTAGAGATATGTATACGTTTTGTACCCGAGATTTTTACAGCTGCAGCAAATCGATAATACATGCGTGATTGTGTGTGTGTGTGTGTGTGTTTGCGTGCGTTCGTTTCTTGAGAGCAGCTCTGCGAACTAGATAAATGATCGATCATTAGCCGATCTGTGTATAAACTCGTAAATAGTCATTCAAATGCATTTATGAATGCAATGGCAAGGGATAACCCTGTCGGAAACAATTTGGATTGATGAGTTGTAAGTACTATATTACTTTAGGTTAGAGGAGAATAGTGGTGAGTATGAAAGCCAGGTCTCGTCATCGGTAGAGTTCTCAGCTAAGTTATCAAACCTCTCTTACCTTTAACCTAAGTCGAGGTCGTTTTAGCATTTGAGGTATTTTGGTCCTTTTCCAAAAAAAAGATTATCAAAAAGATTAAAAGTTCTTAAGCAAACATATTGGAACTTTGCTATAAAAAAGAATCTTTGATATGTTTTATATCGAGAACCACTATTTTTAGCCAAGCCTATCATCTGCAATAAATCTGGGGTCCTCATAACAATTATGATATGGATCTACTAGTCTTCAGAGACGATGAACAGATTAAGAAATACCAAAGTCAAAATGTCAAAATTATTAAGACTGTTTGGTGAACCGATCTTTATAGTAAGATGTTGTATACCTTTTGGAAGAAAATATATTTCAGTTTGTGATACGAAAAACGTCATTTCTAAAGGCTTCTTTTGACTAAAAAGACTACCGGAAAGAGGATATGGATGGTATATTTTAGGTATAGGTATAGAGATAAGTAGAGAATACCACATTTTTATACTCTCGCAACAAAGTTGCTAAGGAGAGTATTAAAGTTTTGTTCACATAACGGTTGTTTGTAAGTCCTAAAACTAAAAGAGTCTGATATAAGGTTATATATATCAAAGTGATCAGGGTGACGAGTAGAGTTGAAATCCGGATGTCTGTCTGTCCGTCCGTCCGTCCGTGCAAGCTGTAACTTGAGTAAAAATTGAGATATCATGATGAAACTTGGTACACGTATTTCTTGGCTCCATAAGAAGGTTAAGTTCGAAGATGGGCAAAATCGGCCCACTACCACGCCCACAAAATGGCGAAAACCGAAAACCTATAAAGTGTCATAACTAAGCCATAAATAAAGATATTAAAGTGAAATTTGGCACAAAGGATCGCATTAGGGAGGGGCATATTTGGACGTAGTTTTTTTGGAAAAGTGAGCATGGCCCCGCCCCTTACTGAGTTTTTTGTACATATACTATACTATGTCAACCAAACTCTATGGAGTCGTTTCCTTCAGGTATTTCCATATACAGCTCAAAAATGGAAGAAATCGGATAATAACCACGCCCATCTCCCATACAAAGGTTATGTCGAAAATCACTAAAAGTGCGTTAACCGACTAACAAAAAACGTCAGAAACACTAAATTTTACGAAAAAATGGCAGAAGGAAGCTGCACCCAGGCTTTTTTAAAAATTGAAAATGGGCGTGGCGTCGCCCACTTATGGACCAAAAACCATATCTCAGGAACTACTAGACCGATTTCAATGAAATTCGGTATACAATATTTTCTTAACACCCTGATGACATGTACGAAATATGGGTGAAATCGGTTCTCAACCACGCCTTCTTCCAATATAACGCTATTTTGAATTCCATTTGATGCCTTTTCTGTATAATATATATGTACATTAGGAACCAATGATGATAGCGGAATAAAACTTTACACAAAACGGTATTTGAAAAATATGTAAATGAAGGATAATGAAATCTCGATTATCACTTTATCATGCGATAGTATAAAATGTTCGGTGACACCCGAACTTAGCCCTTCCTTACTTGTCAAGCATGATTTTATCAGAAGCACCATTTGATCTAATGGAATCTGCTAAATTAACTGGAGTTAAAAGTTTTGATGAAAATAGTTTCACAGATTTTGTGATGATTGCCAGGAGTCAGCTTGTTATGAGTAGCTCTAATATGTAAGTATGTCTATGCAATAGCAGGTCCGTTCTGTCTACAAATGATTTTTTTATGATAGTCGTACATTACGCTGGATTTAGTTAATCAGTTATGAAGCTGGGTACGCTCCATAAAGTTAACTCTTCTGACAAATGCCGGCCCTAGCCGATGTTTTTCTGAATAAAAGTTTAATTCTAACACCTAACGGTGTTACCATTCCTACAGGGCACATTTATTTTAGCAAAAACTATAAATATTTACGCATTTGTAGCCGGCTCGCATAATTTACAATCTGAACCCTGACACAGAAAATATCATTATTATTGAATTTTTTTCTTGTCAACGAGAGTTGCATTCACCATTTGCCCAACTCCACACACATCGGCAATCGCCTGGGTATTCTCGCTGTTATAGTAATCGAACACAATCATTTATTTATTATCGCTCATTTGTGGCACAAACAGCAACGATAAATAAATGCATGAAAATAAATTCTAGATGTAGAATCACCCGAGGCAATGCCAAGCCGAACGCCGAAGGTGCGAGGTAAGCCGCTTGTCGCAGCTTACAACACGCTCGCTATTTAATTGAAATGACGCCGCATGTGGTCAGCATTATCAGTGACTACTTTGTCTGTCAATGTTGGCAACAACATAGTCAACGACATTCGCGACTCGACAGCCAAACACACGCACACACATACTATTTGACAGCGCATGCGGCATGACTAGAGGCGCAGCGCTTCTTCAGATCAACCTACGCAGTTTTTGTTGTTTCTCATCATGTGATGGGCTTTGCTATTGTTGTTGTTGTTTTTCGTAGTAGAATCTCGTGTAATTTGCTGTCGCTGGCTGAGTGACTTCGCATTTTGAGCTGTGTTGGAATTTTAGTTTTTGTAAGTTGTTGTAGAGTGTATTTGTGTTTTTGCTTTTTACGAACTCTGCTGAGAACATTCAAATGCGTTTAGAAATCTTGGGAAACCAACTAATGCACACTAAGTTGGCATTGACTGCAGATAGTAGCATTATTTAGTTGTTTTGCCCATAATTTGGGGTCTGCGTCTGGGGTACTCTAAAATTTTTATTTTTATTTCTTCTCTTCATTGCTTGAAGCTGGCTTTGACATAACCTATCAAGAGATTTCTTTTAGGGAATAACGTTTGCAATCCCCGCGTGACCCAGTATTAAATGTCTTAAATAAAGCTCCTCAGACCCAAGGAATAAACTATTTTGGGTCACTATTATGTGACTTTACCACGTTTTTCGGCGCAAAGTTCTAACACTTAGTCTAAGTCAAGTATTTTATCGATGAAACTACTTAAGTCTGCAAGGGTCTACCATTTATTGGCTGTCAAAAGTATTTTGCTGTCTTCCAAAGACGTGTGGGTATCTCTGTGAGTCTGTATACAGTTCAGCTGAAACTTTTTAGTTTGCTCCATGTTTTTACATATTTC
The DNA here is from genome assembly GCF_024586455.1 of Bactrocera neohumeralis. Classification (NCBI taxonomy): domain Eukaryota; kingdom Metazoa; phylum Arthropoda; class Insecta; order Diptera; family Tephritidae; genus Bactrocera; species Bactrocera neohumeralis. Next base: position 3,514,950 of record NC_065923.1, read on the forward strand.
AGAGATTTCACTGGTTGAACTACAAGTGGGAAAGATCTGTCATGATTCTCTTCCCATATACCTGCACGGAAGTTATTGTCTCTTCTTGATTCGATATGGCTAATTTGTACTCGTTAGTATATTTTCGATTATTCTCCACAACGTTTTCTCTAGTGAGGTCAAGGTATGTAATTCTAGGTAAAGTTCTCATCTTGTCTTCTCTATAATTCTTTCGTTTTTTGTTAATAGATCACATTGCCTAGTGTAATATTATTACAGAGCTGATGGACAAAAAGAGAGAGATAAATACCATATATGTATGTATCTAGTAGGCCAGAGAACTTAAACCCTTCCGTTTAGATTAAGACGATGTTCTCCTTATTTTATAACCTTTCATTTATTCCTTTTAATAGATAAACTCTGACTCTGATTATTATATTTATTGAGGTTTTACCAACTTGAGTGCAAGAGGGCAGAGAATTCCCGCTTATTCTTCACTGAAAAGTATGAATCTCGAAGAAGACTACATATAGTATGGCTAAGCTAAGTCTATACAAATATAGTATCGCATCTCATTTTCATATTTCTTGATTAGATTAAGTTGTTCTATCCGACTTAATAATTATCGAAATCATACCAAGATTGTATCTAAATTAGCATATACCTGAAATCAAATCACTAGAGAACATTAAAGTTGTCTGCGTTCGATTTCAGCCTCACCTTACAAGTTTGGTATTATTAATTTTTGCTATTTGGATGAGAGCTGTTTGAATTATTGTCGCTTGTTGCGAAGATCGCTGTTCGCGCAGCTTGGGGTCGAACATTTAATAAGCGCTACAAATGTTTGTTTGTGTATGTGTGTGTGCGAGCAGCAGCAGCATGCTGTTGCAGTAATTTGGGTTAATGTCGCGTGTATTTGTCATAATTTGCCTGCGAGCTACTCGTTGCATATACTTGCCTAAACAGATTTGTCGGGGAATCTGTGTTATGTGCACTCGTAAGTACGAGTATGTGTGTGTGTAATTCGTGTGCACGAAAAATAATGCGCAAAAATACTTGTTTAAACGGTTTTTGTAAAGTTGTTGGAATTTCGAAATAAAGATCTCAGACAAGCGCACCCATTAACATGAATCGCTAAGACTCAATGATTTAGGGGATAGTGGATTTGTCGCAGAGACAACAACAACGACATAAAAAGTAGTAGACAGATCATGCATTTAGCCATTCTTAAAGTATATTCCTGTGCCTTGTGTGTTAATGAAAACGTTGAGAATATTCATTAAGAGACAGTTTCTGGTTCTTCGTATTTTTTGGTAAAACGGAAGGGATTTTGAATTTTTATAAAAGATAACTCAGATAAGATAAGAGCTGAAATAGACTGACATCTTGCCCAAAGTTATAAAGACTCTCAATTCTCTCAACTTAAGCCAAGCTTCAACGAAGATAGAAGTGTCGATGTTCAAATATCCGACAAAGAACAGATTCGCGATTTTAAACTAAAGAATAACCTACATACCTCTCTAAGGCCCTGATGTACCAGTTCTGCTGTTATGGACGACAGAGTGGTTCTGCGCATCATAAATGCTGAGACAATTTCAATTTTATTTTTCATAGCGGTGTACAATGTAGAAATTTGAAGATAAAGTAGCGGTCATCAGTAAAATAGAATGAAGACTATCTTTATTATCTTAATCATACCTTGAATTTTGTATTCAACTTGTGATAATAATAGCTGAATAAAATGCTGAATGCAAAAAAAGTAAAAGCTCTTCCGCGAAAGTTCAGAGTTTGAAGTCGAAATTTAACGGTTGTGTGTCTCGTAGCTAACAAATGAAATTTCGGAAGTGTGTTATAATCGATCAACTGGGTAATAAGTAAACATACTTTAGTGATTTATATTTATAAATAACACTCTCATTTAAGGGTCATTTTTAAAATAACAAACATATTTTCCGAAACTAATAATTTTTATCGCGCATAAAAAATTTCAACAAAAAATTCAACAAAATCAAAAATGCCTTTTTCTGACATTTAACTACATTCAGCACTTATTCAGCTAAGAGAATTAAAAATTGCGTTGAATTATAACTTAATTTTAGATTCAACAAAATGAAAAAAATCTTTTTTTTTAACGTTTAATAATATTCAGCGCTTACTCAGCTTCGAAGAGTTTTGTGAAGAAGAGAATTGTGCTTCATTAAATCTAATGTTATTATAAATCCAAAAAATCACTTTTTCTGACGTTTAAGCACATTCAGCGCATATTCAGCTAAGAGATTTGCTCGAGCTTGAAAATGCGGAAATCGTTTCACAGAAGCCAATAATTGTATTTGATTATACTTAATTTTAAATTCAACAAAATTAAAAATTTATTTTTCACCCATTTAATTATATTCAGCGCTTATTGAGCTACGAGATTCGAAAACGCGGAAATCGTGGTACAGAAACCAAGAGTTATGCTTACTTAAACTTAGTTTCAAATTCAAAAAAATCACCTTTTCCGACATTTAACGACATTTGCTCTTTATTCAGCTAAAATATTTACAATCGTGTTACAGAGATCGAAGGCAAACCAAGAGCACAACCGAAAAGTAAAAGCAAGAACAAAATAGAATTTGTAAAAGTCACGCCGAAGAAATTTTATTGATTCGTAAAAGCTTTATGAAGACACTGTAATCATTACGAATTTTATAGCGCAGCGTGGAGTGCCATCAGTATGAAAGAAACTACAAAGACAAAGTGGCTGAGCTGGACTTAAAAGTATATACATATATAAGACCAATAAAATTTCACTTTTCACCTGTCTCGCACTGTTAGAGAAAGAAGGGGAAGCATGGAGAAGGAACTTTAGAGTGTGGTAATACCAAGTACTAGCTAGACGATACTAAAACTTTTAATTGAAAGTTGTTGCAGCAATTAATGGTGCGAGCTATCTTTCCATATGTTACACACCATAAAGGACTCTCAGTTATGAGGAAGTCGCTAGGATTTCTTGGCTTGTGTAGCAAAGTGTCTTGAAATCGCCCTTACTAAGTTGTGTAACAGCTTCTTAACAAGCAGTTTACAGTTTTTATGCGAGTATAAAAATGCAGGCAACCAGTCACGTGATCAAAAGTATGGTAGAATATTTTATCGATCTGCTATGAAGCGAGGGCTTGTGCTCTCACGGCATTCTCTAACGTCTAATGCTTGGTGCGCAAGTCAAGTGCTGGCTTGTGAAATTTTTATTGCGCCCAAGGTGTTGGCGTCATCTCTGTAACATTTCACAGCTGCGCGCCGCCAACTAAAGTGTACTGATTGGCAATTAAAAGGTATTAGCTTTGGGTGGAGCTGTGCGCTGGCGACTGGTCAACTAAATGCTGCTGAGTAAAAAGCCATAGGCTATCAAATTTGTTCTTTTTAATGAATATAATTTTATGGGTTTTTATATTTTTTTGTTGGTATAGCAATAGTGATTTTCTAGTGATTTCGACTTGTGCCGCTTTTTACTTTTGTGAATTTAGTGAATTGAGCAGCGCACTCATGTTTAGATATTTTTATAGACCATAAGAATTCAAGCGCTTTATTATCATCTTAATTTTTATTTTACGGCGCATTGAAGGGCTCTTGAGAGGGTTTCACTTTAACACATTCGTTCGGCTCATTGAACAAGTTAAAGCGCTACAACTAAGCACTTAATCAATGTCAACATCTTTGCTCAGCAATAAAATCATCTTCGACCGTCTGAAAGAATAATACAATCTAAATATATACATATATAGATGAGGCTGAATTCGAGTGAAACGGGTTTTTATTTTGATTTCTTACACAAAACTTTTTCTCAAGACGCAATCACAGGCACACATTTTTTCCAATTCTGATCTCTCGCCTTTTAGGTATTCCACAGAGTTTTTTCTCCATGTAAATGAAGGTAAAATTATGATTTTGTGTGATCTATCAAACTTAAAGGTCTACGCAATTATTTGAATTTTCCAGTAACTCATAACTAATGGTTATGTGGTTAAGGTCGCCTACTGACTATTACTAGACAACTGATAGACAAATTATTAAATGATTGGACATCCAAGAGACAATGGCTTGGACGTACAGGCAAGAGGTATGGTGCTAAATTCAGAGATTGATCATGCTTATCTTCTATTAAGACGTCCATTCCATTGCACATTGCATACACTTCCACATCATTCCCAAACAAAAATTAGGAGAGTAATGGGCCAACTTCCAGACTAATCCCAGACCCAGTATTTATGGTAGTCTTATTTCCACAATCTGTACATATTTTTTACTACGCTTTCAAATACTAACGCTAAAAGCGCACTTTAAAAACACCCTACTACCCTATACAATGCTTGGGTATAATAACCACCAGCCAATATTGACGTCTTTGCAAATGAGGTCAAGATGTGAGCTGCGATAATTTAATTTCCCTTCATGCACCGCTGAAAGGTTTAAAAATAGTTAAAGAGCATCAAAGTACGATGTATCGTAGCCTTAAGCTGATATTCTAGAAACTAATATCTTAACACACGTAAGCGTACATACATACATCCATAACCATAAAGACTATGCTATTGAAGCATTTAGCACAATCGCGATAGTCACGCCGAAACCACAGCTTTCGAGAGCAATACATCGACTTGGATACATACATACACACCTATTTATAGGCACCTACATATTCTGTGGAAGTGGCATGCAAATTTACTTTAAAATTCTATATGCCATAATTCCTACCAAGAAATCATTCAGCCGTGTTGTCTACGCGACCCGTTGGGTTTCGGCAACTTGCCTGCCATCGCTTGATAAAGGACTTGGCTGTGGTGTTAGCAGCTTGGGAATTCTTGTGCCGCTTGAAGAATTACATGACAACCGTGGCTGATGGCTAAGTTGATGTTGACAATGATATGGGGATTATGTTGGCGATGATGTTGAAAGATGACGTCGGGGATAATGATATCGTTATGCAGCAAATGCCAATCAACTCGCCACTTTTGTGGCCACATAATCAGCCCATGGCGGGATAGTTAAAATGTTTTGTGGGTTGCGTGAAGAATGCGGTAACTCAAATATACATTTTTTCGTTATAAAACGATCTAAGGTTAAATTAGGTTTGGTTAGTTTGGTTTCTAAAGAGCCACGCGCAGATTAATTTTAGTGCTTTGCGATACCAGATGGAGTTCCGAAACGAAGTCCATAAGGAGTGGTCACCTTTTTGTATGCTTTGCAAGAAAATTTTGGCCAATATGCTTGACAGTATCTGGAGTTTTTGAATAGCTCCGCAGCTTTTCTAATATCAAAGACCTCTGCTTGAAATGTAATGCTGTGGTCTGGTAGTTTACTAACTCTGGACAGTTTATTCCCACAAAAACTCCATCCTTCATTTTCAAGCCGTCCAAAAGTGGAAACATCTAGTCGATGTTTGCCAACCCGACATTTCCCACTGATCTATGTTCGTAGTTTATATATACCTATGTATATGTAAATTCTCCTGCAGTCGGGCCGCCGATTTTTTCCCGCAGCTTTCAGAGAAATATATGTATATGTAGGCGACAGGTTTAGCACTAGTTCAGTAGCTGCCGGCTCTTAGAGCTCCCGTTATGCATAGCCCAACAATCTTCTGAACCATTGGCTTCCGGTGGGTTGATTTCCGGTCTTACAATCGATGTGTAGTCTTAGTGTATGAGATAGGAGAAAAGTCTCAGGTTGTGCTGTAAATCTTCCTAAACTCATATAAGCCATTGCTGGACTTTTTGTACGCAAGCACATTACTGATAAAATAGTGTTTTCACCGCGGTTTGCTATCCAAGACTGCCCCAAGGTGCGGTCCCTGAGAGAGAGAACCAAAAGTTTTGGTTGCTTTCGGAAATTTTCATTTCAGTCAGTTTCTTTAAACCAACTTCGCGAACTAACCCCACAGTTTTTGAAATATAGATCAGAAAATTTGCATACCGCTTGACTTTGGTTTTCCGATATAGACAGATGTGAACCGAAAATGTATTAGTTAAGCTTCTGTCTTTAATCTCATTTAGTCAATGACGAGCTTAAGGATTTTAAAGACCTCATAATATTCCAATTCCATATATGTATTACAGAAGGCATTATTTGATATTGACTAAAAATTCTACTTTTTCCCAGAGTAGATAAATTTTAACTCAGTGACGTCGAAGGAGGGCGGTCATGACATGAATACTTCCTTTACCTTCATTCTAAATAATATTCAGCACTAGAATTATTGCTGTTACTGCTTTCGTTCGAGTTTCACTTAGGGCCATTTTAACTTGAACGACAGGATCAACAATCAGTTATCAAAATTATAGGGACTTTATGCACAGTTCACTCGCTGTCTATATGTATTAGTTGGCAGTTGTACATATATACCATATACCCAACTGTTTGTATTGGCATCAGTGGAAGCAGAGCATAAATGGCATGGCGCATTCTAAGTCAGGCCTGGCACGTCACTCAGTCATATTCGCCAGCCGTTGGGCTTGCGCGCTTACCAACCATTCTGCATTTTGTACGCGGTGCGGGGCGGAGCGTTGAGTGTTGTGGCTGTAGCTTAGTGTTGGCGGCTTTTAACTTTGTTCTTTCAAACTTAATTTAAATGCAGTTGGACAGTCAGTCAGGCAGGCAGCACCAGCACGGACAGAGCGGACAGAACGGACAGGCCAAGGCGGACACGTTGTCCGTTGCAGCGCTGCTGCTGCCGTCGCCGCTGGTGTGTGCCCGCTTGGCTGACTGCTGCCCGACTTCAGACTGAATAAGAATGCGTTTTTTTGACAGTTTCGTGACACGTTAATTTTATGTTTTTATGCAGGTATGCTGCGAGCGCACATATCCGTGGCATAGGGCAGTACGGGCCATGAATGATGACGAACGCAGATGCTGCTCCTTTTTACTGTGCTCCCTTTTCGCGGTTCTTAAGTCACTCTTTCTATGCAAAAGAATTGATTGTCGAGAATCTTAAGTGCGGCAGAAGAGAAGTAGAAGAAGGAAGCTGTGCTTGTAGCTGTCTTTCTAGGAAAAAGCGCGCTGACCTGCATCCGCCACACATTTCGCTCGAAACTGTGCCAGTGTGGCAGGCTAACAGCTTGGCGGGTAGACTGGCAGGCGGACGGGGGCCTGCGATATTTGTAGGTGCTGCTGATCGGCTGCCAATTGCTTGTCCGGCTGACACACTGCCGACTGACGCTTCATGTGTGTCCCCGGGGTAGTTCTACATTTTCAAGATTTTCTCACGACAAATTGAATTTTTATTACCCGAAAGGTTTCTAATTCGGTTTATTTTTTTGCGCTTTTGAAGTGAAAATATTTCTGAGCATTTTTTGTGAGCTTGTGATTTATTGACCGCCGCTTGTGCGGGTCAGCGAAAAGCGCTTTGTTGGAATTTATTCAATGATTTCCAAGAATATTTGCTTTTAGGTGTGCATATGCATGTGTGTGTATGTGTGGATTCTGCGCGCGCTGCGTGAAATTCTAATGTGCAACATCGAGGTCAATTGCAATTGGTTAGCGTTAGTCCGTTGTGTACCGTTATATTTGTCTTGACACTCGCAAAGTTGCCTCCACTTAATCATCTCGTTTTGACAACAAATGCATCTATTAGCATCTGCCATAACTGCGGCCTCATGTTGTTGCCACCAAATGCAAATAATAATTGGCAACTTCTTGTCAACATTTGCAACTTAAAGTGACAGCTTGCAGTTTGCGGGTGCACGAGTACTTATTTATGAGTAGGATTGAGAGGTAAGGAGCGGACTAACAAATATTTGTGTATGCAAAGTGGGAAATGGGCACATCAAGTCGTGTCATTTGTGGCACAGTGGTGTATTGTGGTAAAATTCTTGGGCGGTTTCGACACTATTCCTCAATGTTGAGAATTAGCTAAACCAACTGTTGGCTGCTTCTGCTTAAATATCAAGTACTGTGTGGACTGAAGTGATTTAGTTGAGCTTATCGATGAATGGTTACGAGCTCTGTCAAGTGGTTGGTGAGTGATGCCATTTCGTTATTGTTAACACATTATCAACACTAGGGGTGGCCTTTTCGACTATTATACTCAACGGTTTTAAGTAGATGTAGCTGTCATAAAGAGTGTCGAAGCTTTGATTTGTAATTTGTATTATTCATTATGATCTCTGCTCATAGTAAAATCGATGGAAACTGCAAAATTGAAAAGACTGAAAGGACTCATGCCTAATGATTTTATATTGTTCCTAATGTCGATGTTGTCTAGTATTTAATGAAATGGAACAATTTCAGCACTTTCTTTGAATTAGAATTTTAAAAACTCTTAAGTACCTGGTCATAGAGTCGCTGGAAACTGCAAAGCTAATGAGCTCGCAATAATAGGCAACCTCGTCCCACTTACATCGGAGTGGGAACGAGCTGGACCTCGGTTTTTCTCTTGAATTCTAGTACTGAATTTATGGAACTCTTTCGAATTTAGCAAGCGTTAGTGTGAATACGAGATCCTTCTGGCCTAGAGTAGATTTCAAGAGATCCATTGATCTAATTTCTCTCAGCAACTAGGCATTTATGCTGTAAGATTAAATATCTTATCGGACACAAATTGTCGAAGTTGTTTGGAGGAAGGTGAGGTAGAAACATCCATGTACCTCCATCTCCTATGTCCATCGTTTGTAAGACTGGGGCTGAAACATCTTTGCAGTCATACTTTCAGCGAACTAGTTATATAGCCGAAACTGGTATTAGCGGTCTCAAGAAATTTGTGGTGGGCTCACATAGCTTCGTCGAATTATTGGGGTCTTTATGACTATTGTATGAGAGTTAAAGGTATAATAATGAACCGACGTTTTAGGCTGTCCAAGTGAGATACGCTGTGGTAATTGCTTGTGGCTTTTAACCTAAAGAGGTCATATTAAAAGATTTGTGGGGGTCTCAGAATATTACCTCGATATGTAGTTTTTTATTCGGTTCAGAAAATTCTCTTGTTGTGCTATGTTATCTTATGTTAAGTTAAGCTATGTTATGTTCTGTTATGTTATGTTATGTTATGTTATGTTATGTTATGTTATGTTATATTATGTTATGTTTTGTTATATTATGTTTTCTTATGTAATGTTGTATAGTGAAATTTTATGTTAACCGCATGCAATTTATTACTTTTATGGAATATAGCGAAGATTTATTGGGTATAGAAATAATTAAGGAATATTGCATCAGCTCTATCTGATAATAAGACTAAAAAAATACGAGTTAATAACAATTATTAGATCTTAAAATTACTTGAGAAGCAGCATGATATATCTGAGTTTCAATAATTGTAACACTGATGAACAACTAGATCGTAGAAGAGTTTTAGAGGAAATGTTTAAAATTTGTTTTCCAATTATTTAAGTTTTCACTCAAACACCGCCCACTGTACTAATTCCTTGGGTGTGTCACGAATTTCGCTACATCGAGTCTATGTCCGGCAGTAGCTCTGAGTAAATAAACGCTTGACATTAAGAAGACCTAACAAATAGGTGGCAGCCGAAAGCTACAGTAACCGTCGCACGAAGTACCGCAGCCCCTCCCACTAACACTGAAGGCACTTACAAACATATATGTATCTGTTGGCATGCCAATCTGCGTCTATTGGAAATGCACATTTGGGCCTGCGCATGTGCGTCAATATTTAAACAACTGTGCGTGAACGTTGCCAAAGCGTGTGACCATCAGCGTCGCGGCGGCGACAGCGACTCAGCAGCACAGCGATCGTTGTCAATAGAGAGACGTTGTTGTTGACGTCAAAAAATGCAGTCATAAAATTAACTTTGCCACACACATAAAATAAACAACATGCATACTTGCCACATGCTGCATGCCACAAGCTTTGCAGCTTACGTACGGCAGGCGAACAAACAAAGCAATTGAAATCGGAAAATATTGCACGGTATTGTAAATTTCGCGGCAACACTAAATACACAGACGTGAGTGTGAAATTACAAACAGCCAAAGTGCGCAAACGATCCGAATTGCCGAATGCGGTCGCATGGCCGGGTGGCTGGGCGCAAATGCGCCGGCGAATGCGCGCGGCGGCGGAGGCCAAGGGAGCGCAACAGCGCGATGCGGCGGTGCTGATAAGCGGAAAGAAAGCTGCAGCAACCTAACTAGCCTCACTTTTGCGCGCGTGTGTGTGTGCTTGAGTGTGTCTACTAAGTTGTTGTGGAACTTTGTGGCGGCAGCGTGCAATGTGGCGTGCGTATCCAATCAGCGATCTGCGCTTGAACGCGTGTTGATTTCATTTGATTTGAATTTTTCCCAACGGCACACAAATTTCGCAATAAGTGCGCGCACATACACATGTACATACCTATATACATACAGTTATATGTTTGCCTACTTAGACCCGACCTGGCGTTATAAAAAGCTATAGTTTGTGGCATGCAACACTGCTTGTTTGGTTGCTCAAATGCGTTCGCTTGACTTCCTTGTCGCGCATTTCGTCGAAATCGTAATTGCAAACGGCGGTAGCCAATAATTTTGCACTTTATGTAGTGCTAAGAGTTTTGCCAATAATTTCTTTAATTTTTTTCCCACTTCAGTTTCAAGTATTGTTGCTACTCGTTTTAGGTTTTCTTGTTGTTGTTCGACAAAATTATTGGCGCCACGCAGCTGTGAACATGCATTTTGCGTGCGCATGCGCAGCTTTTGTCAGCCAACACATCACTCCAACAGCTTTGTTGCACCTTTGCAAAAGTTTTTCCTCAATTTTCCTCCATATTTTTTTTTTTATTTTTTTGGTGTTGTAATGCCTACGGTTTTGCGCGAAATTTACTTCCCATTTACTGACATTTTGCTTCACATTAATTGCAATCGATTTTCCTGACATCGATTTTTTTAACGCCTGCGAGTTGTCGTGTCACTTCTCTTTCAAATATTTCTTGGTAATGACAAGCATTTAGCATTTCGACACATTTTTTGGCGCGTATTGTAGGTGTGCGCGAATTTTTTACTCACCTCTCAGGTATCGTACTGTAGAAGAGTAGCACCGTTGCTATTTCGTAGCAATTCAGACCGGCTGCCAGTACGCATTCCGCATCGACAGTGACAATGGGATGGCCTTTCAGATCGGTGGTGCCTAAAGGGAGATAAAAAAAATATATGTAAGTAAAAATCAAACATTAAATAGCAATAATAAAGTATGCAATTAGTCTGAATAAAATTAAAGTTAGCTTTAGTAAAACAAATTGATGAAATATGACCATAAAAGGCTTAGGTCGCTTCATCGATAGTCGGATATATGTAACAAAAATGGACGAAGATTTGCATCCAGACAAGTTAGGACTGTTATTTTAGATTTTGTGATCAGCGTTTACTGGAAAAATAACAGCAACTGTAATATCAGAAAACTCTAACACAGACTTGTTTTCAATAACAAATCCATTAGCCTCGATGGAGTCCAATTTTTCCTATTTCTAAACACTCAAAATATTTTGTACACCTGAAATTGTATGGTATTGCCATTAAATCTCTTCACTAACTCGAAGACAGTTTGACAAATGAATAAATAAAAAAAATATATATAAAATTTTCCAATATTCTTGAACCCACTTCGTACATTACTGAGAAATAACGGACGACGGATAACGAAAATTATGTATAGCACTCGATTTCTTTCGCATGGTTACCACGGGCACGCTGTAGAAGTCGGGACGCTGAACCCAATTTTCGGCGGTGTTCAAACATAAATCGGCCAATACTGCTGAAATTTCCCGTTCAATATTCGTACGAAGTTCATCAATCATCGCTGGATTGTTCGCATAGACCATGAACTTGACGTAAATCCACAGGGAATAACGGCGTCAACTCGCACGACCGAGGCGGTCGATTGACTGGACCATTTCGTGAGATAACACGTACACCAAACTTGGTTCTCAATACATCGATTGTGACGTTTGCTATGTGGCTTGTGGCGCCGTCCTGTTGGAACCACATATTGTCCAAATCCATATCATCGAATTCGGTCCAAAAATATTCGGATATTATTGAGGGGTGGCGACTCCCATTCACAGTAACGTGCCGGTCTTCATCATCACAGAAGAAGTACAGCCCAATGACGCTGCCGGCCTATAAACCGTAGTAGTACGTGTGGGTTGCTGCCTGACCAATAACGCATATTTTGCTTATTGACGAAACTGTTCGGCCAGAAATGAGCCCCTTCGCTGAAGATGATTTTTCAATGAAAATCCGAGTAATTTTCAAGTGTTTCCTCGGCCCAATTCACGAATATACGACGATTCTGCTTCTCAAGCGGCTTCAGTTCTTGCGTCAATTTGATCTTCTAAGGATGTAAGATCTTTTCGCAAAATTCGCTACAATGACGGCACTTATTTGTCTCACTGGCACGGGAACAGTTTTTACTGTGCCTGTGGATTAAAATTTTTCCAATTGATTGAACGATTGGGACGACCATAAATTGGACGTAGCGCTCTTAAAGTGGAGGCAACTAACTCCGAATTCCGGTATTAAATTTCAATAATTTCGACTCGTTGTTGGATCGTACTGAAGAGAAATGTCAAAAGAGCGGGAAAAAAGCGTCGTTTGCTGTCTCTAGCGGTCTACTTTTGTAGCATCCCTATTGAAAAACCCGTTATGATCTTATAAGGTGTTCATGATTTTCAAGTTTAATTTAGTTTTGGAGGAAAAAAGGATTAATAAGCAAACTGACGGCGAACTTAAGGCACCAATAGTCACTTGAAAACTAGTGACAGGAAGTGAATATGGTTACGTTCCTTTCTATCCAAGCAAGCCAGCTTTTTTGAGACGGAAGCTGTGCAAAATATTTTATCGCTGGTAGAGCTAATGATCCTTGTTTGCTGAATTTCTTCCCTTTTTGTCTTTCAGCATAACAACCTTTCATGCTCACCTGTCTACCATAGATTCATAAATAATCCTTTATCGCGTCTAAAGTTTCAGTAGTTTGAGCTCAGCTGCCCAGAACTTTTAGATAGCTTGCCCTTAGTTCAGCTTAAGTTAAGAATAAATTCTAATGCCTTTTTGGACGTTCTTCTCATTATATCAGCAGTTTTTAGTGAACAGTTAAGACGAAGATTACTTGTATATTCCATCGGAATATCATGCTTATCCATTCAAAGATGGAATCCTGATCGCCAGGTAACGATTTGCATGTTGTAAAACTTTGGTTACTCTGCTTTCAGTCTAAGATATATTTTATTATTATCATAGCCAGAGTTAACTCAAGATATGTGAAAGCAGTGAAGTATTGTCCTCTTGTATATAAACATTACGTGTCGCGTTGTTTGTCCGCGATGGACTCCTAAACTACTGAACCGATTTTAGTAAAATTTAGCACCCTGCGTCCAGTTCGAACTAACTTAGAAGATAGGATAGTAAAAATAATTCAGAAATAAAAACTACAGTGAAAGCTCTATTAAGTGGACGCTCTATTAAGCGGACATCTCCATTAACCATTCACATTGGCCGGTCCCACAATTTGTTGATGTTTATTAAGTACACTCTATTAACTGGACAAAAAGGCTGGTAACCAGATATTGAGAAAGCAGCCTTAAATTCTTTATTTTTTCCAGTGAAATTTGTTTGTATGAACATATTCAAAATTAAACCTCAAGTACAATCTCTTGGATTCTTATAGCAACAAAAACGTTTTCGCCTTTATTCGTAAATAAAATTTTCATTGTATTGAGTAGTTTACTACATATATGTATAAATGCATATAATACAGTAATAGTTATATATTTCAGGTTTCCCTGGGATGGTAATCAGTGGTCAGTCTTATATAGTATGTATTTTCCGAATGAAAGAACACTGTTCGGCGCAAAAAAACTGACGGATTATTATGCGAGTTGGAAAAACGCCGTTTATGGTAAACAATTTTAGACCTCAGAGAGATTATTATCAAATATATAATTCCTACGAAAAAGTCTTATTACGGACAAGTAGGATCGGTCAATTTAAAAATCTCAATTAAATATATATTATATAGGCATAGGTACAAAATAATCGATTTTTAGAAATTCACAAAAGCTTAGTTCAATTAGTTAAAAGAAATATTTTCTCCTTTTTTTCTCATACTTCGTGAAAAGATATTATGTTATGCAATATTAACAAGAATTATGAAAAAATCCATCAGTAATGATGAATTTGAAATCGGCCACGCTTGACTGGATAGACTCTGAGACGAGTGCACATGCTGAAAACTTTCGAATACGAGCAGACCCATGGAGATGTGAGTGAATTCTCTGAGGTAAAACACAAAACTACGGCCATCAAGTAATTTACATGTCAATTAAATTTATTTCATTTACGCTACAAATGAACTTGACACAATTATTGCGGCCAGACAGCACGCTACCACCGTTCACACAGACGGGCGGTTAGGCAGCCAGCCACCCAATCACGCTGCCAACTAACCGCAAGCCACCAACTAGGCAAACAACCGCACAACAACTAATATGGGTGCGCTAAAAACAGCAGCACTAACAAAAACAACAACAATATTATGAATACTACTCTAAATGCCCAAGCTATGCGCACACACACGTAAAGCGGTGCACCTGTAGCCATGCCACTTCGAGATCAGGCAATTTCTCGCACATTGGGTGGTCAATTAAATGTTAATGTGTTAAAATGTGCAGATGAGGCGACAGCGCCTACTGTGAGCACACACACATACACGCATCTAGATGGGTGCTTAATTGCTTTAGAAAAAGTTGGATTAAAAGCAGTGAGTGTCTTCAACGACTTTATTGTCGACGCTAATGGCGGCAGCATTTAAATTGATTTGGCAAAGTGTTGCACGTAAAATTGAACGACACTAATGAAAATGAAATGCCAGTCCATCGCGCCGAGGTGTTTAAGAATTTCACTTCCATCGCGCAAATAAATTCATGAATTTATGTTATGACAGCGCGGCGCTGCCTTGGCAGATGCGGTGATGTGATCTGGTGATGATCACATGATCACTATCGACAGCAGAGGCCATTGCGGCGATTAACATGTTGTGGCAAGCATAAACACTCGAGCGTGCGCTTAGCTGGCGGTTGGGTGTGTGCAGCAAATGAAATGCAAATCAATTTGCGCTGGCGTGGCGGTGCGCCTGTGAGCGTGTGCGCCGGCGCGCACGTGAATGGCAAACAAATTGATAACAAATTTGGTTTAATAGTTTAGTGGAACGATAGCAGCGGGAAATTTATAGCGAAAGTCCAATTTAGAATATTTACAAAATCCAATATGCATGAGCGAGTCGGGTGTTAATGAGAAATATGCAAAATAGTCAGCGCGACCGGAAAGGCTTGTTGCTAAATGCAAAGCAGGTAAATAAAATGCCCGAATTTATTGGAGCGGATATTGTGTTGATTGAAACTTACCTGGCAGATAAATACCCGAAGTGGTTAAGAGTTTCTCGGGGATTTCGCTGATTGAAGCAGGTGGCACGATTTCACACTCAAATTGATCTGCAATGGAGATAGACAAATTGCATGAGTTGTTATTAACTGTATGGGAGTAAGATTGTGTTGGTTAAATATGCATGTGTGTTTAATGTAAATGTTCGTATGTATGTTTTTGTCCGATTTTAGTCAATTCTATTCATTTATAACTAAGCTAGCCTTATGGCATGGCGGAAAGGAAAATCAAATTTTTTCAATATTTTGGCATTTTTCATAATTAAATAGTTTATTTACTTTCATATTGCAATATGCAAAGATATTGATTTTAAAGCATAATATGAGTAAAAGAATGTAAGAAATTTGTAAAATTGTAAAAATTTAGCCACAATACTCGGGCTGTGCTTGTGTCCTTTTTTTGTACGTCAGAGGCTGTTTTTCATATATGTGGGAATCGGGGAATCATTGGTCCATATTCATTCAAAAATGATGAATGCCATACTATTACAGTCAATGGGGAAGGATGTTGATGTATAATTTTTATTGTATTAGAATTTATAGTCTTCATCGACTTTCGAATCCTCACCCTCATTGAAGACAAAAAGAGAGTATTTCTTCACTTTTTCACAGCTATGCTCTTTATCTTGAAGTTTTCGGATAACTGTATTAATATAGAACCAGTAAATGATCTATTTTGCTTCGCCAAGCCAGTAATCAAACATCTCAGCTTTGTGGTGAAAATGTCAAAAAAAGCGAAAGACTTAAGACACGAACTTCTTGCCCTAACAAAATGTATTTCGTGTACTTTTGTGCATATTTACTTACATCTGGCAGATTTTTAAGTTTTTTATTTACAATTTTAGACTAATATACTAATCTTATAAAATTCAACAATCTGAAATTGGTTGCACCAACAACTTCGGTGCTATACTAACATATTATTAGATAATATTTTATATTATCTTATATTTATTTTATTTTCAGGTCATAAAATCCACAAAAGTCCTAATTTACACAGTTTATTGTGGAACAAAAAACGAATGGAAAATAAATGACGCTTTATTACTAAATGCCGACTTTTTTATAGAACTTGAAGTCGTGATTAATCGACGGATTTGGAAAATAAGATGTATGAAAAAAACATATGATTTTAGGTCCAAAATTTGCCACAAAATACTTTGAAAAAATTAGTTCGAATTAAAAAAACATTGATAAATCACAAAGCCTTCCTTTTTGGAGGATAGGAGAAAAATTGTAATAAGGTCGCTTCACTTGTTTCGGAAAAATCGTGACCACAAACTTTGAAAACAATGTTTCAAGAAAGACGCGATCAAAGTTTGAAGCAGTCGACCGATCTAGCCTGCTTGGTCGCTTTCCCTAAGGTTTTATCTCCTTCTCCTTTTTTGCGATTGCCTTGAAACTTTGGGAAAATGTACTATACATATCATTATATTTAAAAAGTAATTAAAACGATTTTTTGAAATTTCCATAAAATATAACATACGAAATTTTAAAATCGATATCTCAAATAGGGTTTGAGTTGTGGCTTTCTAAATTGTAGACACTCAGTCTAAGCAGCCAATCAGTTCATATTCATATTAACGCTTTTTACGCAAATCTAAATTATACAAAATCCCTAGAATGATTACCTGAAGAGAAATAAAGTTTTTCTGCGCTTACGGTGATTAAGTTTTATCAAAAACACAAATCTACGAATGGCATAAAGAGAGATGAGAGATCGTTGGAAACAAGCCTCGTTCTGGCCGACTGTCGACCTTTTCAGTTGATGAAAATATTAAAAAAGTGAAAGATATGGTGCTTGATAATCGTCAGGCAATATTAGAGAGATGGCAAGAAAGCTCGATGTTTCTCGCGAGTGCGTTTGAATAATTTTGGTATATATGGTATATAGGTTCTTGCTGTACTCATCCCGATAAAGTTAAATTTTGAAAAAAAAAACACTATTTTAATGCTGAAAAGCGGATATAAGTCTGTATCTGCTGCGGCTTCTTTAAGACAATAGTCATGGAAACGAGTCGATTTGATCGTAAATTTTTACTTTTGATTTAAATTTTGACAAGAAATGTAGGATTATAATATTTGTTGGTATTCTTTTCAATAATTTAATTTTATTTAAAAAAGTGATTTGGGTCTTCATTATTCAAAAATTAAGCGTATTTAATTTTCACTAAATTTTCAGTTTATTAATTGCATAAAAGCTCAATATAGAAATTTATCTTTGAAACCACAATGTATGATCGGAAAAGTGAAAGAGTTATGAGAATGTCAAAAATAAGGAATGTTCGATGACAAAAATGCAAAAAAAAATAAATACGAATCTCTTGATTCTCTTGCCTAACATCAACAAGCTCAACAGTAATCTATATTTATCTTAATCTCTCCTTAAAGGTACTATGCAAACCGAGGTTTAGTTTTTTTCCTAATGACGACTTGAGCATTTACTTTTGTCATTGCTGTTGTTGTAGCTTCAGCGAATATTCGAGATAACTGCACGTTTTTTAGTTTTGTTATCTGTTGACTTTTGTCAGATAAATGATTGCAATTTAATTGTGTGCTTTGCACAATAATTTCTGCATTGCCACACATTTTTTAACTTGAATAATTTCTGTATTTTTGCCAGCGCTGTGACCACATAGCCGCCCGTGGCATGTGTAGGTGTCAAGGTGCATTAATTCATTTAACACATTCGCGTCACACACGCACACATGCGCATATGCATATGGGGCACCACCTGCAACAACATTATGGCGACATGCAACAAATGCGCGCTGCCACAATGCACGACACTTCGCCGAAACCGAGTGTGGCACGTACATACACACTAATATGCGAATTTTCAAAGCTAATTTCAGTGGGCAGACTGAACAATTTTCGAACTGGTTGCACTTACTTACAAAATACTTGCAATACATTTTTGCATTAATGCAACATTACATACGTGAGCACTTATGTTGCAGTTGAATGTATATAGGTGTGCAATTTCATGTTTGTTGCGGGCGTTTGCGCGTTTGTGTGTGTGGGTGTGCGTTTGTTTGTCTTTCTGGTATTTGGAGCAAATATGTATGTGGCATGAAAGCATTAAACGTTTTTAACATAAAAATATGTAAACACACACATACACACACAGGCGTCTAATTGCACGCTTTTTTACTTTGTGTGGCACAGCAATCGATCGTTTCCGATTGCTGCCACCAAACAAGATGGAGTAATTAAAAAATGTGAGCGTGCAACCAACGCAACCGCGACGCGCACCTGCAACCTGCAACAATGCGCGCTGCAACTGCGACAACCAAACAAATTACACACACACACACGCATACATGCAAATCCATATTATTGTTATGCATGCAACTTCTTGCACTTTTATTGTCGCAGATATGCAATTTAATCCTTGCCATAAAGTGCCCCTGCCGAGTAAGGCCCGCTGTGGCGAGCCTCAGGTTGGCGGCGGCGGCCTTCCATGCAGCACGTACAGCTTTGCCAGCTCCCACACTTGAGTGTTCGCGCGTAACCAATTCATTTGCCGATATGCCGGTGGCTGTGGCTGTTTGTTGCACTGCTGGTGTCGCACTTCGCCATCAATGCCAAATCGAATTTCAATGCAGGCGCGAAACGCCATTTGCCAAATGTCGTCGGCTGAGCGAGCTGTTCATATGTGTGCGCCGCAGGCCTATTCAAAAAGCTACTATAAACAGTTGGCGCTAAAACTATTACGACAGGGAGCAATTTAGAGATTATGTACGAAGAGAAGACATTAGTTGCTGGAACACTTATACAGTTACACAATTTATGGAACTCGCCAACTGAAACTCTATGATATAAGATCTTCTCAGAGTAGGGGGGTCTTCATTAATTTAGGATCAGCAGTGCGTAAAGAGGTAATCGGGAATATTTGTGTTAGGGGAGGCAAACTTAAATGTGTTATCCATTTACTTTTTTGTTAATGACGATGAGATTGAAAAGTTGAAGAATTAGTGCTTGAAAACAGTCACTAGACAGTTAGGAGGGGATCTCAACACATTTTGGTGAGTGTCTTGGGTATAAAAAAAAAACATGAATCTTTTAAAAAATATAAGTTAGGCAGAGGTCACCAAATACATAGATGTATGACATCGTAGCTATAGATCCCATACTCATCAAACGCATCACTCCGGGCGACGAGGCATGGGTTTATAAATATGATGTCGGAACCGTCTAACAAATTAAGAAACAGAACTCCAAAAGTGAGCCTAAACCGAAAAAACAAAATTCGCTGAAGATACTGAAGGCCACCACAGCCGAAGCTTATACCAAGTGTATGGAAAATTGATGCTTGTGTTGGCTCAGCCGCCTATTTTGAAGTCGGTAATAAAGATCCATAATAAAATTGATTTACACAAATATATATACTACATAATTTGAAGCCTTCTTAAACCTTTTCTAGTGTTTAGTTCCATATACGCTTTATTTTTAACCCTTTCAAGGTCTTATGCTCTTGTTATGTAATTCTCAACTGGTTTATAGCAAATAAGTTTGACAATACTTTGAGCACACATCATATCCTCAGTTGCAGTTCTACATAACTGTAGGTAAAAACGTTATTATGAGAACAAATTGAATAGATTTGTATTTACCAGATTTTCAGTGAGCTTTTCTTAAATTTTGACTTATGGGTAATATTCTCACCCTAATGTGGGCTCTTCAAAGGCTTAAACATCTTTTTTATAACAAATTTTTAACTTTTTATCACAAGTTTACGGAAAAGTTTGGAATTTTCTGCAGTAAGAAATATTTCTAAATTTTTAAAAGTGTCCGGCATCACAGTTGCGCAAAGCTATTCGCATACTTAGGTCGAATCATTAAATAAGCGCTAATAAGTGGGAAATGGGTTTTAATGTGTAATTATCATTCCTCAAAATATTGGTGAGTCTCCATAGCATCAGAGTTCTAGAACATAACTTGCAAATTATATTTAAATCATCTGTTCTCTCTAAATTTTAACCCTTTACAGCCTGCGGTACGTAAACTTTTGTTGCAAAGTGTACACACTACTTTAGCACATCTAATTCGCTCATAAGCATATGCGCAGTCACACATGCGCCCAGCTTGGCTCAGTAGGTCAGAATGGAAAATGAATAAAGCCTTCTCTCCTATTTCCTTTTGATTATTTTTTGACAAATTTAAAGTATTTACCGTGTGTTTAGCATAAAACTCCACTCCTACGTCACCACCATGGGCACAATCAACACCAACGACTGACACATCACTTCAAAAATCGATATTTCCAATATTTTGTGTCCCCCGTCGCCCTCGTCGTTCAATGCTTGCGCGCGTTCACATTGTTGTTTGCCTCGGCGTTTGATCAACTTGTCTTGCCTTGGCGCGCGCAAGTGTAGCGGCCACCGTTTGCGGCCAGTCAGTCAAGCAGCCAGGCAGCTGTCGCATAATGGCCATTGCCGACTGGCGGTTTCGCGGTTTGCAGCGCTTAAATGTGTGTCTTAAATTTTTTAATGATAGCCAATTCGACTTTTTTGCCAGTAGTTGTGGCATAGTTTTATAATTGTAAACCACTTTATCGATGTCCGTGTGTGTGTGAGAGCGTTTGAAAAGCGAAATGAATTCCGCGTGTGGGCGAAATTAGTGGTGACTTCGGTATGCGCAGGCGTAACGGTTTCCGTTGTAAATCGCCACATCGTTTAAGTTTCGCTTTTGTTGAGAATGCTGTTGTTGTGGTTTTGCGTTTGTTTATTTTATATTGAAAAATATATTTACACTCCGCTCATATTGCTGATGAATATGTTTTTATACTCTTGGACAATATAGTTCAATGTACGCTTGCCACAAAAGTTTTAATCAAAATTTGTCGTAAATAAGTTGGTTTAATAAACCGGGAAGCAAGGCTATGAGAAATGTGACTGATGTAGTAGACATTTTGTGTGCTTGAATGCAGGTAATATATACACCAACAACTCAGAAGAAAAATGTTTTTCATGATTGTTTTTTTTTACTCTTGCAACCAGTTACTAAAGAGTATTATAGTTTTTTTTTACCTAAAACTAATCGAGATAGATACAGGGTTATATATATATTAATGATCAGGATGACAAGAAAAGTTGAATTCCGGTTGAACGTCTGTCTGTCCGTCCGTTCAAGCTGCCACTTGAGTAAAAATTGAGATATCTCGATGAAACTTGGTATGTGGATATTTAGACCTCGGTACCTATAGTTGATTTGTGATCGAAAATGTTGGTCAATGTGTGATATATATAACTGAAATTACGGGTTAATCCTTCGCTTATAATGGTCTGTCTGTTTGTCAAAAATTGGTTGAATCGGACCAATACTTCCCTTAGCCACCATGCACCTAATAAAAAAATTTTCGTACTTCCGGGTGACTTTGTACCGCATATATCGACGTGAGTTATTCCAATGAAAATAAGAGAGCGTGGCTTATTAAACATTATTATTAACAGCATTAACAGCATATCTTTGTGCCTGAAATAGAAAATCTTTACATTTACAACACGGAACACTGCAAAATGGCAGTGAAAATCGAAATCGTTATCAAAAATTGTATTATTTCAGTCATTATTTTACAAATAAACCTAAAACTTTCGTGTGTTTGTTCAGCCGTTTTGGAGAAATTCCCCTCACCAATTCTGAAAACAAAGGCTGTCATTGAAAACAATATCTTACTAGCGGGATCCCTGAGTTTAAAGGCATCAATGGGAATGAGTTAGCCGATCTCTTGGCGAATGAGATTGCGGCAACCAGTCCAATTAGAACGAAACCTTTCTTTACTGTGGGCCCCTCACTTTAAGAGAGGAGCTAAGAAAAAAAGAAAGAGCTAGTAGAAAATGCCACTGGCGAGGCTGTTTCAGAGACAATTCGATATGAAATGGTTCAAGGAACTAATAACTTTTCGCGGAAACTGTTTAAAGCAACTTATGCATTTTTAAACAGGTTCCTGCAGACTGCGGTATCATCTGCACATAATTCAAGTATTGCTCCGCAGCCTCAAGAAGAAGGAGTCCGACTACCTGGCAAAATAAATCCAGTTAGAGAGCATGCACTTAGGTACTTTACTAAGTCTTTTTGACTTAACTGGGTTAAATTAAGTATTGTGATAGCAGGAGAGTACACAATAAAATAAAATCGAAAGTTGTCTAAATATCTAGACATTTGTTTTAAGCTGTTTGTTTCATTGTGTTTTAGGCGTAAGTTTCAGGCTCAAAAGACTGTTGGTTACTTTTTTAATTTATGATACAAGCTTAGGCCTCTGCGTTCTCTTCTTACCGCGTACCTCCTAGGTTAGGTTTGGAGAATTCACCTGTCAATTACCCAGCTTATTCGGCTGGTTGTTATTATTACCAGCATTAAAAGTCCTGCAATTATCGAATATATAGGCATATTTTTACTACATATATATACTTATATACTGGGTCGTTCACTATGTAATTTCGTTTGATGACAACAGCTGATCTTATTGACTTTTTTCGTCACCAACCTCATACTTAACAGCTTTACCGTTATCTATTTGAACAGCTGATAACATAAGGCTTATTTGGAAAAATTTTTGTTAAATTTTTTGGAATAGTTTTCGTTCCAAAACAACATTTTCAGTAAATTGTACATACTATTTCACTATCAAAACGGTAAAAATTCAGTTTAAGAAAAGTGAAAATTATGTGTACGGAGAACATGTGTTCCAACAGTTTTGATTTATACGATACACCCCGTTTTACGAGCACTCTTAGATTCATTGTGGATAATATTAAGTAATTGATTGATGTGGATGAACCAGCTCAAACCACTTCGAACGCCAATAGTCACCAAACAAATGCAACGACAACTCTTTTCAGGCTCGAAGCGACTATTTGGTGTTAGAACAACCTGTTTTATGGCAGAATTTTCACTGCGCTTGCCTCTTCCAACTATTTTACCTCCTGTACTTAATTTTGTAGTGCTTTTGAGTAGATATTATAAGTAGCATCATGATCCCACTCTTCGTGTGATTTCCTGATTACACTCGGGTCTAACTCTAGCCTTTTGGCATATAATTTTGCTCCTCTAACAAAGGGAACGATTGAAAGTGACGAAGGTCCGAAATATTTTAGAATTAGATCATAAGAATATAATAAACGGATACAAAGATTTTAACTCAGAATTAAAATTAATATATTTTAGATTGAGATTAATACAAGAAACGATTACGAAAATATACTTAACATCTTTGTCAAGACAAAAACGTGTAATTTTGACGCCGTCTAGAACACCGCAAGCCTTTCAACTACGCCGACAGTCGATTAAACTAATCATTAGACAAGCGGGGCAAATTAAAAATGTTGCACCTGCCTAAACAGATCGTGCGCGACACCGCATGCATGCAACACAGTCATTTAATAAAGTAAACACGGCAAAATTTTAGCTAACAAATAAGTGGTCTAGTACATAAATATGCTATTAAGCTATGTATGACCGCATACACTCGCCTGTGTGTGTGTATCTTAGATTTGCTGTTGATTGCAACGAGCGCAGCAGCAACGCCTCGCCACTTATCTCGAGTCAAATGCAAAAATTTTAACGAAAATTTGGACTAAGTGACGCGTGGCTAAGGCGTTCCGTTAGAAGCATGAACAAACACACCCATATACGTAGTAAATGTATGATGTTGCATGTATGTATGTGTGTTAAAAATAAGACAGTAGCAGCAACAAGTGCAACAACTGGACTTAAATCACAAAAGCAGCGAAAAACGATATAGAACGGTAAATATATACACCTACATAAATATATGTGCATATGCGCTTACAAGCAAGCTCAGCGAATTAATTTGTTCGCTTTGGGCATTTAATTGAATATTGGAAAATTAAAGTTGTTAAAAGCTCTTGGCGTTTGTGCTGAAAATGTTGCACGGCAAATAAATACAAAATATAAAACGATCAACTAACGCACACACACATATTTACATACGTAAATAGTCGTTCGATACCGATCGTTTGCATTTCGTGTGGCACTTAGCCTACCCACACACACACACATATATATATATATATAGCCAAACAGTTGCTTATTCGTAGCGCCACAGCGCGAAGTTGCGCTCATAACAGCAGTAAGGATAATAACAATAATAATCATAGTGTTTGGCAAATGATAATAGCAATATTGATAATCGCGTGTTGTTGCCGCATTGTGCCAAAATAAATATGCTAAATAAAAGCGCCACCCCCCACAAGCTGCCGCCGGTGCTCGGTGTCTGAATAAACGCTGTTGTTGTATGTGTAAGCAATATATAAATAACTGCATTGTTGTTGTAATGCAAAGAAAATAAAACCCCCAACATTCGACATCAGCGGAAAATTTGTTAAACAACGCAAACTAACCAAGGCAAGCCAATCGTCTGCACTTAATCATTTTGCGCATAGCGGCGTGATTACAGAGTTGCCATGTTGCAACAATTTTGACTTAAAAGATATTGTGTGTGCAGGAAATATTTTGGGAAAATTGTAAACATTTATCGAGACACTTAGGCCTTGTGTCGCAAAGAAGTACGTGCAGTGTAGCCTACATTTAGGCGGTTTAGAGTTGAAATTTTTGAAAATGATTAGTGAGTGTGAGACTGAAAAAATTTATAACACTATAAATATAAAAATAAATTTTCTCTTCAAGAACATCATTTTTAAGTTTTTCGCGCTCAGAAAATATTCATTGCTTTGATTCTCATATAAATAAGAACTTTTAACCAATTAATGAATCACTTGAGAAGTGCTGATCATTTGATGAGCGATAAATGGACAAATCATTTATGAAAAGAATACAGAACTCAGTCTGTGTGTATAGAGCCATCAGAGGTCAAAAGTGTTTTCACACGTTGCCAATATTTCGTTGAAATTTCCATTATTCTGTAAGATAATGATTCGCAAAGTTAGGTTATATTAGGTTACATGGCTAATGATACTGGAGGATCGCATTAGGGAAAGCTTAACTCTAAAAAGGAAGAGGAGAAAGCTGGTTCTCTTACGACTGACTTTGAACTAGAAGAATTTTGCGATCACACAGATACCAAATAGTTGCCCAGAGCTCACCAAACTCCCGCTTGAACCGGCTGTCCGATGGTATACGGTAAAAGGTCAGCGGAGCTTCGACCATTTCTCACTTCAGCAGCGGAGCTGAGGTGCCTTCCCTTGCTATCTCATCAGCTTACTAGCAACTTTCGTGGCCACATATCTACCGGCTATATCGGCGGGTTCTATGTGCAAAATTATATTGAGAGTCGAGGTTGTTTTGTTCCTTAGTACACCACATTTGCTGTTAAGCTCGGAGCGTTGAATATTCTTGAGTTTCTTAGCAAGTACAGTACTGCTAACCATCAAACGAAGACTCCGTGGAACTTATTGAACTTAACTATGATTTCCCAAAACCATAAGGCGTTTGCCAAACGTTCCTTTACAACAATACAAAGCAGCCTATGCCTTTTTGTCTTCTTGTCGATGTTATACTTCCAAAAAAGCTTCCTATCTAAGATAGGCCGCCTCCGCAGGTTAGAAGCGAGGAACCTACGAGATTTGATATCTTTTCCTGAACAAATGTAGTTCGCTTTTACTTGGGTTTTCCAGCTGCCCACTTTGCCACAATGCTGAGGTACCACTGCGTTAGTTTATACACGGTACTCAGGCACTTTCCTTTGACCTCGTAGATAAAATTTCAATTCAAACCTTTCTACAATCCAAAACATTAACTTAAATATTCAGTAATGGCAACTCTGTTACAAAATAGTGCCACCGCATTGCGCCGCAACACCAGTCATCGATACCTTTTCGAGAAAATATTGCCAATTGCAGTTGTTTCTCCTCAAACGGTTGTTGTATTGCGCCGTTATTTTTAGCAATCGCTGCATTCGGCAGCAGACAGCAATGTTATTGTTATTGCATTTATTTTTATATTTTTTTGCTGCCGTTGTTGTTGCAGTTTTTGTTTATCGCTGCATTGTGGCGCTGCACAGATTTATTGACTGTTAATAAAATTAATGCGCTGATTTGGTGCTCTGCAGCGCTTTTATGCGCTTTTCGTGCCACACAAATGCCGATGCAGCGTTTCGGGCGATATTTGGATGAACGACGAGTATGAGCCAAGCGCACAACGAATTCCCGATAGAGATAGGCCCGCTAAGTGGTAAAGGGAGGCATACCGCGGTTATTAAGCTGCTGATGGTGGCGGCGCTGACGTCGCTGGTGCCGGCCTTAGTTGGTGGTGCTGTTGTTGTTAACGCGATGCGCGTCTGGTGATAGGCACGAAATGACTGGGCAATGTGTCGGGGCGATTTGTTTGCCTTGCAAGCGAAGAAAAACAAAAACAAATGCGAAAGCAAAACATGGGCGTTGAAAAAGCGAGCAAAATGAAGCACCGACCTGCTCAAAAGTGAATATTATTATGAGCGAAGACAACAACAGCAATACAAATTATGATAACAATAATTGTAAGCGCCGGGTCATTTGAGCACAAGCAAACAAAAACAAAAACGAACTGTGGCGCATGAGGACGGTGGCTCGGTGGTTCGGGTGCATGGAGGAGGTGTGGAGGAGTGAGTGGTGAAAATGCGGCGCGGAAATTATGTGTGAGTCTGTGGCGGTCGTTTATGCGCGTATTTATTTATTTATATTGCTTTTCATAGTCAAAACATTGTTTTTGTTCTTTTTGTTTATTCATTACTTCCTTAAGTGCTTTCTTGCCCATTTTGATTATCGGAAGTTTAATAGCAAAATGTTTTCCCTTTCACTTATTAATCACTGTAAATGGCCGATGCGTATAATTTTATTTATTTATTTTTTGAAAATTTTATTTGAGATTTTTTTTTATAATTTTGTGTTTCATTTTTATACTTTTTATATTATTTGTATGGAAGTGTGAAAAAACTTATTTGGCTGTATCTGGAAGTTGTTTACGTCGATGTATTTGTTTAAAGCCACAATAAGTCAACTTTTCGATTTTGTCGAAAAGGCTATGATGTAGAGAGTTCTTTTATGTTTGATCAAAGAAGAGGTAACCGAAATTACTTAATGTGTCTTCCTAAGAAACGAAAAGATATAGAATTCACAGAATTCCTTCAGGATTTCACTACTTTGCTCAACACAGTTCTAAGCTTTAAAAAAATATCCGAAACAATCAGCCCAGTTCCAAACTTTGAAACATAACTTAAGCAATAAGCCCAAAAATTTGGTTCCGGGTGGAGAGAAAGTCACCGGTTTGAATGGTTGGTGGTTCCGCACTTAGTCCAGAAGTAGGTTAATCTGGATCACTTAACTATGTTATACCCTTGTTCCCATAAATTATTCCAATAACAGTGTGAAACAACATATGTTGCTTAGGTTCGATCTCAAGAGCTATGGGTTCATCTACACTTAGCCTCGCATCGAAATTACTCTGGAAGTATTTCGTAACTAATTACGCTTCACAGGTGCGTTTGTTATAACATAAAAAAATGTGAAAAGAACTTCTTATGATTTTGTGCGGTTACTTCGAATATCAATTATATAACTATTCAAGTCCAATGTTTGAAGCTTGCAGCATTGTCTTGGACAATAGTCTATGCCAAATTTCATGAATATTCCTTGTGGCGAAAAATTAAGCGAAATATCTGAACATTAATTCAAAAAAAGAAGGACGGTAGGATGTTATAAATTGCATATACCATGCTTTAGAATGTTGCCTACATTTAGGCACAATGCCTACATTTGACAAATGAGCAGCTTCTTGGCGACGAAAGGAAGCGTGCAAATTTTCAAAATCAAAACTCAAAAACAGAGAGATGATTGTGTATAATAAATTGAGTATGCCGGAAAACTATATGAAATGTTGCCTACATTTAGGCGCATTGTTATAAGGCGTGAGAAAGCCGAAGAAACAAAAAATTGCACAAAGTTCGATTCATAAATAGATAAATTAACCCAAATAAAAATTATTGTATGGGAAAAAATTTAACGAAGTGGCAATATCTTTTTAGAAACTTAGCGGTATACATATATACAACAGAAGAAGGAATACTGACTGTAAATAATATGAATTATATAAATTTGTACAAAAATGCTTACTCCAAAGCCGCACTTTCTCGAAAAGTATGTAAAAGGTCGGAAATTTATGCTAAGTGGCAACTCTGTAAACAAAAATATATAATAAATATTATTTAGTGCATAGGTAAAAAGCATAAGCGATACACTTGCTTACTATTTCACTTTATTAACCGTTATTATGGCTTTGTTTTGCAACTGCAACAAACAATGACACTCCAACAATAACGCAAACTTTTCCTTTCATATTCTCTGTGGCAAGCGGCAAGTATTATGGTACGTATGCAAAACAATTGATTGAAAAATTGCCAAAGCAATCAATCAATCATGTTTTGTTTTACGACCAACAAATAAATACTTCACCTTGCGCTTGTCGCAATGGCACAGGAAAGCGTCTGGTGTGCGCGCACTGCGCATGCTCACCTGCTCAACTGTTGAGCGAACAAACAAAGGCAACGAGTGCAACGCCTTCTATGCAACAAATGAAAAGGAAGGGCGTCTATTGCCGCCAGCAACAAGACTGGTACGCGGCCAACATAAATACAACAGTTAAACAGGGAGTTTAGATGGGTGAGGTGTGAGTGAGAGATGTGCAGATATACACCTAAAAGGTACCGCTAATAGAGAAGAGTGCAGGGAAAAGCGGGAAAGCAACAAATTTAAATACTTATGTTTACTTGTTTTGGTAAAAATGTAATTTTCACTGCTTTTAAAAATGATTTGTTTATAGAAACATGTAATTTTCGAACTCTTTCTCTACCCCGCCTAATTTTCTCACTCTTCCTATTTCATGCATATTCATGGTTTGTGACTTTTTTTCAACTTTTTCTTGCAACCAAACATCGAATTTATGGCTTTGCGAGTCGTAATTTATGAAACATTCCACTCAAAAGTCACTCATACGCCAGCGTGCACCACGAAAGGTGGCGCACTCGCCTGCGCCTGCAACTACGTAAGCTAAGCAAATTGCATAATGTGCAACTCTGGCGCATTTAAAACTGTACTTATGCAGGTTTTAAATAAAATCTACAAAACCACCATGTTTCCCCGGCCCGGCTTGTTGGCTGCCACAGTCGATCGCCACAAATATTAGTGAAATTAAATGACGACAAATGAATAAATTGTTGCAACAATGACAAGCAACAATGTCGGGCAAAAAATATGCTGGCGTGCCATGTCTAACAAATACAGCAACAACATGGCTCGTTGCAGCATGTGCGCGCTGAACAAGGTAAGCGATGTTGCAACAATGATAAAAACGTCAAAAAAGAATTGCTGGCGCTAACAAGCGTAACATTGTAGTACAAAAGCGGAAATGAAGACATTGGCTTATTGAACCATTTTCTAAGCATACTGGTGTATGGGTATGTGATACATATTTGACATATCTGAAAGACAGTTATATTATAAGGTAGTCCCACGATTCTTTCCGAAAAAACGTTTGTTTGTAACTAAGTAGATTCGTAAGCTATCCTTTCTCAATATAAGCAAGACAAAGACAGTCCGCGAATATGTTATACAAGTCGAACTTCGGCTATATACCTTAGTTGGCATAAAACTGATTAATCAAAGTCAAGTCCTTGAATAAAAACTTGGTCGGTGCGAAAATGAGCTTCGAACAAAGAGCCAACATTAAATTTTGTTTTAAAATCGCTAAAACTTTTACCGAAACGTTTCAATTGATGAAACAAGTACGAGTGGTTTCAACGTTTTCAAAGTGGTCGTAAGGACATCAAGGACGATCAACATGTGGGCCAATCAAAATCCGTGATCGCCGGAAATTCCATCGAAACTGTGCGTGAATTCATCAAAAATCAGCCGAAGTCATCATTGAAATTCATGGAAATGGAATTGAAGATCTCCAAAACATCGATTTATCGCATTTTGAACGAACATTTGGGCTTATGAAAGGTGTGTGCACGGTTTGTTGCACACAAATTGACTGTCGATCAAAAATTGCTCAGAATCGATCCACGCTTGTGACGAAAAATCACATTTTAACCATTGATCACTCCCCGTATTCACCTGATGTGGCATCGTGCGACTTCTTCCTTTTCAGAAAAATGCATTTGCCCATGAAAGGAAAGCGTTATGTACCGGAATACTGACGGCCATACCGGCCAACAAGCTAAAACATTTGTTCGACAAGCTTTTGGACCGTGCAAAAAGCTCTTCCATGCAGAAGGAGATTAGTTTGAACAAAATAAATTGATTTTGCCAAAAAACCACTTTTCCTGTTTACTTTGGAACGAACCTTGTAGTAGTTATTGTAGTGATAGTAAATAATGATTTTCGTTTTTGAACAAGTCTTATGAAAGATGTGTCACTCAGTGTCTAAGTTTAATATTTATAAAATCTCCACCTTTGTTCCTTACAAATTCCAAGAGAATAAAATGTTCGGTTACACCCGAACTTATCGCTTCCTTTCGTTTTTGTATTAAGGAGGGAGCCTGTTTTAGAAGCTTCAAAAAATCAATTTTTTTTGCTTAAATCTCTTTAAAAATAATCTAAGAATATTTCTCCAAAGTTTTAAATTAGAATTCGAAATATTGTCGAAGCTAGAAGGGAAATAGTGACCGAGCGTCTAGCAAATATATGAGCGCTTGAGCAGAAAGCGGAAAGCCACATTTTTTTCAATTTTTAAAATTTTGGAGAATTTTAAATTTTTTTTAATTCTATTAGTTTAACTAGAAGATACGTTATTAACAAATATGAATCTCTTTGAATTTTTTGTTTCCCATAGAATTTGCGACCTGCATCCTACCCGCCGCCCAAGAATACACATGCGAGATGCATAGGGCAATTGCTTCCCAAAGTCAAAATATCAAAGATTTCGTGTCCAAAAAAGTTTCGGATGATGTTTAAATATTATATATAAAATTATTTCTTTCCCTTCCAAAAAAATTCTCCAAAAATTCGATTGAATCTCCATTAGTAAAGGTGAGATATGTGACCTTTACAAAAGTTTTATATATTTCTTTCATAATTACATTACTCAAAAGCATAATTAAATATATGTTTTCAAAATTTTTGCAATTTTGTCTCAATTATCTGCGCGCGGAAATGTAGGCAACACTTATTATAAATCTAGGACTGTTTATGGGATGGTAATATTGCCCTAAGAAACTGCGATAGAGAAAGTTTTTTTGTGTAAATTATTAAAAAACAATTTTGAAGACTTCATAAATTTAACAATCTTAGTTAATTATTTTCATTCGTAATTTGTAAAAAAATTGGCGAAGAGGTTTGTATCTTAAGTCTTATGTTTAAAGCTCGCACACATGCCACCTATTCATACACTATACACTGTGTAATATTCCATAAATCAATCAAATATTTTCAATTCACTTTCAAACCACAACTTCACTCACCCTCTCCATGCGCGCTGCGCTTCTCATCGGCATTCTCCTCGTCACTATCGATGTGCGGAAATGAATTGCCCAAACAGAAGAGTGGCAACGCCGGTGAGGTGCTCGCCGAATTTGTGGCGCCCGCGGACATTTTCAACGGATCCGATGTGTTGGCATTGCCACACGGCGAGCTGATATTATTATTATTATTATTTGTGTTGTTGTTGTAGCTGTTTTGATGGCTGCCGTTGCAACGCAATAGCTCCTCGCTGGAGGTGCTTCCGCTACTGCCGCAACTCTGTCCCGACGACGTGGAATTCATGCTGTCCTGCCGATTGGTCAGGCGTCGCAACATGAATTTGTTGTTGAGGACTTTGTTTTTGGTGATCAATTCGCTGCGTCGTAATGCACATTTCGGTGAATTTGTTATTGTATTGTTGTTGCTGCAGCGCATTAAGCTGCTGTTGATGGCGCCGCCGCTGCTGCTAATGTTGTTGTTGTTGTTGCCAATGCATTTGCCATTATTGTTGGCCTCGTCCGATGCCAGCGGCACTGTCGCTGTTGCTGCTGTCGTCGAGGCGGGCATTTGCAGCTCATTCAACGAGACCCGCTCGATGCTGTGCTCAACGCCCACCAGCAAGTGTTGCAACAATTGCGGCAATTCGTCACTCGTCAACATTTCGAGTGTTAATGCGCTTAAATGTGTTGGTGGGGTGGTTGCTACTGCTGTTGCAGTTGTTGTTGTTGTTGCGTTGAAATCGATGCAATGACTTTGAATTGTTGTTGCTGCTGCTGCTGCGTCGCAGATAGCAAACGTGGCCGTTGCACTTGCGTGTGCCCGTTGTGTTTGTTGTTGTTGTATTTGTAAGCCGTTTGAGGCGTTCCGCCAAACCACATGCAATTGTGGCGTTTCCGTTTTATCAACTGAAAGGAAGTGAAATGAAAAGTGATTATAAGACTTTTATATATTCGGATTATTGAATATTTGAGTATGTGTTGGGATCTGCGCATTAAAAAGCTATATAAATTGGCGATAGATCAATGTGATATTGTTAAGAATCGTGTAGATGCGAGTTGCAAACAGGTCAGGCTGTTATCTGTCACAGTTATTGGCACATATTTTTTTCTCACTGGTTTCTACTCAAAGACAGCGCCCAAATACCACTGCCTATAAGTCTTCAAGACACTTCTAAGCTTAGCTGGGTCCTACTCTGTGAGCATTTTTCATTAATGAAATATGCTGAAAAATTGTTTGAGGGTTCAAAGTGCCTATATATACATATACATATATATATATATTGATTTTGTATATAAGCGCCACTTATGATTTAACTGAGGCTTAAGAAGACTACTAACATGACTCATAAAACCTGTGGAAGAGTGGAATTAAGAGTAGGTTTTCTTTGTATGATTTTTAATCCATTAAAAGTATTAAAATGATTTGATAAATTGTCTATAAAGGTTATATTATGTAATTGCAGAAATTGTATCAGAAATGAGCTAAATGATTGAAAATATTCCTTAATTTTGCTTAGATCGATTAGATCGATTTCCAATAAATAATTAAAAATTTACATGTAAGCTATTCTGTGGTGCAACCATAAATACGCAATTTTCATGATCCCTACAGCTAAATAAGCTAACTTTTAAGAACACTACTCAACAAACAAACAATGAAGGAGACATTTCCACTGATGTGCTTATAGGGCAGTGGAGTGTTTGAGCGGGACACCTGCGACGAATTTGAGTTCAAAAAGTTTCCATCACGTACAGCTATTTTGGTCATTTTAGTAAATGATGGTGGTTTGACCACTACACACCTTGACTACAACAGAAAAAATCTGCGTGCTGCTATCACTTTCATGTCAAGAAAAGGGCTCACAGTCGCAAAATGACTGCAAATTAGTGTAATCATATCTATAGCTATGTAAACGATGAGCCTCCGTGCCGTATCAAAAATGTTTATACTTGTTTCTTTCCATAAAATTGATTACTAAATCATATTCACTAAAAATTTTAATAACTATTTTTTAGCTAATCTTTACCGATCTCGATGTAAAGTAGCAAATATTTCGGGAAGTATCGCTGTCGTCGATATTTTTGCAAAATAGTATTTATAGCCTCGTTTAAGTAATATTTATTTGCTTTATACTCAAAAACGCGCTTGCAAAAAATATATATTTTTTCGAGCCTTTCGATTTCTAATTAAAATCGATGAAATAACTATTTTATTAACCGATTTAAGCATTTATGTTCTAGTACTAGCATATAGGTAATACAAGATCTTGTTAAATATTCAATGATCTCCACAGGATAGACCTTGAGAAACTTTTTGGTTTGAAGGGGGAGGACCTTTTTTTTATATTTTTGAATGAAATATCCACTTACCACTTTTAACGCACAAATATAAATCGCCTGGACGTACTAAGGCATCATCAAGAGCCCCCAAATGTAGAATAACTTCGCCTGTTGGAGTTGTAAGTGGCCATCCTTTACGCCAAAGGACATTCTGCAAAAATATTTAATAATAGAATAATTAATTGAAACAATTTGTACACAAAAAGAACAGAATATAATATATCTATATCAGATAAGTGGCGAACTTCATTTATAAAGGTTTTGGAGTTGAAAAAAAATAAATTATACCAAAGCGATTTGCATAAGTTTCTTAGACTTTTGGATGTTGGATGCCATGGATATCTAACTGAAAATATTTCGAAGAGTAGGTGTCAGTAATGTTGAGAAGGATTCGAACATGTTTATAAAATTTTTATTAAAGTTATAGAAAAAAAATTCAATTGAGGTATCAGATTAAAAACAGTTTTTTTTAAGAGAGTTGCCACCTATTTATATTTTTTAACAATTAAATTTTTTGAAGTATTCCAAAATAAGTATCAAACTACACAAGTTTAAGTCACAATTATGCTGCATGTATATTTAAAAAGAGTTGCCACCTGTTTGAAATTTAAACCAGAGTATTAATAATAAGTTCAATGATTTCAAGAGATATTATGAAAATGAAATGAAAATGTTTTAGGAAATTTAAACACTTCTACTCAATATCCCATGTTTTCATAATAAAAATTCTGTTGCTCCCTTATATTTTGAATTATGCATAAATTATGATTTAAAAAAAATGCACTCTTTCTACTAAATCCGCTTTCTTATAAAACAACGTTATATAATAATTTGAAACGCCAGATCGCTTTAAATCAATGCAAAACTCGCACCATTCAAAGGCTTGCCACAAATCGGCAGCGCATACAACTACATACATAAGCATGTATATACATACATGGTAATATGGAAGTATGTATGTATGTATGTAGACACGACAGAGCACATGCTCATATGTTATGCCTGTCAATTTTCGTCTGATTTTTCTGATATTTAACCTGACCGCCAATGGCAAGAATGCATGCAACTGCTTTCCGCTTGCTCTCAAATAGCAGCCAGAAAAAAACCAAAAACACAACAACAACAAAATTACGGAAATATCGCCGACATAATCGAATAAGCAAAAATTATAAAGTTTTCAATGCGCCAAAACAGATTGAATAACAACAATTGCAACAAACAACCTGCCCCAGTGTTGCTGTTGTTGCACACTTCAAATATTATGTGGTTGAGTGGTAGATTTTTACATCATGTGCCAAAAAATTTGAATAGATTACATATTACGAGTGCGACGAGGGCGCCGTGTTGCACAAAAAAACCGCAAAAAAACTACGACAAACGCCCGTCGATGAAAGAAAAATGAAGCACAATAACGGTGAAGTCAAGTGAGAGTAATGAAAAGCTCCAGAAATAACAGTAAAAACACCGGCAGCTAACAGCAATTGCAAGGTTGGTGAGAAAAGCGGCATTGAGATTAGTGGCCAAGCAGAGTTGCACGGGCGCGAGATATGTGTATGTGTGAGTGTAAGAGAGAGAGAGGGGGAGAGGGCGCGTGCGAGCGCAAGCAGCGGCATGCGGGTAATGTGCGGCCAAAATAAATGTGCGACGGCCGCTGTTGTTGTTGTTGGGTGCTGGTGCTGGCGAAAAGATAAAATGCCATGCAGCCACTAACTTTCGTCGACAGTTGAAATTACGGTAACAACACCCGCAAGTGTAAAAAAAATCGATTGATGTTTAGTGATTTACCGTAAGCGGTTTTTTCTAAATTTTTTGGGCTTTCCCAAAACGTTTAGCATGCAAAGCGGTGCATTAAAACCAGTGCAACAACAACAACAGCGTTGGAAAATAATCATAGCAACAGCAACAATGCGGGGAATATGAAACTATTATTAATGCATGGAGATGTCTGCAACTATTAGCTGTGGACGTACGCGAAAGTATGTTAAAACATGTGCGCTTGCAACACGAGAGCGGCGTGGCGGGGCGAGTCAGCGTCCGACACTATCAACACTTTGCTTGGCGCGGACGGGCGAGCCATGGAGCGCTGGCTCGTCTGTTTGAACTTTTGTAAGCGCGCACACACATACAAAAATGCAGGCGTGTGTGTGTGCTGGCTCAGCCATTGGTTTGTGATGCAAAATTACAGATAAATCATGCAAGTCGAACTTTGGCAATTTTGCTAATTTCAGTTATTATTGCAAAACCAAAAAGCGCTGGCGAATATGAGTGAAAAAGTAACTCAAATTTGTGAAAAGTTAAAAAAAAATAAATAAATCTAAAAAATCATCAGCGCAAAATTTCACCCCCAAGGGAATGTAAAATCAAAAATTTACCAAATTTGTGTTTCGGCAGTTGCGGCAAATGTGAGGCCATCCATCCAGCTAACACGCACGAGTTAGACAATGTACAGCAAAAAAAATTGCTATAAAAAAATTGCAAAAGTTTTCAGCCGCGACGCCACATTCTGCGTAGCCCGTTGCCATATCGAAATGAAGTTTAAATTATTTTTTTTATTTTTTTTCTTTAATTTCATGATTTTTTTTTTTAATTTTATGAGTTTTTTTTATAAATTTTGGCGAGTTGCGCTGACGTTGTTGCAATTTTTCACTGCTTCGGCGCTTGCGGGGCGTTTAATTTGCACATCATATGTGCGCTGGAGCGACATGTGCGCTTGGTTGCATGCCTCGGCGCCGATTACCAACTACCGCTGACGTGCAACATTCAACGCCGCGAAATCAGCGCTAAGAGCAACTCATTTTTTGACTTTAATGTAATAAAAATTGAGCAAAACGGGCAGCTGTGTTGCGACAAAACAAAAATTGAATAAATAATCTTTCAAGCAGCGATATTTTTGAAAGATTTTCTTTGCGGAGAGGGGTGTAGTGGTAGTTTTCTTAATTCTCAACTTTGCAAAGAAAAAACTGTTTAGTAAAGTTGAACATAACAAATAAGCGTGATTTTTAGCTAATCACGGCTATTTTTGAATCTTCTGACTGATTTTACGAAAGCGAATATCCAAAAGTCGAATACTCTAAGTTTCTTTTATTTGAGATGTTTAGTTTTTTCTCTCTACTGAAGTGAGTCATCGATAACAGGCGGCAACTAATGCCCACCTTATAAAAAGAAATAAAAAGAATGTTTTCTGTGTCTTTATTTCGTGTCAGGAAGATCTCATTGCGTGTGTGTAAAATCTTATTCAGATGTGTCAGTTTTTGTTTTTATCTTTACTTTTATGTACATATACATGTTTATCAATATATAAATAGATGTAAAATCAATGATATTTGAACATAAAAAACCGCTACATGAGATGAGAGAAAACCAAGTCTACATATTTTTTCAACTTTGCGAAAGTGTTGAAGAAAACTCGTTTTGTTGCAAATTAAAGAAAGAAAATGAAACCGTTATACGAGGGTTGAACGTAATTTCCAACCATTTTGGTGCCTTTTTGGTTATATTTTCAGGCGCTAGCTCAATAATAGAAAACCGTTATATTGACAGTTTTCTGAATTTTTGTATCGATTATGTTCATTTTAGAACTTATTTAGACACCAGAAAATCGTTTGTACCAAATTTCAGTTTGATATCTCCAGAGCTGCATAAAAGAGCAGATTAATACAGACACCGTTATATAGGGGATGAATCTAATTTCCAATAAGAAAGGTAAAGTCTACGATAACCAAGAGACAATAACCCATTTTAGCACGATTTTTGTTAGTGATCACTGAAAATAAAACCCCTTACGAGACTTAAGACCACATTTGACTCGGATTAATCCTTTAAACTTCGCTCGAACTGTGAAATGGAAAAATATTAAGTTTTAGTCAAACACGAAACGAGAGGCAATGCTCCGTATTCCTCGCTGTGACTTTTTTCTGTTTTTGAAATGGAAAAGTCTTTTTCTGGGAACGCACCATGAGGTCATTGTGTCAATACCTGAAAATCGCTAAAACAAGCTTTAGCATCGCAAAAAACAGCTGTCAAACACACTATAAGACATATGGAAATCAAACTTCCTACGAACGAAAAAAAGTATAGATATCTAGTAAAATTTTATATCGATCCGCTTTGCGCGTGAAGTTTAAATGGATCGGTCCGAGTCAAATTTGATCTTGAGTACATTTCATAAACGTAGTATTTCCTAGTCGATATTTATGAACCACATCATCAGCTGGTAAAGAGAGAAGAAGAAGAATGATCAGCTGGACAAAAAGCAAAAGTCAAAGGATATTAGCAAATGGAATCAGAATATGTTACCGATCATTCTGAGAACTTTATTACTAAGCCTTAATATAAAAGAACTTCAAAAGTCTACTCCTTCACAAAAACAACAAAAAGGAAAGGTATCAATAGTTAGCATGCACGCAAATTCAATCGCATAAATAGTCATACAAACATATGTATATTATTTATGTGTGACCAGCAAAATGAAAAGGCCAAAATGGCAAATTCACATGCAGCGCGCCAAGTAAAATCCAAATTAATAAAAATCAAGAGTCCGCTAAAATAAAAACTCAACACCAAACGCCACCGCAACGCGTTCACTCACGCTCGTGGGTTGTGCCCAACCGTGTGTGTGTCCGATCGCCCGGCGCAGCGGTGGCGCGTCCGATTGCGCTAGTGCGCGACCACCCAGCTGGCGCATAAATCAATTCCAGCTAGTCAACCGTAGATACACATGCAGTAAAGTATAACAGCAACAACAGCAACAACAACAACAGAAACAAATGTTAATAAAATGAAGTGAACGAACATGATCGAAAAACGATCAAAAATCGATCGCAGCACAAAGCAGCGCATTGGCAACTGCTGGTGTGCGCGCCTAAATGCAGACACACACACACCCACTTCTGTATATGTATACGCTGAATTTATTCAAATTGAAAATGATCAATTTTGTCATCTGATCATTTGATCGGCGCCGATCGGCAAACAAAGACATGTGTGCGCACATCAGCCTAACCCTTATTGAAAGCAAAAAATATCAGCAACACAACGCCAATCACCATACACAACAACAGCACACGATCGCTAACTAACTGTTTATGTGGTGCTCGCATGCGTTCGATCGCCAACGACGATTCGCATGAACGCACCCCGAAACGGCAGCGCGTCACCCGCTGCGCTTAACAATTTTCGCATATCGCTGGAGTCTATTCAAGCACGCTTGTGTGCACGTGTGTGTGTAATCTCGTAGTCAATACAGAAATTTGCAATTGTTTTGATTTGATTTGCATTCTCAAATTTGTTTAGCGCTAATTTCGCAATGCGATCGTTAAATGCCTGATTTATGTGTGTTTCGGTGCGCGTATTTTATTGCTGTTGTTGCTTTTTTGTCATTGACCCAAAATGCGATTCCAATGACAGCATGCGACGTGCCCGTTTATTGTCTGGGAAATACACATTTGTAGAAATATTCTTTCATTGATCGCTGCCTGCGATCGCTATCGCCACAAATCGTTCAAAGTCGGCTCCCATTGACATTCTGCTACTATTATTTCCACTGTTTTGTTTTTTAACACAGAAAAAATTGATTTCTGTTTCCCATTGGCGACAAATTTCCGCTTTACGTTTGACTGCTTTCGATGCGTGGCTAAAAATTGTTTTGAATTTTTGGCCAATGGCGTCAACATTTAATTGTTGGCAAGCAATGGAGTGCTGCTTTGTGTTGCGACACACCGGAAATACAAAGAGGAGTGCGTAAAAATAATTGTGCAATTTTGTATGATTCACAGTTTTGCATACGCCATTTTTTTTTTATTGGAGTGTGGAAAAACTGTCGGACATAAAGAAATTTCTAAATGGAAAACATGGTTGTATCTCACCAAAACGAAGGATGTTTAAGCGATTAACTAGAAAGAATTTGACTGATCAGCTTCATGGTGTAATACATAAGACCTCTTCTCGATCGATTTTTAAATACGCTCAGATCGAATATGGGATGTCTTGTCAAGGAAAGCAAACTTCCGAGTGTACTACAGCCAAGTAAAAAATGCATATATAACACCGGTATCTCGGGGTTGGTGCAAATAGTTAAATTTTTTTAACAAAAGATCTAAATTAAGCTCGTTAAATGTGCGCTCAAAGCTAATAAAGGAGTGTCTGTTATCACAAGAAATAGCATTAGGCTGCATCATCACCCGACTCGCTTGCTTGGTCACAGCAGAATCGCTGTCAACTTCAAGGCCGTACTCGTCGGAATGGAACCGGTTGAATCTTTTTGTTCTAGAGTAGAACGCGGAAGATCTTCCAAATTTCTTGTCTTAAGCCAAGTTCATTTTATCGCAATCGTTAGAGTTCTTATTGAATACTGTCCAGTAAGCATCCGTGCGGTATTGCTAAGAGTCTTGGCGGAGGCTAGTTGTCAAAGTTGCATGGAGGAGGGTGATGTGGAAACATCTAGGCACTTTTTGTTCCCTTCTTCAGCCTTTACACGACTGAGGCTAAAACATCTCGGCGTTCTAAGCTGTCCAACTACTAACCTAACCTAACCTAAATAGTTTTCGAGTTTCCCACAATTTCCAACGACGTCAAAAAACAGGTATTTCATTGCTGCAGTGATTCTGGCCTAAGAAGGACATTTTTACGGTAAGATTTTGTGAACTTCGAGCGAAAATAATCAATAGTTTACAAAATGGCAGAACTTTTTTTTACCCAAAATTTTGATTGTTTTTGGGCAGGAAAAATTTGAGTATCCGATCCCTTAACTGCTGGTACACTTACATATAACAATTTATTTCAAAGCGTTTAAAAACATTTATAAAAACCATTACTTTCTGTAAAAGTGATCTTAACACTGTTAAAGAAAATTGGCAACGCGGCAAATTTCTAAGCAATTTTGGTGGTTGTCTTCGCTAGCAGCAATGAATCCGCCGAAATTTAGGCAACATTTGCCACCCTTTTTTTATTTAATTTTTTATGATTTTGTCATGATTGTCAAATTTGAGTTTCGACGTTAAATAAAAACCAAAGAGTCTCGTAAAAAGAAAAAGGGTCTGTTATTCAGAAACGATAATTTCAGCAGAAACGGGATGCAGAACTAATTAAGTTAGTAAATAATAAATAATTATGTATAAAAAAAATGTAAAGTCTAATATGTTTTAAATCGTGCCAACGCGCTGCCTAACCAATAATAATATAAATATCAGTCCACCAACTGCAATAAGCCCACCATCATCGAGGTAATGATGGTGCAAGAAAATTGATTCGTTGCGTCAAGCGATTCGCCGAAGTCACAGCAGCACAGCAGCACAGAAGTCAAGTGAGAGTGAAAACGATGATTGCTACAAATAAAAGCAACAACAACTGCAATACAAAATATAACGGTGGCTGATGATAGGGTCGGCCCACGCAAAACTAACCGCATGGACGGACATCGAAATGACTTCATTAAGCGCATGCAAATGACACAGCGCGCTTCGCGTTGCCGCAGTTTTGTGGTCACCCTCGTCACCCTCTCTCAACGCTTGCGCCTCATTGCATCTTCGACAGCGAGCGGCTTTTCGACTTTTGGGCTATTATTATTACGGTTATTGCGGTGTGGGCATTTATGCAGCCCGCGATGCCACAGTTTCGAATTTCAACATTTATTGACAGCTATAAAATGCGCACACACACACGCCTACATGCGCAGATGTGCACATATTTTCAGAGGAACAGGCTATATGTCAGCAAGTGGTGCGGCGTAATCGAAATGCAGCGATGAAAAACTGTTGCACATTCATTTACATACATACGGACAAGCAAACAGATGTACTTACACCCATATTTATGTTTGTGAATGACGTTAGATTGCCGCCCACTCCGCAATTAACGCTTGATTATGTAAATTATGCTCACCGCAGTGCGCTCTCCCTCTCTTACATGTGTGGAAGTGTGTGTGGATGTGTGCGATGTGGAAATATTGCCATGTGCTATCCGCTGCAGCTTGACTTGGTCAGGCGACATCTTGGCCCAGACGGGTCTTTGGCACGGTCAGTGAACTATCGACGAAGCAGTTGCAGTGCAAAGTGAAAAGAAAAGGTTTCTGACACAATTTCCATCGACGCCCACATAAATTGGCTGTTGTGTGTATTTGGGGCACATATGCTCGGTATGCTCTATATTGACAGCAAACAAGAAAAATTGAACCTATAAATTGGTCAAACAAATTCGTTTGTTGCCAAATTGATGCCAACACTTGAGATGACAGCTACAATAACGGTAAACTTGGCAAGTGGGTGTGGGATGCTTTTGTGACGACCTGTTTGTGTTTGTGGCATGTTGCAATGCAATGTAATCCAATGGTATGCAGATGTAGATATGTAAATGTCGACTGGGCAAAGTATGTAAATAAGTAAGTTTTCGATTGAACTTGCTTTACATGTATATTACATTGGGATGGGGGTTTCCATGGCGGCAATTGTTTTTCAAATGTATACATCTAGATATCGATTATTAGTTTAATATTATAAGGTATATTACGTAGAGTTCGAAGGTTGTCAGTGTAATCTATAATGGAAATTGCATGCAGCATGGCTTGATCGAGCATCTCTTAGGAGGAGATATGACTTAAAAACCAATTTATTTAGTTTGTCTTTTAAGGTTCGATGCCAAGGTAGGTACATATGCATAAACATTTTCTTTTGTATAATGCTAAATTTATCTGTCGTCATCGAAGGGCTAGTTCCTATTTATTATATTT
The DNA here is from genome assembly GCF_024586455.1 of Bactrocera neohumeralis. Taxonomy (NCBI): domain Eukaryota; kingdom Metazoa; phylum Arthropoda; class Insecta; order Diptera; family Tephritidae; genus Bactrocera; species Bactrocera neohumeralis. The sequence continues at coordinate 3,557,794 of NC_065923.1, forward strand.
TTTATAGAAATATACTCGAGGCTTAGTACTATTATAAGCTCTTATCTAAGCAAAAAACTGTAAAATTTATTTAAAGCTACAGTGTCGAATCTTAAGTCCATAATTCCATATACGAATAAAACTATACTCAAATATAAAGAACGGAGTTCTCAGTATCAAAGAGTGTGTTTGGATTTTAAGGGCGTTTGCTTAATCATCTCGACGGAATTAGGGGAATATCTTTTTAAAACATATTTTCAGGCATATTTCGAAGAAAACGAATATCTATAACAGATTTGAAACAATACAAAAATACTCTGAAAATGAGAAGTTGGGACTTAATTTTTAATCAGCTTAATTTACAATCTCTACAAGAAGATATCATCTGCTATAAATGAATAATATCTTCATCGTGAGAAAATAGCTTTATCCTTCCCCTATAATCTGTAGAATTTATTTGAAGCAAGAATGTCGCCATAATTCCGAGTTTGCTGCGCGCAAATTAGATTTTCTTGTCTTTGGTGGTTGTCTTAGCTAACAACTATGAATGCGCCTAAATGTAGGCAACATTTAAAATAGTTTTTTTAATTCTACGTCTTTGTGAAAAGCTGATGCTGATGATAAAGCTATATAATTTGATATTGAAAATGTTTTATGAGCTTCATGTTATTATAACTGAATAACTTGTGGTTTTCTTCCGTTGAACTACAAATTTTGTTGAAAAATTTGGTGTTTAACGTAAAACAATACTAGCAAACATAGATTTTATTGTACAAAACCGTTTTAATTTACTTTTAAATCCACATTTTCCTTGTTTCTGTAGAAATAGAAGGCTGTTCAAAAAAAAAATTGGTCACGTGATTGAATAATTCGATGACAGTGGTGCTGAAATTGACCACACTGTTGGCTGCGTTGACACTTTATCACTTTATAAGTAAAAAAATTGCACTTAACCTCAAAATTTCTTCAACAAGTCTTCTTCTGGGACAAAATGGATCGACAAAAGTGATTGAGTATGACAAGATTTTGACACCCTCCCCAAATTTTTCGATAATTATTGCAATATGGACTTCCCCGAAAGACCTCTTAACTTTGTTGATGAAATAAAAATTTGCTTAAGAAAAAACTTTATATGCCACCCCATAAACTCGTACATTTGTCTGAACTGCGTGCCACATTTGTTGCATATTTCGTACGCCGGTCAATTTCTCACACTTTGTGCCCATTTATTAATGTCAATATACGCACAAGGCACGCACGCATGCGCAAAATCCATATGCTTTCAATAATATTGACAATATTATGGTCTATGGCTTGCCGCTTGGCGCTATAAAACAGCGGCTTTATGGACTTTTGTAAAAGCGCAGAGACGAAATTTCAAAGTTACAAGCACGCAAATGAAATAAATGTCATGTTTATATACAAATGTACCGCTCGTATGTATGTGTTGAAATATGTATGCTTGTATAAAGGCGCGCATATTGAAAGCAAGACCGTAGCGTACAACACGCAGCAGGTAAACATGTTGCCACATTTTATGTTTCACAATTTTGACAGCAACAAACGGCACAACATTTTGTTGCTTTTAAAGCATTGCAGTTGTTGTTGTTTTTCATTATCTCAACACGGCTTTGCAGCTATTCTTAATTGTTAGAGAATTTCGATGTGACACTTTTTTTCCACCCAAAGCAACTGCTGGTGGTGAGTTGGATTTGGACTGGTCGCCTTTTCTTCAACACATAGACATATAAGTATGTATACAAAACAGCTATTATGTGCATGTACATGCATATTTTTGTAATAGTCATACATACACCCATTGTCATAGTTATAGGTACGTGCGTAGCTGGTTCCCTTTGCTGGCAGTCACTGTGAACATGCCGCTGCCGTTGTTATGTGGGAGTGATAAATTATGTTGTTGACATTTTGCGGCCACATTTCGGCTAACAAGCGCTCAGTCGTCAATGGAGCTAACTAGAATTCGGTGAAACCTTTTTTCTTAATTCAATACAAAATTTTATTGTTATTTTTAAAGCTGCATTTTTATGGCATGCATTTATTGTTTTCTGAGTGTCATTGACAGTTATAATTTTATTAAACAATTTTATAAAATATACTTAAAAGTTCAAAAAATATAAATGCATTAATTTCCTTGCCAATAAACCGAAACTGACGTGGGTTTTTATGCTTGTTGCTGCCCCAAATTATTCCCTTAACACATTTTATCACTTTACATTCTTTTGTATGTGCTTTGTTGTTCTTGTCTGTTGTTTATGTTTTTCAAGAACTTTCTCTTTTCAACAATCAATTTTCTAAAAATTAACAACTGCTTATCTCGAAATTTATTGAGCCCACAATCGAGAACACAACACGCGCACTCACGCCGCTCATTAAGTCCGATAATCATTTGTGTGCGCATGCGCTTGCTAATGAAGCGATGCTGTGGAGTGAAAATGAGCTTTCGCCTTAATCAATGGACGCATGCGCAGACGGACACGTAGGGCGTTCTAAAAATTGATAAACAAATTATTCATCGTTAACAAGTTAAGAATGTGTTGACGATAAGGCCACATAATAAATTGAAAGCAACCAAACGGAATGGGTGGCGCTTTGGTTGACATTCGGACTTGCCTCCAAAATTATTGCCCAGCCGCATTCCACAGGCATTAATTCGGTTTTTCTTTTGTGTGTGAATGGTGAAATTTAAAAGAAAATTTCTTCAAATTATCATTATTAATGCAGGAAAGATAAATAAACATAGAAGCATCTCATTAATTGAAGTTGTATAAATTTTCATATAAACTTGTCCCAATAATCCCAAAAAAAGGTGAGATGAATGACAATCGAGTCAATATACCATTGGGAAAAATAATCATTTATGAGCTTAGTTTTTGAATTTATTATTTTATTTTGATATAATGTATGTAGAAGCTCACACCAAAGGGAACGTGTTGGACCAAACCATTTTTTCGAAGTTAGCCTCCAAAATAAAGTTTCGACACCAGCCACGTTTGCTCTCATTTCAGTGATGCATCACATTTTACGGTGAGGTATATATGATAGCTGCCATAAGAGGTTTAAGTCGAATCTTCGAAGAAATAGAAAACATTACATTCCTTTGAACTCATTCTCTAAAAAAAAGAAAAAGATTTCAAATGAGCGGTTTTGACATATAGAGTTATAGAATTGAAGTACAGTCCTAAAGCTCGTCGATTTTGTATTTCATTGCATTTTACGAACACGAAAAGCATATATTTAGTTATTGTTGCAAAGTTGTATAAATATTGGTAAGTTCAAAATCTATTTATACTAAAAACATCACAGTCACAGATATATGATTAAACGCACTTAAATTTTGTGAATTTTTTCCTATAAAAAGTGAAGGACAAATAAGAAGTGTAAGCTATGAAATTCCAAGTGATCAAAGTCGGTTGTTGTCTTAAAGTTACACTTATTGATCTCTTATCGGCTTAGAGACATGAGGAGGAGTCCGAACAATCTTTCTCAAGTAAAAGCTTGGCATACACATGTCTTTTAAAGGTTTCGGTCGGAAGCATAATATCGAAGAACACGATCGGGGTCCAAGTTTTAACGATGTACTAACAGAAGAGGTCGGCATTTGCAAAGAATATCCATTGGAAGAAGAAGTCGAAATATGTAATAGTTTCGGACGAGAGGAAATTTAATATTGATGGTCCTGACGGTTTGAGCTTCCCTTGGCAGGATGCCGGCAAAAACATTGCCAAAGAATGAGGCGCAACTATGGAGGGGATTTTACACCGGTATGGATTGCCTGTACGTACAATAATATGCTACCGCTGTGCTTCTTTACTACAAAAATGAACTCCAAGAAGTAACATAGTTGCTGGACGTTGTGTTAATTACATTCATACATATGGGAACAGTGTAGAAACAGAGTACATTTTTCAGCACTGTCTTGACATATATATGTCGAAGGAAGGAAAAGAGTGCTTTTAAGGCAAAGAAATAATTAATTGAACTGAGCCGCATGTAGTTCCGACTGTAATCAAATTGAAAATTTATGGGACATACTTGGATGGAGATTGAACCCGATGTCCTTACAAAAACCAATGGAGATAATGCCAATAGCATTTTCAAACTAAAAACATCCAAAGGAAGTGTAAATGATTATTAAAATACTGACTATTAACCAGAAAACTACATTTCCACTTTTATTCTTTGCAAAAGGTTTTATGGATTTAATCAAGTGTCTGAATATTTTTAGGTTATTTTCCCAAATAAATAATTTTGAGAAAATTTTTAAGAGTAAGGGTTTAAGGTTGATCGTTTGCTTCCTCAACTTGAAACTATTCTTAAACTTTGTTTCATGGTATTTCAAAGAAGAAGGTCCTATTACACATTATTACCTCTGGGGAAAATTTGTTTGGCATCTAAATATGTATATTTAAGTCTAACTCTAGAGTACCTTATTACTCTTTGAAGATTATCTTTTCCTTAACGATACTAAAATGTAGATCTTATATATAACAAATACCTTTTTTTTTAGAATATCGTGTTATTGCTCTTAAATTAAGCGAAATTTCTGAATTCAATCGCCTTTTATTAATAAATAAAAGTAATGAGGTTGTGAGGTGGAACAATCCCCTAAAACCAGGTATAATTGGGTCTTATGTTACTTAGTCTTAGCCTACTGGTCTTCATACGAATTACAAAAGAAGCTTTAAGAGCAAAAACAACACTCGGCTTACTAATAAATTTAAATTGCATACAATAAAGCAATAAATATTGAATTCAGCGTTCAGTGAGTGACAAATACAAAAAAAAAAATCAAATGCAATATTAAATATATTTATCAATAAAATTAATAAAACAACTGCTGGTAGACATATCACGATCATTAAATTTGCATAGCAATATAATGCCATAAATTGTCTTAAGTAAGTTTCCATGTAGTCAAGTTATTTGCGAAAATTAAAAGGAAAACCGAAAAGCAAGAACAAGAATCGCAAACACTATTAGCCAAATGGATGTCGTGCAAGAACATAAAAATCAATTTTACTGAGCAACAACAACTTCCAGCCAAAGCTTTGCTAGCAGTGCGCCATAAAAACGGTAATGGAGGTAATAATACTACAACAACGTAACATGAATGCAAGCGAAAGACGAAATAAAAGACAGGCAGTCGCAGCCGCGGTGATTGAATGTGGCAAAAATGTGCCGCAATGTAAAACAACAACACTATAGAATAAAAAAAATAAAATAAATGAAATAAAATTGTTAAAAGACAATAACACATTTGCGAGTGGTGGTAAATACTGCGATACAAATCTGAGTAAAAAGGTAAAATAGAAATAAATATGTAAAACAGGCAACAACTAAATATTGTAATACATTTTATTATTGACATTGAATTTCACAGCTTGAAATTTGGTTCAGAATTTTTAGTTTTCAATAACATTAATTTTAATATGAAATTAATTTTTAGAAATTAGAAAATACTTAAACATATTTTATAATATAATTTCTTATGCAGGTGGCAACACTGTCAAAATATAGTTGAACTAGAGATCAAATACGTTTTCATCGAACACTTTCTAGAACTCATTCTGAAACTTTTTCTACTAAAATAATTTTTATAACAAATTTTTAATGCAGGTGGCACCCCTTTACCATTAATGGCGACTCCATTTCAAAATATGTACGTAGGCTGCCCGAATAGTTCTTACAGGAACTAGTTTATACAATACATAAGGGGTATTCTCTTGCTCTTGCAAGATTGCAGATTGCAAAAATACTATACCGAAATATACAAGAGCACGAGAGCACCCATTGCAGAATCTAGTGATATACATATGAATGGCTAATTCGGTCAATTTGTTGTGAATGACTATTAAGCATGGCTATTGTGAATTGGCGCACCTTCTGCATACATTCTTAAGAAAAAAAACTGTAACAAATCTTTAAAATTTAAATAAAAATAATAAAATCCATTTAAAACTTATCTTCCTCAACAATTTAACGACGTAATATGTCTTTATGTAAAATGGCAACTACAACAGGGTTGCAATTATATTTTTGCGTGACATTGCACGCAAATATACATAGGTTTTGGTCTGACATATTTTACAGCCCTTGCAAATATTTTTCTGCTTGTGTTTGTTGTTGTGCCGTTGTAAATCTGCAATTCTTGCACCGTGCACCGGGTTTTGCAAGAGCAAGAGAATACCCCTATAGTTTGCACAAACTTCAAAAATTCTAAATTTTGCAAAACTTTCAGATTCTAATTTATCGGTAGTTGGCAACTCCATTACCAAAAATGCTTAATTTAAAGCCTTCAAATTATGTTCCACAAGAAGAAAGAAAGAAGGCAGTAACTGGTAGATATTAGTATTTACATGTATGTTGTCACTATTTTATTTAGAACTCTATTCGATTTTGTTTGGAACTCGTTAGCCAAATCTAAATGACATTTACTTTGTGGCTTTTGGCGAACACAGAGTTGATTTAATGTTCAGTTAGCACTATTTTTGTTGCAAATAACAAACGGAGTAAAGGAAAAAACTATAGCGGCCGCGCTTGGACCTAAGCCTGCGCTCCACTTCTGTCAAGTGTTAAATGCGCCCGCTTTGATTTGTGGCAACACCACCCATGCTACGGTTATTGTGCAGCAATGTAACGGTGCACAGACGAATATACATACTCAAAGAAGTATATAAAAATTTGCATATTTAACATGTAGGCATATGTATACATATACATAGCGAGTTTCTCAAGCCATCCACGCTGTGTGTTGGAAGCACTGTGCTGCCACCCTTCGAGTTGACTCGTTAGAAAATCACTACATAAAGTGCAACGTGGCTTTTATTGCAATTATTTTGATTTTTGCATAAAAAATATAAAAAAAAGCCACAATTTTATATTCCGCTCCAAGTGACGACCAAAGGGTTAAGCGCCCGTTTCGCAACGCTGCCCACGGAGCCCTTGCCAGCATGCTTACGTGTGCCCAACTCATTTTACTCTCTTTTTCCTGGCATTTATCTTGTATTTATGCACACTACTCACTGTCAGACCCTTCTCAGACCCACTTTTCATATGTCACAAAAACAAAAACAAACATATAATACTTGTCATTTGATACTAAAGTGTTATCACAGTTTTCCTTTATGCCCGTATTATATTCTGTATTTTTTCTGCCACTTTTCTTCCGAAGATTGCATTTAAATATTGATGTTTGTGTAAGTCTCTCTTTGCTTTTGTCCTAAAAAACATATTTGTGATAAATAGTGTAAATGAATGGTGGAAAAATATGATGTAACTTTTAAATAACAATATGTTTCGAAAAAAAGGCAGTGGCGGCTTTGATACCAACTTGCCACAGGTTGCATCATACGTTGAATAGGTCACACGTATTCGTTTAATGTTTACCTGTCATGTGCGTGACAATAAATACACACTGCAATAACACTATATACATATATGTAGAGGTATATGAATTGTATTAACAAAAGCGAAGAGGAATCCAATGACTAGTTATAAACCAAGAATATTCGACAAAACGTATCCGTCTGACTAAAGATGATTAAAAGAAACTGGATCTCTTCTTGAACCAACTGCTCTCAGAACTTTTTCCTCTGCTGGGTTACTGGGTTATAGTACGCTATTATTAAAAAAGGATTTATAATTAGCACTCATTTCTGCATTCACCTGGTCGGATAAATGTAATTTCATAATCTAAACACAAATTGGGTTCTTAAAAGATATTTATTTAAATTAATTTTCAAGCAGTGATTTCAGCCTCTTAGAAAATTTTTGGGTTTGTCGTGGCTTAGTAGAATTTTCTAAAGGCGTTTTCATTGCATACGGTTAGTTCTAGGGTCGAAACGACCTGAAAAGATGGCGAAAGAGTTAAAATATTCCGAAAAATGTTGCTTTGAGAAGGTTGATGACATGTCTTTGCAGATCTCGAATGATTCATATTTGTATATTATTAAAACAGTATATTTTGAATTAAGAACAATATCCATATTTCAAACAAAAATAAAAATTGAACCACCCTAATACATGTACGTAGAAATTTGACTCACAATTCCAAATTAATCATAATTAATAGTGAAATCCGCTTAATTAACCGTATTAAATTACATATTTCATCACAAAACCCAAAGTGAAGAAGTTTCGGGGCTACTGCGACCCCTTGGGGCTATTAAACTTACACTGGCTTGCTCAAATATCGACTGTCAGACTTTCATGGTTTTGAAAAATTACCTTCGTCCATTTAAGCATTACCTGAACACATCAACATGTGTTTCTATATAAATATATACCATATTTATGTGTGTGTCTCTGTTGGCTTTTCTTGTTGCATGTTTGACTTAGAGTCGTTGACACTTTTGTTTATTGGTTTATTGACATTTTTGTTATAATTCGTTTAGCATTTTTTGTCTCGACATTTTGGAGTTTTTTGTTGCAATATTGGTTGTCTTTTGTTGTTACAGCTTAAGTTGTTGACTGACAGTTCGGTCTGTTCGTTACGGTAGTTCAAACATGGTGTTCACCTACTATTATTGTGTTTACGTTGTTCCGTTTTGCTACAACCAAATATGCTGCACTTGAAAAAATTTACTTTATTTACGGGGAGGATATTATATAAAGTATTTTACGTGATAAACTTTCATTAAATGGTTGTAGCATATTTATATTTTGAACTTTTACTTTTTCTACTTACTGATTTCAGGAAAAAATTGAACATTATATAAATATTTATAATTTTTTCGTCATAGCCAACGTAAACATGTAAAGAAACTCGAGGTATTTAACGGGGAAAAATCTAGCAAATGAATTAAAAGAAAATATGAATAAGGTTGCCACCTCGTTGAATTAAAAAAAAAAAAAAAAGAAAATGTAAAAAAACACTTCAATATCTGTTTGGGAAATGTTATATGTAGTTGAAAATATTTATTAGGAGTGTTGCCACCTGTCGCAAAGTTTTAATTCAATAAAATTAACGAGAGCAACAAATTGTTACAAACAAACCATAAAGTAAAAGTCATTAACTTTTTAAGAGAAAATACATTTGGGAAAGTTGCCACCTATTTGAAAATTTAAGTAAACAATTTTTTTAAGCTAAGAAACTTTGTAATGTGGATAATGCACTGATAAAGCTTTAGAGAGCGTGCAAGTGATAAGAAAAGAGTTGCCATTTATTAAAAAATGTGTGTGCAATCAATTTTAATGTATTAAACTCCAAAATTTCAATATTAAATATTTTTGAGACTTTTTGTCATCCGTTGGAATATTTTAAATTGAAAGGTTGTAAAGTTAAATATTTTGATATTAACTGTAATATTTCTCCATCCTATCAAACTCAGCATTTTCCTACATAAAATTTGAAAATTTTCTAAGAAATAACTCCAATAAAAATCATTCTTAAATTTTGTGGTTTGAGTAATATCGGAAGAGCAAAAAGGGCCAGGAAGGTTTAAGCTTATTTTTTTTTGTATTTATGCAAGACAGAGGAAATTGAGCGAATAATTTGAATTGAATAGTTTTTTCTTCACAAATACCTGCAAACGTTTTACATTTACTCAGTATCACAATCGAGTGATTTCCATACATATTTCATAATTTATCCAACCATAATTTTTTTTCAGTGTACGTCAAATTTCTGCGCTTATTGAATGGATATACTTTTGTATATAAATATGTATGCCGCACACCTAATGCATCGTTAACCATAACTGTCAGCCAATAAGTCGCTGTGACGTTTAAGCTCCGTGTGACAACATTATTGGCTTATGGTAATCGCTTATTACGAGTATATTGACGAGCATAAATCATAACTGACGGCCGCCATTGAGTGAAAAAGAGGAAAGCAAAGCATAAAAGTACAAATTGAATATTAAAATGTGCGGGCGCGCATATTCATTAACCCCTTGAAAGCCGAAAAGTGAGAGAAAAAAAAAATATTATGTAAATAAACACATATACACACACATTAACAGTTGTGTGCGAAAAAGGCGAATCGTGCGCATGGCTAAATGGCGCCAATGCAGGCACAGCCGAAAAGAAAAAATTGAAATTCCAAAAAATTGTTAACAATCTGTTTGCCACAAAATGCGAAGTTGCGATTATTTGTTTTGCTGATTTTTGCCAGATTGCCTGCGGCTGCTGTCTGGAAGTGAGTGAGCGTTGTTGGACTTTGCCCCAACCTATCCCAATATAACAGATATACCTATGAACATATTCGTATTCATATATATGTGAATATACATACAATTTCAATTTGGTCCGAAGGTGGCCAATCAACGCTTACAAGGAAGTCTGGCATGATTATGGGAAGCCACAAATGCAGGTGTGTGTATATGTGCCACGAAAAAAGTATATATACAAATGTATATATGTACATATATATATATATTGTTGTGGCACTCATAATTGGTAGCAACCACTGGATAGGCAGCGCCAAAATTAAAATTCGCATTCGTCAAAGTATGTGAAATTTTTGCTCGCGTTGCTGCTGTTGTTGTAATTACCCATTTCACAACAATTCATCATCCGCACTCAGAGCAGCAGTGGCCGCAGCCAGCCGAGTGGGGCACCACCTCGTAAATGCGCTGGCATTCGAAATAGAAATGTCCAAAAGACCAAAAGCGGTGGGGGAGCGGAAGCGGTTGTGTGTGTGTGGCACAGTCACAGACAGTCTGCCGTTGACTTGTTGAATAAACAAATTGCACAGCAGGCGTAAATTATTAATACACATATGTACAGCTATAAATATATACATATGTATGTGTGTTTGTTTGTAATTTAAGCATGAATAACTATTATGACAACTCAGCTCGCTGGTCAATAGGTGGCAACAGCTCGACAATAACAAAACCAAATTTGGTTGATCAATTACATAACCTAAATAGGCGAATAAATATGATTATGAATTCGATAAAGGATGCTGATGCATTTAAAATGTTTTGTGCTTAATGTCAACACAGCGGTAGGTGTCTTAACTAAACATTGTGGGCTGTGTCGTGACTAAATTTTTACGCATATGCTGCAATTGAGAATATCATAAAGTACAGAGAGGATTTTCTTGCATTTTGCAGCAAATGTACATATGTATATTTGAGAACAGTCTCCGAGAATGTGAAATTGATCTGGCAATAATTTAGGGATAAGATCGTATTTATACGAATTTTTTAAGTTACTGTAATCAGATCAAAACTTAAACTCGCTTTTTACGAAACGATAAGTTGGTTGGCAAAGTTACCTCGAATCAGCTAGATTGATCGACCTTAAAGATTCACACGACACTACTCAAGTTAGGATCGGAGAAATACGATTTTTGTTTAAAATTACGATTTTTAAACCACTCTGAAGTCCAACTATTTTTACAGAAAACGATTTATTTTTTGGGAGCCGCATTTTTATGAAAAGTAAACAGAAAAGATCTTGTGGTATCACACTGTAATACTTTTTACTTTGGAAATATTAAAAGTCTAAAATCTAGGCGGAGAGCCCCGCCTCTATGTACTGTGGATTACAGTGCATGCCTCATATTTAATCTAATGTAATAAGAGAGCGTCTAATAGTGCCTTGACCTTAAAGTGCTACAGTCTTTAAGTAAATATTGAACAGTTGGCCGGTTTTCTGTGATTTTATGGCAATCTTTTTGAGGAAGCGAATGCACTGGGAGGTGACAACTTACTATTAGAAACTTTTTTCTTGGTATGCCACTCAAATAGCCAAATGTAACTAATCTCTTCTAGCCTCATCTAAGTCTTTGTTCTATTAATTAAGCTGCTATAAAAGTAAACTTAATATACTATAGTGAAAAAGTCAAGGCTTAAAACTAAGTAGCCATTAAAATTGCCGGAAATTGGAAAAAAATCATCAAAGCATTTAAACCGTCACGAAAATTGCATTTGCAAAAAATTATAATTAATCGGGTTAATGTGTATTTGTTTTTTGGTGCTAAGGCATCGAATATCGTACATCGATCAATATTTCTGGTTATTCAGAAAACATTTAATTTCCACAGTAAAACTTCATTAGCGTTCCAATAAAATTGAATACTTAAAAAAAACTAAAAGTGCAAAGGTTGCGTCAAATTCTTAGGTGCAGTAAATCTCAAGCGAGTACTTATTATGAAAAAAATATAAAATACAAATAGTAAAAAACATTATAGCGGAATTAAAAAAATCGCAAAAAGAAGTTATTTGGCTTTATGGCACAACAAGTACGTCGTAAAACGGTAATTATGTCTTCATAAGCACAAAATCAAAGTACTTCTTTGTGAGCAAACACATTGACTTTTTTCACAAGAATTTCGGCGACTTTGAACACTTTGGAATTTGCTGTCCACAAGCTCCATGGAATTTTGTTTTTTATTTTTTATTGTCTGGTTGTCACTCTATTATGGTAAAGTCTACAAAATATCTCTAAATCGTATCTCTTAAATGCTTACGGCAACGCTTCTAGATAAGCGACAGTCTAGTTGCAATATGTACCGTTAAATTGTGCATCGAGCTATTTTTGTGTGAAGTTAAATTTTTGCTTGAAATAGAAAAGCTACTCAGCTTCTTGTCTACAGTCAATGCTTGTAAATATGTGTTGTGCAACTGCAACGTCGACAAACACACAAATAAGCGTATGGCATGTGGCAAGTGGCAAGTTCGTTGCCGAGATGACTGTGTAGATACGGGTAGGAAGGTTGCTTCTATTTATTTTTGTTAGTATTATCTCTTATGTTTTATGTAGGTAAGTGAGTGTCATATGTAGATGTATAGATGTGTGTGTGGACTTTTATAGTTGTTCCAAATTCTTGCTGTCATTTTCATTATGCGTCTTAAGCGTTAGTCTGCGAGCTCATTTGTATTGTGATTTTTCGCATTGTGAATTCTGAACAGACCTGTATACATATATACAAACATAAGCATTTTGTTTTAAGCTTTTAGAGCTTTAAGCGCGATGTATACTAGTCTTTAAAAGTTTGTAAATTTCAAAATAATTTGAACGTCAAATTATGATTTTTTTTTTTAATCATTAGACTTACCAAAAGTTATGAAGCTTCTGCTGTAAGCACAAAGCTATGTAAAGAGAATTCATCAATTTTCTTCGGAAAGCAGTTGCAAAGCTCCGAAGGCTTTTAATAAATGAAAAAAACGTTAGTTTTTCAAGTGAGCTTTGAGAAGCCTTCAAAACTGTTATTCTCTATTTCAACCGAACTTTTAGCACTAGAAAAAAATCTTAGTCAATTTAATTTTCAAAGAAATCGAAACCAAGGCCAGGCATATTTTGTTTTTAAATGTTATTTAAATATATTTAGAGTGTAGCAAACAACTTGCGCTTCCAGGTAGCTTCCTAGAATTTTATTGTCTATAGAATTCAGGAAAAAAAATTCAAGGATATCGTATCGAAAAGGACGAAAAAAGAATATTATAATATTACACCTTAGTCGAGACCAATGCTGCTTGGCACTATGTATATGCGCTTTGTAGCTAAGGAAAATAAAAATAAAAAGTCAAAGAAATTGTTATTATAATAAAAACAACAACCATAGCACAGCTTTCCTGCTCCTTTAGTTAATAGGCAAATGCATTTCTTTATTTTTGCGCATAAAAGTGTCCACACACAAATTCAAAATTATCTACGAAATGTATAGACGATTAGACACCTCATAGTAATCATTAAATTGTAAAGCGGTAATTACATTAATAAGCTTGCTACATAACACCGGCGAACGGCGAATTTGTCACAGCGAAATTTTCGCTGACAAAATACCGACAAGTCATTTCGGGATATTCTCTCGTACTTTTCACAGTTAAAGCGAAATTTTTAAACAAAATAATTGAGTTGGGTAGGTGCAATAGATAAGTATTAAGAAACAATTACGGGTATATCAAAACTTTCTATATTAAAATTTGAATATGTTCAAAATAGGCGCCTTTATAGGCTTACCTTCACTCTTTACCGGAAATGACAAAAAAATTACTGGTGCATACTCTGTTCATCAAAAATAATTGAATAAGGAATTTTGTAAAATAAAAGATTTTGTCACACAATGTCAACCATTTTTGACACCAGCAAAACGGTTATCGGTTCTGTTCGCTTCTTTCGCAGTGACACAGGGCTTAGAAACAGTAACTGTCAAAGCTTTTCGTGGATATCGTTTTCTATCGAGACAGTCGAAAATACATTATGTTTTAATACAAACAACAACCAAAACACCAACAATTTGGGGATGCCATGGCCTTTCATGAATCTCTAGTAGATTTTTTATTCTTCCCATACTACAATTTCTTTGTAGTGCTGCCAAATTATTTTACAGTTCGCTCGCACTGTTTTTCCCTCAAAAACTATAAATCTATCAATTATTCTATTACTAAAAAAATTTGTTTCATATTCCTCACAATTTCTGTCGCCTTCCGCATGGAAGCAGTAATATCCAACGATCAAACAAATTATTGAACGCTATATTACAACAACTTCAAATGCAACTTTTAAGCAATTTCTTAGGAAATCTTTTCGTAAAACTTTTTCTTTTTGCCACCATTGGCATGCGCAATCACTGCAAGCATTGCTGTTTTTCAATGGAAATTGGCAGAGTTGCTATCCAAGCATTTATACCCTTAATATTCCTCTGCGGACAGCTGAGCACGCCACGACTTCACTCAACTTTTTGCTCCAAATTGCTTATTTCGCTTTTAGTTTCAACATTGAAGTTGCTGTGATGCGCTTTATGTTTACATAATTCGTGTTGCACGTTCGGCAGCACTCCCCGCGTTGGGTGTCAAAGGCGCATGCCGCCATATTTCTGCGCATCGTTTCAATGAGCGTTCAAGTGCTTGCCAATATCTTTATATGTGTGTGTGTCTTTGTACAAGTTCTGCCTTGTGGCAAGCTGTCAACATAAGCGAGCGCATTCCTCATATCCATTACACCATAACAGCCTAGACCTGATCTATTTTGAGTGCCCATTGACGTGATCATCACCATCATTATGCTCATCAGCATTGTCATTATAGCCGTTACAACAAAAAAAGCAAACAAATACGATCAATTTTGATTTTATGGAAATGCGAAAAAGTCGCAAAATGCAAAATATATCGGTGTCTTGGCACCTCGATTCTTAAGCACTTATGCATGCGCTTAAGTGCATTCGCTACTCTTGCTCCTGTGCCTTTCATGCTTGCCGCACTTGCATTTACAGTTGCGATTTACATGCGTATAGCAACCGTGAGTTTCTGTATGTGTTTGCAACACATTCCTCGGCTGCTGTCGTTGCTCTGCATTGGTGCATCGCTTATGTCTTACTTAAGCAAATATTTTCGTAGGTGTGGCTAAGGCGGTTTATGGCCGTTCTGGTAGATCGAGCGGAAATTATGTGTTTATGCAAAGTTCTGCATACATACACTCACACACTTATGCATTCATGTGGCGACTCATTTCCCCTTTTTTCTTTATT
Source organism: Bactrocera neohumeralis (assembly GCF_024586455.1). Classification (NCBI taxonomy): domain Eukaryota; kingdom Metazoa; phylum Arthropoda; class Insecta; order Diptera; family Tephritidae; genus Bactrocera; species Bactrocera neohumeralis. Next base: position 3,573,215 of record NC_065923.1, read on the forward strand.
CGAAATTGTTTCGAAGCTGAAATTTCATTCCTTTAATCGATCAGCACTTTGTTTGTTTGCATTTCCTGTGCAATGTTGCACGTTGTTTACTTTGCATTTGCAAATTTCCATTGAAACTGCTTTGCATGCAACACTAGCATTTTGTGATGATGAATGACTCTTGTTTTATTAGAGAATAATTGCATTTTCGAAATTTCGCACTTCGCTGTTGGACTTGGAAGTCAGAGAAATATTTTGAAGTCTTTAAGGGCTGTAAAATTATCGAGTTTTTCTATTAATTGTTATTTTTATTGTAGCCCGTATACATTTTGCAATAATTCATTGATGTTCCAAGCTATATAAGGAAGTTGTTGAAGTTCCGGAATGTAGTGAGCTGATTTTCATAAGTTTTTGATAAAATTTTCAATAGTTTTTATGTCGAAACATTTTCTGAAATTTAGAGCGTGTTATGCGTCTAGGTATCAGCATCATTCGCGTCGTTAAGGGTATATTTTTCTACTTCTAACCTTTAAATTCCTCTGCTTTCACGCCGGTTAATGGACTGAAATGATGAGGATGATCAGGAACCAAAAACAAGAAAAAAGTTGTCCTTTTAAGAATTCGATTTTGATCGGCAGCTTTGTATATATACATCATATAGTCTTTCAATATCAGCATTTCCTACAAAGTAGCAGCATTTTGTGTAAAAAAGAAAGGTTATGCTAAGATTAGTATGTCAAAAGTGAGTGGAATCGGACCAATACTTCCCTTAACCCCCATATACCTAATATACAAGTTTTCGAGGTTCCGAGTGACTTTGTATCGCATATATCGGCCAATATGTGAGTTATCGCAATGAAAACAAGAGAGCGTATTTTACTCATAACAGTGTACCTTTGTGCCTAAAATAGATAAATTTGAACGAGAACTTGGCCTAGCCCCTATATAACTTATATCAGGATTTTCGAACATCCGTTTTACTATTCTTTCTATTTCTCTATATCCCTGGCTTTGATTCTTATGAGTTGCAAGAGTATAAATGTTCGGTTTCACCCGAACTTAGCCCTTCTTTACTTCTTCAGGTATGAAACTAAAATATTATACGATCATCAGCAGAAAACTAATTGCCTTAGTACAATCAGAGGTTATATGCTAAGCCCCTAAGCCCCTTGTGAGTTGTGTTTAAATCGAGTTGGTGGAACAATAAAAATGTTCTATAAAGTTATACTGTGGCACCATTGGTTAATATATCCTCCTTCATATTATTTCAAATTATGCGAAAGTAACCAATATTAACTGAAATTTGGTTCAAAATATAAACCCACAACGGAAATTATGAATTAGTAGACATATGTTATGTGTGTTACAAAGTGTGGGAATTATACTCACCTTAGCATTTCTTTAGAAGTGTGTAGTACTCTCAATTTGCCTATGGAATATAATGTATGCTGGCATAGTAACTGCCATAGAGAAGTAGAATATAAAGACAATTTCTTTACTTTAGGGTACTGTATGTAAGCTAAAGAAATTCACAGCCCATAAATCAGAGTCACACCTCAAGCGACACATTATTAGGCGCATTTCTTATTATTAAAGTCTTTTGCATAACAAAGTGACAATGTAAACTTTCATTGCAGATGTTAATTTATGCAATATAAATGTGGTTTTAACTGCTTAGCTCCATAATTTGCAAATAATGAAATCTGATAATAAAGAGAACCTGCAACAAAACTAGGCACAGTATCAAAAGCAAAGAAACAATGTTAGCTTACTCGTAAGCATTTCATAATAAGTATTATTGGCGACATAAAAGAAGAAAATGACGTTTTGAACTTTATGAACAATCAATATAGTGTGCATGTATATAGGTAAGCCAATCGATTTGCATTATTGCACAGTGGAAGAAAAAATCTTTTTGTTGCACTTGAAAGAAATACGGCGGGCCACATGAGTCACGAGGCATGTATGCCACCGGACGGCGGCGACAAAAGCGGCAATGTTAATTAAAATGCAACACACATCAAAGCAAAGGTGTATATATTGTTCCAAAGGCATATAAATATATATTTAAATACACATACATATGTGTAAGCTCGTGTGCAAAGCGTTTCGCGATTATGTAAGTATGCCACACATTAACCCTTTTCGCATTGTGGTATGCGGCTGTTCCCAGCCATGGAGCAAAGTGAGTAAGTAATACAAAATAAAATTGGCAAGCGACCGCACCTCAACTGTAATGAACTTACCTAAAACGAAAAATATTAATTTAAATTGTGAGCAAAATGGCAAAATGGCACAGAGGTACAAAGGCAAAAGTGAGTTATTGGTTATTACTTGTTTTCTCCTTCCTTCCTGCTCATACCGCATTAGTGCAACAAACAATAGCAGGGCAACAAAGTGAATTGCAAATAACATGCTAATAATGATAAATATGATATGACGATTATGCGCATGAGCAAAGAGATACATACATATGAACGTTAAGTGTGTTTCTGTGTGTAGCCAGGTTGTTAGGTTACTGATATTTTTCGAAGTTTTTCAAAATATAATTTTTTCTAAATGATAAAATTGCAACCAAGTTAAGTTTTGCTTGCTTTAAAAAATATTTGGACTGATTTTTAGTGGTGGGAACAGATTTTTACATACAAAGATCTACGAAAATTAAGGATTTCTTGTATAAAAAAATTACGAAATTGCTGATTCTATAGATTTAAGTATGAAAGCATTGTATCTGTTATGGGAACGGATAACTAAATCATCATTAGAATGGAGAAGAAAAGAACAAAAAAAGGTAACTAGAAATTTCAAGCAAAACCTATTTGCTGGCTTGTGAGTCAAGCACTAAATGAAGGTAGGAACAGATTTTTACGTACAAACGTCTAAGGAAACTACGGTCTATTTATGCTAATACATCACAAACTAACGTTATATATTTATAAATTTAAATATGGCAAGGTCGTATCTGCCATGGGAACGGTTAACCAACTTTATGAGACCATTTACTACCAATTAAAAATAATTCAAAGCTTCGAGATGGTTTTATTTGCTGGCTTCTGGTAAGAAGTATACTATAACTATAGTAAGAAGTAACTATAGGTTCGAATGTGGGAACAGATGTGCCAGAAAAGTTATGGTTGTTGTGTAAAAAGATTTAAAGAATTGGTACGATTATCTACGTTATTATGAACAGTTTATCTATTTTGTGAGAGTAAGTAATTAATAAAGCTCGATCATTTAAAACCCTAGTTACAGACTTTCAATGATCTTCAAAAAATCTTGTGTGACAAACAATTTTTTAAACATTCTACATTTAAGTAAATCACCATGACTGCATAAAAAAGGTGGAAACGGTTCGGTACTATAATAATTCCGATGAATACAGAAAATTCTGGAAACTTTTGTACGCCCAGTCCACCATGCTAGACCAAAGCCAAATTCTCAAATATCTATCCGAGCATATATAAAAATTCTAAGAATCCTCTCGATATATTGATAATCTCCGAGGAGAATTCAGTGAAGGAATTATTTCTCCCTCACTATTTTCATTACCACGTGAATTTAATGGCTTACAGTGGCTGGCGTAACGGTCTTATTTGCAACCACTGTGTTGCGCAAGTGCGAAACTGACTGCTCCATTACTACAAGACACCACCACAAGTATTCTCCTCCCTGCTTTACGCATTCCAAGAAATCATAAAATACTTTACTGTCGACCACAAAGGGGTGATCAATAAAGAAGTTTATGCCCTCTTCATTTATTGCGCCTTTCATGACACTTTCATCACTTTTCGCAATCATTTCCCACCATACCACAATAACACTTAAAAGCTCAATAAACGCAGATTAATTACAGGCGACAAATGATGGCTTCAACACCAGCGCTGTTGCGGTGCCCCTACTTCCAACGCAACAGCAGCTCTCAGAACCCCAGCAGCCACTCCATCACACCAGCAAAGTTGTTGCAAAATAACAACAACAACGAAATGAAATTAAAGACAACAAAAATTGAAAAGGAAATCTCACACATGTCTGCAAATCACCGAGCATGCGTGTGTGCATGTGTGTGCGTTTTGACATAACCCAGAAATTGAAAATGAATGTGATCAAGTGCTCGAGTGCACAAGTACGCCAGCACTTCAGCGTCTTGGCTTGAGTGCTTCTTACAGTGAAATTTATAGCAAAGCTGAGCTCCATAAAAACGAAAATAAAAACGTTCATCAAAACGAGCAGAATGCGATTACGTGGCGAGATGGCAAAGTAGTGGCGTAGTCTTGATGGTGAATGCAGCGTTCGGGGCGACCCTTTGCCTTCACTCGACCGCCGTCTGCAATTACATTCTACGAAGTCTGGTCGTTCTGCGTTCAGTGGCACAACAGACGGCGACTGCGATCACGGCTAAGATCATCGGGCTGATCAGCAGCTGGAATACAACATGTGGTGCGCTGCCTGGCTGCCTGTGTGTGGCGAAGAAAGGGGCGTCCACGGCAAGTAATGCAGACGAACAGGTTTTGAACTTTACAATGCGCAATTCTGCGTTTCTTTTTCCGTGTGTGTGTGTGTTTGTGTATAGAATGTAATAGCAGACATTATATTTTATAATACCCGGTAATGGGGCGGCTGGATTACATAAGACAGCTAGCTGGCGCGCTGCTGATTTGCTAATCATCACATAATGCAAAGTGCGAATGGGTCTGGGGATGAGTTGTGATTTCAGGGCAATAAATGAACTTGTGATTGAAACTGCATTTGGTATATGCGAGCTGGTTTGATACATACTTATGTATATGGATAAAGGCATGCATGTGGCTAAATCAGTTTGAATTTATATCGAGTATAATATTGGGATATTTACTTAGTTTGAAATATACACTCATATACATAAGTATTTTTAATTTGTTTTGAAGTGTAATAAGAAATTATTTCCGAACAAAAAATTATTTGTTCAAGAAAAAATTCAAACGATTTGTTATGTTATAAAATGTGCTTTCGATTCGTCACATTTAGATTGACCACGGCCGTCACATAAGCAGCCAAGACATCGCTAAGAAACTTAACATTCGTCATTAAACGGCTTGAAAGGTTGACTACAAAAAGAAGCTCGATGTTTGGGTCCCACATGAATTGTCTGTGAAAAATCGAATGGACCGAATTAACCTCTGCGCTTCTTTGTTGAAACGAAATGAAATCGAACCATTTCTGAAGCGAATGGTAACTGGAGACGAAAAGTGGATCAAATACGGCAATAATATGCGAAAAAGATCATGGTCCAAGCGTGGTGAAGCTCAACAAATGGTCGCAAAGCCCGGATTGACGCCTCGAAAGGTTATGCTGAGTGTTTGGTGGGATTAGAAAGGAATTATCCACTATGAGCTGCGCCAGCCTGTCCGAACGATTGATTCTACATTTTACTGCCAAAAACTGATGAGATTGGAGCAAGCAATCGAAAAAATCGGACAGAACTGATGAACAGAAAGGGTTTCGTCTTCCATCAGTACAACGCTAGACCACGCACATCTTTGATGACTCGGCAAAACCTGGGAGAGCTTGGCTGAAAAGTTTTAATGCATCCACCGTATAAACCTGACCTTGCACAATCGGGCTATCATTTGTGTTTAATGCAGAGCTCCCTTAATGAAGTGAAGTTGGCTTCAAGAGAACCCTGTGAAAGTTACTTGTCGATGTTCAATCATCGAATCACTATGTGCCTAGCCTTATATTTATTCGAACTTATGTCAATATCTTGGCACTTTTGAAATATTATTATGTGACTGAATCGAGTTTGTTTAATTTGCTTCTGCACACATCTATATGCAGATATTCAGGCATGCAGTTGTATTGGTTTTCAATATTATTTGCTTGAAATATGTGGGTGGTCAGTGCACTCAATTGTATTTTTCAACTTTCGTGTATTGAAAATCGACTTCGTGCTGTGGCCATTAATCTTGAGCATGCATTGGCCGACCATGGCCACACAGACAGGTCATCCCAGAGATTCATGGCCGGCAGAAGCAAACAAATGCACGAAGAAACAGCAAAAATATATGTTTTTTGCGCGAGAGTCACAATCCCAGCTTTGAAAGCAATAAAAGTGTAAATTGTAAGTTCCTGTGGGCAGTCACATGTTGTACACGTATGTATGTGTGTGTGCGTGTGTATATACATTTGTCATTTTATAGCACGCTTGAACTTGTACTTGACTCTTATGCAACTACATACTCAGTCTGCAATTAGAATGCATGTTAGTCTTCTACAATTTTGCAACAAAAAGCTATGAAATTTTTCTAACTGCCATATATGTATTTGTACGTATGTATTTCTGTATACATGTTTCTTTGTCCAGCATTTTATCGTTGTCAAAACCGGCAAGGATACACGTTTTTGTCGTAAACTTTTATGAGTTTCTGGTAAACACCCTGTATACAAGCGCACATGCAGGCATGCGCGTTAAATTTCGCTAGACAAATAAGCTTTCAATTAAATTTTGCATTTTTCGTATTCTTATTTTCGGATTGGTTAGTATTTTTCGTTTGCTTTTGCCTTGTTGTGCCGTTGACTGCCGCTAAAAAGTTGCATCATTGTCAATAATCGTGAAGCTCTCGTAATATTCATTTAATTTAAGGGGCCGTTGTAAAAACAATAGCAATAAAAGCGAAATTCGCAAGAACTCCAAACAAGATCTTAGGTGGAGAACTATATGTATGTATGTATATTAGTATTATAGTTGCATTGCGCACCAATTTTGTTGGGAAAGCATTCATTTCTAAGGAATATGTTGCAGTTGGACACGAAATCATAACTCAAAGTATGCAAAACGTTGTTTTTGTTGTTGTAAATAAATTTATATTGCATACAAAAACATCGGTGCGAACTTCTTCTCCATTAGATTTTTATAAATGCGCTTAGGGTGGTCCTTAAAAAAGGGTATATAATTGTTCATCACATTTGCTACGCTATTAAGGACCCACTATACAAATTTTGATTTTAGTTTGAATAGGGGCCACATTCGAAGCACTCTACGAAACTCAAAAAACTTAGTTTTGCAAACAAATAACGATACTGTCAACATTTATTTCTCTAGATCCGTAAACAAAACCAATAAATTTTGGTTACATTTGAAATTGATTAGAGAAGCCTAAACTTTGACATTTTTGACATGTCAACATTGTCTCCAATAGATATTAATTTTGCCAGAATTAGATTTACATCTGTGATCTTATTTTATACAAAAAATATTTTTTCTTATAAGATTTTGAAAATAATTTCGGTATTGACCCTGAAGAAAATTTTGCACTTTAAAATTCCATAAGAACCACCCTAATGTGAAGAATATTAATTTATATACCTAAGTACTCGCTGCTTCTACCTTGTACCAGGAAGTAACAAAACCAAACTGTTCACACACACTTCAGTTGCGAAGTGAGAACCTCATTTTATTAGCATTTTTCTTTTTTCTTGCTTTCAATTTTCTTATTTTCTATTTGCTGCTCTTCAGTTCACGATCAGCTGTGAACTTCGCTGAAAATTGATTTTTCTCTTATTATTGCTTTTATTGCCTTGTTCTTGTATTGCTTCGCTGTGCTTGCTTTCATTGCGGTTTTCATTTCACACGTTGTCTGCTGAGCTTGAGAACCAGTTCTGTCTTTATTTGGCATAAACGTGCGATCAGGAACCCTAACCTACAGCTGTCTGTGGGAATACGTTTGTTCAGGCAATTCATAGATACATATACATACATATATACATATATTTATAAATATGTGCATATGTATGCATGTATGTATCTCTGTATTTATTTGCTTTCGTTGCATGACGATGAGGTCGCTACAAGTTGCTCAGTGGTTTTTGCTGCCACAATGGTTGTTGAAGTTCAATCACTTTTTCCAAGAACTCTTCTAACTTCACAGATGTCTTTTATACATGTCTGTATGTAGAAATAAAGATATCGCTTTTTGTATTAATAGTGAAGAAATACGACGAACGGATAACGGTCGTTGATTATATAAATGCATTAGTCCGTTTTAAAGGTTTTGATGGAGTCAAGGCACCACAAAGATAAATCAAGAAATAATTTAAAATTTATTCGGGAGGAAGTACGAATTCTTTTGTTGTGTCGAAAAGGGATCATTCTGTTGATAAGTTATCCAAAATTTTTGAATATAGCATTTAAGGCATTTTAAATAATATTAAGTTTGTAAGAAATATGTTAGAGAATTTTGACGTAGATACTGCCCTATTTCTTCTAATGTCGACTTATCAAATATCTTATCCATGTTACCCCGATAAGGCTTTTTAAGTATAGTATACATATGTAAACATATTTATTATATCAAGACCAGATTTGACATTAAATCCATTAAAACGTGCCCTCAACCCGTATCGGCCCAATCAGTCCGGGTTAAATTTGATCTTGAGAGTAAATGCTGTTATAATTCATAAATACACTACAAAGAACTTAACATTTACAAAATCTTCAACTTTTGTAAATTAATTCACTCAAAACAAAACTTGTACTCTGGGACTTGCCCCTCTAAACTGAGACTTCAAATTGAACTAGCAGGGCGACCACACATCCGAAAAGGTATATTACTAGATTTATTGTATTTTTCGTGTCAATAAAACTTTTCATGCTCTAAACTTTTCGATCCGAGCACCTCATGCGCCTAAACAATATTTCTCCAGCAATTAATCAGCCCAGAAGTTATTTCAGATATAACGGATAAAGCTGAAATTAATGAATGAAAGTATTTTTGAATGAATAATGAACGATTGCGCTGCACGTGACGTCATATGAAAGTCACAGAAGAAAGCAATGACTATTTTAATAACAACAACTAAACCAAAAAGAACAGGAACTACTTCATTTATAAGACACCGAAGGTGGTCTCTCACACAAATGTTCTTTGCTAATACAAATAGTATTCCTATAACAGTAACTAACAAGCTATTTATCATGCAACCAAAGAGCACCACAAATACAAATGCACACATTACAACAATTTTATGTTCGTTGTCAAGTTCAATGGCACGGCTAAAAGGATTTTCATTCGCTTTGCTTCGTTGAGAATTTTATGTTGTAATACTCTGTTTTGCTATGAGTGTATGTATGTATGTATATGTGTGTTAGTTGCGAGGTTAGTTTGATGGATTTTTGTATCGTTAAAAGTAGTAAGCGTAATTAATTTTATGTTGCGGGTGTGGTCGGGAGGCGAAAGAGTTGGCAAAAAGTGCAGTTGCTTTGGGCACCGTAGTCCTCCACCGAAATCGCTAACTTTATGGGCCTTTAAGTGTTATTTTGTGAGTACAAATAGCGCAGTGACCAAGACCAATTGAGAAAGCCAATATGAGCAAACTTCAAATGGCTCACATTTTTAACGTTTTTTATATGACTGGTAAGTAAAGTCTCCATATGTCAATTAGTGTTGTTTCTTTGGCAGCAAAAGGTTAGTGTTGCGAGCTTTTCCACGAAATAAAAAGATTTGAACAACGATTTCTCTTAAAATTTTGTGCTTGCAATGGATTCATGACTGCGGAATCATTAAAAATGTCACAGAATTGGTTTGTGAAATCAACTTCATCACGAGCACAAGTATTTGAGCGGCACAAAATATTATTCTTACCCTCGGCGAACCAGAAGACATAGCTGAAATTGATATTAGCAGTCTCAACAAATTGTGATGGGCTCAAAGCTCTTTGTTGATCTGTGAGGGTCTTATAATCCCGTATTTGGGAGGCTTAGATACCGCGACCGACCGGCGTTCTAGGGCGCCCAAGTGAGAGCCTACCTAGGATCGATCTTATAACCCAATCAAACCTAACCTAAAATGCATTCAAGGAAGGAACAAATCATGGCGTTGGCATCAAAGATATGGTAGAGAATCTCAAGCACCCTTACAGATCGATTTTTTTTTATTTTGATTAATATTTTGGGTATGAGACTTGTTAATGCTAGACTCATATCAGAAGTTATCAATCTTTTGCAAAAAAGGCGTCGAGAATAGTTCGCAAAACTGATGCTTGACAACTTTGCTGAGGATTCTGCATTCAAAAAAGGCGTAATTACTGTTGCTGAGATGTGGATTTATGAATGACACGTCGAAACCGTCCAACAATCTGGCTAATTGCGCTCAAAAAATGAGTCAAAATCGAAAAATTAAAATTGCTGAAGGCATTCCAAGTCTAGAAGGAATTAGATTAAGCGTTGGCATTCTTACATTGGCTGAAAAGCAGTCCGGGTCAAATTTGATCGGATGGTATAAGTACTACTTAAGCCTAAAGCAAAGATAAGAGTAATAGTAAGCAATAGAAAATCTCAGTTTTTACATAAATGCTATTTGTACGCAAGAGGTCAGCAACCTATCAACGTTGCACATTCACATACCAGCTCATGGCACTTACCGCATGGCCGTTGCACATTGAGCGGCAAACAACGCCTGATTTAGCCTTGAATTATTCAAATACGCAACTGTGCCGTGCATTGTAATTAGCCGCATAACTCACACACATACATACATATATAAATACAGAGAAATATTGCTGAAGCAAAAATACATTTGTATGCCACACACACACAAGTAAATGACTGAAATGAAGCAATGAATAGAAAGGTGAAAACATAAATTGTGAAGAAAGAATAAGCAACTCAGATGTAACTCAAGTTGAATGAATATCGAATTAGTGGCAAGTACGCGTTGCATGCGGAGAAGATGGCGTCAGGCCACCACGAGGCGGCGCACAGGAAGATACAAATGTATTTATGCAACATACACGTATTTTTAATGCAAGCATATGTACTCATGTTCACCATTATGTCGCGTTGCATTATGGGCCGGAAGACGCTACGCTTTTAATATGCGCGCCGAATGCGCACGCCGCTGACAGACGCGTTGCAATCAACAATGCGTGCATAAGTGTGTGTAAGTGGACGCATATGCGCATAAATTTACATAACATATAGGGTTTTGGTCACAGCGATCAATATCCTGTATAAGACTTCGCAAAGCAACAACAAGAGGTATAGTGTGCGGTTAAACAGAAGCTCATTGATTTGGTTGTTACCAGCCTTGTTGTGGTTTGTGAGGCTTATGAGAATCTCGAAGCTGACTCAGAGATCGCGGTGACTCCAAATGTATGTGGTAAGTGCTACTTAGTTACACAGTTTGCGTGCGGCAAGGTGTGAAACTTCTTCACTTGGCTTTAACTTCTTCTTCATGTTTGCTACATATGCACCCATACATACATACGTATATACGTATGTACTGCATTCTGTCTCCATATTGCAGCCACTGTATTCAATTTGCCACTTGCTCATTTCATTTCTATATGCAGGCGTTGCATTAGCGACACATCACTGTCACCCAGCGCCTCTATTTGGTGTCCGTCGCCAATCACAGCGCCGCTATTCAGCGAGCTAAGCTTTGGTGAGCGGCAGACAATAGCAAGTGTTCCGTTGCAATCATTTGCAAGTATAAAATACGCAATTTTTTTAAGCAATATGCCAACGGCAGTTATGTACTTACATACGTTCATACTTATGTATATGAATGCCATTTGTACTTATTCGACAACATTAAAAGTGCATCTATATGTCATGCAAGTACATATTTATGTATGTATGAATGTATGAATGCATGTGCAGTCTAAGCTAATCATGTTGTGCGCATTTTTATCTATATTCTTCTTTCTTCTTCTTAGTCTTTTCGCTGTTGCAACTTCACTTCCTTATTCTTTATCGTAAATTTTAGCTTCACTCGAGCAGACGGTTTGCCGTTGGGACTCCATAGACTGTCTGTCTGTACATACATACATATGTACACATATTGGACCGGGTGGTCTGTTATTAGAAATGTTTAATCTTCGAAAGCACTTCCTCATTCATAATCTTTTATCATTGAGGAAGAGAGAAATAATGACAATTTTGTGAGATACCACGTGGCAATAAGTAAAAGTGCTCTCAGTTTACTTTATTTGAGGTAAGCACTATTTTGGTCTTTGCTTTGGTGGGATAGTTTTGTGGGAACATTTTTATACCCTAAACAGGGTTTGCCAAAAAGAAACGTGCGAGAGCCTTTAAGCAATGTATATAAACACATTTGTATATAAATAAAAGTTACCTTATTTGACGGAACCGCTAGTATTGGACCAGTGTAGGATATAGCTGCTTTAAATCCAGGTCTTGTTTCAAAAAATTGCAGAAGATATATTCAAGATATTTAGCACAGACAATTGTCTAGAACATTTGCTCAGATCGGACCCATATAGCATATAGCTGCCATATAAATGGACTGATCAAAATCAAGCTAAAACCCACTTTTTATACCTTTTTATGTAAAAGACGTGCGAGTTTAAAGGTGTTATAGCTTTGTTGAAGTAAATGATTAGTCGTATTCCGATCATTGGTTGTGGTCTAAAAAAAAAGATAATGTCGAAACCAACAAACCTCCCTTTGTCAAAATAAAAACTCTCTTTTATAAAAATAACATAGTCAAAGTGTTCACCTCCGATGGAATCTCTCTATCCTAGAATGATCAGTTTTTCTCTCGAGTAAAAATGGCGACTGTTACTTGGTAAAGCGTTAAAAGTCGCCTTACTCCTTTCCGGTTCTATGAGAACGTAACCTGACTGAAGCAAAGTGAATCAAAAGTGCTATGTAAATCAGCCATAAAAGCTTTCATATTTTCGTGTGGTGAAATTATTAGTATTTGGTGAATTCGGCTAAAAAATCCTAATTTGTACCATTTAAACTTTATCCTTGAGTATTCATTATGTTCGCGCAATATTGGAATACGCATTCACTAAAACAGACTAAGGAAGAGCTAAGTTCGGAAATAACCGGGATCTCTCGGTAAGGATTAAAGCCAGGGAAGTATCTTCAAGTACATAAAGCTTATTATTTATATGGGGTCTAGGGTGACTTTTACACCATTTCATTCATTCTAAGCAGAAATGTACACCGTTATACGAACAACACGTTCTCTCAATTGCGGTATAAAGTCACCTGAAAGTTCGAAAATCTTTATGTTATGTATATGAGAGCTAAGGGAAGGCTTGACCCGATTCAAGCCATCTGTTGCGCACAGACAAACTTCTATCAGGAAAGGATTCTCTCTGTATTTCAATTATATGCCTCAAAAATTGACCGATATTTCCGGTCAAAAGTCAACTATAAATACTTTTAGGTGATATAACCGTTAGGTGAGCAAAACTATAATACTCTGTAGCAACATGTTGCAAGAGTATACAAATTAATAATAGAAGCTTTTTAGCTCTAAAGCACACTAACATATATGAATTTTATTTTAAAACCGGCTCATTTTGGCAAAAATTGTTTCGCAAAAGGTTGCCAGATCTTCCATTTTTATAGACTTTGGTGAAAACTTGAAAATTTTGAATAAAAATCAGCTAATTATTTTTTACTAAACTTATCTCAAAGAGAGTTGAAAAAATGGAGTTGCCACTTTCAAAATTTACCTCAGACCATTTTGATACGCAAAATCAGAAAATAATGACAATAGGGCAAGTCTTGACCCGATTTTTCCATAAACAACTAAAAAAATTTCCACTGTACCGGATGCCATGGCGTATTCGTAAAATTCAGCAAAAGCCCATTAAAAACTGATTGAAAGCTGGGCAAAAGTAAACACACACTCTGGCCCAAAACACATGTGGCCAAGCACACAACGTTTATTATACAACAATTAGAGGCATGCAGCGCAATTAAAACTGCACATTACTTGCAACGCCAACAGACGGAGCGGTGATGTCATAAGTGGCATCTGGGGATGACAAAAGTGGGCGGTGGCAGCCGTGCGAAAGCGAAAAGCGAAATCAATGCAAGCGCGCTAATGTAGTTTGATGGGTTTTCGAGCATGAGCATTTGTGCAACATGTGGCAGACAAGCGTATGCATGCATCTCTTCGTTAGTCGTATATGTGTATACTACACATGTGTGTGTGTGCTTGTGTGCAACCGGAAAACTTTATTTACTAAATAATCATAGCAAACAGTAACTGCAACAACAAAAACAACAAACGATAGCAATGCGAAACGCGGCTTTTCCATTATTTATGCCGTGCAATGCAAAATGTTTTAACAAATGAATGCAACATGTGCGCCATCATTTCACCCGACAATTGCATAAACAACGCTGGCCGCGGCAAGCGTACAACAGCAACAAACAAAGCGTTTTACGCAATGTGAAATACAAATATGCAACAGCAGCGGTTGCACATTGCAGCCGACCGGCCGACAGACGGTTCTACTACTTATGTGCGCGCGGCAGCAAAAACAAAATGTTGCACAAACACAAACTGCAACGCTGCCACAATAGTCGCAGACATAGTTGCCGCAAGCGCTCGCGGCCATGCCAAATGGCATGTGGCGCGTTCGGTAAACATGTTTGCAGAATGAATGTTCAATTCATTATCGCCAACAAATGCCGATCATGTTGTACAGTTCAAAGCACTTGAAAGCGCAAATTATACATGAATGCAGCAACGTGCAACGCGCAACGCGCCCAGCCAGCAGCGCGCGCCTAGCTGACAACCAACCGCCAGACGCCGTGTATTTGCAACATTTGCACGTACCTGCCGCAGCGACAGATCGCCTGAACATGTGGCAACGCGTTGCGCCTTATTTGTACGGCCAGCCGACGCAGCGGCCAAACGGCACAAATACCCCCAGGAAGTCGGAAGGCAAAAACGACCAAATAAGTACCGCTGAGTGGAGTGTGTCGACGCATGTCCATTGCAGTTGTTCTAACAACGCAACAACAAACCTACAAACACGCAACAACACACAAAATAGCTACGCGTTTACTTGCAACAAAGTGTTATTGCCACAGTGCCACAACCGCCTGCCAGCAGCCGCTAGAAAGTCTCCGCAAGGTTTTACTATGCAACACCAGCGCTTACGAAGCTTGCAGCCGGGCCAATGCTGGCTGGTGGCTGGTGGCTGGTGGCTGGAGTCGCCGCTGATTCTTGGCAATCGCACGCTGTGAACGTAACGTGGAAGTGTCAATGCCATTCGGTGGCAATGAATTATTGAAAGCGCATAAAATTGATCAATTGATTGGCGTGAATCCCAACCGTTTCGTTTCAATGTGGCAAGAGTGGCATGAAATGCTGCAAAGTTGTTGATGTGATTTTAAGTTTCGCGCGGCTGTTGGCGGTTATGTAATGTGTGAGTGTTAGTGGCTTATAAACTTAGATAGTCTGCCAAACATTGCGGGATTATGCTGCAGAACCGTTATGACCTCATATGGCTCTTACGCATTGCAATTCTTATTGTATGTAAAGAGGGTTGATAGGGCAGTCTTGACGACAATAATTTGCACTTAGTTTAAACTTCCGTAAAAATGTGTTTTATATGGAGTTAGTATACCCGTATGCGAAAAGGATCAATTTGCTGGCGCTGCTATTAGCAGGTGCCGCTATAAGCCCACTAAGCCTGAAGGAACTTGCAGTATACTTTAAATGTGCAATTGTGAATCGAAAATTCTGAAACCGCTCTTATAATGAAGCTCTTTAGTCCTTACTACAACTTACCGATTCAAACATGGTTACAACGCTGAAATAACAGCGCTTTATCCGATAAACTCATGAGTACTCAAAACACAAGCTCTCTATAATTTTCTTTCTTATTGTTGCATATAATATATAGCGGGTGAGTTTTAATTTAGCAACCCTTAGATAGTACTGCGTGTAAAATACTAGATATTTTAGGTGCTGCTGGTCAGCCAAGGTCAGTTTTGAGTAATTTATAGTATTACATAATGCATAATAATTGATAAGATCCCTTAAACATGACCTAACTATCGGTTAGAACTGCAACTCAATCTAAAAAGAAGTTCGTTAGCTGTTACAGAATTCAGTTTTAGGGCCTGAGAGTCACTTGACCTAACTAAACTTAGGAAGATCCCACAACTTCAACTAGGGTTTAGTTAGGTTATGTAGTAGGGTTGATCCTATTGAGGGATTTCACTTAGACAGCCGATCGTTGTTTCTTTGTGTTATCCAAAAACTCATAAAGTATATCAGCAGAGCCTCATAGATCAATAAAGCGTTTTGAGCTTACTACAGATTTGTTACGGCAGCCTTTTCGCTGATTTGGCCGAAGTTGTGTTTAGTGAGGTTTTTGTATATCAGTCTGGCAAAAGCTGGGCAATAGAGAAGAAATTCTTAAGATAGTTCGACCTTTACTTTTTCCATACAGCTTTGGAAAAAGCGTCCGACAAAGCTTCCTAGACTCAAGATGATAGTATTTAGTGACAGATTTTGGATTTGTCAGCAGTATAAAGCATAGACACTAAAATGATTTGAAAACTTTAATCATACTGTGTTAAAATCTGGCTCCAGGTTTATTTGTATATCCTTCTAGTCAAGAAATGTGAAATTTTTTTTTTTCAGTTTTGCAGCTTCTTGAGATAGTGACATTATTCTTATCAAGCATCCATGAGTGTTTTATGTTTTAGATGACCACAAGCATAGAAATCATGGCGACAAGCACACGGCCTTTTTCCCTTTCTACTTCAAGGACGATTAACTCAATAAAAAAATACTTAGCAAAAATATTTAATGCTTTTTTTTCAATTGCCAAAAAATGCTAGAAAATCTAGGCTCTAGACTAGAATACCCCTTTAAGTTTGCCATCTATAAGAAAACGTGGGACCTATAAAAGGATCAGAATGAGTTGATTAACCCAAGTCTGCCTGTCTATTTGTCCGTCTGTATATACGCGAACTGGTCTAGCAGCTTTTGAGATATCGCTCTGAAATTTTGCACCCGTCCTTTCTCTTCTAGAAGCTGCTCCTTCATCGTAACCGATATCGAAGCACTAAAATGTATACATAGCTGCCATACAAACTAAACGATCGGAATCAAAAGTTGGAATGGAAAGCTTTTTCATTTGATCTAGCTTCGGTGCAAACAAATTTAGATAATTTATTCCAAATAGCATAACCTTGTGACTAATAAGCGTTATGTGGCTTTGGACTTAAACTGGTGAGATATACAATAGATAAAGATTTTTTTTTATTATTTTATGAACAATATATGTGTATGTAGTAATAACTATGATTTGGAGTATTCTTAGAACTCGCAGATGTTGCAAGCAATGTTGTGTCACAGTTGTTGACAAAAGAAACTAGTAATGTCTTACGCTATGTTTCGATGTATGTAGTATATACATATATATGGTTGAAGATAATGTTAAGAATGGGAATATTATCTCTATTTGCGGAAGGCTCTTGGCGCTTTTGTAATCACAATAAAAAGAACGATTGTTTTCCGCTTTAAGTGCTCCAATTTAGCTTGCAACTCAAGACACTTCAAATTATATATGCACATATGTATGTGTGTTGTTATAATGATAATGTAAATTAATGCAAACAATTAATGCGAAGATAAGAGTTTTCCACTTCAATTGCTTAGAAGAACACACAGCATGAACTTCGCAGACTGAGATGCGCTGGAGAACGGCAATTTCCACTTAATGCATTCATGAAGCTTTCGAAATAAAGCGCCGCAATATATACTGAGTGGGCAGGCCAAGTGGCCCAGACCCTTTTCTTGGGTCAACCATGCACACTTCGCGCTAATGTGGCACCCGCTAGAAATTAGGCAACTCACACATAGTTCTATTGCTCTTGCCACGCACACACACGGAATTGAGAAAATGGGAATACAAAGAAAACTGTTTTTTTTTTGGAAATGCAAACAAATGAAATAGAAATGTAAATTGAATTGTTTGCAGAGTGATTTGCATACAAGCAAAGAAGCTTACAATACACACATACATACATACATATATGCATAATGATTTTTTGTGCATGCAACACTACTCGTATTTTGTTTATTAATTTTCCCTTGCGCACATTACTCATTTTATGAACGGTTGAGGCGTAGGGTGCCCAGCCCCCTTCAACATGGCAAACCCGTCATTATGTTGTCCCTTACTTAAGTACTCTTTGAAAACTTAATCAAGTGCGTCAGCCGGCTGTCTGGCGTTGCTTGATTGTGGAGTGAGCTTGCAACGCGTATTTGTGGTGCGGCGACGGGTCAAGGTGTCAGGGGAGGCGGAGTGCTATTGTTGTGTGTATGAATTTAAATGTTGTGTTTGTTATTATTATTGCTGTTGTGTTTGGAGTACTTACTCAAATATTAAATAGGCGAGAGGAAATGAATTGTGCCTACAAAAATGTAAATTACAACTACAACAACACGCAAATTTTCTGTAATGAAGTATGTATTTTGTATTCGCATTTTATTAGGACTACAAAACGGGTTAAGTACCAACACACACACATACATATTTGCTTATATAAGCGGCCCTGCGCTTTGCTGGTATTCTTCTGCGCCACAAAGGCAGCACTTAAGCGGCATAAATAGCGCTTAACGCACACACACACACACATGCACGTGAGTACTTATTTGTATTTCCTTTTTTTGTTGTGATTTTATATTTTCATTATTGTAATATTTCCCTTTTACTAGAGGACCGGAAATGCTGCATTGTGCCGCTCTGGAATTACTAATTGTGCGCATGAGTCCGCGAGTGGCGACCACTCAAGTACGGTGGCTTGTATTATTTATTACTGTTTGCCTGTATGTAAGGAAATTACAAACAAATTTAAATATGTAAGTGCTTAAGCATAAATTTATCGTGTGCAAAGGCAATAATAATGTTGGTTTAGATTTTGAAATTTCAATTTGATTTGATTGAAAGCGGTTCAGTAGAAAAAACAACAGAAAAAGTCTTAACTTCAGTTGGATTAAAACTGTGATACCTTTCCTATATCATAAAATATATAATAGAAACTTTGTTTGAATTTTGATAGGTCAGTTTGTATGGCAGCTAAGCGCTTTAGTGACTCGATCTGAGCAATATATTTGAAAATTCTAGTGCTGCTTTAGAGAATAAACCCTGCCAAATGCCGTGCCGTGAAGATATCTTGTCAAACAAAAAAGTCTTCCATACAAACACTTTATTTTTTTGGCAAGTTTGTACCACAACTATATGCTATAGTGGTCCGATATCGTCTATTTCGACAAATGAGCAGCTTCTTGGAGAGAAAAGAACGTGTGCCGAATTTCAGATCGATATCTCAAAAACTGAGGGACTAGTTCGCTTATACACAGACAGTGTGTAGTACATTCCATATCAACTTTCAACTCGCAGACCCGATTACGCTGGATGCCGAAATATCTGTGCAAATATAAATAAATATAGGCGTTAAATTTCACTATTTTTCTTATTCATTGAAAGAATTTCTCTTAGCTGTTGTTATTTATAAATTCGTACATTTTCAAGTTTCTAAAAGTACACTGAACATGTGTTTCTCACACGCCCCAAATGTGTGAACCGACGCCTCCCATTGCAGGTTCTCATCAACCGCGTTCGCGCCGCTACGTAGAAGTATACATACAGATTTATGTACTCATGTATGTGCAGATATAAACTAATCAAATTAAAACATCTGTTTTGCCGCTGCCTCAAGCGCAGTCCAATAGAATTCGCTGCGGCGTTACATGTTCAAAATATGGGTCAGATAGGCCGACAAACAAACGAGGAATTTGTACATTCGCGAATCAGATAAATAAAGGCGGCAAATAGCGAGAGTGTAGCGGTACATTACTAGAAGACGGTGAAGGTGTGGAAAATGGAATAAAAAACAAAAAAAAATAGAAATAAAAACAATGAAATAAAAATTTAAAAAATTAAACAAATAAAATGTTAATTTAATTTCAATAAAATTCATAAAAAAATGAAATAAAAGAAGGTCAAATGAAAATAAAATAGAATTAAATTAAATTAAATAAATAAAAATAATAATAATAAAATAAAATAAAAATATCCATATTTGAGAAAAATTATATACCGTTAATTATTAATTACCGGAATTTAACATAAAAATTTTCCAAACAGAGACCTTTTAGAGGAAAAAGGCCGCCTTATAATTCAAATCGAAATCTGCTTTGATAACTCCAATGGGTTGTCAATGTACTATACAGCCATGGACATAGTAATAGTTACAACAACAACAACAAATAATCGATACATGGTGTGGCCAGCAAAAATAGCAACATTTCAGAGTAAAATAAGTCCAAAGCATAGCCATTCATGAAAAGCGCGACAGTTCGTGGGGATTACAATATATTCACACATACATACATAAATTGAAACAGAGACACCCCCAAAAATTAATATATAAACAGATATGAACACAGACGGAACGCACAAAGCTGCGGATGTGAACTAAATTTTAATGCGGAGGCACATACATAACAAATACGCATGTGTGTATGTGTGTGTTTGTATTTTAATGCAGCACATAGGCTACTGGATTTTAATTTCTCGTACACGCACAAATTCGAAAAAAAAATCAATAAAACAATAAAAAAAATGTTACCAAAAAAAAAAAAAAAACAATTAAACGCGTTGTCCTTCAAACTTTTGGCAAACTGCTAATTACAAGTAAGTAGAAAAGGCTTAACACAATTTTCATAAAATTCGAATTGAACTAAATATTTGCTTTTCTTTCTTATATGTTTCGAGCAATTTGCATTTCTTTCTCCTATTTATAAACGCTCCGCTTTGTATTATCGATTTCTCGTTGAACCTTCATGGCTAGTTTGAGGTGCAGCAGCATTGAATTAGCCGTTGTGGGGTTTCGTGTGCCTTGAAATGAATTTAGGTGCGCGTAAGTTAGCGCCAAATCAGCATGTTTCAACTAAAATTGTGTCGAAAAGCAATGTACCGTTATACAAGATATGTAATTAAATGTTCATAGTACATGTATACAGTGGTGGGTAGATAATTAGGAACACTTGTTACTGCAGAGAATGCCTTGAACTCATACAATGCTGTTGCTAAGCGCTTTTTTATTACAAACAAATCCTACTTATATAAAGTAATAGAAAAATGTCATTAACTTAGAGCACTTTCAATATTTAAAAGGTGGAGTTAAATGAAAGTGCTTAATAAAGGAATCAATGACAACTTTCAATCTATTTTAGTAAATAAAATTCAACATTTTAAATTTTTAGAATGCAAAGTAGACTTACTATATCTAAAAGACAAGAGTAATGAATTTCATACCTCCATAAATGGATCTTGAAATTTTCTCTATTTTTATACCTTCTTCTTCTTCTTAATTGGCGTAGACACCGCTTACGCGATTATAGCCGAGTTAACAACAGCGCGCCAGTCGATTCTTCTTTTCGCTACGTGGCGCCAATTGGATATTCCAAGCGTAGCCAGGTCCTTCTCCACCTGGTCGTTCCAACGGAGTGGAGTGTTTTCGTCCATCCGGACAACATGACCTAGCCAGCGTAGTCGCTCTGTTTTAATTCGCTGAACTATGTCAATGTCGTCTTATATCTCGTACAGCTCATCGTTCCATCGAATGCGGTATTCGCCGTGTCCAACGCGCAAAGGACCATAAATCTTTCGCAGAACTTTTCTCTCAAAAACTCGCAACGTCGACTCATCAGTTGTTGACATCGTCGAATGTCGAATTTTGAGTGACTTATAGAGTTTGGTTTTTGTTTGTCGAGAGAGGGCTTTGCTTCTCAATTGCCTACTCAGTCCGAAGTAACACCTGTTGGCAAGAACTATGGTGGTGTTTACGCTGGTTCCAAGATATACGAAATTATCTACTACTTCAAGGTTATGGCTGTCAACAGTGGCGTGAGTGCCAAGTCGCGAGTGCGACGACTGTTTGTTGATGACAGGCGATATTTCGACTTGCCCTCGTTCACTGCCAGACCCATTCAAACTTCATAAATACTCTGTATAAAAAAATCTCATTCCTCAAAAACTGATATTGATCGGGAAATTAATTCAGCATTATCCCAGAAGTATGAAGGAAAGTGAAAAGGTTTTATTTTGGATTTAGAGGCAAGAGGCATAATCATGGAGAAACGCAGCTTCTGACAATCACTTATGCAATTAAAAAAATTTTTTTCTGAAAAAAACTAAAAGAACTGTTTGTTGATTTGTTGTTTAGAGTTCTTATTTCCAAAATATATAACTTTTGTAATTTTATTTCTGAGAGTTACATCAAAATATGTGTTATGAGCCTGCGTTGTTAAGTTCGGTGTCGACTTGTGTTCGGAAAAGATCTTTCGTAAATTTTCACCATGAAACTATGGTAAAGCCGAAAAGGAGCTCAATTCTGTATGTGAAGTTTTCAAAATAAAAAATTTACTTTGTCTTTACGAAATGTGGTCTAGAAATGATTTAGCAATCCAAGCATATTCACAACAGAAATCTCTACATCTCCATCTCGACATTTTTTCTTGAAAATTAGCATTCAAATTTGAAGTCACATTTTTGTTAAGAAAACTCGATTACAAACATAAAATGAAACTCCTTTTAATATTTGCTAGGTGTGACGACTCAGCACTTCACTTCGCAACTTCATTTCACAAAAACACAACAAACCAAGAAGGAATCATAAAAATATTTCAAAACAATTTTAAGCTGAGTTTAAGAAACTATCGAGTTCAATCAAAGCACATCACCATCGTTAGTTTCCTTCATAAAAATTGCATAATCTCAATCACTGACGCAACCCACGCATTTCAATCCTGCCACGGCAAAAGTAAATCTAAAACGAAACAAAAGACATGGCACAGCAGCGCCTCAATGAAAGTAAAAGTGCCAGGAAATTGAGCAATTAAACGCCGCATCCGCAAATCGTCGCGTAAAAGCTAACACAATTGCAGCAAATCACATAATTTCGCTTTGGCACGTTCAATGAACGCATCAACGAAGCATCGCGTATTGTTATTGCTGTTGTTGCTGATAATCTTATTATTGCGGCATTTGCAGACGCGCAGCTAACGCGTTGCCGCAATCATTCTTTCACTTTCAATGTCAGCCAACAGACCGAGGAAGACCTTCAACTTCAATTTGCAACTGCAAAAGCAACAACAACACTAATAGCAACAAAGCTAGCGAATGAACCGTTTACCATTGATTTTGGCTGTGAAAAACAAAAGACTTAAGCGACGAACTTCAAAGCCACGAGAGAAGCCACTTGCCGCCGAATGACGAAACAAAAACAATAACAAAGTTGTGAAAACAAAAAACATTTAATTATGAAATAAATTGAAATTAAAGTCAATGTACGTCTGTGTGCCATAATTTGAAAATCGTGACCACCCCCGCCAAGAAAAGTGGGTGAAGTAAAAACGCAGCGCTGCTCAGTGGCTGCGGGTGAGGTGAGCGGGTATATGCATCCATATATGCTCTGTGTACAA
Organism: Bactrocera neohumeralis; assembly: GCF_024586455.1. NCBI lineage: Eukaryota > Metazoa > Arthropoda > Insecta > Diptera > Tephritidae > Bactrocera > Bactrocera neohumeralis. The sequence continues at coordinate 3,596,455 of NC_065923.1, forward strand.
TCATATATGTATATAAAACGGAATAACTGACATTTTTTTAGTTTTGTTGGAAAATACATGCGTATATTTATGTATGTGTGTTTGTCGGTACATAAGTATGTGTGTAGTCCGTGCGGAACGGCGGCAAGCGGCGCAGTCACCTTAAGTGGCAACGGCAAATTTTAAAAGCCTGCACTGGCGACAACAACAAGCACAATAACAGCAAAATAAAAAAATAGCAATAAAATTACAACAACAAAAAATACAATAACAAGAATATAAAAATAATTACAACAGCGCAGTAAATAAAAAGAAGTAAAACAATAAAAATACAACAACAATAAAAACATTATGGAAATACAACAACAACAACAGCAATAAAAAAATGAAACAACTACAACAAGAAACAACAAATTACAAAAATATACAACAAAAACAACAACTCCATCATTCGCTAAAATCACCAGCTAACTGCTGGCAGCTTTGACTCTTCGACTCCACCACCACCACCATTGGCTGCGCTACGCCAGCAACGCTGTCTGGCGGCGAATGCGGTAATCATTGCTTTGGCAAAAATTAAATTGTAATTGGCAAAATACGACGAACGCGAGGTGATGTTGCCTAGCGGCATGCAGCTTGCAAGCTGGCAGGCGACAACAACAACAACAACAATGAAAACTAAGTGGGCAAACGTAATGAAAACACAACAGCACAGTGAGTACAAATTCGAAAACTAACAAACAGCAAAACACAAACAAAAATACAACAAAGAGAAAAAAAGCACACTTTTATTGTTTAAACAAATTGCCAACATTGTTAATAGTTCATTAAGTCACGGCCGATTTGACAGTCAAGCAGCTAAGCGGCCAGCACAGCCGCCAGCAAGCGGCTGGCCGGACGGGCGGACCGTAAAAGCAACAAATAAACAGACAAACAAATGAATTATGTTTGCATGCTGGTTGGACACAAGCCAAGTCAGGCGACAAAATTTCGAAAACGACAAGTGGCTGCTGCCAGGAGCAATGGGTGGCACACAAACATATGTAAGACACACACCTGCGGGTGGATGAACCGCGCACGCAAGCGCCCACAACGAAAATGCTGCAAGCGTCACAAAAGAAAAACAAAACTTCAAATCGATAATTATTTGTTGGAAAAAAGCGTAGAAAAAAATAATGTACTCAAGTCAAACGCTCGCCACCAGCCACTCAAGTGCTGCCAACACTTGTGTCAATCGCGAGCGGCGGCGGCGGCAAATGAATTCGTTAGATACAATCTAAATATTGCTTGATTGGTCGCTTAGCAATGGCTGCTTGGCGTGGCGGCAGCGTTGACCATCGGCATAAGAGAAGCAATAAAAGCAAGCGAAAAAGCACAATAGAGAAAACCACCGAAGTCAATGCCGCAGAGTGACAAGTGTGCGGCAAGCCATTAACCGTTTTTGTTTTCTTTGAACGATATTCGATTCACTATTCCCCTTTGTGATTGTTGTTGTGTTTCTGTTTCGCTAATTGCTCGATAATGGCGACTGCTGTCAACTATTAGCTGCGGCTGTTTAGCGGTTAATGAGGAAGCCGCTGTCATTTGCATTCAATTTTACAAACACTCACTCATACACACAGGCACGCATATAGCGCCCGGTGAATTTTGGAGGCTGGCTTTGAGGCCAAAACATGGTCAGTGACTTCTGAGTAATCTTGAAAGGCTTTCAGAATAATCCAGGTGATGTGGCCACCTTGCGCTTTTGTAAAAAAATTATATTATGTAGAACATATATTTTGAGCTTAAGGCTTTGGTTAGTCTACGATTTAAGAAATCGAATTTTTATTTTAGCTTAGAGTATAACAAAGGATCCCAATGACTTTACGTCAATTGGCAGAATAGTAAAAAAATTCTTGTTCAATCAGCTGAAGAACGGAAACATACGCATGTCAAGAGCCAGTCTTAAATGGCTGCCAATCCCTTATTTTATTTTCTCAATCGCCAGAAATTCCTTAAATAATCTCCGTTTGTTCGTCGAGGTGATCTTTACAAAAAATGTATCACCATTTTTGTTTCGCAAAAATTCAATATAAACATTTTAATACACTGAAATAAAAATTCCTTTAATTTCTTTTTTTCTCAGTTTGCATGGCAGCTATATGAATAGTGGTTCGATCTGAGCAATATTTTTATAGATTATAGATATACTTTACTAACTTTCGTGAAGACATCTTGTTAAATAAAAAAATGTTTCTATACAAGAACTTTATTTAGATTGTTTAGTTAATGATTTATTGGTCCGATATCGGCAGTTCCCACGAATGAGAAGCTTCTTGAGGAGAAAATGACGTGTGACGTTAGATCGGCGTCACTAAAACTTAGTCCCTCAGTTTCGCGTATGTACAAACGGACAGACGTACATCGACTGAGCTTGTCACGTTGATCATTTTTGAATACATTTTGGAGAGTCTTCAACGTTTCTTCTTACGTGTTACAAACTTAATAAAGTGAAGTTTCTCATAACACCAAACACCCACCGTCGCAGTGTTTTTATGCAGCTGAGCCATCCATCCATAGGGGTGAAATAAAAAGGAGTGCTTTAACTTAGAGTCAGAAGCTGCAACTCAGAACCAAATTTCTATTGAACTAATAAATGCGTGATAATGTCAGCCAAGAGTGAATGAATGATAATTAACCCATTTCCATGCTGAGATCGCTTTACGCACTTTTCTTAAAAAAAACTGTCTCAAAACACCAAATAAGGATTTAAATTGCACACAATTTTCATGACAAATTTTATTAAGTCTTTTCCTTTTATCAGAGATAATTGGAACGAAGTCTTACCAAAATATTGTTCATGTCCACTCATTGGAACGTATCCGGTTGCCGTAACTGCTTTTGTATGAAAATAATAATGAAAACGTTGTATGCATGAAATTTCTCCAGTTATGTTAAATGTCCCTAATGGAGACTTTCATTGTATGCTCTTTTCAGGCTATGATTAATATATTGTATCGTTTTTGTCCTACCCCTTTCTACTTACTTATGTTAAATGATGTTACGATATTTGGCATTTGAAGAAAATTTATACTTATTCTAAACAAAAACGTATAGTCAACATGCTTAAAATATAATAAAAATATTTTAAAAATTCAATTTCAATTCAGGGAAACGAGTGGTATATTTTATTGGTGACAAATACAAAAAAATTGCTCTTTTTTAAAGAGATAACAGTACTTGAATAATATTTTTATTTTCTACTTTATCACAAAGCACAAACGACGTCGTTTGAATGATTTTAAACAGTCAATTTAAAAACTTTATGAAGTGAGTTATATTTCCGCAATAAAATGTAAAGTTACCACATTTTCGTCACATAAAAGTTAATTTCTTTTAAGCTTTTAAAAATGTTTTTTATAAACAATAAGACAACTCTGAAGATAATGGAAGAAAGACGCTACAAACAGCCTGCAATTAAATTTTTTCAAGTTATTGCTTTATATTTATAATATAGGAAATAATTGCCGAAATTTTCCAAAAATTTTAAAAATTGACTGTTATATTAGTCAGATTTGAACTCACTTCCCCAATCACATGCATTTAAGCGGAGCTCATTTTCTTAACTTTTCTTTAATATTTTTTTCAATTTGAGGAAAATATTCGGCTGTCATACTTGATTGTTTGCATTTATAATAAAGTGCTTTAAATGTATTATTTTTTGCCTTTGTGCCACAGTTGTGGCCGAAATTACATGACAAAATGCAAATGGCTACATTTCTCAACACATTTCCACGACAGGCATTTTCTACATGCAATCATATACATACATAACTGCACGTGTGTTTGTGCATGCTGATGCGAGTCTATCTATCGTTTGATTGATCACATTCACTGGAAATTCGATTCGATTGTTGTAGACATTTAATAGGTCGTTAAACTTCTCAAAGTGCGCGCTTACATGTGTGTGTGTGTTGGGTTGAAGAAAAGCAAAGCGAAAGGCGTGCAAACAAGTAGTTACAAAGTGAGAAAAAAGGAAAGTAAAAAGTTTTCTAGTGAAAAGAACCTATGGCGCAACAAACACACACACACTTGCATTATAAACCTATATAAGTGAGTATGTCTCTTTATTATGTATTTTTCGAAGAATATTTTAGAATTGGCAAGTAATAACAATTGCAATATAAGTTAAATAATGAGTATTAGGGTGAGTCGGATTCTGAGAAAATATTTTACTTTGTGATATTTATAGTTCACAAAGTTCCAAATATTTATGTTGTTTAAGAATGCCTATTTAGGAAATACGTTTCCAATCCTCATTTAAGCAGATTTATTTCGCACATTAATTCAATATTAACATCCCAAAGTAATGAAGAATTATTAGCAATTTTGATTACCAAAGAGCACAACTAAAGTGACCAATCTAAAAAAAGTGATTTTTGAGACCATTTCGAAAGAAAAATATTACATGAAATAATAAAAAATTTTGAGATTTTTTGAAAAAAGTTAATAACCTAAAGTTTACAACATTATTCCTGAATTAATACAAAAAAATGCAATTTAACAAAATTTGGACAAAAACAAATATAAAATTTTACTCAAAATTAGGTAAAAAACTACAGTAAATTTAGAAAGTGTAGTTTTGAGAAGATTTAAAGAAAAAATTGACCGGCTACACTTTTATAGGCTGGAACTCAAAAAACATTTGATATTTTAACTATGCAAAAACAAAAAACACATTTTTTCAAAATTTCGCACTAAAATCGGAATTCTGTAATAATCACAAAAATCTCTCAATTGAAAACGAACAGGTCTAATCAGCGTTACATTTCGTTTTTTAGATAAGTGTATATGCTTAAATGAAAATTAATAGTTCGATAACAAATATTAAATTCTCTATAACATAGTCCAAAAACATTATTACCAATAAAAATTTCAAAATAGTTACGAAATTTACGTAAAATAAATTTACTTTTAACTTTTTCGTGTGTGATTTGCTTACAAAATATAAAAAACGATAATCGATTAATATCTATGATGACCTCTATTCGGTATATTCAAAATAGCAAACAAGTGTTGTTTTTGGTGTTGCGAACTGCTAACTATCTAGGTGACAAATTTGAGACAATATTTTGTGACTAGTCTAGTCTAGTAACTTGAATAGTAACTTGTCACAAATTGAGACTTTACTTCAAAATGTCTCAAATAGCGACTAGAGACTGCTTACAGAATTGCACAATAAGAATGACTTTTAAAAGTGCGCACATGCATTAATGAAACCAGAAAGCTGCCCATACAAAACAAGATAAAAATGTCAATATTTAATATACAAATAGCTCGCTTATCATGGATCTAAGCGTAAAGATTAGCTACAGATCTAAGCAAAAGCTTTTTTTCAATGTGTTTTCCTGTATAAACTATCAAAAAGTTTTAAAAAGTAGTCATGTAATAAAACTTTGTTCAATAATGCTATTTTTATTACAATCTTAGTTTTTTAGGACTTGTCTATTTATCTTTTTGTGTTTGATGAATTTATTCTTACGCCAATACTGTATTGGCATAAGTTAACTGTGCTGGCTCAATAGTTTAGACTTATGCTTTTCTTAAATTACTTTGGTTAATTTATTATTATTATTAATTATATATATATATTATTAATTATGTATAGTATATTAAGTTTGTCACAAAGTGTATAACACCCAGAAGGAAGCATCGGAGACCCTATAAAGTATATATGTATAAAGTATATAAATGATCAGTATGTTGAGCTGAGTCGATTTAGCCATGTCCGTCTGTCCGTCTGTATATATACGAACTAGTACCCTCAGTTTTTAAGATATCGTTTTGAAAATTTGCAAACTTCATTTTCTCATCAAGAAGCTGCTCATTTGTCGGAACTGCCGATATGACACCACCATAACATCTAGCTGCCATATAAACTGAACGATCGGAATCAAGTTCTTGTATGGAAAACTTTTGCATTTGACAAGATATATTCACAAAATTTGGTATATATTATTTTCTAAGACAACAATGTAATCTCCGAAGAAATTGTTCAGATCGGTTAACTATAGCATATAGCTGCTATACAAACTGAACGATCGGAATCAAGTTCTTGTATGGAAAACTTTCACATTTGACGGGGTATCTTCACGAAATTTGGTATGAGTTATTGTTCGTAGAAATAATGCAATATAGAAGGAAATTGTTCAGATCGGCTCACTATAGCATATAGCCGCCATACAAACCGAACGATCGGAATCAAGGGCTTGTATGGAAAACTTTTGCATTTGATGGGTTACTGTTTAAGGTAATAATACAATCTCCGAAAAAATTGTTCAAATCGGATTACTATAGCTTCCATACAAACTGAACACATAGTTACTAAAAGAAATGCACCTGTGAAGGGTATATTAGCTTCGGTGAAGCCGAAGTTAACGTTTTTTCTTGTTGTTATTATCTTTACTATTATTATTGGTATTAAAATTGTTTCTTATTATTTATTTTTTATTTTCATTTAAATTTTGTATTTAAATGTTGTTAATATTTTTTTTCTTATTTTAAGATTTTCTTATTTATTTAATTTTATGATTTCATAAATTTATTTAAATATATTTATTTAAATTTCACTTTATTTTATCTAAAACTCTTAAAATGTATATTTAATTCTTTTGTTTTGTACAAAATTTATTTATAATTTTTTATTGTTTGTTAGTTCTTCCAATCTTTATTATACTTATTTGTTTTATTTTCAATTTTACTTTCACTTCCCTATATCTCATTAAAGTTTTTGTTTTTTATCCGGATTCTAGATATATATATTTTTTTGATTTCATGTTATTTGTTTATTTTTTAATATTTGCATTATTACTGTGTTCTTTTTTTTATTTTTTTTATTTAATTTTCATTAATAATTCATAATGTTTATTATTATTTTTATTTTATTTTATTTCGGCTTAATAAAATAAGTTAATAATTTAGTTCTGTCATTTATTTCATTATATTATACTTTCATGTAATTTATGTAATAAAAATTAATATCAATGAGATTTCACAAATTTTCAACTATTTTAATTTTTTTCATATTTCCATATAATTATTATTTTTTAGGATTATTGTGCGTTAATTAATTTATTTTATATTTTCTTAATTTAATTATATTTAATTCAATAATTTAAACTTATTTAGTTTTAATTTTGTTTTCAGCTAATTAAGCGACATAATCTGCCTTTCTGGTTTAGCTAACAGTTTGTTATTCTCGCTCTATTTTTTATTATTAATATATATTTTTTTGTTTTGTTTTAAAATTTCAATTATTCTTAAAGTTAATTCTGGAACTTTTTTAGTTTATGAAATTATTACAAAAATGACATTATAGTTTTTAACAGTCTTCAATAGTTTATTTACCTTTTTTAATATCACTGCTTGCTTTCGGCAAATATCAGCAAAGTTAATTAAAACATCACCAAGCTCAACATTTTCACACAAATACGTAGAGCGACACTACAGCCAATGACACCGTATTTTTTGCTTTTAAATCTTACCGCAAAGTAATACAATTTTCACAGCAAGCATTTCACTTTTTCCAAAAAGTATTCAAATAATTTTTCATAAAAAAATTTTTCGTTTTTGTAATCGTTTTTATTTTTTTCTTCTTTCAATTTTTTAATTTATTTCTATTTGCGTTAATTTTCAAATTTTATGATATGCAAAGAAAAAATATTTGTTTCAAAAAATGTATGCACATTTCACAAATTAAAAAATTTCTGGTTTGTAAAATTTCTCAAAATATATAAATTTCCACTTAGTACATTTAAACGCGCAAAGTTCGCAAATAACTTTCGTTTTTATTTTGTGAGTAATTCAACTGCACGCAAGGCACTTAAGTTCACATAATCTTTAAGCACAAAAGTTAAGTTTCAACACGCTTTAGACGCAAAAAGTTTTTTTTTTAATATCTAATAATTCGCATATAAAATTTTATAATTTTTTTGTAAAAAATGGTATTTAAATTTCGTACAACACACTTATGGAAGATCAGTAAACACTTTCAGTAAACTTTTTATAAAAATATATGTATGTATAGACTATTTAAAACACGTCTTCCAAGCAAACTGTTTCAATGTACACTGTTGCATTGACAAAACACCGAGTATAATTCATACAAGTGTCTGTATGTTTGTGTGAAGGCACTTTAATTCACATATCTAACAAAATAATCTTTGAGGCACTCTATGTTACAGATATGTTTGTATGTTTGCACGCCTGATGCTTTGCTTTGCTGCAGCAGCTTCATTACAAGGCACTAGCACTACTCGACGAGACGAGAAAACTGAAAATGTTTCCAATTCGTCCGGTAAACGCGTCCACGACCGTCGCTAGTTGGCATTCGATTGCCGCAACACCGAGTGACACAAACTGCAGCAACCAAGTACTGCCGAAAAGCAACAGCAACAGCTACGCTAACAGCAGCAACAGCTACGGCAAGAGCAGCGCAGTCGCTGAGCGACAGCGAGTTGGCCGGCCAAACAGTTAGCAGACCTAGTAGCGAGCAGCAGAGTTGGCAGTCGGCAGCCAGAAGTCAACAGCGAGCAGCATACGCCGGCATCTCGTGCCACAAACGTGCACTCAGGTTTTATTTGCTCCACTACTGTGCGTGTATGTGTATATGCATGTGAGCACGCGGCAATAGTGGCAGTGGAACAGTGTTGTTCAAGCTTGGAGTTTATCCCCTTTCATAATGGAGGTAAATTTTTGGGACAAAAGTGATTTAATCTCACACTTTTTACACAAATATAATAGATGTTCACATAATTATTTTGAATAAATAAACAAAATAATAATTACAATATGATGAAAGAAAGATATCTATATTTCACCGCTACGGCAACCCTACTTCACTTTTGTTTATTTACAATCCAAGCTGCAATCACATATAGCACCTACACATGCACACGAGCATAACTCGCTCATGAATGCAGAGCATTTCCATTGAGCGACTTGCACTCACTGTTAGCTCGCTGTTAACGGTTGCTGTTAGACTTAACATTTGTTTTAGTTTTTTCGACCAGTTGACTTTCAATATGTATAAAGCGTTTTCGACCAGTTGCTTGCATGCTATGCAGCATTCTTGTTGTTGTAGTTGCTGTTAGCAGCCGGATTTGTGTATTTAGCTGCGCTTGAGTGAGTGTGCCTTCGTATTGAGTAGACAGAATTAATGAATGGTGCGGTCAAATAATTATGGGCATGGCGCGTTAACTTCGGTAGAAGTCGTAAGTCTGTATGTGTCTGTATTTATAGTATATGTGTAACGCTTTGGTTCGGGTTACCGTGGTTGTCTACTTGTTAATGATTGTTAATCATATCATTTAGCATTAAAGCGTGCAAATTGGGGAGGCGAAGATTGAGAGAATTAATGAATGAAAAGAAATAGATATTTAAATTTAAACATACATATAAATGTATATAAAAAATAAAGGAATTAATTCGAAAATTTTTAATATTGTTTACGCTTTGGGCCTTCTTTGAGAAACATTATTTCGTTAAAAAGTTGCGTAGGAAATAAGCTCTTTTAAATAAACGAAATAGTTGATCGATATTTATCATACCCGCGCTATAGTAAGCTGCATGTCGATATATGCGTTATAAACACATCAACTTATTGGGAAAATGATGAACAGCGGAATGAATCAATAGACTCATAAATCAATTTCCACTTCAATCATATTTAGAAGTAGTATTAATAATTCATCCAAATTGGCATCGACCCCAAATTACTCACTTTTCCAAAAAATTTAAAATTACGGATGTCCCAAATTTGTAGAACTATACTATGGTGGTATATGTTTTGTAATAACGACATTTTGTGGGCGTGACAATGGTTGGAGTTTTCCCTTTGTAATATGAACCACTCGAGCTCAAGTACCAGTGAGGGCGATTTGTCAAAGACCGGAACAAATAATAATCAGTAGGAACTAGAAAGTGGGTGAGTCAAAGTTTCCCAACCGCTTTTCCTCAATATTTTTCAACCGATCTCGCAGAGCGAGCGCAATTTGATGAGGTGTTGTCGGTATCGTACGCCATTAATGGTTTCACCCTTTGTAGAAGCTCATAAAAGAGCAAGTCCTTTTAATCTCACCCATCTTTGCCGTTGATTTGGCTGCTAGGAACCAATCTTGACCCAGAAATACTTCCAATTCCTTATCTTCAAACTTTTTTGTCCGCTCTGGATGTTTTTCATCTTTCAAGCCAAAACCCCCATTATTAAATTGTGTAAACCATTTTCGGAACATTCACTCAGCTAGAACATGTTCAACATAATCTTTCACCAAAATACGATGACTTTCGGCTCAGATTTCCTTCATATTAAATGAAGAGCAAGTAAGAACATTCGTAAGTTCGACATATTTGAGCAAATAATTCAGTTATGCTATTTCTTGGCAAACTGGACGAATACAGGCATAAATCCAATATGAGTACATACTACTGTTAGCTAAAGCAGTAAGACTAGAGAGGATAGTTAACCAATAACATGTTTGTGGAACAAAGGCATTTTATAGAAGGTATTTACTTTTTGATTTAATTTTTGTTTGATAAAAGTATTTGGTTTGTTTCTTATTTTACAAAATTTTCTTATTCTCCTTGATTTAATTGAAGTTATGACAATTATTTCAACGTCTCAAAACTTTTTACTTTCAATAGATTTTCAGTAATTTCTATATCACAATGCTTCTAAAAGTTTATTAAAACGTCATACATATGTATATTTAAATACAATTAAATAAAATATTGTTCTGTAAGTACTCGAAATAACACGATTTCAATATAAAGCACAACTCTTCGAGTATATTACAGTCCATAAAATGCTTGCATGTAGCAATTACTGTCTATTTTGGCAAGATTACCCAATCACAACAGCTGTTATGTCAATTATTTCACGCTGGCGTTGCGCATAGGTCAAGAATCTTCAAGCACATACATACATACATATATGTATGTACATACATATATGTATAGAAGATTTCCATTTGTTTGCATGTATTGAAGAAAAAGTAATCACAGGCAATACTCACCACACCGACGGCATGCCGTTGCCGCAGCTCAGCAGCAATTTCGGCAAATTTGCATAGGAATTCCATTTCGAACGACTGCAGGCAGCCGAGATAGGAGCAGACGAGCAAATCGCGTGCTTGGCGAATTAGAATCGAGCGTGTGCACGCCGTATAGACAGGATAAATGGCGGCGAGGTGTTTGTCAATCAGCGCAGCGGTGCCCGAGTCCTACACGAACAGCGAAAAAGGGAAAGAAAGCAAAGCAAATTATTAACAAAAGCAGACTTACGGTAATGAGCAGACAATTGTGTGGAAAATGTATGTAACATTTCTTTAAGAAAAGTGTTAAAGTGCAACAAAAGGTTCGTAAGTGCAATGGGCGGTCGGTTCAGTCAGGTAAATGGTGGTGTTGCTTACCATATGTATAGCGCAAGCCAATTGTTCCTCCTTGACAAGTGGCGGACAGCTGCTGCTGATACTCATGAGCGACTGTTGTTGTTGTAGCAATTTTACTCTGGCAACATCAGCGGCAACGGTTGAGTACTTCAGCATGCCACTTTGTGTTTGTTGTTGCATCTGTCTAGTCTCTTGTTCGACAGTTAAATCAGCCGAGTCATCAACTTCGACTTCAACTTCAGCGGCCGCCAAAGCGAGGGTGTCGCGCTTATGCTCGGCAGAGGTCAACGGTGTCGTTTGCTGCTGTTGTTGTTGTTGGTCAGCACTGACATTCGAACTGCCGCTGTCCATCAACACTGACGATGACGGCAAACTAAAGTCAATATCATCGTAAGCCAACACCGATTGCTCGCTTGTTAAGTGCGCTTCTTCGTCTGGCCCCAGCGACGCCTCCTCTCCCGACGTGTGCTCTCCCTGCATGGCCAACGCAGTTGGTGTTAATAGCGTGTGCGTTGCTACGTCGCCCTGTCGCTCGGTTGTGGCAATTAATGTAGTGGTGCACGCCTTATTCTCAACTTCCTCATACGCCCCCTCTGCCTCTGCCTCCGCCTCTTCCTCCTTCTTTTCTTCGAGAGCGGCGAATTGCTGGGTGCTTCGGCTGCGCGCTGCATTCGACACCTCAACGCCAATCGATTCTTGGCATTTTTCATCTTGCACATACATTTTGGTGGCTGTTGTTTCTGTCGTTGTTGTTGCTGCTGTGGAATTCGTTGCATTTGCGACCGCCTGTTGATGCTGACCTGTCAGCCGATCTCTGCACCGCTTCAAATATGTGCGCACGCGCGATTTGCTGCGCTGCACCGGCTTCTCTGTTGTCGTCGCCGTTGTTGTAGTTGTTGCAATTGCATTAATATTCAAATCGATATCGACTTGGCAACACCGTTCGTTGTCATTGACCAAACAGCAGCAATTTTCTTGTTGTTTCTCCACCAACTCCGCATCGCGACCACCATCCTCCTCCCCGGAATACCAAATCTCCTCGGCGTCGTCTTCCTCTTGCGCAATTGGTGCAGTGGCACCCGTACTTCGTACCTCGGCCATTATGTTGGCCTCATTTGTTGCTTTTGTTGCCGCGTTTGCCACATTGCCACAGTTCCAGCTGTTTAGGCCGGCTTCATGGCTTTCATCAGCTGTGTTGGTGCGACTTTTAGTGGCCTCCGCCACAGTTGCTGTTTCTGTAATCGTTGCTGCTGTGGTTGTTGTTGCTGTAATCGCTTTTGTGTCATTCACCGGCATAACCAGCACCTCCGCCAAGTGTTCTTCGGCGTTGCCGTTTACATTGTTGCAATTGTGTTTGCAATTATTTGTAGTGTTTGTTGTTGTTGTTGTTGTTAATATTGCAACGCTATGCTCTTCACCCTCAGGTGGCCTACTTGTACTATTGCCACGTATATTGCCACTTTGACCGTTATTTTCATTGTTGCTTGTGCTGTTGACGTTGTTGTTGCTGGGCTGTGGATTCGCCTGAGGCGGCAAAAAGAGAAGATAAAAAGGAGAACTTAGTAAAAGGTTTGTGTGAATAGATGAGCGTGTTTATATGTACATATTTTGTAAATTTCTTTATAATTAGTTGTTGATATATTGTTGTTGTTGTATATAAGCAATAACATCGAATTATATTCTGTTAATAAAAACTTCGATAAAATAGTTGGTAAAATTTCTGTTGGACAGTTCGAATACCGAAAGTACTCAGAACTTATTTATCATAGAGTTCAAATATATAGGATTTTGAAAACCATCGTTCCGGAAAACTTTATAATACCCGAAAGTAGTGTTCACTAGATCTCCAAGCAACAGAAAACTCAGAAACTCAAAGAGAGAAACCGAAAGAGAGAGAGTTAGGAACTTTTAGCGCTTGCAAGTACCAAGTAGGGATAAGAATATCGCTATATTAACCAGTCCAGCATACATTATAGGATAATATTCAACCGATTAGACCACGTCTAGCAAACAGTGAAAAAAATATAGCGGCCGTTTGAGAGTGTACACGAAGACCGTGGAGAGTCGATCCGGCGCCCTTCGCAGCAACTTTGACTGACGTATGGATCGACTTACCTCTCTTAAATCTTAAATTGAAGGCGTACAAAATTCAGCTTGTGCATCGCTCTATGGGCTCTTGAATGATGAGGCCCATTTTTGGTTCAAAATTGGTAAACAACCAAAACTGCCGCATTTGGGACGAAAAGTAACTTGAAGAGATTTAAAAGCTGCTATTCCATCCAGAAAAAACAACGGTTCGGTGTGATTTGTGAGCCAGTGGAAACGTATTTCTTCAAAAATGATGCTGATGAAAACGTAACCGTCAATAGCGACTGTTATCGCGCCATGATCCAGATGATAACGGTCATCGTGATGCCTGAAATTGAAGCTCATGATCTCGGCAGCATTAGGTTTCAACAAAACGACGCCACTTCCAACACATCGCATCAATTGTCAGTGATCAGATATCTCCACGTTTTAGGTCTGTCGATTGGACACCACGGTCGTGGGATACCGTTAGATTTTTTTCTGTTTGGATATGAAAAGCTTAAAATGTATACGGACATCCCGCTTCGATTCAGGCATAGGACATCGCGCGTGTCATTCGCCAGTTACCAGTCGAAATACTCGAACGAGTCACCGACAATTGGACTCAACGAATGGACCATCTGAGATCTAGCCACGGCCATCATTTCAATAAGATAATCTTATAAAAATAAATGTCTAAGAATGTTCTTTGGAATGACAATAATCATCCCCCTTTAAAATTGAATTTTCTGTGTTTTTCTTTAAAAAAAAAAAGTAAGAACCTCGAAATGGATCACCCTTCATTAGTATTTAACAATTCTTGGGTTTACTACTCAGTGTGTACATAGCCTAATTATTGGTCTCAGACGCACCACAGCGTTCGTTGTCTTAAACTTTGCCTACTTCAGGTTGCAAATAGCGTTGGTTCAAGACTTAAAGGAAGTTTCAGGATCTTTGTTATGCAAATTTATTGTTGTCGGTTAAATAACCAAAGTGATCACTTGGAGTCCTGAAAATAATAATTTTTAAATTCATGATTTTGTGATTCTGTTTAATTAAAGAAAGTATAGCACAATGTAAACAATACCTTGGTGAAAAATTATCTTTTCCCATATCTTTTACTTTACGTCACTATGGTCTCAATGTAAAAGCTCTACAAAACTTCCTACTTCCTTTGTCTGCATACTATTTTTGTCCATATTTTTAATATTTTCTTTGATGATGCTAGAGATATCTGAAGTAGTCTCTAAATTTTCGATCAGAAGCATACTTGTATTTAAGACACAGGTATACGAGACTATATATATATCGTTTTTGTTACACTTTACTATTGTTTAAATGAGTTAAGCATCCACCCACTTTACCCGGAAAAAACTGGCCCATCTTAAAAAAGCAGAGCAATTCACCACAGTTCGCAACCCATTACCAATACAACTCACCCCACCAGTACCCACTCAACAAAAAGGATGGGCAACGGGAAGGCAGATCCATTCGTTCTAAGCACTTCGTTACATACAATTCGTCAAATATACTGCGAACATCAACTCTCCGCTAACAACACCCGTCCCGCGCGCGACAGTAAGCTTTTCGGCTCCTGCGATCTGGCGCGCTATCGATATATGTACGCATGTTTAAGTTGGTTACCCAAATAACTTAAACATTTAATCTTAATAAAATAACATTTGTAAAAATATTAAAATTTTTTAATAAATTACATTATTATACCACAGCAAAACCATTAAAAAGAAAAATAGAGATGCATACATAAATACGTATCTACTGGTTACGAAATTATTCAACTATAAAATCAAAGAGCTTTACACAGCAAAAGATGGTAATTTCCAGCAAAACACTTTTTAATTTTCCCATTTCCCTGAAAGCATTTTCCAACGTTCGTGTGCTTATTTTCACATGCTATCGTGTGACGAATAAATGTAAATTTAAACATTTTGCTATTTACAGTTAAGTCAACAATGCCATGACTTATTATCAATATCTGATTAAACCATGTAAGTCTGCGTGTGTGTGTGTGGAAATCAGAACTATAGTAATTATGCGTGTTTGTAGCTGTGTGTGGCCAAGCAAATGAGGACAAACATCGATCGCATAAAAAGGGCTTGGTGAATTGGGGGCAGAAAAAAGAACAGACATAGTGTGGCAAGTGGTTAGATGTACATAAGTTAGTACATAATACGCCACAACAGACAGTGTAATGGCATGCGAGCGGGTTTAGGAAATTTCAGAATACGAGCAAGCGTGGAGCATTTAGTTGGCAGAGTGAAGTCTCGGAAATAGAATTTTTTATTGCAACAAATTTATAAACAGATTGCGTGTTAGCGCTGAATGCAAAATGCAGAATATCTTTGAATAATGCAAGTCATTTTGAGTTTCCATTGCTTTTTATTTTATTTTTTATATTTTTATTACGGCTCTTAGCGCGTTTGCTTACTAGGGATATTGTGGGAAGTATTCATTTTGTATTGGAAAGTGCAAAATATTGTGGCATGCAGCCGAAACTCAAGTTGACATAGGTCAAGTGAAGCATTCAGTTCTATAAAAATAAAAAAAATTTTGCTCAGAACTTCAGTTGGTTGACTAAAAGCTAAGGGGTAAGGTGATTGTAATAGTAGGAGTATTGATTTCAGTTTTCGCAATAGAAGCATTTCCAATAAAGATGGAACCCCGATTACATATATAAATTTGTAGACAATTCAAAATTAACGAAGTTGGTGTTCATTTCAGTTTCATTTACTTTCCCACCGTACATTATTTCCTTTATATTATCCAAAAATATACTTTTTTCCACAAAAATATTTTCATTCACACTGTTTGGATTTATAATAGTTACATACAACTAAATTAGTTTTTGCACATGTGTGCATATAACTGTGCATACTGCAACCGCTTATAGCCCTTTACGGCCAGACGCTTCTACACACATAAAAGTAGCAGCTGTCTAGGCGCCTCACCTTTTTTCGCAGAAAATGCATGCCGAACTACACAACAACACAACAGCAGACAGCTCACTTCAATTTCATGCACAATTTAACTAAATTTATTATTGACAATTTTTGCGAAAATCACAGCACTTTTTTAAAACATTTTTCCTTGGATAATTTTCACTGATTCTCCATTTCTATTTGCATAAAATTTCAATTTTCAAATTTCATGCACATTTTCACTTAACTTTTCACTTTCGTTTTCTTATTTCACTTCCACGGTTTTCCGCTTCACGCAAAATTCGCGTATCTTCGCGTCGGTTGCGTTTTGTTTACTGTCGCGCTTCTGCTTCGTACAAGGTTAGTTTCGTCTTAGCGGCAAACATCGGCCGTAGTAGCGCATTTTGGGAGTGACGCTGTCGGCGGTAGAAATTACTCATCCCTTTTGGTTGGTAGCGCCCAGCCCATAAAGTTGGTTGACGTGTCTCGAAACCAAAGTGGCGCTAAAGTGTTGTAAGTGGCTCTGCCGCTGGCAAATGGGTGGTCAGGCGGCAATCCAACCGGGTGGGCCAGTGAACCAAGCGGCCATCGTTCCATTGTGCTGTATGCAAAATGTAAGTTTGTTTGTTGGTTTGGATTTCCTTGGTAACGCTAGTGCGAGTCCAATTTGTTTGCGTGCAAAGGCTTTTACTTAATCGCAAAAAAGCTTCAAATTAGTGTTTTCGGTTATCTTTTCAGACATACACCCTACAGCGGGCAGATATATTACATAAACTAACTCTCATACTTAAATAAGTCACACACTACGGATACGTTCAGACTATATTTTATGCAATTAGTACAGTGCTCTTCTTCATTTCTGTACATAAGTTAAATTCTTCTTTTACGATCTATATTCCTTTGAACATTTTTTTGAGTGCCGAAACTGCTGCCAGAGTTCCCATGGTTTGGGTTTTGCAAAAACAGTGCACAATTTCGCCCTCTCTCTCTCCATTTATCTCCCTCTCATAGCTATTTACTGATCTCCCATCAGGCTCAATCGAATGTTGCTCACATTTAGGCGATTTCAACACAATTTTTTTGGAAATAAATATTGGCTAGTACTTCTCACATGGTTAATGAATTTCCCTTCTTTGGCATAATCTTCCAATTATAATATAGTATTCTTGTTTATCTCACAGAATTTTTTTCCTAATTTTCATTTCATAAATGACTTTTCAAACCATATAATAATATTATAAGATATTTATGACTGGTCTGCTTTGGAAGATTCCAGAACCTATTGTATTGAATTATTTCAAGTAAAATGGAAAGTATAGAAAAATCTGGTTGGAATTTTAAGCTCAACAATACAATACGATATCTACAAGAATATACAAGATAATCAATAGAGCAGATTCTTATCTATGAAACTCCTAATCCTTCTTCTTTTCTAAACTTTCATTAGTATGTTCAAAAATTTTGAAGACTATCTCCACACATGGATCTGAGATTTCTAAATTCATATGAATCGACTGCAACAAAGCTACAATACCCTTCACTGGTGCATTCATCATAGCATAAAAGGGCATAAAGAGATATTTTTCTTGTTGCTGTATCTCAGATATATGCTATGCTATATAAATACGACCTGAAATATGTACTCGGAGATCATAGCATTGCCTTTGACACTAATCTGTAACCAATTTCATGAAAATATCTTACCTATTACAAAAGTTTCCGTACAAGATTCTGAATTTGATGGTTCAGTTTATACATATTATTAGCCATACGCTATGATAATCCGATCCGAAAAATGAGCAGCTTTTTGGAGAAAAAATCACGTGTGCAAATTTTCATATCGACATAGCTCGACGCGCTAATTATTTATATATGTACTTTATTGGGTCTCTGACGTCTTCTTTTTAGTGTTACAAATTTCGTGGCAAACTTAATACACCGTGTTCAGGGTATAAAAAGATAAAAGCAAATCTTTCTATTAGTTAGCTTCTAAGCACTTCATAATAATAAATCTGTTAGGAAAAGCTCACCATAGAGGGCACTCAACAAATAGCATGCGCGTTTTCGAAAGCTTTCAGGTGTCAACCGAAAAGCTTTTATGTGAATTTAAGTATAAACCAAATAAAAAGAACGAAAAATAACAGTTACATTATAAACTAAGTTGGTTTATCTGTTTGCATGTATGTTTTTGGCCACTTTGATTTCCATTGCTCTTGTTCTTTGTGGCACAATCAGAAGTGGAAAATTAATGGTCACAGAAAATAATATGAATATGAAACTAATTGTAAAGTAATTTCAGCTAATGGTTTGCGACAACTCAGTTTATGTTTATTAATACTCCGAAAAGGACTGATTTTCGACTAGTTCAGCCCATAAAATCACGGCACACGGCGTCTTGGAGTTTTGAGGAATTTCTTATTGCATTGTAAATATGAACGTTTGTTTGTATATATATGTAAAGATACGGTTACAAATGTGCTACATGCGGTTAATTATGTGCCTCGCCATCACCGGTGGCGAGGTTGGGCAGCGAGACAGTGTCATTAATTCACAAATTATGACACATACGCATGCAATTAACCGAACGCCAAAGCGTTTTGCAACGCACCTCTTATCTCGGGACAATCGACAATCGCTAACCTAAAAACAACAACAACAGTAATAAATGCTTGAGCAACTTTGATGTCTTCCGCCTATTTAAGTATCCATTTCATTTTGGTTGACCAAATTTTTGTTCGTGCTCAGAGTGTTCCTTTTCGTTTTTAGGTTATTTATTTAACACAGGACACGCAAGCCTTATAAACACATCACACGCCACCTGAACACAAGTAAAAATACAGTTTTTTTTTGCGAAGAGCTGAGACAACATGAAATGTCATAAAGAAAACTCACTTGTTCCAATTTTAATCCGCCTCAAAGACACGCACATTTATTTACATATATATTGTTTATATTTATACATATGTATGTCTGAATGTGGTCCACTCAGGTAGCAAGTCCGTGAAACTTGGAAATTGGCTACGAAAATGCTAAAGAGTTTATACAAATTAACTAAGTGATAGCGTCAACTGAGAAATACATTTCTCTAGGATAATATAAACTCGCTTACGTATTTTTAGGTATAGTTTGTCGATTAATGTAATAGAAACTTATGGAGCCTGAAGTAAGAAAACACTGAACACATAGTTGGCTGAATCCGCCAGACATGAGCCTAAAATCGAAAACCATTCATTACAGCCAATTACCAACACAAAATGGTTACGCCGGAGCCGTGAATTGGACTTTCATATTTTCAGTCCCATACTACGGATAAAGAACTTATACATACATTTTGGTGCCAATTGGGGATCGTTAAAGATTTTTAATGACTCAAATCTCCTTAACTATACTTAAATCACAAAACTATCGAGAGTATTTGGCGCAGACATAGTATAAGTTTAACGCATCTACTATTACTCATTGCTTAAGAACCACCCTAACATATGACCACCCGCAGAGAGGGAACTGCTTTGTTCAGTAATAAGACAAATTATTTTGAAGAAAAAAAATATATTACTTATGAAGTAATTTACTCGTTTCCTTTTCGTACATCCGTTGTAATTTGTACTCCCTTTACAGGCAATTCAAATTTTGCTTTAAATATTTCAGTTTTTAAGTTATGACACTATTAAATTGAAGTAATTCCAATATGAGATGAACAAAATACAAATACATATATGACTACTTCATTTGAAAAATCAAAATCTTCTAAGGTGAACCAAAGTGTTTGAGACTTCTTAATAAAATCAAAAGATATTAACAGGTGGCATTTGACAGGTTAAATAGATACAAAATTAAATCGTAAACCGAGTAAACTACTTCGGTTTCACAATATGGGTAATAATAATGTCTGCTTACCAATCATGAAAAATGTCAGAAACTTTACTGCAATCGTCAATAACCCTTAGCAAGGTCAAAAACCATGAGGCTCTTTAACCTTACAAAAGCTTGTTAATATCGCTTAATATAAGCAATAAGGTCATTGACCTATATGATTGGATGTTGACCTCGTTAAATGTAAAGATTTAGGTCATTGCCCAGAAGGATGGGTTCTTGACCTCGCTAAATGTAAACAGAGAGGTCATTACCCTCATCATAGGTAATGTAAACAAAAAATATTTTGACCTCAGGATGGATTACTTGGTTCGCAAAATGGCCGTGATCCTCACGAAAGGTTGTTGATTTTGGAAAGGTCAAAACTACTTATTATGTTTTGATTTAGCATTTGAGCAAATCTAATAGTATACTCGTTTTAAGTTATTAAACTGACTAATGGTTTTTGAGGAAATTGTTCCGAAATGATAAAATATTATTGAAGTATTTTCCAAAAAATGTTTAACTTATTTTACCTTCTCACAATATGTGAGGTTGTTAAAGTAGTAATTTACACCCAAAGCTTCCGGTAAATAAAAACAGTTGCTATTGCAATAAAACATTAAAACAGTCAAAAAATAAAATTTCTAGTAAAATAACATAACCGAAATGATTATTAAAATGCCGTTCGTGCTGATTACAATCGGCAGGTGATTAGTCAGATTGAGGCTATGTGAGAACGAGAGTCACACGAATAGAAACCGATAGTAATTTTTCAGTTCAAATCCTTATAAAATATTTTAAAAAGTTAGGAGGGTTTCAAAGGTACAAAAAAGGTATTTTTACAATATGTTTTTAATATAAATAATCAAATATTTAAAAAATATAATACGACATTTTAAAATTACATATTTCAACAATGTCTCCAAAAATTGTGATATAACAATATTGAAAATTCAGCCCTTGAGACCTCATCTCCCCGTGTGTCTCACAAAAAAGTTCTTTTGGCTTGGACAGCATAACTTATTATTGGTTAATTTAAAATTAAAAAACCAAACATATTCCATTAGTACATAAATAAATCTCGTTTTTAAACTGAAGGAAATAAAACAAAATTCAAATTTTCATTTTTTCTCTGACTTTGAACAAAAAATCTAATTTTTCGGTAAAATTTTCGGCATTTTTGGTTAAAGAAATCCTGAAAAAAAACACTGTTATAATGGTTAAAAAAATTGGTTAAAAGAAAAAAATTGATAATGAAAAAAATCTGTGGCATTTAATCGTTTTCTTCCTTCAATAACCACATAATGTTATTTTATCTGTAATCTGTACTAATTTAATGTTAGAATAGAAGAGAGAATAGATAATGCCAAATTCCATAAAATCTTAAGTCATCCTATTTCAAGGCGAGCTGCCGAATCGGATTCTAATTTCTAGTATATGTTCCTAAATAGATATATTTGACAAGATCAGTGCTTATAAAGCAAAATTTCTGATATATACATTGTACATATGTACATATCTATATGTAGATCCAGCATACCGAAATGACTAATCTCTAGTTCAAACGCTTCGTTATCAATTTGCCTCTTTAAGATTAAACATTTGAAAGACTAATAATTGCAGCAACAATTTTATTGGACCATTAAAAATGTAAAAAGCAAATTGAACAAATTTACCACTCGTCGGAAATCGAGTTTTTTTTGCTTTTCTCTCACTCTCACTCTCGCTTTAAAAGCGGCGAGTAACAAAAGCCACAAATATTAATTGTCAAAGCGATCGATCGTAATTGCGATTGCGGCTCATAAAACATTTCACCACTAAACACTATCACTATCACTTGTGGCAGAAATGGCAAATGGCCATACTTACATACGAACATACACATGTGGCAATAAATAGCAAAGTGGCTAATAATCGACACGCCAGCGTAGTAAGCATGCAACGCTACAAAAATATGGATGATCATAAAAGGAACTAAAGTTGATGATCGGAATCCCGAAACCAAACATGGTGCATGCAACTTTGATTTATATGCAGATATTTAGAGGTATATTACCACAATTGAGAACTTAGTTAAATACAAGTATACTTACATTATTCCGAAATTCTACGGGATTTAAATTTTGAAGCTCGAAAATGCGTAATTTTCAATATAATTCGGGTTCCACGCGCAAACAATAAAAAGTATTTTGTCGACGGATAATTATAAAAATGATAAATCTACACATACGAATTAAGCATACCACAAACATCAACTAGCACTGATCGGGATCCCGATTTTTTATATTTATGTCGAAATGTACAGAAAATTATTTACAATACCGCTTTTCTCAAAATATTGAGGGACTTAAATTTTTAATTAATAAATCATCCATTATATTTACAATATTTTTATATGTAGTACCTACATATCAAAAATTATGACCGAAATCCCGAATTCTGAGATTCATTAAAATTTTTTCGAAAAATGACCCCACTTGTATTTCAAATTTAAATTATTATAATAAATCTGAAATCCCGTTGCAATCCAAAATTATTCGGGATTGATATTATGAAATCCCGAAATTTCGGGGTTTGCAAACTAATACGGGACTTAATGGCTGAACGAGCATTAATAAATATTTGTATACATATTAATATACAGCTGTTGCAACATCGCATGCCACTTGAATATACTGCTAGTTTTATGTGGCACGTATGGAGTCATATTACAATATTGCCATGCCGATAATAACAATCACGAAAAGTAAAAGATGCTATATTTCATGGGCAAGTGTTAAATTGTCGAAATTAATTGCATGCTGCGGTACCTGGCGGCCGGCAACTAGCAACTGGCGGTTGGCAGCGATCGAACGGGGCGGTTTTGAGTGAGGCAGTGGTGGCGGCGGCGATCACAGAAGCCATATTGAGCGGCAGAGGCAGCAGCTGCAGTGGCAAGAGCATTTAACGGTACTCATAAGTTAAATGTTGCAGCATTAGATGTGAGGCATATACATAATTGCCATGTTGCATGTGGCATGTGGAATGTGGCGATGGGAACGAAAATGAAATGCAAAGCATTTTAAATGTGCAACACATCGGCTGTTTGTGTGTGTGTGTTACATATGGCTACAAGTGCACTGCCACGACACACACTCAATTTATGAAGACTGTTTAGCAGTGTTGCATTTGTTGTGGCAATTATAGTATGCTGGTGCGCAATTTGCATGCAGCTCATTCTGCGCAAAGCGCTCTGCCCCTCAAATTCAGTTTATCTTTTAATTATGTACATATGTATAACATAATAATCATAATCGCATGTGCGTCTCCGTTTGTGAAGTGTGGCAAAGGTGGCGGAAAACCCCAGCAGGCGCGGAAGCGCTCCACTCACGCAGGCAGCGAGCTTTATTGCAATGTGGCAAGTGCTGCGTGGCATGAGTTTACTCGCAGTGGCGCATAAATTTCTCATTATTTTATTACCGTTAGTTATTCGCGTTATTCGCCATGCTTGACTCACTTGTCTTCATTAATTTCATTGAGATTCGAAGTTGCTGAGAAACTTTTTGCTTTGACGTAGTAAAATTACTCGTCTGTTGCAATTTAAATTGGAAATTTCGTATAAAATTGCTGGAAAAGAGTTGCACGCATGACACGGCCACTTTCCATGGGAAGCGCAATAAATGAATGAAAAACTTCCCAAGTGTTAAAAAGAGATCGCTTTCGAGACTGCAACAAACATACGCTAGTTGCTGACCTTTCCAGTTGTTGTGTTGAGTCAATAAATGGGTTTCTCATGAAATATTTGCGTAAAAATAATAGAGTTGAAGCATTACACTTGTATGTCTTAAGGGATATACATTTTCGAAAAAAAACATACATACAATTTTTCACCAGTTATTAGCTGGAACGATTTATGTTTACGTTTGTCCGGAAAGTAAGAGGTCGATTTAAAAAAATTTGTTGAACCAGTCCTTACAATTCTTTCAAAATAGGCTCCCTCTGCGTCGATGCAGCGCTGCCAACGCGATTTCTAAATAATTGAAGGCGTCACGGAAGACATTTTCCGAAATAACCTTGAGAGCCGAGCTGAATGCTGCTTGGATCCTCTCAGTCGTCTCAAACCGCTTGCCTTTCATCGGTCTTATCAGGCAAGGCCACATCTGGGATGTAGGGCGGCTGTGGAAGCGTTGAGATGCCAGGCTTGTTAGGTAGCTGCTCAAAATAACGGCAGTGTGAAACGGCAGTGTGAACCGGGGCGTTGTCGTGGTGCAACTTCCAATCAGCTGCGATGTTTTGACGGACCGGATTGACCTTTCGTTTTAGTATCTTGAGGACTTCTACGTAAAACTTGGCGTTGACGGTTTGTCGAGGAGGAACAAACTCATGGTGAACGATGCCTTTGATGTCAAAAAGACAATGAGCATCGTTTTCACTTTGGATTTGCTCATTCATCACCGACCTATTCCCAGCCCTCCAAAAAGGCCTGATGCGGTCGCGTACCTCTGCTCTAACGAAAGCTGCATTTTCGGTTTGCATCACTAACAGAAACACATCTCACGAAAATGTTTGTCTGACTCGATCATTTTCTGCGTACGAATGAAGTCCAATCTAAAAAAATTTATTAAACCACATAAGAATATTTCAAATTTGAAAAGTTTTTAAATGGAGAGAAATTCACTATTGCCTAAACGTTTGGAAGCAGACAGAGATAGGGATTATATAAAATGTTAAGGCTTTTTAGCTTTAGATTGGTGAAAGTCTCTCTCTGAGATGTTCGATTCAAAAACATTTTTCAGACCCGAAGATTCGTTGATTTGTAACACATTTAATCTCATCCTAAGTCCAATAGTAATAATAATGAACGCATTACTAGCAGTACACCCCGAACAACTTCCATGACGCAGAAAATTATTGTAGGTGAAAGTGCAGCTCATGAGATATTCGAAGGAAAAGATAAGTTGCCGTCCGAATGGACCCAAAGTTATTAGTACATTTTATCCACTTTCTATCGTCGGCGCCCACCTTCAAGACGGAATTCGCTAGCAAAACCAAAATTTCCATTTACTTGACCCCCTCTGAGTTGCTGTGAGGCATTTCCTTAAATTATACTAAATTGGAAAATACAGAATATAAGTAAAATGACTCACACAAGTGCCACATGCATGTGTGATCAAGTTTGTGAATTGTGAAAGCCTCTTTTTAGAAGCTTAATCGCTTTTTTTCTCTCTCTCTCTCTCTTCTTGTGAATCACGTCTCTTAGAAATGACTGCTCACTACACAGATTCCATGATCAGTGCTAATTAGCCAGCGAGTGCAAATATACACACTTATTAGCTGGCCTCTAATTGCACTTGCACTTGGGTATTTACTTAGGTACGTGCTCTTTGAAGTGATTGACTGATTCAAGTACATGTGACCATACTGTACCTGCAGTTCTAGTTTGGCACGTTCTTTTCAACCCTTGAATGGCTAACATAGCCGATTTGATTGAACTTGGCATCTGATCTTTCAGTTATGGTGTCTAAAATATTTTTTCTCTAAAAACAATTCTTGAATGTTATACTGACTCCAATGATATAGGCTCATTAAATAAAAAAAACAAAAAAATTACAAAAAAGAGTGGTAAACATTTATAAAATGCGATAATATTCTATTGATAGAACTTTTTAATTAATTTTGAAATCGAATCTCTGCATCAGAATAGTAAATTTCAGATAAAAATTTGACCCATCAATATTTTTGCCGCCTAATTAACTCCCTCCAAGACTAAATTTCGGTAGTTGTAAGTGCTCTTAAAAAGTCAAACAGAGGTTAGACAAGAGACTCGATGAAAGTAAATTTCAGTCTTAATTGTAATTCATCACTCGCTATAATTCTTGCGTACAGTTGCCTTATATACCAGAAGAAAATGGACATATAAACTAATTATGTGTGAGAGGGAAATCATGGAGTGTGGTTTTGTAATGGGTCATTATTGAAAACTCATTTTTAAAAAACACATTTTTTGAAAAGCTCATTTGAAAAATTAGAAAATTTGTGTCATTTCCATGAAAGAAAATTTAGCGTAAATATCGAAGATCAAAACGTTCATACTTTATTCTCAATCAAAGCATACAAGGGTTAACTACATTCTCAAAGAAACACACTTGTTTGTTAATTATGCTATTTGCACTTATAATATGGGTTTAAATATATACATAGATATGAACTTGTATGTATATGCATACTATGAAAAAGTGTGACTATATATACATGAACTCCAAAAGTTCAGATACATAGTATTTTCGCCAATAAAATCTGAATAATAGAAACACAAAATATTTTCCTTCCTTCATATTCAATATTTACTTGATGACAATTGTTTTCAAATTTTTATTACTTTTCTTATTAAAAAAACTTTAGGTACCAACATGATCACCTTTCCCAGTCACTGTATTTCAGCGCACAATAATCAATAACAAAATGAGTTGCAAAGCTAACATTCACTTAAGCGCGGCGAGTGATGATGAAACAAGGGAAATAAGCACATAACTAACTACATCTTTTATATAAGCAAAAGTACAGTCTACATATACATTTGTATAATACATTTATGAATGTATTTAGCGTTAGTGTTTATTAATAGAGACAAATCAGAGTTAACACCAACCATAAAATCTGAAAAAACAATACGACCGAACATCAAAATGCAATAAATTCGTACATTTTGCATAAGAAGTGTTTGTTCAGTGCGAGGCAAGTAATGCAACATGCTTATGTGCTTGTTGGAATTTTGAATACAGGGTGCCTCAAAAATTATTAATCTTTTAATTAAAAAGAAGTGATTTGAAAACCTTTTTTAGCAGGAAAATCAAATACCAATTTCAAACTCTCACCTCTCACAGCAAGTTACATCTGGAGGCTGATAAAGGAATCGAATTTACAAATCATAAATGGACGGATAAATGATAAGCTCTTAAGATGAATTTATTCAATAAAATAGTATTTGTAAATCAGTTTAACTCTTTCATCAGTCAAATTTTTCTTGAGAAACGATAACTCTTTAAAGAGTTACCTGAGAGAGAGAGAATATTTCGCTTCAACACCTAACTTTTTGATGAAGAAATCGACTAACCTTTCATATAACGCCTCTATTGCAACCTACTTTTTGAGTTATAACTGTCCACAGAATAACGTGACAGTCGAAAAATTCCTTCGTTAGAATGATACACCAGCGTTCTTTCCGTATTAGTTCGAAAATTGGATTATAAAATACTTTTAGTTGAAATCTCAAATATCATAAACTATTTTACAGATATTAAACAAGTTTAATATGTTCCACTCTCATAGCACCGAATTTATAAAATTTTTAATTGTGCAGATATCGACCAACTAAAGAAACTTCATATTGAATTTCATACGCATATTTGAGGGTACAATAATTAACTCGATGTTCGATAGCCTCCTAAATATAAGCATTTATTCGGATTTGTGGCATCTTTCTTTCAAAAATGGACACCCGGAATAAAACACCGGAGACCCTATAAAATATATGATCAGCAAAAAAGTGAGAAAAGTTCATTCAGCCATAACCGGATGGAATCAATTGCTTGAATGGAAAACTTTTTTAAGGGCATTCTACTTCGTTGTCTCCGAAAACAACGTTCGTGAGATTATTTATACCCAATTTCAACCGAATACAGCGATTACTATTTTGTTTTCTAATATCTATAAGAACCCTGTACAAGCGTAACTCTCCCAACATGAGCGTGCGCAACACTCGGGTCTGGGGGATCACTTGTATAACTGTTTGCCGTTGTAATGCAAGCAGACAAGCGACTGATTTCATTAATTTCGCATAAAATTCCACTTACAAAATTGCATTTTCCTCCTGCTTGCAACATGAACAACAACAAAAAATGTGCCGCTACATGATATCACAATAGTTCAAATGCATTTCAAACATAAGTGTGCGCTACTCACCATAATGGCCGGCTGATTGTAGGGGGCGACGAGCGGTCGGCTTATGAGCAGAGCGGCGGAGCTGGGTGTTGTTGCGGTTGCCAAATCGAAACGAAAACGCGAATATTGCTTCATAAATATTTTCCAGATTACATAAGCCATCCTCGTGTGAGTGCTAGCGCTCGCTTATGTATACACATATATGTATGTAAGTGTGTGTGTGTGCGAATTGGGGGAGGACGCAACGGCGTGATGGTGGAAAAGTTGCAGCGGCAATTCCTGATCAAATGCCGTTCAACGAGCGCTTTTCAAACGTCTATCTTTTGTTGTTGTTGCAGTTGTAGATGCAAATGACGTGTGTGCAACATGTGCGCGCCAAGCGGTTGAGCACAGCAATGCGTAGCAATTGGTGGTCGCGGTTGATGCCACAGTGATCAGAGTGATTTGAGAAATTGATTCAAATCGCATAATAAGCGAATGAGCCGCACGCACGCTTGCTCACATATGAACAGACACACGCACGCACTAAAGCAAAGCGTTTTTTAAAAGCAAAAGTTGGTCACTTGTTTGCATGCGCGTATGGCTGTGTGTGTGTGTTTGTGTTTTCCGCGTTAAGTGGCGTCTGCCAGACTCTTGATTGGCGATGATTTTCGGCTTAGCAGATGCCTAACGATTTTCATTATGCGCGCGAGTCTTCCAATTACTTTTCCATCTGAAGTTTTTCGTTCACTTTTTGGCATTAGCGATGTTGTGTAATTTAAGCTAATCGGCGATCGCAGAAATATGGTTAATTGAAAATCTCAATCACAGGCAATCGGACTTATGTATGTATGTGCAAGGAAATCATATTGAGTATATACTATGTAAATTGTAATTTTGGTATTCTTATAAATGTTGCTGCTGATTGAAATAAATCCAAGCAATTCTAAATTTTAGGAATCAACAAAACAGAAACATGATCTCTCTTATTGGAAGCACATGGTTTGGTTTGTCTGCTATGCATTGCCTTGAATCGACATATTTTCGACCGTTACCCACTTCGAGACCCACTCCCATTTCTAGGAAACTAAATTTCTAAACGGAATGAGCAAAATAAGGTAGTTCAAAAGGGGTGACTGAAAAAATTTGCATCAAAGCGAATTTCAAGCACAAATTAAATTTTTCTAAATTGTATGGTGAAAAGTCAGATTCTACAATAACCGAGTAAGTTCACTTCTACTGAGCCAGGAATGTCAAAACCGGTATGCATCGGCTACCCTACTTCCTCTTGTTGGTTGGTTGAATGGCATTTTTATTAAAAATCTGATTATTTCCCATCCCACTTGCCAATGTCTTTTAAGTTGGAGCATTGGGAGCAGTGGCTATTACTCGTCTAATCCGGCTGAAAGCTGGGCATTCTCATAGATAATGTTCCAACTGTTCATCATCCGCCTCACCGAATTCACTCTAGCTTAGGGGAATTAAGTTTCCAGCTGCACCCGAGGCGATCCTGCTCGTCTGCCATTTCAGTTCGTCTATTCCTATATGATCGGGTATCCAGATGATACCAACCAAGTTACCTTCTGAGAGTGTAGTTTTTGCCTGCTTGCATAGCCTAATACAATGACACTTAGTATTGGCGCTACAGATAGCCTTAATTGCAGCTGGAATATCCAAAGATATGTTTACGGTCTTGAGGCTTTATCGTTGGAGCTATCGATAACATAACCATTGAGCGATTCTTACTCACTGGTAGTGACGCCAAATTTGGCACTAAAATCATAAGCTGGCTGATCGTAAGCATTGCCTCATATTACATTTATATGTATATTGGCCTTATGTCGAGGAAAGCCTTCAGTTGACGTAGTTTTCATTACTCCCATAATTCCCATCAAGCATTCTCGTTATCCCCTTTCCAGAGGGTTATGCCATTTTATATGCCGGACTATGCCATCCATCATGCCACAGCACTGCATACGTTAATATGGAACGGATGACACTTATGTAGAGCCAATGGACGGTGTGGAGCCTCAAACCACACTTTGGAGTAATGGCTATCCTGCAGCAATTTCCTTCGTAATTTTACAGAAAGTCAAACTATGCCGTACTATCACTACGTTTATTTAAATTCATTTTGGCGGGTCTTTGAAAAAGTTCAAAACTCTCTGTGAAGGCAAAACCGTCAACATAAATTAACTTAGTATTACGAGTATCTGATGAAATATATTAGGAAAACCTGACACGGAACCACATTGAAGTGTCAACTCTATAACGGTTTAGTAAAATGTGTCTTCGGTATATTTACTTGTATTAACAACAAAAATATATTATTGAAATATTGAGACATCAGATTATAGAAAAATTACTATTTCCTATATAGAGCCTCATTTTTCCTTCATAGCAAATGCTTTATGCTACATATGTCTAAGGCTTTTAAATAGTTTTTTCTGCTTACTCGAGATTCGAATAATATCTTTGAGATAGTTTCTTGTAAACAAGTGGCACTAGAGAAAAGTAAACTCAGAAAAAATAAAGCTGATTGAGTGTTATTTATTATTTTAAGGTTAAGTCTCCATTCTAGACCTCATTGAACTCCTTCTCAACGAAAATCAATCCAGTTCCAGTGTCAGTCTTTTCTTTTCAAGTAAATAACCAATTTTTTGATAAACATCAATAAAATTCACTGGTAATCGGTTTTGAGTTCATGATGATTCTAGATTGATTTAATTATTTTAGCGAGTTTTCGCTTCCTACAAGCACTACCCGAGCTAGCTGTTAAAGGCGGGTGGTTTCAAATTTTGAATATGAAAGTATATTCCATAATCTTTTTGATGCTTCTTATTTTCATTTCTCACTACTTGGACCTGTTTTTCTCACTAAAAAATATCTAAGGACTTTTAAACGGATTAATTTGAATAAAAATATATAGATATACTACACATATATAATAGAAATACTCTAACTAACCCAGTGCACAACACAAGAAGACCTCAAAATATTATTGTTTAGACTACATTTAGAGGTTGTGGTCTTTAAATTAATTTTGCTTCTACTAATTGATTCATTTGCTCATTCAGTTGCTTAAATTTTCAAGCTATTTAATTTTTTTTTCACTGCCAAATTCAAAGCAGGTAATTAGCCGCGAGTTATAGACAGAAAACAAATAAGTGAGTAATTATCTCAGCATACAACAGCTTCCAAAGCACACACAAATACACGTACACGTACACACATATGTATGGCATAGTGTTATATAATTATTTTTTTGCACACCAAATTGCACATTTCTTTTTTAAGCCATATTTTTTCATAATATATTTTCACAATTACTTTGTTTTACTGTGTATTTAGCTGGGCACTTTCATTACTACACATTGCAAAATTTTTATTTTTTGCAAATTTCTAATTTCCACACTAATTTTCTGTGCGCTTTGCCTTCAATATGTCTTTTAATTTCTGTTTCCACATTATGATTTTTCATTATTTATTTTCCTATAATATTCACAATATTTTTGTTTGGTTTGCGTGGAGCACTTTGCATAACGCAGGTCACGTCGGAAATCGCCAATATGCCATCTATCAATAATAATAAAAAAGCACAAATTTTTATAGAGAAAATAAAGAACTACCAAAATAAATAAAAGCGCAGCGCAGCGTCGACACAACATATGCGCATTTGCATGCCACAGCCTGTCGCCCGGTCAGTCGGCCGGGCCGCAATCCAACCGCGCATTCTTCGCACAGTCGGCCTCGTTGGCCCACAACGTCCACGGCGGACATGGCGCTGTTGCCACAGGCGATCGCACAGGAGACGGCGTTCACTTATGAATTTGTATTTTTGCACAAACCCACCGCGCCCCTCGGCGGCACTATGGATGCGGTACAATACACCGGCCGAACATTTCACTCAACATTTGCCCATTCGCGTGCGCTCAAGCGCTTTTTGGCAAAACGAACGCACTTTTGTAATGAAAATCATGTTTCTTATGAACTCAAAACACTTTTTAGTTGAATTCAAATTGAATTTATTTTGCTCAAATTTTAGCGAAAGATTCAATGAGCGCCAATATGATTTTATTTTTTATTAAATTTATTACTTTTTATTTTATTTATTTGTTTATTTTTATTTTTTTTTTAGTGAACCTTTTTTTGTGCACAAGTACGTGTTGCAAGCTCACTTGCAGCGTTTTGCGGCATGTGGCACTGACTTCATCGTCCACGCTATGCGGTAACATATGATTATTGCTATTTAAACGCCTGCACCAACTGACCGCACGAACCACACACACATGTGTGAATGTGTGTGTGTGAACCAGAGTCGCTGTTGCCGCTGAGGGCCTCCGTCTGTTCGTTATTAGATTTGTATTTACTCGCTTTGATCCTATATGGTTTGTATGTGGCTGCTCGCGCTAGACGCTAGACTAGACTGTGTATTCCGCGAGTTTTCCAGCAACTGAATAAAAACGAAGTAAATACAAAAGTGGCTTTGCGCTAAGCTCAGCGCCGCGCTGCAGTGAGCGGCTAGTTGCGAGCGTCTAATGAAAATGGTTGATGAAATGCAAAGGCAATACACAAATACGAAAGTGGCGGGGAGCAGCAGAAGAAGTAAGGCGGGGGCTAAGAAAAATATTATAGTTAGATAGACATACACACACCGGCACACACATACATATGTACATAAGCTTGTACATGCGCGTCATTATAGCCGGCAAGCGGCGCAAATTGGTGGCAGGTGGTTGGTGGAGCCAAGCGACAAGCTAACGACTAGCTGACTTGTGAGACACATTTACATATATTCATTTGTCTATTATGTACTCTTATTAGGGTGACCTCTAGAAAATTTAAGAACTATTTTCTGCACCTCAACGTTATTACCACGCTTAAAACTGTTCCACCTAAGTAATGCACGGCTTTAGAAAAATAAATGTGAGAGGGTTGCCACCTGCTTTTAAATTATAATTTCAAATATTGCCAAGATATGCAATACAACTTGATATCACGCCTGTAAGAAGCTAAAGAATGTATAGAGTTAAAAATATATAAAAGTGTTGCCACCTTAAATTTTTAAATTAATTAAAATATCAGGTTACAGTTCAGAAGTTTGAAAAAATTTTGTTCAAAAATTAAGTAAATATCTATGGGTAACAAACTAAAATATTATCTCAAAGAAGGCTTGGGCTTAAAATATTTGCTTATTTTAGATCTGGCAACCCTTTTACGAATTTTAATACCATAAATTAACAAAAAACGAATGCAATGAAGACTTCAACAATAGCTTTTTCAAATATTTACAACTAAATTTAGTTTTGAGAGTTGCCACATGTTTAAAATTACTTGCACAATGTAAGTACTAAAATAAGTTGATAAGATAAAGAAGTTAGTACAATACAGACTTTATACCAAGCTATTCAAAAATCTTACAAATGTATATATCTTGGGGGTTGCCACCCGTTCAAAAATTACTTGCATAATAAAAATTATTGAATACATGAAAATTAATAAATTAAATTAGCATAAACAATTTTTTTCAAACACACTTTTAAGAAGCGTTGCCACCCGTGTGCAAAATTTAAATTGTTTTGATATAATAATTTACAAGCTACAATATTGGCATTAAATACTTATTTAGAAAATCTAATGAACAATTTTGGAAATTCATTTAAGCACTACCCTAATGCGGTCGTAAAACAATAAAGCAGCAATGTGCCGCACGATATCTATGAATGCATGAATGAATTTGGCGCATGAGTAAAACTCTAAAAAAGCTTTTTCTATGCCTGAATGAATGGATAAATAGTAGATTCACAGTCTGTCCAGGCAGGGGCAAACAGGCAGGCAGGCAGGTAGGCAGGAAGGCGCAAAGAAGAGCCTTAGCGAGCAGGCGAGAATGAGTCGAAAAGCACACAAACCGCGAAATTGGTTATAACAACCACACATACACACACTTACGCACTTAAAAAATGCACCGAACATATAAAACACAACAAAGGTAACAACAACAACAACACTACTGCACTAAACAATCATGTGAGCCAAAGTTTAATGAATTGTTGGAAAAGGCGTTGCCATTGTTGTTGTTTCAACAACTTTTTGTTGTTGCTGCAAACTCCGCACTGCGCTGCACTAAATTTAAGTAAATAGAGATAACAACAAAAACAACTTATTTTAAATAAAGTTAGTTTAATGTAATGTTACACACCTCAATGGTAAGAAAGTGGTGGATTCCATGTGTTTTCTTCCCCTTTTGCATACTGCTTCCCACCCTTAAGTTAGTTGGACAGTTCTACTCTTCTAGCTCTTTATAGATTCGCAAAGTTAGGTCTTTTTAGGCTGACACTGTTTATGGCAAATACTGTCTGCGGAAGCCCGATCCCAAGCAAAAAGTTTTGAGGCAATCGGTGAAAGTATTAGGTGCTTTTAGGCGCAAAATCTGTCAGAATATTTGGCCAGGATTTGAAACTGTGTATAAACTGTGTGCATATTCGGAGTAATTATCATTTGAAAACAGTTCCTGCAACATTTGTATGAATAAAGTTTGCTCCTTTGGATAAAAGCTTATACTATAGATTGATATCTCGTTTCAAAAGGAAGAAAAGCAGATTCCTTGATTTAATTTCCAAAATGTCCATGAATTAAAAAATTCAATTTAAAAATCTTGACTCAAATTATATACTCCATGTTTTAGATTGTGATCAAAGTTCTGTCTGACATAAAATAGTTTGAAAGCGGTAACACCTCGGCTGGCATTTTTGAATTTCCGAATGTTCATCCATCAATGAGATCAGTTCTCACCAACAAGGAGAGAACTGAAAGAATGTGGTTTAAATAATTTCAGAAAATAAGGTTTAAGCATAAATCAGGACGATTCGGTCGACTTAAAGCTTGAACATATATTGAAACTTTTTTAAGCACTAAAACGGCGTGAATTAGCCGGAAGAGGCAACAAGAGCGGTAATAAAAACACATGAAAACACCGAAATTTTTCTATGGCATGTATCATCGATGGAGGGACTATCAAATTTTCGATAAAATTTTTGAAATAGGATTTATTTTTGGTTTAAAAAAAGACGTAGGTATCGGTGATTTCTTTCTAATGACCACCAATTTCATTACTAAGGGAAAGGATTTGCATAGGAAGCCCGACTTATGAGATTTTACCAAAAGTTAAAATTTGATAGCAGTAATTTAGTTTTTAATTTATATCCAGCACAAAACCATACATAAACATACCCTGTAGGAAAAGTAGTCAACAATTTCCTACGGGCTACTTTGCGTATGAGTATCGCATGCAAAAACACATTTGCATATGCAATGTCCATCAAAATGCATAAGTAAGTCCATAAAAACGGATTTGACAAGACCCGAGTGCCTCGCGCCCCACAACTCATTAAACGAGCACTCCTCAAACCCAAATAAATTTTCATGTTTGCTTGTGTGTATTGGCGGAATATTGTCACTCAAAACCCGCACACACCCGTAAACACTATCGGCGAAGCGCTGTGGCGTGGGTGGGTGAGGGGAAACATTTATTGCTATTTTTAGTGGCAGCCCTATTTTAAGCTTTTAGTAAATTGTTTGTAAATGTTTGTTGGTGCTTCTTCTTCTTTTAGCTGTCTGCCACGCAACCCTCTTTTCCTCTTTTAATTTTCTTAATAATCATTTTATGTTTCGAAAGACCGTCGCAAGGGTGAGTCAATTGACTTTTGCTATAGGACAAGAAGCCGTTATGTCGTCTTATCTTCATTCTTGTTTTGCCACCTTTTGACATTTGTGTGAATTTCGTTTGTCAACAACCAGTTGCGGCCATGCCTGACAGCTGAGCTGATGGATGAGTCGATAACGACGACATGTGCGATAAATATATGACAGAAGAGCATAATGAACTTGCTTTTAAAAAATAATGGGGTTATAGCGAGAAATATATAAAAATTTATTGCAGGATGGAACCAAAAAACTTTCAAATAATTTTAACTTGATGCAAGACTGGAATATTAAAATTATTTTATGTGACTAAACTCGCTGACGACATTTTTTCGCAAAAAATATTTGGTTTATCTTATCAATGTAACATTTTTGTTGATGGTCAATTTGAAAAATTAAGTGCAGGTGGGAACATTTTTTACAAATATTTTCAGTTTTTAGCAGATGTTGCATCAACCTTGTTAAAACTTTTGAAAGTGTATTTTTGTACTTTTTAATTTGTACAGCTATGCTTTTATTCCTTTTCTACTAATTTATTTAATACTATATATTTTCAATATTTTTCGAAAATATTTTCAACAAATTTATTGAAGAGACCTGCATATTGTGGAGCAATGAAAAGGAAAGTGAGAATGATTGCTCGATTAAACAACCGACAACGCAAAAGAAGTTAATAGTTTTTCAAAATATCGATAACATTAACCTAAAATTGTATACTAAACGCGAATTAAAACATCTGAAAATAATAAATATGATGATAACTATCGAATAATCGAAGAAATGTAACACAACGTTAGTAAATAATAACCTTCTATAAGATCTGTTGAATTGAATACAAAAATAACGATAATTTGATTCTAAATGTATTTAAAGAAAAAATTTCGTGACAAATGAGAAGACATTTGAAGAAATGAGCGCCGAATGTATAGAAAGCAGTAAAAACTTTAAAATATTCTTCAAACATCGGTAAATCATCATAAATGAAGTGACAATTTATCGATAACTTTTTTTTAACATTTAAAAAAAAAATTGTAAAATTTTTTCAAAAGTAAATAAATTTAAAACTCTTATGTATTCCGCAAATAACGATAAAAAATAATAAACGAACAAAAAAAATATCGATAAATTTTTTCACAATATTCAAAATTAAAAAAAAATGAACGTAAAATAAAATAATTAGTTTGAATATTTTGATAAAAATATAATCAAAGTATAATCGATAAAATTATCGAAAAAAATGTTGAAGCAATTGAACGCAGTTCAGATCGAAATGCTTTGAGCAAGTGTTTTGAGATACTCAAACGGCAACCAAGGATACTTTAATAAACAACTGCTTGAAGAAGCCTCCAATAAAACCTCAAAATAAATTATTGATTTGAGCATTAATTCTGGTAGTAATTTATAAAGTGGTAATGAAAGAAACACGCCTAAAAGTTTACGTTGATCTACTTGATATAATCAACGTTAATTTAAATACTGTGAGTAGCTTTGTTATGAAGGACACTTTCAGCCGGAGAAACCAAAAATCACTTTCTAACATTCTTCGAAGCCGAAGAAAGTCCAAACACTTTTACATTCAATATTTGCTGCGGCAAATATGTGTGTCTCAACGGCGTACAAAACTAATTACACGCTCCCACATTTATTGCCTATTTACTATGCCAAAACGGTTAGTCAGTCTGACATTCTTTTTAACTTTCAATTATGGCCATTGATTTCTTCGGATAGCCGGCAAACGCTCAGGCCATTAAATCAAAGCCAATCTTATGGCCAATTGAATTTTTATGCATAAACGCTATGGAGGCAGGCACATGCATATGTATGTGGTAACGTTTTTTATGCGCCGATGTGTGTATCTAGGCATTATTAACGGCATTTTAAAAATTCAGAAATTTGCATGCATTAAACGTGCAACCGAAGCGACGGACGCGACGGCGGCACCCACATTATTTTCACTCATCACATAGGTGAGCTGCTTGCCTGCATTGTTGCTGTTATTTTTATTGTTGTAGTTGGTTTTGTTTTCATTTGTTTTACTTTTTCGCATTTTTGTCTGCTGTGGCACATCAAATCGGCAGGAATTCGCGATGGTTGCACATCAGTCAGCGCGCAGCGAATTAACACCAATTGGCATACCGACCGCGTGCAACAACCATGACTACAACAACAGACGATACATCGCGGCAATTATGCAAAATGAAGGTGAAAAGAAATTAATAATAACGAAAAATGGCATATTTTGTCAATTTTGCCTTGTTGAAGCAAAGAAATTTCACAAATTCAACTCTGATATTCTCAAAGCTCAAAAGCGTCGTGTATGTGCGAAATAACGGCGTATGCAATTTGCCAAACTTTAACTATCATTTCATTAATTCACATAAAATCGACATAAAAGTAACCCTATTTTTAAACATTTTCAATAGTGAGGGGGCCATCCCCCAGGAGCAACTGCCACTCACAGGACTTGTCTGCCACACCTTCCATGCCACACGCGGCTACAAGGAAATACATCGGCCGGCTGTCTACGGGCATAGACACAGGTTTTAATGGCTGCCTCGTTTATATTCCTACGTATGCCACTATGTATAAAGCACCATAGATGAAGCGTCGGAAGCATAACAAAAGTCAAAGTTCCTGGCCAACATAGACCGTTATGTGTCCAAATAAGAACGCGAGTGCACTGGATCCACAACAGAATTGCCTTTAGTCACGCTAGAACATTTGGCATGAAATAAACACTGCAAGAGTTACTTACCCAGTAGGCAAAGCTGGTTGTTTTCTCCGAGACGGACTGGTTAGTTTTGTAGCTCATTTAGGGTAGTTGTATATTAGTTCAGTTTTTAATGTTTTTGTTCCCAAACATCAGCTACAAGCATTCAAAATACATAACTTAATGCGATGTCGAAACGTTAGGAGGGGCTAACATATATTCGAGCGAAAGCGACCATTAAATACCATCAAAAGTATTAAAAATTTAATAAAAGAGTACGAGTAAAAGTAAAAGAAGTTGAGGTCCAGTTGCTTTCATTTTGACAGACTGTTTAAGGTATATCATTTCATCAAGACATATTTCACTTTGTTACAACGCTTGGACTTCAAAACTATAATGCAAATTCTCCTTCTCCGGTGGCTACTGTAAGCGCTCTTTGCGCAAAACACGCTCGTCATAATGCTCTCTCAGGAACTGAGGCGCCGAAACTTTGTTAAATGGGCGCTGGAAATGATGGAAAGCAAATGATTTTCATCGAAATATCATATTCTCAGATGAGGCCCATTTCTGGCTTATGGACTTTGTCAACAAGCAAAAGTGTCGCTATTGGGGTGAGCCAAATCCTCGTACGGTTCAAGAAACGCAATCACATTCGGATAAATAGACCGTTTGGTGCGATATGGCAGAATCATCGGACCTTACTTCTTTCGAAATGTGGCAGGAAATGCCGTTACCATCAATAGCAAGCGTTATAGCACGATGATGACCGACTATTTTCCGCAATTTGATAAAATCGTGGCGGAAGTTTTCGTGACTCGTTAATCTCGAAAAATACCCGTCAGATGGCCGCCAAGGTCATGCGATGTAACGCCTTTAGAATATTTTCCTTTATTTGACCTTAAAATTGTGGCAAGAATTACTTACGAATCCCCATTATACTTGGGATCTGACCCCCTGCGACCTTTCTCTGACTTCAAGAAAAGAGAAATATAAGGGATCGTCTCAGTGTGACGTTCCGAAAAATCACTGATTTTCGCGATTCTTTTTTAATGTTGAATTAACTAATCGCTCTGGTTTTTTTATAAATATTGTAAATACATACATTCATGACGAATGAAAAATTATTTATTTTATATTTATTTATTGGGTGTATAAAAGTTAAATAAATTGTTAAAATTACACGGGTACTGTACGATGAACACAAAAATTTCAAAATGGTTATTAATCTGTAGGAAAGGGTCTAAATAGGAACTAGATATCTTCAACACTCTTCCTTTGAGAGGGGAAGCCGTTTTAAAAAACACTATTCTGAGAAAAACGCGTTTAAAATTGGAGTTGAAGCGTTCCCCACTCTGTTCCATTCTGCAAGAAACGCTTTAGCGACAGTAATAATTTGAACTTCGATTAAAAAATTTGAGAGAGTGTTTATTACAGTGTTTATAGTACTATCCATTAAGGAAAAAAAAATCAAATTTTCGAAAATTTCACACTGAGGCGATAAGGCACAGAGAAAAAATTCTCAATATTACGGTAAATTTTTAAACAAAAAACAACAATCTGCTTTAAATATATTGTGGAAAAACTGGAATTTCCATGTATCTCCCTTGAAAATTTAAATCATCTTTTAAATACATAAAAAAATTTTGACAGAATTCATTATGATTTTCTGAGAATTATTTTTATTCAAATCAAACTAGTTTGAGTCTAGTCTACCTACAAGCAACTGCTGAAAATATAGCTCTCCAGTACTTTTGCATTTTAAGCATGAAGTGGTCACCGTAATTTAACCCTTTTGCATTTTAAAATTTGGTGCACTTCGCGAATGGCTTCAGCTGGTGTGTGTGTGTGCTGGTGTATCCTTCAGAATGTCTATGTGAGCGATAATACTTTATTCGCAGCGAGAAAATCAATTTAGTTAATTGTTGAATGTTAATTTTTTATGTTGGTTGCCAAGGACTTTTTGTTGTAGCTTTCTGCGAAACAACATGAATTATATCTGTATATACATATGTATACATATGTACATATATTTGTCTGGTACGTAGTATAAGCAGGGATAGTATAGGTAGGGATAACTAGAAAGCGGCAATGACATGGAAAAGTTTTTAATTTAATTCGAAATCAGTAATCAGAAACTTTGAAGAGAAAAATCGTCTGCAATGCGAAAGCCACACACACACACTCACACATAGATATGCGCAATTTGTAGACACAAATTTAAATAATCGGCAATATTTGAACATTTTACACCAACGGAAACAACGAATTTGAAACTTATGCACCAAAGACCTATAATTTTTGTCTAATTAACCATTCCCACGACTTTGTGGTTGTTCAATCAAACAAGCACTTAGACAATTATTTCAATATCCACAATACCCGCAATGAATACCAGAGTATCTTACAGTTCATATGTACTTATACATCACATACATATTTATATCTGCTTTATACATACCAACATGCTCCAATTTACAAAAACAACAAACAAATTGTGTGAGTAGTTAACAGCAAAGCTTAAAATTACCCTCGCACTAACAAAGCGGTAGGCGCCGCAGTGCAACAACACAAATATACATATTTATACCCTGAACAGGGTATATTAAGTTTGTCAAGAAGTTTGTAAGACCCAGAAGGAAGCGTCGGAGACCCTATAAAGTATGTATATAAATGATCAGTATGTTAAGCTAAGTCGATTTAGCCATTTCCGTCAGTCCATCTGTCCGTCCGTCTGTCTGTATTTATATATACGAACTAGTCCCTCAGTTTTAAGATATCGTTTTAAAATTTTGTAAACGTCATTTTCTCTTCAAGAAGCTGCTCATTTATCGGAACTGCCGATATCGGACCACTATAACATATAGCTGCCATACAAACTGAACGATCGGAATCAAGTTCTTGTATGGAAAACTTTTGCATTTAATGATATATGTATCTTCACGAAATTCTGTATGAGTTATTGTTTATGGAAATAATGTTATATCGGTAGAAATTGTTCAGATCGGCTCACTATAGCACATAGCTGTCATGCAAACCGAACGATCGGAATCAAGGGCTTGTATGGAAAACTTTCACATTTGACGTGGTATCTTCACGAAATTTAACATGGATTACTGCTTAAGGTAATAGCATAATCTCCGAAAAAATTCTTCAGATCGGATTACTATAGCATATAGTTTCCATACAAACTGGACACATAGTTACTAAAAGAAATGCACCTGTGAAAGGTATATTGGATTCGGTGCAGCCGAAGTTAACGTTTTTTCTTGTTTTTTTCTTGTATATACATACATACATACTTATACAACAGTTAATTCGAATCAGTGTTAGGAGAAATGTGTTAAAACTGCCGTTAGGCAATTAAGACAAACTGAAAAGGAGAAACAAGTGCCTCCAATTTGCCGCAAATTAGAAAAACAACGGTGTCCTAATAACCTATAAATTTTATAGTGTTTTGTTGTTAAACCAGATATCGATTGATAAGCTACTATAATTGAATATGTTATCACATAC
Organism: Bactrocera neohumeralis; assembly: GCF_024586455.1. Lineage (NCBI taxonomy): Eukaryota > Metazoa > Arthropoda > Insecta > Diptera > Tephritidae > Bactrocera > Bactrocera neohumeralis. The sequence continues at coordinate 3,638,544 of NC_065923.1, forward strand.
ATACTTATAATATGGAACAAGAAAAGGTACTCTATATATGTATGTATGTAAGTTTCTCCCGGAAAAGGAATACAGTCTTCATAGAAGATGCTTTACAGTGAATTAATATAAATATTGTATTTACATATATATGAAGAAAAGTTCTTCCGTTATTATAAAAAAAATTGTTCTGTTGCACGAATACGACTTTTACTACGTTAAATAATTAAGTTTAAATTTAAATTTTATGGAAAAGTCGGTTCTAAATATGTAATATTGATTAACTTTTTGCAGACCCCTCACTTATGGCATTTTAGCATTTTTTCTAATAAAGCTTTCTAGATATAGAGTGTACCAAAGTGAACGATGTGTGTGTGATGATGTTAAATTGAAATAAGCCACTAAAATTCTGCACCCAATTATGCCAATTTTCGACGCCTCGGTGCAACATTTCGGCCGGAATTCCCTTATAATGCGCTGAATGTTCTCTTGGTGCTTCGCAAGCATTGCATTGTTGATTGGCGTAAGGCTATGATTTAACATATTCGCCGAAGAAAATATCTAGAGGCTTTGACGTGAAAGATTTGACGGCAATAGAAATCGTCCGCTTCGATTTCATCAAGTTGCGGAAAAAAGTCAGACGATGTTGACTGAACGCTTGCTATTGATGGTAACGGCATTTCATTCCTCATTTCAAAAGTAATAGGAACCGATAATTCCACCATGCCACAAACGATCAATTCTAGGGGATCCCAAAAGCGACAATTTTACTTTTTGACAGAGTCTTTAAGTCAGAAATAGGCCTCATCTGAGAAGAAGATTTTTCGATGAACGTGAATTTGTGAATTTTTCAATCTCGCATAATTTTTAAGCACTGTACCAAAGTAAAATGTGACATAATAAAATGGCAAACTTCAAACTCAAAAATTCGTAAACAAGCATTGCCGCCGGGATATACCAAAATTATTATATATTGTATTTATACACTACATTTTCATTTTTAGCCTAAGTGTAGGCAACACTTTCTGAGTTTGTACAGATCATATACAATATCAAGCGTCAAATCAAACATCCAAGTCTATTGTCGAATGAAATTTTTAAATCAGATTTTCGAAAAAGTCATTTAGTATTTTGTCAATAGATGTCGTTGCAGTCGTATATCTCCAGTGCTACTGCTATTAAATTCGGGGAAGTTGAAAAAAGTTGTTCAAAATGAGTGAAAATAATGAAGAAATTCGCTATATTTCAAAATTTGAGTATAAAAAAGGGAAGAATGTCACGCAAGCGCCAATGAAATTTGTGAAATGTACGGAAACGATGCTGTATCAGTTCGTGGAGCACAACAATGGTTTCCTCGCCTTCGTTCTGGAAATATCGAAATTTCTATTTACACTGATGGAATAATGCCTTTAGCGGAAAAATGGCAAAAAGTGTTCTACCAAAATGGTACATTTTTGTTTATTTATTATTATATTTATTTATTACTATAAATATAAAAAAAAATAAGTTGAAGTTTGATTAGAAATACGAAAAGACCTCTTTTTTCTTTAAACAAAATTAATTGAAGTTTTGAAAAACTTTCTTTATATTACCTCGATCAAACGAATTAATTTAATTTCTGGATTTTAGCTGATCCAGCGCCAAGTTATGACTATTTCCTTCAGAGAGACGAGTAATTGCTGACACTTTTAATATTTCTTCGAATGCTATACTTTTAAGTAACATCGGTTTTAATAAAGAAATTATAATCATAATTTGATACCCAGATGCATATACATAACTATTCTAATTCCAAATCTTTTTCCTAGAAACTTTTCTTCACTTACCCAATTACGAATCCGATCCATAAATCGTTTGAATGAATCCATACGCCTCAGAGCCATGACAAAGTGACTGCAAACTGTTGAAATCAACACAAAAAGTCGATGAAATAAAACACCGCCATTAAAGCGGCCCTGACGGCAGGTAAACATTGAGGCGCACACAAGAGACACACACGACTAACAGGTGGACGGGAGAGTTGATGGATTGAATGTGCAATGGACACGAAAGTCCCATTACATGCGAAAATGGGACGAGCGGAGAATGCGAATAGAAACACACGGCGGAGAGGATAAGAAATGCACGCGCAGGCACAAACAAAAAGACATTAAAGGAAATGCGCCCAGAGACAACACTGCCAGGGAACTTTCAGGCTGGCGGCAAACACTGAACTACAAAACAATAACACTTACTGGCTCCGCAGGAGATCTCACTTGTACTTGATATTCACTTGATTTTGATAATATTTCAGTGATAAACTTTATAACCCTTAAATTAAACGCACTTCACTTTCACTTAGAACTTTCCGATTTGCGCTTTCTTTCGCAATGCTTCACTATTTTCTCGTGGAATTCGCGGTATTCTTAGCGGCGCTAATTTCGTTTCGATTCGCCTGAACTCGATTACTTCGATTGCGTTTTACGATTGCGGCTTGGGCCGTCCAACTGAACCGACTAAAGTTACTGAGCGACTGCTGGGCCGCGCCAACCAGCGGCTAGCAGCACTTGCTTACCTACTTCTTGCCAGCTGGCTGTCTGTCCGTCCGTGCGGCCGTCTTGTTGGGCGGCTCACTGACAAACGGGCCGCTGCACACACGCTTTCTGACGCGCTGACGGCATGACAAAGCGCATTTGACAAGTCGCCACAAACTGCGAGTAACAAATGAAAATGCAATAAAAGCACTTGCATTGCTCTCTCACCAATTTTTTGGACCGCCACCACCCTCTCGCCCTCCCGCACCGTGTCAGCCACCCGCGCTCGCTTTGTTTGGCTGCGATTGTCAACCTTAACCAAAAGTAAGTTGATAGCGGATTTAACGCAATCACTTGTTGTTGTTGTTGTTAGATTTGTTGTTTTAGCTGATGATACCTTTATTGTTGCGTGTAACTGATTGCCAGGCATTGGAGAGTATTTGTTGTCATGCAAAATAAATAAATAACACCCAAAAGGAGAACACTCACAGCAACAACAATAATAACAAAATAAACCCTAATAGGTAGCAGTGATAATAATAATAATAAACAGTAAATAATTCAGTTCGTGCGCGCATGAACCAACAAAATACGCGAATCGCGGACAAAGTGAAATGGAACTTGACGACGGACTTACACTGCCGAAGACACAGTGGAGCGAAATTGAGCAGATTGTTGAAAAGAAAATAATACAAGTTATGTCTACACTTTCAAATTTCAATAATTTTAGTTTTAATGGAGGAATCAAACAACGCTCCGAAAAATTTTTTCCATAAACGACAACCCATTTTCTCTACTCTCTTTGGCTTTAATTTCTCCACCAAGAAAGAATCATAACACTATTACACAAGCTATTGCAGGGCAGGTTAGCACAGAGTTGCAGCACAGATGCTGTTCGTTTATTTGAGCATCTGCGTTAAATGGTTTGATCGATCGGCTGAAAAGTAATGCTTGGCAAATCGAAGATTGTGAAATTTCAAAACTAGTTCGTTTTTTTAATGAAATTGTCGGTTTAAATCGCGGGAATTTCGCCTCTTGGAAAAAATCGATTAAATTCGTGAGAGAAAAGCAAGAGAAGCCATTTAATAGAAAGAATTATGTTGCTCGCCTAAGGGGTCGATCCAGATGCCGCCAGCACTATTAACAACTAGTGAGATATTCGTACGGAAGTTAATTATTTTCTTGGTTCAAAGCTTTAAAATGGATTTAAAATCACAATCCAAAAATCTTTAACTAAAAAAATAATTCGAAGGTAAAACAGAGCAAAACCTTTTTCCTCGTTGTAAATGAATTAACCGTCGAAAGATTTGAATTATTGACATTAATAACGAAAAATAACTATTTTTTGGATGTCACCATTTTGAAATTTAAATTTTTACTATTTGCATGTATCTTGATATAATTATCGGCATGGGATCAAGGGAATTCAAAATTTTTCAAAATGAATTGCCGAATATCAAGTACATTAAATGCTGTAAATGTAAATTTTTTCATTTACCTACTAAATGGAGGATGGATTCATAGTCATGTGTAGAAGTTCAAGAAAGTGAGGAAAGTTCTCTGATTATCAGTAACGATTCTTTTACAGATGACCCAAGCAACTCAAAACTTCCAGTCCTAGAGCAAGTATCCTCTGGGTAGCCACAGAAAGACGAGCCAAAGTGCGAAGGCGAAACATCCCCTCCACAGGATTGTGCGCTGGGTGTGTGGCGCCACGTAAAACACGCTCAGTCAGAATTGGGAAGGACTTATCCGAGCCGTTCGATACCAAACGTGGTTTCAGACAAGGCGACTCCCTTTCATGCGACTTCTTCAATCTGCTCTTGGAGGAAATAATTCGAGCTGCAGAACTAAATAGGGAAGGTACTATCTTCTATAAAAGTGTACTGCTCGAGGCGTACGCTGATGATAACAATATCATCGGCCTCAACACCCGCGCCGTTAGTTCTGCTTTCTCGAGAATGGATAAGGCTGCGAAGAAAATGAGTCTGGTGGTAAACGAGGGCAAGACGAAATATCTCCTGTCATCAAACAAACAGTCGTTGTAGATAATTGCGTCTATCTTGGAACCAGCATCAACACCAGCAATAATGTCAGCCTCGAAATGCAACGCAGAATAACTCTTATCAACAGGTGCTATTTCGGACGGAGTAGGCAACTGAGCAGTAAAGTCCTCTCTCGCCGAACAAAACAAAACTCACTCATTAGTCACTCATTATTCCTGTCCTATTATATGGTGCAGAGGCATGGACGATGACAACATATCGTATTCAATGTAACGATGAGCTGTATGAGATATACGACGACACTGACAAAGTCCAGCGAATTGAGATGAAAACACTCCAGTTCTGAAAGTATTCGACGCGATACCCGCCGACGGAAGCAGAGGAAAAAGAAGACCTCTACACCGTAGGAAAGACCAGTTAGAGAAGGACCTGTCTTCGCTTGGAATTTCCAATAGGCGCTACGGAGAAATGACTGGCGCGCTATTGTTAACTCGGCTATAACCGCGTAAACGGTGTCTAGGCCAGTAAAGAAAATATAAAATAAAATGCGTGGAAATGTGAATGTAACCCGTTAAAACCCTACGAAAAGAACTGCGATTTTAATTAATCAGATCAACAAATCAACACCATGCAAAATGTTATAAACTGAGTCGATATTCGAAAGTGTCTCAATTGTAGACTGGGTCTTAGATCTTACATAATATTTGCCAATTTTCAAAACAAGGACGCCGAGAGGTGATAAAACTCAATACCAGCAACTAATCAAATCAAATTCCATCCAAAACTGTGGACGTTTGCTCTCACAATAGTCTTTCGCTCAACCCACTGTGCGCCACTTCACTTTTCCTTCACTTGGCGGGTGTAGTAATACCATGTAAGTATATACTATATATGTTAGTACATACATATCTGAAATCAAAATTTCGCTACACATTAGAGGCCTCTACGCCCCGAATGCTCTCAATTGTATAGCGTGAGTTGTAAAGCGTGTAGAATAGAGCGTGGAAGGTGCTACGAGTACAAGTGTAAGCAGTAAAACTGCAAGCGCCGCAAGTGAAATTGGGGCCGCAGAGGCCTGCCTGGCGGTAACGGCGCTCAAATGTCTGATGAGATTAACACAAAGTAGGAATCACTATCAAACACAGGTGCTGACACACAAACACACACATGCGCGCTCATTGTTGGCTTGTAGAATATTTCAACGTTCAATAGGCAAAGTAATAATAACAACTACACATAATTTGTAAGTACCAACAACAACCAACAGTAACAATGAAGTAAACATGTACAACAACAATTCGGTAGCGCAATTCGTGGGGACGCTGGCAAAAGGAGGACGAAATATGAGTCGATGGAGACGGGCACATAGCGCGCCGCAAGCGTGTGCCGCGCGCTTGTGTGTGTGCGTGATTGTGTGTTTGTAGCGGCGTGCGATGCATGCAAAATGGGAGTTGGGAAGCTTTTGGAATGCAAGCCATTGGCAAGTGATGGCATGTAATAGGAGTCACTCGGCTGCCAGTGATGTATGCATATACATATGTGTGTGCATGAGTGTGTACTTTTATGAAGCCCTACATTTTATTTATGCATTTGCTCATGGTTACTTCTTTCGAGTCTTATTGCCATGCGCTCATATGTGATTACTGTTACTGTTACTATTGTTACTGCGCTTGGTTTTGTTGTTGCGTCAGTGATTGTAGCTGCCGCAACAATTGTTTATCATTATTGTGTATTTGAAATTTGTGTTGTTGTTGTATTTTTAAGTGGCGGTTGTCACTCGCTGGCATTGTTTAGAATGAGAATTTCGTGGCTGACACAGCAACGCCGAACTTCTGAACATAAACTGCGGAAATTTGTAGCGATGTTAGCGCAAGCGTGCTGAAGCGTTATTCATAAGTGCGAGTACACTTTGAGAAAATGCGAAAATTTTAATGAAATGGGAAATTAGTACATTATAGCCTTGACAGACGGCAGCGTTAATCCGGATTAACTGCGCACTTAATCAGATCCAAATTTGTAGGTGACAGACGGCAGCTATGCGAGTTTGAAACTCTCATAAACAGCTCATTGTCCTTTTTCTAATATTTTCAATGAAAATTGATAGAAGATAAACATTACGGTTGTTAGCCGACCAATTTTTACCAAACCATTTTTTATTACAAAAGCATATCAACACAATAGGGGTATTCTCTAGCTCTTGCAAGATTGCAGATTGCAAAAATACTATACCGAAATATACAAGAGGACGAGAGCACCCATTGCAGAATCTAGTGATATATGAATGGCTAATTCGGTCAATTTGTTGTGAATGACTATTAAGCATGGCTTTTGTGAATTGGCGCACCTTCTGCATATATTTTTAAGAAAAAAAAACTGTAACAAATCTTTAAAATTTAAATAGAAATAATAAAATCCATTTAAAACTTATCTTCCTCAACAATTTAACGACGTAATATGTCTTTATGTAAAATGGCAACTACAACAGGGTTGCAATTATATTTTTGCGTGACATTGCACGCAAATATACATAGGTTTTGGTCTGACATATTTTACAGCCCTTGCAAATATTTTTCTGCATGTGTTTGTTGTTGTGCCGTTGTAAATCTGCAATTCTTGCACCGTGCACCGGGTTTTGCAAGAGCAAGAGAATACCCCTATTATTTTTAAAACTGCATCATAACATAGAAGTTTTATTGATATTATATTGAGAATTTGATAAACAGCTGTCAGGGTTGCTTGTATTTCATTCACAATAGATGAAAATTGGCCATTTTTAACAATGTTGCCAACGAAAATTTCCCAAACTCCCTAAAATTTTGAGAGTTATTTTTGGATTCAGCAACGGAGTTAGCTGTGGTAACTCCTGAATTAATCCCGAAAAATGCAATTAATCTGGTTTAACGCTGCCGTCTGTCAATGCTATTAGATACGAAGCAAAAAGTAGTAGTTCCATAGAGAATATATGAAAATTTGGAATTACATAAGGGGCTATATTCAGTTAAAATTTTCGAAAATTCGATTTTTTTTTTATTTTAATTTCTTTGTGATCATACAAGTGTTGTATATTTAAGAATAACACAGAAATTTTCATTTTATTCCGGTGACATGCATATTTGGAAAGGCGTTTTAGACTGTCTGGAAGTACAAAGCCAAACTTTAAACGCGTTTTTTTCAAAATTGTGCTTCAAAGTTGGTGAAGAAAATTACTTAAAAACGGCTAAACCGGTTACTTTCAAATTTTATACGTAACACGAGCTTCTTAAATATATTTTTCAGTGATTAATTTATTTAAGACCAAAATTTTGGTCAAAAATCGATTTGTTTTTTTTTTTTTTGAGAAACCACCATTTTGTCAAACATTTGTTTTTTCTTATTCTTTCGATTTGCTTTACTAGATTTAACATCTCTTTAAGGAAATCCGATTGGTTTTTTTAGTTTCAGAGGTCCCAGTTCAGAAATAAGGTGGTCACCTCAAAACGTCTTTTATGAGAGTAGTTTCCTTAGATCAGAAGTAGTTCCTTTACATATAAAAATTTTTACTGGTACTATGTCTTAAAATACAGTTAAAATATGTCATAATATGTGTGCAAATCTTTGGAATAATAAATTTAAAAGTTTTTTTTTCAGAAAAAAATTTGGAAAAATCACTTTTTTCGGCCTACTTATTGTATATAACCCCTTAAATTCGACTGATTTTTAAAACACAATTAGTTTTATTTGTTTAAACGGTTAAATGTTATCAATAAGTATCTGTTTTTAAATTAACCTGGTATCAATTCGTTTGTGTTTAACCTCTCAATATCAGACTAAGCACATGGCAGCATTATATTTCATTGCCCTACATTGTGAAATTTAGCGAAATCGGTTAATAACCACGACCATCTCCAACATATCGAATTTGTTCGAACTTCCCAAATTGTACATCCTATCTCAGAAACTACTCGGTTAAATCGGAAATTAGCATATAGCTTTCCCTTAGCATCAACGTGAATACAATTACACTCATTTTCTAAATGATCCTTTGAAAAAATAATCACATTTTTGCCCTTACAAAAAAAAAATAATAACGTATTAAACTTAGCCCAAATGAAACAACTCTGATCCAAAAATAATTACAATTTATATATTAAATTTTCTTACTTTGAAATAGCGAATATAAGGCATAGCAGTAAAAGATATCTAGAAAAAAAGTGTGAATGTTTTTTTCAAATATTGACCGGTCCCACAATTGGTTGATGTTTATTAAGTATAATCTATTAAGCGGACAACTCTATTAACAGGACAGAAAGGCTGGTAACCAGACATTTAAAAAGCAGCCATAAATTCATTATTTTTTCCAATGAACATATGTATGAACATATTAAAAATTAAACCTCAAGTACAATTCCTTGGATTCTTATACCGGCAAAAATATTTTCACCTTTCTTCGTAAATAAAATGCTCACTGTATTGAATAGTTTATTATATGAATAAAATTATATCTTATTTAAATTTTTTTCACTCCATCTTCTAAGAAATTGGTTTGGGAAACACCTAAAAAAAATGCTCTCTTAGAATAGGCTCTGAATATAAATAAGAAATTAATTGAAACTAACTAACTAACTTAAGCACTAACAAAACGTTATTAGAGTATAGGATAATATTAAGAGCTACATGAAAATTAATATTGTTCGAAAAAATATTTAATCATATTTGTAACTGTTGTAGCTGCCTGTAAATATACAAATTTATACATATAAATTCATATTTAAATTGTTGTTATATGTTTTCAGTTGTTTCGCCAAATTCAAACTGCTAAAAATTTGTCTCAGTGTTTATTCACTTCGCTCCACAAAAAACAAAAAAAAAACAGCACGCTTGTTATGTATGAGCGCTCTCGTAATGCCCACAAAATGTTTGCGCATTCATTCAGCATGTCGGTTAGCGCGGAGGCTATGGTAATCTGACGCTGCAAATTTCGGTGTTTGCAAATTTCCTAAAGAAAAAAATACATTCACATTTGAAAAATATTTTTGCGCACACAACCCAAAATAAACAGACGAAAAATTCCATTTCATTTGAAGTGCAAAAATATGACAATAACGGCGAATATGAATTCAGCTAATTATGACAACAATAACAACAACTGTTTATGTGACACGAGTATTGTACCGAATTTTTTGTTGTTGCTTGTTGTTTATCTCAAGTCAAATTTGTAGAACAATATTTTCATACTTGCGAACTTTTGCGTAAATTTGTTTATTTAGTTCATTACTCAGCCTCTCGCTTACTAACTGAATTGTTAGTGTTTATTATTTTCTTTAAGGCGCTTTTATAGCTTTGCTGGAACAATACGGTGCTTTGTCTGAGTTAACGAAATTCAGAATTTGCTTCTATAATAAAAGATAGAGAAGACCTTGATGGCTAATTTGAAATGTTTAGATGTTATCAGACAGCTGCGGCTGCGGTAAATAGTTGTAAAAAGTACAGCATATTACATTTTGTACCGCAAGTATAAGTTCTTTCTAACACCACGACATTGGCTTCAAATACCCGACATTTCTATTCTCTTCTTGGAATCGGGACTGCAAATCTCTTTACAATCCATTACAGCTGTAGGAGAATTATAATAAAACAAAACCTCTTCACAACCACTCATAGGATAACAATATTACTATTAATATTAGTACTTTAATACCATTCGATCAAAAATGGCTCAGACTGGTCCTTACAAAATACCCGTGCAAATCGAATCAATATGAATGTGACGTCAAAGTTGTCCAACTATCAATAAACAATGGCGCTCCACAAATGAGCCAAAACCTAAAAAACAACAAAATTCGTCTAAGGCACTGAAAACCTTCCCAGCCGAGGTCAAGTGTCCTGCTTATATTGGCACAGAAGCCTATTTTGAAGGTGAAAATAAAGATTTGAATCAGAGTACTTGAAAATGTGACTCCTTTTGTTAATCTGATTAAGATTTGAGTAGCTAGTAGACATCAGAAAGTTCAAATTTATTTATTACTTCCTCTATCGAACATTTTCTTAGAGACAAGGAATAAATTGTACTTTATTTTTATTAGCCAATCACATAATCAGAGGCAAAGATAATCTGCCCTGCTGGTTCGGAAGTTGGTTAGTTGAAAAAGGAGACTGAAGGTTGGCGCACTTAGGCCATTGTTAGGCACATTGTGCTCCCGGCTGTTTACCAAAATTAAGCCTTATCCAGCATCTCAGAGCATTTTGTGATACGCCTGGTTGGGGTGAAAACCCAACTTCTCAATATCTCTTAAGTTGGAATATGGCCCATTTTATACGGCTAAAGGCTAGGCATTGTTATGGGTAGTTTTCCAGCGTCTCAAAGTTCCAGCGACGTATCCACTTTTCCAATTTTCTGAAGGTGGGATCTTAAGCGTAAATACCCTGTATTACCGCTTCATTACTACTACTAACTTTCGCCTAGAAGTAAGAGCTTATCAGCCATCAACACTATTCCAAATAATCTTTAAGGAATGCCTAGTGTTGCTTGTGCTCCAAGATCAGAGGTGTTCTTCTATGGCCCACTGCTTGAAACAATCTTCTATGAGGGAGCTGAATGGCCTAGGAAAGCTTTGCAGTATTGTGTCCTCAGCTGCTTGCTCCGGAGCAGGCCAACTCATTTACATTTTTATTTCCTTCTATTTCTATATGACCGTGTACCCAGATGCTGATGTCCTTGCCCTGTTAATTATTATAAAGAGTTATGCACATCGCAAGTATTTGTTATTTGGGACTGAAATTCCGAATATACCCGAAAAATCTCTCAAATTTCGGTAATCATCTATCTTTAGGCCAAACCTTTGCGACTTTACAAATACAAGTAAAGTTCACCCGAAATTCGAAACTCGGTGTTAAGTATAAACTCGAAATGAAGATATAAACCCAGAAACAAAGCTACATATTTTAGCATCCCTAAGCTTAATATGGAAACCCTTGTCGAGAACTCTCAAAATAATCAACCGATAATGCTTACGCTTGCTGGTTTACTAGAATACAACAGAAATTAAAGAGAGAATTCCAATTTATACAAATTTTTTCTAACCTCACTCAAAGCAGGGTTTTCTAACCCAAAATTTGTGTTTATTTTCTCAATCGAATCAAAACGTAAATGATGTGTTGAACTCTCACAATTGCACTTAACATGACCCACACATAACGGTAGTTTAAATAGTAAATATTTTCTTACTTTGTTGCATAAAAAATTGTAGGCACCCAAATATAATGCTGCCACAGCGGAGTATGGACTCTGTGCGCAAACAAAAAAAAAAACATAAAAATAATGGACAAAATACGAAGGTGGTCAAAGGAAGTTAATGCAAAAACAACAAACAATAAGCGAAGTCGCAAATTATTATGTAAATACAAGCGCGCAAGTGCAAGTGCAACGCGAGAGTGCCGCGCATGCGCAGCCACTCAAGGGCAGAGGTGCTTTTGGTATAAGTAGGAGAAATATAAAAAGTGTTGCGCGGCTCGATTGGCAGTGGGTAGAGGGAGGGGGCGCACAGATTATTGATTTTGCACAATTGTAAATTGTTAACTCTGCGCATGCGTAATCGCAACGCACGCGAGTCTCCAAGCGGGAAGTGAAAGAGTCGCTGTATTCAATATTTTGGCTCAAAAAGAATAAAGAAAATGCAACAAAACGCTGCGACGCCAACAAATTGCGCGAGATTTATGCGGTAATCAGTGGCAATTTGTATTGCTTTGCAGTCAATAAACGATTGCAAGCAACGCATTGCAACAATAAAGAACGCGACAAGCAAACGCGATGCCAGCCGGACACGAACGAGTGCGCCACGGCAACGAGCCCGCGAATGCGAGTGAATGTGAACGTGCAACGCGCTAAAACGCTGCGAATTATGCAATTTCGGCAGGCAGCCTTGCCACAGCGCGAAATAAATGAGCTCCAGCAGTTGGGGAGAAATACATACATATGTATGTATATATGCAAAGTTAAGTTAAATATTTATTTAGGCAATCATAAGCACCAACCGTGCGACGAGAAAATCCGAAATTACGAAAATATTTTGAACAACGAACAAAACATTGTCGCTGCCACACTCACGATATTCATGCTGACGCCACAGAGATAATCCAAATTAAATTGTCAAAATTGATAATTGAAAAAATCGCTGCGTTGACGAGCAAATGTCGACGTGGACACATGCATATGTCACGTTTTTAACGAGATGACAAATTCACAAATTCACAAGACCGCAACATTGCCAGCAGCACCACCTCATGCACACATACATACATACTTACATGTGTACCGGGACCAGTGATGTGGCGCGCTGCCAAGGCAAGGGTAAGGAGTCGCAAGTAAATCGCTGACGCAAACGCTGCATTTTAGCTGCACGAAAAAATTGTTTAAATGCATTCAAATTAAACTCGGCAACGCGCATGCGCAGCACACCTCTTATAAATACACACACACCCGAGCAGGGAGCATGTGAGTGCCGTGCCGCTTTATGTTTCTTTATTATTTTCTCGTATGATATGCTTCTATGACTCGCATGCGGTCGTACAAAGGCGAAACTAAGGAGGGTTTCAGTCGGTGGTGGTGGTGCCATTCCACAAAATTACAAAATTACTTCTGAAATGTTTTTTGCCGCTATAACTACAATTCAGAGACTGGAGTTTTTTTGATAGTGAACTGCATTGTCTTAGTCTTTGCCGACTCGAAGAGGTCGTACAGGTCAATTGATAAGTCCCCGCCCTACCATAGTAAAACATATTTTTTGTCAAAACTCATTTTTTTATTCAACATTGTTACCTTGAAGTACAAATTCTCCTTTACTTCAACATAGGCCTCAATTTCGGCGATCACCTCTTCATTCGACGAAAATTTCTTCCCAGCCTAATTCATGAACTTTCGTTTTCTTCAAATACGACTGTTTTTCAGCGATTTCGTCGTTCAAATGTTTCAATAATTCAACAGCAATGTAATAGCCGTTTTGGTCCTTATTTTTTCGAGGTAGTCAATAAGATTAATTAACGGTAACCTTGCCAGCTGACTATTACAGTTTTGCACGCTTTGAAGCGTATTTATCGTACAGTACACTCGGATAACAGTCGATTGAACTTCGGAGTGAAATGATGGAGCCATGTTTCATCCATTGTCACATATCAACGCAAAAACTCCGTTTATTACGCCAGTACATCTCCAAACACTCCTCCGAATCATCAACTCGTCCGTGTTTTTGGTCATAAGTAACCTCGCGCAGCACACACTTTGCACGTAGCTTTTTCATACCCGAATCTTCGTCAATGATATGATGTACGAGTATATGTTCAGTTGATATCTTGAGAGTGCCTGCTGTCTCGAACAACTTCACCTTACGGTCATCTAAAATATAAACTTTCTTGATATTTTGGTCGGTGATAACCTGTTTAGGGCGCCCATTCACCGACCTGTTCACCGCCTTCAGTGCTCACCTCAAAACGTCTAAACTTAGCACATCAATCTTCGATGGCAGTATCCGGAAACTCATCATCAAGCCAAGTTTTCGCTTCAACTATGTTTTTCCTTTCAAAAAGCATAAATTATATAATTCCCAAAATAATGATCGACAATTCTCTCTCTCTTTTTCCAAATAAAAGTCTGTGTACAAAAAAGAACAAAATTTCAAAAGCCAAAACCTCTAGCTGTTAGCGAATTCATTCTTCAAAGGTTTCATACAATATAGATTTTACCACATTGCCATATCATAATATACATATATTGCCAAGTTACTTAAATAACTCATACTTCTATTATATATGAACGTTTAGGTGATGAGAGTATGTCGTATTATGCTGTTGATAGATGTTCTTTAGTTAAGACTTAGCCGTCACACCCTTCAAAAGCTAAATCAGAAAATTTCGAAAACTTTAACTCTAAAAATTCAGTGTGTGTTCAAAGTGCATAATTTTCGGAGTACACACTAATAATATTATAAGTTATGATAATTTCGGGAATTTTTGAAATATCAGGGATACAAGTGTGGCTGACTGCTGTCAGCGAAGCATAATTATTCCAATGGCATTTTTGCCAAATCTGAAGATTAAAGTTTAAGTGAAATTTTAATAAATTCTAAAGGCTTTTAAGTTAGAGGCAATATATATTATCCTTAATGCCAGCGGTCTGATTTTTACCGAACGATGTATCTCACTGTTAACTTAGAAAGCAGTGTAGTAATTTTACAAGACTGTAATATAAGCAATCCCTCCGAAGATGGGTATTTTTTCACTGGCAAAAAAATCTCCATAAATTAATATCCTCTTCTCTTTCCCCTGTCCCTCCCGTTAATTGTTTCAGCGCCGCCACTGCACGCATACGTTTTCATCAGACATTCCACCAGCTAGTCCAAGAGGGTGCAATCGCAGCTGGCTGGCAGCTGAAAAACGAAAGTGTTGTGATGTACAATGAGCGAGTGGCGCTGATAACCAACAGCGAACAGCGAGCGCGTCCAGCGGTAGCCGCATCACTGGACAGCAGACAAAATAAATGTGTCAAATTTATATGTCAGACACTTAAAAGACGCAAGATTAATTTCGGATGACAGATTTGAGCTGCAGCGGGCCAGCGAGTCAGGCCAGGTGAGCCGCGAGGCGAGTAAACGGCTTGCGTAATCTAACTATGACAACAACAACAAAAAGGTGTAGTGTAAATGTGTAGTTCGTATGGAAAAATGTTTAAATAAAAATACCAAATGAATGTCATTTAAAATTTGCGAGTAATTGACTGCGCCGCCTGTAAATGAAAGAAACAGAAGACTTAAGCAACAAACCTGCGAGAGAATTAAACGACTGGAAACGTTTACAAATATGGCAAATGATTGGTGAAAAGGGGATAAAGCTAAAAGTAGTAGAAAAAGTATTTTCTCATTAAATACATGGAATAAATGTAAACACTTTTAAATAAAAGCGAAGCATAATAACCCAGCGCCTCCAACGCTCAGCAACAACAACAGAAACAGCAAAACAAAAATTGAAAAATAATCAGAATATCGCTTTATAAATATAAATGGAGCATTTAACGAAAAAGTGTAACAGCAAAAACCACAACAACAACAATATGAAGCGCTGCGCAGCTTAAGTAAAATGTTGCACCGGCATTTGCTGCCAAATCGTGACTGTGGCAGTCACGTCAATTTGTTCGACTTGTCAATTGCTGGCTGCTGCTGCCGGTGCACTCGCACACAAGCTTATGCATTTGATAAGAAAACGAAAAATCGAAACGAATGAAATGGAAAACGCGCTTCAACAAATCGTTGGACTTTTTTAATTTTTTCATTTCAATTTTTTTATTTTAATCTTTTCTTTGCTTTGAGCTGGTGTAAACATGCAAATCTGTCAATATTTATTATTTATGCGCAACATATGGCAAATGGCAATGCTGTAAGACAATATCTCGCTGTGAGAAGTACAAATATATTTATTTGTTTATGTGTAGAGAATTGGAGCAAAGTGTTGTAGCTGGCATAGAATGGCACGCTATGGGGTATAAATGATAGAAAATATTGCAGTTTTCCACAGAATGAATTTTCATGCAAAAGTTCTTGCTATAGAAAACTTCTAGGGAATATTTTCATCAGCACAAAAAGATTTAAAATTCCCTAGCAAATTTAACATTTGGTCTTGAGTCAAAATTTAATATTGATGAATATATTTTGTATAAATATATAAATTGTCGGGTGTTAAAATCACGTTTAATTGAAATATACCAGGTGTGGACTACATATCAAAAGATATGTGGGGGTTTGAGCTGCAGAACTCAGCTGACGCTAATATTAATAATTAAAGGTCAATTACTGTTTCAGCACAAAGTTCAAAATAAAAGTTCTCAGTCAAGTCAAGTTCCATCCGAAGTTGGAACAAAGTTGGTTCTATAATAAAACTAATGTTTCAAGCCATAAAATTGGTAGTCAGTAAAAGACGACTTCGAGCTTTGTTGTGGCTATATAGAATAAAGTCTCATGATTCTTATCAAAGGCTGATATTAAGCCAATAGTAAAAAGACTCACAAAAGCAGACCAAGAAGTCCGAAGGAAGCAACAATCGTCACAAATAAAAGTGCCAGCGATTAGACAGGTCGGAAAACCCATCCAAAAATTGGTTTTGCGGTCGCCGTTGAACAGAAGAAACTTGCCTCATCTAATAAAAAATATTAACCCAAAACAAGTTGTGCAAAGAACATAAAAACTGGTTAATTGAAGATTAAAAAGAAAATGGTTGAAAGAAATGAAAATCAATCGTTTCCCATAAAATGACAATGAACAACAGTGCTCAGGCTAAATTGTTATTTATAACTCGACACTGTCTATATTTTATATATACAAGGTGCGTTTCAAAGTAAACAGGACTTTTTGAATCTAGCGCCCCCTGGTGGCGTCATCTATATGTCGACGTGCGTTAGAGTCCGCGATTGTCCAGTGAGAATTTCGTGACATTTCATTGATTGGAAGTGAAGTTATTACGTTTTAAGTGTCGGTATGTTTGCGTTATCGGTGCGAAAATGAGCTTCAAACAAAGAGCCAACATTACATTTTGTTTTAAATTGGTAAAACTTTTAACGAAACGTTTCAATTGATGAAACAAGTTTATGGCGATGATTGCCTATCCCGTAGTAGAGTGAGTGAGTGGTTTCAACGTTTTCAAAGTGATCGTGAGAACATAAATGACGATCAACATGTGGGCCAATCAAAATCCGTCATCACCGGAAATTCCATCGAAACTGTGCGTGAATTCATCAAAAAATCAGCCGAAATCATCATTGAAATTCATGAAAATGGAATTGAATATCTCCAAAACATCGATTTATCGCATTTTGACCGAACATTTGGGCTTACGAAAGGTGTGTGCCGGTTTGTTCCGCACAAATTGACTGACGACCAAAAGTTGCTCAGAATCCAACATTCGAAGGCCGATTATTTGACCAAAAATCACATTTTAACCATTAACTACTCCCCGTAATCACCTGATATGGCACCGTGTGACTTCTTCCTTGTCGGAAAAATGCATTTGCCCATGAGAGGAAAGAGTTATGCAGACGTAGAGGCCATTCAAAAGGCTTGCACCGGCATACTGGCGGCCATACCGGACAACGAGCTAAAACACTCGTTCTATATGCTTTTGGACCGTGCAAAAAGCAGTATTGAAGCAGAAGAAAACTATTTTGAATAAAATAAATTTATTTTGCCGAAATAACCATTTGTTCTGTTTTTTTTAAGTCCTGCTTACTTTGGAACGCACTCTGTAGATAATGTCGAAATCGATCCAGGCCAAAAGTTGAGGGGTATAATAGGAGCTTGATAAAGTATGTTTAAACACATTTTAACTCTCTCTCCTAGGTACCATACTGACTTCCATCAAATCCTAGATAGGTAAGATTTTTCGTTAGCAATTTTTTTAAACTTTGTGGCTTGTTCCATGTTGTTCTTTTAGCTATTTGCTAGATTTACCATTATAAATAATTGTCGACCCGATTTGCATTATACGTTTTGAAGACAATGAGAAAACCTTACAAAATTCTTTAATGAAATTTACAGCCGGGAGAGATGCTGATAGTCTTTCTCACACCAGTCTGACTCTTAAGTGATTTGACAAGAGTAATATTAAGGAAGAATTTCATCAAAGTCTTTCTTGGTGCGGTTGAAGTCGACGAAAATCTTTCCATGTTCGGAAAATATAGTATATACTAATATAGACGTCACCAAAAATTTAATAGATCGGATCGCCTATTGACTTCACGATCTTTCAGTGTTTCCATTAAAATTTAATTAATTTTTCTGAACAATGCTACGGATTCTTTCTTTAATAAGAACAACTTTATGAATCCCGAATCCAAGTTATTTTATTCCAATCCTTTGTTACGACTGTTACTCTTGTTAAATTAGGTTCGATTAGCTTAGGTGTTACAGCAATCCACGGAATCATGCTTTCGTAGATTTTTCTGGAACCAAAAGCTCCTAAAGACGAATAAAAACCTTCGTTTATCGACGAATCGTCGTAACGAACCTGCTGATGGCTATCATAGACTCTACCCTAAGGATCAGCACTAAGTAAATCAGTTGCATAAAATGTGTAGAGAATATATTATTTTTTAGATTACAGTACTTCTACACTTTATTTATGCAACAATATGGCAATAACTTTGAATTATTTTGTTGAATGAAATCTTATAATTGCCTGTGATTATCCGCCGCGATAGATCGCTCGTCGGGTTGTCAATTTTCTCACTGCCCATATAAAGCATTTGCATAAACGAGCCGATGGATTAGCATAAACATGCAACGGAATGGATTTCAATGCAAGCACACACACCTACACATATGAGTTATGTACATATGTATGTTTATAAATATGTATTTGGAGGCGAGTCAGGCGCTTTGAATGCGCGCGCGTACCAGCTCCAAACGATCGACATTGTCTTTTTGTGCTGCCTTCATGGCCTTTGTGACCGAGCGCTAAGTATAGCGGCTACCACCATTTGCTGTTGTTGCGCACTTCATTGCTGCTGCTTTTGTTGTTGTTAAATGTCATTCATTTTACGAATTTCGATTTCAATGCGAATCCGGAGCAGAATTCATTTGCATAGGCAAATCAATCAGTCACCCACGAACCGAGCGCCGAACGCCGAACGCCGAGCGCCGGGCTAACGGTCTGTCGAATGTGTGTTGGCGGCATGATTGTCAAGTACATTGGCCCCACTTAACACTGAAAAACAATGGCAACGGCGCTCGTAAACTAGTTTGCAAGACAAGAGCAAATGGGCAAAATGTACAACAAAAACAACAACAATCAAAAATAAAAACAAATATACATGGTGTTAGGGTAAGGAAAAATTGTTATTCAATAAAACTAAAAAGCAAATGTGTGTTTATGGAAATGCGCGCGCAACAACAACAACAGCAACAAGCGCAAAGCAACACTGGTCTGCAATAAGCATTGCGGCGCGAAGCTCTTATCACAGCGTGGTAATCGATTTATTTACGCATGCATCGTTGAACTACAACAACAACAATAACTCACAATAACAACAACCACATAAAGCGCCCGCAAATGTTGTGAAAATAATTGCAATAGCAAGTTCATTCCTTTTCGACGCAACGGTAGCTGTGGCAGTCAACAGCAACAACAACAACATCAACAACAAACAGCAAACAGTAGCTAAACAGCGCACAACAGGAGCAATGCGCTTGGCTTGGCTGGCTGAACAGCTGTTCAAGTTATCCGCCAATTCTTAGGACGCGAAATTTCACTTTCGTTCGCGGCCAACACGCGTCGCCGCCGCCACCGCGCTCCAGCTGTAGCGCCTGCACATGGCGGCGTGCACCCACCGCCGCTTATCGCTTTGCCCAGATCAGCTTGCCGCACAACGAGGCGAGGAAAGCAGCTCATCATTGTCGGTGATTTTCAGTGCAACTCCTTGGAGCGGCGAAGCGACGCGCCGCCGTGCGCTTCTTTGCCGCCGCTCTGCGCGCGATGAGCGGTGAAAATGTTTTCGTTGAAATGCCAAAATTTGCAATTTTCTCAACAAATCAAGGTGACCAGCGCGCACAGAGCATACAGCTGTACCACACCGCTAAGCGCGACCGTTGAACGCGCATCAAGATAACTAGCATAACAAACGATTTAGTGAGTTTAGGAAAATGTTTATGCGCTGCCAGCCGCCAGTTGCCAGTCAGCATAGCTGAGCATGTGTTCGTATGTGTGCATGCATGCGCTTCAGCTGTCCAAAGCATCGGCTGGCGAAAATGCCACAAATATTGAGAAAAGCTTTGGCAAGCCACGCGCGCATGGCGAAACGCGGCGCAGAGACACACACATAAATATTTGCCATTCATACATTATCAGCATATGTGTGTGTGTGTGTGTGTGTATTTGCATGTGTGTAGGTGTTTTCGTTTTCTTATCCTATTTTTTTTCTTTTGCCGGCCACGCTGCATATATTGACCAAATTTGGTGTTGAAAACGTGGCGACAACGCTTCTCCAGCTCAATCTTTGGGCCAATGTACTTTCTGCGCCGTATCGAAATCGAAAGTGGGCAGAATTTTGCAATTTCGCAATTTTCTTAACAGCTCCAACGAAAGTAAAATGCCAACAAAGACGCGTTGTTTGTGGTGACAATAGGCAAATTATATTTGTGTGTGGGCGGTTCATAATTGCATGGAAGTAGCTGCTTCGAGGTGGACGAACAAAATGAGAAATATTTTTATTGATTGGGCACTTTTTAAGTCTTTACTGTTTTAGTATTTTCAAAACTGCAAGGCCTCCTTATCTAATATGTGTTTTATTTCAGTGATATGTTTTTAACTTAACAGCTTTATGATATGGTCCTCTGATCTGTACAATTTTATCGAATACTGCATCGTTGCCTTGGAAAATAATACATGCCGAAATTCGTTAAGAGAACTTGTCAAATTTACATTTTTTCCGAACATATACTTAGTCTCGATCATTCAGTTCATATGGCAGCTATGCGCTGTAGTGGTCTGATCGGAACCATTTCTTTGGCCATTGGACTACTACCTTAGAGAACATTCCATGCGACAACTTTTTTTGATGAGCCAGTTTGTACGGCAGTTATATGCTATAGTGGTCTGAGAATTAGCGGTTCTGACAAATGAGTAACTTCTTGTAAAGGAAAGGACATGTTTCAGATCGATATCTCAAAAAGATATCGGAAGGACAAATGTATATAACCAACCCAACTGAGCTCGTCACGCTGATCATTTATGTAGTTATAGATTCTTCGATATTTCCTTTTGAATGCTATTCATTTCTGCGTATAAAAATGTTTCTACACGTCACCAAGAGTTAACACAGGGTTGTATTTATCATCTTTGTCTTTATTGACATAGCATTCCTGACTCTTTCAAAAGTTGTCTAAGGCAATTGGCTTCAATACACCCCAGAGAGCTGTTGACTGTTTAACTTACTCTGCATGCACCTGTTTCAGATTAAGCTGTAAATGGCAAAGTAATTATTTACCGATCACAATTTAGTCTTATAAAAAAGAGGGAAATTTTTCATGTAAACTAGCAGTGTCGTTGCAATACAATCGAGTCTGCTATGAATCGGTACATATATCAGACTTATTCGGAAACAGATCAAGAAAGGTCCATAAACACTTTAATTAAAGCTCAACTATTATACGAACTGACCATTGATAATTAGTGGAATGCTGCTAAAAACAGTCTCCCAATACTTACTGGTTGTTCTTGGGTGCATTTTTCGGAAAGTTCGTCATCTTTGATAGACTTCATTAAAGACATTTCCTAAAATTCAATACAAAATTGTATTTTCATATTTTGTTAAATCGGCATGTGTTATATTTTATTTCATTGGATTAAACCAGTTTATTTTATTAATACCAGTAGTTACCGAAAAACTTGGAATCATTTTTCTTGGACTTTGTTTTTAATCTAATTACTGAGTTTAAACCACATTGTTGCAAGAGAGTCTTCGATGAATAAAGGAATGAAAATAAATGTACAAACAGGGTTTAAATAGGTCGGTATTTCCGAGTAGAAAGAAGAAGATCTTTAAGGATAAATTAACATTCAAAACATCGATGGAAGATATACAATACAAGAAATACCAAAAGTACTATTCTTACATTCTCATATTACTAATTACAAATCCCATAGACAATTCAGCTGATAAAATATACATAATAATCCATAATATAATTCAGTTGGATATTTTTGAGGGTGCAGAAATTTTGTTAGAGACCTAAAATATAATTTGAACTTTCTTTTGTTATGGAAGGCATTTTGACTAATTTTCTATACCAACATAAATTAATTTCAGTTAATTAACAGCAAAATATGCAAATATGAAACTAATCTCTATATTAATATCATGGATCATCAACCGTTTGCTCTTCACGCTCTTTCCAACGAAGTAAAAGTAAATTCGTCTTGCGCTATTATGCACAGCAGATTGCCCGTGAAATCTGTGCACACGTAATATATATGCAACATGCCATATCGACGTTGCAACATCATGTCAGAAGTTTATCACAAATCGCCAATCACAACGAATACTTGCTCGACTCGCTTTGCTCCTTAATACTCTTTAATAATCATATCGCAAGCGGCTTTAAGTGAAAATAATAAGACAATACTACAACCACTACTACATAATAAAAAATTTAAAAAAAATACTTTAACTTCCTTCACATTGCCTTTTGGCTCGTTACTCCCGATCATGTCGTACCTACACAGTCTACCTGCTGTGCTTGCAGGAGGGCCGCCCGCTGGCTGCCAAGCGCAATCGCTTGTTCCTGGCGCCAAGAAAGTTGCTCACGTTGGCGTCTGGAAAGGGACTCTCTCACAATTATACCCGCGCGCAATATGTTGCAGGAGGTTTGGTGCTTTGTATCGCGCAGCTAATGGTGATTGAAAGCACTAACTTGAATCGAAAATGTATTTTGCTTAATAATTATTTATTTATTATTTTGCATTGTGTCTGACCTTTGCACACACAATGCTTGTTTGGCCGAACTATGTAGTAATTCTTTCAATTTATTCTTATACTTTACGGAACCTGATATTGCATATAATAAAGTATGAATATAATTGGAAAAAGTCCTTTCGTATTTTGTCAATAGATGTCGTTGCAGTCGTATATCTCCACTGCTACCCATCACATTGTCACATAAACAGCCATGACATCGCTAAAGAACTTAACATTCATCATCAAACGGTTTTAAACTATTTAACAAAAGCTGGCTACGAAAAAAAGCTCGATGTTTGGGTACCACATGAATTGCCTGCGAAAATTCGAATAGACCGAATTAACATCTGCGATTCTTTACTGAAACGAAATGAAATCGAACCATTTCTGAAGCGAATGGTAACAGGAGACGAAAGGTGGATCAAATACGACAATAATATGCGAAGAAGATCATAGTCCAAGTGTGGTGAAGCTCAACAAATGGTCGCAAAGCCAGGATTGACGCCTCGAAAGGTTATGCTGAGTGTTTGGTGGGATTGGAAAGGAATCATCCACTATCAGCCTATCCAGCCTGGTCGAACGATTGTTTCCACATTTTACTGTCAACAACTGATGAGCTTGAAGCAAGCAGTCGAAAAAACGACCAGAACTGATCAACAGAAAGTCTTCCATTAGGACAACACTAGACCATATACATACATCTTTGATGACTCGGCAAAAACTGCGAGAGCTTGGCTGGGAAGTTTTGATGCATTTTTTCAGTCAATGCAGAAATCCCTTAATGGAGTGAAGTTGGCTCCAAGATAAGCCTGTGAAAATTACTTGCCGCAGTTTTTCGCCGAGAAACCAGAAAAGTTTTATACTGATGGAATAATATCTCAAGCGGAAAAATGGCACATAATGGTCGACTGAAATGGCATATTTGGTTCATTCAAGTTCATCCTCAATATAAAAAAATAAGTTAAAGTTCGATTAGAAATACGAAAAAACTTTGTCGACTGCTCTTTATTAAGCTTGATGGATTTTTTTTAAGTTTGGGGTTGATATTAAAATTAGTGACATGAAAGGAAGCGTCTGAAAAACACTTTCTTTGTGACATTTTGAAAGAAGTGCAGCCAACTTCAACCAAAATTCTTCAGCTGCGTTAGAACTAAAAAAATTGTAATCAAGTATTGATATAGTAGAGCTTCCTCGTGCTTACTGAAAAAATTACCTTCACTTCGCCCATTAAAGAGAGAAGAGTCTAATCTTTTGACTTTAACATTTTTCTTGCTAAAATTTTATAATTTATGAACACTTTATGAAACAATACTTGAAGGCTTCCATTCAATTTTAACCTAATTGAGCATTCAGTTTGCACTCAAAGTCTAACATAGTAAGCAAAACCTATATGTGGACGTGTCCTTGTTAGCGACAAATTCGTATCCTCTCTTCAAGTAATTTTGCTGTGATAATGGTCGGTGTGAACCGAATTCAGCTGTTCCTTACTTGTTTTATTCATAATTTCTGTAAAGCCTAAGGGCATACATTCATTACATAATGATATAAGACTGCAATGGTTTTTTTATGCGCGTAGACATTATATAAATTGTTATGGTTTTTAGTATTATATATGATATATAAGTATATATGGAAATATGTATATATTTTTTTTTAGTATCATACATATGGTATAAATAAAAATAAAGTTTCCCCTATTAAAGATTAAATTTTTATGCCTATAAATATTTTTAAAATATTTTTTTTAATCTTTCATATTTTTTACTCTCTCAACTTTATTACATATACTATACAAGCATTCTTTTAAACACGTGACTGCCATTTTTTTCACTAAACACTGTCGACAATTAATCAACGGCCTAAACACAACAATTACAACTGACATTCGCAGTCGATTATTTAAAATTAATTAACCTTTAAGCTTTTCCGCTGTTTGCCCACTTTTTATTGTGCGCACAAACATACACAAATACTAACACACTTTGCTGTGAATGCAGTCGCCCTGCTACATCATTTGTCCGCCGCTTGCCAAGTTGATTGAGTGATATGTGTGTGGCTTGTGACGTCTGGAGCCTAAACAGTGAATGCAACTTTTCACTGCGAACTCTCCCTCGCCCCATCGCTTTCGTTAACTCCAAGTGCTGTTTGTTTGGCAAATAGTCTGTCAAAATGTGGACAGAGCGGCGATGCATAGATGGGCTTGCATGCAATTTAGCTGAGCAGTGATGCCAATTAGTGAGGCGTTTTAGTTAGTGGCAAATAATTAAATTTTAATGTGGACGCTGCTGTGACAGTGGCATTTTTTGACGGGTAAGTCTAATAAACATTTACATAGGTGATGAATTTTTCATATGGTCTCAAAATATACAATTATCATTTTGAAGTTTTGATGTGTTATATCATTAAGGTATTTTGGGAGAAGTGTATTATTTTAGGAATGCTTGCTTATGTAGTAAGATAGCATCCACATGGTGACCCTTTTGTCGCTTTACAGCGGTAAATTCTGTTTGAGTGTCACTCTACGTTCACACGAGCGACACCATTACCTGAAATAGAGTTTTCATGACATTCTTTTTCACAAAATTTTCGCAAATGTTTGTGCAGTTCGGCTAAAGGATACTTAGAGCGTCTCACATTTTGCTTACAAAGGCGTTGTCATGAATGTTGTAGAAGAATATTTAGAATGCCCGCCATTATTATATTCAAGATCATTTTTATTAATTTCATACAAAAAGTAGGTAACCAAATTCAAATTTCCGAATATATCTCATACACATACTAGTATTCATTTGATATCATTCGCTCGACCACAAAAAACCAGTTTGGGCGACAAAGGAGTCGTTGTGTGAACTGGCACTACAGAGTTCCCGCCTCCAAACACTAGGAAAACTAACTAGCAGATACTCTACTCTCACTTTTTCTCTCTGAGTATAAAAAGGTCACTCATTGCTTAACAGAATTTCAGTGAAAAGAGTATAGCCAAATTTATTGAAGATATCTCGTCAAATGAAAAAGCTTTCCATACAAGCTCTTGGTTTCGATCGTGTAGTTTGTATGGCAGCTATATGCTATAGTAATCGATAAATGAGCAGATTCTTAGGGAGAAAAGAACAAGTACAAAAATATGTATCTCAAAAGCTGAGATACGAATAGGCGTATATTCAAACGCAGGGACTTGACTAAATCGACTCAGCTCGTCATGCTGACCATTTATATAAAAATATATTTTACAGATTCCCTGACGTTTTCTTCAAGTTTTACAAAGTTCGTGGCAAATTTAGTATACACGGTTCTATACTGAACGCGGAACCATAAGTGACATATCAGGGTTTCCACTGTCGGGCCTCCGCAACATTCAATCTTGAGTTCGGTTTCTTGTCTGATCTGATCTATTGCCATTTAGCTTCAAAATATCACCGCTGAAACGACGATGTCAATACTTATAAATACTTTTATGATAACTTTACTTATAAGATAAGCCGTTCCCACGACATTCGTATATATGTAACCGGCATGGACTCGGTTTTTTACTCAAGAATTGACATCTCAACAATATTTGTCTAAATTACTGCAGGAATATTTCTGCTGCTACAACAATAACAGATAACTTTATCGGAGCACACACAACACGCCCAACAACTTGAACATCTCTCTTCATAAAAGCGAGAGCGACATCAAAAAGCATTTGCCTTTTCATCTCTCTCTAGCTCTCTTTTATTTATAGTAATAAATTTGCAGCAGATAATAACTTTTAAAGAATGTAATTAGAATCATTTTTAAGGTCATCACTTGAGCGTCGTGACGTAGAAAATTTATTGTTTGGCAAACGCATAGCTCAATACTTCAATGACAGCCGCTTCATGCAGTCCTGCGTCGGGCGTATCATCATTTGCACGAACTTCAGTGACTCATCTCTGCTTATGCCGATCCACACTACACCCTCACCGCCATTCTTTTTTGCGTAATCGCCATTCAAGTTGCTGTTAATGGACGCGCATATAAATATTATTTATTGTTCAAATATTTAGCATTATCATGTTATTACAACTCACCTCCAATAGCAACAGTTATACCACCAACCGCCACGCCACTTCTTCGCGCAATTATCATCGTCCTTTCGATCATTATCACGATCGTATGTGCTGAATTTACTGCCTTCGTGATTTTTGAAGTAATCGCTTGCATCACCTTTGTAATCGCCCACTGTTTTTAGAACGTAGCCTTCCGCCTCGCTACCCACAACGAACAGATTATATCTCGCATAGTATTTCACACCGCTGAAGCTTTCCATTCGTATGTACAGCTCGTGTTCACAGCTTGTGGTGAGCGCATGCAACTTATCGAGCCCGATCCAATAGTTACCATCCAAGTTGCCGAAACCGATCTTATAGTCCGTCCATTTCCTATAGAAGTCCACCTCAGCATTGACACGCCGCTGTATGACTGTCCAACCGCCGAAATCGGAATCCTGATCACACCACACCTCAAAGGGAGTTTCGCTGAAGCGTTCAACTTTAATCTTGTAAATGCCACTTTTAGATGTGGCGGTTGTAGCTTCCAAGCAGCTGCCGGGCATACTGGTTCTCGAAGTGCTATACAATAAAACCAAAAAGAATTTTAACTTTTTTTCGTAATTATTTATACAACAACACTTTATTACGCTGTGATCACTTGGGTGCTCTCCTTCCGGCTGTAGATTTCCTCCACACGTTTCTCGAGCTTTTCCAGCTTTTCCAGAACCCTTTTCACAATATCAATATCAACATCGCAATTGCAGTCGAGAGATTCGACGGTTAAGTCCCCTTGTCCTGCGCATAGTTTAACACCTAATATTAGGCTCACAAGCAGGGCGATACATTTTGGAAGCAACATATTTTTTCAGCAGTATTCAATGCAACCATTTGCTCCTGAGAAAGTTCAGAATAAAACTGTGCTTCCCAGAAGCTTGGGAATTTATTTGGAGCTCAAACATTTGCTGATAATACAGCACACAATGGTTAAGTTGTTGTTGTTGTTAAAAATGTTCTCATGTGTGTTTATAATATATGAGATTTTTCTGTTTTTTAGGCCGGACTTCCACGCCAGTTTGAAAACCGCGCTTTGATATCAACCTTTGGGGACTTCTCGTAAGCGCTGAGGTTCACCCAGAAACAGCTGTTTGTCAATCATAAGCAGCTGCTTTCTATCTATAGAGCCGAGAACCATCGAGTTTCACTTTGGTATGGATTTGAACACACGACCACAAAACGTTTGCTATGTACGAAGCCCGCAATGATCATCAGTGAGCCTGTTCCCATCGCAAGTGTGTGCTTGTATGTATGCGACTGCGATAAGCATAAATAAGTAGCGATGAAGAAATCGCAAGCGACGCTTACACTTAATACAGCCTTTGCCCTGAATTTTGCATACATTCCTAATCAGTAAACTACTCTGAAATGCTCTCTGGAAATTAAAAAAGAAACTGAGAAATTGCGATAACGCTGTTCCTGAGTATGGCTTTGCAGCAGCATCTTAATAATAACGGGTGTTAACAAAACATAAATAATTTGAACTTATTAATCAGAAATTGAATGACGGAAGTAAGCAGCCATATTGGGACTCAATTTGCGTTGGAGTACTTCCTTGAAATCTTTTACAAATACTCTATTAGTAGTATAATAAACTGTTAATGTTAATGCAAATAATATTATCATAATGCGACCGTTAAAATTTTCTAGCGTTGTTAAATTGCACGATCTTGTAGGCACCAAAAGTTTCCTTCAATAAATTGATCGTTTCATTGGCATGTAGCGCCGTCTTGTTGGAGCCAAAGGTCGTCCACATCAACATCCTCTAACTCAGGCATAAAACTAATTTATTATGGCTCTAGGGCGTTCCCCATTGACTGTAGCATTATAGTCGGCTTCATTTTCATTTTTTCCCTTCACCAGTGATTCCAGCAAGAGTGAGTTTCATCGCTGAACAAAATTTTCTTGTGAAAATCAGCAGCGGAGGCCACCTCGTTTTGACCCATTCACTGAACGTAAAACGCACTTAATGGTCGTTCGGCTTCCACTCATGCATTTTTAGACCCACAAACCGAAATCTTCTGCAAAGTGGATAGACACAGCTCCAATTTTTGCGCGATGTCGGCTGGACTCATCATTCAAGTAACAGCTGTCAAAAAAACCAACTCCGAAAAAAATATTGCTCCATTGAAAACCACTTGTCTAAAGTAGCAAATTTCTGTAATTCAATGGCAACGAAGTCAGCACTTCCATCCTTAGTCGCCAACAACAAGGGGGAAATCCAAAATACTTAAAAATTTTCCTTTTCTTCCCGTTTCCACGGATTTTCGACATCCAACAGAGTTGAATCTAAATCAGATCCCCAATATTGTGTTCCCTTCCAGCAGAGAGTGGAAAAGTGGTGAGGTAGACACGAGCGTAGGGTAAAGCATCTAAACGGATGGCTCCAAACTAGAAAACCGAATGGGAGGTAGTGTCTTCTCTGCAAAACTAGATACCAAAATCGTCTTCCATCTACGTTCTTAAAAGGAATCTGCCACAATAAGGAATATATCTATATACATGTAAAAATAACCAGACGACTTTAAGATCACTAGAGCATCTTAGGGTTTTATCAAAGTTAATGAAAGAATGACTTGATCTCTTAGTGGACCTGCGGTGGACATAGCGATATCCCAGCAAACCCGGGACAGGCACTACCCTACTATTAGACTACGGAAAAGAGGGAATTTGTGTACCTCTGGCAACTTGCAGATATCCAATTGACAAATATGTTATAAATTTAGCTGAGTCTCTGTGAAGTCAATCCCCGGATTGCTCAACACGCTGGAAAACGTGGCATGAATGGAATAGTTATCGCACATGCCGACAAAATTTAAAAGGAATGATATAAGAACGCTGGTAGGAGAACTAACAGGACTAGGAACGCTTTACAATGAACAAACATCTTCTATGCGATTGTAAAGCTCTATATAAGAAACGAATCGCAACTATCGGCAGAGGGTTTCTTGACACGACACGAAGGATGAACTTCGTCAGAAGCACGGGGTAAAGCTTATAGAGGGAGGGACTTTAGTCCCGGTGGTATCACAATGGGCCTACTAAAAGCCTAAGTGCATCGTGAGACAGCCAATCTACCTACTTACCTATGCTAAAAGAGAGTTTCCTAAATGAAATTATATAAATTTATGATAGACTTCTGCTGAAGATATTTGTCTGACCAGTGAACTTGCCGTTTCTAGGTGTTACAAACATTGTGGTAAACTCAATAAACCTTTTCCCAGTAAAAATTAAATTAAAATATTATTCCTTTTTTTTCGGAATCGTCTAACTTTAAAAATCACCAACTTATCGAACCGCCCCCATATATTTTCATTTTCTAATTTTCAAAATTTAGTTACTCAAAACCAAAATATTCAAATTCCAGCAAGCAAACCAAATTAAAATTAGTTTTGCTTTCAAAACACCACTGACATCATAATTCTATTTGTTGTTGCTATTCGCTGCTTCCATTTTTAGTACAAAGAACATACCCACATACATACGCCTGGGTGCTTACTTGAGAGAACGTGCATGGTTAAGCAACATGTTATCAACTGGGCATTACATAATGACCTAAACAGGCAACCAGCACGTAAGTACCCATGTGTATGAAGGTGTATGTCGGTACATAACTTTGCATATATATGTGTGGGTGAATTTCTTAAGCAAAGTCTCTTTCACTTTCCATGGCAGCGAGGCAGCGGCCAAACAATGTCCTGCGTGGCCTCTACATTGCTGCAAGTATTCATAGAGTGAAGTATGTACACAAACAACAAAAAAAGAACAACAACAAAAACAATAGACAACCAAAAAACATTTTTCATTATTGTGGAAGCAACTTAATTACTCCAGACGTTGGCCAACGCCAAGCTCTCTGGCTGCGGTCGGTATCGACCTGAGCCAGCAACAACAATGTCACCAAAGCCGTGTTTGCCGGTATGCGCTGCAACACGGTCAACACAGCGCCCCGGAGGCTGCCACAGCATTGGCCGTGTGCCTTGATTGTGTTTGCTTATCGGCGGCCGAGCCAATATCTTTAGGAATTTCGTTGCTTGCAATTAGCGGCGGCACACACACACACCACATTTACATAACACACAGAAGAGCGGAGATTTCTAGGTGTTTGTGCTCTTATCGCTGTATGTTTGTATATGTGTGTGTAATTGTGTTTTGTTGCAGCTTCTTTAGCAGCATTGTTTAGCTGTCGGTAATTAGCTGTTAACATTTAACGTGTTTCCTTGCTGCTTATTTGCCTGCTGCGCAATGTGGCATATATGGCAAGTGCCTCAAGTGTGTGGTAAGTGTGACAAGGCAATGCGGAAGAGCTTGGACCGCAGGTTTGTTTGCAAATACCTAAAGTACCTGTTTGTATGTAAGTAAGTATGCCCGCAGTAAGAAAGTAAGAAAAAATGTTGCAAGTTACTCTTTTGAAAAAGCTGAAAAAACTCTTTGGTTGCCAGACATTCCTTTGAAATAATAAATCACAGATTTAGGTTTTGCATTTCCGCAATTTTTCATGCCCAACAGGCACATTTCACTCCTCAATTTTGTCCAAAATTTGCGGAGATACTGTACTTTTTACTGTGGCCTTAGGTAATTAGGAGCTCTATATGAGCGATCTTCTTTTTTTAGTGGCAAGACACTTCAAAAATAAATTTTTATGTGAGAGATCCCAAGCCGTCGCCGGAGATAAAGTTTAAACGCTTAAGCATATAAGATTTAATTAACGGTATAACCAAAATTTAGAAGAGTGGCACTATATACAGATTACTTAACTTTGGCTGCACTGAGGCTAAGCCCTATATGATTACCGAAGTCGGAAATCGGACCAGTAATAGTTGATATTCGATTTTGCTACTTCTTTTAGCCACATTTTTTCATAAAAACAAGCTTCAAGTCGAATTAAAGTTACTTACTAAGAAATAAGATTTTCATCGGTCACTTTCTATGACAGCTATAAGTATTCCGATATCGACCGTTCCGACAAATGAACAGTTTCTTTGGGAAATTCCTAATCAATATCTCAAAACCTGAGTTATCAGTTAGCACATATACAGAGGGACGGACAGATAAACGGACTTATACTTATATATACTTAGTATACTTTATAGGGTCTTCGATGTTACCTTCTAGCTATTACAAACAACGCTAACAACAAGTTCTACTTAAATTCTGTTACAATAGTAATAAAAACGATTTTCACTTTCGTTGACTTGCATATAAATATTCTACTTTTCGCTAGTTTAACAGCAAAAACGGAGATTTCTTTATTTTCATGGTCCAAGATCAATTTTAAGCTATCACCGGCTGTTAGTTAATACTCGTAAGTGTGAGTGATGCGCTAATCGCTGCCATTTGCAACCTTTATTTTTCAGTTGCAAGAAACAACAACAACAATGGCAGTTTTTGCAGCAATGCAATGAACCCAGCGACTAACTGTTGAAAGAAGAGCCAACAAAACATACTCGCGAACTAACACATATGTGGGCACATACATATACATACATATGTCTACCTCATTTGTTGATGTGTGTCTCTGGGTGAATGCACCGCTATCTTAGACCTTACCAACTCTTATTTTCATCTGCCGAACAGTATTTGCGTTCGCTCCAAGGCCAAAAGTTCGGAAAAATTTACGACTTTCCACAAATCACGACGGCTACTGGCTTTCTGCCCAGCTGTCTGTCGGTGCATTGGCTTGTCTTTCTCACTGATAATTCGCTCGTTGGAATACTCCGACTCTGGCATGATGATGGACATCCTCACGAATTGCTTCCACTTGGAGCGTTAAGGACCCAACATGTTACTTTCGGGGTATGGGTGTACTACAACCAGCGGTGTTGTTGACCGAATCTCTGCTTGTTTTGGTTGATAATATTCACGAAAATTACTGCGTTGGCGGGGTAAGTAGTAAGCGATTTCGATCCACTAAATATTGAGTGCATTTGTGATGGTGATGGCACAGTGCTTCACAATTGATGAATGCTGAAGAACTGAAGATAAAGATGAGGAAAGTGTGTAATGATAATGATAACGATGAAGATAAAGATAAAGATAAAGATAAAGATAAAGATAAAGATAAAGATAAAGATAAAGATAAAGATAAAGATAAAGATAAAGATAAAGATAAAGATAAAGATAAAGATAAAGATAAAGATAAAGATAAAGATAAAGATAAAGATAAAGATAAAGATAAAGATAAAGATAAAGATAAAGATAAAGATAAAGATAAAGATAAAGATAAAGATAAAGATAAAGATAAAGATAAAGATAAAGATAAAGATAAAGATAAAGATAAAGATAAAGATAAAGATAAAGATAAAGATAAAGATAAAGATAAAGATAAAGATAAAGATAAAGATAAAGATAAAGATAAAGATAAAGATAAAGATAAAGATAAAGATAAAGATAAAGATAAAGATAAAGATAAAGATAAAGATAAAGATAAAGATAAAGATAAAGATAAAGATAAAGATAAAGATAAAGATAAAGATAAAGATAAAGATAAAGATAAAGATAAAGATAAAGATAAAGATAAAGATAAAGATAAAGATAAAGATAAAGATAAGGTTAAAGAACTTTATATTTTTCCCAAATAACTGAGCACTGAATTAAAGTTGTAAGGTTATGATTTTTTTTTTTTTGAAAAATCTAAAATAAGCACAGCAGTGATTAAAACAATTTAATTGTTAGTCAAACAGGTCAATTGGTTGTTGCTGCTAGACAAAAACGCGCTTCTGTGACCTCCAAAAATTCAAAATGTTAAACGCCTCCACAGCATCCAGCCATTAATGCACCGGAAAAATAAAAACAAAAAATCGATTCCACAAAACTATAACAATTGAGCCATTTCGCAAACATCCCCACTCACTTGTAGACAATGGCCACTTGTTGCACGTACGTGTATTTACTTTTCAAATTACCGGTTGTAAACAACAATTGAAATTTTCGGGTAATTGCATTGTCAACACCTTTCAATTGTTCACTTGTTGTGCAAAGCTTAATATGCATGGAGCATGCAGTATGCCGCGCGAAGCTGTTATTGTTATTGTTACTGCTTCAACTATTATTAATGTTGTTGTTGTTGTTGTTGTTGTTAGTGTAGACGATTGCTGTTGCTGCTGTTTGACATTTGTGTGAAATGCAATTCGCTTATTGCACCAACAACACAGAGTTCAATTGCAATGCATCATGATGTTTTTGTTATTGCTTTTGCTGTTTTTGTAACGTCTGAAATTTCGGTATGTGTGTGTGCGTTTCCCAGTTTGTCGTTTTTATTTGCTTTGTTGCCACTTTGTTTTTATCCGTTCGTTTTACTATTTTCATTTTTATTTTTGTTGCACTTTCGCGTTTTGACATCCTACCCACTTAATAATTACCATGTTGCACACGGCGTGCACTTCAGCGGCGGTGCCACCTGGTTGTATGCACTTAACACCTTTTATGAGATAATTGTTGCAACCGAAAACAAATTATTTCAAGGCTAGTGTGGTTGTTGTTGTTTTAATAGTGGTTGCACGTAATTTACAAATTGCATCTTCATCAAGCGAAACGAGATGGGTTCATGTTATTCCAAGGCAGAAAAGCAACAACATCTTGTAATATGTTTTTGTGGGTCAAGCCAGGTTTGTGTCTTAAGTTTTTTATTTGCGAACAAAATTTGGAATATGGCATAAGGGAGCGTGTTGCTGTGTAGCCAGTATTAAAAGCTGATGTTGAAAAGTTGTGATATTGTTTATTTTTACTGAGCCTATACTTATTATAATTTAGACATTTTCTTAAAATATAATCTAAAACAAATCAGCTATGTTAGACTAGTGCAGAAGCCTTTTAAAATTAGAAAAAAAAGTTCATAGATGATTGAAGCTCATTGGAAACATAAGATAAAATAAAAAAAAATTAAGGGAAACAATTTTTACGGGTGATCTGAGAGAGATCAGAGAGAGATCGGGAAAAGGAAAGATAGGGTCGTGGCTGAATTTTTAAGATTAAGGAGTGGTTTATCTCCATTTTCTGCGAAACTACGTGTTCTATAAAAAAAGTTATATCGCACGGTTGTAGGTAATGAAAATATCCATCACTTTCGCATAGTATCTAAATAGATGTCAAGAATTCACTTCACCGACTTTTTTTTCTTTTTATTTTTATCTGGTATAAAATTAAAATTTTTTCAGGTAATTTGGTAGAAACCTTCGTATGAACCGAAAATACTAACGTATTTTTTTTATTTAAATATTTATTATTTCCCAGAACACAATTTTCAATCAAAAAATCTCAAGTCAAAATATCAAACATATAAACATTACTATGGTACTATGACCTCAGGAAATACAAAAAAAATATTAAGTTAAATCCATCATTCACCGCTAGCGTTTGAGGTGGATACTTATCTTTTCGCTCCTGTTAAACCAATTGATGGGCTTGGTTTTAATTTTGCATTTTGTGACTTTGAACGACTCAACAATCAGCTCTTTGAAATAAAATGGGATGATTTACTATCGGGACTTGATACAGCTAATAGTTTCTCCATTTTTAAGAAATCAATCCAGGAATTTTGACATTATAATATCCCACTCAAACACATACAACCATATAAGTTGCTTTGGTACACTAAGGACCTTAAACCTCTAAAAAATCTTAGAAATAAATGTTATAGAAAATGCTCTTCAACTAAATCTCATGTTTCCTTTGTTCAATATCAGCCTACACAAAACTGTTTAAAGAATTGGATAAGTTCCTCTATAAAAGGTTTATTAATAATACGGAGTCTACAATTAAGTCGAACCCTAAGTTCTTTTGGAACTTTGTAAAATCTAAAAGAGCGTGTTTGGCCATTCCCTCTGCTTTACGCTGGGGTGATAAGTCGGCATGCACTCCGGTCGAAATCTCCAATTTGTTCGCTGAATTTTTCAAATCGAACTATGTTCACGATGATCCTGGTACTAGTTCCACTTTTTTAGCTGATAACTTCCCATCCATAAATTTTGGCTCACTGTGTCTTTCACAGGACGATATTGCCAAGGCTATTTGTGACATTAAGTCTTCGTCCAAATTGGATTTTACGGGCTTCCGCCCGTATTTATAAAAAATTGTACTGCCTTATTATATCCTCTCATGCTTATCTTCAATAAGTCTCTCGCCACCGGGGGACTGGAAATTGACACGCATTACCCCTATTCATAAAGGTGGTAGAAAGGATGATGTCTCCAATTACAGGCCTATTTCTAAATTATTTTTTGCAGTAAAATCAATAATTAATGTCAATCAGCATGGGTTTGTCCCTGGGCACTCCACTGTGTCAAACTTAGCACTTTTTAGCGATTATTGTATGTCTGCATTCTCCGCTGGACTTCAGGTAGATTGTGTCTACACAGATTTCTCTAAAGCCTTTGATAAAGTATCACACAATATTCTAATTAAAAAATTATCATCTCTAGGATTTCACTCGGCCTTCTTGAAGTGGATTAAATCATATCTGCAAAACAGACGATGCGTAGTCACTGTCGATGGAATCTGATTCATTCATTGCGTCTTCGGGAGTCCCACAAGTCTTGGGTCCACTTCTCTTTGTGCTGTTTATCAATGACATCTCCTGTTGCTTCTCTTTCGCCAACTTTCTGTTATATGCAGATGACTTAAAATTTTTTGTATTAATCAATAACACACAAGATGTACTCAAACTTCAATGTGATTTTGATACATTTCATAATTGGTGCCTGAAATCGTAGCTTTTTCTGAATGTAGATAAATGCTCACAGATCTCCTATGGTAGGGGACCTTACCTTCTAGCTACAGTATTTCTAATTGCGTCCTAAAATGCGTTACTGAAATCAAAGATCTTGGGGTAATCTTTGACAACAGATTTTCTTTCAGTAATCACATCAACTATATAACTTCAAAATCTTTTTCTGTACTTGGCTTTGTCCGTCGAAATTCTACAAATTTTTCCGACCCCTACACGTTAAAATTACTGTACACATGTTTTGTAGGTCCATTTTGGAGTATGAAAATTTATTTGGAGACCATATTGCATATCGTCAATTAACAGGATCGAGCGTGTAAAGATCTTTCTTAAATATGCTCCCCGCTCCTTAAAGTTTGTTGACCCAACACCATCGTATACATCGCGTTTATTGCTTTTTCATCTTAAATCACTGGAAAATCGAAGGTCCGTTCTCTCACTTTCATTTGTCTACAATATAATTAACGGGGAAATTGACTGTCCCTACTTATTAGGGAAACTTAACTTCAATATTCCCCAGCGTTGTCTCAGATCCATTTCGCCTTTTTATTACAAAAAGGAAAGAGGGCTATGCGGGAGTTTAACACGATTTCCGAGAAAGTTCTACTTGATTTTTCTCACTCTAGGGTATCCTGCATTAATACCCTCAATTCTGTTTTTTAGTTTAAGTTATCTACTCATGTTATTGTAATTTAATTATTTTAGAATGCTAATATGCATCCTAGTTTTTCATTAGTCTGTAAGAATCATTATTCATAGACTTAACTAAATAAATAAATGAGTTAAAAATATAAAGAAGAAAACTGCTAGCCTGTGGCTTTTTCTCTGCGTACATATCCACAAGGGTGTTTTCCGTTGAGATCTCTGCATTACCTCTTGCTTCAAGCCATTAGACTACAAGTATACATATATATATGCTACTGTGACCAAATTGAAAGGTGAGTTTTTAATTTATACTTGGCATGTTTTTCGAATCGGTAAATTTTTTTTCTGTAAGTTGGTAGTACTGTTAGTGACATCTATGCAAAATTTATAAAATATTTATTAATATTTGAGATACGCATGGTTTTGTGAGGCTCTGAAGTGAATTCTTCGATTGTTACTATATCTGAATTTATTGAACAAAAAAGTGCGATAATACACCATCTCATACAACATTGGTTATTCGTGATCATTTCGTCACATTTTCAACCAATATCGTGCCGCAAAAACCGCATTCAACTGATTTACCTTCGTGTAACTTCTGGCTATTCAGCAAATTCACTTGACCACTTCGAGGACTTCGAGTTTTGACTCAATTGAGGATATAAAAGCTAAATCGAAGAAGGCTCTGACGGCCATCAAAACGGAGGATGTTTCCAAGTGCTATGATGACTGGAAAATTCATTGGCATAAATGTATTGCAGCGGGAGAGGACTACTTAGAAGAAGATGAAGTGGACAAAATTCACCTTTCAATTTGATCATAGTAGTAAGTATTTATGGACAATTTTGTTTTTCTTTGGGGAAAACACAAAAATATTGAACAGGAATTATTTCAACTAAATTTTATGAGAAATAATGAAGATTTCGCTGAAGGATTTAGCATGAAGGCAAAATACGAATTGAAACGTTGTGTTTGAACTTAGAACTCAACTCAGTAGGCACTGTGATCCTGTAGCACTAATCTGACATGCATGGCATCTTCAGGTATAAAGTTTTGCAAGTAAAGTCGCTTAGTTTTTGTTATGTCATATTCGTACATGCGTTTCCAATTCAATTCACTCCCAATACAGTCTCGGCTCGAAAAAAATTCATTAATCAAAAAAGTACTTTCGACGCGGTGCATATTCCCCAACAGCGATTTGGAAGCGCCCTTTTGTAAGACTCCCTAGGATATAATTGATGAATTCCCTAACCTTTAATATATGGCGTTACTTTATCGATCAGCTTTTTAATAATATGCCACAAAGCTAACTACAAATATAAAATAACCGTTTATATATTTCTTTTTGCTGCAAGTCACACAAACAAGCTTCATGACAAGCATATTTGCCTGCAGGCAAGGTCATTCTGCGGCAATCGTCACAGTCAAGCAGGCAGCCAAGTGCCGCGTGCCAGTTGCCAAGTCAAATGTGTGCAAGAGGAGAGAGGAGAGTGCAGAGTACAAGCTTGGATTAATTGGAGTATGTGCGCATGCCAACATGTATGTATGTATATATGTATGTGTGTGGGCTGCAAAATGCAGTTGTCAGTCTAAATGAAAATATTATTACTTTTGATTGGTTTATGCAATCGAGTGCGCACTCACACACACACACACATGAACATGCATATTTTCCGGCTGGTGAGGTTTATGCTGCCGTTAAAACCAGCGAAATGAGGAAGCACTCGCCATGCCGGAGCGTTGACGCAATAAAAGTTGCGCTTAGAAAGAAAAATAGTCGCGGCTAAGCAAGCGAACGCGACGCTGTTGACCACTTAAATAATTGACTCGGTTGCAAGAAAGCGAAACGACAACAACAACAACAGCAATTGCCATTGCTTTCTTTCATTACATATTTATTCATTTATTTGCTTACTTTTCACGCAGTCACAGCTGACAACAGCAACAACAAAACCGATAACAATAAGCACGTTAATTGCAGCCGAGTTGAGGTACAAATTGTCGTCTTACTTTCTACCAACAACAACAACGGCGCCGACAGCACATCCAGACCTATTGTCTACTTAATGCCGTCACAACAACTACAGCATGGTACATGGTTGTTTTTGCTATTGTTGTGACTAAGCTCGCGCTTAATATGGGCAAAATCACGGCACATTGACATTGAAATCGACATTTTCGCTAATTATGCGCTTGTACTGAGCACCACAATGTTGCCACATAGCTCAGCTTGTGTGTGAATGTGTGTGCTCACCGTTATTAGTTGTTGGTGATTTTGTCAAATAGTTATTTGCTTTTATTTATTTCGTTAGTTTTTTTTTTTATTTTCGCTTTGTGACGCGCTTTGTTGCATGCCGCCACCTTGACAGCTGGGCAGTTGCGCATTGTGCGCTCATGACGACAGCGATGAATGATAAAAGGAAGCAAATTGCCGTTGGAATTGTCCAGATAGCGGTATGAAATGCAGCGAAAAATCTCTCGAATAAAAATCATTAACGCGCTTTATTGCTTATGCGCGTACATACAAACACAAACAACATATGCCTGCCTATATATGTATATACATATGTTTAAATATATTTCTTCGTGTGTGTGTGTGTTGAATTTGTCAGAGCAGTGCATTGCACTTTGTAATCAATTAACGCTCACGAATATTTTGATTGCTTTTCTGCTAATAGCAGCAGCGTTAGCAATGTTTTTGTTGTTGTTTTTATAGTTGTTGAAGGCGCATGCACCTTTCGTATTTGATGAATGTGAACGCACACGTCGCTGCATGCCAGGACCCAAGCCGGGCAGACAAATTGCCGGTCGAAGCCGCAGCCATGTGTAGTATGCCACCCAAGTTGTGGCAGGCAGCGTTGTTCGAGGAATGAATGAAATTTTTCGGGTTTTGGTATTAAAGTTTATTATAAAATAACAGCAGCTTTAAATCTAATATACCAAAAGTGATATGTGAATATTTGGGAAATGTATGTACATATGTAATTTTAAACTTTTTATACTCTTGCAATCTGCTTCTACAGAGTATAATAATTTTGTTCACTTAACGGTTGTATGTATCACATCACATCAAGTTAAGCGAGAGTTATGTATAGCATATATAAATGATCAGGATGAAGGTTCAAATTAATGTCCGGATGACTGTCTGTCAGTCTGTCCTTCCGTCTATCCGCCCGTTCAAGCTGTAACTTAAGTAAACATTTAGAGATCTTGATAAAAGCTAAATATGCGCCTTCCTTAGTAAGCAAGGGACACCTGTGGGAAAAAGTTTTGAAAAAGTAGGCGTTTCCCCGCCCTTCAACAAGTTTAATGCACATACAAGTATCTTCCAAACCACTTAGGCTACAACAACCAAATTTGCTAAGTACAAATCTTATAACAACTTCTACACACGACAGTATGAAAATGGATGTAATCGGAAGATAAACTCGCTCACTCCCCATATAACGGTACTATTAAAAACTAATAAAAGCGCGATAAATCAATAACTAAACACGCCAGAGACATTAAATTTTACCAGCAAGATGGTATGAAAGAGCTTTATGCGAGCCGGTGTGAAAATTGAACGATGGGCGTGGAACCGCCCACTTTTTGGTAAAATCCCATATCTCGGAACCCGAACAAACCAATTTCGACAAATTTAGTACGTGACTTTAACGGGATTAAACTTTGCACGAATAATATCTTTAGTGCGTGCCATCTTATGCCCAAAAATTGTTTAAATGCAATGAAAACTTTTCAATGCCCTTGGTACCGAGTATGTGGACCCCAGTATCTATAGTTGACTTTTGTTCGAAAATATCGGTCAATGTGTAAGATATGTAATAGAAATTCAACCAGAATCCTTTTCCTGTAGTGGTAATTCTGTGTATCCAAAATGGAGGAAATCGGGTCAGTACTTCCCAGAGCCCCCATATACCTAATATAAAGATTTTAGAACTTCCTATTGACTTTATGCTGGATATATCGACCAATATTTGAGTTATCTCAATGAGAATTTCAGAACGTATTTGACTCATAACAGTATATCATTGTGCCTAAAATGGATATAACTGGACGAAAACTTCAACTAGCCCCCATATAACCATTACCAGAATTTTCAAACGTCCGACTGATTTTGTATAATGACTATGTATAATGAGTTTGGTTTTTCTAAAAAATTTCATGCCGACTACATATGTACATAGGCCAGTGTATAAGTTATATACGGTGTATGTATATATAAAACTGCTTCGATTTCGATCCCCTGGTTGACATTTTACATCTTAAGGTATTTCCCTGGCTTTGATTCTTGCAAGTTGCGAGAGTATAAAATGTTCAGTTGCACCTGAACGTAGCCCTTGCTAACTTGTTTTAACATATCTTTATTAATTGAACCTGCTATAATAATTAAAACCTAATTATATTAAAAACTAAACACTCCTGCCGTTATAATTACTACTAAAACTAACAGTAAATTTCTACAATGACAATTATAGCTAAAATTACAACAATATATTAAAGCAATTCGAATTAACCTTTTCGATATAATTACAGCTATTATTTCAATTACTATTAAAATCTCCATAACATTTAGTAATGAAATTAGATTCCACTAATTGAATGGTGTGCTAGTCTTTAAAACAGCTTGAGAAAAAAGCTTAACATTTTTTCCGCACGCTGAAATGTAGGCAATATTCCATTAATTGAATTTTCTTTAAAAAAAATTATGAAAAAATTGCACTGGCTTACTTTTTGGAATTGTACATGTTTTTTTACCCGCCAAAATTTGGGCAAAATTTTGTTATGGGCTCTTTTTTTGCTTTCACTAAGTAGAAAGCAAAAACTGTTGCCTACATTTCAGCGCGTGACTAAAATAACTTAACCCTAATAAGGAAAAAGCACGTCGGATTCGATTAAATTTTCGAAAAGGTCACTGTGTTTCACAAAATAAGAGAAGTTTAAAAATCAACAGTTGTATAAATCTACTTCCATATTAAACATGCCTAGCCGCCTGGTCACAATGCAATCGCTCGAAATGTAAAGTCGATGAGCTTGGAAGAAAGGGCGACATGTAGGTATCTGTAATGTCCAAGTGACATTACTCGTAGCCTCACGAATATTAGCCTGTTTACATAACCTAGCTAACCTAACCCTAGCTATATACTACTAATAATAATAATTTATCATCCTGGTGAGGTGCCTAGCATCAAAATTTATATAGGCAATAGAAAACAGACATTCTCTCAACACTTAAATGAAATTGTTACTCAAATTTTATATATGTATATCTAGCCACTATAAGAACTTTGTGCCTAATTAGAAGTATATTCGGTTGTTCATGATGGCTAAAGAGCAGAAAAATTAGTCCGTATTATAAAAAAATTCCCACTCTACTTTCAAAATCCGTTATAAAACGAGCTTTTGAAACGGCTGTCGCAGACCTAAGAAATGATACCGGTCTTTGCAAAAAAAATCCTATGGTATTTAAAAACTACTCATACAGAAAGGCCTGCATTAATCATTTTAAAAGTTTCGTGCCAGAAGTATGGGTAATTTATCAAATCTATATAAATTTGTTGGTTTTAAGGGCTTGAGCTGTACGGATAGAATATGGAATGAAAAAACAAAAACACTTATGGTATTTACATATATTTTTTACATTAACACCTCCAAACAGTTCAAAAATATTAACAAAACAAATGCATTTTTGTTTTTTAAATATACTTCTTAACTACCAAATCAAACGACTTGTAAACATCCGTTATAAATAAAAACCCATGAAGTGACTCAAATTAAAGAATAAGCCACGCTTAAAGCTGTTATTGCGAATTCGAAGCAAGAAAACAAATGTGACGAATTTGTGAACTAGCACATGCGCCTTGGAACTCTTCGCAATTTAAGCAGAAACAGAAGACTTAAGTAACGGCTTCGCCAGCGGCAACTTCGGGCAATTACTGCAATTAATGACTAATGCATGCAAGAACAAAGTTTTATGAGTGTCTTTAAAAGCAAACGTTTTTCTTAGAGGAATTGAAGGCTAAATTTTGTGTGACCAAAATTCAAAAATATTCTTTGAAGATAAAATTTAACTACGAAAACAGCATGCAAGGCCTTCCAGGAATACGCTACATGATTTTATATTCTAACTCCACGCAAATTTGTGATTCCTATTCCACAAAATTTAATAAAAAATCATATTTTCTCTAGCAACAAATCTTGAAATCAAAGTTTTATGAAAATAATTTTTTTATGATTTTGTCCTAAATGAAGGAAAAATTGATTTTTAATAATACCTTGCGCAGCGGACATTTATTGTAAGTAAAATTAGAGCAGTAAAT
Source organism: Bactrocera neohumeralis (assembly GCF_024586455.1). NCBI lineage: Eukaryota > Metazoa > Arthropoda > Insecta > Diptera > Tephritidae > Bactrocera > Bactrocera neohumeralis. The sequence goes on from NC_065923.1 coordinate 3,682,264, forward strand.
TAAATGTGGCCGCCGGCGCAGCGACATGAGCGAACACGAACTCGCTTCCTTGCCACAATGTGTGCCGCTGAATTGGAAAAAAAGCATGACAATAAAGCAAAATGCTGCGCATGCGCGCATATTAGCCAAAACCCTATAATTATCTAAGACAAGGCAAAGCCGGTAAACGCAAAAACAGAAAAAATAACGCGGTTAACCGTTTATTGAAGCGAACAAATTGTAACCGTTTCTTGTGCTCGATTTCTTATAAGCTACCAAGTTTGTGCGCGATTTAAAAAAATATTGAAATTTTTACTGAAATTCTCATTTATATGAAAAATGTTATGGTATCAGTAAATAGTAGGTCGAAAAGCTACAAGAAGTTGTGATTGGAATTTAATTCTTTCAGTATTTACTTTTTCAGTATATGATTTTTGCTTAAGTGCATATTAGAGCAATAGGTGGCAACCTTACCTCAGTTCGACTTAAGTTTCTAGAAGATTTTAATAAATGTTTTATTTTAAAGGCTTTTACTTTAAATATTTGGTGATTAGATGATAATTATGCAAGAGTGTTGCCACCCATTTATAATTTTTTGCATGCTGCCAACCCCTTTTTAAGTTTTTGGCGTATGAAAATATTATACACTTAAACATGCTTTTTTTTTGTTTTTTATGTCAGATGGTGTATATTTTGATACACTACCAATTGCTTACCTAACTTTTGAACATTATTTATCGAGCTATATTCGTCTTCTCAAATCATCTTCTCAAATGAGGAAAGTTCTCTGAATACTACTCACTTGGGAGTGGCCAGAAAGGATTCTTTTACACATGGGTCAAGCAGCTCACGACTTCCGATCTTAGACCAAGTATCCTCTCTGTAGCCAAAGACATTCGTTTGAAGGTAAGCCAAAGTGAGAAGGCGAACCATTCCTTCATCGGATAGTGCGCTTGGTTTAGGTCAGGTAAAAAACGCCCCTAATGAAAACGAAACAACAGCCTAGGACAAGAGACGACCATGGCAAACGCATTACAAGGACAAAGGCTTAAAGAGCGCAAATTCGGTGTCGGATTAGTTGAAGCAAAACGTCGCCGAGCATTAACACCGATGAATGAACGTCTAGCCAAAATCCGCATCAAAGCGAAGTGTTTAACATATCGCTGATTTGCTATCTAGTTGCAGCCAAGATACGCACTCGCCTCTGTGCAGCTAAAAACGCACATTAACAAACACTGGGAATTCTCGACATCGAGAAGCTGTAACCACAAAAGACAGCCGAACGATTTTCGAACGGTTTGCATCAGCTTCTTTGTAAACCAAAGCATGCCCGACGATTGAAATTCAAGTGAGCTCTGCCCAACCCACATAAAGGGAGACCCAATCTGCGCCAACTACCGTGGGATAAGCCTCCTCAACATCGCCTATAACGTTCTTTCGAGCGTCCTGCGTGAGACCACCGTCAACAAACTGATTGGACCTTATCAGTGTGGCTTTAGACCTGAAAAATCTACAATTGACCAGATATTCACAATGCGCCAAATCTTGAAAAAGGGGAGAGAAGAGCTGCTTTCGACAGAACGAAAAGCAGCTGACTTTATTACGCGAAACAAATGGAGTTGGCTCCCACGTCACTGTTGACAGTCATAATTTCGAAGCCGTATTTAATTTCGCCTATCTTGGAACCAGCATTGATACCAACAACAACGTCTGCCTCGAAATCCAACGCAGAATAAGGTGCTACTTTGGACTAAGTGGGCAACTGTGAAGTAAAATCCTCTCCCGACGAACAAAAATCATACTCTATAAATCACTCATAATTCCTGTCCTGGTATATGGTGCAGAGTCTTGGACGATGTCAACAACGGATGAGTCGACGTTGCGAGTTTTCGAGAGAAAAGTTCTGCGAAAGATTTATGGTCCTTTGCGCGTTGACCACGGCGAATATCGCATTCGATGGAACGATAAGCTGTATGAGATATTCGACGATATTGACTTAGCTCATCGAGTTAAGCGACAGCGCCTGCGCTGGCTAGATCATGTCGTCCGAATGGATGGAAACACTCCAACTCTAAGAGCATTCGACGCAGTACCCGCAGAGGGAAGCAGAGGAAGAGAAAGACCTCCACTCCGAAGAGGAAGAACGACTGACGCGATGTTGTAATCTTGGCTATAACCTCGTATTAATTTATAAACAAAAATTTCTCAAGCAGTAGCAATCATACACAGCTTTCAAGTGAAGGTGTTCTGAGTTACATATACACTTGTTCTTGAGTTCTGATTATAAATCCTACATGTTTTAAAACTTAGTTTCAAACAAAAGCATAAATTGAGTGAAATTATAAGTTTGATTAAATTTTTTTAAGCAAACAGCTCGGAATCTCGCCTCCCCCTCACCTGCTGATCCATCATCGAATTATGACAGTCAACGAAGGCAACTCAAATCAACCGCTGGTGACGGTAATGCAGCGATGATTTTTTAAGCGCATTTGTCACGAATAAAAGGCTGACAAGCAGCTTACCAACACGTGCACACATCTACACATACATACACACAAACACAGCAACACTTACTAACTGTAGCATTTTGCATAAACGTTTCGAACAGGCGAATGAGAGATAATTCAAGAAAAATATTTTAATCTATGGTATATACATAGGTACCAACGGTAAGCTAGGAGTGCCTTAATGTGCAACACAGCAACAACACAGAAACGACGCCAATTTAATTGGTTTACAGTTTAATAAAAAGAATTATGACAAATAAAGAATTGCTGTGAAAGAAAAAAACCGCAGAAATTGTAACAAAGTGTGGCAAATGGAAATAAACTGTCACGATTGCAAATTAAAAGCGGCAGCAAACAAGCTATAACAACAACAACAAGCACAGTAATAACGGCTAAGATTTATGGCCGAAAATAGAAACAATAAATAATTCCTTTTCTCACCAGTCACAATTGTTCTAGGTTTTGCGCGCGACAAAGTTCTCACAGCAGCGCAAACACATACACACTCACACCTAAACACACACACACATACAGCGCAATCAGCGGAAAAGCGCTAAATATAGTGTGGTAGTTAGTGGGCCACCGAGCCGCGCGCTGTCGGTAGCGGGTGGTCGGTCCAGTGAGCAGTAACTGCAGCTCCCATTTTAGGTAGCACACAACAACAACGCCAACACTAACACCAACAATATGCTGCTACAAGTACTTAATGCCACAATGACGACAATCACAGCGAGATGACGGCGACGACGCCGCGCCGATGGCTTCCACAGCGCGAGATGGCGAGCGTCGATGGCGACATTGCCACAGCTTAAGTTCAACAGCAGCAACAACACGCCACTGCACACATGTGTATGTACTCGCGACACGGGCTCTGCGGCGATCTAAGGCGCGCACTCGGCCGATTTGCAGTTTCGGTTTCATTTATTTGGAAAAATCTGATTGTAAATCTTGGCATTGTTGAGCGTTTACTGGCGGCTTAGATTTATTTTGTCGCATTTGACTTAGTGTTCGTATCTTGGCTCTCGCCCTCCTTCCTTTATTCGGGGTTAATAACTTGTGCTCGATACCCTAAAGGTTATGTTGCTACTCAGGAAAAAAATTTATAAAAATGAGTTATGACAATTTATGAAGTTCGCTTTTGGAAAAAAGCGCAATTTCCGCACAGCAAGTAGTTCACACATATGTACGTATACATATATATGTACGTGTGTACCTATGTATGTAAGTATATATACAAATATGTTGGTTGGAAGGCAACGTTGTGGCAGGGTTTCGGGTGACAAAGCCACTGGTCACGCGCGAGACTCACACAATTGGCAGCTACTATTGCTGCTACAGTTTTTCACGGTGCCGTTGTGATGAGGGCACAGTAGAGTAGTTTTTGAAAAATTAATGAAAATATGTTTCGAAATCCTCTAATTTGTGAAAAATTTGAGAGCTTAGCACTCAATCTTCACATGGCTATTTAAAATAATTCCAAATACAATCTTAGCCTTCTAAACGCCTAAAATCTTGCAAAGAATAATATAATATTTTTTTTTTAAATTCAAATTTTTTGAACTTTTGTTTAATATTTTTTTTTTAAGTTTTAAATTTTTTTTTTTAAATTTAAGGTGCCGTCACCAAAGAACAAAATCCAAAATAAAGTTTTCATTTTTTTTCCAAAAAAAATTACAAAAAAATTTAATATTTAAAAACAAAATCCAACATTTTTTTTAGTTTCCAACTTCACTCACAATATTGGCTCATCAATTTAGCTGTCTTGGGTGTAAGTTGTTGATTCGACACGCGCAAACCAAGCCGCAGAATAGAATACAAAATGAACTTCCAATAGAGCACCCAAACAAGAGGCTTGTCGACGAAATACAAAAAATTCATCGTTTAGCAACAGCAATCGCCGTTTTTGATGTCACAGGACTTTGCTGCTCCATAAAGTATCTACAGTACGAATCATGGGCCAAGTGGAACTATAAAAGGAAGTTCGTTGACGTAGCAAAATAAAGGTTCTATGAAAATCCAACCAGATTCACTTGAAAATCGAAATTATCATAAATTATTTATTCTTATTAAAAGTAAATATTCCATCTATCATTTTGTGATAAATATATTTTAGAAAGGTGTGTGAGAGAAAAACAAATTTTACGTTCTAGGAAGCTACACAAGTTAGAAAGTTCTTACAAAAGCTGATTTTGCCGAAACCTTTTACCCGGTAAACATAACCGATGTGGCTATTCGGCTTTATTATTTGAACCCACAAAAAAATGTCTGAAAGTGAAGATTCATACCTTCGACAAATGTTTACAACGGAAAAAGCTTCCGAGAAAGTATTAATATAGAGTGAAGATAGGCTATAAGAGAATTTTTAAACATTCAAATATGACTATCTTCCAAATATATGAGAACTCAGTGATATATATTTAATGAGACCACCGACAGAAATCACGGCTAGTCACAGAAGACTACTTACAAATTACAAAAGTTTTGAACACTGTGCAAAAGTATATATTTGATATTGCATATGTCTGTATATATTTGCGTTCCATTACACATAAATACTGCTAACGTGTCCATATATGGCGGACCCGGCACCATTTAGTTGGGTGCGGTGCAATTAAAGATATTACCAAGCGCAAGCAAATCATTTCAATCGCATTTTTGTCAATAATTTGGTAACAGCATGCACACATATACACACGCACACACATATACTTATACATCGGTGTAGCTAAAGCGACGATAAACAATTTTGTCTAATGAAAAGTATATAAATAAATTCAAAGCACACAAAATATTACGTTTCGCGTGATTAATGCAATGAGCAGCTAATATACAACACCTTCAGTGTCACCAAGCAAACAGAAAACACACACACACACATGCAAACACAAACATTGGTATGCGCATGCGCAAGCTCCACCTCAAGTATTTATACGTCTGGTAATTTATTAAATTTGCGCCAACTTTCATTTTCACCCAAATCAAATAAACTTGAGAAAATATACAACAACAACACAAACAGAAATGAAAATAATAACAACCAAGAATCGCACAAAGTAATCGAAAGCAGTGATCGATAAAGCAAAACGGTTGAAAAAACACCAAATTGAAATAAATACAAGTCATGATAATCAAAATAAAACCGTTAACGAATTCGCAATGTCAGCGCATTAATAGAAACATCAATTGCCAAGCGCCATCAACTTGTACTTGAGCACGCTGCACGAACACACGAGTGTTGGCACGACACCCAGTCGGCATATGTATGCATGTGTTTGTATGTGTGCGCGTCTGCGCGGTGGCTGCGTGCCCACATTTTGATAAGATTTCACTCAAATCAAGCGCAACGTCACTCCCATCCGTTGTAGTGCCGCAGTTGTTGTTGTTGCAGGTGACACTGGGTAAACTGGTCGCCAGACTGCGAGCCACACAGCACTGGCGCTGTCCGTCCGCCGGCCTGCCTGGCTGACCACACTGCCGCAGTCAACACATCACCCAGAAGACCGATCGACTCGTGTGTCATATTTTAACATTTTTCATATGCGGACATGCCAAACACACACACGCTCGTACATATGTGCTCACACGCACACATTTATGCAAAAATGTATTGATGATCATATTGAAGTGACTATATTTTCCACGTCATTTCGCCACCGCCGAATCCTACCAAGTCAGTCAGTCAGTCAGTGTGACGCGCATGTGTAGACCCAGCAGAGCGAGTAGACTGAGGGGTAAAAACAAATTTTAAAATTGTGACATTTAGAAATAAGAAGTCGTAAACTTGAAACCCGCAAACGGCAAACAAGTAACAGCACTTGCTCCATTAGTTAGCTGCCGGGTTTTGAGAGACGCTTCCAGTTACTAAGATGGCAGCGCTACCGTGATCAAGCTCTGAGAAATTACGAGGCTGCTGACTATTCCGCCTGCAGGTCTGCTCTTTTAAACTAACTATCCAATTGAATTTTTAACTAGCGACAGTATATATACAATTATAAATTCACAAACGATACAAACATATGTATGTATGTACGCTTATCTTAGGGTGGAACAAATGTTTGTCATTGCAACCCAAATGACAGTCAAAATAAAGACTGAATAAGGATTCGTCATCATATTGTATTATGAAAAACATTCATCAAATGGGTTTCATGACTTTTCTTAGCAACGTAGTGCAGCTATAGGTCGTCCTTAAAGTGGACTGATTTCTAAATGTCTAATTAGAGGAGTCATCACAAGAGCCAACGAAATATAATTTAGAGTCGATTATCATCCTGGTTAAGGTCACAAGTCTTGTCGGGGAACAGAGTTCAACTAACAAATGTGGAGAATCCAATGAAGGAGAATTTTCCGAAGTTGCGTTCGTGCTTTGACAAAGTCACAAAAGCTTTTTAGAATAAAAAAGAAACGCGTTATTCCAGATCAAAAATATAATCACGGATTTTCCAATAAGATCGCTACAAAATTGCCATTATGTATGGAACTTGATTTCTTGTGCATGGCCACCAAGGGCACGCTTGCAGAAGTCCAGACGGTTTTTAAGCATACATCGACCGATACTGCTGCAATTTCAGGTTCGATATTCGTACGTTTCGATATTCGTGGAAGAAATACGACCCAATGACGGCGCCGGTCCATAAACAGCACCAAACCGTAATATTTTCGGGATGCAATGGTGACTCATGGAGTACGTGTGAATTGCTTCCTAACCAATAACGCTTATTTTTTTATTGACCAAGCCATTCAACCAGAAATGAGCCTCATCGCTGAAGATTAGTTTTCGATGAAAATCCCTAACATTTTCAAGTTGTTGATTAGCCCAATTCACGAACGTACGACGATTCTGGTGGTCAAAAGGCTTCAGTTCTTGCGTCAATTTGATCTTGTAATGATGTATTCCAAGATCTTTTCGTAAAACTCGCCACAACGATGTTACAGAGACGCTCAATGCTTGAGAATGACGTGTGAGGGACTGATTTGGGTCTTCCTCTATTAATGCGCTGGCGGCAGCAATATTCTCGACACTACGGGAACTTTTTGTCTCACTGGCACGGAAACGTTTTGTACTGATTTCACCACTATGAGGACCGTAAATTGGACGTAGGACTCTTAAAGTTGAGGCCACTGACTCCGAATTCCGGTAACAAGTTTTCATAATTTCGACTGGTTGTTGGATCGTATATCTTTCCATGATGAAATCGCAAACCTTATTGAAGAGAAATGTCAAAAGAGCGGAAAAAATAGCATCGTTTGCTGTTCCTATAAATGAAGAGACTTCATATCAACAACTCCTTAAAAAATTAAATAGTTACAACAATTATAATAACAAATAAACTAATTAAAATCCATTACCACATTCTCCCAACACTTACAGAAAATTTGAAATTATAAAGACAAAAAGAAATATTTCACCAACAATTATTCTCACAAGTTTATATTTACTTCGAAATTACAGCGCACTAATCACCCCACCCTAATCCATACACACACATAATTAACCATGATGCGAATAAGAAGTAGCTGTCTCCATTTGCTTTCAAATCAATCGATGATATCTTCACCAATTTAAGCTCAAACTCAATTTACAACTTTGTTGTTTCTGACACCACTTGCCACCGCTTCGCACTGCCGCGCAGTCAACCAGTTGCACTGTGGTGTTGTTGTGCTGTCCACCTTTCAGTGCGCGAGCGCGTGTGTGTGTCGTCGTCGTCAATGAGATTTGCGTAAAATCGAAAGTTTCACACTTCATAATTGATTATGGAATAGAGTGGTGCGCTGAGGTGATGTCAAGGCGCGACGGCCACACCGACACATATCTGCAAACACACACACACACTTACACTAATGCATGTCGCGATAAAAATGAGAAATTGCTTGCATCACTTAAAAGCGCCTCTAAATTGGCCCATTCAGCCATTTAATTGTGGGTCATGCGCAAATATTTATCAATTATCTGGATTTTCGGTTTCGAAGACCGGCCCCAGCTGGCTCGCAACAGCTCAATCAGCGCATTTGTTACACTAAGTGGTATGAAGTCTTAAGTTGATGCGCGTGACGCATAAGCCACACAAACATACATATTGACGCGATTGGCGGGCAACTCTCGGATTGATTGATTCGGAAAGACAATAATTTGATTTTTAATCGCTATTTTTAAGGCTATTATACGCGGATAATAACGACAGTTTAATTGCGACGACCAGCGACAGCTTATTTTTCACTTAAGGCGCTACTTTGTTCGGGGTATGATATTTCAAGTGCAAAAATTTGTTATTTTTATTGATTAGGCTCCTAGCGAGATCTGCTAGTTATGCCAGCCATGTTTGAATGTTTGAGTAAATGGAAGATATATTTTAATATAAGCACTTTTTTGATCCATTTTAATCCGTATAGCTCAGTACATTTGTAATACTAATTTTTTAACTGCTTATTCCACTTTGGTTTAAAGTCTGGGATAAAGACTTTCATTAAACATTTCTTCCTCTTCCTTCGACGTGAACTTCTGACGATATGTTTAAATCAAAAAAGGATTGGTCAATGGGTTATTGGAGGGAGGAATGCCCCGAGGAGCATACATTCATAATTCCATTGAAAATAATCAAGGCTCCAGCCCTGATAACCGTTCTCAGAATGGAACTCAGTAGAAAAACATATTGAGGCGCGTTCTTGCATCTAAATCTTTTTAAAGCAGCAATAGAGGAAAAAACAGAATTTTTGCTAAATACATAAAACGGTAAAGCATCAACAATGCGATATCTGGAGAAAAACTAAAAAAAATTAATATTTATCTCTAATCTATCTATCATATAGATTATTTTAAGCCATTAATATAAGTTATTGAGATACATAAAAACTACGAAGTATTTCAAGAATAATTCAAAAGAAGACAGTAACGGAATAAAACGGTTTGCTTTCAACGGAAAACGATTCTTTCTACTTACGTTGTATGATATAAACTACATTCAAGGCCACCAAGGGTTGCTTAAAACAGAAAAAAAATATTGTAAGAAAATCTCTATATTGGCTTTGATCGGTCAGATTGTATGGCAGCTATATGCTATAGTTGTTCGATCTGACTAATTTGCTCGTGGATTGTAGAATTGCCTTTGGCCACAAGCAATGCCAAATTTCGTGCAGAGGTCTTTTCGAATAAAAAAGTTTTCCATAGAATAACTTAATTTAATTTCCATAAAATGGCAGCTATGTGATATAGTAGTCTGATATCGACAGTTCCGACAAATGAGCAGCTTCTTGAAGAGAAAAGGACGTTTACAAAAATTCAAATCGATTTAACAATAACTGATGGATTAGTTCGCGTATATACCATAGATACAGACAGGCGGACATGGCTAAATCAGCACAGCTCATCGCGTTGATCATTTATATATCTACCTTTAGGGTCTACAACATTTCTTTCAGGGCACTACAACCTTAATGGTAAACTTAATACTGTTCACAAAAAAAAAACATTTTATGTTTGCTCAAAATAAAAATGTGTTTAAATATGAAGCTTAAACATGTAAAATAGCACCTAACTTTTAATTTATTGCATTTCATGAATAATCTGATAATAAACGCAACTTCTTGACAGCTAATTTGATTTTCTTTAATAAATTATTATTTTTTTTTTTTTGACAAATAAATCTTTTATTAAATATAATAAATTAAACTAAATAAAAAATTTATATTTTTTCATAATTTTATCCATCAAGAAACCCTAAATTTATTTTAATCCATTAAAATATCAACTAACCAAGGTTTTTTTAAAAAAAAAGCAACTCATTTTCGCTACACATCGCACTACTGCTGCCTATTTCATTAACGAGTTCGTTGCTTAAGTCTTTTGTACTGCAGTGCACAAATGCCGAAATTGTCTCAGAAACAAAACTAAAAACTGACACGTAATTACACGTACACAAAAAACCGCAATTGTAAGCGGAGAATACGCTTCCGCATTTCAAGGTCAAACCACGTGCCACAACCAGCAGCCAAAAGTCAAAAATGATGTGCGTTTATGCAACAACGGCCAAGCACTTGGCGCAGCAAAGAACGGCAACAAACGAATTCCAAACTAACCAAAATAATATAAGAAAAAAAAGAAATACACTAGGTAAAACCAAAAAAAAATAAACAATAGTTAAGAGACGGACATAACAAGCAATAACCAAAGCAATCAAAACGCGCACACATACACACTAGCAAATGGACAAAAATTAATTTCACACGGAGATTTGTGTATTTTAACGCTTGTTTGAGCTTCTTTTTGTTTTTAATAATTTTATTTCGTATTTTCGTATATTTTTTCGTTTCATTTTTCAGTCGTCTTTATTGCGTTTGCATGCAATGCAGTGCAAATATTCGTGTTTAGTGTACATTTAAATGCATTTATTGCTGGCATGAGGGACCAGAGGTCGCGAGAGAAAATTGCCTGCACGCCCGACCGCAGCGGCTGCAATTGGCAAACCGCAAGCCACGCAAAATAACGGCCGCGTGAGCTGACCAATCAACTATATGTGAGTGCATGTGTTTGTTGTTGTTTATGAAATGAGTTATAAAATTAATTTCCTTACTTTTTATTTGCCATAAATTGGCTTCTTTTGGATTAGTTATGTTCACAAACATATTTAGTTGTAATTATTTCTTGGAGCTTGTACAATTTTTGCCATAAATGCATGTACCTTAGAGCGGATTCATTTACAAGCAACCAAAAAACGGGAAAATCGAGTATGCGGAAATATTCTACGCATCATTTTGAACAACTTTGCTGAAGAGACTATGGGTCTAAAACAATTTTCTAGCGATTTTAGAGACGAAGTGGCAGGTGGTTTACAAAGAACCCACCAATACTCGGAATGGGTTTTACTAGATTCTATTTAAAAAAATCTTTAAATTATCGATATGGAATTATCGGCCCAAGGACATTCTCTGCTTTCTTTAGACGCCAGTGTATATGTGTATATACATATATATAACTGCTGCTATCCACAAACTCTCTGACAGACTGCTGAGAATCGGTTTCCCCTCGCGGCTTACTGGATCTTCGTACACCAACCATTTATTGTCGACACTGCTTTCATGAAATGCCACTTATAAGCCTATCTACATTCTTACATATGCATCTTTTCTCTGATAATACAGCAATTTTCGACAACAATGTTTTTCGAAATCAAAAACACAAAGAAGAACCGAGCTCTTCCACAATGAAGGAGCAATGACATAAATCATGCTATTAAATCACAAATTACGGTTCATTATATCAATTAAGTGCCGAAACAGTTAAGATGTGGACCTTAAGTTCACTCGTCTCGCCCACAATGACGGCAGGACTACGCTACTCGCTAAGTACTCACATGCACTCACGCACACATACATGCGCATACACGCAATTAAAGTTAGCATGTTAAACTTTCACAAATTCAAGAAACGCTACAACAACAATAACAACAACACCAGCTGCATTTCGATTAATATGCCGCACATTTTAATTGGAGACGCCACAAAGCCAAGTTGCAGCGTAAAATGCTGAACACATGGTTGCTATTTCACAACGGTTTTGGCTGTGGCTGTGCTTGTTGTGCGCACGGGCGTTCTGGGTGGGCCCGGTAAGCGGTACCTTTCGAAAAACGGGTCGCCATCAACCACCAGAAACCAGCCACCAGCCACCAGCGCGGTAATTGCCAAATGAAGTGCATGAACGTGCGCAGACGCATGTGCACTTGTTGCACGCCTGTCGTTGCATATGTACACCGGCATTATGTATAATTAAGTTGCAGCGACAGGTGGCAAGTGGCAGTGGGGCGGGCCAACAGGCGGCAGTTGAATGTTTTCACTTCATTTTTGACATGGCAAAAACCAAAACGTTGTCTTTTATGATTTGTGATTGCGTTCCATAACTTTACCAGATCGCTGGCATGCCGAGCTACTTGATTTCATTTTGAAGCGAAGAAAGTATGACACACGGAAATCGTTTATGACAAACAGATGATTTTGCTACATTTTCTCTTAATATACAATATTTTGTGTTACTTATTTATAAAGCCCGTGTACATTTCGCATTTCCTCACAAACATTTCCAAATATTTTACAAATTACTGCTACATATTTCATAAGACATTTGAGAATTGCGGAATTTAATTGGTAAATTAATGAAATTATAAATAAAAGCGTAATTATGGTTATTGCAATTGAAATACTAGTTACTGTGAGCAAAAAATAGTAAGACTTTGTTCATAGTTTTAAAATTCTTAATTTAAAATTGAAGACAATTCCCAGTTTTTTTTTAAATTTTGACAATAGTTGTTAAAGTCCATTTTAGGAATAGCCTTCAATGAGCGTAGTAATTCACGTTCAGTGTCTTCAATTGATTTGAAACGGTTTCCCCGAAGCGGTCGTTTGAGTTTGCTGAATGGTCAGAAGTCACACAGAGTTACATCCGCCGAATACCGTGGCTGTGGTACGATATTGGCGAGAAATTCATGTCGTGGTGCAAAATCAAGAGATGTCGGCCCATAATTCCGACCTCTTTTTACGAAGCGTTCGTGTATTCTCACATACAGTAGTACCTGCAGTATTCACAGTTTGACCGGTCCGAAGATCTTCGGGATGCACCACACCTCGATAATCGAAGAAAACTGCCAACATAACTTTGATTTTTGACCTGCTTTGACGTGGTTTTTTTGGTTTCGACTCACCTTTATCACGATATTCGGCTGATTTATATTTCCGGGACGTTAGCATAAATCCAAGAGTCATCATAATAACACGTTTCATGATTTCCTGGTATTCGGAGACGTTAATGCGACGTTGTTTTTGGAAAAAATTGAGCACTGATCTTTCGGATATTCCAACGATGCAAGTAAGATCTCTGACTGTTAATCGTTGATTCTCAAGCACCAATTCGCTTATTTTATTGACGGGTTGATCATCAGTTGATGTTGATGGTCGTCCTGGACATTTATTATTCATATTTTGCAAAAATTAAATCTTGCTAATAAAATTTAAGCTCAAAAAATTGTTAATCTTGCTAAATGAAATCAAATCGACTTGAAATTGGCCGCGTAAAAACCGAATTAGGTGTATATAAGAACTGCTCATTACTACAATCGGTTCTATACCATCAAGAAATAGTAGTTCTTACTGGTCATTGCTCAATATTGGATTTGTTGGACGCTAACTGTCAAAGTATTATGGAAGAGGCTGAGGTGGAAAATCCCGGCACTTTCTTCTCCATTGTTCAGCTCTTTGCAAGGCGAAGGTTAAAGCAACTCGGGACTCATATCTTCGGTGTACTCGGCGAAATAGCGGTCTTAATAAATTTGTGGCAGGCCAAAAGCGCTTTGTCGATTTTTTGATCGTTTTTTCGATAAATACTTTAGAGTGTTTGGATATCACGTGAGTTTAGTTAGAGTTATTAGGCAAATTCACGTTCTCCGAAAAAAATGTTCCATGAAAAATCATTTTCACAGCTGAGGCACATTTCTGGTTTAATGACTTCGTCCACAAAGAAAATTTTCGCTATTGGAGTGAGTCAAGTTTAAGTCAAGATTTAAGCACTAGGGGTATGTTAAACCAAAGGTTTACACCAATCAACCAGCAACACTCGAGGAGCTGAAAGACAACATTCAGCGAGACGGATATACATATGTAGATATGCAAACGCAGCCGTGGTGGTCATTTCGCCGAGATTTGTTCAAACCATGAATGGCATAAAATTGTCTGCATGGAAAAAACGGAAGCCATTTTGAGTAAATTTGAGTGTTTTATTGCATTTTAACATCACGTCGTTCTTTTTTGGTATATCCTATATTTCTGCAGCTGGCGATACTTAAGCCCTCATTAAGCTGGTTGCGCTCCCGAGGAACCGTTTAATAACTCGGTGAATTTAATAAAATTCCTAAATTTTGTTCACTCAAATTCCTAGAAAATATTCCAACCGGTTGAAATCTGAAGAGGAAGAGATCGCAATAATAAAATTCTCAGCACATGAACTGCCTGCTATCGATTCGACTTTACCAAGTTTCGGAAGATAAAATCACGGAAGAAAACTTCTTATTTCTTAATTTTTTTTGCTAAATTTCTGCTGAAATTTTGCTCACCACTGTATCAACTTTGCACTATCAGCATCAAAAAGAGTCAACAAGTTCATTTATTCACATACTTTTTTCCTGCATATTCATTACCATGAGTTAAATACTCGCTCGCTCATTTCGTGCATTACACCATCAATCGGCGCCTTAAAGAAGAGAAATTTAACGGTGTAGGGCAAGAAGACGATGTGCTTAAATGTAAGCAGCAAATCAAATATGTTAATGTGCCAAAAAGTACGAATTAAGATTTTTCTTGTTTTCACAACGCACTCGCCAAACGGCTGGCCGGTTGGCCGGATGGCACGCTGTGGGCATATTTCACACATGCGCACTGAATAACCACCGATCAGTCGTAAGATAAATACAGTCATGCCCAGTGGCGATTGCTTGATCAATGGGCATCGTTAACTCCGCAAAAATTACTTGAAAAAATGCGAAAAAATCGAAATCAGAAAAATCCCAAAAAAACGAAAAAAATCAAAGAAGAGGCGGTGCGCAAACGCATGCAGTAAGAGCGCCATAGACGTTCGGCGGGAAGTGAGTGAAAAGAATGTGCGCCGAAGATGCAGCCACGGCAGTGAGCAACAGGTTGCCGCAGCAACAACAATGAAGCTGCCGGCAACGCGCGGTTCCCAGCCACCGAAACAATGACGAGAAGTAATAAAAAAGAAACACAAATAACAACAACAGCAAATGAAAAAACGCGAAGAAGCCGCACTGGCCGGGAAGACCGTCGCCGGCCACGCTGGTCAGCCGGCACGCATTGATTGTGCGATAAAAACGCAACGTTTGGGCTTTTCTGCTGGCGCCGCTGCCGTTGCTTTCGTACGCGCGCGGCACAGTTGGTGCGCTGGAATTCTGATCAGCGGCGATTGTCAGCATGAAATATTTATAAAAGTTACCGTTTAAAAGTTACCATTTTGACCTTTCTTTGCTCATTTCGCCAGCGTTGCGCGCGTTGCTGTAATCATTGCGGCTTGGCACTGCGAAAGCAGACGACTTTCGATTTCATTTTCACTTTCGTTGCATGCAACCGCCACCGCTGCTGCTGCTGCTGCTTGTTCCGCCACTTCTAGAGCCAGAAATATGCCGCTGTGCGGCGCATATCAGGTGATTTCTTTCACTTTTCACCGCCACTCAATTCATCTTTTCTGGTCGCCGTTCAAACTTTGATGTTTTCACTTTTCTTGCTGCTCCCATCACACACACACACATACATACACATGGCGCAAATCGTTCACACACCGTCTGTCGCCTGTCAGCCTTACACACAAGAAATCGCGACTTTTGTTTGTGATGATTTGGCCTTTTGCTGTTGTTGTTGTTGCTTGTTAAGCTTCTTTTACTTTATTTCAATTTGTTTGTGTTTTTATTATTTGTTGCACTTCTTTCAATTCTTACCGAAATGGTAAAACTCATTTCAATAAGTGAAAACGGCGCAATGCCCAAATGCAGCGGCGGCAACGGCAACGGCAGCGGCAGCGTGGAATTGTCATCAAATGCCTTCGAATGCTGACAATAATACACCACATGCACTCACACACACACATACACGCAAACATATGGGCATGCACCACGTGCAGTTTGGCGCTTACAAATAGCAAATGTCACGTCACCATGTGTGTGTGTGGGTGTGTGTGCGATTGCTTTATATTTGCTGCCTCAAATGCTAAGACCCCTCTGTCGTTTTAGGTGTGTGCGTGTGTGTGTGTGTGTGACTAAACTTTATTTTACATATGAGCACACGAGACAGAGTTCATCGCATGTTAAATGAAATTCAAAACAAACAAAGCGCCCAGAAAACCTCCCGAAAACACGATTGCGCCAACATTGTAAGTGCAAAAAAGAAGAATTAACTAAGTCAAAAATAAATAGTTATTTGAATACGCGAAAAATGAGCATTTGGCTAGCTGCACTTCGAGAAATTTTATAGAATTTAAGAAAAACATTATTAGGACAAGGTGAGAGGTAAAAGAAGCTTGCGAACATTAGGTATGAAGCACTTTTTGCGTAATGGGTAATCCTTTGTAATCGCAGACTCGGAGATCGGTTCGTTCCCGGATCAGATGCTTACGTTCGCATGGTTTGGGCAACATCAGCAACTATAACAAGATACATTTAGTCGAGTTTAACTGGATTTTTATCCGGCCAAGCGCTGTCTGCTTGGCTTACAAACGAACTTAGCCCTTCCTTATTTGTTATATGTTCGATTTAGTTTCTTAGCAGTGTTCTTTTAATTCGCCGGTAGGGCATACAAAAATAACTTTGGTCCACAATCTAAAAGTTTAGTTGGGTTAATTTAGAATTTTTATGACTCTGAGACTTATTGGCTTGGCTTAGTCCGAAATGTAATTGTCTCTAACGGCGGACTCAATAAAAAGAAATACATCATGTTTCATGGCAAACCCGAATCGAAAGACACCAAATTGACATTGACGTGATCACCCTCGGACTACCCTGTGAGGCCATAAGAGCTCTGTATTGGATTTCCTTTCTCATACTGCTGGCCTAACCGTGTAAGTTGCAAGATATTTTAGCCAATAAGAAAGTGTTGATAGAATTTCAGTTCGCAACTTTAACAACCGAATTTTTAATTTTTCGAAACTGATTGGACAACTGCCAGTTAAAATTCTTACAACTATTGAAATATGAACCTTGCTCAGTAAGTTGGGCTTAATATATGTACCTCTTACGGTTTACCTAGAGCCGGAAGGATCTAACGACTGCGCTAGTTGACCAACGCACGTCAAACTCACGCGGGAGTTTCCAATAGTAAGCCACATGGCTTCAGTCCCGGACTTGTTCCCATTCTACTAGTAAAGAAACAATGTGCCTGAAACTCACCTTAAGGTTGGAATTGAGATCCAAACACAAGCAGCAACATATTGTATAGAGCAGTTGGCGAGAGACTGGATCTCATTAAACTTTCACTGATATATGTACATCATAAACAGTCGTCATTGACACATTTGGTAGAGAATAGTATAAGACCGAAAGAAAAGTCAAGTCAAGTCTCAAGTGAAAATTACGAAAATGATTATGAACCGAAGGAGATATGCCTCGAGAACTTTAAAGTATCGTTTTCTCAAGCTAAGATACAGAGAAACCAAACCTCCGCTGTCACGACTGTCAGATCTAGATTACCTGTACGGACCCGAATTTATATCCATCCAAGGATTACCAATGCGCCAATATTCTTTGAAATAATTTTATGATGGAATTGGAGTTCTTTCAGCCATTATCCCCTAAGCCTCTACTTTTGGAAAGAAAAATTAATCTAAGGCCACTTTTTACAGTGCATAGCCGAGTCATAGATCGATTGTTGCAACAAATGAAATGTATTACCCACACAACACACACAGGTACCATAGATAAAAAGCGCGAAAAATCCTCCCTTTGCTGAATGTGGTCTTTTTCTGTCTGCTGACTTTTCAGAGCCTCAGTTTTCTACGGCTACACTTCGATCAACTCACTTGCGTCTTCTTTCCCCCATTCCATGCCTTCCATACAAGTCCATAGAGAAGAAAACGCTCAACACTGCTCCTCAATTCATGAAATGTGGGTTACTGGCGCTTGTTTTGGGATATGAGATCGTGTCATGAGATTTTTATCGCGACTATGAAAACAACACAAACAACCAGCAACGAGCAAAAAATTAGGATATCGAACACACACATACAAGCACATGCCACAACCGATCACATAACCGGCGGGGTTGTTGTTGTGGGGGTAGGCAAAGCAGCGGGAGCGGCAGCAGTCGACAACTGACTCACAGTTGGAGGGCCGCGCCACAAGGCGCATGAATCGAGCGGGCGGCTGCGCAGAGGAAGCTGCTGCACGCGCTGGTTGGATTGGCGGCATCCAAGCGAGCAGCTGGAATTGAAGCCGCCAGCGGTGTCTGGCAATGGTCGTGGTCGAGGCGATCGCGTTGCGACATAAAAAAGGGTTTTACGCCAACAGCCGGCGCACCGACAAGCAGTCAAAGTATTAACAAGCGAATGAGTGCGCGAACACTCAAAACATCGGAGACACTTTGAAAGCGCGCAAGGCGATGAAGGCGGCGACGGCGGCTGGGTCTCGTATTGGTTTGAATTGTGAATCGCAGATCCACTTGGTGTAGCCGCTTGGAAATGAAAATTGATCACAATAGAAAAAGACATGCAGGCGCTATGCTTGCCTCGGCCGTTTGGCTGGCTGGGGGGCGGGGGCGCCGCTGTGTTGTGTGACTCAGTTTTCTCGGTGGCGATTGGGACGCAAGTTTGCTAACTTTTTGCTTTTTATTCATTTGCTGTAGTTATTTCATTTACTTATTTTTGCTGGCATTGTTTTCATGTGTTTGTTTTTGTTTTTGCTTACTTCGTATGCGATTCCTTGCCTGGTGGCTTTTCATTTCAACTGAGACGCCGCTTTTTTCCGTTTTGCCAACATAAATAATGCACTTTGACAATTTTTGCATGTTGTCGTTTGTTGTATCAACAACAAGAGCTAAAGCAACATCAACAACAACAACTAAAACGGAAAACAAAATTAAAAGTTTGGCAAAAGGAAGTATGTGATTTTATTCTCTGGTGGAAAGACAAAGGCAACATCTTTTTGTTATAACTAAACAAAAGCAATAACAACAAGTTTACAACAAAAAAGCTCATTTCGATTTTAAGAGCCAAGCAAAAAATAGCAAAGCCAAAGAAATACAATAAAAAGCAACGGCAACACAAAACGAAAACGAAATTAACAACAAAGTAGTCACGGATTTTTGACCTGCGTTGGCATCGGACTTTGGCTGCAATGTCTGTCTTGCAGCGGCTAGCTATGTAGCGAGCTGCTTAGCGGTTTGGCGTAGGGTTGAAGATCTTTGTTCAACGATTTGTAAACAAACGTTCGAGCAATGAAACAGGAAAGGATTAGTATACAAAATCAATAATGACAAACAAATTTCAACAACAACAACGAGAAGCGACTCTGATACTGGGGAAAAAAGCAAAATTAATCGCCTAAAAAGTGAGCTTCTTCTGTGTTGTTTGCCGCTGCCGCCACAAAGGCGACACGCTCCACTAGGCGGCCACGCGATGGCTATTAGCGCTAGCGCGACGGCGTAAACCTCTTGAAGTAAGGATGATCCATAGAAAGCTTGCGCTGATTTCAAGTGGACAAAAGTGAACCGCATTGAAAAGAACTTTTTATTCAAATAAATAAGGTAAATATGACAAAACATGGCACGACCGAAGCACTTACGAAGCAATGAGCATGTACATACACACATATGATTAAGAATATGACCAGACAAAGGAAGTAGATACTGTTATGGATATAGAAATAGTTAGCAGTGAAAAGTGCCGGCAAACCAGGAAGAACAAATGAGACAAGCACTTTGGCGTGATCGGAAACAGCTGGAAAGCTTTGTTACTAAATAGATATGTATGTACTCGGTGCTTCGATTGCATGGTAAATGTAAATATAATAAAATATAATATGAGCTACATATATTGACCATATTTATATTTTACCCGCAGTATAAAACACAAGAATTAGAATGAAGAAGTTAGTTAACTAAATTCTCACCAACCAAGTAAAGACCTA
This sequence comes from Bactrocera neohumeralis, assembly GCF_024586455.1. Lineage (NCBI taxonomy): Eukaryota > Metazoa > Arthropoda > Insecta > Diptera > Tephritidae > Bactrocera > Bactrocera neohumeralis. The sequence goes on from NC_065923.1 coordinate 3,702,410, forward strand.
AAGCCACTAAATACGGCAGTAGGTCAGGTTATTACCACAAAAGCGTTTTCAGCTTACCACAAATTTATTAAAGCGGTTGATATCAAACCGAGTAACTTCGCTGGTTCCTAGCCAAAAGTGTGTCTGCCGAGATATTTCAATTTCAATTTGGAAAAAGCTGAACAACAGAGAAAGATATGACAAGATGATTCCACCTAACTTTCCTCCGTACCTTGGACAATAATCTATATACATATTTAGAACATAGCTTGTGAAATAGGACGTATGCAAATTTTCAGAATCTCAAAAACTGATGGTCTAGTTTGCATATACATATACAGACATCGCTTCATCACGCCCCCAAAAACTCCTAAAAGCGTTAAGATTTTGCTTTTGAAAGATACACCGATAATTTTAGAATATCTTAAAGTTTGTCCCGCTGGGATATTACTTATCATATACATTCGTGAATAAGTACAATAACCGAGCAAGACTCGGGAGAGAATTTATAAAAAGTACATATCATCAATTCCACTGAAACATTTTTATTATTATTGAGATACAATGACCTTGACCTCACAGGGAAACTATAAATCTGAAGATAATATTATAACAAGAGGAAAAATGTCATTCACGTAAAATAATTATAAATTCTTCTTCTTTACTGGTGCAGAAACCGCTTACGCGGAAAAAGTAATTTCTGTGAAAAAATTCCAACAATTGCATTTTATAAGGATATCTCTTTTAAACCCATACTATAAATATTAGTCTGACATTATTGTTGTTGTGATATTGAATTGGAAGTTTTTCTCCGGATATTAATTCATGAAGATTCTAAAAAAATCCTGAAGAGATCTAAAAATGAATAAACACAAAAATTGTAAATAAACAGGTGTACAAATCCAATCTAAACATAATCAGTGATCACACTAAAAAACGGGGGAATTTTCTTGTAGAAAATTTCATGTCCCAGAACTTTTTTGGAGTACACTATAAAATCAGTTTTTCTTAAAACTATTTATTTATGTTCCAAGAAAGCTAGAAACTTTCAATATACGTAAAGTCTACATACAGGGTGGCCATGTTGATGTGTTAAATTTTGCAAAAAACCTCAAATATTTTTAAAAGCTTCTCGCGTTCTAGTTTATTTGGTTCTCTAATTCATTTTTTAACCCAATAATCAAAGTATCAAAGTCCTTAAAAAAGATTTTTTTTTCCGATATAGAAGAAGTCATGCATTAGATCACTATTACTAGTATTGGAACAAAATGGTGAAATCTCAAGACTTCATTATATCCTGAGTGAAATTTAACGGTAATTTCCATTTAAAAACGTTTTCACAAACACTCCCCACCCACACACGTAAACAATTAGAAATTGTCATAAACAGTTGTACACACTTACGCAGGAAGAAACACACATAGATTAGCATGTCGACGCCGGACAGCATGACATGTCGCTCATTTTGTACAAATTTGCATACAACAAAAACACAATTTGATTGCGCCGACCATGCATAACTCTGTGGATTTCCATTTGTTGCATTTGTTGTGTTCACTTGTCCAATTGTGTGGTCAAACGATTAAAATCTCATTGCCCAGGACGCAATGCCACATAATGTTGCACGTAGCATGCAAGCAGTAAATGCAACAATTGCCACAATTGCAACGCTGTCAGGGCTAACTGATGTTAGCGTTTTTCGGCTATCGTTTGTTAGCGCCAGCTTCCCACCGCCGCCCAGGCGACGCGCCATTCACACCCCCTTCCACCAGCGCCCAGCGCCCAGTCGCCTTGAACGACGCGTGTTTGCGTTGCGTGTTGGAAGCGACGGCCAAATTATAAATTAAACACCCACAAGTACACAATTGGCCGCAACGAGACGCGAACCGAGAAGAAAACCGAAAACATTTACATGTCGCATGTTTTTACTTTTGCTGATCGTTTTTTCTCGGTTGAATTTTGATTTTTCGGCATTCAAACTGTTTTCATTGCTTCGCCTGGGCCGCTGCGTCGGAGAGGTGAAAGTGTTGTTGCATTTTAAGTGTTATTTTCCTTTGAGCGCGATTAGGTGGCATGGTCCAACCGCAAAAGCGGCATGTGGGCGTGTGAAGGTAAGAAAGAAATTACGTTTTCGCTTAGGCAGTAAATGAGGTAAGACAATGAGGAAGATGTCGAAATTGCAAGTTGTAATTTAGAAACAATGGAAATTCAATTTTTTCTTTCCCTCAGCTTCAGCTTTTTTAATGAAATATTCGCCGACAAAAGCTGACAAATAATTAGCGCACGAGATTGCTTGTTGCTGAAGTCATTTCTAGCTGTACTATCATATTAGGATATATAGGTGATAGCACTCATATGTATATATGTATTGCAAGAGTCTCTTCTAATAAAAACGCTGTTACAGTAACCTTAATCGAAAGATCATCTCCATTTAAATAAAAAGTTTCAATGAAAAACTTGCCAAGTCAGGAAATGTTTACCAAGTCATGTCGAAAGCAACTTACACCTTCAAGGGGAGCTTGTACGAACTCCTACTTCCTTCCTTGGCGTTTGCCATCGTTTAAACCCATAAATGGGGGACTTATAAGTCCAAGCCGATTCAGCAGGTTTCAAAGATTTTCCAACACTTGCCAAAGTACGACTTCTATTATAAAAACATTAAGTTGGTCGAAACGGATATTCAACCCAGGCTCTGGGTCCTGAATAAGATAGCATCTCTAACGACTACATATAATTAATAATATTCATCGCTAACGAAAATAAAACTAAAGTTTTTGTACGACACGGTAGGTTTTATTACGTTTTAATGCATTTTAGGGTAATTCCATGACACTGTTTTTCAACGCTCCGACATGTTTTTCTGTTTTCCAAAAAATGTGTTCTATGTGCAATATAGACTTCAAAACTTTGCCAACCGACTCTGTCATCTACCTACGCTTTTCGGTTTATCGGGTAGAGTCCATTCTGATCCAAGTCGTTTGTGCTTCGGATAGAAACGATGAAGACCATTGAAGGAATGATTTTACATCCACAATCACTATAGAAAGAAACAGAAACATCAATTCCTTGCTGTTTTTAGTGGAATCTAAGCTTGTGAGGCGCCCATTCTACATAGAACTTTCGCGCACCCAAATATTGATGAACAAGATGTTCAAAATAATCGTTTGATGGCTTTAGAGTCTTGGGAACCTCGATCACCGAAAATCAATCAACCTTATTGTCTATCCACACGTCGATTTATCGAATGCAGTTCACTCAGATCAAAGTCGATTGTACTTCTGAGAATGGCATTCCGATACTACTATTCTCACGAACTTAGATCACTAGGCCACGCCAAAATTATCAGAACCGTTTTTGGTGGAATGAGAGCTCAAGTCGTATTCACTCTGCACCTCGCCTTCGCATATTCCAACAGTTTCCTTTGATATCTTAAGAGTCTCAACTATTTAAATTTAATTATTTGTTGTTATACAAATTCAATATTTGGACTTTTCCTGGGTTCGTTTCGTTCGGTCGTTAGGTGATCTATGTGAAATTCGCCAAATCACGGTATTTTTAAATATCAGCTGCATCTATCTAATAAAAAATAAGTTTTGCTTTAATACATGAAATGTCCAAGAGCAGAAGCTAAGCATAGTTGTACTTTAACAGCGAACTTTTTTCTTTAGCTTGAAGCTTCCTTATAACAAGAATAAACGTTAACATCCGTTAATTTTTATGGCAGCAATATGCTACAGTGGTCCAACCTAGAAAAATTTCTTCAGATATTGTGGCATTGTGTTGGACAATAATCCATGCCGATTTCGTTAAGATGTTTTACCAATTAACAAAGTTTTCAATACAGGAAATTAGTTTTGATCGGTCAGTTTGTATAGCAGCTATATTCTAGAGTGGTCCAATATCAGCAGTGCCGACAAATGAGCAGCCTCTTAGGGAGGAAAGGACGTGTGCAAAGTTTCAGATCGATATTTAAGAACTGAGGGTCTAGTTTGCGTACATACAGACAAACAGATATGGCTAAATGAGCTCAGCCCGTCATTTTGATACAATCCCGGCCAGAGAAGTAGCACACTTTCAATTTTCAAATCAGCCCATCGCAATAATTGCCTAAGTTAGTGTATGTTTTGCCGTTATAAAGGTTGGCTGATGCATTTATCATGCTTACTTTCTTGCTGTCGCTCTTTACAATCGCATTCTAACGAAAGTTGATTGGATAAAGAAATATTCATTACTAATTGACATTCGTACAAGTAGACTGTAGATGTTAAAGAATATCAAAACATTAAAAACTTGCAAAAAATTTGCATACTCGAGAAAAATAGAGAATGCTTTTTGATCTACACAAAGAAGCAAAAATTCCGCTCAGATTGTCAAAATTATGAATTGTTCAAGGAAAATGGTGTATATAGCGCCATTAATTTTGGTGAATGTGATCCTAATTTGCGGAAAAATAAAAAAATTCTCGAGAGATTATGGCTGAAATAAAGGAGGAATTTTGGTTTGGCGTATCCAGTAGGGTTGTACGAAGGCGTCTCAATGATGCTCAGTTGTTTGGACGAATGGATCGACCATTACTGTCCAAAAAAAACAAAGAGCACTACTTAACTTTGCTAAAGAACATGTAGAAAATAACGCCGCATATAACTTCAGATACACCACAAAAACCGTAAGCAGTTTTTTCTGGTGCGGCGTTCGACCATTGGTGAGCAAAGATGGTAAAATGTATCAATTTTCATACCTCATCATTCTCAAAAATGCTATGAAACCATTCGTGTTCTAATCGATGCGGGTGAAATGTATTTTTATGGATGACAATGATCCAAAGCACGGAGCTAAAAATGTGAAAAATTGGCTCACTGCAGAAAGTATTGACGTCTTGAGCAAGCCGGCGCAAAGCTCTGATGCAAAGCCTTTTGATAATCAGTAGAGCAATGTTAAGGTGCAGGGCCGAGGAGGCGTAGTACACAGTTCCATCCACAATGCGGACACTAGAATTTAATGGAGAGTTTACGCCGAAAAATTGTGGACACTATACAAAGTAATTTTTGCAGTACTACTGGGCTTCTTCAACGTCCAGACCAAAATACGCAAGTAGAAACTCAACATTATTTTTAAGTATTGAATCCTTTTTGTTCTTAGAATTCAAATAATCATTGTTGTTTTGCATGAAAATGTGGTAATTCTCTGTCCTTGACTATTATAGTTCGTTCTAGGCTTTATAAACTTCAAACCTGAAAGTCCAACTGAGTTTTTTTTTCTGCGACAAAGTTCACCAACTACTCTTTCATGGGAAGAGGGAACTACTGTCACTACATTAACTACTTTTTTACCTAATTGAAAAAGAAAAGGTTTGGCAACAATCATCATAAGCTACAACATACTGTTTAACAGCAAATGAAGGCCGAAAATTCTACTTGATATTACGTCATGCCGCACATGCGCTCTATTGCATAGAATACGTGCCGCACACGAGCACATCCGCCCAACAGAGCTTGTTGAAACTAAAAGAATTTCCATATTAGCGCTTAGTCACCTTGAAACTGTAATAAAATGTAAATAAAAATGCAATCAATCACAACAACAAAGCGAGCAGAGCTACAATATACTCACACACACACTAACACTCACATACCGAAGAGCGTGGAGCCATGAAACACTGCCAACGCACGTGTCAACAGCCAGAGCCAGCACAAGTTGTTGCTGATGTTTTTGTTGTGACTGCAATTGCAGCTGTCACAAGAATGGAAATTTGCCTTTGAACGCGGCGCAAAGAAAAAACAATCATCAATTGAGTTTCTCACCTGGCGGCATTTAACACACACACACACACACATGCATAAAATTGCTCATAAACAGCAGCGGTGGCATACGCTTGCGCGCGGAAATCCCAATCACAATTACGCCCACTGAATAACAGCGTGCCACATTACGGCGGCCCTGCGCATGCGTTCGCCATTCGCATTGAGCTTTCATCGAGCGACACCTTGAACACTGTTGTTGTTATTGTTGTTGTTGGCGCGCTGCCACTGCCGATGTCAGTGCCTTGACATTAAACTCAACTAGAGGCAAAAACTTAAGAGGCACACACACACACTTATGTATACGTATTTATATATTGTGTGTATGTGTGTGTGCTGTGTCTAAGGTACAAGTCATATCGTGTACTATCTATCCAGTGACTAGCAATGATGTCAGCGCGTTCGCTTAGCTAACTGTCTGCATGGCCGTTCAATCATCTAGACACACACATACACATCAATATCTGTATGTATGTATGCATGCTACAAAGGTGTATAAATAATTTTCTCAATTGAATATTAAACTTTATTGCCGCTACCATGCTGCACGGTAAGTTGAGGTGGCTGCAATCGGCGTTGTTGTTTTTGTTGTTATGGTGTGCGCTGTGTTGGTGGCACCAACAACCAATTAGATGGCGTAGGTTGCCAATTCTATTGGGTCTTGCTGCGCATCCACCTCTCCGATTTTATATGAAAATTATTTATGTTGATTATTACAGTGTTTGTTGTGGTACTTATTGTTGTTGTCGCTATTTTTGTGCTGATATTGCTGACATTGCTGATACTGCGGTTGTTGTTCGCTTTCCGCGCCAAAATTGTATTTACATTAATTTGTTTTGTAAATTATGTGCCACAATGACAACAACAACAGCAAAGCCAAGCTAAAGCCGCACCACCTTTGCAGCGGTAAGCTGTAAGTTGTAAGCCAAAAATTTACGCAGCGCAACATTAACGCTTGTCAAAAACACATGTATACACGTATAAGCTAGTATGTGAGTGCGTGTGTGTGTGTGGTGTCGACAGGCGCTCGTTGGCGCATTGCATTCGCGCCACATTGTCATGCAATTAATTTCGCGCTAACAACGCTGACGCATTCCTGTTGGCCGCTGCCGCTGCCGCTTGCCGCTGCCGGTTGCCGCTCGCCAGCAGCTTACTCAGATTTCACAGCAATGCCGAGCGCGTTGAACACGCCGCGCGCCAATCACATGCTTGCAACAATAAATATTTTGCACAGTCGATCGCTTTGCGGCCGCAGAAGCAGGAAACAGGAAAGCGTACAAATCCGTTATCAGCGCATGCAAATCGCATCGTTTGCAATCAGCGCTCGGCTGAAATTCCGCCAGTGTGCCGCGGCGGCTGTTGCCAGTTGAAAAGAGTTTTTAATTTTTATTGATTTATGAGCTCGCATTCATATTATGAGCTGCATGCCGCATTATGCAACACTTATTTACACAAGACTCTGACAATGGATCAATGGAGTTTATTTAGGTCCAATAACTATAGTCAGTAAGGCGCTAAACGCTCAATTTTAAGTAGCCTCGAAAAAACTGCGAGTGAGTTTATAAAGCTTTAGACACAGTTGAGGCTGAAAAGAATCTGTGGTAAAGACATCCTTCCGTTTGGATTTCTTTCTCATAGAAAAAATCTAACCACGGTCTGCTAAACCAAAACACAAATATTTTTATGATCTTCGGTCTATTTTATATATAGGGTCCACCAACAAAAACGACGTGATGTTAGAATGAAATAAAATATAGTTTCACCCAGAATTTAATCGCGTACCTCTCCCCTAACGAAAGCTGCATTTTCGGCTTGCACCACTCACAGAAACACATCACGCGAAATTGTTTGTCCAGACTATCCAGGTGCTCGTTCATTAGCTTGGAACGCCCTCTACTGAATCCAGTCGGTGCGCGTACGCTCCGCGGGGGAAAAAAATCAGTCCTCCTGGACAAACCGTGTATCTCCATCCATTTACGCAAATTTTCGATAATCTGGTGAAGCATTTCGGCTATGACGCGCTGGGTGTAGCCTTCGAGCTTCTCGAGCGTTGCTAGTTGATTGGCGTAAACCTTTGATTTAACATACTCCCCGAAAAAATAATCTAGAGTCGTGAAATTGCATGAGCTTGGCGGCCATTTGACTGGGCTATTTATCGAATTCAACGAGCACGCTATGCGTCCATATTTAGACGTGAAACATGAGGCGGTGCGCCGTCTTGTTGGAAATACAGATCGTCCGCCTCGATTTCATCAAATTTCGGGATAAAACGCCCGGCAATATCTTGTTATAAAGCTCAATATTGATGATAACGACATTTGCTGATTAATTTTGAAAGAAAAAAATCCCAATAATGCCGCCATACCACAATCCACACCAAAACGATCAATTCTTGGGGATCCCAATAGCGACAGTTTAGTTTGTTGACGAAGCCATTATGTCAGAAAAAAGCCTCATTTTAGAAGATTATTTTTCGATGACCGTGAATTTGTGAATTTTTCAGAGAACGTGAATTTCGTAATAATCTCGCATAATTTCTAAGCGTTGTACCAAAGTGAAATGTGCCACAATGAAATGGCTAACCTTACTGACGGCACTGACAAGATTTGACACAAAGCAAAGATGGCCGCCACGAGCTGTCAAAATCACGTCAACCCTATTTGTAGACACCAAAAATATTTTTTGCTTCACTCACTGTTGACATAATTGGTGCATGCAATTGGTGAAAGATTTTTGCTAGATCTAAACTGAAAATGGAATTTATTCCGAACTTCTTTCAAAATATGCCAACCAGCGGGAACTAACAATATTAAATAACAATGGAAATTTGTAACAAGTAGAAACAAAAAAAAAAAAGTAATTAAACATCAAGTACATATGGCCATCTATTAACTTTATAAGGGCGGCTCTCAAAAAAGTGGTAAAATCGAATACAGAATTAAATTGCCTTGATTAATTTAATATACACAGACTATTGATTAACCCCAACTTATTGCATACATTTTTTACAAAGCTCCTAAAGTTAGAAAGTTTAAAAAGGCTAACAAAAATCAAATTCTTAAAATGAGGAAAAGGATTTAAGAAACAAGTGCATCATATTTTAGCATTTTTGTTTTTAGAAAAACGAGCACGAGTATAATGTTTTGTGCTGACGAATAAGTGGTTAAGGAAACTAGATTTCATTTTTCAAAATAGTCAAACTCCAGCGAAATGTTCCATCGTCTGGCCAAGTTTAAAGCAAAATAGTTTGAAAATAGTGTTTAGTATTAAAATTAATAAACTCGAGTTTATCGCATAAGAAGAACATACGTTGTGCTCGATTTTCAGCTCTCTGCAAAATATCTTCTAAGACGAAATGGGCGGCGATACAGTGCATCTTGAAGAAGAATGATAGTCAAACAACTGTATACTCATATAAATTTACATATAAAGGGTACTACATTTCGAGGTTCCCTACTTTTTTAAAGAAAAAACACAGAAACTTCAAATTTAATGAGGGAGCTTTATTACCATTCTTAAGCATTTATTTTTGGGAAAAAATGCGGCAATTCTGCTTGTTTATATACCCATTGAGCTAGAAATGGGTCTCATCATTGAACAATATTTGGCTCGAAATCGTCGGATCTTCTTGGAACTTTTCAAAAACCCATAGAGCAAAGCGATGTCGCTTGGGAAGGTCAAACGGCTTCATTTTTTGCACAACCAGTAGTTTGTACACTTTCAATTTAATATCTCGACGTAAAATGCTACATAGTCGTTCCGAGTAGCTGCACGGTTTTCGTGTACACTCTCAGCTACGACTGCTATATTTTCTTCACTGAACAAAAGTAAAATGATAGCTGCACACGACTCACGCGTTATTTGTCAAAAAAAGACAATTGAAAAAAGTTGCTCAGCGTGCATCACCCGTTGTTTCTAAGAAGTATCTTCAATGGCTTCGGTTTAATAGTCAACTTTGGCGCCAGATTAAACAGCGAAGCAAACTACTTCTAAACCAAATTCATGCAATTGTATCGTTCCAAAAGGCGCCACAGGGATTAAATTGTCGATGAAAGCGCATATCAATCGTTAATCCCTATCGCGCGTGGACGGAGAGTCCACCTATGTTACTACTCGTTACAGTTAGTCAAGTGCCATGCGTTATTATTTGGCTTCCGGTGCATTTACCGATGGAGCAATCACACGCACAAAAGTTTACAGTTACTTCGATGACATCAGCTGTCACAGGGTTTTATTCTAAGAACACTTGTTAGGTTTGGTTATTTATGAGTGTACTATTCAGGCATTATTGGTGTACTCCTCATTTACTGTTATGTGGAAGGAGTAGTCAGAATGTATTAGTTTTATTTTATGAACTTTGCTGAAACTGCTTATATGTAATTATATGATATGATGTTTGAAAAAACAAGGAAATGTTTTTCCTCCGTATTCGTTCGTGAGGACCATAATAGGGGGTTCAATTCAAAAAAGGAACAGGAACGGAAAGAGATCAATTGAGATATATTGGGGAATAGATTTGCCATCTATTACAATATTTTAGACTCGAAAAATAAAGAGTCACTGATCCAATATGAAATGTAAGTGGCTTGACCAAAACCTACCGGGCTTATAAAAATTTTCTGAAGGATGCTTAGTTGAAATTTTGGAGCTGAAACTTTGTGTACACAACTCTTTGAAAGACCACACTAACAATCTCCTCTCTCTCTTTAGTTTTTGTAGTGTCTGTAAAGCATGCATGGCGCACAAACGATTAAGGCTTCGCAAGGGTCAAGCCTATGGCAAAGGTGAGCAACCCAATCCTCAGTTACTTAATAAATACCGTCACTTGCAACACTAAGGGAGTTAATTTGTATAAATCAGTGACAAATTTCGACGAAAAACGCATTATTTAATGGAACGTAAACTGTGTACAACAACAACAACCACTCGCACTATTCACCTGATAGCAACAACAAACGGCCTTAAAAGTGGCAATAGGCGAAACCTAATCAACAAACCGTGCAACATTGCAATAAAATGCACGTAACAACAACCACACGCGCAACAAACACAAGAGCAAGCGGCTGTCAACACCCCAACAAATTGCTTTTACCCACATTGTATTAATAAACGTGCAATATTTGTTGTTATTATTGTTGTTTGTGTTAGTGGTTATGATTGCGGTGTGTGTGTGCATGTGGTTGCCGTTGCCGCTGCTGTTACTTTCGCACTTGAATTACGGCACACTGATTGTGTTGCAAGCATTGCTGCCGCATTGGTGGCACCCAGGATGCAGAAGGACTTCCTCATTTCGGCTGCTTGCAACATTTATAAATTACTTGATCAATTGACACTAAACGCACACACATACACAGATTTCTGTATATACATATATGTGTGTCTGTGAGGCATGTGCGTTATGTTGTCGTTGTTGTTGCGCGTATGTGTGATTTCGTTGACGGCTTTCAAGTCACAATCAACGCGCCAACTAGGCAATAATCAGCGGCATCGGCCCGACAGCACACGGCGACAGCAATAAAAATTATAATAACAACAACAGCAACACCAATAACAACATGTGCTCACCGGCCTACCTTTTTGGGCATATATTTGGACAGAGCGCTACTCGTGGGGCGTGCAGCCAATTGTTAGAGCGATCAGCGTAGGCGATTTATCTTCATTTGCATGCGAGCGGCAATTGACACACGAAGAGAGCGCCGACCGCGTGCAAATTGTCATGTGTTAACGGTGACTTTGGCGTTGCTAATGCAAATATGTTGCAAGAGTCATGGCTGTTGTTGTTGTTATTATGTTTGGTTATTGCTGCTAATAGTAGCGGGTGCTGGTGTCACTGCATTGTTGTTGTTAAGGTTTTTTATTGTTGTTGCGATGGTGTCACACACTGTACAAAAAAAAAATTTATCAAAAAATTAATAAAAAATTAGAAATTTAAAACAAAACTGATATCAAAGCCATTCATGCCTCCGCCTGCAACGTGCCACATTCGCTCACCAATACCTTTCAACGCCACATTGTCACTGCTGCATTCGCTTCCCAAGCGCAGCAACATACATATATTCGTGTGCGTAACTCGCCAGCCACCCACCTACCATTCGCCCTTTGCAACACCTCCCACCCGCCTCACTGCCACCGAAAAACCGTAATTTGAGCGCGCAATATTAAATCGCCATTTGACGCTTGCCGACATTAGTCTCTGCTGCAATCGAAATTTGTTGTCCGCATTGTTGTTGTTGCAACGCTACTGCAGCGACTACTGTTACTCGCAACACCGAAATTTTCTGCCCGACCAATTAATAATTCCTTTTTGGTATTGTCTGCTGCTGATAAGCGTAGATAAAAGGGACATGAAATTCAAATTTAAAATTTTACCACCAACAACAACAACAATGCAAGAAATATAACACACAGCGCCAAAGTGGTAAACAGTTAGTGTTGCCATTTGTGGCTGGCCGCCATCGCCGCTGCCACTTTGATTGCCATGAAGGAAATGAGAGTAGGCCAAAAGCAGAAACAAAAAGAGAGCAAGGCGAAAACCGAAAGCGCTTCCGTATTTAATGGCCGTTGGGTGGGTGGTCACTTGGTCGGGAAAAGTGGAAAGGTGTGGACGAGCGGTGCGAGCACTTGAGTTTTGTGAGAACAACCCAATCACACGTTGAGGCGTGCTTTTCGGGAGTTCGTTAATTGTGGGAAAGAAATTTTTCGCCACCGTTTTCATTTTGTTTTTTGTGTGGACTTACCTGTGGCTTGTGCGCTGCAGAAAATCCCTTAAATGGTACTTTGCTGAATCAGACGCTAAAATGAGGTTAAATAGTAAAGGAAAGTTTATTTCGATGATATCTGTTATAATTTTTTGTATTTATACGACTGCTTTTAAACGTTTAGGGATCGCTGCTTGAAAGACATTCAAAGAATCTGCGAGCTTTTCTTCTTCAATCTTCAGCGAGTGCTTCGTTCTTTCATGCAAAAATCACCACTTTGAAATCCTGCAAATCACTTTGCATGTTCGCTGAGCTAGAGCTTGTTCCAACACCAAAATTCGATGACCGTGCATCGGTGAACTTAATTAAATTTTTGGCGATGAAACTCCATGAAGGACCAGTAACCAAAATCAGCTGTTATTCAGGAAACTATTGATGCTGCGCGCAAGCTAATATTGCAAGATCGTCCTGTGACCCATCAAGATAGAGCAACTATAAGCATTATTGGGACCAGCATAAATATTTCATGATCATTTGAATGTAGGCTCTTGTAGATTGGTCGAGAGAAATATTAAAAAAAAATCCGATAGCGGTAGTTCGAAGCACGTCATGGATTTACGCGTTTTAGTCCGAAAGTAAACAGTCAAATTGATGAGTCATCCTCCGTATAGTCCTGACTCGGCACCGTATAACTTCTTTTTATTCCCGTACGTAAGAACGGCTTTTCGACGCCTGAAAAGCCGCATGCTTTGGAGATACCACAATCAGTGTGGCAAAAGTGCTTCGACAAGTGGTTAAAACGCAAGCAAAAGTGTATTGATCTTAATGAAGAATAATTTGAAAAACAATATAGCGATTTGTCACTTTCGATTTTCCTTCTCTGTTCAATTATTTAACTAATTCGATGACTGTCGATCTTTCTTTCCCTCTGAGACAGTTGTGGATCTATAAAAACAGGTGTTTGAATGTAATTTAATGTGAGATTTTAAAGATACAAGGTTCTGGTTCTAACATTTTTAAACATGAAAATTCGGCTATGAAGGTGAGGTATTTTTTTTTTTACAAGTATAGAACAATATGGAAAGTAGTAATAGCATTAATCTTAACAAGTGAATAAATTAATACACATTTTATTGATAGCACACGCCATTTGTTCTCTTTTGGTAACAATTTTATTTATAACAATAGATTGATATTTACACAGTCATCAAACACTTTCCAAAGTTAATTAACTAAATATCGGCGAGACTCCAATGATGTAGAATCTACATTGTAGATGATGTGATGGTGTTGGCGATCGAGTTTTCGCCGATCAGGATATTAGCGAATTTTATACGTATGTATATGCGAAGGTTGATGTGCGAAAAAGTCAGCGCGCAGAATTGTTGTCGATCGATGTATAGATGGGTTGTTGTAATATAGCGAAGTAAATTAGCGTAGAGTGCTGACGCGGCGCATTGCACAAGCGAAAGTCTTGTAGACGAATGTACGTGACGAGATGTGTAAACGAATGTGTCTGCTATCCCGTTGTCCCTCCTTTTTGTTTAGTGGGTGTACTGATGAGGTGAGTTCTGTTGTAGTGTCATCAGCAGCTGTGGTGAATTGAGCTCTGTTATTAGGATGCGCCACTTTTACCGAGTAGAGGGGGTGGATGCTTAACTCATTTAAACAACAAGGAACCTCTAAAACCTTACTATATTGACCGAGACCATGGTTTGATTGATACAAGTTATTGAAAGTTATTGATTATTTTCAAATATCTATAAATGAAGACCATATTGTTCAGTGAAGCATTGATTATTTGTTGACAAACTGTTAATTGATTAAAACTAACAAACTATCTATAAATGAAGAAATTTTTTAAGAGCTTGATAACTTTTTTTTAAGTTCAGTTTTTATTTGAAACGCATTCAAGAATCACTACATAAATTTTACTTTTTTACTGCTTAAGTGAGTTGTTGACAAACTGTTAATTTATTTGAGACACTCCTTTGTCACTAACAAACTTTGTTCCATTTTTGGCAACAAAAAGTTTGTTAGCATCGAACGAATTCACCGTAACGTTGCGTCCAACAGCATCTTTGAAAAACTACGGTCCAATGATTCCACCAGCGTAGTGCATTTTTCGGGATGCATATGCAGTTCTTGAACGGCTTCTGGTTGCTCTTCACCCCAAATGCGGCAATTTTGCTTATTTACGTTTCAAAAGAAATGAGCTTTGAACAAAATTTGTCGATAAAAACACATTTCGAACATAAATAAAATTCTAAAAAGTCTATTCATGAAAAAAAGCATATGAGCTCTTTCTCTTTGACACCATTCTGAAATCCCACGTGATCTGTCAAATACTAATGCATGAAAATCCTAACCTCAAAAAAATCACCCGATATGTATGCCCACGCGCTTGGTTAAAACTTTTCATAAAGACATAAACTAAAATGAAAAATATCTCCAAATTGAGCGCGAGAATTCCTTAAGCACGCAGCGGCGCTTTTAACTAAGTCCGTTAAATTATACAGACTCCGCGTGAAGACAACGCATCCAACACCTTTTTGTGCAACACTAACAACCACACCGCATATAAAAAGACTTTCCACCGGCCTATGGCACACACAACGCGACTTGGTGAGAAGCAGTTGCGCCTGCAAGCGTAATGAAGTAATGAAGTAATAGACAAATGCATTAGATTGAAGTGACATGACAGACGGACAACCAGTATTTGTCAACGATCAGAAGAAATGTCATTAAAATGAAAACGGCAACATACATAAAAATACAAACCGCTATGTTTATGAAAGAGTTATAAAATGAAAATAACCATACGAACACAAATGCAGCGACTTAGCGCTCGAAAAGGAAAATATAAACGAAAATTTATAAAAAACAAATGGCTGTCAACTTGGATGAAAACATTTCACAGACTGATGTACTCCTACATACATACAAGTACACATACAGTTGTATGCTATTTAATGGACATATACGAGCTCCATTCGATAAATACTTGCATAGAAATGCGACAGTGTTGTCGATATCAAGTACTTTTGTAAAAAATGGCAAATTCTTTCGCAACACAATAATTTTGATATCGCTCTAGCACCGAGAGCCCCAGGAAACATTATACATTACATTTCCGACATGAATATTTACCTCATAAAATCCAACACTCGTTCGTTAATGGAAACAGTCAAGTCGCACACCATAGTGGAGGAGTTTGGACAAGCACCAAATATTCTTGATCGAAAACCATTTCATTTTAGCTTTGTTAGATTTATTTATCAGTATGGATTTCTTCAGGTTCACCAACATACAGTTCCACAAACTCTGCAAAAACTCAACTAAATCCGATTTGAGCTCAAAGCACACTAACCATCTCCTGATAAGTCACATTAAACTATTCATCGATTTGAACATTTTCCTGACTTCAAATACATTTTTGAACTATTGATAGTCATATTATACATACATCTGTATTGAGATTTTTATTGTGCCTCGAAATTCAAGGCGGAGATAATTCCGTAAATCATTATTAGATCTGAATAATTTTGAAGCGGACAATACAATACAAGCGCCAACAAGAAAGTCTACTGTTGGCACTCTTTCCAAAAAAAGATATTATTAAGAAAATCTATTGGCTGCAAAAGTAAAAGGAAGGTCTCCATCCTTGAAGACTATCTTCGTAGAAGCACAATGCAAAGGCTCGAAAAAGGCAGATGGAATTGGATTGGTATAGTGGGGCAACGTCACAAACAGTCATTGCCCAGGCACTTTTCAAGCTTAGGCCTATGACATAAGCATATATGCAGAGATCATACTGGAAAGGAGCTATCACGGGGAACGAATTGTTATAATCAGTGATAGTCAAACCACACTTCAGCCAAACGCATCCTTTGAAACGAAATCAACAATGGTACGGGAGTACGCTTAACACAGTTTCCACTGGAAACAATATGCTACTTTGGTGGCATAAAGGAATCCGTGGAAATGAGCCAGCCTTTCTCCTGACGAAAGAAGCTGTCCGACACAACCGGAGCCGTTCTTAGCTGTAGGCCAACAAGTACCTGGGCTTCGACATGCAAGGTTGTTTCTAATCGTCCTTCCCAGAAAAAAAATTAAGGCAGGTTGTGAGATTTTATACAGGTCCCTGCAGGCTGCGGTGTCATCTGTACAAATTAAGGTACTGTTCCACAGATCAATATCGCTTTTGCGGCCAAAGAGCAGAGACAGTGGTGCACATACTCCTGGATTGTCCCGCACATGCAAAAAGAAAGAATCAGACTGTCGGGCAGTTCATTCACAAAGCGGTTGCTCTGAGACTTCATAGAATTTATGAAAACTATGCATATATTTTCTGGAGAAAATTGTCATAAAAGTGATTTTCGACACACTAAAACTATGCCCGACATACCTTCTTCTCGTATGTCAAAAAATATATCCTTCTATAACTTCACTTTTTCCAAACATTTTAATAAAGAGATTTACTGCTTTTCAACACTTCACATACGCACTTATCTAATGTGCCTCGTATTTGCACGAATAAATGAGTCAAGTTTACTTTGGAATACCAATGAAGTGGCAGCTGCCGCGGGCGAACCACAGACGCGAGATGACACCAAACAATGTAAAATCTTAATACAAAACGCATGCAATAAAATGCAATTCTATGGCCGCTATGACACCGTCACAGATATGCGGCTATGATAGCCTTCTTTCGCGCGGCCATTGCTTTTTGCTGTTGTTGTTGCCATTTGTTTTTGGTTGGTTTGGTTTATGTTGGCTGAACGGTGGTTAAGCTCACTAACGGCTTGTTGCTACTATGTATTGTTACTATTAATGGTGTTGTTGTACTTGCTGTTGTTGTTGTTATGGCAATGTCAATTGCAATGCCGCCAACTGTCAGTGCCGCCACCGCTGACAAGTGAATCTGTTTAAATAAAAACGAAAGTTGTAGTGCGTTACGAGCAACGAGCACGGACCAACGTTCGGACCATGGGACAGACAGACGCAGCGCGATGGTTGTACAAAAGTACCATGCCAACAACAATAAGCAAGTGAAAAAAATGCAATTTGTGGACATGAAACAAACGAGAATGAAAGTTCGTAGCTCGCACATCAGAAAGTGACAGATGAAAGAAAGCACCAGCTGGACGGTCGCTAGCCACCAAGGCAACAACAACCACAACAACAACAGAGAATGCTATGCATAACGCTTGTAGTAACTGACAAGCCAATAAACGCTCAAAATCGCGACGCTCGGTTGGCATGCAACAAAGCAACAACAACATGAAGATACAACAAATCCATAAAAGCGTAGTCAAGAAGCGACAGCGGCGAACAGCAACAGCGGAAACATCAATTGTGCGCCTCTATGCATGAGTGTGTGAGTGTGCATTTTGTCAGCAGCTGAAGTAATGGGCGCATCAATTAAAAGTATGGCAATGTACAGATGGCCAGTTGCTGTGATTCCACAAGCCATATTGCCTTGGCTCAACGCTATTTGTCTGTCGGGTCGTCCGTCCGAGTACTCCAATTGTAGGCTATCTTGACTATATTGTCGATCATAACAGCAACTAACTTAACTCATCTCATCTAAGTGGAATGACCACCGTCATTCGGCATATGAACCGATGGTACCAATAAAAGTTTGGTAAGATCTCTTCTCATCTGCACAATTTGATATTTGAATATTCTAAAATATTCAGCAAACTAGAGAGTATTTCAATTCCTTTCCGGAACTATTTATCTGGTGTGTCCCAGATATATTTAGACCTAATTTTTTTTGTTCTATAAGTTCCATATGGGAATGGCTTGATACTCGATTCATTGAAAAATAATTTCGGCGTCAGCATCAGGCATTTCCTCACTCGTGCGCAATAGGCTTTCATCATATTCTGCTACTGTTACTGCTTAGGTTCGCCTCTACCTTCTGTTCACATGCCTCTACAAGAGTCCATTTCACTTCATTTCGTTTTCATTTCAAAATGAAAGCAACAGTTGTCCACATTCCTACCTACACATGGTACCTGTGTAACGAGATCTTAGCAAGGAAGCTGGTAGAAGGCAGCCACACTAAATGGCAGCATATGACAGCAACTTCATTTTCGACTGCTTCAGCTTTGGTACCCTCCAAGTTGTTGATTGATTTGGTGGCAGCCATTGGTGCGCCAAGCACTCAAATTGCCACGTAAATATTTATGGTACTTACATGCTTTCTTCTGCCTTCAACTTCTTGCAAGTGAAAAAAGGCAAGGCGCGACGGAGCTGCAAACACAATAGCCACTTTGACAGTGCCATTTATAGTCAACGTTAATGATGTGAATTCGCTAGGAAGACTAAAGGTGTCGAGGTAACTGCGGTCATATTGTATGTGGTGGAGTTTAGTTTTGTATGACAGTTATCAAATTTCCGCGACACACTATGCAAATGCGGTGCTAATTTCGGGAAAAAATATTGGCAATTTGTTTCTGGAGACATGAACATATGGATATGGTTATTTTTTCTACTACAATATAATTCTTTTACGGTTTTGGTCACACAAATCTAAGCTTCCATTCGTTCACTTCAACTTTATAGATCTGAGCAATTTATACGGATTAGATGCTCTAATCAGCCTAATGGCAGGGTTGCAGTGCAATGAGCTTTACAGGTTTATCGTTAAGTTTATATCGCGCACTATTTAAATGTATAGGTAAATTTACATTGTCTGGCTTTCACGCCATACATAGACCTACAAGTTCTTTGTGTTAAATGAAGGTTCATTATTAATATGATCTGAAATTTAAATCGTGAAGGACGTCAAGGTTTTTAGCGAAGTTTGATAGAAGCTTGATGTCTAATTCTGATACCTAAACCAGTCTCCTGAAGGGGGAAGCTCCTAGATATCTAAGCCGAGTACGATATAAGGCCGGTCATAAGCAGAAGAGCCCATTTCGTCGCACTTTCTACATGTTAATAATGGCCATACAGCTCGTATGTGTTACCATTAAGTTGACCTGTGACTAGGCCAACAACCGTCCTGAAGTTATTTTAAGACCGAGTGAGTAGAAAGCTTGCGTGTTTTTCTTCCACTCCTTTGTCATGATATTGGCAATCCTACATGCTCTAGATGGTATTCCATCTCACCCTAATTTCAATCTTTTTCTTTAATACGTCAATTTCTGCACCAAATATTACAAGGACCATAAGGAGAGACTTTTAAAATATTACTTTTGTCCATCGATATGGGACTTCACTTATAAATTAGAGATGTACTTAGTCCAAGAGGTAATATAACAGAAAATTTCGTGTAATCTTCCATATAGTCTAGTAAGTAAAATTTCAGAGTCTCCTAGTCTCACAGCTCAAAAACTGTCGTTAAGCAAATAATTCATTGGATGATTTTGAACATTGGAAAAATGTAATTGCTTTAAGCTTCGGAAAATGCTGGCATATCAACAATATAAATACTTTCAGTTCTTTTTTTTAGACGACCCGCTGTTAAGTTCGAAGTTTAGTTCTAATGAATCATGTAAATAGCTCCGCATTGAGACTGCTACATGTCGAATGAACAATTGAAGCATTGGACTTCTTCGGGTGGGAATCCAAAAAAGATTTGGAGAACAAATCATGAATACATTTTTGTAGAACGAATGTAAAAACGAACACGATCCACGATCCGATCTCCTAAGTTGTACTTCTGGGTAGACTCCAAAAGTTCCTTATCAAAGTTGCCATGAAGGCATTTTTCTGCAAAGAGAATAGCCCTGAAAACGATAGAGATACACCATGATTCACCCACGCTAGAAGCTAGAGAGATCAACAAAGGCATTGGACTTCTTTGGGTAAGATTATCATACTTAATTAAGAGAAGTTGTCAGTAAGGCCATGAAGTCATTTTTAGGAAAGAATACTTTTTATAAGTTTTTAACCGCGGAAACGATAGCGGTCCAACACATGCTCGAGAGAGCAACCCAGTCCTCCTTCAATTCTTTGGCTAAAGCTCCGAAAATAGTTCATGAGAAGATTTATCAAGTATTCAAAGGAATCCTTTATTTTTGTGTTACAGACAATGTTATTCGTAAAATCACGGTCTTATTGCAGCTGTCTGCGCAACAGTAGCCGAGGCTATTTTACAATCGTTTCCACATTAACCCGAATCCAATCGATTTCTGTACACACTTTTACCAACCAAAATGCTTAGCATATGTCGATAGGCATTTAAAACGCCAATAAAACTCAAATTAATGCTAAAATGGGAAGAAGCAACAGCAACAACAGCAGCTACTACCAAACGCATTTAATAAATGCAGATAAATTGGAAGAAACCTGTTGCGCAGACAAAACGATTATCGCCAAAAGGCCAGCAAAGCCACCGACGCATTCATCACACACACACGCAAACACACACAAACAGTGTTGGAGCGGAGCGCTGTGGTGGCAGTTACATGGCAGCTCAGTTCAAATGCAGTTGTTCGCCTGGAAGTGGCTTGGAAGTGGCAGAGTGCAGTGGAGTGCATGTTAAAGACACGTTAAACAATGATTTAATGCCAATAAATAAGTTTAAACATTTATTAACGATAATTAATGTTGCGGTAATTTGGCGGCAAACTTTGCTAAATCATGCAGCATTCCCCGTTGCATATACATTCATGTGGTCGCCACATCCGCGAAGGAGTGCGTGGCGTTCGCAGGTGAAAAGTGAAACTCCAATTATGTGCCACAATGGAGAGTACAACGTTTTGGCGTTGCCAACAAGTGGGGTGCTGTCTTAAATCTTTCAACGGTGACAGACGCCACCAACACCAGGCTGTATCCAAAAGGTGCCACGGAGTTGCACACGAAAAGAGTTATACACATTGTAGTGGCTTGTACTGGCAATTGTAGTTTGCTTATCAGCTTTACCGATTTACATACAGACACATATACATATGTACTAGCGGTAAATTGGACTATTTTTGTCCGGAAAAAGTGCCACCCGAGCTTAAATGGTTGCGTCGGAGTATTTACACTTTGTCCAACAAACCGTTAGTTTAGGCAGCAAAGAACTGTCAAAAAAACTCCATTTTCACGTATTTTAACAGAAATCTTTATTATCGCTTCAGAGCCAATATAAGTATTTCAACCTTAATCCAATTTTGCATACACTTGTCATAAGCCTCGTCTGGGATGAACTTCAATGTCTTCCACGAATTTTGTTTTTTTTTTTTGGTTTCGGCTAATTTTGGTTCGTCAGTCACTAGATTGTTGGACAGTTTGGACGACATATTCATAAACCCACGTCTCGTCTCCAGTGATGAAGCCATACTCTGAATGAAGTGTCCTCAGATAAGCTTTCAAGCATCTCCTTTACGACTTCTACTCGACGTCGTTTTGACACACTTCATACCCAAAACATTAACCAAATGTATTGAGTCGACCCATAAGATATGTTGAGATCCTCTGCTCTCGCTTTGATGCCAGCACGATGATTCCCAATTATTGTTTCTTTCACTCTTCGTTGTTATCGTCATTAATAAAGGACCCTCGCATAAACCAAGTTTTCGTTGAATACACGAACTTCACTGAATGCTTTGTGACACTCAAACACTTGTGTACGTGATAAAGTGACTTCCCAAAACACTTATGCAACATTTTCAACTATTCCGATGCGGTGATTCTTTTACAAAGACAAAATTTCAAGCAAATTCGTTTTTCAATTTTTTTGTTTTTCATGATAAAAACTTTGCTTGTTGACGAAAACTGTCAAAAATAGTTTAATAGTTAAATTTACAGTGGATTTTTTTGGATAATAATGAAAGGGAAGTAGAGATAGCGAAAGAAAGATCTTATGAAACCAAAAAAGTTATTTATACATTATATATTTTCCCAAAGCATAGATTTGTATAGAAATAAATAAAATAATATTATTTTAGCATATCATATACATATAGTATATGTTTAGATTTCGTTCCGCCGAATAAGGTTCATGTTGCTACGATATTTCGGACAATAAATGAAATATAATAAGTCAGCTACGCAAATTCGAACTTTTCACATTCTTACAGCTTCCTGTCTTATATTATATTAGGTTGCATGTGAACTGAACTCTTCCTTATCCACTTTTTAAATAGATATACATAAATCTGCTTCCACAATAAATTCATATATTTATAAATATGTATTTACATACACATAAACTTGCATGGGGCAGCAACTGAGCGATGAATTGCGAAAATTACTGTAACAAATCTGAGTTAGTGGGCAAAATACTTGGAAGAAGCACACAGCAAACACCAAAAAGTGGCGATAAATAATGGAGACCAAAAGTGTCGAAGAAAATTGTCAGGCCAATCACTTCACAGCAAAGGTATTTACCACACACACACACATATACACGTGTATCTGCCAATGCGTGTATTTTGCCAACACGCGACGAATTTCGTATTTTTATTAGAAAAACAGAAAAAAAAACAAAATAAATTCAAACAAAAATAAAAATAAAAAAATATCGAGAAAAATAAAAAAAAGTACCCACACTGAAATAGTGACCGCGACGCGATCGTGGACAACAAACACTTTCGCTGCATTTGCATTTGACTTTGGCGTCGTGTAATTGAGAAAAGTGAAAAATCGCCGCAAGCTATGTAGCACACAAGCGATTAATATGCAACACCAGCGACAATTGCTTGCAACAAGGACACACACACATGCGCACAAGCACGCTTACAATGTACGCCTATACACCTACAAATAAGCCTAGGTATGGACTCATCTATACACACACATGAAAGAGTGTGTGTGGATGTGCAGTTGATGCGCCTGCTCTACTGGCACTCGGTCAGTGGAACAGTGTTGCTGCGCACTGCCAAGCTGCAACAACTTCAGTAAATAATGATGTTGTCAAGGAAAATGGGCTTGTTGATATTTCGTATGCGAAAAGTGTGGCGAAAAATGCCGATGAAGTCATGCAACTCTTAACACTTAACAAGCTCCAAAATGGCACTGACTTCAAGCAATTCGTTTTAAATTGATGAGGAAAAATGTGGTTCAATTCATCAATATACAATACTAGAGTTATTAACTTTAGTTTTTGTCAATAAAACACATATATCTTTTTCGTTCGTATGATCAAATTTGACCCGGACTGGACCAATTAAACTGAAGCGCAAATCGAATCGGTAATGTTCTCTCGTAGTGCTTACGACGCAAAAAGTTTGTCTAGCGATTTTTACCATAAAAATTTTAATAACGAGTTTGCTTGAGATTTTGTGTTTCCAATGGAATCACGGCAACAAAAACGATAAAAATGTTGTAGAAGTATTTTGAGGAGTCTAATTTAACACGACCACTCGTAACTTGTTCCAAATGTTCTGAGTCTTTTCTAAACACGACATCGATTAGTGATTGCTAAAGAGATGCTTGGCATTCATCAAACGCACCATTACTGATGATGGGAAATGGGCTTATGAATACGACGTTGAAAATGTGCAACAATCTAGCTCCAAAATGAGCCGCAACCGAGAAGGACCAAATACATTGAAGGCATTGAAGGCCATCCCAGCCGGGGCTTATAACAAAGTGTATGGTTTAGAAGTCTATTTTGAAATCGATAATAAAGGCTTTTATTGCAATACCTGAAAAACTACTAATTTTGAAACAGTCAGGTTAAATTTTGATCAGATGATATGTATGGAAGTACAGAAAAATAACGATACAAAGCAAGCTTAATTGTACATATACTCGTACCTACAAACGTGCATAATACAATGTGTACATAGAACTTGAGAAGAAAAACAACTCACAACAAAATCAAATTTCCAAAGAAAGTCTCTAAACCGACAGTTAATTTATCCTCTAAGCTTGAATAATCATAATATATATATATAAGTAAATGTGTTTTAAAACCAAAACCGGTATTACAATGTTCTAACAATTACAAGTCATAAAGCTTTGAAGAACCGTGGAATGTATCTACACACATCGCTACCAATAGCATTTGTTATTTTTTAAAACAGAAACACAAATTGCACCTCAGTGAAATGTTCGGCCGCGCTTCTATTCAAGTTAGTATCGTAGAAGTTGGCAATATCCGATCAATTGATTTTTTATCCGAAACTATTTGATGTAAGAGCAGAGCTTTCGCATTGTCTGGAGAGAGCGAGACTAAATAGATCAGCGTTCACAAACACTCTTTTTATAATTCTAGTCTGGGTTGTGATTAAAACCCACAATTCACGCAGTTGTTGTATAGTACTTAAATTATATTTAAGGCTGCAAAGCGAGCTCATCGGAATAAATTCACTATCTACACAGTGTAACAACACTGACCGATATTTCAGAAAAACGAGTTCATGCATATTTTTTAAAATTTCCAAGTCAATTTCGTATAAATAAAAATACATATAGTACGAGTATGTATATTTCAAATTATTGTAAGCAAAAAATTTGTTTTAATGATATATTGGTTAATCTGCTGACAACTTCTTACATATACTTCTTCATCGAAGCCCCAAGTAAATTAAATTTGGTCCAAAACAAAAATGTATACTTCTTTTTGTTAGTCCATATAAACCTCTTTCCCAGTCTCTACATACCAAATAAAATTATATCTGTGTTCGATTGACCTTTGTTCATAACTTTACTTATGACCCTTGTTCCCAATACACTTATTCCAAACTTTTTTCCAATCCTTCAAACAGTTGTTAAATTCAATTTCCGGATCAGCCTTCCATTCACGTCAATTGACTCAAAACGGTTCCCCGGAACGGTAGTTTCAGTTTGCTGAATAGTCAGAAGTCAGATGTTATTAGTTGAAAATTTGGGGAAAAACTCACGAAGAATTTAGAGTGCACCACACCTCGATAAACGAAGCAAACTATCAACATAACCTTTTTTTGAGCCTGTTCACCGGCTCACCTTTGCCACTATATTCGACTGATTGATATTTCCATGTCGTAAGCATAGATCCAAGACTTATCGCCAGTAATAATACGTTTCATGACATCCTGGTAATCTGAAACCATTGTTTCACAGACGAAAAGTGGTTTTGGAACCAATCGCACTTACACTTTTCTTAAGCCCAAATGATCTTACAAATGATTTTCACTGATCCTTCTCTGACTCTGACTGTTAATCTTTGATTCTCAAGCACCAATTCCAATTCTCGACCCTCTTTGAATAATTAGCACCAATCAAAAACAGTTGCTTGCGACAAACAGTTGTTATTGAAAACCTTTTCCAACATTCTGAACGTCGCAGGACCAAAAATAACATATATAATTAACAAATATTATATATGTTTATAATAAACACTAATTATAATTTTGATATGACATTTGGCACAGGTGTCACTGACAGTCATGTCAATCTAGAAAAAACAATATTTCGACGAATCGGTTTTCGCGCGAAATTTAAATTAAAAAGTCTTTCCATTTTTTGCTCACATTAGCATTTAAATATGAAAAACATTTTACTACAATTAAGTATGAGTGGAATAAATGCAATCGGTCAAAGCGTTCCCTTAATTCCATATAAATTATATGATGATTCCGTGCTAGTTAATTTTGTCGGTTAGTAAGTGATATGCATCTTTGAAAATTAGGTCGAGCGTTAGAACTATAAAAATTGATTTTGAGTTATGTATAGTATGTCAGAAAAGAGTTTAGTATCATCTCCTACACTCAGCGGATCTTCCTACCAACAAATAAATCTATAAAGTTCTGAAAAAATTCTACAGAAACAAGCCAAAAAGTATTAAAAGAAATTAACGAAATTCCAATGATCTAATAAGCACACCCAACAAATTTTATTAACATATTTTCCCATTACAAAAACTAAAAAAACTATGAACTACAGTCGCAAAATAAGAAAAAAAGTTTATCCCCCAAAAACTGCCTAACGGCCCACTGTGCTCAACTTATACGTGTTCTAAGTCAAAGTATATAACCAGGGAAACCTGCATTCAAGCAATAAGTTTCGCACAAACCGGTCAAGTTTACGCTGAAGTACAACAAATAAAGCTATGTGGCCCGGAAGAGTTAGTAAAGATTCACTTTTCTACGCCACTATATTGACAGTACTTGCGATAAGTGGTAAAGATTTATAATTTTGCATTACTAACATAATTATAATCGAAAGCTTCTCTCTCGAGTTTTTTGCAATCGATCAGTTAATGCCTGCTATGAATACCAATATTGCTTAACGCCGCTCAACTACAGCGGACGTTATATGGAAGACGAGACTTATGGAGACATGCCCGATAAAGCCAAAATGCTTTGCGATGGGTTTTGCCATCATAACAGTACATTGCGATTGCGTTGTTGTGCATATGACGCCACAGTCAAATTGGAACGAATATCGGAACAAGGTATCGAGCGTTTTTATTGCTACATAGATTTAAAACGAGAGGAATGCGAATATCGAGAAATTTAAAATGTTCCTGATATCTTTCAGTATGCACATACAATCATTTAATACGAGGTTTCGTCATCCATGGCGAAATAGCCAAAGACAATGAATTTCCATTTATGGTAAGTAAGAGTGTTTATGAAGAGACATAATAAAGTGGTGTTCCTGCGGAATCAAAACTTCAAAACATATATTTGAAAGCTTAAAAGAAAAAGTGTTCTTCTTCAGGCCGCTTTGGGTTGGCGCATTAAGAACGAAACTACTGGAAATACGACAATAGTTTACAAATGTGGTGGCACAATTTACGATCGTGGTTATGTCATCACCGCTGCGCACTGTCTCTATCATTCGAGGTACGGAAATAATAAAACAAATCGCGTTTTTATTTACTGTTAAAATCAATATTAGTGAACTACCTGTGGTGGTGCGTCCCGGCGGTTTCGCATTGAATGATACTGAGGCTTGGGACTTGGAAATCGAAGAGATTATCGAGCATCCCAATTACGAATATCCAAATGTATACAATGACATAGCAATTATACGTCTAAAGACCATATTTTAGTAAGATATTTTCTTTAATAGAATAGTGTATAAGTAAAAATTTAATATTTACATGGCCAAAAAGTGGAAACCCGTTTCATGATCAGCCGGCATGTCTTTACGACGATCCGAGCTCCGCGCATAATGTTACAGCCATTGGTTATGGGAATACTCAATTTGGTATGTATGTATGTATGTGTAAACACTTTAAGAAAATCTTATTAGTGGTATAATTTCAACCGCAGCTGGCGTATCCTCCCCCTTATTGATGAAAACGAATTTATCAACAATTGATAACAGCGAGTGCCAACTGCACTATGAGCCAGATAGCGATGTGCTGAGTGATGGCATTATATCGACACAGATATGCGCGAAGGATCACGAGAAATTGCGTGACACATGTCAGGTGGAGATTATGATTTATTATTCTTTAATTTCAAATATAATTTTTGTGCTTCCACAGGGTGACTCCGGTGGACCGATTATAAAATTTATCAAACCGAAAGATCTTAATCCCATGTCCCTTGTTGTCGGCATCACTTCGTTTGGCATCGGCTGTGGCACCGGCATGCCCAGTGTTTATACGCGAATTTCTGAATATATTGATTGGATTGAAAATGTTACCTATCGAACTGTGCCAATATGATGAAGGAATAATATAATAAAGAAGTTTCAAGATTGTTAATAATTAACAAGTATTCGTAAAAGCGAAATGAGTTGAGCACACTTTCCCGATTTTGTATATCATAATTTTTATAACCACATTTGATTGATCATTGAAAATTTAAACTTCAGGTATTTAAGCAATAAATTTGGTTTTATAGATTTTTCTTTTCTCTCATATCTTCAGTTCTTCAACAAAAGAACATATGGAAATGCTTTTCAAAATACCCAAATTGGCGACATAAACCGAGTGTAACAATGTTTCTAGAATAAATGTGGTTTTGGCTTGGCTATTTAGTAATGGCAATGACTTGACTACTTTATAAACATCCATGCTTTAAAAATACAACTTGACAATGCCCACGATTTCTATCCTCCTAGCATTCAGAACCCAAAAAAATACAAATTATTAGTCACAAAAAAGGACTGACTGAAATAAAAACAAAAGTTATTGTACCATTTTATTTGACTTTTCGAATGAATTTTTTAAAAACAATAAAGTTTTGGGGATATGGATAGTTCCAGATATAGACAAGTCTGTAAAGAAGACTCTCTAAAAAGGAAAATCGGTACACTAGAACCTGAAAACACGTTTGAACAAATATAGCTGCATCAAAAAAGAGTTTAAGGTTTCATTTCCGGCCGAATCAGTTTGGATGCCAGATCAGCAAAATGTCAATATGTCCGAAAACAATTTGAATTTAGAAAAATCTTGTTAAAGACATGTTTTTTAATAGTTAAACTTTGAAAATATAAAAATAATTCATATTTTTTGTTTCTAGACTAGAATACCCCTCTTAAAGGGAGTTTAACTTTTTATACGGTGACTTTGTAAGCTTGAAATATTTAATGAAAAGAAACGAAAGTATATTCAAAGACTTCAAAAATGTTAGAAGCCTGTATAAAAATATTTTAAATGAGAAAAATGTGGAGAAGCAAATTTGTGTTAAGAAAAAACACAAAAATTCCAATAAAAAAATAATAAATATAAATGCATTTCTTTTGTATTATATGAAACCTGTTAGCAAACTGTTCTCAAGCGTTTCAAAGCTTATAGGCGTAACTCACTTATTTTTAGCCGAACATGTTTTAACAGCAATTGTTTTCAATTAGCAATCTTATGTTTGCCAACAGCATTAAATTCTCACATTCAAGTTTTGTTTTCACTCGCAATCAGTCAGTTGGAGAAGTTGGTGAAGATGCCGCGCTTGCGCAATTATTCTAAACCTACAATTTTTGGCATCATTAGTTGGTTGATATTGGGTAAATACATAATTTACCACACTAACACATTTATAAAAAGATATTTATATAAAATTGAATTTTATCGACAGTTGTTCACATATTTTCGCCAGTCGATGCCTGCCATAACAGTCAAGAGTGTTACACACCGCAAAACTATAAGGGATATTATTATACACCTGAGGAATTTCTAACCCTTACTGATAGGCAGAAGTCCAATTGCGAGGGTAATTGTGTTGATAAAAACGTGACGCTGATTTGTTGCACTTTCAATACTCAACCACAAAAATATCGCTTACTATATCAATGTATGTACTTATATATGTATGTATGCCTTTGCATATCGTAATTCTTAATTTATTTAATACCTTCTGATCAAATATGACCCGGATCGGTACATATAAACTGCGAATCAATAAAAAAATGTTGCTATGTTGATAAAACCATTAAGAGTCATTCGATGGCATGATGGCACTGAAGGCCATCCCAATCGAGGAGTACAACAATTATATTGAAAATTAAATAAAGCGTGGGGTTGCTCGTATTGACTCAAGAAGGTCTGAGTCAAATTTGATCAGATGGAATTTCTTATAAAAAGAATACAAGTATTTTTGAAAAATAATTTTTATATGGGTTGCCACCTATTTACTAATTTTATAAATTTAATTAATCTGATATTATGAAATTTAAAAAATATTTTGTCTGGAACGATTGCAACTCCTTAAATTTATTCTATTGCATTAGGGAGTTTATATCTGTTCGAAAATTCTATGAAATGAAATGGGAATTTAATAATCTTACCTTTAAATAATACACACAGCATGCTTAGACGCTCATTTACCCTATGGATTTATTACATTTGGCGAAGTGGCCAAACTAAATGAGTTTCCATTTATGGTAAGCTCGATTCTAAAATATTCATTTTTATATTTAAACTAATTTTTTCCCTTCAAATCACAGGCTGCTTTGGGCTGGCGTTTCACCAAAGAGGATGGTACAGAGAGCATAGCTTATAGGTGTGGTGGAACTTTGATCAGCAGCAGATATCTACTAACAGCGGCCCACTGCTTCTATCATTCCAGGTTCCCTAAAGGAATATTACCTTTTTTATTTTTTTCCAATATTTATATTTTTCTCCTCAGTGACCTTCCAGTTGTGGTGCGTCCAGGTGGTTTCGACCTAAATAGCACCACAGCGACTGATTATGATATCGACCAGATTATTGAACATCCCAACTACATATATCCTGGTCTATACAATGACATAGCAATCGTTCGTATGGCAAAAGCATATATGTATGTGAGAAAGCATATCATATGACTTATCTTTATTTTGAAGAGTATTGACTAGAGATTTTATTGAATTCTAGTAACTACACGCCGATTGTTGCTCGAGCGTGCGTGTGGTATAGCCCATTGGCCGAGCAGGAAGTTACTGCCATAGGCTATGGCAATACGCAGTTTGGTGAGTAACGGGAAAAATAGCCGAGTTTTCTTAGATTTAAGAATATTTTTGCATATTCCAGCCGGTACCTCTTCGCCACTTCTATTGAAAACTAGTTTATCAACCATATCCAATGAGGAGTGTAATCAACATTATGAACAGGATGATGAAGTGCTCAGCTCGGGTGTAATCTCTACACAATTATGCGCAAAAGATTATGAAAAGCTGCGTGATACTTGTCAGGTAATTTAATACTCACCTTCTTCAAATACATATGTATGTGACAAAAAATAGTAAGACATTTTAATTATATTTTTTGATGAAAACCCATTTGTCGAAATATTTTTTTATTTTTCACATCTGTGGCAAATGTCACAACAAAATATTCATTAGTGTTTAGTATGCGCTTGTCTTTCTGAAGTACATAAAGTGCATTCGATGATTTTTACGGTGAGTGAAATTATTCAACAAAGAAGTTCCATTAAATTTCGTGTGCGGAATCAAATGCCTAGTGCCGAAACGTAAAGCAATTGGTGATTGAGAATCGGCGATTAACAGTCAAAGATCGTAATGGCATCTTTGGAATATCAGAAGGATCAGTGAAAACCATTTTGAAAGATTGTTTGGGCCTAAGAAAAGTGAAAGCACGATTGGTTCCAAAATTACTAAATTTTTTCGGAAAACAACGTCGCGTTAACATCTGTGAAACAAAGCTTTCCGACTACCAGGATGTCATGAAGTGTAATATTACTGGCGATGACTCCTGCATCTTTGTTTACGACCCGGCGAAGGTGACCAAAATCCAAAAAAACACGTCAAATCAGGCCCACGAAAATTTTATGTTGACAGCTATCTTCGATTATCGAGGTGAGGTGCACTCTGAGATCCTTCTGACCAACCAAACTGTCAACAAGGGATTCTATTTCAGTGCTATGCGTCGTTTGGGCAATGTTGTCTGTAAAATAAGGCCGGAATTATGGGCAGACAACTCTCGGTTTTTGCACCACGATAATGCACCGTCGCATACTGCATTGATTTTTGGTGAGTTCTTCGTCAAATTTAGCTCCGTGTGACTTCTGAGTTTTCAGCAAACTCAAACGAGCGCTCCGGGGAAATCGTTTTGAGTCAATTGAAGCCAATTAACGTGAACGTCAACAGATGTTTCGAGAATTGGAAAAAACGTTGGCACAAGTTTATATTTGCTAAGCGGGACGACATTGATTTTGAAGAATAGATTAAGAATTTTAAAATTTTGATCAAAGTCTTACTATTTTATCCTCATAATAGTACATTATGTCACACACCAACACTTTCGGGTAATTATATTTACAACAATTTATAACATAATTATCTCCATTTTCTAGGGAGATTCTGGCGGTCCTTTGATCGTGTATGAAAAAATCGACGGTTACTCTCGTATGGCTTATATTGTGGGCATTACGTCGTTTGGCATTGGCTGCGGCACCGGTTTCCCGGGCATTTACACGCGTATTTCTGATTATTTTGATTGGATTGAGGAAACGATTTTTAAATAAACAGACATTTATGTAGAAATATATGCATTTGTAAAATTTAAAATTTTCATACCGGTATACCGATGAGCGTTAGGATACCAATGAGTTGGCAGGGAACATTTGTTGTGAACGAGCCTTAAAAGGTGGTCAAAATATATAAAAAGAACCAATGATCAATACTTTGAATGATTTTTTTTATTTTTCCATTCAAAATTAGTATTCCGTTTTCACAAAAACCGCGCATTTTATACCAATACACCTCTAAGAAAGAGAGAGAGAGAGATAAAGAGATTATGTACTGTATAATAGAAATCTCAAATGTTTAAGGCAACCCTAGAAATTAATAATTTTTCCGGGTGAACAAAAATCGGCAGCAAATTTTATAAGTATATGCTGAAGTTGTTATATTTAAGTGAGCTACACTGAGAAAAAAAAAATTATTGAATCGGAAGGGAATACTTACCTTCAGAACTATTTGAAGAAGAGAATTTGATTTAACAAGCAAAATATTGCAGCTGTTGAATAATACTGATATACTGTTGGGGATGTTACTCCATGTATTGCCCATTTGAATAACATTTTCCCTTCGTGCTGGCAATTTGTGGATGCCATCCAAAAGAAATCCGCTGCCTTGGCGAACAGGAATAAATTAAGCCAATTTTCTATGCCCAGTTAGGCCGCAAACTAAAAACTTTATACAGATGGGGAAAGGTTTGGCCTATATGTCGAGAAAGGCAGAACTTCCCAACCGCTGCGTTCCAAATAATTTATAACACGAGTGAGTGTTGTCATGATGGAAAATTCTTGCCTCGTGTCTTGTCGAAAATTCGGGGCACTTTTCGTCATTCGATCATTTCAATTTTACGAATTGTTTAGGGTTATTTCGCTGATGCAAAAATGTCTTTTTCTGTAGCGCTCAAAATTCTTTCTTGTTTGATTTCCTCGTCTTCACGATTTTTTGGCCGCCTAGGATGTTCTTCGTCTTCTAAGTCAAAGTCAACACTTTTAAGTGGTGCAAACTACTTTTGACAGAAATAACGGTACATTTTTATCTTTATTATGAAAATTTTGGCATTTTTATTTTTTGCTTTGCTAAACCGTGATTTCTACCCACAAGCCAAATGTACCGATATTCTTATCAGTGTTGCTAACAGGTGTTCGCCTCTTTAAACTTGTATGTAAGCGAACACGCTGCAACTGCATCTTCTTCTAACGAAGAACCGCAAGTTTTCAGAACAAGTTTGCTGGTCCTTGCGATCAGATGCGCTGCGCTCGCTTGGAGTTGAAGCGAAAAGCAAAGGAAAACTCTAGCAAAATGTATAAGCCAAAGCCTTTCACAAAGCTTTTCAGCTTACTAGCAGGAGCACAATTGCTGCTTATGGGTAAATATAAAATATTTTATTTTATATATTTATTTATAATAAAGGTTTTGGATAAAAACTAAAAAAACCATTTCACAGCAGTTAATGTGCGCTTAGCAATCGCTTGCCACGAGGATCAGCCGTGTTTAACACCACGAAACCGGCTTGGCAACTATGTAACACACGCTAATTACCTCAAGTTGACCAAGGAGTTGCAAGATTTATGTTTGGGTGTGTGCGGTTACAATAGAACAACACAATTTCTATGTTGCCCCTCGCTAGATGAGCCCTCAGACAAAAGAATATCGCAAACTCGTAAGT
This sequence comes from Bactrocera neohumeralis, assembly GCF_024586455.1. Taxonomy (NCBI): domain Eukaryota; kingdom Metazoa; phylum Arthropoda; class Insecta; order Diptera; family Tephritidae; genus Bactrocera; species Bactrocera neohumeralis. The sequence continues at coordinate 3,736,333 of NC_065923.1, forward strand.
GACATAAGTGAATGTGTGAATAAAAAGTGCAAACGTTGTAATAAAAATACCATATTTATATGTTTGTCTGTTTAAATTGGATTATTCGACCTTCTGATCGCAGAATGTGAACGAGATCACCGCAAATTCTCCTTCATATTTATAACGAATGGCAAACTTGCGAGGGAAAATGAATTTCCGTTTATGGTGAGTATGCAGCTTTCATACCCACATACATTTTAAAAAATTTTAAAAGAAACATTTGTGTTAAAAAATCGTTCACAGGCCGCCATAGGTTGGCGCTCTACCTTTGGCAGCAGCGACATAACATACAGATGTGGTGGCGCTTTGATCACCAGTCGGCACTTGCTAACAGCGGCGCATTGCCTTTACCATTCGGAGTATGTATGAATATGTATATAGCGGCACATTAAAAACTATCTTTTTAATTTCGCATTTGCACATTCAGTGAACCACCAATTGTGGTGCGCCCAGGTGGTTTCGATTTAGATGATACCGAGGCGAGGGACATTGAAATCGATCAAATCCACATGCATCCAGGTTATCAGTATCCGGGTGTTTACAACGACATTGCAATTCTACTGTTGAAAGAGGAATATTAGTAAGTAGAATAACTTTCTGAATTGCGAAGGCAGTCGAATTTTGGGAAGTGCCTTTGGCGACCTTGAGTTTCAATACTGTTTAGCCAAAAATTTTGGTTCTGTTTCATATGCAGACACTAGACCATTAAATTTTAGATTTTTTTTCGCAGTACTAAAGTTTAATTTGGTTGCAGTGCCGGCAGATCCGTTAACTCTGGACCAGCATGTTTGTGGGCAAAGCCATTACAGGCGGCAAATGTTACGGCTATCGGTTATGGTAATACACAATTCGGTGAGTTAGAAATATGAAAATATTTAGAAATAATTTTTCAAGCGATGTTTAGAGGGGCTTAATTTCGTGAAAGGAAGATTAAAGCCGAGGAAAAAATTATGAAACGAAAAAATTATACTCAACATTTGGTGAATTTCTTAAATGTAATTAATAATATTGGTTTTTGTCTTACTTTCCGCATATTCAGCCGGTTTATCATCGTCAAAATTAATGAAGGCCGAGCTGAGTATTCTACCAAATCAAAAATGCGCCGAATATTATGAGGAAGATGGCATTATATTCTCGCAATTGTGTGCAAATGACCCGGTAAAAAGGGGTGATACGTGCCAGGTGAGTTGAAACTCTGCCAAAGAGGTGATGATTTTAAAAATTTCACCTCAGTTGTCTTTCATTTTCGAAAGTATTTTCATCAAATTTTTCTTCCAATATATTGTTGCATATTTTTTATTATTTGATGTTATAGTATTTAATTATTAAAATACATCGTTCACACAGGGTGACTCTGGCGGCCCTATTATAATGTACCGTAATATTGGCACGAATTATTTTAATGTGCCCTACATAGTTGGTATCACCTCTTTCGGCATTGGTTGCGGCACTGGAGCACCAGGAGTTTACACGCGGGTCGCCAGCTATATTGACTGGATTGAGAAAGTTGTCTACTATTAAACGTGTCTCATTTTGATATTGTAAGAGAATAAATATTGCGTTTTAAATTGTACGAAAACATTGTCATTATATAGAAATGAATATATATGGGAAAATAAATATTTAAACATAGAAATAAAATGGCAACGTATAATTGTTACCTATTCTCCTAAATGTAGGCTAATGAACTGCAACCAGAAGAAAATGTCAGAGTCTATATAAAATATACAAAATGTATATATGTGACCTGGTCTACGAAAAGGGGGCTTAGGTGTCAAAAAAAGGAGAACAATTAATGAGATAACGAGAAACTGACGAATATTTTTAACAGCTTTTCCCAGAAAACTAGTTTTCGCACGTTAGCCCTCTTTTCGTAGACCAGGTCACATATATGAATATTCAGCATGACAAGCTGACTCGATTTATACATGTCCGTCGGTTCTGCAGTCTTTATAGTCCCTCATTTTTGAAATAACAATCTGAAATTTTGCACACGTCTTTTTCTCCCAAAAAACTTCTCACTTGCCGAAACCACCGATATCAAACCACTATAGCATATAACTGAAATGCAATCTGAGCAATCGCATTCAAGTGTTTGTTTGGAAAACTTTTTTAGTTGACGAGATATCTTCAAAAAAAATTTGCATGGATTATTGTCCAAGACAAAGGTGTAATCTCCATACAAATAGTTCAGATCCGAAAACTGTAGGATATAGCTGTCATACAAACAGAACAATCAAAGTCAAGCTCTTTTAAAGACTATTTTGTGTTTGTATAGGGTATTACAGACTCGGTGCAACCAAGATTCATGTTTATTTCTTGTATTTTATTTTTTCCAAAATAATTTTGTAACCAAACTCTTTTGTTTGCTAAAGATATTTTTATGGGACTCTTGGTGTTTTCTTCAAAGTAAACTTCAACGCAACCAATTATACTAATTTTATTGCCAATAGTAATTTTTATTTAAGTATTGTTTTATTTTTTGACCCTAAATGTAGGCAAAGTTTAAATTCAAGTATCAATGATTTATATAAAAACGTTTCCTTCACTTAAAACAAATTCAATCTTCCGAAAGTTTTTGGAAAATAAATTGAGGTATGAAAGCACGTTGTCATTTTCCTGGCCTGAGATTTTCATATAATTAATGAGAGTTTTTAGCATGATCTCACTAAATTTTCACCAAAATATAACTAAGGACAATTTTACACAAAATTTAACTCCAACTCAAATGCGCGAACATTTTTCGCCACTTTAGTAGACACTAGTTATTAACCTCAAGTTGTGGTCGCTAGTAGACACAAATTCTTGGAAAGTCGCCATTACTGCATTTAACTTGCTTTAAAAGCCAGAACAAGTTTAGTCATCCTTGTGTACGCTAACCGCCTGGCATACTGGGAAAAATCCGCTTAAAAATGCAGATTTTATATTTCACCGGCAATATTGCTTTACTTGTCGTGCACTTTTCAAGTTTGGGTAATTAGAAAATTTATATTAAAGCTTTATTCTGCAAATCCATCAGTAACGCATAATTCTTGTGACCCCACAGTGATGGGCTGTTATGTGCATCAAAGCTGTCTAACCACACGAAACCGGCTTGGATCCTATGTGACGCGCAATGTGTATCGTCAGATGGCGAAGGAATCACAAGACATATGTTTGGGTGCCTGTAATTACAACAAAAGTACACAACTCATTTGTTGTGCATATCGGGATGTGCCGGCGGACAAAAGAATACCGCAAATTCGTGAGTATTATAAGGGCAATATTTCTGTAAAAATATTGTTATTTCTTGTGTTTGTGCTTGCAAATGTATAATTGAAGATGCTGATTGCAATTTTTGGCAAACTGGCAGAGAGAAATGAATTCCCTTTTATGGTGAGTGAATTAATGTTGTGGTTGAAAATGTTGTTGCATTGCACATACTTTTTATTTGCAATTGTATTATTTAATTATTTAGCGTTTGCATAATTATTTTATGTCTTATTTTATTTACAGGGCGCCATTGGTTGGCCTGACTTGTTTACGGTCAACAGGGTAAGCTACAAATGTGGCGGCGCTTTAATCGATCGAAGACATTTGCTGACAGCTGCGCACTGTCTTTTTCATTCAAAGTATGTATAACATACATATGTACATACTTGGGTTAAAAAACTAACCGGTCGAAATCATGGTTTAAACTAAACTTATTCTAACCGAAAATATTAATAAAATATTTCACAATGCACATTTTTGTAGAGCATAAAATTCCTTAAACAATCTACCTCAGCGGGGTTAGTTTTAATACCAAAATTCGTATATATAAAAGCTTTAAAAGTGAAAAATTTTTAATTCTACGAAAAAGCCGGAGGTTCATCTAATCCATGAATTCGAAAGATTAGCTTTTGGGTAATCCTAATACGTACTGTCCATACTACTACTAAAATCTTTTCCGAAATCTCAGTGAGCCCCTTATTGTGGTGCGTCCTGGCGGTTTCAACCTAAGCGATACGCATGCAAAGGATTTCGAAATCGATGAAATTTACATACATCCTGGCCATGAATATCCGAGCGCCTACAACGATATTGCAATTATACGCTTGAAGGAGCCATATTAGTAAAAATTTCCTCAAATACTTTTAACTTTAACAAAACTATTGCCTCACTTAATAATTATGTTTTATAAAGCAGTGTTGCTGCTGCAAAATTAAGTGAAGATAGTTGTTGGTAGATAATTTCAAATTCAAATTTCATTTATTGAGACCAAAAAGAAACAAAAATACAAATTATTTACAAAAGTAGAAAGTTATAACTTAAGACTATACATATTTTATCTTAAACAAACGTTTCCGAAAACAGATCTTAATCTAAAGGAAAAAAAGAAAAAATTACAATAAATGCTTGCTCCCGACATTTTTAAATGTATTCTGAGGGCTACGACTCAGTCGTAAAACTAACTTAAAACTAATTAAAAGAGAAATCTTACAAGCTATAATAGCAAATAAAGCTTATGCTTAAACTAGCCCCTGTGCGAACCAAGTGTTGATTTTACATAAAAGTATGAGCAGAAGGCTTCTGGATGATTAACATCATTTATTATATTTTCTTTACTAATACCAAGTGGAGATAAATACCTGCTGTTGACCCAAGTATGACTCGACTGCGACAAGATACCATCAGAAATCAATGGATTGTCACAATTCCGAACATGGTCGAAAAACCTTAATATTGCTCTTATTGCATATTTATTAAAAGGGAGTACTTTAGAATTTGAGTAGATATATTTATTTGAGTATCTCTTTTTAAAGTGAATGAAGTTTTTGTTTAAACAAAATCTTATAATTTTACGTTCAATATTTCAATTTCAAGAAGGCGAAAAATGAAACCAAATCGGCAAAGCGTACATTAAGACTGGACGGAGAGCCACTTTATAAATCAAAATTTTAGTTCTTGTGCTTAAACTTGTATTTTTCATTATCATTGATGAGGCATGAAAACGGTTATTACATTTTTTCACCATGTCGTTAGCATGAAAATTGAATTTAAATAAGTTGGTGAAGGTTACTCCAAGATATTTCATTTGATTGTAATAATTACTTTTCTAGTTGTGAAATTTAAAGTATTAAGTATATACTTACGTAGTTTGTATGTATATTTTCACATGCTCAGCCGGTTTAGCATCGGACACTTTAATGAAGACGAACCTTACCATTCTGACTAATGAAGCATGTGGTAAATACTACGAGCAAGATGACCATTTGCTTTATCATGGAATTATTCATTCGCAGTTGTGTGCAAACGATACGGTTGGAATGAGCGACACCTGTCAGGTGAGGAAATAAACTTGAAACACGTGCTTTGCTTAATTTTGAAAAAAATACAACGAACACATGAACTCATCAATTTTTATTGCTGAAAAGTTCTTCCATTTAATCGTTGAATATGTTGCAATAAATATTTTCTTCTTAAAACCATAGGGCGACTCTGGCGGACCCATTATAATGTACCGTTACTTTTACGAAATGCCCTACGTGGTTGGCATCACCTCTTTCGGCAATGGTTGTGGTTCTGGTGTGCCTGGGCTGTACACGCGTGTCGCCAGCTATATACACTGGATTGAAAAAATCGTATACTGAGAAAATAAGCAAAGGCTACAAATGATGTAACACAACAATTTTGCAACAAAAACTATAACGTAAAAGTTCAATAAAAACTAACCTAAAAATATCTTCATTTTCGCCGCTTGCATAACAGCACTTTTCTGTGGTTATTTCAAATTTTTTTTTGGTTTTGTGGCACTTAAATCGTTCGTTAAATTTGAAATTTCCGCATAAATAACGGCACGTTTTGCCGCTAACTGTACACACTATCCGCCAAATAGCTTGTGGAGTGATGTCACCGCAAAACAGCTGGAGGCGCAGATAGTTCCAAATAATACATGGATGCGGTGTAACAGAGGTCAAATGTTATGCAAAACATGTGACGCCTGCGCCTGCGCACAACTATGTCACCAGACGCCGCGAAATACACACACACACATTTAGAAACAGTTTTATTGATGAGACTATTACTGCGTAACTATTTCGCAACTGAATTATTAGTATTTCCAAAGAGGAGTGGATTATATACATATGTTTATGTACCATACACATGTTCACGAAGGATAAGTGTATCAGCTGTGACGCGGTCGCATCAACGCCTGTTCGCAACATGAGTGGCCGCTGATAAGGTGTGCATTGTGTCGTCGCCACCTTAGTCATTCTACGGAAAATGTGCAAAACACTTTCGCTTTGTTGTTGTTGCAGCAGGCTATCATTCACCGAATTAACATAATCGTGATACTGCAGACACGCCGCGTCTATAAAATGGAATATAAATTGAGAGGAAAACACATACACACTTACATAGTACATACATACATACCTACATGCAAGCATATGTGCCAGCTTGGCAGAAGGTGTTGCAAAGAAAGTGAATTGCACGTCGGCGCCACCTAAAATCAGTGCTCACACACAAGCGCGCATGCTCTTACATATATCTGTGTGTGCTGCCTCGGTCGCGGTCAAATAAATAGCAAATTTTACTGCCGACGGGCATATTATACCGACTATGTGCGGCATGTGCCACCCTAATACATATGCATGAAATTCGTTGCCTAAATCCAATCGCTGCAAATTTTCGTGATTGCTGTCATATGAACTGTGCATTTCTGCTTCTTCTTCTTCACTTCAGCCACGCTTTCAATGCTAAATTTGTTTTTTATACTTTCATATTGCACCTTTGTTGTTCTTATTGTTAATTTGTCAATAAAAATGCTTCAATTAGGTTTTTATAAAATTTTTTTGGTTTTGTATATATTTTTATGTTCTAAATAAATAAGAAATTATATTAGTTTAGTTGATTTTCTTATCGTTTTTGTTGTTTTATATTGCTGCTAAGCTTGAGTGTTGTTTAGTTTACCATTTTCACCGGCCTATTTCAATTGTAAATTTAATGTCGTGTGTTTGGGGCAAATATTCTTGCGACAGCAGTGTTATATTTTATGCTCTATTAAAGATGAGCATTGTAGTGGAAGTAAGCGATATCGAAATGGTCGAGCAACTTCATATAATCTATATAACTGTACTCAAAATATTCCAAAGTGGTTGAACACTGTTTCCATTTTTTTATTCTGACCAATACTGTGATTTCCGCGTGCCTTTAGAATTGCAATTGAATTTGTGAAATTAATTATTAAATAAACGAAACATCTGGCAATCCCGGAATGCATATTTCAAAAAAAAAAATAAAACTTGTTTTCTGTACAGTAAGGCGCTTGCTTATACGTTATTGTCAGTTGGGAGCTGAAATTTCATTGAAATTTTTATCACTCTTTGTTTGGATCAGTTTAATTCCGACTGCAGACCTGAAACTCTTAGTTACTTGAAGTCGAGAAATTGAAAACCTTCTTCGCAAATTGTTAGCAGCATTCAAGGAGACTTTAGACAAAAACAACAAATACTATATAATCCAATACGTAGGATACCGAGGAAGAAGGCCAGAAACATCTAGAAAAAAGCAGAAGAAGGTCGCACTATTACTATTGATTAAACACTATTCAAAATGTTCTCCAATGTATGGAAGCCTCTTTAGATAAGAGCGCCATAAACTTGCATGAGACATTGTTAGCTCTTATATACTCGTGGCATATTTAAGGGGGTATTACCACGTACTAAATGTACCATTTTCAGTTGATTATACCACTCTATTGATTTATACCAGTTGTTTGTTCGATTTGCGATTTTCCAAACTTTGGCAAATATTTATAGCAACAGTAAATTGAAAAACTAAGGCACGTTCCATGACAATCGTTTGTAACCGGAATGGACTCGGATTTTTATCAGGCCGAAGCTTGTCTGTTCGATAGCATTCCTCATGGTTATTTGTGGAGTCTTTTTTGACGCTATAACAACAAAAACTAAATCGTTTTAGTTACATCTATATTGCAAACAAGGTTCGGATTAAAAAAGGGTCCGTGTCGGTCACATAAACGGTAACAATATGCACAAAATTGACTGGGAATCTGATGTTTGTTACTAAAACAACAACGTCCGAATCAATATCCCCTTGGATACTTCGACATCGGTTGCAGAATTACGCCATGAAATCGTATATTACAACAAATTTTAACCAAAAATAGTACGCTCCGCTACAACAACACTACAATGCTCCGCCAATAAATAAAAAAATATTTGCAAGTGTAAATATTTACAATTCTATAAATCAATATGCAAAAGCAGTTAAAAATAATTGTATTTAATAAATTTGCTCAAATATTGTTGTTTTTACACAAATTTAACACAACACGCATGTTACATTGTGAAATAAATTTGTTTTTGTAAATTTTATGAAATGAAACAAAATCATAGCGCTTAGATTGTATAGCTTGTATGAGTTGTAGTTAAAATGAAATAAAACAGTTAGTAGCACAAATGGTATTATGTCACATAATCGTTGATACCTGCTACCGGCTAAATAAAGTCACTAAATGGTAATAATAAGCTTGTAAGCAGTAATAAACATTTTGTAGGCTATTTCTTGCACATTTTAATAATTTTGATTCGCTTTCTTAATTTAGCCTGGCTGTTAACGCTTTCATTTGGTTTAGTATTTTGTAAATATAATATATAGGTATATAAGTGGTACACATCGTTAGCTGTCATTATTGGTTGAACGCATACAACAGTATTACAACAAACATAATTTCTCTGGCGCTTAGCAAATTGCAACATAGCATTGTTCATAGTGTTCCTTTTCATACATGTGTATGTGTTGTGTATATATAAAAATATTTTTTTGTATACATATCGCTTTTGTTAAAAATTACAAGAGAAAATTATGGAAAATTTACAACGAATAAAATATTTAAACAATTAAAATTTCTATTGGATTTGAAATAAAATATTGTAGAATCGGTGTTTACACAATCGTTTCGCATACCGTAACAGCTTAATTTCATACGTTTATATAATTCTAGGTGTCTGTGTGTGAGTGTGAGTGATTTTAGGTAATTTCTTTGTTTTTAATTGATCTGCTGCTTAGGCAACATATTGAAGAGCGTAATGTGGCTATGTGTATGTGGTGGCAAATGCGCATATTTTTTTGGTTTACATTTAACATGCACTACCTTTGAGGTGCTTGGAAATTTTTATTTTTGGCGCTACAACCACACACACACACGCACGCATGCGCTCACAACAGTTTGTTGCGCGCTCTCTGCTCGTTTGACGTTCTCTCTCACTTTGTTTAACACGCTCAATTACAACTGTCCTGTCCGCTTTTCAAACATTTATTACAATTATAATACTTATATTAAATTTATACTCCTTACTATCATTATTGTTTTTTTTTTTTTGTTTGTTTTAGTTTCTCTCTCTTTTATGCGTAAATATGTCTATATAAAAAAAGAAATCTTTATTCCTCTAACTCGCACACGCTGTTTTATAACCCGCCCTATATAAATTTCCGCATTTAAAAAACTACTTTACGATAAGAATGGATTCGACGACGATGCTGCTTCCGGGTTCATCCAAGGCATATTATTGTTGTTCTGAAATGGAGATAGGAAATCGTTTAATTTTCGAATACCATGAAATATTACTGTATACATATGTGTGATTATAAGAAACAGAAAAATTCATAAAAAGTGAAATTTTTTCAAAATTTTACATTTGCAAATATTTATTTTTGCACATAATATGGCTAAAAGTATATAATATACACACTAAGTAACTTGTTGGGTTAGTAGGGCGCCGCAATTGTCATGCATATATCTTTTTAGCTGAATTTTTCTCGAATGTTAGTTTACTCGCTACATATATTTAGGTTATTTACAAGTGTTCTATGCAGCTACGACAACTTTCTACTGGTTAGACAATAAAATAACGCAGCAACTCATAAAAAACTTCGAAACATTTCATAAACATACAATAATAAAGAGTTATAAAACATTTCGAGTTATTTTTTTTTTATTTTTTATGAATTTGCGCCTGCGTATGGCATGCGATTAATATTTGTTTAAAGCGTTTATTAAGTTTACCCATTGTTTTTATTTAAGCGTCCAAGCCTCCATTGTTGGCTATAAGATACAAAATTTTGAGAAATTATGTGGAAGTAATACTTGTGAGTACATAAGTATATACTATGTATGAATGTGGAGCAAATATGTTTCAAAGAGACAAACGTTGGTTAAAGGAGCGCAGAAAGTGGAAGTAAGAAGGGGTAGCAAGAAAAACATTAGCTTTGTTGTAAAATTTAGTTATCAAGGATTTTGTAAAATAAAAACAAAAAATAGGAAAAGTTACTCAATTTATTTTAATTAGCAAGATTTTGTACCTAAATGTATTATTGCAAAAAGTTCATAATTTTTAAAGAATCCCTGAAATTTTAATTATTTGAAACTTGTTTGGATTGAAAAATATTCAAATACTAAATATTTAATATTTTGAAGTGTGTTTACATAAAAAAAAATAAGTAAATAAAACAAAAAAATATAAACAAATACAAAAAAAAATTAAAAAATGCATTAATGTATAAAAAATTTTAAAAATATATACATACATATATTATAATACTTTCTGAGCAATTCTAAGTATTTTTTGAAAATTTAACATCTTTCTTAAATTATTTAAGCCTGCAGGTGATCCTAATCTGCAATAGGAAACGATTTCGTATATATTTACATTTTTTTTATCCTGAATGTCTTGAAAAATTTTTTATTTTTTTTATTTTCAATAGGAAACGATTTCGTATATATTTACATTTTTTTTATCCTGAATGTCTTGAAAAATTTTTATTTTTTTTATTTTCCACAATACTAGCCGTTTACTTTTCTTATTAAATAAGTTCTTTTAAATGTTTGTGCACACCGTTGCATACTTCCCGACGCATTATTATTTATTCTATATTATTATGTATTTATTACTTGCTAATTATTCCCCGAACAGGGTATATTAAGTTTGGAGACCCTATAATATATGTATGTATAAATGATGAGCGTGACTGAGCTTAGTCGATTTAGCTATAACGATCTGTCTGTTCGATATCTTTTTGAGATATCGATTTGAAATTATTCTTCACAAAATCTGGCATGGATTATTAGCCAAGGCAACACTACAATTTTTAAACAAGTTGTTCTATTCGGACCACTATAGCATATAGCAGTCATACTATTTTATTTATTAGTATTACGGCTTCGGTACAGCCGAAGTTAATGTTTTTTATACCATTGAAGAAAAAAATGTTTTTAAAATTCATTGGCTGCCATTCTAAGGCATTCTTACATTATTATTACTTAATCCGAAATATTTAATTTAATAAAATCAATCTTTAGACACTTTAAACCTACCAAAGAACCTAACTGTGCAATATTGAATGGACAGATCACGCTGCTTAAATAAACAATAGAAACCAATTAGTTCCAGTTAAGACCTAATTTCAAATAAAATTAAAAACAATACAAAACAAGAAGAAAACTAGCCAAACTAACAAAACAAATAACGAGCAACGAATAAAATCGGAGCAATATAACAAATAGAAGTACGCAACTAATGTCAAATTAACAAACTCAAATATCAATTGTAAAAATAAACGCTCGTCACAGCAACAAATTCAACGCAATAGCATAGCAATGAACTCAACAAATATGTATTGCACGCTTTATAGCCAACGTTAACAAGTACAGCAACTTTGCATTAATACAGTACTATTTTCAACTTTTTCAGAGCAATCAGAGCGTGTTTAATGGACACTCACTTCCAGCTTACAGTTGCCCAACGACGATGACGATAAGGTGGACGTCGAAAATATTGCATTATTGTTATCGATATTATTTCCATAATTGTTGTTTTGGTTGTGGTTCATTGAAGAATTCGCATCGAAGAAGCCATAATTGAACAGCGAGCCACCGCCAGCACTGCCAGCACCGCCGGCGCCGCCATTGTTATCAAAGCTGTTGCCAAAACCGGCGGCATAACCAAATGTTGTTTGCATTGTTGTACCTGACGTGGGCAACATCGATACCGGCGCTATTTTAATGCCCGGCGTGTCGGCCAGAGCAGCTGTCAAGGCATTGCTGTAGCTTGACGTCAACGACGCTGCTGGATATTTGTCATTTGCACTGCCGACCGGTGGCTGGCCAAATGCATAATTCGATAAAGGATTATTGTTGTTGTTGGTGTTATTAGTATTAAAATTACTATTGGCACTCGGAAAATCGGGCTTAATTGCGTTGCTGAAGTCAGCAAAGGGCTGAAATTGAGTGGTAGTGGGTGCGAGTGTCGACTGAAAGCGCAGCGTATTGTTGTTGACTTTGCCTTGGAAGCTGCGTAGCGTATTGGTTGAGGCTCTCTCATGCAGATCGGTGTCGCTGTCGCTGGCAATTTGCATATTACGTATATTATCTACACTTTGACTATGAATTTGTACTTGTGTTTGGAATTGGTGTGGTCCATCATGTTGACTTTTGTTATTGTTATTATTGTTGTTGTTATTACGATATATAAAAAAGTCGCTTGAGCTGGCAAACGAAGAGTTGAAGACTTCATAATCACTTTTGGAGTATTGCATAGCTTGTTTGTTGTCATTATTGAAGTTGTTGTTGGTTTGTTTGTTATTACTATTATTACTGTTGTTCAGTATGTCATTGTGATTATGCTCATTGCTGCTATTAAAACTTGTAAAGTCGTCGCTATCGTAATCAGTAAAGAAGTTTCTGGAGGACTTAGTTGTCAAAAGAAGGGAAGAATAATTTTACGTTGTTGTTTTGGTTGTTTTTTTCATGCGTAAGCAAACATTTTTTTGGTGAATTGAGAAGAGAAATTAAATGTTTAAGAAGAAAAAGAATTGATAATTGTAGAATTTAATTGAATTAATAAAGTCTAATAAAATTACAAGTTAAATAAGTTAAATTATAGCAGATTATAGTAAGTAAAAAAATAAAGTATTTAGAGCACATTCACTATAAAAATGTAATTAAACGAAATAATCACAATAAGCAATACATTTTGTTGGGGGATAGTATTTAGGTAAGAATTTTGAAATCTTAGACGATTCCCCAATACATTTCGCAACCCTTTAATGACACCGCATAATGCATTTCAGACCCTAGCAGACCATGCACCAAAAATATTGGTTTAAATTATTCATAATAATAATTTCAAAGTCTTCTTCTTTACTTGAAAAGATCTTTTGCTAGAATTTTCAAATTAATTTTCGCATGTTTTATGCAATTATGGCATTAACCTATGACTGTATGGCTGAACGTACCTGAGACGCATTAGTGGAGTTAGCAACCGGCGCCCAAGGATCCTGATTCATAGTCATAGCAAAAGGCTGTTGCTGTTTTAGCTGGTTAATGGACGGTACCTGTAAATAACAGTAACAAATTTATAGGTTATTTTTGTTATAACTTTCAGTAGCTGCTGAGTGTTCGTAACCTAACTTTTCCAAACCAAGCAAATATAATATAAGCAAATATTACATAAGCGACTCACCGCAGGCTGTTGTTGTTGGAATAGATTTGTTTTTGGTGGTATAACAGTATCGCTAAATGGATTGTAGGCAGCATTGCCAGCTTGTGACTGCGTTTGCACGGGCTTTATTAGATTATCCAAGTTAACTAATGACGAGTTTTCACCTAAGAACGATTGCGGTGTTTTCAGTTGTTTGTTCGTATTCGTTGATGATGCATTGAGCGATGAATTCGTTGCAGACAGAGGATCCATTTCATCGAGTAGTGATGCTGTGTTGAAGATGCAAAATAGTTTTAGTAAATTAAAATGAGAATTCCAAACAAAATTACCGTTATTGTTGTTCGAAGCACTTATCAAGTTGTTAGTTAGTAAATCGCCAGTCTTATTACGATTGGTTATTATATCGAACTCATCCAAATCGGGCGAAGGCTTCTGGAAAATATTGTTATTATTTTATATGATTTAATGTGAAGTACGATTTTATACCGCCATACCTTAACCGCACTCGTTTGATTACTCTTCCAAGGGTCATCACTGGTCGCACCGGCTTTGGGCGCCCATGGGTCGACATTAGGCGCAGCCGCTAGTGGTGCCATAGTAACTGGTTTCACACTTTCCGTCAACCAAGGATCTGTTGGTTCCACTCTCTCCGCTGCAGGTGCACCACCAATAGCGCCCGTTTTCGAAAGCCAAGGGTCTAGGCCACCAATAGCACCGCCACCAATGGAATTGCCATTCAAAATCGCTGCGCCACCAGCCGCACCGGCAATGCCAGCGCCATTGCTATGCAGCCAACCCTCAGTTGACGAGCCAGAAGCGACGGACGGCGATTGTGTGCGTGTTAGACCCCAGGCATCATCACCATTACTGCCTATACCGCCGACGGCGCCCAACGGCGCTGGAGCGATGGCGGTACGCATAGCTGCGGCCGGTTGCCAAGGATCGATTTGTGGCGATGATGTGCCCGACCAAGGATCAGATAGCTGCGAAAAATTTATATAGGACCAACAGTAACATATGTAAACTAATGTAAATTGTTGTTGGAAATACCTGACTCCCAGCTCGTGCCGGTGTGGCCCATGGATCGCCACTGCCGCCTGTGGCGCCCAACGGTGGACTCGAAATGCTCGTGGCACCCAAAGAAATGTCCAGCAAATCTAACAGATGTGATTGTGGTTCTTCCTTTTTAGGCGCCGCAGCTGGAACCGTTTGATCTCTGAAATAGTAGATAGATGTAAATATTTTGTTTCCGGAGTAGTCAATAATTGTACACACTTGAAATCTTGTTCACTCTGGCTCAGCGCAAGCTGTAGTCGCACATCATCGCTGCGTCGCTTAGCCTCTTCTTGTTCGGCTTCTTCGCGCGACATCGCCATGGCCAACTGCAATTGAAGCTCCTCTTCGCCCGCCGTTTGTGGACGCACCAACTCAAGTTCGGACACCGGCTTCGGTTCCTCCTGCCAGCCGGGCGGCATATCACGATGCGTCGGTCCATCAATATATCCATCACTACCAAAACCACTGGGATGTTGAGCGAAACGTTCTTTCGCCTTCAAAGCTTTCACGCGCTCATTCTTCAAACGCTCATCGTCTTTCAATAAATTCACCAGCTGCTTAGCCTTTTCGCGCACATGCGTGCCCTGATCTTTACCCTCTTCAAAGTACACGAATTCACGCAGTGTTTGTATGGCGAAAATATTCTCTTTGCACTGTTGCGCCACCTTCTCTGTGCCGGTTTTGATTAAATACTCCAACAGTATGAGCGCTTTGTAGACATGACGCCAGTTCTTGCCATGATCATTCAGGCGCTTCCAAATCATTTGCATTATCTCCGAGAAGGCAACCACATTGTAGGTGAGATCGGCGATTTCGGCCATTATCGTGGCCGACGGCCCCCACGGGTCATTGGAGGTGGCCTCACGTACTTTTACCTGTGAAAAAGAGTGAAAGAGCGCACGAGAAAATATACATTAGAAGAGATTTATGATTATGTGGAAGAGACTGGGGTTTGGAGCCAGCTTACCTGCGCATCTGAGTAGTTGTGCGCAAGATTTTTGATGTTCCGACGTAGACCAGCGACATTCACTTGCATGTCTTCCTTTTGTTTTCGCACTTTGGATGAGATAAATAATCGATTATTTTGTGTCAACAAAACAGAAAATTATTTACTAATATTATTAGACATGAATTAAACAAATTCCTTTGAACTCTTAGCTTGTAGAACATGCAAATGGATATATTTTCCTCTACGAAGAATTCAACTTTTTTTAGATTCATAACGGTTATCAAGAACAAGCAGGGATGCAAAGGTCCTGCTAACTAACTTTAAGTTAATAGTGGAATTTAAAATAGAGAAAAAACGATTATGCGCCTATATGTAGGCAACACGCTAATAAGCGCTTATAGTAAAAAGCAATGCATAAGAGCCTAAATGTATGCAATGACGCATAATTTTGCTCCCAAATATTTTTCCCGTCAACTTTTTGGCTAAACATTGCATACATGCTGTTCTTGTTGTTATGTGTATTATTATTATGGTATGCATTTGTTAATAAAAACTTGAAAATTGGATGGCAGGCGTTGCAGTGGCGATTTGTTTTGTCAACCAGGGTTATCGAGTTTGAACAGAAGAGCACTTTGTGGTTAGAGGATGAAATGAAAATAAAAATTATTAAAAACAAATGCTTGCATTTTTGGTTAAAAGTATGTATATGGCCGCAGTTGTGTGTGGAGAACAATAAATTTTAGTAACAAAAATCATACTTTTTATAAAAATTTCGATGTTATAAGTTATTTAGAAACGCTTTAATTATTATTATTTTTTTATGCAAAATTCAAAAACTAAAACAGAACTGTCTCACACGTGCCACACACTTAATTGATCCCAAATAAATTAGTATAACCAAAAACTGAAACTATAACGAAAACAATTAAAAGAAAACCACAAAATTTAAAGTGCCAAAGGCACACTTTTTGTGGTAACAGCAATTTAAATAAGAATGCGGGATTTTTTTATGCGAGTGCACTCAATTATTGAAAATAATGGACAAGGCGATAAAGGCGATTTTGAAAGATGGTTGGACAATTACTTGTTTTTGGTGTTATTAAGGTGGAACAAATTGTAAATATGCGTTTATGTATGTATATATATGTATATGTATATGAATAGTTGCTTTTAATATAGAAATGCACCAGGAGATAGGCACACTTGAGTGAAAAACTGCGAACATATTTTATTTGAAATAAAAATGTTTATGCATCAGAATGTTCATTTAAAATACAAATGGAAAAAAACAATATGTTATATATATAAATGCAAAAGTACTTAAGTATAGAGTATAATTATTGTAGTTTGGGAAATAATTCGGAGTAAATTAGAAGTGAGGAATCGGAATATATAATTTCGAAACACATTCGGAGTAGTTTCGGAATGAGTTCGGAGTACATACATTTTTAGTATAAATATTTAAAATTTAATGAGGTTTTCTATGGCATTTTATTCGCTCTTTTATTTAATTGGTGGAGTATATACATATCACCCTTATGTCTATACTATCTAAACTTATTCAAAGGAGTTCTACGGGTACCGATATAAGCAATGTTCTAATTTTGAATGGTCGAATAAAGAACTTTAAACGAACCAGTCATGATTTCGTGATTAATTAAATATATCAAAGTCATAGAATTTTTCAGGAGCACGAGAGAGAAACGAAAGACAGCACTTTATTTTGAACACGTGTCGCAAAAGTCTTTAAAGGCGCCACTGTGAAGACAACTCCAGGTTAAAGTCATTTAAACTGCTGTAGATAAAGGAGGACAATAGAAAATGCATAGTAAAACAAAAAAGGTTTTGTTAACGATTTGAGGGGTCAAAGACTAAAATCCAATCTACGATCTCTCCTCATTTTATCCGATGATCGATATTTCTTTTCGAAATTTCATAAAATAAATATAATTAATTTCTACAGAAATATGCACAAAATGAAAGTTCAACGAACACACAACAAAAGACGGGGATGAAGTGCAGAAATATTTGAATTTCAGCTAAGCTGTGGATATTTATGAGAGTGGTAATGCTTATGTAACACAATTCAAATACAAATGCAAATACATATAATATGTGTGAAGTGAATTGATGCACAAGAAAAGTATGTATGTATGTAAAAAGAATAGGTAGATATTTAGTAAATTGCATTTCATTGCATTGATGCGTTTATTCAATAAAAATAGAAGAATATTTCATAATTGCTAATGATACAAACAAACAAGCTAACATACATAGATATATATATATATGTATGTATATGTATGTATATGTAGATATGCAATTCGAATATTTGCTAATAATTGTAAAATTGTATAGTATGTAGTAGGTAGTAGTTGTTGTAGGACTTACTTTTGATTGTTTTCGCTACGCTTAGTTTTTTTGCTTTCTTTATGTACTTTTTCTTAAACTTTTATGGCTTTGCGTTTTTGCGTAAAATGCTAGTTTTTATTATTATTTTTTTTTTAGTTTTACTTTTTTGCTCTTGTCGAGTTGTAGATTTTGTTTTTAGATAGTGCTCCAAAGCAAGCTATGAGATACAAGATACAAGATAATAATACAATAAAATAAAAATAATGTACATTTTTGTGTGTAATTATTATATAAGAAATTAAAGGACATTACACTAGGACAGGCGTACAAAGCGAACACATAAAAATACGCAGAAATTGAAAGAAAACTGCAGAGAGCTAAAAAAAAGAGCTTCGAGCTTATTTTTTTGTGAACAAAAATAAGTATATTTCTTCCCCGAAGCAGTCGCAATTGTTATCTAATTAAAACCTGTTTAAAATATTTTAAAAATTATTTTTTAATACATAATGCCCTCAATCTTTTAGTCAGCACAGTCAACCATTTCTAACCAAATTCTAACACTGGTTACCCTAACTTATTGATCACTTTTACTAATTTTATTCAATTTATTACTTATTAATATTTTATTAATTTACAAAAATATTGCCTACATTACGGCATTCAATCTAAATACCCAACTCATCGTTCTACCAAGTCATACACCTCTCAGAGTGAAAAGTAATTTACAGATTTTTATCACTAACT
This sequence comes from Bactrocera neohumeralis, assembly GCF_024586455.1. NCBI lineage: Eukaryota > Metazoa > Arthropoda > Insecta > Diptera > Tephritidae > Bactrocera > Bactrocera neohumeralis. The sequence continues at coordinate 3,754,942 of NC_065923.1, forward strand.
ACTTTTGCCTTATTATACATATACATATGTATATAAATATCCGTGTGACGAAGCGAGTAGATATAGCCATCTCCGTTCGTCTGTATATACATATATACGCCTAGTATCGCAGCTTTTTCCCCATATCGATCATACTCAAATCCATGTATGGAAAACTCTTTATTTAATCAAATATCTTCACGAAATTTGGTACAGACAATTGTCCAAGGCAACACTGCAACATCTGTACAAATTGTTCAGATCGGACCACCATAGCATATAGCTACCCTACAAACTGACCGATCAAAATCAAGATAAACCCCTTTTTATACGCTTTTATGCTATAAGAGATGCTGCTATAAAAAGTACCATAGCTTTGGTCTAGTCGATTTAACGGTGTTTCTTGTGCTGCTATAAAAAGTACCATAGCTTTGGTCTAGTCGATTTAACGGTGTTTCTTGTTTTTAGTTCAGTTTGAAAAGTTTTAACTTTGTTGTTTATTACGTATTATTTTATTTGCTTCCCACTATGCAAACATTTGTCACGCTTATTAATGGCCAAGTATACACATGTTGTTTTGATTTTTACAGTTTTCTAAAAATCCATTGCCGCTCTTTAAGAAACATTCGCAGACCATATTTTTAATCCATTCAACAAAATGTCGAACTTTGTTTTACAACTTGAATATTAGTGATCATTCAAACAACACACAGCTGTTTCTATTTACAGCAAAAATATATGAAATGGTCACTATGAACAAATAAAAGAACACTTTTAAAGCAGTTCCAACTACACTAAAAAACAAATGAACACATGTTTTATGTGTTAAGTACCTTTGTGTTGCAGAACCAAAAGTAAAAGTTTTTATATTTTCCTGTACTATAACACTTCAAACTTTAACAGAAAACTACCGAAAAAATTCAACAAACTATAAGCACGGAGTAAGGAGAACGCACAAAAATTGTACAATACCTTCTCGTCAAGTTCACGCGAAAACTGAGGTCACGCAACACCTTTGCAATCAACATTGGCCCTACCGACGTGCGAAAGAGTATGAAAAATTATGCCTATGAGAGTAAAAAATAGCAAAATACATATGTACATATATACGCAGCCAAAGCTAACGGCGATTATTATAAGAAATAGCAACAACAAAGAAGAGCTGTATTGAGTAGAGCGCATAGCAGCAGTCTGAGTTCTAAATACAATTATCTGCATATGCAAAGTATGAAAATAAGCGGGCGAATAGATACATACACACATGCATACGCATACTTTTATGAATTTCCATAATCACCACCACAAAAGACATAAAAACCACTAAACTAAGGTACAATAAAATAATGGAAAACGCCGCAGACAACAAAACGACTTTCAACAAAAATACATACGTACATACGTCAGCACACACTGACCATTATTCTCCAGAGTCCAAACACAACACACACACATAGCCAAAGGATTTGCCAAACCAAAATAACCACACCAAATGCGAATTCATACTCAACATACATACATACATACATACGTATACATGTATGTATAAGTTTCTGTAAGTATATTGGCAAACAAACCAAAAACAAAGCGAAAAAGTGAATAATTCAATTTGCAAATTGCGAAAAAAGCACTACGTTGAGGCAAAAGTGTTTAGGTGAAACCCTAGCAATGCGAAAGAACTAAAATAAATAGGGGAAATCGCTACAGCTGACCGCGAAGCTGGCTGTAGATTTAACAATACTTTAATGGGCATATATTTTTGTGATTTTGTAGGTTTGCATGCACTATATGCCTACTTATACGTATCAGGAAAGATTTGCTGTAATTAATATAAGAGAATTAGCTAATAAGTGCTAGCTAATATATATTTTTCTGATATCTCTTTTACATAATATACTAAAATCGGTTTTTTTTTCTCAGTTATTCCCATTATAACACACTTTAATCACCACTGAGTGGTTTGAGAGGGGAATTAGCTAGTGATTGAACCACAAAAATAAACAATACAAATAATAATGATTAAATTCGTTACCTTACAATTATTAAAATTGATGTAAAATATTGCTTGAAAGCTTGGCAGATTGAACGCCTCGAAATTTTCCATACCAAATTAGTTGCTCATACGCCCTGTCGAGTAACTATCGCATTTGGGATAAAACTGAATGGAATTTAACAAAATAAAAATAAACTAGCAGAAACACAGAATTAAACTACATGCAATATGATTGGAAGATATAAAGAAAGTAAGGTGGGATATAACAGTGATCCTTAAAAAAGAATAGAGAAAAAGAGAAACTAATAGTTAAATCCAGCTAACTAATGTCTGATTCCCTTTGCCAAAGGCAAACAAAGTACTACGTTAATTATTCAATTCTATCAGTTACGTTTGTGTTAGACCTGTGGCCATGGTAAGCTATTTATCGATTTATTTACAATATAGTGTATGACCACGTGTGGCCACAACTATGAATCATACATATATGCATACATTTATACCTACAACTGACACTACTGTGGCGTCAAATAGAACTAGTAAGAAAAATTCTTGACTGTCTCGTCGAGTTTCTTCGATGAAAATAATTGTTCACAACGTTAAATTCGATATTGAAAAGAAAGTAGCTCGAAAACCTCATATTTGTATCATTGAGTCAGTCTAACTTTTTCGAAATCAAATTATTCTCATTTGTTTTGGTCTATAATCGAAATAAACTTTTTTGTCTATATTGACCTAGCATAAAATTGATGTAATTCTGACCACCGACATCTCAAGGGATATCGCCATGTAAAAATTACCAATTGCTTGTTTAGAGAGATGATATTCGGCTAACTGTTGGATCTGATAACTTTTAATATTAGAACGAGCAATTAATTTTACTACATGGTATAAACTTTTTGATTTCTTCAAGTTCGCCTGAGTATTTTTCCCCTTTTACTTATATTCCTTCTGTTGTTCACTTCAACTGAAACTAAAAATAAATTAATTGGCATGTAAACAACAGCAAACACGTGGTGTTGATATTTACTTTGGTGGCAAGCGAGCAAAAGACGAGGCCTCGGCTACAATGAACACACGAAGCGCCATGCAACTTCTCTACAACGACTGATTTGTAGTTATGCTAAATCGATGACATGCAGAACATTGTAATATATTCATTTCAAAACGAGTATCCAACTACTCACACGAAATGCAATGTAGCTGTGCAGCGGAAGTGAGTTCATGGAAAGAGTATATAAATTAAAAGTGTTTGTATGAGCAGATGGGCATAAAAGTTGTATTTTTAAGTAAAATAAATTTCTCTTGAATTTTATACACAATTACTAAAAATGACCCTTGATTGTCTGCTGAAGACAAATAATTAGTTTGCCGTTGACTTCATTTCTGACTTTGTGGCTGTGACTATTCACTATCAAAAGTTGCTTTTGGCTAGTTCGATTGCAGTGAATATTCGGTTAATTGACTGACTGACTGCTGACTGATTTAAGTACTGATAATTGATTTTTGAATAATCACAATATTTTATTGAATACGGCGTTTTATTACCGATATTTATTCGTCATTCATCCATGTTTGCCCACTACAACTATTGAAATCATCAATGACTTGTGACTATATACTGACATATTTACAACGAAACACTACTCACTATTTCCTTCGAGCCATTTCGGCTTTAATGGCATTTTCTGTTTTATAAATATTTTTAACGTAATCTTATCAACTGCAATGAAGGCTGACAAGTATTTGCCAGTGTTTTTTTTGAGTATATGTGTGTGTGATTTTTTACCTTAACATCTGAGTTTTGTTCGTTTCACATGCGTACAGATATAAACATATACATACATATATGTGGTATGTATATGTATGTTTATAAACACACCTATGTATACTTATATATTGTATATGTATATGTACGTATGTATGTTCAAACTGTGCTGATTATAGACGAAAACACTTTCATGCTAATATATTGCACTTCTATACATATAGAAACATATGTATGAAAAGCAATTTTCATATGAAATGGCGAGTTGTCAAAAATGTTCTTTATCACACTAAGGTGTAAATTACCGTAATTTTTGTGATATCGCATTTCGCCCTGAATAAAGTCGAAAAAAATACAAATCAGATTGAAATGATGGCATAAATAAACAGTGGGTAAAATACCATGAATAATTGAAAGGCATTGCGACTGAAAACATATTATTAGAATGAGAAACTTAAATGTTTCTTAAAACTACAACTACACTCTAAAAGAGAACACATACATGCCAGTTTGTGTGTTAAATAACTATTTACTCGGCACACTCTTGGACGTTGTGACGATAAATTAGATTTTGGTTACAGTTACGCCGAAGAAAAAATTTACAGTCGCAAAGTGTGGTTGGAAGAATACAAAAAAATATACATATAAGGCATAGCAACTGCTTACTTGTTATATAAGTAACAACAATAAATAAAATATAAACAATAAAAAAAATTAATAAATACAAAGCATAACAAACCCCGAACGCATATTAAAATAAAAAAACAAAATATTCATGATTTGGACAGACGTTATCACAGATATGGCCGGCATATATACTACATACTTACATACATAGTTTACAAATGCATATTTCACCGCTGATTCAAAGCGCTATGACTTATGAATGAACTTATATTGTATGAGCGAATGCGGTAAACTGACCGACTCTTGCTTTGTACTAATTAAAAATCGTTAGCATCGGTTCATTTGCATAAATTGGCAAATATAACGGAAAGCATGAACGGGGACAGTTGCTTCGGCATGAATATAAACTTAAAAAACAACATACATACATATATGTATATGATAATACTCATAATACAGAAATTTTAAAATGTGATGTCAAGAGATGGCGCAGAATGAAATGCAAACTTTCATACGTATGTATGTGTATATTTATATTTATACATATGTATATGTATGTATAAATTTGAGTGTTTTGAAAGTGTTTGTATGTATTTAACTGTTCTGAATTGGTAGTGGTAGCGCGAAAGCATACAACGGCCATTATGAAAGTAGTAAATATTTAACGGGTGCATGAACTTGACTTTCAGACAATTTCACTTAGCTCTCCGCCACCACCCTCGAGGCTGTGAGAGCAGAGCGCACACATTTTATTTATGTAAATGACTTTTAGCGCTCAAAGCTTCAATGCTATAAGTTCAATGCATTTTTGCCAAATTAAATCAGTGTACATACATACATAAAAATTACACGCAAGCACAAAAACAAATGCGAACTAAATAAAATCGGGTGTCTGCTTAACACACACAGTAGCAATTAAATGCAAAGAAATCCACAGAGAACTCTATTCATTGTACATTGATCTCGAAAGCTTGCACTTGCTTGCTCTCAACTGCGTCTTAGTACAGTGGGCGTCAAGTGTCTGGAGTTTTGGTGGTGCTGACGCAGTTGCGCGACAAAGCGAAGCATAACTAAACAAAGTCATAAAAATATATAAATATATATTTGAAGTATGTTTTTGTTGTGGTGATTGCACTTCTCAAAATAAGTTCTTTGTCTCAATGAAGTGCTTGTTATCGGGCATTTCAGTGATAAAAATCAAATATTCTAACCAGTTCGGCGCAAAATTAGAAACGTTGTTATTTAAAATGCAATTGGCCTTGCCTAGAGGAAAGATTTGCCTGAACAGTCTGAAAATAGATTATGAAAGGGATTAAAATGAAATTTAAATTTAATATGAATTTATTTGACGATGATTCAGCAGAATTCTCCAAATACAGCAATGGCCAAAGATTACAAGTTCTTTAAATTGCAACATTATAAAAAATTTGGTTGCGAGTGTGCCATTGAAAAAATTTAACCACAAATATCACACGTTTCCATATGTCGACAATTTCGAAATGACTGGTTAAATACTACACAAACTGATAAGCAAAAAAATACAAGAAAAGTACAAGGCTTGAAATTTAAAACAAGAAGAAACGTTAACTATGGTTGCACCGAAGCTATAATAACCTTCACAAGTACAAAAGTTTCCACAATATCATTACTTTGTTCAGTAAATTTTTATTGCAGCTATATGCTAAAGTGGTCCGAACTGAACAATTTCTTCGGAGATTATACCGTTGCTTTGGACAATTATCCATGCGAAGTGAAGTTGACTCATTAAATAAAAACTCATACAAGGACTTGATTTCAACGTTCAGTTTCTATGGCAACTATATGATATAATCTCCGATATCGGCGGTTCCGACAATGAACCGCTTCTATAAAAGTTTATACAGACAGTCAATGGGACGAACGTATACACTGTTAAGGCTAAATCGACTGTGCCGCGTCGGGTGTCACAAACTTAATAACAAGGTACTATTCAGGGTATAATAATATTTTTTTCACGATACACACTTGAAGGTGAGTAGTGCAAATACGAAATTAATGCTTGATAGCAAACGTATTACTTAGCTCCAGTGTTAATCTGTACATGTAGGTTTGTACATACATATCTACATATACTATATCCACATGTTTATTTATCATTGAAACAAACTAGCCATTCACTATTTCTAATTTAATAGATAATAAAAAGAGAAAATTAAATTATTCTAAATTGAGAATTGGTTTTGCTGCAGCAATATATAGGCGCTGTACTCAATATTTGAGGTGCTCCAAAAAAAGGTAAAGTCGTATTGAACTAAATCTTCTCAAAAGTAAACAACAATGAAAATTGCTACTATACATTGAATGCGCAACTTTTAAATTTTATTACATTTTCCGGCTTATTGATAATTCACTTTTATGTTACGTTTTGTACCAGTGCAACATAACAGCAACTGATGGTGCAATCAACATAACAAATGCAACTACAGTTGTAGGTTGTAAGAAAACTCACTGTTGATGATAAAGCACAATGTATTACTTTCAGCTAAGCATATAGTTACGTGCACAATGTCTTCTTTACAAATAAAAGTACACAAAACCATATACAATATGCATAAAATCCTAAAATTTTGATATGTTATTTTGGCTTTTTTACAAATAAATAATTGCGAGGCAATATAAATTAATGGATTGACAGATAAAACAAAATTTGAGCTCATTTACACATTACAAATCAATTACAATTCAATTCTCGTTTACTAAAAAATCACTCTTTATCACAAAAAAAACATCTTTGCATCACACAAATATGTAAACAATTGAGAACAATTCACTACTACTTTCTGACAACGTAAAACATATTCCTATTTACTCTTGACATACGCAAAATATTTAAATACTATGTTGTATTGCAGAAAGTGTATGAAAGCGAAGAACAAAATCAAAGCGGCAAAGCAGATAAGTAACCGCTTCCGGCAGACGGCAAAATGAGCGTAAATGTAGTGCACGGAAAAAGTAGTGCGCCAAGCTTACGGCATAGCTGAGTGTCCAAAGCGTTTTATATTACATTTACAGTTGTTGAAGCAGTAGCATAGCCACTCAGGTAAGGTCAAACAACTTCGTGATAGGGAATTTTGCGTACAAGTTAGTAGCTGGCGACGGCATCATTTGAATATTATTATACTTTTCTTCCAGTTATTTCGTAAAACCGAACTTTATTAAAAATTGCATCATATATTGTTAATTTCCCTCGATTACGTCGAAGAATAAAAAAAATTAAATTGAATTCTGCTAAATGAGTTAGCAAGAGGTTACACTATGTGGCGGATACAGCAACTCAGAGGAATAAACAATGCAAACAAAAATGAAAACAATAAATTACTATACAAAACTAAACAAACAATTTATAAAGTGAAACTGGCTGAAGTCCGAAATTAAAGTGCACATCTTACATGGCAATTGATTGCATATCGAGGTGCGCATATAAAAGCAAATACAATTGGCGATATTTTTATTTGAAATATGCAATCAAATATTGCTCGTAAGTGTGTTGATAAGTTTAAAACAAAAAATTAAAATAATTATTTGGCTCACCTGAGCCTTATATGTAGGTAGAATGCGTAGTTAAGTATTTGATTGCTTGCAGTCTGACTGCTGTTTTCCTTTTTGCGAACACTAAATTGTAGTTGCGGTTAAAGTAGAAGTTTCTCCGTTTGCCCCAGTCGCGCAAAGTCTCAGCTGAACAATGTCACGAGACACCGTCTGTTTGGTGTGCTAGCCACTTGCTCGAATGATAACTTTGGCACTGCGCTTAATTATATTTTTATTTTTTCTTACTAGGCCTATATTGGCGATGACACGTAAAACCACATAAGGGGGAGTATAGCGAACACAGCAGGAGCTTTTGTGTGTTGGAGTACAACTAGGATAGGGAATACCTCGACGATGAATTTCTGTACAATTTGTGTTTAATTTGCTATTGTAACTATTGCTGTCAATAGCGACCAATCTGCATATGTGTTCGGTTGCACTTTTGGGTTTGCCCCTTCTTCTATAGCTGCTCTTTACTACTTTCTTTCTTTTCCACTCGTAATATGTTCACCTTTGCACAATTTTAGTTTTCCTTGCACTAACGTTTCAGTGTTATTTGCACTATTGGATTTTTTCCAATTTACAATGAAATTTAGATTTTATTTAAGCTATGTTAGCTTTTCACGAAATATTACTAGTATTACCGTCCAAAATTTCTGTCGAACGAATACTGGATGAATGATTAGGTCGTCTGCCTTCTATGACCAGTAGGAATTTAAGAATGGGAGTGAAAGAATAATGCAAAACGTAAAGCGATGACAACTTATGACGTTTTTGGTTTCTTCTATTTACGATACTTCGCTGCTTTTCTGATCGTTTGGTACTGATTTGAAGCGATTGCTCCTGCTTCTTATTGCGTTATTTCGCTTTCGAAAGTAGCTATTTTTTTTAATTTCACTTCCTAAAAATAATACAAACTATAGTTAAGTCGTTAATAATTTCTAATAATAACAGATTCCCACAATTTTCATCACTCTAAATATGTATAAAACAAAACTAAGAGAAAATTCAGAAAACCAACTATTTTGTCATTCACCTTTGCTGATGGTTCGTATGTTGCAAAGGTTATTGTTTTTCTTGTGCTTACTTTTTCCGCTCCGAAACCAAACTTTTATCTATATATGTGGACGTCTAAGCTTATTTAAAATATTTTATCTTTATGAATAGCTTAATATTTTTCAACCAAAGAATTTTTACAAGTTTCTAATAAAAATATATAACAAAAAACAGGAGCAAATTTTGATCCCACAAACTTTCCAATTCTACGAATACAAAAACACTAAATACGCAGCAGTGTTGCATCTAAAGATGCCAATAACTAGAAAAAGAGATATGCTCGGACACTCAATTTATAGTCTACTATATCAATTTTTTAATTGAAAACTATTAAGTTGATAAAAAAGTCTTGTTTTTTACAATTCAAACCATTAGGTGCGCGTAATTAATATTTTTTATTTATGTAGGTGCTGGCAGCACAATGCTGATTTTCATAGACAGAGGCATCTGTCGTGTGATAGCAAGGCCTGCTTTAACCCCAATGTAAAAAAATTACAAAAAAAAATTAACTATTACAAATAACTAGTTAAGAGCAGTAATTAAAAAGCGTGTTAAATGATAAATATAATATTAACATCAAGGAATTTTTATACGTATAAACTAAGCTAATTTTAACTGTTCGTGTGCAAGCAATTGACTTATTTTTTAATTTGCTGAGTTCAAAACTCTCAAACTTATAGCCCTGACAGACGAGCTAAACTAATGTGCCTTAAGCAACGCTAATGCGCATTGAAATTTTATGGTGACAGACGGCAGACTTGTGCATTTAAACAGCTGATAGTGAAATTTGTTTATTTATTAAGAAAAAGTGAAATAAAAATGAATAAGATAAATTATTAATAGAAATTTTGTTATTTTTGAAAAAAGAAATAACTGATTGTAATGCGGAAAAGTTAAGAATATTGGAAAAATGGATAGCAAACTGTCTGTTGCTTATTTTCTGCCATCTAAAAAATATTAAAATTTGTTTTTGTTAATATACTTGCACATACATAATTTAATGAGCAATATAAAACTGCTTACCCCTGATGCTGTAAACGCGGAGGCGGCAGACTTTAAGCGACATCTGTCAAAAAATAGCAAAAATCGGCCATTTGTGAGCAATGTGGCCTACTCAAATCTGGTAAATTCAGCTAAATGCACGAAATTTTTGTGCATTGCAAAGTTGCATTAACATGGGTCAAATGCGCAAGTAAATGGAAATTAAGCCCGCTAATGCATATTCGCTCTGTCTTCTGTCAGGGCTATTACAAAAGCCTTCTGATCAAAGTATATGCGATATACTTCCATAGTTACATGCCGTAGGGCTTACTAGTTCGTTCAATACAAATATTATTTCATAACAGAAGTAAAACCATCTACATATGTGCTAAACAAATATACAGTTTATTTTAACCGTAAAATCCTATATTTTGTCCAAAGGAAAGAAACAAAGTTTATTTTCTACATATTGTTAAAATGAAGTTCATAAAGCTTAGTAGCTGTTAATGTTTGCTTACAAAATAAATATAATAAGCACATATTTCGTATTGTTTTGTTTTGCTTAATTAATCTTTATATTGCTTTTCTCTATATTTGCTATGGCATCCAGCTGATTTAGCGTTGCCACTAAAGAAAACCAAATCTTTTTAAGCATATTCTATCTTAAAACTCTCACTTCTAGAATTAAAAAAAAAACGAAATTGAAATTATATGTAGTCAATTTGGTAAATTTTCTAAATTTTTTTATTTATATATTCCGTAAAAATTGAACCAAAGAGTTTGAAAAAAGTAATTTAGCACACTGCATTACTAGAATACCCAACACTGGTGTCTAATAAGAAGAATACATAAATATAAATACATTGCACATTCGTTCTTGTATTCATTCTTTGAGTTGAATTCGCCCGATAAACATATATTTAACAACGGTTCGGTACATTAACACTGTTCCCAACAAAGAAAAAAGAAAATAGCTACAATTCCATTTGTTTTCAATCAATCTATTATTTTTGGAATTGGAAGAATTGAAAATTATCAAACGGAAAAGTTTACGTAAAAAGAGCATTGTTATATAGAAGCGATCAAATTAAGAATTTATAAGCAAAATTTTAAGCAATAGTGAATAAATTCACCAGCAAAGAAAAAATTCAGGCATCGTAAAACCGAAAAATCGATTTAAGGGGGACAAATAGGAGGAGTACAATCGCATATATACTAGGCGAAATATTGGTTAAGGAAGCTCACAATTGTATTTCGTGCATCAAATTTAGAAAACCGATTTTGCTGAAAAATAATAAATATATACTTAAACCACAGTTTAGATCATAAAAATGGCTGACGTTGAATCAAGTGCTGTCGTGCAGCAACCACCTACAAACGCTAATAGCATGAACCTAAATTCTATCCCTCTATTGGCATCCGCCGAGTTACTCGGTGAAAGTAATAGTGCCCAAGTAAGTCTCCAACAACAGCAGCAATCACAGCCTATTGCTGGTGCTATTGGTGGAGGAAATGGTGGTAGCGCTGGCACTTCCTCAAATTCGGTCAGCAATGCCAGCTCTATAGCATTGGATGTTGCTTCTAGTGAAAATTCAAGTCTGGTCAATAGTGGAGTGATTGGGAGTGGAGTGGGTGGTGGCAATCCATCGAGTGTTGGTGGGGGTAAAATAGACTCCGGTGAGCCACCATCTAAGAAACAAATGCTCGACCATCCGAGCACATCTGCGGGTAGTGGGAATAGTGCTTCGCAACATGAAAAACTCGAGTACCGTCTGGGAGGGATTTTATGTTGTGCTGTTTGCTTGGATTTGCCTAAGACAGCAATGTATCAGGTGAGTACCAATGTAAAATGTTCAAATTAGCATTGTGTAGGGGTAACATTTTAACTTGTTTATTGAATTTTTTTTTATAAAAATTAAATTGATACAGTTAATTAATTTGTTTCAAAAATCCCAAGAAAGCCAGCTTAGTGACAAATAGTGTTAAAAAAAACAAATGTTGGTTTTAAATGCCGTAAAAGTATAGTGGTAAAAAGGTAACGGCTATATAAAAAAATATAGATAAATAGCTAGAGTTAAGGCTAAAGGAAAAATGTTTTTGGTTATGATATGCGACTAATTTATTTGTGTATATCGCAAAAAATTAATTTGAAAATATAAATAATATAATTTGTTTCCCCTTAATCAACAACAATTATTGGCGTTTACTCATGAAAAAAACGCAGTATAAATATCAGCTGTGCGTTGTTATGTGCCTTTTTTGTTATTCTCATTATATCGAATTGCCTTTTTACTTCCATTTTCCACATAAGAAATGTATATAAGCTAGTCGAAGAATTATTATTTATAATGGTTCATATTCAATTAGTTACTTTTTAAATTGCCAGATTCTAATAAGAAAACTTTTTTGCTACTGTTTATAAGTGATTTTTTCTGTTCGTAGGGATGGTGGAAAATTATTGTTGGGCATTGGTTGGCCAGAGTATGTATTGGTGTGAATCGTGTAATACGTAGCAGAATATGGCTGCTTCAGTGAATTTGTTTTTTCCAAGGGACGTAGGGTGGGACTGTTTCTGAGTGCTCGGCTGACTGGTTACGTATCTGATCGGCTGTTTGTTATTCTCAATTGGCTTAGTTCTCAGCTGAGTTTGCTTTTACTTATCTACTTCTTGTATACATACACAATGGGAACTGCGTATTTTGTTTAGAATATCAATGCATGAGCATAAAGTAAAGCAAATATATACATATGCATTTATCTGCTTACACTAGTGCATACATACATATGTATGTATGTACATACGTTGATGCTTTTGTATGTAGTAAATTGAATATTATTTTTTGTGATCACAGACATTTTTGTGTTTTTGTGACCTGTTTGATAATATATACATATACGCACATACATACGTACATATTTAAGTATTTACATATGTACGTATTTAAGCATATTCATACATATTTATATTTTAGAAATGACCTTTAGTTCCCCACATTTCAACATATGGATATATTGGAATATATTAAAAACATGTGAGTGTAGGTAGTTATCGTCATATGGCACTTACTTATGATAATCATTTGATAGTTTTGTTTCCAAATTTGATTTGCTGCATAACCATATACACATGTATGTATGTATATGCATATGAACATACTGACACCTACATATGTAAGTATGTATGTACATATGTATGCAAATAAATTCATCTATTATGTCTACGAATCAAAAGTGTGTAAGAATTAGAATTAGGTACATACATACATATGTATGTATGTATGTATGTATTTTTTTTATTTTGAATGAAAGTTAGTGATGACTTTGTCGATGAAGTGTAATAGTTTTGGTGTAACTGGTTTTAATAGAAACGCGAACAGCGAATATATGGTAAAAGAGGGGAGAAACTATATAAAACGCAATTTGTGAAATATTCTATTGAATACAATTCTTTTTCCTTTGGTTATGTGAATTGAAACGTGCATTCACTGATGGTAGCCCCTGTAGCCATGGTGCATAAACAGACTTACATATGTAAGTATGTATGTATGTAGTACATACATACATACTTATACGTAAGTTCATGTACATACATACATATATGTGTATGTAAGAACTTACAAATGTCTACGGCGCAGTTAAGTTGCAACTATTGCGTCTTTTTATTTTCAGTGGTGGGTTTGGCTCTTTGTGCCCCAGCTCCCTGTTCCAATGATATACATACATAGATACATACATACAGTATGTAAAGTCAATTTTTAAATATGTACATATTTGGAGTTTAGAAGATATTTAAAACCTTGTTTCTTTTTTGCCACCCAGATGTACATACTTATGTACATACATATGTACATACATACATACATACTTACATATGTACATACATACTATGTATGTATATACCAAAAAATGAAAGTATTTTTTTTGTATTTTATTTTTAAATAGAATCATACTGTCAAAGGGTCGAATTTAAATTCCAGCTGATTTTCAGTCAATTAATCAAATATTTGACTTATTAGAAATTACATGTTAGAAACTGATAGGTTAAAAGCGTTCATACATTGTATATTTACATACATACTTATGTACATATTATGTTATTAAATACGCCACATTAGAAAAATTATTAATTTATAAAGTTATAAGAAAATATAAAATAATTTCAGCTCGGTTTTGCAAGTCATTTGTTTAAAATTTAGCCTATATACATACTTATGTACATACATATAAAATAGGTACATACATACATACATATGTATGTATGTATGTACATAGTAAGTTTTTCATATATTTGCTCGCGTTTATCTCACTTTCTGTTTATAATACTCACCACTCTTAGGGCAGCGGAAAAAATAGTTGCTGAATCAATCGCGTGTTGGATGATCATTTTTTGACGTCACCGTGATATTCTAATGCATTTTGTCACTATAATCACATAAGTATGTACATATGTACGTATGCACATACCTACATACTATATGTTCACTTTCATATCGAGAAACACATATTCAAGTGTGCATTGTGATTTCAATATGAGAGTTTTGGCTTTGATTTCTTATGTAATACGAATTTCCTACTGCCATCTTAATGGAAAGATAACTTTTGTTTTTATTATTTTATGTTATTTTTTTTTTGGTGTTCCTAATCGTGACATAAAGATGATATTTATGTATGTATGTATGTGTTCTTATCACACATACATACATACGTACATATTATATACATATAATGTATGTATATGTAGATAATAATACATTTATACGCATTTATAAGTGATTATGCCTTAAATATGAGACGATAACACCTACAATGTTGTGGAGAAATTGATAACTAATTGCGAGCTCATATATGTATGTACACATGTATGTATATAGAGGTATTTATTCTCTCCTATATATACACATAAAGATGCATGTACATATGTATATACAACCATGCGCTATGTTTGTATATCAACTATACCACGCTGTATATACTCGCATATGTGTACGTATGTGTGTATGTATGTTGTGTCTATTATTTCTTATTCGGTGCGAAGCAAGTACACAAAGTCAGCTGTTTCTGACATTCATAGAATAAACATGCATGCAACCATAGACATTGTATGATATTGTACCCACCTGGCCCAATGCGAATTCATTTACAAATGATATTTATTTATTTCATTATTTAAGACGTAAGGTTTTATTATATACAATACATTAAGTTTTATTCGTAAAAGAGGGTAAATGCTATATAGATTTTATTTGTATGTACCATATATTAATTTTTATATACATACATACAGGCAATTTTCATTAAAGTCAGTTCGAATTTTAAATAATTGTTATTTACATATTATTCTGTTTGATTATTTTTAATGCGTCCGGTAGATAGGGTTTCTAAATATTGTTTCTAAAATTGTTTTGTATACATGGAAGTAGATGAGCCACAAATTACTATTGCATCCATGCACCTGTATCTACATATGTACATATGTATATACTTGCATAGAGATTGGTATGCATAGGCAATGTATAAGTTACAGGTTGTCGTCTAACGGCAGCATTTGGTAAATAATATCCAACAAACTGAACTGGCAGAATTCACAACAATCATTGTTAGCCAGCTGAACTAATAAGAAACAAACTGGTTTTACAGGTTGTTATTATTGTGAAAGCTTTTGTTGTAAACACTACAACTCTGTGTTATTGTTTTCATGAGTTGTACAATATTCTAATGTACATATGTAAGTTAGTGCAGGTTCTAACACACATACATAGGCTACTTGGGTAAATTTTCCTAGCCATTACACATCGTTTCTTCTAAGATTTATTATTTCAAGGTGATCTCTATCCTCTATCTGTATTCTGATATTATGAGTGCTGCTTATAATGGAATGACCACTCACTACGATATGATGTTTTATCATCTTAAAAATACCTCAAATATGTACATTAGTACATTCGATTTTAGAAAATAGAGATAGAAGTTAGAGGTGGTTCAAGCTTTCATTTACTGATGTACATATATACATATGTAAATACCCTGCAAAAAACTTGTTCTCAACCAAAAAAATGTTACATTTAACAATTCATCGACAAGCTCTAAAAAGTATTTAATAAATTCTGAATGGCATAAGAAAAAGTAGTTGAGTAATATAAGTTCATTCAACCGCAGTAATCATGACTTAATTTTCATAAACTTCTATCCTTGTGCGATAGTCAGAGTAATATACATACATACATAACTACATATGTATGTATATGTATGTAAGTATATATGAACTACATGGCATTACATTTTCTTGGTGAAAAAATGAAATGTATGTATGTATGCACTAAAAAACTTTGACTTTGACGGTGATGCGTACGTATGTACATACATATGTGTGCACTTAAAAACAAATAAAACATCTAATAAAAACACATTACAAACAATTTCACCAATTTATTCTGGCAGATGACTTTGTAGTAAGGCAAAGGATTTGAATGTACATAATTTTCCAACCCGCCATTTTGCCTCTAATACGACGAGTTTTCCACTAATTTCGATTATACATACATACATGTGTACATATATACAACACGTCTCGTTGCCGACGATATTGCCTTCTTTCGACAGTTTATTATTATTTTTTGATACGAAACGCATGCGATTTTTCGTTTGTATATTGATTTTGAGCTGATAGCGATAGATATTATGGTCATGGTCATTGAATAGCCATTGGAACGCTGAAATAAATTCAATTAAATGCAATTACACCGATGTAAATTAGTCTGTATATGTGAATGAATAAATAAGTATATGTAAAATTGAAAGATATAGTATGTGTGGGATGCAATGAAGATCGTAAACAAAGAAATTGTTAATTTTCACACACTCAATTCTCACCCATCCTCTTTTGTTCTACGACAATCTTTCAGTCATAACCACCACACCCAATTTTCTAGCAACTTTTAAATGAATTTCTTTGGGGCATTTTAGATGATTTTTGTGGACAGGAGAATTTCTCTTCAACTTGAATACTTTTTTTTTTATTTTGTCTTTCGTCGGGGACATTTTCCCTCATTTAAAAATAGAAGTAAACACGTGTACATACATCTTGGCACATATTGGGAGGCCAACCCTAAACATAGAGGAGGTTGTGGTCCTCAACTCTACAATGTGCAGTTATTTGGATATCTATGCGTTAGTGTTCGTTCTATTGTATATTTTGTGATTGCTAAAAATAATTAAAATATCAGCATTGTTAAAGTGTATGCAGTTTAATTAAAGTTCAATAGCTTAGTGTATATTGATTCTGCTTAGTACTCGCTATAATTCTCACTGATTCGTTGGATAGTAATTTTTTCAACTATCACTCACTCCCTGTTTGCTGTGTAATTTTCACAATTATTCGTTTCCTTTTTTAAATTCGCT
Source organism: Bactrocera neohumeralis (assembly GCF_024586455.1). Lineage (NCBI taxonomy): Eukaryota > Metazoa > Arthropoda > Insecta > Diptera > Tephritidae > Bactrocera > Bactrocera neohumeralis. Next base: position 3,772,308 of record NC_065923.1, read on the forward strand.
TTTTGAAAATGTTCTTCCCAATTGATCTGCCCTTAGCTGATCGTTTTTTTTTCTTTAAATCAACTTGTACCTTAGCTTTTTGAATCTAGTGAGTCATTTTACTTATGTGGGTACATACGCTCATATGAACAAGTGCATAGCAAAATTATTTTCGTTGGAAGATATGGATATTCCTATATAGCGATTCTTGAGGCAATTTTCAATCCAACGAAGCTGATAGTGTTAATTTTTTAAACAAAAGTTGCCATTAGAGATACATATTTGTAGAACTCACTCGCTTTAAACGCAAGTTAAGTCTAAAAATTAAAATTTTACCGAAAAAATTAGGAATAAAAATACAAAATCGGTATACTGCTAAAAACCACCGGTTTTACCATCTTAACGATATTGTATTTTTATAAATGTCGTTTAATCGTAAAAAATTATATATTTTCGAAATTATTAATGTACAACGGCATAGCAAAAATTAAAATTACTAAAATTAAATGAATTAACATTTTTAAATCATAGAATCGGAGTCGTTTTTGTAGTAAAACCAAAAACATTGGAGAAAGGCTAAGAACTGATTTCTAAATAGACAGGCTCCCTGCAAAAGCAATACCAATTTTTAAATAATTTTCGTAATCCATTCCGTAATCCGTTCATTTGGCAACAGTGTTCATTGGTTAACTGTTGTCTAATGGAAATCGTTATTTAAATTTTTTGGAAATAGTTATTCACATAATGGACTCGGCTTATTAAATTAAAAATTTTCAGATCTTCTTTATACATACATCTAGTTGATAGATGTGATGAAATTTCTAACTAACATAATATCCATTAATAGTTAATCTAGTTGATAATGTGATGAAATTTCCAACTAACATATTATCCATTACTTATTTTGTGTAAAAAAGTTCTATAAAGTATGTTTAATTAATTTTTAGTGATTTTTATTTAATACTCTCAGTTTACTGACTTTTAAGTTCTCACTTATTTTAATTTTTTACGCAAATTACTTTTTTAATTTATTTTCCACTTAAATCGTTGAATATAAATAATTTTTTGACTATCTAACTTATTAATTAATTAGAATACTATCGAGTGCCTTAAAAAAATTAAAATATTATGATTTCATTAGTTTTATTTAGTTAATTTACATTAATAGTTCATTTATCAATTAGATAATTAATACAAATTAACGAATATAGTATTTTATATAGATACCTATGTTTATGAGTACCTATATTGAGAAATGTATAAATGTACCATTTTGTAAATGCAAACAAAATGTTTTAAATAAAAACAAACATGTAATCAATAACTATGCAATAAGTGATGAAATAGCAAAAAATCTGTGAATATGTTGTAACTGTACCAACACATACATATATGCATTAAAACTTTCATTTTGTTGTCACTATTTTAGTAAATAAAAGTGCGAATTTGAAAAATATAGGCAACACAGAAAAATGCAAAAAAAAAAAAAACAAATATATCATATATATAATGGAAAAAATGACAACACCTAGCATTTGCATATGAAACGTATTTATTGTATAATACTAGAAAGTATCGACAAGTTAAATCAATAAAAAAGTTCACAATTTAAATTGAAAACCAAAACAATGCGCTTGTTTTTATTTAAAAGAAAAATATAGAAAAGTACGGCTTATCTATTCACTTAGCCACCGAACAATCATCTCCTCAATTTCCATTTAGTATTATCCTCATTATTTAAATACATATGCCGACTTACATGTATACTCACTCTTCTTAATTTAATTTCACCACGTAAGCAATATTTTTCACACAAGTCATTTAATTGTTTCTCCAACGCACTTGGCCAAACTCACATTTCCCACTTCATGCAATCAAGTTCCTATCTCGCTATTCTATACAATCAATATATTCATACATTCATACTCACACTCACACTCAGGTCGTCCCGCACAATATTTTCTACTGCCTATTACTGCAGGAAACGCCACTCCTGTGTAGACTCGCATCCTTTTTATGTGATGGAACGGCTTTGAATGCGATCTACGTTTGTGGTATTTCTAACAGTAATATGTTGTGTGGAGAGCACATTTCACCATGCTATTATAAAATTGTTCAAATCGTCAAAGATTTCAAACTAATAGATTCTTTTTTTCTTTTTCCCGTTTACAGGATTTCACTTATTTATTCATAAATAAAATAATATATACACAAAATTTACGAACAAATAATTATTTATTAACGTATTTGGCATTTTCTTGAAATTCTAACTATTTACCACTTACCATTCTCATTACAGTGTCAAATGGGACATTTAATGTGTGCTGCTTGTTTTACACATTTACTCGCAGATGGACGGTATGACCTATATACATACTATATATAAAATATATATACATACTTGCATATGTATTTGAATATAACTCAAGTAATCACTGATTAACTGACCATTAAGAGAATATTCCAGCATATTTTTAATTTTCAGCTAATGATTAAAATGTTATATTTAAAAGTTTTATGTATTCGATTATTTTATATTTTTATAATTTGCAACAGTTTGCGTGATCAAATTGCCACCTGTCCAAACTGTCGTGTGGAGATTTCGAAGAGCACAGCATCGCGTAATTTGGCCGTGGAGAAAGCCGCCTCTGAGTTGCCCAGCGAATGTCAAGTATTTCAAAACTCCAAAATATAACTGCATACATGCATTTATATATATATACTTATACATATGTTAAATCTAATAATTTATATTCTTTAGTTTTGCAACAAAGAGTTCCCATACAAGTCGCTAGATCGCCATGAACAGTATGAATGTCAAGAACGGCCAACAAATTGCAAATATTCACGAATTGGTTGTCAATGGCGTGGACCGAATCATGAAAGTATGTACCTACATAATTTGTTAAATGGAACGTCCATGTACAATCTAGTTATTTGCCTATGTAGCTAACGAACATGAGCGCAACTGCTTGCATCCCACCAAATCTGGTTATGAAGTAATGGCTGCATTGGAAGCACACGACGCTAGAATTAAAGAGGAAAAGAAAATGTTTAATACATTAATCGATTTGTTGAGTTATGAGAAAATTATATTTAACGGTAATTAAATAATGCTTATATGTAAATATTAAAACATTATTAGTATTATATGTAAATATTAACAACTAAATTTACCTTTAAAATGTTGAAAACTTTACGAATTAAATAGTCAATAATATTTTGTTTTATGTACATATGTATATATTTTACAGATTTGCAAATGAAGCCGTATCGTACCGATGAGTATGTACACAAATTGTTTTATGAGACGGCCAGATTTACGGCATTCAACCAGCAGTGGGTGGTGAAGGCTCGCATTAATAATAGCCAACGTGATCCACATCAATCCAATGAGCGCACCATAACCTATCAGGTAATACAATGCATTCAATTTTGCCTAAATAATTACAAAAAAATTGTTATAATAATCTCGAATTTATAGCTTATCTTGAAAACAAAAACCACCACACCAATGAGTATTCACTTTTTTGCTTTAAAAGGACCTTTTTCTGATATGAAAGTGTCCACTCAAATTTACAAGCATGAATTCACGGACCAAGTAAGTAAAACTGATTTAAATTGTTATGTCTATAATAAGATTATATCATAGTATAGTAAAATTATCAAAGTAGTGATGTTATTGAGAGGCAATTGACGAGGTGTTAGCTTTTATTTGTTCGCATCCTTCTATTGCAAAATCGTTCATGATCTACAATATATCATCACCTTAAATGCAAAATAACATGTCTTCAAAAAAATCGAAATTGGGGTTAAAGTTTAAATACTAAATTTTATAAAGATGTTTGGGATCAAAAATTTTAGTTTTGCTATAATAATTTTAATTTTTTATTATGTAATGTAATGAACGATTAAAATCAAGGCCTTATGTAGAAAACTTTTTTTTGACGGGTTATCTTCACTAAAATTGGCACAGTCTCTTAAGAAATCCGATCGAACATCTAAAACATATAGCTGCAATACAAACTGACCGGTCAAATCAAATCATTTGTATTTTTGAAGGGTATTATGGACTCGACGCAATTGAAGTTAACGTTTTTTTTTTGTTTAACACAAAAAAAGTAACAAGTAAAAAATTATTCAAATTAACGGCTGGATTGAAAAGGGATAAAAAATATATATTTACACTTTAACTAAAAGTAGTTCAATATAAATATTGTAATATGAGAAGGGAAAAGCTATGTTGATGTTCGATTAAAAATAAGCTTAATCTAATATTTACGTTAAAAATTAGCAATACTTTTTTAATCCAGTTTTGGATTTAACTATTTTATCTTTCCGGTATTTGGGATTAAAAAATTAAAAAAAAAATAAATTAAGAATTTCGTGATTAGAAGCAATTACATTTTTTTCCAATCTCGTATTTGGGATTATAAATTTTAATTCAGATGTTCGTGATTAAGAAAAAAATTAATTAAATTATTGTTTCAATGCATATATGTACAAATTTGTATTATTTAACATAATAACCTGGTAATAACCAAATTCAAAATTTTGTTTCAATGGTTTTTACTTCTCCTGTAAATTTATGCAGAGATGGGACGCTATTTTGCATTTTAACTGGTGACATGCACGTATGTTATTTGCCTTGTAGAATTCTACAATATTTTCGGGGAGCACGATTTTGTTATTATTGATAAGAAATTACGAATTTTTAGATATCATCAATTGCCAAAATTATAAGACAACTATTGCTTAATTTTTCTCCACAGAGCAGTGAAAGTGATTACTATATACTACCACTGCCGGATAGTTCCGAATGCAATAGGCTATTATCCAATAAAGGAATCAATTTCCGGTAAGATTCAACTGTTTTTATATACCCACAAACAATTGTTTTTCGTTTGGTTAATATATGTATATTTTTTATTGCAGCCTTTTGATGTTTTTACTGAATAAATAAATGTTTTATGGGTTTATTTATAATTACGAGAGATATATACATATACATTTATATATATAAATATATATATATATATTTTCCATTAAAGCATCAATAATTCTTCATAGTTTAAGTTATGATTATATAATTCGTTTGTAATGCTTAACAATAATTTCATTAAATCCGCATCGGTGCTTAGTGGGTAAGAAAAATTGGCGAAGCACGTTTCCAATAATGTTAGTCCTTCAATCGTTTGGTTTTATACTACATGCTTATACATACATATATTTATATACATATATAAGTATGTACGTATGCACGAATGTATAACATAACTACAAAAACATGTATTTCTCTAGCAACTTAAACATTAAAATTATAAATAATTTTAAGTAAAAAGTGAAGTTTATATTTACACATACAAAAACAAACGGACAACATGTTAAATGATATCGAACATGGCTAAAAAGAACTATATAGTAAATTGGTAATGAAAACAATATTTATTTGGCGTCAACTCAAGCGTCGAAAGTGATTTGGGGAATAATGTCTTCACAATTTTCCAGGTAATAATTATGCCTTTTTAAGCAATCAATCTTATGTGACAATTGAGTTGTATGTCACCACAAACATTTATTAAAATATTTTGAACGTGTAATATTAATTTGAATTTACAATTTATCCAATCACGTATATTAGTTTTTAACAATTCATAATACATTTACAACAATATTACATACACTAAACACAAGTCTCGCTGTCGTTTGATTCAATTATAAACATAAATGGGGTAAATTTAATATTTCTAAGGATCTCAAACATTACGAAAATAAAAAATAAAAAAATTAAAACCAGAATATAAGAAATAATACCTATAATGTATAATTGCAAATATTAATCTATTAATAAAATAAATAGCAAAACAATTGTGTCGATGTACCAAATAAATATTAATTTATACATAATACATAAACACAGACAAGTAATAAATACTTTCCTCATACATGCAAACATAGATCAATGTACTGTAGATTGTATACTACAGCGCTTACGTATATATATTAATAAATAAATGTACCACATACAAATTTACTTTTTAATGCTTCTACTAAATCAATAAGGACAACCGTGTCTAATAGTCACGTCACTGTAAGAGCCAACACCACTTGATATGTTATATAATGACAAATGACACATCGAATACTAAAACATTGTTAAACAATCTGTTGAACAATTAGCAATTATACCCTCATTTAACTATGTATTTAAAAAATCAAACGAACTAAAACCTGTCACGCACCTAAATCGACTTTTTAAGGCAGACCTACTAATTCGATTAACTAGCAGCAGGTCTCTAAAATTAAAGTTGGAACACCTTACATTTCATATTTTATTGGAATTTTAATTAAAACATAATTTAAAGTTTTTCAGTTGAAAATATTAGCATATATATGTACATACATGCTTATATTATTTTCTTAACGCCGATTTTTTCATTAATTCTACTGTGTGGTTAATTAACCTACATATACTCAGAATATGTTTTACTGTTATTTTTTTTACCCCAGTTTTTGTATAATTTCACAAAACTAAACACATACATTTACATGACGTAACATATAAGTGTACATGATACATACCTCTCTTTAGATTCAAAAGGTTTAATTTTTTAAAACAACTTGTTTCTTTTTTAAATAAAATTAAGTTAAAAAAATCTTTCAACCAAAAAAAAAACTTAGATTAGTGAATAATGATCTAAGTTTGCAACTTTTTTCAAAAGTTTCGTGTAATTACCTTATTGGTTATTTAGTACGTACAGCGCTTAAAAATGCCATATCTGCTGGTACGATTGATTACTGAAAAATTATAAATACAACCTAAGTGATAAAAACAATTAATTTTTCTAAATTTACACAAGAGCATACACACATCCATACTAAATTACGTTCAATATGCTTGTAGATCTAAAATAGTTAAGAAAAATTACTTGGCTCATGTAAAAATGAAGTGAAATCCAAATAAATGATAAAAACCATTACAAAAATCTTCTCATCCGCAAGATTAGTATTAATAAATGATATGATAAAAACGAGTTTTTCTAGTTTGATTTCTGCGACGTTATTAAAAGTTCAATAAAAAATTGTGCAATACTGAAACCGTCAGTTAACGATTGCAATGTTTTAACAATAATTTAAAACAAGGAAAAATGAGCGATATGTAGTATAAAGGTTTAGTAGATTCAACGAATTTTTTTTTTCCTAAATATTTAATGTTGAAGTCTTTTACGCTACAAAATTATATATTATATTAATATATGTTTTCAAACACAATGTATACATATATAGTTAGTTCTGCTTTATTCATCTATAAGGCCACGTGTGTATTTTATATGATAGGAAATTGCATCACGAGGATTTTTCTTAAAATCTGGATCTTTCAGAAGGGCCTGGTAAGAGCTAACTTGTCGTACAAATTTCTCTTTCTTTTTCTTCAACTTTTGCTTAACATTCAATTTCTTATCATCTTTTGGATTCTCCTTAGATGTCGGCTCATCGATGTGTTTTATTCCCGTCTTACTATCAGATTGCTTACTTAATTTAAATAGTTCATCTAAGGAGGGTAATGCATCTTTCAGAGGCTTCAAGTCACCTATAACCGCCGTCTTTTCTCTGTTTTTGCGCGCTGCTTCCTCTTTACGTTGCTTTTTTATCAATGCGAATTTATTCATTAGATGTTTATGTTTCTGGCGCACTTTCTCGCGTTTGGTAATTGCTTTTTTCTTAGTAGGCGTCTTAGTTAGGAGAAGTGTGTCCTCGAGGACACCCGTATCATCTTTCTTGCCAACATTTTGTATTTTTGTTTTAATGTTGTTGGTGGCGGTAGCCGCTTTTGATACTGCAGCCTTGGCTTTCATGCGGATGTTTTTGTTGACTTTTCCCATGTTTATTAATTTGTAGTTCCTCTTTCAACCAGGATTTAAATTTACTTCGTATATTTGTTTATAATCCTTTCGAATATATTTATTTATTTGATAACCATGCGCTTTTGACAGGTGGAGTCTTGTAATCGATTAATCATGAAGCAGCACTACCAGCAGAGAACGTTTATAATGGAAGGCATACACGCACCAATTATTGTACTAATTTCATCGAATTGATTGGATGAAAATCAAAATTTTTTGATATTTTGTCAAGTTGGTTGTGTTAGTTGGATCGTGTTTGGGTTGGTCGTGCGATTTCAAACGATTTCGCCATTTCATTTCGGCTGTCGAAGAGAGCGCGTCATATATGTATAATAAGTAAACCAACAACTTCCGAACTCATGTTTAAGCAACGAAGTGAATACTCAAAATGAAGTTGGCCTCAAAATTGTATTAAAAGTTGTGTCGTATGTAGCGACAAGGGCAATTTCTAGCCCAACTCAATCAACCAACTAATTGTTGTGTGTATGCCTTCCATAATAGAGAAGGTTCACGGCGCGCAGAACGTAAAAATATTTATCGGTAACTCGGTCGAGTTTCACCACAGCCAGCTCTGCAGCAGAAATTTTAACATTTTGCTTGAACAGAGCAGCGCGTGGAATAAAAATTGTTTGTTATAAACGTTCTCTGGCACTACTATTCTTAAGAACAGTTTCTTGTCATACATTTGACAGCCGGTGAAACAGCTGATAGACTCCACTATATCAAAAATATAACTTATTAATTCAGTTTAACGCGTCTAATACTTTTCATTAAAACATTTACTTAATATTTTGCAATGGATTACGATTTTAAGATGAAAACGCAAATGGAACGAACAAAAGTGGAGGACCTCTTCAACTACGAAGGCTGTAAGGTAGGACGCGGTACGTATGGTCATGTCTACAAAGCAAAATGGAAGGAGCGTACTGACGGCAAAGAATATGCACTGAAGCAGATAGATGGTACTGGTTTATCCATGTCTGCATGTCGCGAAATCGCACTTCTTCGAGAACTCAAACATCAAAATGTAATCACATTGATTCGGGTGTTCCTTTCTCACAACGACCGTAAAGTATTTCTTTTAATCGATTACGCTGAGCACGATTTATGGCACATTATTAAGTTCCATCGTGCTGCTAAAGCCGCCAAGAAGCAAGTAATTGTACCTAGAGGAATGGTGAAAAGTTTATTGTATCAAATTTTGGATGGAATACACTATTTACATAGTAACTGGGTTTTACATCGAGATCTAAAGCCGGCAAATATTTTAGTAATGGGTGATGGTAATGAGAGGGGACGCGTAAAAATTGCAGATATGGGATTCGCTCGTCTGTTTAACGCGCCACTTAAGCCGTTAGCAGATTTAGATCCAGTAGTTGTAACATTCTGGTATCGGGCACCAGAACTGCTATTAGGTGCGCGTCATTACACTAAAGCAATTGATATTTGGGCAATTGGTTGCATTTTCGCCGAATTGCTTACGTCCGAGCCAATTTTCCATTGTAGACAAGAAGATATTAAAACTAGTAATCCATATCACCATGATCAACTGGATCGTATCTTCAATGTAATGGGATTTCCTCAAGACAAGGATTGGGAGGACATCAAAAAAATGCCTGAGCATCATACTCTAATAAAAGATTTCAAACGTTCAACTTATTCGACTTGCTCTTTAGCTAAATATATGGAACGCCACAAAATTAAGCCAGATAGCAAAGCATTCCATCTTTTACAGAAACTTCTACTTATGGATCCTAATAAACGCATCACTTCAGAACAAGCTATGCAAGATCCATACTTCCAAGAAGACCCACTGCCTACGCAGGACGTTTTTGCGGGTACCCCTATTCCTTATCCGAAGAGAGAATTTTTAACAGATGATGACCAAGAAGATAAAGCAGACAACAAAAGACAACAACAACAACAGCAGCAGCAGCAGCAGCAGCAACAGCAAGAGCCAAATGCTAAAAGAGTTCGTTTATCAGGGCCTGCTGGTCCTGGTCAACAGCAACAGCAAGTGCAACAATCTCAAGATTTTCATCATCAGCAACAGCAGCAACAACAAATGATGTTTAATCAACAACAAAATTTTCAGCAACGTTTTTAAATATTACATGCAACGCGATTTATTTAAATATGTAATTTGGCTACAGATCTCTAATAATTCGATGACTAGTGCAAAGTTGCTAATTTTTTAATAAAACAAATATTTATAAAATGTGTCCATACTGTACTTTTTAAATTAATTTACTCAAAAAGAAGAGTTGTCTTTTTGTAGATTTGTTAAAATAAAACAAAATGTGGTGGACAATAGAGTGCGTTCTTTATTGTAATAGCTTTGTCGGGGGAACATAAAAGTTATATTTCTCAAACAGTAAATTCTTAAAATATTGAATTCTGTATAAAATAGTATAATAGAATATGTTAGAGTATAAATTATTATTCATCAAATATAAATTACTATACTGCAGAAAGTCGAAAATTTAAACTTTAACTTAAGAGTGACATGTTCATTCTATTACTAAAAGGGCTCAATTAGCACTTGATGTGCCATTTTGATACTAAAAGGATAGTTATGGTGAATTAGATATATCCATGTTGTCCGATTTCTCCACGCTAACAGATTTGCGAGACTTGGAGTCCACACTTGATCGCGTGCTTTTAATTTCTATATCTTCTGAAATAGGTTTTAATTTGCGATCAGGAGTACGCGAACGTCGCTTAGACGAAGACGATTTTGTTGGTGGAACAATATCTTTGCTGCGACTTGAACGTGATCGTGTTGATGGAGATGGCGAATGACGTTTACTGCGTGACCGCGAAGAGCGAGAACGTTTCTCATCACGAGCACGGTGCGAACGCTTGCGCTCACGAGAGCGAGAACGTTTAGTACGGGATCGGGAACGACGTGATCTCGAGGTACTACGACGATGACGTGAACGAGAACGTTTGGCACGACGGTCGCGGGACCTAGACCTCCTTTTAGAACGTGAGCGAGACCGACTCTTACGACGGGATCGAGAGCGTTTTCGTGATCTGGAGCGTTTGCGTGAACGTGAACCACGAGAATGCGAACGAGAACGTCGTTTGGACTTGCTACGGGATCGTTTACGAGTACGAGACCGAGAACGACGTCTGGAGCGTGAACGATGTGAACGCGAACGACTAGTGCGACGATCACGAGATCTTGAACGTGAGCGGGAACGTCGACGCTTATCCTTAGCCAACATACCAATTACGGGATCAATTGCAGCTGAAATCATATTTTGAGCTTCTTTTACAATAGTCATTGCCTCTTCAATTTCTGCCTGCGCTGCCTCATTTGATTTTGCTTCTGGCTTGGTTATGGAATCAGTTGAATGATACACATTTAAATATCCTCCCTTGAATTCGTGTCCTTGCATTTTAAGAGCATGTATAATACTTGGTTGATCGCAGAATTCGATCATACAATAAGTTTTACCATCTTTCTCCGCCCATCTTGCGTATTTTACTTCACCCGCACGTTGAAAACATTCCATTAAATCGTCAAGACGCCATTCATTCTTCACATCACATACGATTATCGTTCTGCGTATTTCTTCAATTTTTCTAGCGTCATAAAACGATGGCAATGCTGGATATTCGGGTAAATTGTTGTCCAACAGTTTAGGATCATAAGTTTTTATAACCTAAAATTATTAAGTTCTGTTAGTAATTAAAACAATGTAAATATACATACTAACCTGTTGTGGGGACTGGCCTTCAATACGATTGATCACTTCTGGAGGTAACTTTGAATCCGGCTTTTGTAGTCCCGGTACGATTGTACCATTTTTGGACATCTCCAATGCGCGATATTCTTCAGGAATTGCCAGCACAGGTATGACAATTAGTGCTCGATCAATAAATACAGTGTTAGTTAGATGTTGTGCCACTGGAACACAGCTACTTTCCGCATACTTAACATAGCAAATGCGAGATTGCACGGGGCAAGACACATCACGCACAGTCGGGTATAGACGGATTTCTTCGATTTTCCCAATGTTACCAAACAATGTTTGCATTTGATCTTTCGTGGCTTGGGGTGCAATGTTCGTCACTTGAATGACGCGCGCTTGATTTCCACCAGCCATTCTTTAAACTAGTTCTCGTATTTCAAGAGTTGAAAAAAGAAATGTAATAAATTTTCCGCGTGGGCACCGTGCGACAGCTTAACTGCCCGGATGCCCAAATTATCGAAATTGAATTGATTTTATTCTATTAAGATTTGTGAATGTATGTTTATTCTGAAAACTTATACAATTATTAACTTTCATTAAAATGTTAAGCGGAAAAACTCATCACAAAATACTAGCGGCACCAAATTATTTTTGCGATGAAAAACCGACCACTGAACAATAACTGAATCAGAAGGGTTGCTATTAAATACCAGAGTTGTAAAATATATTAGTACCAAAATATTCAATAGTACTACTGACTGTTAATTTTTCATAAAATTATGTTTCTAAAATTTTTTAATATGTATTTATAATTACTTCGAAATAATTCAATCTGTATTTTTTCGTATTTTAATTTCTCAACCGCAATTTAGTTTTTATTTGTACTCCTGTGCACAATTCGTGGAATATTTTTTTCTCTATAGTCTAAACCTTCTATTATTTTACTGCTACTGAAGTAAACTAATTTGTATGGAGAAGTTTTCTCCGATTTTTAAAAAAATAATTACATAAAAAATAATAAACGAAATAAATATGAAAATTGCATTTTAATTGATAAACTGAAATAAACAGGCGTTGTTTGTGATCAAAAATTTGGCAAAGTGAAAATGTTTATTGTGTATTTGATTAAACCGAAACGAAAGAGGCAAGCGCAGAAGAGGCAGAAGGAAATAGAAAATTCAACAATATTTGAGTCAATTGGACCAGCCACAACAACAAACCATTTGCTGCTGCCAACAACAAATAAACATAAACTACGTACGCAATATACATACATGTAAGAAAAGAAATTTCTAATTTTATAACCAGTTGGCAAATTTTTAACAATTTGTGTACTTATGTATGTTGTGCTTTGTTCATTCCTTTTTACTTGCAGAAAAATCAATATTTCCGGAAATAATTAAACAAAGGAAAATTACCTTTAAATTATTTAGAAAGTGGTGAGAAGAATAATTGTTAATATTAATACCCCATATGTAATAATTATCTTTAAAAAATCGTTCACGTATTAATAGACTACATTTGTGTCCTTGAAAATCTCCTCAACTTTGCCTGGGGCCTTAGTGCTCAGCCAAAGTAACTGACATTGCTTGGACCGTCAGTGATTTGGGAGGCAGTGTATGTATGTATAGTGATACTATGACGACGGAGAACAATATTCAACGAATGACGAATTTAATGCTTGCCGATCAACAACCACATCAAAATTCGCCAACGGGCACATCCGCGCCAACAAGCAATAATCAGCTGGCCAGTAAAGTGGTGATGAGAAAGTATAATAACAGCAGTAATAATGGTGCAAGTGGTAGTAAAAATATTGTTAGCTGTAGCCATCGCAATGAAGTTGCTTCTAGTGAGACAAAGGTTGATTGCGTGGCCACATCTCCAACTTCACCCGGTGAGATGAGTTCCCACGAACTTAGGCAGCTGAAACGAGAATCTGATCCTCAATATTCCCGATTTGCCGACTATTTTGTGATATGTGGTTTAGACTTAGATACTGGCTTAGAGCCGGATCGTTTTGCAGGTGCGTGATCAATTGTAATATACATACATATGTATAATCAAAAGCAGTATGCTTAATGTGAAACGTGCTAATTAATTTTCACCAACATTTTTTAATTCTTGTTTACTTGCTATTTAAGGTGATAATTTGCATTGTTCGCCTCTGGATCGAGCCTATAAGTCGAAGCCATTGGCACACTACCCCGAAAATGTTCCATGGAATCCCTTTGATGCACATGGTATTTGTATGGTAAGTAATCAGATATGTATGTATAACATTTTAAATAAGACTATTTGCTTGTTTGCATTAAAGAGCATCCTTCATAAATACATATGTATATCTTTTATGATCCTATATACATATGTGAATGGGAAGTAAAAAATATGCATATATGTGTATGTGTACATTGTTGGCGTCTATTTATGTACATGTGTCTGTTTATTACACATAAAGCTGACCTCAATTGATTTCAATTAAAGATTAAATTACTTAAATTCAACAGTGATGTAGATACAAGACGTAGCAAAATTTTCATATTGTAATCTACAGTCTTGAGGTAAACTACCAACAAATTTTCTTAGCAATGTATGAAGACGAAAATAAATTAGAGAAATAGTTTCAAATTCAAAGTTGCATGAAAAAAAATAATAATATTAATATGTGAAAAAAATCGCAATAAAGTTTCTTAAAGGACATATTGAAATTTCGAATGTTTACAAATAGCCTGCATGAATTCCGAATAAATAAGTAAGCACGAATATTAGTAGTGTTATTCCAGATAACCTAAAATGTTAATAGTTTAAAAAAGTATTATAGCATGGATTTAGATTTTTTATATGTGTCCCTGCCCATACAAAACATTTTGTATATTTGTATAAATATATATGTACATATATTTAATAATTTAATATGATTTCAGCTTTCACTGCCCCAAGGGTTGCGCTTCCGAACTCAGAAACATGATATTGAACCGAAATTTCACTCCTTTGCAACTACTAGAGAAGATGGAAAACGTTGTTATGGTTTTAGTTTAGTGTTCTATGAGGAAATACGGAATCGCAATATATGTAGTGCTATGCACACACTGCAGGTATTTTACGTTTAAATAATATTACAATACGATCTGATTAATAACTTTTACTATTCGGCAGTCCATGTTTATAACGGAGTTGTCAAGCGGCCAACAAACTCACTCGCTTGGCCGTGTAAGGGAGAGTCCTGTAAGTCGATCTCTTCCGCGGCATTTCAAAGTAGCCGGACAAGCACCTCAATCAGCACAAAGTTACTATGACATTGCAAAAGATAAATTGTTTGTCGCCAAAAGTATCTCACTAATATGTCAAGTTCCGTATGCATTCGCTGCTCAAGTTTTTCTCAGTAACCTTTATAAGTACGTAATTTTGAATAATGACATTTGCTTTATAAAATATTCAAAATTTTTTAATTTCTCTTTCAGAAGTCTTCCACGTCAACCAGGACCTGGTATAAGTCTCGAATCCTATGTGTACAATATTTTGTATGAAGTAATGTTGCCACAGTCTGGGAAATCTATAAGAATTTATTTGCCTCCTTCAGAGCCGCACTTGCCACCCTTGGCTGTGGTATTACAACGGCCTGAGTCAAGCACAGAACTGCCATTACTGGACTTTCCGTTACGTTTGTTATTCACATATCTTGGAGTGGAATGCGTAATACAATTATTAACCTGTGTTCTTCTCGAAAATCAAGTTCTATTGCGTTCAAATGGTACGTATATCTCTAAAACCACTCGATTTCAATACAGTTTGTAAATTTATTTGTTTACCACATTTAGATCATCAAAAGTTAATGATCGTTGGTGAGTGCATTACTTCAATTCTATTTCCTTTTGTATGGCCCCATGTGTATGCTCCAATATTACCTGCTGCCCTCCATCACTTTTTGGATGCTCCCGTCCCATTTGTCATGGGTCTTCATGCCGATTGTGAGTCCGCTAATAAGATCGGTAGTGAGGCAACACTTTGTTTTGTCGATATAGATAAGAAAATCATACAATTGCCGGAAGAGTTGCCAGTTTTTCCACATAAAATTGACTTCATGGCAGAAATTATATCAATTTTGGACAAATTCGAAATAGAAAGAGATCGTTCATATGAACCAATACTCAAAAATGGTTATGCGACACGTGATCACGACGTTATGATTAGTAGTTGCACGCTGCCGTCGGGTATACAAGCGGCTCGACGAAGCAAGGAACGCTTCAATCAATTGCAAGAGACTGTTTACACGCTGGCCGGTAGCGGTCATGGCAGCCCAACTGGTATAGATAATGGGATTGGTCATCATATCGAATACCAACCACTCATCGCACATCCCTCGAAAATCGACCATGTACCACGCATAGCAGACTTTCTTCGTCGTAAAGGTGTACGTACACAATCACCTGGTGCTGGTTCACTCAACGACGATGTCGTCGATGCAACAATGTCACCAACCAAAGCTGCAGCAGCTGCACGCAGGGACACAAAACCAACAACTATATTGTCACTGGAAGAGCAATACTATCAGGACTTGCGTATAAATAATGCGTTGCGCGAGACATTTCTTAATCGTTTTGTGCACATGTTTTACGCATATGAATTTTTTGTTATCTACCCGAATCAAGCACGTGATGAGTGGATTTCGAATCGTGAAAGTTTACAAAATTTTGATAAGTCCTCATTTTTATCCGACCAACCAGAACATCATCGGGCGTTTTTGTCTCGCTTTCTCGAATCTCAAATGTTTGCGACATTAATCGACAACAAAATCCTCGCTATGTGGGAAAAGGAGCCAGATGTAAATTTACGCATATTCGATCAGCGAGTGAAACTCCTAAGGTGACTCTTTTATATCGCTGATTTTTAGTTCCTCCATCGGTTAATCTGATTTGTTTTTTTGTTTGGTAGAAAGCGGCATGGAGAGAATATGATTTGCGCTACCAGCTATGAGCCTTGCGTTATGTCACAAGAGGCGCAACAGGTATACGAGAAACGTTTACATTGCATCGACATTGAAGTAACACCGCCCAGTGAGATACTCTCCAATAGAGCTGCATATTTTCGTAGTTTTCCCATACTTGAAAAGTCCGTGCTAAATCAGGAGTGTGCTTCGAGGTAGTGTTGTCATTGTTGTCGTGTTGTAGACGTATATATGTATGTATATATGCAAACCTTCTAAAATATACAATTTAACATGCACGAATTTCAAGGGTTAAAAATCTTCGTTTGTTTATTTCTACAACGCACACCCACATAGGCGTTTACCATTTTTGTTCATTGTGTATCATATAATATTTTAGATGCTCAAATGCTCAGCTTGTGTTAGTATAATTATACCATAAATAAAATGATAATGTGCATAGTAGTTTATAAGAGTTGTAATGTAATTAGTTGATTTTTTTTTATTTCACTCGTATTTCTAATACTAAACCAGCACTACTAAGTAGTTGCGTCACAAATCTGGAAAATATTTATTTTTAACTGCAAATCTCGGCAGATTGATATTATTTTACTATGTATTAAGAACTACTATTAATTTTTTTATGTAGTCAGAAATAATATTTGAATAGAAAATCTATAAAGATTAAAAAACGAAGGTCTTCCAATTATATTTCTGTGAACATTTATATTTTTTGTTCATTTGTTAAATTAACTGTTAATGATAATAAAATTTTAATGCGTTTTAACTATTGAGTAAAGTCATTTTTGTTTTGTTGGCATGCCAATTAAAAATTATTACTATGTCTAGTAAGTTTTTTGAAGTAGTGATATTTGTTGAATTTCCTTAGATAGTTTTTCAATTGTTACTTATACCCATAATTCATCGAATATGACCATAAAGCATATCTTTCCATATTTTTAACATTTGCCAACAATAATACAGGCAATACTTATATAAGCTGAAGGAAAATTTAAAGATGCTTTAAATGATGTCAGATAAGGGTTCAAAATAATAGCTCCAATTTTGAATTCCAAATTACAAACAAATATTAAGGATTAATGATTGAAAATTTCCATCAATGCCTAAATAAATATGAGTATACTTAAAAATAGAGAACCTTAGGCTATATAAGCTGTTACTAAGTTTTAATTTTTTTAACTAAAATAACAAAACCTTTAATGTATAATAATGTTTATTAATGAAATTTGTATTAACAGTATCTTTTTGTTTTGGAACCTTATACCCATAGAAATTTGAGTGTCCCTCATAACAACATTACCTAATAAGAAATTCTAATTGACTTACCCAACTAACTTTCAAAAATGTTGCCACAAATTCGCGTATTTTTTTCTTTTTTTTCTTTCTCGTTTTTTTTCTCTCTCGCGTAATATTTATTTTTACAGGGGCAATAGTTTGCGGCGTGTAAAGAACGGTAATAAATGGCGAGCCAAAGAAATATCAATAGACCAGAAACAGATGAACCGTCTATCAGCAAATCTGTCAACCGCTGAAGTGAGTCCGGCTTTACTGGCACAGGCTAATTGGACCTTTGTGGAACGTCTACTCAAAGTAAATAGTTCAATTTGTACTTAAAGTAAACGAATACACCAAAATTTACTCAATTTTAGGACATCAAATCGAAGACGAAACGTATGCTTTTAGAGAAAATGGGCACAGAAGCTGTGGCATTGGGTCTTAAAGGCGATGGTATTGAAGAGAATACCCTAATTGCTTCCTTATGTGATTTACTGGAGAAGATTTGGTCGCATGGTCTACAGTCCAAGCAAGGTAAATCGGCATTGTGGTGTCATTTACAGGCGTACCTGGAATTGCAAGATGCTCGAGCCAATAATAGCACTACGACGACGATAACAAATCCTGCTCCCAAAGCGCTTGGAGGTAACAAAATTAGCAGTGGCAGTTACGCCGGTACAACACCCGGTTAGTGGACAATAAAAATATAGTAAAAATTTGTCACTTTACAATAATAATATTTTATCATAAAGCACTCGCCTGGAATGTGATGCGCAAACGAATGGATTGTGAGTATTTGCACTACTAGATGAAAATAAATTAATCATAATTTTACATTTTTGCAGATTTGTCTACTTTCCAAACCGATGTCGACAATCCACCCAGTCCAAATCGCAGTCGTTCACGTGATCGTAATAAATTTGTAGGTCTCGAACAATTATGCCCCTTGCCGGAGTCATTGGAGTTCGATGTTAAGTACGTTATAATTAAATAATTTTGTAAATATTTGATGTTATTAAATTCTTAGGAATGTTCTGGCCATGGCGGATATAAAAACACACATCGGCTACACACGCGCCTGGGTGCGGCTCTCTCTTGAGAAAAAATTGCTATCGCGTCATTTTAGAACCTTACTTTCGGAGGACTCATTGCTTCGTTCACTATACAAACGCAATGCTTTCCTGCGTTGTGAAGAAGAGAAGGAACAATTCTTATATCACCTACTCACACTAAATACAGTGGATTACTTCTCATTCACCAATACTTATCCAACAACAAGTAAATAAGCTCATACTATAAGCAATTTTAAAGCATTTTGTAACCAAACACAAAATTGTATTTCCTTTTAGAGCTCCCATATCGAGTCGTGATTTTTCCATCACGTAAATATGGCTCCTATCATACTTCCAGTAATGTTTGGATAATTGTATCGGGTACTATGAATGAGACACAGCGTGTGCCAGTACCCAAAGGCTCGCTGGAGTTTATTTTTCATGTGAGTTTTATTTTCTTTTAAATCATCATTTTCGATGACAAAATTAAAATCTTAATACAGTACAAGAATCTCGGTTTATTGACAACGATGCGCATTGGCCACGATAACTCGGGACCTACGCACAAATGGCTAGTGGAGCATGTAGTTATGCGTAATGAAGTTACAGGCCACACCTATAAGTACGAAAACCCACTGTTATACATTTTTTTTTTTTATAAATTTGCTGTAACTGTTTCTAAAAACTTAGATTTCCTTGTGGTCGTTGGCTTGGTAAAGGAGTCGATGATGACTCCACCGAACGTTTACTAGTTGGACAACGAGCATCAACTAGCTCAAGGAATGCCGAGATGCCGGCCGTAACCAATCAGACGCCACCACGCACCCGCAGCCCAAGCATTCAACGGCAAGATACAGTTCCCACCTCTGAATTGCAACATCAGTTGGGCAATTGTGTGAATGTTATCGTTAAGTGGCACTATAAGCCAAGTCGCGATCGTGATGTCGGAACCTTAACGAACTTGCTTTGCGGCGATGATGGCTTAGTGAAATGCCTTGAGCGTGTATTCTTATGTGGATTTCGTTCAACTCGTTTCTTTGGGAAGAATCTTTATATATGGGATTACTTTTGTAAGTTAAGGTCATATTTTTTAACGCTGCATTGATTAATATCTTTTTTATTTAGCTAAAATTAAAGAACAATTCGAGCAGTACTTGCAACACGAACAGCAACAACAGCTACACCAACAATTGGATGACTCCGCATCTAGTATGGATTCATCATTTAGTGATGGTAGTGGCGCGAATAGTTTGCAACGGCGTGAATTGTCCGCCATTTGGCGATACTATGTACATTTAATGGACGAAATAAACGCGGCCGGCAGTCAACTGGGAAAAGATGGCAAATTTCAGTTACTAATTTGTCTAAGCTTACGGTAAGCTGGAGTGTAACACCTTTTATGAAAGTTTAGGAAAACTGAATTGTTTTCCAAAAAGGCTTTAAAATTCCTGGATGTCTATTGAAGTCAATATCAAATCATAAACAAATATTATCCATATGTGTAAAGGAATTTACTAATTACTCTCATTCTTTTAATTATATAAAGTGAACATTTGCTAACACGCATGATAAAACCCATGGCTATGACGAAAATCACTCATGAGATGTATGAAGAGGAAAGCTTTCTTCGGCGCAAAAATCTTCTAACATTTCTAATTCAAATACTCGAACCACTGGATGATTGCCACATTGTGCTAGAAAACTCAATCACTCAAGGCATTCCATCACAGTGTTAATTTAATTTTAAGAGATAATTTGCACACATGTACAATTATAAATAAGCTAGCTGTCTTGTTAACATTTAAAACAAAGATAGAAAAAGGTATGATTTTTGAAACTTTTTTTGTGCAGCTACTGATGCGAGTCATGTATTGTAGTATATTTTTGACATGAACAAAAGAACAGATGATATTTAAAATATCGTTGAAAGTTTATAAATTGGAAGTCAGATTCTTGCCGAGTAACTTTAACCAAAGACTTCAAGATAGGAGCTCGATTTTGTTTAAGTAATATTATATTTGAAAAGTGTAGATTAAAGACTCAACAAAGACATTTAAATTCAAAATTAAGAGTTGACTATTTTTGTGCAATTATCATTTAATATTTATATAAGTCAAAGCAAAAATAACACTCTTTATATTGTGTTTAAAAAAATTAACTCTCACAAGGTGTCAAATCTTACTAAAATTTTAATTATCGGTATATTGGTTGTTTATATATACTCATACTTACATATTTCCTTAATATACCAAAGATATATATTTGCTTGTTCACAAACTTATTTTCATAAGATTTATTTTATATGAGAT
Source organism: Bactrocera neohumeralis (assembly GCF_024586455.1). Lineage (NCBI taxonomy): Eukaryota > Metazoa > Arthropoda > Insecta > Diptera > Tephritidae > Bactrocera > Bactrocera neohumeralis. The sequence continues at coordinate 3,793,473 of NC_065923.1, forward strand.
TATTTACAAATTTATATGCCTTTTTTGTTGACTTTTGTTCCCATTTATAAAATAAGACTAAATATCATTCAATTTATTTTTGCTACGAACGATATTATTTACTTCTTTTTGAGGTGCATAACTTAGGACATACATAATAATGTACTTGCAACATTCGAATACTTAACATTTAATACTCTATTGTGTGGAATACTCTCAATTCTATGTACACAAAATTTCAAAAGCGAATCTCTGCAAAGTGTAAAGACAAAACTACATATGAATAAAATTAAAATACAAAAATGTTAAAAATTCTGTTTTGGGTAAAAGTGTATTTTTACAAATTGGTGTTTTTAAAATAATTTTATTTGCAATTTGCGCGGAACTTATTCATACATATGTACTTACTTATAATCTAAAAGCTCACAAGAAGTTGCCATAGCCATACAAGGACTATATTTTAATCGGCTAGTTTGTATGTATATCAAAACAATTCATGAGAAATTGTTGTACAATACAAGCATTTGATCCCGATTGTTCAGTTTTCTTGGGGAGAAAAGGACATGCAAAAATTTCAAATCGATATCTCAAAAACCGAGGGACTAGTTAGTGCATATACAGAACGACGAGCATGGCTAATCGACTCATCACGCTGATAACACTGGTCAACAAATTTGTAATTTTTTTTTTGTCACATGAAAATTGTGAATATACTAGGGCCACCAAATAATAATATATCAATGAAAAAAAATGTACACATCATGTTTTCTTGTGACATCAAAACATGTATTTTCGTAAAAAGTACAAAATTCAGCCACACTTACAGAATTATTTCCTAATATCTAATAGATACTTATGATTTTCTTGAATATTTGGCTTCCGGTAGGTCCCTTTTAAGTCTCCAACAACGACGTCGAAAATAAGAAAACTTTGTACCACTAGAAAGTAAATTCCAGTCGTTTAATCTAGACCTCAAAAGCTCAGCCTGTTTTTTAGACAAAACTAAATCGTTTAAATCACATTGTGTCAATAAGTGCGGTTCTTTTGAAGTTGATGGTTCATAACTTGAATCACTATCTTCAGATACCTTATTATGCTGACTGAGAACAAATTCCGGAATAGAATTCTCACTTTTTGAACTATTTGGAGGCATCGGCAAAGGCAGTTCGGCACTATGTAGGATGGGTCTCTTGGCCGAAGACAAGTTTGGATACTGGATAGTGTGTTAGGATTTGGTAGTAATACCTTTTGTTTGAGTCAAACAAAAATAACAAAAATTTACATGATCCTTTGGTTCCGTCCAAATCATTGGTATAGCAAATGACAAATGTCTATGTTCTTGTTTAGCCCAACCTAAAAGGAGCCTAACACACGTTATACAACATTTATGTGGAACCCAGGATTTGTCTTGATTCCTCACAGGAAAACCAAAATAGTCTAAATAGTTGAACAGTACTATATACTTAGTGATGTGAAATTTCGACGCTGAGATGTAAAAGTTAATTCTCCACACAAAAAAAATTTAAATTTAATAGGGTATAATTAAAAAACAGTTACTCGAAAAAGAGTTTACCTGGAAAATAGTATTAGAATGTGAGAACACTATCAACTATTCGAAGTTACGAAAAGAATAACACTGTGTCAATCCAATCGAAATACAACACTGTTACTTCGATTTTTTTTTCTATTCAAAGTGCAGGAGGGGAAATTGTTATTCGTATATTTAATTTTAGTTCAGACGCGAAATAAATCAACTGTGAATAAAAATTAATTAAAACAATCATTATAAAATTTGTCGAAGAATGTTTTCTTTTTAGTTTTAAAAAGTTTTATATTTGATTGCATTTTTCGAAAGCACAAAGTGAAATCATCGATGAAGTTAAATACGAATTATGTGTAAATTTACACAAATCGATTTTCCACGTCTGTAATAAAGTTTCTTGGAGTTTGAAAATAATAACAACAATAAAGACCAAAAATTAAGAACGCAATTCAATTACCCTAAACCCAAATAATACAAAAAGGATAAAGGTGTATATTTAGATCTATCGAAGGTAAGCACCACAATTTACTAATAAAAGACAAGGAATTGCAGATATTTTATTTGATTTTTTTTTACAAAAGCAATACATTCTCATGGTGGGCAGGTTGTAAAAGTGTTTGTCACAACGTGGACATTTTTTTCTTTGCGTGCATTTGACATATGCTATGCGGAAAATCTTTACTTGATTATCTGCAAACGTCACTAAGGCATCTCATTCTATGAAACTTCAGATTGATCCGTTTCATTATGGTAACATATGTATGTATATTTCGATTCATTTATAATATTGATTGCATAACCGTGTATTAAGATGTTCCCACAATTTGCAAATACATAGATGCATACTAATATAAACTTGCCAGGTCAAATAAAACAAACACTAAGTATGTCAATGTATCTGCTAAAAAAAATCTTCCGACATGTTTGTGCATACATATATATGTATGTATATGCATACAATGCATGTCTAGTGTATATTTACAATACACCATAAAAATCTAAGAGTATAGCGAGGGCTCAAATCTACTGATATTGTTTAAATAATTATATGTCAAAAAATTTGTAGCGCTTATCAGGTCGCCAATTCAATAAAGGTTAATTTATGAACAATACTGTGTGGATATGGAATTAAATTTGCAATTTTATATTGATAATTAGCATTGAACTTTGATTTTGATGAATAATTGTAATTTGCAATATATTGTCAATAACAACAAATTAATTAAAGGGTATTAACACTGTAGTGGGCATAAAATCATGTGCATATTCATTATTATGTTTTTGGATATAATTATTTATTTTATTTATGTGGATTTGTTTTAATGTTTACAATTTAATTTGATGAAAAATGTGCATAAAGAAATAGCTTGTTAAAATGTTGGAAATATTGGAATTTTTGAATTTTAAAGTCGGATATCTCGTAACCTAAGGGTTTGAGATACCTATAATCCCATATATTTATTAATAATTTTTTCCTCCTTCCAACGGTACCTTCAGATCGCGGCGCCAAAGAAATATGAATTTTGACATTTATTCTCAGAGCTAATGAAACAGTATCAAGATTGATCCTCAAGCGGAAGAAAATTTATTTTTCCTGTTAGTTTTATTGACTATAATAAGCTAATATAGGACCGCTTGTTATAGGACCGCTATCGATCAAAATCAAGTTTTAGTATAGAAAGCTTCTTTATTTAAGGAGATATTTTCACGGAATTCGCCATAGAATGTTTTAGAAGACAACCTTACAATCTCAGATCAGATCAATAGAGCATATAGCTACTATGAAACTGACCAATCAAAATCAAGTTCTTGTAGGCCTCATCAGTTGTGGCAAAAGTAACAAATTGTTGGAGCAATGAGAATTCTTGTAAGTTGTAACATACTAAACTAAAAGATAAAGATTCGTCATACGGCACATATGTTTTACGTTCCCAGTTGCATTCAAGAACGTGCATTAAATAAATAAATAAATAATTAAAAAATAAAAAATCAGTATGAAAGTGCATGAGACAAAATATGCAATGAATATAAAACACACAATTTGAAAAAGACGTAACTAAATAACAGAAATGATAAAGAACGTATATGTAAGTAATAAACATACGTATGTTCTTCTTCTTCTTAATTGGCGTAGAAACCGCTTACGCGATTATAGCCGAGTTAACAACGGCGCGCCAGTCGTTTCTCCTTTTCGCTACGTGGCGCCAATTGGATATTCCAAGCGAAGCCAGGTCCTTCTCCACTTGGTCCTTCCAACGGAGTGGAGGTCTTCCTCTTCCTCTGCTTCCCCCGGCGGGTACTGCGTCGAATACTTTCAGAGCTGGAGTGTTTTCATCCATCCGAACAACATGACCTAGCCAGCGTAGCCGCTGTCTTTTAATTCGCTGAACTATGTCAATACCGTCGTACATCTCGTACAGCTCATCGTTCCATCGAATGCGATATTCGCCGTGGCCAATGCGCAAAGGACCATAAATCTTTCGCAGAATTTTTCTCTCGAAAGCTCGTAACGTCGACTCATCGGTTGCTGTCATCGCCCAAGCCTCTGCACCATATAGCAGAACGGGAATTATGAGCGACTTATAGAGTTTGGCTTTTGTTCATCGAGAGAGGACTTTACTTTTCAATTGCCTACTCAGTCCGAAGTAGCGCCTGTTGGCAAGAGCCATCCTGCGTTGGATTTCCATGCTGACATTGTTGGTGGTGTTAATGCTGGTTCCTAAATAGACGAAATTATCTACAACTTCAAAGTTATGACTGTCAACAGTGACGTGAGAGCCAAGTCGCGAGTGCGACGACTGTTTGTTTGATGACAGGAGATATTTCGTTTTGCCCTCGTTCACTGCCAGACCCATTTTCTGTGCTTCCTTGTCCAGCCTGAAGAAAGCAGAACTAATAGCGCGGGTGTTGAGGCCGATTATATCAATATCATCGACATACGCCAACAGCTGTACACTCTTATAGAAGATGGTACCTTCTCTATTTAGTTCTGCAGCTCGAACTATTTTCTCCAGAAGCAGGTTGAAGAAGTCGCACGATAAGGAGTCGCCTTGTCTGAAACCTCGTTTGGTATCGAACGGCTCGGAGAGGTCCTTCCCGATCCTGACGGAGCTTTTCGTGTTGCTCAATTATGTATTAGTTTTGCGGGGATACCAAATTCAGACATTGCGGCATAAAGGCAGCTCCTTTTCGTGCTGTCGAAAGCAGCTTTAAAATCGACGATGAGGGGGTGTGTGTCGATTCTCCTTTTACGGGTCTTTTTCAAGATTTGGCGCATGGGGAATACATCTTCTTCTTCTTAATTGGCGTAGAAACCGCTTAAGCGATTATAGCCGAGTTAACAACGGCGCGCCAGTCGTTTCTTCTTTTCGCTACGTGGCGCCAATTGGATATTCCAAGCGAAGCCAGGTCCTTCTCCACTTGGTCCTTCCAACGGAGTGGAGTCTTCCTCTTCCTCTGCTTCCCCCGGCGGGTACTGCGTCGAATACTTTCAGAGCTGGAGTGTTTTCGTCCATCCGGACAACATGACCTAGCCAGCGTAGCCGCTGTCTTTTAATTCGCTGAACTATGTCGATGTCGTCGTATATCTCGTACAGCTCATCGTTCCATCGAATGCGGTATTCGCCGTGGCTAACGCGCAAAGGACCATGAATCTTTCGCAGAACTTTTCTCTCGAAAACTCGCAACGTCGACTCATCCGTTGTTGATATCGTCCAAGACTCTGCACCATACAGCAGGACGGGAATTATGAGTGACTTATAGAGTTTGGTTTTTGTTTGTCGAGAAAGGACTTCTCAATTGCCTACTCAGTCCAAAATAGCACCTGTTGGCAAGAGTTATCCTGCGTTGGATTTCTAGGCTGACATTGTTGGTGGTGTTTACGCTGGTTCCAAGATAGACGAAATTATCTACGACTTCAAAGTTATGACTGTCAACAGTGACGTGAGTGCCAAGTCGCGAGTGCGACGTCTGTTTGTTTGATGACAGGAGATATTTCGTCTTGCCCTCGTTCACTGCCAGACCCATTTTCTGTGCTTCCTTGTCCAGCCTGGAGGATCGGGAATCGCCTTTTCTGAAACCTCGTTTGGTATCGAACGGCTCGGAGAGGTCCTTCCCGATCCTGACGGAGCTTTTGGTGTTATTCAACGTCAGTTTACACAGCCGTATTAGTTTTGCGGGGATACCAAATTCAGACATCGCGGCATAAAGGCAGCTCCTTTTCGTGCTGTTGAAAGCAGCTTTGAAATCGACGAAGAGGTGGTGTGTGTCGATTCTCCTTTCACGGGTCTTTTCCAAGATTTGGCGCATGGTGAATATCTGGTCGGTTGTTGATTTGCCAGGTCTAAAGCCACACTGATAAGGTCCAATCAGTTTGTTGACGGTGGGCTTTAATCTTTCGCACAATACGCTCGATAGAACCTTATATGCGATGTTGAGGAGGCTAATCCCACGGTAGTTGGCGCAGATTGTGGGGTCTCCTTTTTTATGGATTGGGCATAGCACACTTAAATTCCAATCGTTGGGCATGCTTTCGTCCGACCATATTTTACAAAGAAGCTGATGCATGCACCTTATCAGTTCTTCGCCGCCGTGTTTGAATAGCTCGGCCGGCAATCCGTCGGCCCCTGCCGCTTTGTTGTTCTTCAGGCGGGCAATTGCTATTCGAACTTCTTCATGGTCGGGTAATGGAACGTCTGCTCCATCGTCATCGATGGGGGAATCGGGTTCTCCTTCTCCTGGTGTTGTGCGTTCACTGCCATTCAGCAGGCTGGAGAAGTGTTCCCTCCATAATTTAAGTATGCTCTGGGCATCAGTGACTAGATCACCTTTGGGGGTTCTACAAGAGTACGCTCCGGTCTTGAAACCTTCCGTAAGTCGCCGCATTTTTTCGTAGAATTTTCGAGCATTACCCCTGTCGGCCAGCTTATCAAGCTCTTCGTACTCACGCATTTCAGCCTCTTTCTTCTTCTGCCTACAAATGCGTCTCGCTTCCCTCTTCAACTCTCGGTATCTATCCCATCCCGCACGTGTAGTGGTCGATCGTAACATTGCGAGGTAGGCAGCCTGTTTTCTCTCCGCTGCGGCGCGGCACTCCTCGTCGTACCAGTTGTTCTTTTGCACTTTCCGAAAACCAATGGTTTCGGTTGCAGCTGTACGTAAGGAGTTTGAAATTCCGTCCCACAGTTCCCTTATACCGAGTTGTTGACGAGTGCTCTCAGAGAGCAGGAGTGCAAGCCGAGTAGAAAATCGTTCGGCTGTCTGTTGTGATTGCAGCTTCTCGACGTCGAACCTTCCTTGTGTTTGGTGGCGCGCGTTTTTCGCTGCACAGAGGCGGGTGCGAATCTTAGCTGCAACAAGATAGTGGTTCGAGTCGATGTTAGGACCTCGGAGCGCACGCACAACTAAAACACTGGAGACGTGTCTTCCGTCTATCACAACATGATCGATCTGGTTGGTAGTTTTTCGATCCGGAGACAGCCAGGTAGCTTGATGAATCTTCTTATGCTGGAATCTAGTACTACAGATAACCATATTTCGGGCCCCGGCGAAGTCAATCAGCCTCAACCCATTAGGATGTTTCGTCGTGGAGGCCGAATTTACCGACCGTAGTGCCAAAGACACCTTCTTTGCCCACCCTGGCGTTAAAGTCGCCAAGCACGATTTTGACATCGTGGCGGGGGCAGCCTTCATAAGTGCGCTCCAAGCACTCATAAAAGGCATCTTTGGTCACATCGTCCTTCTCTTCCTTCGGGGCGTGAGCGCAGATAAGCGATATGTTGAAGAACCTCGCTTTGATGCGGATTGTGGCTAGACGTTCATTCACCGCAGTGAATGATAGTACTCGGCGACGGAGTCTCTCTCCCACCACGAATCCTACACCAAACTTGCGGTCCTTTATATGGCACTGTAGTAAATGTCACAAGGACCTACTCATCTCTGTCCTTGTCCCGTCCATCGCATTTCTTGGACGGCGGCGATGTCAGCCTTTGTTTTTACGAGGACATCAACCAGCTGGGCAGCGGCACCTTCCCAATTAAGGGACCGGACATTCCAGGTGCATGCCCTCAATTCGTAGTCCTTATTTCGTTTGCCATGGTCGTCATCAAAAGGGGAGTCTCTCATCCGAGGCTGGTTATAGCTCTTCACTGGGAGTGTTTTTTTACGTGGCGGGTCCCAAACCCAGCGCACAACCCTTGCAGGGAATGTTTCGCCTTCTCACTTTAGCTCGCCTTCGAACGGATGTTCTTAGGCTACCCAGAAGATACTTGGTCAAAGACCGGAAGTAGTGAGCTGCTTGAGCCATGTGTAAAAGAATCGTTTCTGGCCATTCCCAAGTGAAGTCACTTGCGTGAACTTCTACACATGACTCCATCCTCCAATGGGGAATACATACAATACATAAAAACATACATACATATGTACATATGTATAAAATGAAACATATTTCTATATTATATTTTAGAGTGCCAAAAATGTAATGAAGTAAAATTTAGTGAGATTTATAAAATTCTATAGGAAAATTTTTTAAACGTTCCTGAATGTTATTCCTCTTTAATGTATATTTAAAATTTGCATTCATACAAATGTACATATGTATGTACCTTTTTTATACCGGCATACATATAATGTATCTAAATTAGAGGTATACACCATAAAACAATCACAAATATAATTACATACGTATTACCACGATTCCCACGACAGCCGGTTCTACGCACCGGAATTGACTCGGATTTCATCCGACCAAGGGCTGTTTTTCGGCGATCTAACCCCGTTTGGATCGGTGAGTATTAATTTGTGTTTGTCGTCATTAGAGCAATGCCTTGCAGCAGGGTTGCTCCGTATCCTCCTGACTCGCGCTGGCATTGAGTCCAACCCGGGCCCGGAGGAATTTTTCTGCTGCGTATGCGCAAAACGGCTTCATCCAAACTCCACCTCGGTCAGGTGTAACACATGCAATGGATGGAGCCATCTTAAGACCTGCTCAGGCCTTAAGACCCATAGGGAGTGGACCACGCGTTACGTGGCCCCATGTTGCCTGCGCAATATTGCGACACAAGCCTCTACGGCTGTGCAATCCGCACACAGTTCGCGCGCCGCGCCGCCACCCAATCCAAGTGGCCAACAAAGGACCTCCACGGTCCCTAGGAGCTCAATCAGGCAACATAACTCCCCTTCTGACTTGTCCCCCCCCAACCTTCATCCCGCTCCAATCCTCGTGCGAGAACCAACCAGCAGCTCTTGGTCCCTCGCACAGTCTGTTCCGTGTGTCAGGCCGTCATACACCGGAATGTGACATCCGTCAAGTGCAATTCTTGTACTGGCTGGTGTCATTTTTCGACGTGTTCCGGCCTGCGCACCACACGTGAGTGGAGTGACTCATACGTTGCCCCATGCTGCAGGAGTCTGCCCCGCAACTCACAACAGTGGCGTCGCCAACCAACACCCCAGCGCGACAACCGCCCCTGCGGGTACTACAGCTGCAACAAATTCCACCCACACGTCACTCCCTCACCCCCAGGATCACACACGGACACCCGCGACAAACCCGGCTACTTCAATTCAACTGCAACGGACTCCAGAGCAAGATCGAGGAGATAGTTGCACTAATGAATCGGGAACGTCTATCGATAGCTGCGGTCCAAGAAACCAAGTTAAACAGCCGCTCAGATCTTCTGAGTTGTGCAGGTTTCAACGTTATACGTAAAGATCGCGAGCGAGATAATGCTGGTGGCCTAGCTTTCATATTGCACAACACCGTGCAGTATCGTCTAATCGATGTAGACATCGACCCCAGGGATACTACCCTAGAATGTCAGGGTATAGCTATCCGGTCAGGCGATGTCGAGCTCGAAATATTTAATATATACATCCCTCCAGTTACATGTATCCTGTTGGGCAACACCCGAATATAAGTGCGCTACTTCGTGGTGAAAACCGTTTGGTACTAGGCGACTTTAACGCGCACCACGATCTTTGGCATTCCTGCCTGTCAAATGATCGTAGGGGGATGGAGCTGGCGGAACAGATTGACGATTCGACATTCTGCACAATGAATGACGAAGCCCCCACCAGAGTTATGGGCACCTGTAATAGCTCGCCGGACATTACCATTGCTAGCGGTGGTCTGATAAACAGCATAACCTGGCGACCTATGCTAACTCTTGCATCAGACCATCTGCCCATAATTATTTCGATCGAGAAGCCTCCTGATTTTGTTTCTGTGGACAACCGCACCTACTTTAACTTTAACAAAGCTAATTGGGTCGGCTTCACAGAATTTACTGAGAGCACCTTCAACGCTCTACCCATTCCTACGGACGTATGCGTTGGCGAACGTCAATTCCGCAAGGTGATCGCAGCAGCTACCGCTCGCTTCATACCGGCTGGAAGAATAGCGGAAATCCGCCCCAATTTCCCAGCCGAAGCAGCCGTTTTAGCTAATGAGCGCGACACCTTACGCCATGCCGATCCCGGGGATCCCCGAATACGGGATCTCAATTTGGAGATTCGGCGTATGGTAAATCAACATAAGCGGACGAAATGGATAGAACACCTGAAGTCCTGCAATCTCTCCACCGGAGTGAGTAAGCTTTGGGCTACTGTCAAAGCTCTGTCTAACCCGAAGAGACATGACGACCGAGTTGAAGTTCAATTCAATGGTCATGCCTCCTCGGACCCGAAGAAGTGCGCGAGCTATTTTAGCCGGCAGTTCACACTGCACCCTTCGGTAGACAAAGCTAAACGATGTGTTAACCGACGGCTGCGCAAAATGCCAAACGACGGCGCGCCACTTACTTTCACCGGTGAGGAGGTTCAGGGTGTCATCAAAAAAGCAAAACCCTCCAAATCCATTGGCCCTGATGGAATCAACATGCTAATGCTAAAGCATCTAGGCTCGACGGGAGTAGAATATCTCACCAAGGTACTTAATCTGTCGCTGACCACTCTTCAAATACCCGATGTGTGGAAAGTCGGAAGAGTGGTCCCACTACTGAAACCTGGGAAACCCGCCAACAAAGGGGAATCTTATCGACCGATAACTCTCCTCTCCCCAGTAGTGAAGACACTTGAGGCCTTGCTACTCCCGACCTTCACTCACCACCTGAGCCTAGCCAGCCACCAGCATGGATTCCGAAAAGTGCATAGCACCACCACAGCACTTAGCGTCATAAACGCCCAGATAGTTCGTGGCCTCAACCAGAAACCACCCTGCGAAAGAACGATCCTCGTAGCGTTGGACCTGTCAAAAGCCTTTGACACGGTCAATCACACAACGCTACTGCAGGACATTGAAACAACTACGCTCCCTCCAGGGTTAAAGAGGTGGACCATGAACTACCTGAGCGGTCGCCAGTCATCCGTATTATTTCGAGGTAAAACATCTAAACTGAGAAGAATTAAACAGGGGGTTCCGCAGGGTGGTGTCCTCTCCCCACTACTGTTTAATTTCTACATGTCGAAACTCCCACAACCACCAGAGGGAGTTTCCATAACCTCGTACGCTGATAACTGCACGATATTGGCGTCGGGCAATGGAATCGATGGCATGTGTTCGAAGGTAAACAGCTACCTCTCCGATCTTTCTCGTTTCCTCACTGCACGAAATCTTACACTCTCCCCCACCAAATCCACAGCGACCATTTTTACCAACTGGACGAAGGAGTATAGACTTGAGCTTAACATTGCAGTCGACGGCGTCAAAATTCCGACTGTCAATAATCCTAAGATTTTAGGTGTAACTTTCGACAGTCTATGCTCCTTCTCTCCGCATTCGACCGCGATTATCGCCAAAGTACAGAGCCGCAACAAAATCCTCAAGTCGCTAGCCGGCAGCACATGGGGAAAAGACAAAGAAACGTTGTTGGCAACATACAAGGCAATCGGCCGGCCGGTCCTCAATTACGCAGCGCCCATATGGTCGCCTGGATGCAGTGGCACGCAGATGAGGAAACTTCAGACCTGAAAATACTGCACTCCGGACCACTACAGGATGTCTCTTGATGTCTCCGATTGAACACCTCCATAGTGAGACCCGGATGCTCCCGGTTAAGGAGCATAACGAACTCCTCTCCAGGCAGTTCCTGCTGGGATGCTTTCGCAGAAATCACCCCTGCAGCCATCTGCTTGGAGCGGAACCGCCTCCTAGGAGCATCAAGAGGTCATTCCTGGATTACGTCGACGACGTCGTACAGTACGCCGACCGGACTTCGGACGCAACTAACTTTCGACAGGTACTGACCGCCATTCACAGCGGAGCCATCAACACCTTCACCGACTCCCTTCCCGTGAATGGCGTTCTTGGAGTTAAACCACCACCCATCGCAGACGAAGAGCTCCAGCTGCCGCGAGAAACGCGTGTGACCCTTGCGCAACTTCGTTCTGGATACTGTAGCAGGTTAAACTCCTACTTATCCAGAATAGACCCTGACATACTCGATGTATGTCCTGCATGCAACGAGTCTCCGCATGACACTGACCACCTCTTTGCATGCCCCACAAACCCTACCCATCTAACACCCTCCTCCCTTTGGTCCGACCCCGTCGAAACAGCACGTTTCTTGGGCCTACCGTTAGATGACCTCGACGACAACACAAATGATATTTACCATCCCAACGGGGATTGAATCTCCGTTAAAACAACAACAACAACGTATTACCACATAGATAGATATGTAGATAGAGTGCGTAAATTATTCGTCAAACCTACAAACAGTAGCTCGTGTGCGTAAGATTTGAATTTGCTTATCAATGAAGTGTTGTAAATGAGGTATCAATAAATGTACAAACCATTCCTTAAAAAGTATTTGTTAATATTTTTGTCTCGGAAAACGCTACAAAGCTCAAGGTAGTTAAAAATTGCTAATATTAAGATAACCTAATTGATTGAATCAAATCAATTTGGATGGTTTTATTTTGGAGTGAATCATAAGTAAATTGTGTTTATTCAAAATATTTAAGTTAATTTTTTTCATAGTTCATCGTTTAAATTCGTGAATTACGTTGGCTACGTGGCGTGACTGTTTTCACTTAGCTTATCGCTATTTTCGCTCATCCGCTGTTTTTGGTCAGTGCTGTTTTCTTTATTTATTTTTGTTTTGTTTGTTTTATGAACGTATACATATACTATACGAGTACGTATGTATTTAATTAGTAAAAATCAAACATGTAATATCTTAAAATTTGCTTTCATATGCGAAGAACAAATTACCTGTTTTGATGATTTCTAAGTAATTCAACCAATTTACCTAATTTTGGGTCAACAAACTTTTGCCATATTGACCTCTTGACTAGATTTTGCTTAAAAAAACTTTGAACTATCGTGAAGATGAAATATTTTTTTATTTTATTTGGCTAAATAGGACAGAAATTTACTTCACAGAATTATTAAAAGTATACCGTGCTGGCCTTTGCTCAGACCATAATTTCTGTTCGGTTCCATTTCCGTTGTTGCGGCGGAATTCCGCCGAGTTGGCAGTCCTTGGCCGGGTAAAAATCCGGGTCCGTTCCGGTTACGTAGACCCGACTGTCGTGGGAACCATTTTCAGCTGCAATTTCCACCTGAATGGGACCCTCCTTGACTATTAAGACCTTTACTTACAGTGTTCTTAATGCAGCCGGTTTACGTAAGCGTAAACCAAAACCATCTCGGGATTATCGCGTTATCAACCCAGTGATAAGATTTTTAAATTTCAACGTTACAAATGCTTAAAGTTTATACACTATAGAACTATACACGACTATAGAACTATACACCACTATAGAACAATAATTTTATGACCAAGAGTAAAAACATATGTTAACGAGATATTTGGTTGCTTTGTCATCCGGCTAGCATATCCTTGACTGGCCCGGGCAAGCTTTCCATTTGCAGATAGGATATGTTAATTTGCTATTTCAAAATATCTCATAACGCCTCCTTTAATTTTTATATTCATTCTACCTTGTTTTTGGCTGAAATATTGGATGCCCTCCCTCTAGGCCGGCTGTGATTATTCCTAACATGGAAACGTTACATCCTACAGCGAAATTAATGCAAGGACTGCAGTTTGCTGCCAGCAAGCATCGTACACAACTGCGGAAAGATAATGAGACACCCTACATAAATCACCCTATAAATGTGGCAACAATTCTCGCTGTGGAAGGTGGTATCTCCGATGAAAATGTACTCATTGCTGCTATATTGCATGACACTGTTGAGGATACCGACACCACATTTGAAGAAATCGAGCAACATTTTGGCGAGGAAATTTGTGAAATTGTGCGTGAGGTCACTGACGATAAGACATTGGAGAAACAAGAACGAAAACGCTTGCAAATCGAACATGCGGCAAGTTCAAGTGAGAACGCCAAATTAGTGAAATTGGCGGATAAGTTGGACAATCTACGAGATTTAGGCAGAAAAGCGCCAATCGGTTGGACACCTGAGCGTCAAGAACAATACTATGTTTGGGCTAAGAAAGTGGTGGATAATATGCGTGGTACAAACGCAGAGTTGGAGCGCAAATTAGATGAAATTTTTAAAGCTAAAAAGCTACTTTAAAATATACTTTCCAAATAGATATCGGTTTAATTTATTAATTCTTAACTATTTGTTGAATCAAATCTTATTATTAATAACCGAACGCTTTTTACTAGATACTGAAATTGATTCGATTGTATTACGTAATTTATTCCTACGTACCATGTTATGTACATTTATCTTTAACTAAGTTTGTTTACATTTTTAAGCCGCTTATCAATATAAAAACGTATAACGGAAGAAGACTTACGTTGATATCATACTACCACACGTTGCTTTAAGGTCAAACAATTTTACGATTGATAAAGATATAAGAGTAGCCACGTGCACTCTTAAAAAATGCAGCGTAATCTACTTATGTGCGAATTACTGACAGTGAATTTTCCGTTGTATCTAGAAATTTTTAATTTCACCCGTTAGCCAAGGGAAACTTTTATGCTTTCATATCCACGGGTGTCTACACATATTCTTTAGTGGGCTGAAATGTGTGTCATGTATTCAATGCGTGCTTCTTTTGATGTGCTGAACACAATGAGCGCGACAGACTGCAAACGACATCTGTCAAATATTAAAATACACAAGTTCTTAAGGACACAGTTATTGAGGCAGCTGCACAACTACATAACTGTATCCATAAGAACGTGTGTACTTTAATATTTGACAGATGTCGTTTGCAGTCTGTCGCGCTCATTGTGTTCAGCACATGACTGTCGTTTCTATTTATATGTATGTATATGTACATATGTAAATAGGGATATACATACATACCTGACAGTAGATTTGTCTATTAACGCTTATTAAAGCATGACATACGTAAATAGGTTAATATTAAAAAATTAAAATAGTTTGTGATTATATAAACAAAAAATTAAAAAAAAAATGATTTAAAACGTTTCCAAAACATACATTTTCAACATTTAAGAAATAAAAAATATATCGTTTATCACATTTGGTCTCATGGCACATATTCTACCTACTATATTTACATGAATTAAATACTATTATAATGAACTATTCATACAGTGGAAATGTTCTTTACAAATAAAGACAAAAACGTTATTACCGGTATAATAATAATAATAATTTTGAAAATGATTGACACAAATATTGGTGAATAGAAAAAGAATAAATTTTCAAAACCAAAACCGAAAAAAATGTTTTTAGCTTTAAGACTTATTTAAAGACATGGCGAAAGCTAGAAAATACTGCCAGCCATCCATTAAATTTCCTAGCCAAATGGATGCTTCAAGAATATTTCCGGTGATCCTTTTCCACAGCAAGTTTATCGTTGGTGTTTAAATATGTTGTTATATTCCTTTTGTTTTGGTTGGGGATTGAAGAATTCTGTGAAAAAGTTCACATTTTTATTTTCGAATTCTGTCATGTCATGATAAACTTCACATCATTTCAAACCCAATTGAAAATAATGTTTGATTGTTAAGAAAAATCGTACCCCGCATCGCATACATATATTACATACATACAAATGTATGTGCATGGATGTTTCTTTTCTCTTTATTTTTATATACATATGTTTGTAGTGATAAAGAACATAACCAATGAAATAAGTTTATAGTCTCCTTATTAACCACATTTTTTAATGAATTTTCGAGCCACAGACTACATTTGGCTGTTATTATCATTTCAAACAATTCATATAATTGTAGATAAAAAATACTCCAATTTCCCACGGTGCTAATAGTATATGTATACCATATGATTTTTTGGCAAACTCACGCGTTTAATAGATACATAAGTATGTTTCGTGTACGCACTGAAAGCAACAATATCGACAACACACATTCATACATATATGTATGAATAACCATAAACAAATTAATGCACGTACGTATTAACATATTATGACGTGTATGTTGGCACAATTAAACGATTAAAGAGAAAGAAAATACAATAATATTGTATATATGTACATATGTATGTATGTATGTTTAATAAAACTAAGAAAATGCTGAAAGCACAAACTAAAATTTTGGTTATGGGCGAACAACAATATAGTATATGTATACCAGTGGTCGGCATTTCATAGCAAAATTTTGCAAACTAACTTCACACGTACGCTTACGCTCTATCGTTCAGTCGTTGTCGAGCCAGCAACGAATTAACATCACGCAAGACTATAGCGCAAAACCAAATATGCCCTGCGAGAAATATTTTATGATTCTAAATGCCTTTGGTGCCATGCAGTGCCTTTTATGTTCCACGTCTTTTAAAGATAATAGGGAATATATCCTTAAAAGACATTTTGTTAATTTTCATTATACTCTTAATTATTTATAAAATTTGCTTAATTTTAATTCAAATTTCTCACTGGACTACTTTTTTTCGTGCTCACCAACACAGTGACAGATCCTCTCATGCCGACCACTGATGTATACTTACGTGGCGTAAATGTAGATAGACAAAAATTTGAATTGAATGAGTCAAATGAGATAACATTATTACTTTTTTTGCTTTACAAAAACTGTTTGCCATAGTTTTACTGTAGTGTTACTTCGAAATATGGCATTCATTAGATACTTATGTAAATAAATCTGATGTTAGGAGCACTATTTACAAATTGAACCGGTGAACATGTGAGTCACCTGTAGCACCATAAAAAGCAAGAAAAAATATCAAACGTAGTAAATGCATTTTTAACACCCAAAACAAAAATGATAAGCTTTAAACGGAACAGACATTCCTGATCACGCCACGATCGTGTCAATATCGTGGTTGCTTTTTGCATAGTTGAATGGATTTTTGCCGGTCGGTTATGACTCGGTCGGCAATCACTAATTATTCGTCAACACGTTCGACGACGTCGCTGACTATTTTACTGTTGTTTTGTTTGTCAACTGGCTGATCGTCGTGTTCACGATCATTACCAAAACCAATATTGTGGCTCTCTTGTTACTCATTTTTGCAAATAAATGTATTACGAATAAGTAAGCCAATATATACACACAAGCTTATATTTATTAAATAGAAATGAGAGGAAATTTTAACTTTATACTTATATCCACATACCTACAAACATACCACGTATTCACATAGATGTTATAACCTTTTTTGGTACATACATACAAACATGTATATTTATGTAGGTTCGCTTCTATATGCAATTGCCGCCTTTCTATGTATCGTCCAATTCACTAACTCATCAGAAAGGGCCGTCAGTGCTGTTTCACTGTTGCTAATGTCCACTCGCGTTGTGCTGTTCGTTTTGCCCACGATTGACTTGAGCTTTAGCAGTCTTACATTTCACCGACTCTAGTACGTGTCTATCTAAATACATACTTACACAGGCAAGCCATTTGAAAAAATTATTGGGCACTAGTGTGAAAGCAATTGAATTTAGTTAAGTTTTGGATTGTACTCTTTCTTCTACGCAGTATTATAAATTTAGACAATTTTACACAACCAATAAAATAATAACGAAAGTATTTCACGTGTTTTTTGCAACAATATAAAAAATATCAAACTATATAACAAATATAGTATTAACAATACAGAAGTGGAAACATTTTCATCAAACTGAGTGACCAGACTATTTATAGTAACAATTGTGACGTTCAAGCAGTGACAGCATACATACATATGTATTTATTTACATCGCAATACGCCCGGAAAGTAAAAAGGTACAATAAATAAGTATTTATTATTTTTCAACGTTTGTTAACCACAAGCATTAAAAAATCATAATATTTATCAGTTAACTTCTGAGAAAGATGTGAATTGTGTTCTGATAACATTGTGGGGATTCCGGCTATTTGACAATTGCAAGATGCATATTGAATATTATAGTTCGATTTTAAGTTAACTCTTTGATAAATTGTCATAAAACAAAATACTTAAGAAAGAAACTAAAATTATTTGACAGTTGTAACTGAAGCAAAACATGATACGATTAAAAGATCTTATTGAAGTATTCAAAAATTAATAAATAACACAATTTGACAGTATTTTAAGACAATTCATAATATCTTCATAAATTTATATCTCGATAATCTAAAAATCTACATATCATCCGATGTCTTATGACAAAAAAACTAAACAAATTTTTATAGATTAAAAAATACCTATGTATGTAAACTCTGCAATTTCTTAAAACCTTCAATTTCCTCTTAATAATATACATATGTGTATTATAATGATAAAAATACGACTGACTTTCAACTTAATTATGCATTGCCAAGCTGCATTTAAGTAACTTTTAATAAGCTCGTCTAACGAATCTCTATATTAAGCACTTTTATATAGAACCACATACCTCATCCAATACATACATTTGTACATAAGCAAATACATATGAATAAAAATACCCTGAAATTGGAATAAACACATATTTCAATGCCTACGAATAAGTTTATATATTTACTATTTGTACTTTGATTTTGAAAAAATAGGGTACTTAAAAGAAATTTGGCATAATTCATTCGACATGTAATCAGATAATCTATGTATAGCACAGGTGTAAAATTTAAAAAATAAGTTTTTTTTTGATATTGTGTTTTGTTATTGTTCCAAAAAATCTATACAGCAAAATTTCAATTGGCTTTGAGGTCACACTTATTGGGTGAAATTAGAAATAACTCCCCGAATTATTTTGAACTATTTTTGTTACAACAAAAACTGTAAAGGAAATGTAAGAAGTATGGGTGGGAAAATGTTGAATAATGTAATATTGATATCTTTATCACTTTGAAGCTATGTAATTTATATAATAGAAAAGGCGATGAAAGCTAACTTTAAATAGGATAATGGTGAGTTTAATATGTGTATAATAAGACTTCGCATTATTAGACTTCCATTATATTTTTTGTAGATATCACCTACCTTACATAATTTCTACTTTATATTTTAATATGTAATTTCGTATTATTTTAGGTCTAGAGTTATTATTTATCTTTTAATATTCATATGCAAATATATTTAAAAATAAAATTTATTTTAAAAAATATAACTTTTAATAGCTCTTATATAGTAAATTTCTACAATATTTTCCAAAGTGTTAAGTAATTTTTATACAAAACTTAAGCTATTTCTACAATCATTTGTGCTAAGTTAAGTAAGCGTTTTTACTCTTTAATTGCAGGTCATTTTAATTTAAACGCGCAAATAAAAAATAATATTGCGACACAAGCACAACTACTGTTTAATTACCGCATGAGCATTGAGAAATCACCGGAGCTACTACAATTGCTTTTTATAATTGAATCTCTACAGTCGAAACTAAATAAAATCAACAACTGTCGCTTTAAAATATAACAAATTGTTTGGCGCACATGCTGTTCAATTAGCTGCCTCACTGCTTCCGCGGCAACTACACATAAGAGAGGAGAGAGAGAGCTGCACAAAGTTCAAAACTGAAGACGTCAGCGGGTTCGCAAATTTCGTACGTCGCATCATTATCATCCTTACTATCTTCACACGTACTATTCATCACAGCTGCTATATTGTTGTTGTTCCTTTAAACAATTTTATTTTGAACGTTTTGCTGCTATGGCCACTTCATCAGTGCTCGCTAACAATCCAATTTCGACACTAGCATCAGCGGTTGCTGTGAATTCCTCGTCATCGTCAACAACAACTACCTCACCTACTTTAATTTCAACACGTAAACGCACCTACGATACTGCTATCTCAATGCCCGCTGTCGCAACAAAATCTCGAGGAGCAACTGCTGCTGTGGCTAAAGCATCACTTGCTAACAAAATGAATGCGAATGGTAATGATGTTGCGCTCAATGATATACTTGTGGATGGTGTCAGTACAGCAACTGCTGCAACAACGAACAAAGATTATACACGCACAGTTTCACAATGTGAACCGGATGAGGAAGCGTCCGGCTCATCGTCTGCATACTATGATAGTCCTGTTAAGAAGGAGTACTTACCGGTGCCACAGCCGTTGCCTACGATCAGTAGTGGTTCATCAGATTTTGCGGTAAGTGCACCTCCTTTTTTGGATTTATATATGTATATGTATGCGTATTTGTTTAACTTTGCAGTTGTGACTCAAATTTCCATTTTAGATCGTTTATTAAATACAAAAAAAGGTATATGAAATGAAAAAAACAAAAATAAATTTAGGATAAGCAAGCGTTTTATTTCATCCCATGTTAATAATCTTTCGACCTTCTGAGGTGTAAAAGATATAAAAAAAAATATAGCTTTTAGGTTTCTTCTATACAGTTCACCTACCATATGTTCACGATATTTGATAACTAAAATTTATTTGCTATTTAATTCAGATAAGAACCGAATGCTTATTGTTTTATTTCATTGCCCGTACAAATAGGGTTTTGCTCATAAAAAAATCGATAAAATCGCCTAATAAAGATTAACATTACGCAAGGGAAAACTAAAAAAAATTGAATGCATTTTTAACTGATCTCATTTAATGCGCTTTCAAAGTTAGATAACACACAACAAAGAGATATATTGCAAATAATAAAGAGGTAAGAAGAAAAGGGTTGGTTGGTTGTATATTAAAACCGTTTTGGATCTACATAACCCAAAAGAATTCTAAAATGTTTGGCGAATAACTTATGTTGATGCAACAACAACGCTACGATTATCTAAACTACCTTTAGTTTGCTTAAAATATATCAATGCCTCGTTGGTTTTATATCTGAAGTATGAAGAGAACATCTCTTTTTAATCTGTATGTATGTACCTATATAAATAAACCTTTTGTATAAGTACGATTCGCGATTTCAATTGCCTCCTGCCGGACTTTGCTGCGTAGTTAGAAAGTATGCGCTCGAACCATTTCAGATGCATGACTTCAAATTTTAAATTAATTCTGGATCATTTATCAATAAAACCTTAATTGAAAGCGACATGTATTTAATTTTGTTGTAGTAGTCAAAGTACATAATGATTGGTTATTTTTGTTCAATTAAAGCCATCATATTTTACCAACACATTGCCAATATAAATTTTGCTTCATATGTTCCCTAAAATACATACACATGTAAATCTATTTAGATCGCAATATTATCAGCAAAACTAAATTCATCTTCAATAAATCTGATTTATTTTCAACGACAGTGACTGGTTCCCTAACCGCCAATATCATCAAGCGGTCATCACTGTAGTTACACACTTAGAGTGTGCAGATCCAAAGCACAATTGATAAAATTCTCTTTCTGGAAAGACTTCGTGAAACTAGTATGCTAGCTCGGCTTGAAAGGCTGTATGGCATTGCTTAAAATATATGTCCATATATGCATAACTGTTGTTTAAAATTGTATAAAACCAAGTCTTCGGTTGCGACGAGTAGTCATTCGAGGGTCAGATCGCAATGTGGATGCAGTGATGTGTATCATTCGAAATTAGAAAATACTATTTTTGCCACAAGTCTAATTCAGCCGGTGCGCGTTCCGGGCTTAATTGAATGAAATTGACGAAGCCAAGCAATCTGCGCTGGCCGGTCTTCAATTGATTGCTTGAGTAATAATAATTTTTTGTGTGCGTTTTCAATGTGGACTTGAATGTGGACAGTTTAAGAACTTCAGACCCATGTGATGAAAGCGTTTTTATTGTAAATAATGCTGAAAATACTTACACATACAGCCTACGGTTAATTTAATGGTTTTATTTATAGTGAATTTGTTAGTGTTTACAATTTTTGTAATAATATTTATTTAAATTTAGACAGTGCTGTTATGTAAATAATAGAATTCGAAATTCGCAATTATTTTCGCATATTATTCGGGCAATACTTAACCAAAGTATTAAAAATATATTAATTCGTAATTGGCATTAAGAATGCTGTTAAGAGGACGCAATTTCGAAATATTTCATATTTATCTATTTGATTTTTCTTACAAGCACTTCCATAAAAAAAATTGCCATTACAAATTTCTTATTTCCGCCTACCATAAATACATACATATGTACATAAATATTTTTGAGAGTGCGTACCTGATAATTTGTGATAATTATTGCATTGAGATTTCTCTAAACAGAACTGCAAACAATTTAGCCTCCATAAAAACCAAAACATGATTCATTATGTGGTATAAATGCGGCGAAATAAATAGCGATTGCAAGAAATCAAAAACGAATACAATGCAAAGTGAAATAACTTCAACATAGAAATAAAAATCACGCCACTTTCAAATTGACGTATTGTACATTTAAACATGCCTACAAACCTACATTGTACATTAATATTTGGTAAATATATGTAAATTTATATTTCTTAATGGGACACTCGTTTATGGCAATATAATTCGAAAACGTTGAAAAATTAAAAAAAAAATAATAATAATTCCAATACTTCACACATTAGGATATTATTTCATCGCCAAATTTCAAAGAATTTAATTAGCGCATTAGTGGATTTTCGTTAAATATGGTTTAAAATGGTGCTAAGGTCGAAATTGTTATATACTTATATGTACATATATGTATAAAAAATCTAAAAAGTCGTAATTGAGTTTCTTTATTGAATATGATTTACTACATCATATGTACTTATGTATGTACAAAGTTTTAAACTTGCTCTGTCAGATAAAACCAAGTTATAACCAAATTCAAAATAACTTTTCATCACTTCCACGGGTAAACAAATACCAAAACTAAGAAAAAGTAAGAAAGTATAAAATCGAACATTTTTTTCTAATGTCAACTCCGAATAAATTACCTATGACAGTAATAAGGAGTAATGTAAGGAAAAATATCCCTAGAGCTCGCATTAAATATTGTTGAAAATATTGAAAAGTGTTACTCCAACACCCTATATTCTTCAATTTCAAAACAACTCACTTAATTACTTTTTATTGATTTGACAGTTTTCATGAAATAAAACTTATACACATTTTATGATCTACTTTATTTTTGAACTCGTTTTTTAAATAATATCAATGCGTTTCTTGTCACTTTATGACTCGGCTTCTTTAAGTAAAGTATAAGCAAAAATAGTCGCAGCTTAATTAAATAAAATTATATATCTACATCGAAAAATTCAACAACACAAATAAACCATCCGAATCAGCAGAAAAAAAGAGTTGCGTGTATATCGTTCATTAAAATCAATTTTAAACGTTTTCGAAAGACCACAAAAATTATTAAACGTGTGAAAGATGACAACAAATTTGGTGACGGCCAAACCATTGACCATTAAAATGCTGCCAGTGGAAATGGATTTCAAAGATTATGTAAATGCTATAAAGACTACCAAAAATTCCTCAAATAATAATATAAACGTACAAAGAATTAAATAAATTGATGTTTTTTCTTCATTGCAGACAATTTGTAAGCCAGCACCATTGTCCACCGACGAAGAGGCTGTTGTGGAGCGGGAGAAATGTGACTACAATTATAAAATCACCTATCAAATGGCGCGGTCTGGCCAAACGAAACGACGCGTACGTGTCTACGCCGATGGCATTTATGACCTTTTCCATCAAGGTCATGCCAGACAGCTAATGCAGGCGAAGAACATTTTCCCAAATGTTTACTTAATTGTGGGTGTGTGCAATGATGAGCTAACACACCGCATGAAGGGGCGCACTGTTATGAATGATCAAGAGCGATACGAGGCGTTACGTCACTGCCGCTATGTGGATGAGGTGAGCTTGTTTATCAAAATACACCTCTAAGAAAATTAAAACAAAAATTCCATCATAAACTTTTACAAATATGTGTTTGTTGTTAGATTGTTCCGGATGCCCCTTGGACTCTATGTGATGATTTTATTGCATCGAACAAAATTGATTTTGTTGCGCACGATGACATTCCATACACTGGCGCAGGCGTGGAAGATATATACGCGCCATTGAAGGCCAAAGGCATGTTTGTTGCCACCGAACGCACAGAAGGTGAGTACTTTAATTAGCGAACTTAGCTGTTTAATAATAACTAAGCTACTCCTAATTTTATGATAGTAGAGAGACATTGTATTTTTTCATAGCCGTAAAGCTTTCCATTTTTTATTGTGTTTAAAATTTTTATATAATGATGTAGCTTTAGCGCTTTAATTGGTAGCGGCTTCATTAGTTCATGATACATACCAACTGATTTAATTTGATCTGGACTAAAAACAAATAACAAATTGTGAAAAAATTTTCAGGCCTGTTAAATTTTTTATCAATGTATTTTGGGCAGCGTTTGAAAAACTACGCTACTCTCGTAGCATTTCCTTTTACTCTTGCTACCGCTCTCACTTTGTCGGGAGCCGCAGCATAGCCTTAGCATAACAATGTAAAGTATGTGCTCTACTCTGCTCCGAGTTTTGTTAGGTAAAAAACTATAGCTGGAGCGGGAGCAAAAAATTAAATTCTGCGCTATGCTCTGGCGTAGGGGTAGCAAAAAATTGGGAGCGGTAGCACACCTGAGCAAATG
Organism: Bactrocera neohumeralis; assembly: GCF_024586455.1. Taxonomy (NCBI): domain Eukaryota; kingdom Metazoa; phylum Arthropoda; class Insecta; order Diptera; family Tephritidae; genus Bactrocera; species Bactrocera neohumeralis. The sequence goes on from NC_065923.1 coordinate 3,817,873, forward strand.
AAAATTTTCATGTGCTACAGCTCCCGAATGTGTTTGTTGTTTTTTTTCTTTTTTGCTATTTTCTGGCATTTACAAGTATGATACACGTTGGTATATAAAAGAAAGTCGTTTATAACTCAAGAACAGCTGAACCGATTTGGCTTAAAATTGGTGGGGAGGTAGTTTAGAAGCAGGGTAAGGACATAGGATACATTTTATCTCTTTATGCTAAAATTCAATACAGCTCATAAATACAAAAATTATATTTCAAATCATAAGCATTTGTTCAAAATTTATGTTGTTATTTTTTGCTCCCGCTCCAGCTATAGTTTTTTACCTAACAAAACTCGGAGCAGAGTAGAGCACATACTTTACATTGTTATGCTAAGGCTATGCTGCGGCTACCGACAAAGAGAGAGCGGTAGCGATAGCATAGCAATAATTTTAGAAATTTTGCTGCTACGGAGTAGTAAATGAGAACCCTGATTTTGGGATATATATGCATATTCCTTCTTAAATCATATGTAAATACGTAAAAACAGTAGTTCTTGGTTATTTGTCTATTAACTATTCTTTGTAATTCAATTATTGTACAAAAAAACATTTTTTTATAATACTCTTTTTTTTATATTTCCGCTCAGGCGTATCTACTTCAGATATTGTCGCACGTATTGTCAAAGACTATGACTTATATGTACGCCGGAATTTGGCGCGTGGTTACTCGGCTAAAGATTTAAATGTCTCATTCCTTTCGGAGAAGAAGTTTCGATTCCAAAATAAAATGGATGAGTTAAAGAATCGCGGACGACGCGAACTGAACAAAGTGAAGGATGATATCATCACAAAATGGGAGGAGGCATCTCGTGACTTTATCGATGCATTCCTTCTACTTTTCGGACGCGAACGTCTAAATCATTTGTGGAACGAATCTAAGGGCAAATTAATCCAGGCGCTCAGTCCTCCCGGTAGTCCAAGTGGTTCGATGAATGGTGACGATGATGAAGACGATTTTGATTATGATGATGATGATGATACCGACTTCGCAACTGTACGCATGCCGGCTCCTGCTGCGAGGAGTCGAGTCACAGATAGTCCTACATCACGTGGTAAAACCGATCGTGGAGCCGATTCTGCCAAGGCCACCAAGGTGACAACACAAGTGAACGACAATGACGACGAGGATGATGATGGCGAATATGAGCATAGAAGTAATTAGAGTAATACGATACCCAAATATTTCGTAGGTAATATTATTATTGTAACGCAAAAAATGCGAAATGAAAAGCAAATTATAATTACATTAAAGAATAACAAATACAATTATTTGCATACATGCAAATGTCTTTGGAAAATATGAAATATTTCGTCAATGAATAACAAAGTAAAATAAGTCATAGGTGGAAAAATGAAGTTAAAACCCAAAAGTAGCCTATTATGTTCAAACGAAGTTACTAAATAATCTCTACACATTTAATAAATATTTAGGACCACAGACCTCATTTGCGATGCAATTTGATTAATTAGATAAAGTGAGAGAGAGAGAGAAAGTGTGAGCGCGTGTAAAAAATGTATTTTAAAGTTTTTGAGCCGTTAAGTAGCATTATATTCAAAGTTATTTGTATATACACTTTATGAATCTATCCTCCGAATAAATCTCAATAGAGAAGACTCTAAAATTAGTTTCAAATAATAATTAAATTGCAACACTCATACTGCACAAAGGCTTAACGATATGAACTGCAAAAGTATGCAATGAACAGTAACAGCAGCAACAGGAAATACCACAAAATACATAGGATGCTATTTATTCTCCAGTTGCATATATGTACGTAGCTTAGACGTTTGGCTTTTTATTAGGTTAATCTCGATATTCATGAATTAAATTTTTTTAAATATATAATCTAAGTGCTGATATACACATGCATGTACATACATATATACATATACTCTGTGCCCAAAAAATAAGGTGACATTGTATTTTGAAAATTCTTTATTTATTCTTCCAAATCAATTTCATCCCCTTCAAAGTAATCCCCTCCTGATGCAATGCACTTATGCCAACGGATTTTCCAATCTTCGAAACACTGGTTGTAGTCACTTTCCGGGATGGCTTTGAGTTCCGTCTTCGCTGCGGCTTGAATATCCTCTATCGTATAAAAACGGTGTCCCCGGAGCGGTCTTTTGAGCTTGGCGAACAGCCAGAAGTCGCACGGCGCCAGATCAGGTGAATACGGTGGTTGCGGAACGATATGGGTTGAGTTTTTGGCGAAATGATCACGAATTACGAGGGCAGTATGGGATGGTGCATTATCGTGGTGTAAAAACCAAGAATTGTCTTTCCACAATTCCGTCCTTTTTAGGTGGATAGCGTTACGCAAACGACGCATAACGTTCAAATAATATTCCTTGTTGACTGTTTGACCGGTTGGAAGGAATTCATAATGCACAACACCACGATAATCGAAGAAAACAATCAACATGACCTTGATTTTTGAGCGACTTTGGCGCGATTTTTTGGTCTCGGCTCTCTTTTGGCACGATTTTCGCTCGATTGATCGGTTGTTTCGGGTTCGTAAGCTTAGATCCAAGTCTCATCGCCAGTTATAATGCGTTTCATGAGATGCTGGTAGTCGGAAAGCATCGTTTCACACACTTCAACGCGACGCCTTTTTTCAAAAAAATTCAATGTTTTCGGTACCAGTCGAGATTTGACGCGCTTGAGGCCCAAAACATCCTTCAAAATGGTATTGGCTGAGCCTTTCGATATGCCAACTTCATCAGCAAGGTCTCTAGTTGTTAATCGACGGTCTTTCAACACCAAATCTTTGATTTGTTGAACGTGAGCTTCGTCGGTTGAGGTTGATGGTCGCCCCTCGACGCGTTCACGGCCGGCTTGGAACTCACTTTACCACTTGTAAACATTTTTTTAGACATAGCCTCATCACCAAAGGCTTTCTGCACTCTCCTCAACGTATCCGCAGCAGAAAATTGATTCCGTAAACAAAATTTAATGCAAATTCTTTGTTCAACAAATTTCGACATCGCAAAAACGAAAAACTCACTTTTAGCAGTTCACAAAATGACACGTATCTCTAACACTAATGAATATTTTGACATGAAATTCGACATAAATGTGACTGACAGTACTACCAATCTAAAAAAAAAAAAATAGTTCTCCAAATCCTTCGACGCGCGCAGTTTAAATTCAATGTCACCTTATTTTTTGGGCACAATACCGGTCCCACTATTAAAGCATTATTTAAAAACTATTAATAGCTGAAAATTTCAAGAAATAATCGAATATTATCGAATGAATAAATGAAAGGGCTCATAGTAACATTTATGCCAAAATCCACAGACAAAAAAGATGTTAACTTTTTTAACTATTTTATTTTATAACCCAGTACAAATCGGTTAATAAACTGTCAACAATGGAACAACAATTAGACATCCCACATTTCGACTATTTTGTACTTCCCTGAAATGGCGATTTTTATGGGGGAGTAGTGATACAATAATTTTTTTTATTTTTTTTATGAAACTGTTAAAATCCATTTCTAAAAACTAACGGTACATCAATGTGTGACATTTGAAGAATACCTTGTTTAATTCTCATGTTGTAATATTAAAAAATACGGCAATGGCAGAAATTACTCCGAAATGTATATGTACATATGTATATGTAGTGTGTACATATACAAAACAAAAAAAAATTAAAAAGCAACTAGGTAGGTACATACTCAAATGTGTGGGAACAGATAAGTCAGTAAGCAGCATGGTATAGACTCTACCGTGGTAAGCAATTTGACTTGACGGTGGTGAAACATGTGCCATGGATAATAGCGAGAGTCTCGTATCATATTATCCATGCATGTGCCCTCTGAAAAATTAATTCCTTTTGAATTTATGCCTATTGACATTTTATATTACGTAGACCTTTACAGGAAACAAATCAATTGTAAAAAAAAATATGATTATATTTTCGATTGATATCTAACAAATACTTGTTAAAAAGATATTATTTTAAAACAAGTAAATACACACACACAAATGAAATCGAGCACAAAGGTTGAAAGAAATAAATGACAAATTGCATATGAGCGCTAGGCGCCAAAATACCCCAAATTAAATATAATAAAATAAATTAATTTTAAGTTAGTGCATTTGTATGTACATACATATGTACATCCGCATGCTTGCAAGTAATATGTAATGTTTAGAACGAAAATATGATGTCCAAATGGGATTATTAAATAAATACAAGTGTCTTACATAAAAGTGTTGACAAATATCTTAAAAGCTGCTTACGGAAAATCTGACGTTTTCATAATTTAGACACAAATTGTCGTTAATAGCTGCATACTCATCGGGGCATACTAGAGTGGTGGTTAATCAACAAATTACATAGCAGGAAGAAGGAGCATGCTACTCATGACAACGAAGACAAGGATGCCCATATTAAAAACGTACAAGGGAGAAACATTATGCAAACATGTGAGATCTGTCTGACTCTTTACAAATGCGAATATTAACTTACCATTTCCATAGTTTAAAAAAATATAACGTAACACTTTTGCCAATTAGTTGAGTTTATTGCATTCTAATTGTCAGTAATATTTGCACAAATGGCGCAATTCTGTACACTCTATGCATTATATTATTCCGATTAGCAGCGAATTTTAAATTCAATAGTCTACAAGTTGTGGTTCGTTCACAATTTTTAAAACAGAATTTTAGCATTATATCATGTTTGTTCAATTAATAATTCACTCCAAACACATACAAACAAAGGATAACCAAATGAAAAAATAATTCATTTCAATATTGAAATTAAATAGAGTACTTTGAAATAGGTTCACATTACGGTTGAACAATATTAACTCAAAATGTTAATATGTATTTATTTGCCAGCATAGTTTATGCCAGTGGAGAAGAGGGGCGTCATTTTTTTAGCCTTTTTATTCTTTTTACCACCAGCGCTTGCTGTCGCGGTAACAGCTTGCTTCTTTTGTGTTATAGCCATGGCAAGAACATCACCTAAATCTGTACGCATTGGTGTTGTGAAACCAATGTTTTCGGCTAAATAGCCATCAAGCGATTCACATTCACTAGAGCGACCAGAACTTATGGTGCGATTGGTAACGGCTGTGTTGGCCACAAAAGGTTTTGAAGTGGATATATTTTTACCCCAAGTTGATAATTCCTGATACATGTTATTGCTGCTGCTGACAGGCGATGCCAATGTCGGCCAGTATTCTTTTACGTTTGGCGATTCTCCAACTACAGCTACAGTTGAATAAGTTGCTTGAGTTTTTGTCTTGGGTAATGCAATTGGGTTGCTGGTGTTGTTATCCGCAGTAGCGCTGCTGCCGGGAAGTGCCTCTTCAAAGCCCCACTAAGAAAAACGGTTATGATAAGAAAATTAATATTTTAATCATGCTATAGGTAGGAAATATAAACATATTTCTTACTGTTGGAAACTCTTGTGCGGATGATAAGTTCAAATTTGCTGTGCTAGCAATCAGTTTTCCCATTTGACGATCATTAATTTCGTTTATGTGCTTTTCGCGTCGACGTTCTTCGCGTTCGCGACGCTGGCGTTCTTTCTTGCGCATAAAAATATCGTCTAAATGCATTTTGTAATAAAAGTTTAGTATATTTATAATTTCAATAATGTGATTATTTTGGCATACCTTTGAATAGACGTAGTATCTCATTAGATACAAATGGTGGTTGCATATCGACCTCAATAACTGCAAACTGAGCTGTTAGTGGTAAATGACCGAGGCAAGTAAATTTACGGCGGTGTTCTTCATCCATTGAGTGATACTCCTTTTGCAATACACGTGCATTAATTACCAAAGGAGCGTGTTCTAATGCACCATAACATGCTTGTAGCATTTTTACATTTAAAGGATGCAAAAAAATATTTTGCCCATCCACAGATTGGTAAAAATAATAATATTTTGTATGAATGTCTTCATTATCCACGGAGGATAGCGCCAGACTACTAGTATTTAGCGAATTATCATCATTGCTAATGATGCTTTCAGTACCTAATACATCAACATCTTCATAATTTTCATTTTCTTCATTAAGCTTATTGGCAGCTTTATTTGAATGTTCTTCTATATCCTCTTTCATTTCTTCAACTTTCTCTCGTCGTTCCTTTTGCAAGTCCAAAGCTTGCTGTATGAAAATGTATTCTGGACTGGTTGGATCTTGGCCAGCAACCAATTCACGTTGCTCACGATCAATTATATTTAAAATGTCACTGCGATTGGCAATTAAGAATTTTGAAAAACTTTTTGAATCATTTTCGGCTGAAATCAATGGATAGCTATTCATAGCATTTTGATGAGTATTAGCATCATATTTCTCAATCATCATGCAACCTTTTTTGCGACGCATCAAATGGAACGTAATTTCATCGCCAATACTGAACTGACGTTGTTGTTCAATCGTAGTACTTTTCAAATCAGCTGTATGTATAGCTTCATAGCAAATAGGACATTTGCGCCAAGTCTTATCACTTAGCGCTAAATAATGTAAAATACATGGCCAGCAATATGCGTGACCACAACGAGTTAATTTCGCTGCAATAGGTGGATATAAGCAAATGGGACATTGCGGCTCCTCTTCAGTTTGAATATTAATTTGTTCAATAAGATTCCAATCGATTAAATTGTCAGGCGATGAATAGACACTCATATTAATACCAGATTTCACAACAAATTGAAAACTAGAATAAGAAATTTGCATTGTATGACAATTTAAAGTTTTTAAGAAATAACTCACTTAGCTTGTAAGAATTGCTCTTTATTATAACGATGGCGTTTACTCCCGTTACTGGCTCCATGTCGCTTTGTGGCCACAGTTGAACCACTACCACCGTTCCGGCCAAAAACGTTAAAACTAAAAGCGTTGTCAGCGTCACGCGGAGCGTAATGAAAATTGAGCAGATGATTCAAATTCTGCTTTTTGCTCCCTGGTGCGTACACAGAGTTCAATTCGTAGTCCGCATATTGCTGAGACTTTTTTTTGGTCAATGCACCGGTCACCACCGGCTCTACTACCGTGGCTAATCCGGTGCTGGTAGCAGAAACATCTTCAGTCGCGCATGTAAGATTGTCTTCGATAATGAAAGCTTCATTGCTGTTGCTAACATTGCTACCGGTACCGCCGCCACGTTGACGTGGTCGTTTATCGACATTTGGTCGCGCTTTAACTGAAGAGTACTGCTTCGAATTCCGCTGCGAATCGTTACGAGTTGTTGACGGTTGTTCTCGACGTCGGGAATTACGAGGTAAACACTTATTGACTTGTAAATCTAAAAATAAATATCATATAATAATTTCGTAAGGCTAACAGAAATATTTTTTTACCTGAAGACGATTTGCGTAGTGAGGAATCAATTGGTTGACACGCCTTTGAGCGTGCAAAAATGTTTTGAGGTTTTTTGTTCTCCATTGTTATTAAAAAATATTTTAGATGAAGCGCAGCTAGTAGCTGGGTAAAGATGGTTTGGAAACTTGAAATTAAAGGAATTCCTTGACAGCGAACTGTAGTTTATGAAAATTTCTCCAGATGGAGTTTTATGCACTTTATTAATTTTTAGGCGAGACATTTTTACTGAGCCATGATTTTAACTACAAAATACACGAAAAAATAGTCGCGTATATAAGTGAATGCACGAAGTATTTTTTTTTTTTTTTGCAAAAACGAGGAGAAGACTCGTAGGCGAGTAGACCTAGTACATCAGTGGATGACGTCGTCAATTTTTTATGACTTCAGCAACCGTTTTCGGCCTACTTTAGCACAAAGTCTTAGTTTTATCGCACTAATATATTAGCTATTGAATTATTAAATTTATATGTATGTATAAATTTTATGGTAAATATTGTGATAAGAAGGTATCCAAAATCTCTGAAAACTTCAGCTTTTTGCTATTCGGGAACAAAAAGTAAAGCCAGCGAACGACGTCGTGCCAACAATTTTATTACTCGTTAAATACAAAACAAAACAACGAGTACAATTTGACAATGACTGAACATCATGTGTTTGTCAATTAGACTTTTGTGTTTTGCCTAAAGATTAAAAAAGACAACCAAATTAATTTTAAGGAACTTATAAATAATTGATTTTGAGATGCATCTATTAATTGTAATATAAAAAATATGTATACACATATGCAGGTAATCGTCTGAAAAATTATAAATATATGCAACCCTACAAAAACATATGATCCCACTATATTGAAATAAATAATAAATAAAACATGACAGTTGTTATCACTTCGTACTTTGAACAATTTACCACTAGTAATTCTATATTTTTTATAAAAAGAAAGGAATGATACAAGGTCGTAAGTTAATTGGAAAAAATCCATTAGATTTTCGAAATGCTCGAGCACGCCAACCTGAAATTGTACGATCTGTTCAAAAAGATGCCAAATACACAGAAGAACTAACAGAAGATTTCTCGGATCTCCTGCGTTTAACCGGCTCTCGCAGTTGGATAAAATACAACCAACTATGTAAACTCTTTGCCGAAATCAGTTATCATGGATTTGCGTCAATTAGTAATTTACAAACACTTGGTGAGGAATACACTGGTATTATTCAAGTTGATAGTGCATATATGCACATTCCATCCCGTTTGGTATGTGGTGAATATACCCTTTTAAACACTACTCTTTAATAATGAATAATTGCAGTTACAACTAGTTGCAATCATACTGGAATTCGGTGGAGACGCTTTATTTGTTCGAATTTTAGAAAAACTTGAAAAATACATCAAAGATAATGAGGAAATTGTACCGGATGCAAAGGAAAAACTACTAAGGGTGCTACGAATATTGTATTTCTCTCCACAATATATAAAGGCCTTACATAAATCATTATTTTATGTGCGTTCCGGTAAATACCAAATGTCCAAACGTTTTACTGGCTTAAATTACGTCCTAATACGCCACTGGTTACAACCAGAATTTTCATTATATGGATATAAAATACTTGGAGTTATAACATTTCTACAAGTAACTGTGTCATTAATAATAAATGCATACGAATATTGGAAAGAACATAAAAGAAAAAAGTTAGAGAATATAAACAGCTCTTCTAGAAGGTTAATCAACACAGAGAGAAATGCAAATTCCGAAAAGTCTGAGGCGCCACAGTGCATCCTTTGCCTTGATTCACGTACTAATACGACCTTGACGCCATGTGGACATTTATTTTGTTGGAATTGTATACTTGATTGGCTGGATGAACGTGATGAATGCCCTTTGTGCAGAGAAAAGCTAAAGAAGTCCAATGTAATACCTTTACAAAACTATTTATAAAGCTTAATTGTATCGAAGTTGGTATAGGGTATTTTTTGTCATATGAATTAATAAGAAATGGTATTTGTAAGATTTTAAAATAAAAATTTCACCAAGGTTCAGTGTTCCCAGCGTTCCATAGTCTTCTAAAAAAAACATTTCCTGACTTGTTCGTAACAGGCTACCCGAAATTTTTGAAGATGTTTTTTTTTTTTGGTATATATGTATGTATCAATAGGCCGTTACGAAAAATAAACAAAACTACACTGTACAAAATATTTGAGATTTAAGAAAAGTGCTCTAACGCCATTAGTTTTATTTACGAATGAGGGGTTAATGACAACATTAAAAGAATTCGACCCCAAAACGGAAAACGAAAAAAATTATACATCAGGTGGCAACATACCTTTGAGTATTTTGTTTTCTTTGTTTTCACCAGACATCGCAATAGTTGCACTGTTGCAGCTGAACTAAATATTTTCACTACTTGTGAGGTAATTAATATAATTTAGATAAAAAATGTTATTAAACATTTCGCTTTTGAATATTAAACAAATCGTTTATTAATTTGTTTCTGCATTATTATTCCATAGGCGCTGATGAAGAAAACATAAGGATTACTTGTGCAGCGCCTCTATAACATTTGACGAAATCATAAAGTTAGCTGAAAATAAACAACAAATTGAGTTTTTTTTAACAAAAACAAAAAAGTTTATCTGCATATTTTTGAGTACATCTATATATAATATTTAGTTTTGTCTTGTCACCAAGATTAGCATAAAAAACTTTGAAGTAGTTAGTTTCAGGAATGGGTAATAATATTGTGTATGAAATTGACGAAGATGACTTCGATGATGAGGATGTGGACGATATGCTTGGTGAACAATTGAGTTTGGCCGTTGGTACTGTAATGAGTCAACTGGAGCGTCTGGAACGTCTAAATCCCTTGGAAAGACCAACAGCGCGAATGCCTGTGATACGAAAGAAACCAGATTTGCGAACCTTTCGCGTAAGTTGGTACCATATAAGAGTCACATAGTGGTTTTATGATTGTATTTATGTTACAGCACACCATGTTGTACAAAGAAATAAAAGCGTTGTGTGCTTTACCAGCAAACAGCAATCGTCCCAGTGATCGTTGGTCGTTGACTCGTGGTTTGTTTAAACGGGAGAATGGGATAGCCGCTCATCCAGCCGGATCATTTACACCTAATCAGCAACGTCGCATTGCAAATCTATTTGTGCCTAATAACAAGGACCAGCGTTTGATGTCATTGGAAGCCAAGGTTTTCATTTGCAAATTTAATAAAGATGGAAGTAAATTGATTACTGCTTGCCAAGGTATTTTTTTCTTATAAACGTACATATATAAAAATATATTAATGCAATTTCTATGCATATGATTGTGCATTCTTTTATATCTTAGATTCAGTGATTCGCGTTTTTGATTCTTCAAAGGGCACATACCATCGCATAAACCGTATCGTAACGGATATATGTAACTGGAGTATTTTGGATGTAGACTTTAGTCCCTGCGGGCAATACTTAGCATATTCTACATGGTCAGATGCTTGTGAGTTTCAACTAAATATATTTGTTTGACTTATTTTAAATCAATTTATTTCCCTCAGTTTTTGTTTTACCCGTAAATAGTGACGGGAAAGATATGCAGTCTTTCAATTTAAATGCCGAACAATCACGCGCCGGTATATTCTCACTACGATTTTCCCCATGTGGTCAACATATAATCGGCGGGAGTAATAATTCCTTAATTTATGTAGTCGATCGTGAGACACATGCTGTACGAATGATAAATACACAACGAACTCACAAAGACGATATAAATGCTGTTAGTTTTGTAAGCGATCAAGATTCAAATATATTTGTTTCTGGCTGCAATAATGGCGTGTTAAAGTTGTGGGATTTACGGTGTGCTGGTAGCAGTGCCCGCGGAAGAAGCGGTTCAGGTGGTAGTTACAATAATAACAGAAATAGCTGCACTAGCGTCAGACATATGCCAGTGGGCATATTCAAAGGCCACTTGGATGGCATTACTTACATCGACCCACGCAACGATGGGCATTACTTATTAACTAATTCCAAAGATCAAAGCATAAAAATTTGGGACATGAGAATGACAAGTCCCAACAACAAATTAAATAAAGTAATACTGCCACTTATTCCATGGGATTACCGTTGGGATACAGTACCACGTGAATGTCAGTATTCTATCGACATTTTGCTAAATGAATATGGTTGTAAGCTTGAATTTATTTTTAGATTACAATCCAAAAGCAACGTTGGAGGGAGATGTAAGCGTGATGACCTATCGTGGTCATCGTGTTACCAAGAGTTTATTGCGAGCGAAATTCTCCCCAGCTTTACAAACGGGACAGCGCTACATATACACTGGCTGTGGCACAGGCAGAATTATAAGTAAGTTTTCATAGGCTTAACAAAAATACATAATTTTTGTTGTTGTTGCAGCGGCAGAGTTCTGACGACTTTGCAGTCCTCCGCCAGATTAAATTCGGGTCCGTTCCGGTTACGTTGACCCGACTGTTATGGGAACGGAAGACATGACTCTTCAAATATTTCCACTTTTATGTTCATGTTCCTCCATTTAAAAAATCTAACCCATATAAAAATTCTTATATATTTATTGTTACATTTTCAGTATACGATGTGTTGACAGGGCAAATAAAAGAGGCTATTGAAGGACATAAAGATATTGTGCGTGATTTGTCATGGCATCCTGTTCGTTCAGAAATTGTATCTGGATCGGTGGGTTGAGCAATTGCTTCTATATAAGTAATAGCAGTATTTAATAAAAATTAATATACATATGTAGTGGGACTCTCATGTCAACCTGAACACCTTTAAACATAATCCTTTACTGAAACGGCCAAGTTCTGGTTCAGGTTATCAAGGCTCCTTAAGACGCTCCCTCCGTATAGCGCATCAAAACGGTGACTTAGACGATGAGGCTGATGAAGATGAGGTAAATAACGCCAATTTGAAATATTATATTATGACTAAAATAACCTACCATATATGCGTGCTTTTAAATCCTAGCCCGAGCAGTCATGGTAGCAGTCTGCGACATATACATACACTACATTTTTGCCTGAAGAAACTTAAATAATGGAAAGGTGTACGAAAATCAGCATCAGCATATGTATCACAGATATATCTAAACATAAACATTAATACTTTTGACTTTAAACCAGTACATAAATACACATCCATGCGTATATATTTATATATAATTCAGTTAGTTTGTACTCTTATTTTTAAGTGTTGTATGACTTAAAATCATTTTACGTAGAAACATGTAAATATGTAATGTTATGCCAATAGGTGATCTAACTACTTTAAATTAGTGTTCTGTAGCAGTCAAAATTTAACTTCTAATTTTCACTTAGCTGTGAAAATGCGATAGTGCTCTTTGACTGCCACTCTAATTAGGTCTACAACGTTTTGTAACACAACCTAATTGAACAAGTTTAAATTTAATAAAAATGGATTTACTCAGGCCTATAATTAATTTTCATTATTTTCTTAATTGTAACATGTAAAACAGGAACATTTCGTGGTGCGAACTGCATTGTACTGTGGCAGCGAGTCGTAAGTTAACCCTTGCCTACTTAGTAGCATGTTACGACCAAAATTTTGGTATGTTTTGATTACAATTAATCTATCCACTAATCTAGGCACTCACTAATCTAGTATGTCCTCACTATGCTGTTGGAGAAGTTTTTGATATTAAAACATTCATATCGTTTAAAATTTGTTAGAAGAAAACATTGTAATGTCGTATTTTGTTATAAAAGTCGTTTGAATATTTTCCAGTCTCTAAGATTAATACCTAAAACAAAATACTAAACCTAACTGTTCTTCATCTATCGCACTTCCTCAATTTTTGAAAGCCTTCGAATTACCTTGAAAAATTATATGCAAATAACTTAGGCGGAAAACGCTTTAAACTTCTGAATTCTGATCTAAAACGGTTATAAGACAGATATAAAAATACTCTTAACTTCGAAATTTGGTATATATGTATACAGTAATTAACTATTTATCAAAAAAAAAAAATCGAAAAATTATTTTGAAATCCTACTTCCTTCAGGCATGAGAGCTAGGAAAAAGCGATCAATAACCAAATCGTATCGTTAAGGTATGATTTCCAATATAATTTCCACTTCTAATTGAGCTGAGTTAGTTTGCTCATATTTAACAGAAATATATTCTTTATATATTTCAAATCAAATGTTATAATCAATTTAAATATACATACATATGTATGTACATTTGTGTATACAGCTGGTACAAGCTATCATAATTTGCAGGCCAGAAATTGCTTGGCGGTATGTTCAGTGCGTATGTATAAAATTTGTCTGCCACTAAAATTGAAAAAGCCTTTAAACATACATACATATATACATATGTACATATTTCATACCTGTTAACTTAACTGAATCCTGATAATAATGAAAATTTGTATACTCTCAACATAATCGATACTAACTAAAATAGGTTTATTCAAATAATGTTTTCAGATTGCTGACACAAATTGAACACGGTGCTTATCCCGTTAATAACTAAGAGTGTTTCTGATGAAAACTTTTTGAAATCCCAATGCGCTTTCCTTTTTAAAGGATAAAGAAAGACATTGTTTCAATGAGAAGCGAGAATTGATAAAGAAGATTGATATGGCAACAGGACAGCACCTAAATTGAATCGAAGCTTGCCATAAAATGCAATGATAAAGCGAAGAATCGTGAACAACATGTAATAAATCAAGAGGACAGATAATCTATCTTTCGATATTTAAAACATAATTAACCGAAACATCTTCAAAAATTATAAATAAATATAATGCAAATAGGATTTGAAAACAACAACAATTTTGTACTTGCAACACAAAGTATTTTTATTCGCGGAGTGTCACTTATAATGGAAATAATGTATAACTATTAATGAATCACCCCCACATAAAGGCGGCTCTTTTTCGTGCTGTCAAAAGCAGCTTTTACGGGTCTTTTCCAAGATTTGGCGCATGGTGAATATCTGGTCAGTTGTTGATTTTCCAGGTCTAAGGAATGTCCAGGCATCAGTCACTAGATCACCTTTGGGGGTCCTACAAGTTCTGATTTACCTCTATTATATGAATGTGCCTATTTATACCTACTCAAGCTTATATTATCTGTCTTTTCAATGGGCCAATTTCGTCTTCTTATCTTTAATTATTTCCTTATTGACCCTTTTTAGTGTATTTCGTATATTAATTTACATATGGCAGTTCGAAAAGTACTTAGCTTAACCGTACGATGACGCTATAATCGCAAGAAACATTTACTATCAAAGTTTTGTTTTGGGTGCGGGTAGACACAAACGGGTCCACGGATTTGAGAACAATACAGTCGAAACCGTGAAATTTCCCCGGCCTGATTTGAAGTTGAATACTGTCCTATCGGTACGAAAGGTCAAGGCCAAATTGGTTACGAACTACGAACTGCTAGCTCATCGAACGGTTTCTCCAGATTTGGTCCCTGGTCCATGCAGGACTGCAGAAAACGTATTATTCAAGAGTATCAACACTAAATATTTATAGTTCTTAAACTAGTTCCCGTTTACACAAACATATATTTTTATTTAAAAATTTATTATTAAATAAAACAACATATGCGTTTAAGAAAAACAATTTTATATTTATCCATAAACTACTCATATTTGAATTATATATTATTTACGTTAAATAAAAATTAATTTTAACATAAGTTAGTATGTATGTATGTATGTTTGTGTACAAAATATTAGCATACCACCGATCCAATCGTGGTACTTAACTTCTCATTATTATGATGTTGTCTCGTATTTACAAAATACAAATATTGAATATGGTATGAAGCAAACCTTAAAATTATAATTTAGTGTACATAGGTTAAGTATGTACATATGTGTATGCGTAAACCTAAACGTAATCTACCCCATATTTACAGCCACCCTTCGGAAATCAGAACTCCATGTCCTACAGCAATGACAAGCGTATGGTGCGATTGAAAATCTGTTTTCTTCGCCGTGAATTGTAGGCCGAACGTGCCATCGATGGCGTTTCAAACGCCACACGTGCGTCGCCCGTCGGTGTGCCATCGTCATTGAAACGTCTTATAATATCGTCTGGAGTCAAATCATAACCAGCGAAAAACTTCAATATGTCTATTAGCTCGGCCTTGTAGGGCACATTTTCCATGGCTATCACGCAGCCGGGGCGTGTGAATTTTTCCGGTATGCCACTGCTATCTCCGTCACCACGGTTAGGTCTACTATCGCCACTAATAACAACATCGTTGCTGCTGTCATCAATTATTTGTATTTCGTCATCCTGGTCCGAATTGTGGCCATCGTGACTTGAAGCGCTGTTGTTACTGCGACTGCCACGATTGCGCATTCCGCCACTTGAATGATCACTTCGATAGCCACCGTTGTGACCGCGATCACCGCGACCACCGCGATTCATCATTGATCCACCGCCATTACTATTACCTCCCATACCGCCGCGGCCATTATTGTTGTCGTTGTTCATGTTGTTATTGCCGTAGCGTCCACCAGAGCCACCGCCCATATTCATTATCGGTGGTCCGTCATTATTATTTCCCTGAAATGGATTCCTGTCGAATGGTCGGCCATCTGTCACGCCGCCACCACCACCACCAGGGTAACAATTCATGAAGGGCTTTCCAATTTTGTCAGCGATCTCCTGTGGCATGATCGGTCGTATACGAAGTTTTCGTTGACGAAATGTGGTGTTGTTGAATTGATGTAAGGCGGTTTCTGCATCACGAGAATCTTGGAATTCGACAATGAATTCTCCGGTCGGCATATTGCGTTCACCGCGTAACGGTTCAATGTGTTTGAGACGCAAAAATGCGCCCTGCAAGAGATCAGCTATGTCATTCATACGTGTATTATAATCACAGTTTTTCATAATTATGAAATTATTCATCCCATTTGAGTTGTTCATCATATTGTTGCTGTTCATGTTTCTATTGTTGTTATTCATCATCGGCGCCATGAAATTTCCACCATTATTCATGTTCATGCCCATGTTATTGTTGTTCATACCCATGTTGTTGTTCATTCCCATGTTGTTGCTCACACCCATGTTGCTGCTCATATCCATGTTGCTGCTCATACCTCTATTGCTGCTCATATCCATGTTGCTGCTCATACCCCTGTTGCTGCTCATACTCATATTGCTATTTTGACTCATATTACTATTCATACCCATATTGTTGCCGATATTCATGTTCAGGTTCATCTCGTCCGTGGGCTTCAAAGGTTCAAAGCGGCTTGGCTTCTGTCGACGCAGACGGGGATCACTTGGTGTATTACCACCTCTTGACATATTATCGTCACCCCTCATTGAACCAATATCGAAAAGACTAGGTATATTAGTATTTTTAGAATCGATTGAGCTATTACGTTCAGTTTTTTCGTCTAATTGTATGTCATTATTAACATCGGTGCATGCTAGGCTGCTCGTGTCATCCGCTACATCCATATCATCTTCAGCTTGATTTTGTTCTTCTTTCAATCTCTCCGCTTCAGCGAGTGCTTCTTCTTCTTTCATCAATTGCTCGTTAGCCAAACGTAGTTTCTCTTTTTCTCTTTCCATTTCATCGACCGTCGCTGGGCGTACACGCACTTTGCGGTAGCCAATCATATGCCGTGATTTGTCCTCCAAAGCTGCTTTCGCTTCTTCGGCACGTGAGAAAAGCACATGCCCTTTGAATTCTCGGCGATTTTCACGACTAGGTGTTAATAAAATATCGAAAATGGTGTAAGAGGAGAACATGCGCATAAGATCGTGCTCAACCGCCGATGAGGGTATATCTTCAATATAGAGTACAGTAAAAGGTTCCGATTTGAATTCAATGTCGGAGTTCGACACTCGGTCACCACGACTATTCGTATCATCGTTATCATCATCATTACGATCATAATCACCGCGATTATCTGAATAATTGCGGTCTCCACGATCATTGTTACGGTCAAATCGTCCCTGGGGGCGATAACTGTCCTCCACCTCCTCGAATTCCTCATCAGTTACCATCTCTACTTTGACAGCTTTCGACTTAAGCGTGGAATTATTACGCATTAACGCTTTATGTACACTGGATACTCGTGAAAATTTTATATACGCAACGCCGATCCGCAATCCGTGCTTATCGTTTACCATTTTAATTCCGTTGTGTGGGATGAAGAGACCCATGAAGAATTTACGCACATCACTGTATGTGGTACTTCCACACATGTCGCTAACCTTGATACAGCAACTCCCTTTTACTGGCTCTTTAGAACGTTGTGTTTCCGGCTCTGTTGATTTCTGTGAGATGTTGCTTGGCTTGGCAACACTGGCTGCAGCGGCCTGTGCGAAGAGATTCGGATACATTTGGGCATAAGGATTGGTATTGGCGAATGCGATGGGCTCTTGTGACAATTGACTCACTGACGAGAAATTAGACGTCGATGTTGCTGTTGGATTACCTTGTGCGAAAGATACATCCGGCTTCTTATCAATCAAGCTAAGGCCAGGGAACATTGTGCTAGTGTTCTGTTGAGTGGGGCTGCGCTTTACAGCGCTAGTTGAATCTGTTGAGTTCGTATTCAATGTGGCCTGTTGTATCGCCGTCGTATAGGGATTTTGCAATGCAAAGGTCTTAGGTGAGTCACTACTGTTCGAATTAGAGTTAAAAAAATTTATACTGTAATTATTGGGGGCCGCAACCGAAGAGGAGTAGCTCTGGAATGGTGGCATGACGCTGCCTGCTGGTATATTCACGGCGCTCGTGTTAGACTGAGAGTCAGGACTTTTATTGGCAACGCTGCTGGTGTATGAATTCGTCAACTGCGAACCTCGTAAACCCGGAATGGCAGTCCCCACACTAAATGGGTTTAAAATATTACTGGTATTGGAGCCAGCGATAGAAAATGGTGTAGAACTATTGGTAGATGTTCCCCCAATGTTGTCTGAATTGTTTGTTTGATACGAGTTGATGCCAGGTATACCCCAAGGCGAAATACTGCCTAATTTGGCGCTAGCACTCTCATTTGTGTCTAATATTTTAGTAAGCGATTTGGTACCGAGTAAATCTGTGGTGGATTTGTTAGATTGGGTATTTCCACTTTCTCGTTCTCTGCTATTTATATTGCTTCTGCTAGAGTTTCGACTACGATCTGGACTGCGATCTCTATTTTTGTCATGACCACGATCTGGGCTTCTTGAACGTCGGCTAGATCGTCGACTCTTCCAATCGCGATCTCGCGATCGAGAGCGACTTCTATCACGTCGACCACGACGTGAACCGTTACGATCATTACGTTCGATTTGGTCACGTGAACGCGATCGACGACGATCTCGTGATGTAGAACGGCGGCGATCGCGAGTTTTTTCAACGCTACTACGATGTGTACTCACGGATTCATTAATGTTGGGCTCATTTGGCGTTTCCACAAGTGTGATGCCAGCTTGTTTCTGATATGCCAAAAATGATGGTGCTGCACTCGAAAGTATATTATGTAGACTATTTGGAGTAATGACCGGTGGTTGCGGATTGGACAAGGTCGATGCTTTGATAGCTGGTACGGCACCAGCATTTTTGAGGGCTTGGAGAGATTGCTGGCGTGCAGTTTCGATCACTTTTTGCATTTCAGCTCGCGACGAAAGCAATAGACGTACTTGAACCTCATTGATTTTTTCACGATCATGCATCATTGCTTGACGGGCATCTTCGTCGGTGCTATATGGGGACAGAAGGAAAAAATACAAAAGACGTGTAAAACATTATTTTCTGGGGCATATATTGAAAACTAAAAGAGTAAGACAATTGAGTCATCTTCGTTTTGGCTTTGACGAATCAAAGCTTTGCCGATATGTTAAACTGTTCGTTTAGAATTTTTTGGGTGATATCTTACCTTTGTACTTTGAGTCCGCGAATAAGCTTAATATAAATCTCCATTTGGGTCTCATGATTATGCTTATGGCTGAAATATCATATTGATAGAACCATTAACTTTTTTTGGGATTCTACTTGTAAAGACTTTTTAATCTCATTTTGACAAATGATTGGTTTAAATAAAAACAAAGTAGGCCGTCGTCAAGTGATTGTGACATTAGAGATTTGAGATAGGACATTCCGATAGTGTTATCCATAAAAAGCAATAAAAGCTAGACCCTGTGAAGACTTTACTTCATTACTTAGGGTTAGCTGCAAGAACTTTTATATTCGTGGTGTGCTGTTTTCCGACAATTGTGGTCAAACGCCTGACAGTTGACACGGTGTGGAATACATCACTATATACTTTTTATCGCTATATAGAACTGTGTTTAGTGTTGTATGTATTCATCAATTAAAAACGAAGTATTTTTTGTTCCTAGGTACTTACGACGCTAGATCTGCTCTTATTACAAATAAATCTCTTTCCATTCTTCAAAGGTGGCTACTATATTTATAACTAAATCAGAAAACGCAACGACCAACGGTTTGTATTTTGGATGACCGTAAATTGACGTTCTTCAACATACCAGGTGCTCTAAAGATATCAAATGAATATGTACATCATATCATTCAGGAATATTTTGGTTTGAGAGAGCTTTGTTCGAAGGGGGTACCGCGTGAGCTCACTTTCGACCAAAAACAACGAGTTGATGATTCGAAACAGTGTTTGGAGAGGTTAAGGCGTAATTAACCCGAGTTATTGTATCTATATGTGACAATATTTGAAACATGGCTCTATCATTTCACTCCACAGTCCTATCGACAGTAATCCGAGTGGACTGCGCGCGGTGAACCCGTTCCAAAGCGTGGAAAAACGCAACAGTCGGCTGATTGTAAAAGTCTGTATTTTGGAAAAATGTTTATTGACTACCTTCGCCGAAACACGGCGGCCTTTGAAGAAAAACATAGAGCTGTTTCACAAAGATAATGCACCGTGTCATAATTACTTAATAATGAAATAATATCATTTATGAAGATGATTTTGTTTTTGAACATAGTGATCCGATCTGAACAATTTCTTGGAGATTGCAGCGTTGTCCTGTAAAATAATCTATTCGCTGTTCAAAAATAGTATTACCATATATCACATCTGGTTTAAAAACGTAACTGAAACATATTTAAATCTAAAAATTATGTATAGATGCAAAGGAATAGAGTTCAGTATGTGATCGAAAAGCTCCTATTAACTGTCTTACCATGGGATTGAGGTCGGGCAATTGCGCAGGCCAAGGCATAACCTTAATCCCTTTAATACGAAACCACTCCTTGGCTAGCCGACTCGTATGTTTCGGGTCATTATATTGCCGGCATAAGGTAACATTGTGGTATTCAAAATATCCATGTACATGTCTTGATCTATGACAGTGTCGATACGACCATACATAGAAAAACATGCCCAAACTAATATTTTTGACCCTGCATGTTTTGAGGGTTTGGTAGTGTATTCGGTGGACGACGCACATACTGCCGTGAACCTGCGCCTCCAAAAAGCACGATTTTACTTTCATCTGTCCAAAATATATTTCGCCACTTTTCCAATGGCCAGTCGACATGATTTCTGTCGAATTCAATGCGTTTTGCGACGTGTTTTTTTGTTAAAAGGTGCATTTTCTGCGGGCTTCGTCCATGTAAATTGTTTTCTAATAGTCGTTTTTGCATTGTATATCAAACGAAGACGGAGGACGAATAATTTTGCTATAGCGAACTATGCATCGATGGTCTATTGCAGTTGTCTTTCCCTACCTCTGCTTTCTGACATATTTAATGCCATTGGCTATCATTGGTGCAGTACATCCCAGGGGTCTTCAATTTCCGAATAAGTTTTTCCCTCATTTCTTAATTTTATAAAAAGGTTGCGTTTCTTGACGGTGCAATTAAGTGGAAATATTTATTCGTTTTGTTTTTCACTATTATAATTTTGAATAGTACATTTCGCAATGAAACCATAACAACCACTGATGGGCTCGAAACTCAAGCAAACTTTCATTTGATATTGATTTCAATTATTTTAATGTAATTATTAGTTTCCTACTTAGTGGTACTTCTTATTTGCACGTACACTTACGAGCAAAATTTTATGATATGACTCTAACGCATGTATAAATTAGACAAAAAATTATATAAAATACTCACATCAACTTCACCTTTAATTAAACCCTCTTTGGTTTATCCAACCTATCCCTCCTAAGGGTTGTGCGCTGGGCTTGGGACCCGCCATGTAAAAAACGCCCACAATGAAAAATTATCACCAGTCTCGGAAGAGCAGGAAGACCCTCCTTTCGGTGATGGCAAATGCATTAAGGATAACGATTTAAGGGCATGCATCTGGAATGTTCGGTCCTTTAATTGGGAAGGTGCCGCTGCCCAGCTGGTTGATGTCCTCGTTAGAGTAAAGGCTGACATCACCGCCGTCCAGGAAATGCGATGGACACAAGGACTGGGGCGAGTAGGTCCTTGTGGCATTTACTACAGTGGCCATAAAGGATATTCGGTGGGTGAACTTCTTTCCCCAATCCACATCAAAGCGAACACACCTATGAGAGCTGCCCCCGCCACGATTTCAAAATCGTGCTTGGCGACTTTACCGTCATGGTGGGCAAAGAAGGTATTTTTGGAACAACAGTCGTTAAATTCAGCCTCCACGAGGAAACATTCCTAAATGGGTTGAGGCTGATCGACTTCACCGGGGCCGAAATATGGTTATATGTAGTACTAGATTCCAGCATTGACAAATTTACCAAGTTACCAGGTTGTCTCCGGATCGAAAAGCCACCAACCAGATCGATCATGTTGTGATAAACGGAAGACACGTCTCCAGCGTTTAGGGCATACACTCCGAGGCCCTAACATCGACTCGGACCACTATTTTGTTGCAAACACAACAGATAGCCGAACGATTTTCTAATCGATTTGCACTGTGGGTCGGCATTTCAAGCTATTTACGTACAGCTGCAACCGAAACCAGTGGTTTTCGGGAAAATGAAAAAGAACAGCTCATACGACGAGGAGTGCCGTGTCGCAGCGGAGAGAAAACAGACTGCCTACCTCATAACGTTACGACCGAACCACAACAGGTGCGGGATGGGATAGATACCGAGAGTTGAAGAGGGAAGCGAGACGCATTTGCAGACAGAAAAAGAGAGAGGCCAAAATGCGTGAGTATTGACAAGCTGGCCGACAGGGGTTATGCTCGAAAATTCTACGAAAAGATGGAGCGACTAACAGAAGGTTTCCGATGTAACCGATGCTCAGAACATACTAAAATTATGGAGGGAACACTTCTCCAGTCTGCTGAATGGCAGTGAAAGCATAACGCCAGGAAGAGGAAGACCTCTACTCCGTTGAAAAAACTAGTTGGAGAAGAGCCTGGCTTCGTTTGGAATCTTCAATTAGCGCCACATATCAAAGAAGGAGAAAAGACTGGCGCGCTGTTGTTAACTCGGCTATAGCCGCGTAAGCGGTGTCTACGCCAGTAACGACAAACATCATTTTATATCTAAATATTTTATTTCAACAACATCGTATTAGGGTAGTTAGGCAAATACGTTGACTTACGTTATTTATATGAACTTCAGTCAAGAATTCGGTAGAGTGAATCACCCATTTTGGTGCATAAACCAGATCTCTTTGGTTTTAAACCAATATTTGTTTTTGAGAAATCTTCCGGTTTGTGGCGTTGAATTCAATGGGTGATATTCAAAATTACTCTATCGGATTCAATTGCTGATTTACAAGTCACCTTGATCCAATGTTACGATGGACCCTAAGTTTAACTTTGAATTGAGAGATCCGTGCTTTATTAAAATGTTTGGAACTTTTGTGGTGGCAACTAAGTTCTTTCCGACAGTTTAGAAGCCGTTAGAAAACAACTTTAATTTTGACCGTAGACTGTTTATGGGAATCTAGATGAAATGATCTTCCTTCTTTCCTGTACTAATCCTTAAAAACTTAAAAATAATGTGTTCATTGAACTTCGAATGGATAAATTTGTAGGATATACCTTTTACTTAAGGTAAACTTTATCTTCCAAGTTTTATGTTCTGCATAACAGAAGTCCTTTATACAGTATGTGAAATGGTCAGATGACTGCATAGAATTCATACCATATACAACCAAATAAAACATTCCGGTGTTTACTTACCAATCGTCTCCATTATAACCGTGATAGCTTGTGCCGCGATTCAGACCTTCGCATCTTAGTGATTTCGTTTAAGAGAACTAGTTTACAGATTTTTGAAAGTTCATTGTATATGAAAATATCTCAGGTATTTTAATAGGAACATATTTTTTTCTGAGAATATGTATTCATGCTCTTCGAAGTATTCATCGCATATTTCCAATCGACTGAATACTAATAGAAGTCTTCGATTGCAGAGTAAAATAAAGGTATTTCTCGAAAATATAGAGCGAAGCACACAAATACTTTGCAAAATGCGAGCGCATAAGTATTCTTTAACAATGGATAACAGAACGCGACGTGAAGAAATGATTTGAGGGATCTAGACTTGTTGGAAATTTCAAACTCATTTTAAATCTCTCACTTTTAAAATTGTTAATTTATTTTTGAAGGCCTTCTTTTCCAAGTTTCAAATGGACTTGACAATTTTGTTATCGTTTACCTTAATAGAATTTCCTAATTCGCGAATCCACAAAAAACTTATTGTTAATAAAAGCGAATTATACGAACCTTTTAGAGCCAATACCAAGCCCGATTCGAAAAGGGAAATAAGGGTTATCTTACGAGGGAGTCCGATGAGAACTTAGTTTCAATTGCATTTTTGTTTTTAATTTTGTATTGACCGCAAGCGAAAGCGGCACTGTCAACTCACACTACCTTCCACACGATTAATTCAATTGAATTAGACCATGAATTGCTGCCCATCCCTTGGATTCTCCAGATTTGGCCCTCGGCGTAATTTTCGTTTCCAATTTTGAAAAGTTCAGTAAAAATTTTAACCTAATGAGAAGGTTATCGCCTCCAAAGGAGCCTAAATTACATACCTAATGGAAAAGTATTTTTCAAACGGTTTAAAAAAGTCAGAGCGGTTCTGAGTTCATCGTATAGAGCTAAAAGGAAACAATATTGAATATAAAATCGCAATTTTCCCAAAGTTTTCAGTTTTCCTTTTGTAACCCATGACCTTCTTATACTTCCTCTGGTTAAACACTTTAAATAAGTACATTAGCCATTACATTTTTTTGTTCAATTTATATGATTATTCCAAATCGAAGGGCACAAATATGTTGCATGCTTGATTCCCAAATCTTATCAACGATATGTCCCTCATGTTTACTCGTATGTCTTCAGAACGTCAGCTATCTCGATCAACTTTATTTTACGGTTATCTAAGATATTTTTTTATTTGTTAATGTTTTCCTTCATGTCTGTATAGGCAGAACAGAATTTACTTACTTTACTTCGTCGCTAAAAACACTATGTCTAAGGAACCATTTGTCCGACAAATGCCTTTCGAAGCTTAGGTCTATCTACAAAAAATAAGGACTCTCTCTAAAGCTATTATAGAAACTATATGAACTTCTTAGCCCACCTGGATTGGTATTATTGTCTTTCTACTTGGAGAATATCGTATGAACGTTGTAATCTCATTTCATATGTACCCCAGTGATATAGAGCAGGGAGATCGCAGATGATTTCTCGCGGTTTTTTCCAATAATTCATTACGATTATCCCCGGTTCCCGATATTCTCTCTTCGGCTTTGTTGTACACACATTTTGAAATACAAGTTTCTGACAAGTTACTTAAAAAGATCTCGACGTTACCTTTATTTAAGCAAGAATGGACATCAACTATTATATACAAGTAATCAAATCAGGTTTATTGTTTTCGCTTGGTTCATATTTTTTTCAAAATTGCCCAAAAAGCAGTCATAGATTATTTTGAGATTATATGCATAAGAGGCTGCAACGAGTATGATTAAGTCAGATCAAACACTCGTGCCGAAAACACAATCCAAATCAAATCAGCATAGTTGATCGACTCAAGTACCGACCAGCGTTAACGGATTTGATGCAGCGCGACCAATTTTTCTTCGGCAATCACGATCGCGTAAATGGTATGGCCGACTTTGGTTCAAATCAAATCATGTAAACTTAGTGCGCTGTGCCGGATGTTTCAATCCAACCGATCAATTACTCGAGTAATGTAGTTTTGATTCCAATTATCTGTGGCTTACTCGGGTATATTTTAATACTCATACTAAATGATTTCTATGCGAACCTACAAAGACCTGTACATGTGTACAGCATATAGGATATATCCAACCCGAACACTGGCCAACGTTGCACTCATACAAATATGAGTATGATTCACAAGCAAACATGTATGTGTGTACTTGTATAAGCTGATCGCTACTGATTCAAAATTGTTCTTTGCCGCTGATTTGTACACAAACCGTTCGATTTGTATACATGAATCAAACTGACGAAATCAGCCAGAGTTCGGACCAGTACTCGAGTATGTACAAAAATGTATTACTCGTGGTCGAATACACTGTTACTCACGGTTATTTTTATGAGTCCTTCCCAAAATGTCCAGATAGCTTTTTAGCCGTTGTTAAGTCATGGCCAAACAACTTACTGTAGAGAACTCATTCGTAAAGTTATTATCGGTCTTTTAGAAAAGCTATTGCACGGAGATACGAAAAGCACTTAACCTCACCATACGATAGCGATAATATCACAAGATAAACTCACTATCGTTTAGTATATTCCCGAAGACGACTACTGTAAAAATGTCAGCTGAGCAATATCGCTCAGTGATTCGGTTCCTATTTTTTGGAAGAGAAATCGCGCAGTGAGATAAAAGGCCTCTTCTACTTCGATTGTGACATTTAAAAATCAGTTTTTGCAAAGCAATTGCCCAAGTGGCTCAAGAACACTTACCACGCAGTATTAGGTGGCAAACTTATTGGCAGACTCCAGAAAAAATCTTTTTCTTGCAGATTAAAGAAGTAGAAGTATCGTTTGGTTTGGTCAAATATGGCGAACTAAAAGGATGCTTTGTTGATAAATATTTCGCAAATTTTTCCCAAAATTTTTGAAAATACATTTTTGAAGCCAACTAGCTTTTTGAATTAAATTTGTTACAGTTATGCGATTGGAAATTGAAGCTTTTGCATTTGGGCAAAGTGTCGTAAGAAAATGCCGTGAGTATTATCTATCGTGTCGCATTATTAAAAAGATACGTTTTAATTTAATTTTTTATATTCCATCTGTATATACTCTATAGACATATATTTTTGTTCCACATGTATTTCCCAACACATTCAATTTAAAAGAGTTCCATTTTTAATTCTCTTGTAAAGTTTTAATCTTTAGAGTTTTTAGTTTAAGGGTAATATATCGTCGTCTTTCAAGACAAGTATATCGTCACAATAGACGAACATTTTCTCTTACCTTTTCGACATAACCTTTTTTACAGTCCATTTATTTATTTCATAATTCTCAGCCAAACTAGAATGACTCAATTGATCTAACGCGTTCGTTAAACGCTAACAACTTATTCTTAAAACCAATACTTAAGTTAAGAAGTGTAAATATCTACCTGAATGCGATAAAAGCATCGCCCATTTCACCACCAACAATGTGAACACCTCCATCCGGTATTGAGAGACCTCTGAAAAATTGCCGTATATCCAATGCATTTGCCGACCACGGCAAATTTTGCAAACGAATTATAACACTCATCTTTTACTTGTCCGAGAATTCTACGCAATTATTATTTATTTTATTACAGGTTCAAAACATCCATTTAGCGAACAGCCATACAATAGCTATTCGCGTTGTTTAATTAAATATGTATTTGGTTAAGTTGTCTTTATTAGTCCAATACGGTTAGTTGTAGAGATGACATGAGCT
Organism: Bactrocera neohumeralis; assembly: GCF_024586455.1. Classification (NCBI taxonomy): domain Eukaryota; kingdom Metazoa; phylum Arthropoda; class Insecta; order Diptera; family Tephritidae; genus Bactrocera; species Bactrocera neohumeralis. The sequence continues at coordinate 3,845,114 of NC_065923.1, forward strand.
CTGAAAAATACCATAAACATACATATAACCTCACTTTTTAATGCTAAAAGGTTTGCATAAAATAATTTATATTACAAATTTTCAGGAAACAGATATTAATATATAAAATCGGAAAGGAGTTTTTGTGGATTCAAAACATTAATGATGTTCTGAGCTTAGGCATTAAGAACATATTATCATCTATCATATTTAGAGCTAAAAGGCCCAAACACATCCTTTTTCTTTTTAAGCTCTCAAACTTCCTGGGCATTTTGAATATATAGATTATCGTAGGTCCTATATTGGGTTTATTTACACACCCACTACACCCCATGAGTGGTACAATTCCATTTTAAATACACATATATATAAATACAAGTTTTAAAAGGAGAATTTCCCGAAACATGTGCTGACATCATCATTAGTTGCACAAAATGTGGCTCAACACAGTTGCTTTCCCTCATTATGCGTTCATGAATAAAAACAAACAAATATATGCCCAAATATGAAGATGTCAACTGATTCCGGCACCTCTCTTTAATCAATCATAATACAAAAACGAGAAAACTGCATCTACTTTTGTTGAAATTCATTCAGCTCATATACATACATATGTATGTATGTACTATATATAAGTAAAGAGTATGTGTAATGGTCCAGTAGGCCTAGCAACTTGTCTTAAACGTGTTTCCGAGATATGAAGTGAGGCATATCAAACAAGATAATAACAATGTACGAACTTTTGGACGAAGTGTCTGCTTTTGTGGACATGACAAGACGTAATTGACCATTTCATCTTTGGGAAGATCATACTAATGATATTGGAATGAAAAAAACGTTAGAGTTCATTATAAAACTTGTAGAGGAAATCAATTTTCCTTCTTTCCATTGTGTATAAAAGCTCTTACCAAGCATTGTTTGCGGTTATAAACGATTAAAAAGCGTGCAGTTACGGTCAAACGGTAAAACAAAAATTCGAAGTTCGAGATAAATATAAAATACTCGGTTGAAAGAAAATGAATTTTTGCATTGTGAGTTGAATGTCATTTAAAAAAAAAAAAAACAACTATATTAATAAATTAAAAGAAACCTTATTTATATGATATAACAAAATAAGTGAAACAGATAAGGACATTTTCATGTATCTGTAAACAATTGCTAGATGTTTGGTTCAGCTTCTCCCCAATTTGCAAAAATTTCTGTGCTCACCATAATGAACTTGTGTCAAAACTCCGAGCTAAAAGTTCATATTCCCCTCGGATAATTTATGAGTACATATAACCTAAAAATATTAAAAATAATTTTTTTTTGTTTTTACCATCCACAGTCGTCTAACCAATAATTTTGTACATTATGTATCATGTATAATCAGTGATTCATTTGGCTTACAACTGTGTTTCAGTTTTCTGTTAGCACAAATATTGTTTTCTGAAAAACAATATTCAAAATAATTACAGCAAGCAAGCAGTGAACTACGCAAGCGGCGAATGGCTCTTATTGGCTCAATCGAAACCATCTAGCGATATAAAGTATTTCAAATAGCCTCTTTTTGTTTTTTCATGTATTTTTTTTAATATTGATGGTGTGTTTCTGTTAGATAAATTTGTTGCTTTCATTACTCTTAGAACCTTCGCACTTTCACTTACCATTACTGTTCATAGATTAGAGATTTTAGCTTTTAAATACAATTTAAAATAGCTAATTGTTGAATATTGTTATGGAGATCTCCGTTGTAAGTCTAATGCTACTTTATTAGCTTCATTGAACGGAAGGTGAACGTTTGAACGATTCTGTATTAGATTTAGAAGGAAAAATATTACAGTTCACTGTGCAATTAATAATAAGAGTGTTTGATTAGACCTTCATTTTACTTCATTTAGGCCAGTTGAATCAGAGGCTTAGTAAAACTCCCTAGTTAATAGAGATGATATAAACTCTTATCGGATTTATTGTCACGGCCTGTATAAAACTCCACTAGTTACCCTAACTTGGGAATATTTTTGTATTGAACTCTCTCAGAAACAGCCTTGCGAAAACCGGACAATCCCTGCAAGTATCGATTTCTTCAAGCCCCTTTCTCCTCGTAGCTTCTATGGTTATGGCTGGGGGCCCGCATCGAAGGCAGGCTCCAGGCATATTGACTTGTTTGTCACAGCTTCTTTCGCTAGAAAGTCGACAAGATCATTATCCTTGATGCCTTTAAGCCCAGAGTTTTATGCTAATAAATGATGCGCTCTAATACTATTGTTGATTTGATGTCAACGGACGAGAACGACAATACGTTTACCATGATATTGTTTCTCTCTAAAATAATCTCTGCTTCGCCATAGACACTGACAGTTCGGTGCTGTGCGTGATGCCACTATCCCAGTTCCAATTTCATCCGCCGTATTAGAGCTGTCTGTATACCACTAAAAGGTGATCCTTCGTACGTACACTTCGAGAAAGGCATCCTCCCAGTCCCTACACCTACATGTCTCTATTAAAGTGTGCCATCGGTAGATTCTCCCCAATGAACATCTATTTCTGAGCGCTTACTACCCAGCTCTTTCCAAGTCCTGAAAAACTCACGAAGAATAAATATAGTGTGTGACGGTGTTTATCATGGAACAAAAGCCAATAGTTTTGCCTCATAATTCCGACCTCTTTTTAAGAATAGCTTCCCACAAAGTACGCGCTACACTCAAATAGTATTCCTTGTTGACAGTTTAGCTGGTCGGAAGAACTTCAGAGCGCACCACACCTCTATAATCGAAGAAACCTGTCAACATATCCTTTATTTTTGACCTGCTTTCACGTAGTTTTTTCCACGATATTCGACCGATTGATCGTAAACGTAGATCCAAATCTCATCGCCAGTAATAATACGTTTCATGACATCCTGGTAGACGGAAAGCCTTTTTTCTCAGACGTTAACGCAAGCTTGCTTTTCGAAAAAATTGATTGATTTGGATTTATGACTTCAGAAAGACAAGCGTATCTTCTTCTTCTTCTTAATTGGCGAAGACACCGCTTACGCGATTATAGCCGAGTTAACAACAGCGCGCCAGTCGTTTCTTCTTTTCGCTACGTGGCGCCAATTGGATATTCCAAGCGAAGCCAGGTCCCTACACCAGAGTAGCCGCTGTCTTTTAATTCGCTGAACTATGTCGATGTCGTCGTATATCTCGTACAGCTCATCGTTCCATCAAATGCGATATTCGCCGTGGCCAATGCGCAAAGGACCATAAATCTTTCCCAGAATTTTTCTCTCGAAAACTCGTAACGTTGACTCATCGGTTGTTGTCATCGCCCAAGCCTCTGCACCATACAGCAGGACGGGAATTATGAGCGACTTATAGAGTTTAGCTTTTGTTCGTCGAGAGAGGACTTTACTTTTCAATTGTCTACTCAGTCCGAAGTAGCACCTGTTGGCAAGAGCAATACTGCGTTGGATTTCCAGGCTGACATTGTTGGTTCCTAAATAGACGAAATTATCTACAACTTCAAAGTTATGACTGTCAACAGTGAGGTGAGAGCCAAGTCGCGAGTGCGACGACTGTTTGTTTGATGACAGGAGATATTTCGCATTGCCCTCGTTCACTGCCAGACCCAGAAAGCAGAACTAACGGCGTGGGTGTTAAGGCCGATGATATCAATATCATCGACATACGCCAGCAGCTGTACACTTATAGAAGATGGTACCCTCTCTATTTAGTTCTGCGGCTCGAACTAGACAAGCGTATACTAAACACTAATGATTATTTTGGTTTGACATTTGATACTAATGTTACTGATGGTTATACCAACCTAGAAAAAAGATATTTCGACGAAATTTTCGATCCCCGTTAGATTCGAGACTCAAATAGTTCATTATTTTATAGTGGTGGATGGTGTAATAAAATATCAACAACATATTTCAGAATGTACCAAGTACTTACTTCGAAATAGCAAGAGCTTTGTTCGGGTGAATTTTGAATTGGATATTAGTGAGTTTTTGGCAGCTATTTGTCTATGACGTGATAGATTTTTTTTCATTGTAATCGCGGCTACGAAACATAAGTACAAAAATGTTAAGTTTGCCATGATTTTCATAGGTCACTTTGTATGACAGCTATACCGTATAGTAGTCCGATCAGAAAAATTTCCTCGTAGACAATAATCCGTGAAGAAGTCTCTACAAATAAAAAAGTATTCCAGCGGTTCCGACAAATGAACAGCTTCTTGGAGTGTAAAGAACGTGTGCAAAATTTCAGATCAATATCTCAAAAACTTAGGGACTATTTCGCGTATATACAGCAGATGGACATGGCTAAATTGACTCAGCTCTTCATGCTGATAATTTATATGTGTGCATACAAGGTGCGTTCCAAATTAAATAGGACTTAAAAAAAAACAGAAATGGTTTTTTCGGCAAAATCAATTTATTTTATTCAAAATAATCTCCGTCTGCTTCAATACAGCTTTTTGCACGGTCCAAAAGCATGCCGAACGAGTGTTTTAGCTCGTTGTCCGGTATGGCCGCCAGTATGTCGGTGCAAACCTTTTGAATGGCCTCTACGTCTGCATAACGCTTTCCTTTCATGGGCAAATGCATTTTTCCGAAAAGGAAGAAGTCGCACGGTGCCATATCAGGCGATTACGGGGAATGGTTAATGGTTAAAATGTGATTTTTGGTCAAATAATCGTCCTTCGAATGTTGGATTCTGAGCAACTTTTGGCAGACACCTTTCGTAAGCAAAAATGATCAGTCAAAATGCGATAAATCGATGCTTTGAAGGTGTTCAATTCCATTTCTATGAATTTCAATAATGATTTCGGCTGATTTTTGATGAATTCACGCACAGTTTCGATGGAACACATGTTGATCGTCATTTATGTCCTCACGACCACTTTGAAACCACTCGTGCTCTCTGCTATGGGTTAGGCAATCATCGCCGTTGTCAAAAAAGTCTTGCGGTATTTTTTTTTTTTGAAATTGAAATGAATTTTTGATGACTCATGCCCAGCTCTTGACCGATGCTACGGCTGCTACTATGCCGGTCTCTTTCGACCAATTCAGCGATTTTATCGCAATTTTCGACGACAGTCCTTCCGGAGCGTGGCGCATCTTCGACCACCTCTACACCAGAACGAAAACGTTGAAACCATCGTTGTGCGGTGGAAATGGAAACTGTATCGGGTCCATAAACTGCACAAATTTTATTGGCGGCTTGAGATGCATTTTTGCCTTTATCGTAGTAGTACCGTAAAATATGCCGTATTTTCTCTTTATTTTGCTCCATGTTTGCGACGCTATAACTCACGAACGACTTAAAAGAAACGACAATCAATCAAACACGTCTTAGCGCGTGAAATGAGCTTTCCAAAAAGGTATAGCATGACCCGATGCGACGATAAAACTAGAACTATGCGCTTTCAGCGCCAACTAGCGAAAATACCGCAAGACTTTTTTGACAACCTATTACATACTATGTATATGTATATTATACTCTGTTCATACTTTCCACACACATTCTTTTGATTTGTATCAAAAGCTGATAAGGAGCAGCTAATAAAATTTACAAGTACTATATTTAATCAATTTGCCGTCGCATTTTTCTGTTGACATTACATATACACTCTGAGGTTCTTATTATGAATAAGTTTTCTGATGAATAATTATATAGGCTATAAAGTACTCTGTGTCCTTGATATATGATTGATTTTGGATATATTTGTGCCTACAGTTAATGGTTTTGTAAGATTTGCTCTCGTTTATTTTTAAAACCGTATTTTCATTTTACTTTACAAAAATTAGAAATCATGACACAAAATAACTGAAATTCTTGTAATGTCAGTTTTGTTTTGAAAAATAAGAATACATCGAAGTAAACAGGGAGACAATTATTGAAAACATATGTTATATTTCGGTAAAAGGTGAACTTCTCTTTTATAATTTTCCAGTCGACAATCCTTTTTAAAGAACTAGCAGCAATTTGCCATCATGTGACGTTCCCATCAACAATAACACCTTTCTTCCATAACTTTTAGATCCTAGTTCAACCGCTCTCTCCTGTTCCTTACTATAATTTACTATAATTTACAAATTATCAGAAAATTGATACAGATTATTACGGAGATATTTCAACTTTACACTCAAAATTGCTTTGAGAGATAGCTCCAGCTTGTTAGCATATTTCGAGCATTTTCTTCATAATTTGGTACTTAGGTTAGGGATTTTCCGACTTTCAACTCAAAACTTTTCCAAACTTCAATTTCCCTATCACCTTGATATAATCTGTTATCTTTCATTATCTGCTGTATTTAAAGACGATCGAATATTTCAGCTTTCAACTTTTCTAATCTATTTTCGACAATTTTTACGAACGCTACTAAATTAATATTCTTCCACGTCCGACTCTCTTGACAAATTGTTTTAACGTTCCTAACTTGATAATGTACTAATCCCCTAAGTAGTTTTTGGAAAATAACTTTGCTGTAAATATCACAACACTCTTACTAACATCCATTGGTAGACTGTACCGATATTTGGGTATTTGGGGTCATCGTTGTTTCATTTTGATTAATTAAATAAAACAGGAAATTTTCTAGACTGTAATCCTAGATATTTACACGTTTGATTTTTAGTAGAACGTTAAAACTTTTCGCATAATTCTAAGGATATTTTCGGTAAGGAGCTGAAAGTGGTGATCACGTGACGTTTGTATGCGCGAAAACGGTGCGCAGAACCCTATCATAACCAGAAAACTAAATTTTTATTACTAACAAGCCGATAATTATCCAAATATTAGATTTGCATTTATTAAAAACAAGAACACATTCTACATTTTCATGAATAAGGTCATAATCTGGACACTTGAAAGTTAAAAAATTTACTAATACATATGATCCAGGGGGGAGGCGATGGAAATATTTTTGTAGAGCTGTGTTATGTATGCAACTACAGTCAGCATCAAAATAAAGTGTTCAACACTTGTTTCTTAAATTGTTTGTTTTACATCAGTCTTTGTTCAGTGTATAATACAAACATTTATATTTTTCTAAATGATATTTAATACTCTTCAAATTGATGGAAAAACAAAGACGAAATTCTTACGGCAACAAAAGTTATGAACACTAAACTCAAAATACTTAATATTTCTGACGTCAAAAGAACAATAAGGGATGGAAACATATTTTTTGAGCGTCATATGCCCTCCATTTGCTCTAATTATGACTTGTAAAAAACGCGGCATTGAACCGAGAAGATTTTCTGTTAGTTCCGGTAAAATTGTTTGTCATTCTTCTGCAATAATATCTTTGAGCATATACTTTCTGCTGATTGTCCATCAATTTGAAGAGTATTAAATGCCATTAAAATATATATATATAAATTGTTACATTATATCACTTAACAAAGACTGAAATAAAATAACCAAAGTAATTAACAAGTGTTGTACACTTTCCTTTGATGCTCACTGTATATTTATTATTATTACACGTGTGTATGTATGTGGCCGAATCGAGTAAGAAACACTTTGTCGAACCAATGAAGTGAAACCATATTTCGAACTGCTACATTGAACCGAATACCGAATCCTGAGAGAAAGTATTCATTTATGGTCCTGTAAATCTAAAAGTGATAAACATATTTGACCTGCTACTCACTTTTATTTTGAAAACCCTGATTTTCTACCCGCCAACTGACTGTAAATTTAAATTTTTATTGCACCATTAAACTTAAAACTATTTTGTGCTTTAGGTTCCAGTGTAAGTTTTATTCAGTAATGGAAAACTTAAATTATAGTTTATAAAATGGCTTTATAAGTATTTACATAATTAGAAATCGTTAGTTTGCAATGCATACATAGATGAAACTTAACGGGGCTTCCTTGCTCATCACTTTATTGAACTGTCCCCTTGGGCATTGCATTTCGTTTTCTCGGCACTTTCAAAATTCATTCCGGAACCATGAGTCGAAATTTTGCCAAATATTAGAAACATTTTTTGATAGTACAGTATAATTCTTTTACAATTCCACAAATTTTTTCGTATGATATAGCTTTCTTTGTAACAAAAAGTTTGCATTCGAAAACTTCGAAAGTGAAAACTTTTTACTGTATACGAAACAACACATGTACTTACCTATGTTGCAAAATAAATTGAGGTCGTAACAATAACGGTATTTATTTTTCATAATTGAACACTGACCTTCAGAACATCGGGAGACATTTTTTGAAGATTTTTTTTCAATTACTCAAGTTTTTTCATAAACCAAACATTTTAATTTGATACCCCCGAAACCACATAATAATAAAGGGTGATCCATTTCGAGGTTCCCTACTTTTTTTATAAAAAAAAAAAACACAAAAGACTCAAATTTAATGGGGAATTTTTATTATCATTCGCAAGAACATTCTTTGGCATTTATTTTTTGAGGATTATCTCTTTCAAATGTTGGCCGCGGCTACGTCTCAGATGATCCTTCCGTTGAGTCCAATTTTCGATGATTCGTTCGAGCATTTCGCCTGGTAACTTGTGAACGATACGCGTGATGTTTTGCTCCAAGGCCTGAAGGATATCATAGAATTTGGACTTTTCATATCCCTATAGGGAAAAGTCTAACGGTGTGATATCACACGAGCTTGGTGGCCAATTGACCGGCCCAAAATGTGAAAATATCTGCTCACCGAAGTGTTCTCAATAAATCCATTGATTGATGCGTTGCGAGGGAAAGGGAACCTTCTTGTTCGAACTAAATGGAAAATATGGACCGATAATTCCATCGGCCCATAAACCACACCAAGCCGTTGTTTTTTCTGGATAAAATAGTAGATCTTGAATCTCTTCAAGTTACTCTTCGTCCCAAAATGCGACAATTTCGCTTGTTTACATTCCCATTGAGCCAGAAATGGGCTACATAACTGGCTCCAAAACGTCGAATCTTCTTGGAACTCTTCAAGCGCCCATAGAGCGAAGCGATGTCGCTTGAGAAGATCGAGCAACTTCACTACTTCCAAAAGCCGTATTTTGTGCGCTTTCAATTTAAGATCTCGACGTAAATTTGCGAATTCGTTCCATACGTCAGTCCGAGCTGCTGCGAACGGAGCCGATCCACGGTCTTCGTGTACACTTTCATCTACGGCTGCTATATTTTCTTCACTGTGTGCTGAACGTGTTTTAATCCGTCGAATATTATCTAATAATGAATACTGGGTCTCCAGTTGCATGATGGTACGTGACGGTGCGAATCGTACGCTTTGCATGCCCCACCAACCCCACTCATCTAACAACCCTCTCCCATTGGTCCGACTCCGGTGAAACAGCACGTTCTTAGGCATTTCGTTATATGACGTCGACGACAATTTAGCTAATCCTTACCATCCTAACGGGGACTAGGTATCCGCTAGAACAACAATAACAACAACTATAAGTTGAGCGAAGCGCGCGAAATATATTCTTAACATTTGTAAACGTTGTTCAGGCGTGTTTCCATGATGAAATGCCAACAATACTGAACAAAAATGACATGGCCGCTTGACATGATTCACGCGTGATCTGTCAAAAAAGCCTATTGAAAAAATTACCTCTAATTGGATCACCGTTATGTAAAGCAATAAATTCCTTATAAACAGTTTTTAAGACAAAACGACTGATTAAACGACTATTTAAAAGCAAAGCATATAAAGCAGACATACTTTGATGGTATCAAATTTTGCAAAACATTTTTATTATAGATTTATTATTCAACAAAACATGTGTATTTTAACATTATAGATCGTCTTTTATTGATAGCACATTATAAAAAATTCTGCATAGGTTAAAGTGTTCCGACAAGTGCCCTTTCCAAAACTAATAATTATTTGGAATGGAAAAGTAATTTTCTTATTTTTCGGTACAAAATTTATAGAATGCTATGATCGACAGAGATCGTTGTGGTTTTAGCTGATTAAATATATATCAAAATAGTTTTGATGCTAAGGTGACATATCTTGGTTCGATATAATTATGGATCCATGTCTGTTATGTAGACTTTGCTGGCACAGAAATAATTTTCAGTGGAGTAGAAACTCGCCCGCTACGTAACATTTTAAAGATTGGATTAAGATTCTAAGGATGTAGCTAGGGTTAATAGTTTTGTAAATGTGTTTGATAGAAAACATTTCATCAATAGTAATAGGCTTGATGCAAATTTGGGTTTGATACGATCATGAAGACCCCTCTGTCATAGCAACCTTTAGGATAAGTCTATGGATGCTAATCAACAGGTCCATTTTCATAATTTTTGTATTAAACTTACCGTATTTCTTTCATTTCTATAAATATTCAACAACATTTTTAATGTCTTTTAGATATATTCCTTCGTAATAATAGTACTCACACTTGTTGATGCATCTACCATATCTACAAATAAACATGATTCAAACGCAGAAGATTTAAACATCTTTGGGACAAAGGTCAGCGATCCAAAATCGATCGGTCAAGTTAAGAGGGACACAAGTCTGAGCTATGCAGCAACAAACATTGATTCCAAGGAAGGGACACGAGTAAAAACTATAACTGTTATTAAAAATCACAGTGGGAAAAACAACGGGAAATTAGTAATTAATCCAAATTTGCATAAAAATGAGGATTGGGCAAATGCTTTTAGAGACAATTTCGATACCTATGGCGGTATACCAGACGTACCAGATATCGATGAACTTTTTGATTTTGTAAAAAATAAACCGAAAGATGATAAAAATGAGGATAAGAAAGAAGTTTCCAATTTAAAACCTAAGGACGTTACAAGAAAGGAAAACGCCAAGCCAACTACAGAGGCTTCATCAGAGATTGAGGCTACTACCACTCCAATAGTGGTAAAGATTAAAGGTGATGCAGAGGTAATACCAGGATTAAAAAAGAATCAAACAAATGCACGTTCGCAATCATTGGGTATGAATAAAGAGTTAACGCGTGAGCCGTTAACTAATCCAAATTATACCTCACCGGATAAACCGAAGAATATTTATTTTGAGAAATACATACAGGATGTTTCGAGAGGTTACGATTACCCCAAACCTTGTCCCCAAGGTGGAAAAGGTGTTGTTAGTATTACAAACCCATCTTCGGGACGTTCCTACGATATTCCAGTATCAGAAGATTCGCCAGGCACGCCTTACATCGCGCCCTCCATCACTAAGAAAACCCAGGTGCCTGGTTCTCAACCGCAGAACAGCACACAAAACATAGCCTCTACCTTTGTGCGGCCGAATTTTTCCGTTAACTCCATCTTACCTTCACTTCAACCAACGTCTCCGAATCCAACAAGTCAGGATCAAGGAGGGAGCTTTTACACCAGTCAACGGCCATATGTTGCACCCAATCTACGGAGTGGCTTTAATGCTAATGGTGTCTCGACACCTCGAACATTATATAGAAGTGATATCGGCACCTACCGGGGAAATTCGTTTTTGGTAGGTGCATATAGGGCGAATTTAGCCAGATCACGTGGTTTAAAGTATCGATAAGACTAAATTGTATAATAAAAATGCAAATGCCCTTAAATTAGATACATATGAAATTATATCCATATCTTCCTTTGTATAAGAAATTTGCACATAGATGAAGCATATGCATTTTTTGAAATTGAATACGCAATCTATAAAAAAAACATACGTTTATTTTTCGTTTAATATTCATTTACCTGTTTACAAATCTAAGCTATATATTATTTCATACACATTCAACTATGTTCAGCTTAAAGCAGTCTTCAAAAGATAAGAGAAATTATCTATTATTACTACTCCATTTTTAGAAATTTTTTAGACAGTAAAAAATATAAAAATAAATATAAAAAATGTAAATATTAAACATTTAGTTAGTTTAAGAAACGTTTAATAATGTAAATAAAAGCTAATAAGGCAACAGCATCTCAGACCTTTTATTTCATATTGCGGTTATGATAGCATTTGAATACAACTATGTACACATATCAAAATAAAATTTACTAATCTTTTATAAGAGATACCGTTAATCGCCACTTCCAATATACATCGAAAATTAATTGAGTTATTTTCTGCCGATAGGAGGCAAGAGATTGTTTAAAATGAATAAGAGGTCTGAATGAAACATTGAAACATTTGAGCCACGCTGGTAAACCAAATTGTAACATAAAGAAAATATTTTAAACAGTATCCAATAAAAAAATTAAAACTTGCAACCGAAACCACTAAATTACTACTAGCTGAAGACATCTGCGGCAGCTACAGAAAATATTTACAAAAAAAATTTGAGGATTGCTGCCGAGTTGACAGTTATTGGTCCGATATAAATGCGAGCTTGTCTCTGTTACGTACCCCTGATTGTTTTGGGAATAAGAGTTGGCTAAATCACTAAGTATTTTCGAGTTTTTGTGCAATTTAAGCACGATTTTTTTATTGGGGAACACATTTTAGGAAGATAGAAAAATTTAATCTTTCAGCAATCCCACGAGTTGTTATTAGGCGTTTCCCCCGACCAATAACTTTATCTTATCCGCAACGGCTTCAAGAGCTTATTTTAAATATATACCGGTAAAGCCAAAAAGTGGGGAGCTGGTTGCGAAAAAAAATCGCTAAGATCAGCTATTATCATCGAACGAAATTATATATAAACTCGAAATTTTAATTGAAAAGAGATAAGCAAGTTGTTATAGCGGCAGAAAACTTTCCTGAAGTAATTTCCAGCAAAGATGCCTAGTTGACAGTCGTAGTCCGGATAAGAATCCGGGTCCGTTCCGGTTACTTGGCCCGACTGTCATGGGAACCCTAAGCAAGTTAAGGTCTGCTCCGAGCTTACTACTACTTATAAACTTTATCGGTAGTAAAATGGATTTTATTTTACCAATTAAATTTATTTATTGTAAATAATAAAAAAAAATATAATCTTAAGGCATTCTTAGCAATATTAATATCACTGTTTTGATCAGGTTTGGATTTCATGCATGCTGCAAACCACTCAATTAATTATTTATACTAAAATTTATTGATAAATGTATACGTGGTATTGCAGCTGCTGAATAATCAATAGTATGTGTAAAATATTATTTCCAGTCGTCAGTCGATATTCCTTACGCATTAAATCACATACCATTTCAATAATGAACTTCGCAATATATGTATTGTTTACGACATAAACACAACTATTTTATTTTTGTAAATGAATTTAGGGCTCTGTTGATAGAAACAAAAATTGATGTACACTTTCGTTTTTAATAGCGTCGAACGCTTCAAAGCGTACAAACGGCGGCGTCACACTTTTCCACTCATTACGACATTTTTAGAAAGTTGGAATGAACGTTACTCACCACTAAAACCAAGAAAAATTGAAAATAAACTAATCCAATGAAACCACTAGCAAATGGACCCGTTTTCGTGAATATAATATCGTTATTATTGTTAAAATCCTTTTAATTTTTGATCAAAATTTGTCCGCAGCTAGAAAATCTTTTGTCACCTATTTTTTCATCATATGACAGACAACAGATAGACACTTTCGTTAAAATTAAAAGATGCCATGACAATATTGGAAATTTCAGTGTTGCAATACCTTGAGTGATGCCACAGTTTTTAGCATACCAAATTTTAATTAAAAAACACATTTAGTAAAACGGACAAATATAATGGTTCATGCAAGTCTGTTAACTTTTCTTTTTAAAGATGTTATAATGTCGTAGTTATAATAATATAAAAAATATTGCAGACCACTGCACGTTTTTTAAAAACAGTACGTAAAATATATATTTAACGAAAGTCATCAGAGCGCCACCTGTTGGTGAGTTGAAATGACTTTGTGTTTTGGCAATACTGCACATCAGTCATTTCGTATTTATTTTTCATAGTAATCAGTAAGTTTTTCCTCCAAGATCGTAAAGTAATTTTTGAAAAAGTTAAAATCGGTTTAATAGCTTAAAAAATCGCATAAATTAGTACAAATTACGGACAACTCGCGCACAAAAATCGAATTACGTGTGTTTAAAGTGTTATCAGTGTATTTGGACAAAATACGTAAAGCGTGTGCATTCGCAAACCCAAAGAAAAAACGTCATCTTTGTCGAATTGATTCGCTGGCGACCACAACGACATTCGCAACAAGAGAAAAAAGAAATTAAAAAATAATCATATAAATGACAAGTGGTTGATTTTGGTTTACTTTTTGCAACTGTTTCCAACGCTATTATAAAAAGAAAATAAAATTGTAAAAGTGTCAGCAGTAATACTATAAAAAACAGCCTAAATAAGACGCAGACAAACAAGGTTAGTGCGAATTGGAAAGTTGTATATCTGTGCGAACCTCTACATTGAATAATAATGTTAAAATAGGTATATCTTCATAAATATACATACTTATATATATTAAAAATAGTTTTTATTTTAAATGGTAAAAACGAATATATTCGATGTAGGTATGTATCTGATATTTGCAATTTTGAACCCGTATAATAATTTTGAATATTGTGCCAATTGGCTTATCATTTCACTCCTTTTCAAGTTATTTAATACAAAAAATTATTTATTAACTAACTTAAAAATATCTTTATTTCATAAGAATGAAGAATTTGGTATATGTATGTATAACTACAATAAAAATTAGAGACCCTCGGTTTTTCCTATAAAACAAATATAACAGCCAAAATTCTTCAATATTTATATTTTTAAGGCGAATTATTCGCGTAGTGTGCAGCTTAACAAACATTAGAAGCCATATGTTCGCGTGGGGCAACGACACATGAATATGTGTTTGTGTATTTGCATGCGGATCCGTGTGTCTCCAAGAATGTTATGGCGATGTTTGTTCCAAAAGCAGCTTCAGTTTGATTGAAATTGTCACTGAGCGTTCATCATTTGTTGATATACAAAAACTCACGTATGTACATGCATCCATACCTCTTGGTATATGTGCGCATATGTAAACTAACATATTGTGATAGGCTTTAAACTTATGCTTGCTTTGGAATAGCGATATTCTTTTTACAATTCAGAAATTTATATTTTCAGACTATTTTTAATTTTCCTTACAAATATGATACAAATTAAGAAATTAAACAAAGTCTCTACTCACACTAAAAATTCGGTTTGATGCAAAATTTGGAATTGGCAAATATTAATTGGAAACTTTCCAGACACAAATAATTAGCACAAGCTAGATACATTTTATAAAAATGTTTGTTTTATTAAATTAGAAGAGAGTCCCTTATTAATATGTCTATTTACTTTTATTGTTCCATGTGTGCTTAATTTTTATGTTTCAGTGTTCTCTACTTCTCACATCCAATTCTGTCCACTTTGGCGTACAAACGTACATTCAAGTATTTTTACTGCCCTTATTTGTGAGTTTGTGGTTTTGTCAGTATTTTCATCGATTATTATTTTCTATGCCTATGAATACCAATTCATAGATACATATGTACATATGTATGTATGTATGTACATATTAAAGTCTTCATTATTTATTTATCTTTTCTTGTATTGTTTGACCGTGAATTGTTTGTTGAATTTGTTACTTGTTTTCTATTGCCTACCGTTTTGCCGCAAAATAAAATAAATCGCTGGTAACAAATAATCGTCAACAAATATTAGTATATTTAAATTTCATATTACAAGTTTGCACTCTTTACCATGCTTTATGTACATATATTTTTTACTAAGCTTTCGTTTTGAAAGATGAGTCAAAACGTAGCTTTGTGGTCCTCGCGTGAGTGAGTAACAAGTTTTTCAGCTTTAAAAATATGCAGCTTTTGCAAAATTGATGTTTCCCTTATATATGTTTATTTATAATTAATATTATATAATATATGTATAATGGCAATAAAATATTCAGCTTGTCTGAATTCAATTGCAAAGTCGGCTGCTATAATATATTACAGTGTCGGACAAAACTCATTGGACTAACACGAGTGTCTCATATATTCCGTCATAACTTTTTACATAGATGCATCAGAAGAATAATTTTTTTTGCAAAAGAGAGATCACATATTCATTATTAAGAAACAATGAAATTTTATTTTTCAACTTTCATGTAAGATTTATAAATTATAGTAGAATGGAAAAAAGTGAAAAATTCGTGCGACATAACTCATTGGACTTTAGCTAAATACGAAAATAAATTAGTTTTAATTTAATATTTTACTGAGTAGCCGTTATTTCTTTTGATTACAGAATATCTTTTAGGCATAGATGAAATTAAATTACTAATATGTGTGTCATTTACTCCATTCCAGGCTCGTTTTAAGGCATCAAATAGCTTGTTTTTATAACCGTGAACCTGTTCCCTGTTAATTTGCCTGACAATTTTCCATAAGCTTTCAATCGGGTTCATATCAGGAGACTGGTCGAACCATCTCATAATATAAACTTATTATTCCAAAAAGCAATCCTTCACAACTTTGAGGGTGTGTCTGGGGTCATTATCATGATGAAACTGCCAATCAGGCCGCATTTTTTGGACAGCGTGAAGTAACATTTGGGTTTGCAGTATATTTTTATATTGGAACATATGTACAAATAGATACATATAGTATTGAAAAAACTTTAAAAAAATCGTGAAATTTTAATAAAAAAGGTAAGATAGCATTATCAAAGATCTGGTGAATTCTTCACAATGTTTTGTTACTTTGTGCTTCAGTGCTGTCTTAAATTTTTTTCATAGCCAAACATGCACTTCTTGTTTTCTAGCGACAATTTGTAGAAATATTCCAGTAGCAAAAACATTTTTTAAAATCTTTTTCTTCAGAAACACGATTTGTTACGAATAAATACTGGCACCTGTAGAGTGAGGAGAGATGAGGAGAGTGATATACTAAATTACTGATACGTTATTTGATGTAGAACATAATACAAACCAGGAAAAAAATGACACGATTTATCATTGTAGTTAATTCGGAAATTTTTGTTCGGATAAAATCGAGTTTAAATATAAACTCGTGGATCGGAATGAACCGAACGGTCACCCTTTACATGGCTCTAACTCAAAAACTATTATCAGTTTAAAATTTGATTAAGTTATTTAAAAATTTTAAACTATATACATACATACATATGTATACATATGTATGTATATTCGTTAAGTATTGACTAACGAATTTTATAAATTTTTTTGTCTCCCAATCAAAAATTCACAAAGTGGCCTACATGACTCAAAATTTTACAAAAATTAGTTAATGTAAACGGTATTTAACTGTAAACTGTTTTTTGGCTTCTTCTTCTGTGACTAATTTTAATTTCTTTCGCAGAACTCATATTTTATTTTTTTAATTTCAATCGCTTTTTTATCTGATAAACTCAGATAATTGTTGTTGGCATAAAAACCTGTTAACTAGGTACAAGCAAGTATTTCGTTTTGTGTTTTGTTGTGCTGCTTTGCTTGAGGTTGAAACGCGCAGCGCCAAAGATGTTTTCCGCTCACCAAATACTTGACTATCTGCGAACGTGTCATTAGCTTCGTTTTGCACAAATGTGGCTATCTATTTCCCATACTATTGCTGCGAATGTTGGTGGTTTATATTCTTTTTTTATTTTGCTTCTTATTCGCATGTGAGCATACAGTAATGTAACCATCATGCTTCTCAAGGCTAGCGGGTGTTGTTGCTTGACTGATTGAATGGCGCGTTGGTGAGGTGTTTGACGTTCGCAGTTATGCCGCAGTGCCTAGGCACTTCCTCTTCCATCATAAGTTTTGTTTGTCTTCTTTACTTTGCAGTCTCATATCTTTTTTTGCATGCTTAGTACCGAGTTCTTGTCTACAATTATTGTTGTATTTATAACAGTTAAACATTATACTAATTGCACCTATCTGAGAGATACTTACACACATACATACATACATATCTCGTTTTCAACTTGCTGCGTAAATAATACGTTATTCATACGTCCTGTACGCCAAAACGTACACACACACACCCACAAATGCATTACAGTACCCACTACTTATGTATGTATATGAACTCACAACTTCACCCTTCCTCCTTTCGCCTTCCTACTTCCTAATTCAAACTTCAATCTTCATAAGTCTCAGTTTGTGCTTCCAGATTCGTCGAGTCAGCGAACTACTTAGGCAAGCAGTCAGCCAACCAGTCAGTCTAGCATTCAGTTAACAAGTCTCACTTACTCATCTGTCTTCGCCCTGCAGTGGTCTCTCATTGCGGTGTTGGATTAGCGCCTTTTGCAATTGCCGCTTTTTCTTTTCAAGTTTGCTGCCTACCTGGCCTGGCCAATTTCTGTGGGCTCTCTATATTTTCCTGTTTTAATATTAGTTTTCTTTCCTACATGTTTAGCTGTGTTTATTTATTTCATGGGCACATTACCAGCTCACCTCCCATTGCTCATTATCGCACGACTTATGTGGGCATCGCCTTTATTTTTTCCCCATTTTCGCTCCTGACTTTTGCTTTTACCTTTTTCCTTTAGTTTAATGAACTCTTGCGGGTTTACAAATTACCTTGCTGTTGTAAATTGAAACATTACTTTTTACACTGGCAACAAACAGCTCATTGCTGAGACAAGTCTACACTCGGCATGTAAATCCTAAGAGTGTAAGAAGTGAGCACTCGCTACGACAGATAATTATTATATCACTGGCCGCAAATTGTTCACTGAAAAACCTTTGCAATATGCCTTGGAGCAATTATTTTTTAGCTTATCAGACATTGAGCAGTTATAATATAGATATGAGTAAGTTGTGCACGAAACCGATTTATGTGTTTGCAGTATACAATTCATAAAATTATTCGAGCTCTAGTATAACTGATACTCAATAGAATTTTCTTTCTTGACAGTACTTCACCCGTCAAAATTGATACGTTTTAGGGTGAGGATTATTATAAATTACTCCGTACTAACTTTTTGACGTCGAGCAAAGTAGAAAGTAAGAATAAATTAATACTTGTCTTAGCTACTTAGGTATCAAGTGTTTCAGAAATTTCATTGTATGTCGTTTTTAGCGACTTATATACTGCACCTGTACTGACTTGGTACCCAGACGAATGACACTTAGGCAATCTTATCAGTTGTTTCGTTTCCCGGTATGCCATTGTGGCGTGAGTGGCCCAGTGTATATATGCAGACATCCATATATGTATCTACTGCCACTCTGCTTCTAAATACATTCTCCGTCGTAATACGTTATGAGATTATTGCCTTAATTGGCACTTGGCTGTTGGAGTATATATTGTTCGTCTTTGCTCAACCTCTTTTCCCTCAACGCAAAAACTTCCACCGGTAAAATACTGAAGTATTCCGGCAGCTTGAAGGTTCGCTTGAGATCTAGCTTGCCCATCTTTTTCAGAGAGAATTCTGCAAAAAGCCTTAAGTCCTCGGTCAGTTAAACTCCCGATCTTCAGGTAATCGTTTTGAACATTACTTATAGTTTTTTAATCATCTGGAGATATACATGCGAAATATTAAATAAATCCAATATTTCCACATATGCATTTGCTCTTTACTATCACTAAATCGTGGATTATACTCTGCAACCTCCATATACACAAAGTCTTCGGTATCTTCGCACTTCCTTTATAATATTATATTTGTGCAGATAAATGCTTTTTTTCGCGTGCGTGCTGTAGTGCCATTTGATTGTTCAAGGATTTCAAGGTGTGTCATCTGCCAAGTTCTTTGCAGCGTAAGCCAACGCAGCTACTTTGCTTAGCATATTCCGAAGAGCTCATCCCTCATAGCCAAGCAGTCTGACAGACACTTGGTTACGCATACATACAAGTATATGAATATATATGTGTATGCGTGCGGTTCATAGGGTCTGTAGTTTATTTGGTAGAACGCTTCCATGATTTACATTCATTTTTCCAGAGCATACAACAAGGCAGCTTGTTTTGGCTCTTTTTCCCTGCTTTTTTTTGGTTAGCATTTATCATTATTTTGTTGTATAGATATAAACCATGTATATTATTTTATTTTAGTTAAACTCTCTCACATGTTTGTTGTTGCTTCATTTTTGTCACATATTCGTCGTTCCTTTGTTGCAACACGCTTCGTGCGGCAGAAGTAGCCCGAGTAGCTTTGTTCACTCAGTGTTGTACTCATGTTGTTGCCGGACGCTTTTGGGCAATCCCTTTAAATGTAGGAAATATCGTTACTCTCTTATTTTAGTACGCTGTGCCAAAATGTGACCCAGATTATAACGGTATTTTTGCTTTTGTGTACCCTCTTACACATCTGCATTTTTAATGCGACACTCTTGCTTTTCTTTATTTAAGTTCACTTAACCTGAAAGATTTAAAGAAAAGCGAGTTTTATTGTCTGCAAATTGCTGAGTGTTTCGTTGGCTGCAGTTTGTTGCTTCGGTGCTTACACCATGTTGCGTTTCTTTTGGCGGACATTCTTACAATAAGACCCAAAAAAAATATTTTTTTTATGCCATCGGTATCGATTAATTTAGTTTTATAAAACTTTAAAATTAAAATAATTTAGAATTTTTATCAGGATTTACATATATATTTTATTCATATATATGTATATGATATCGGTAAATTTAGTTTTAGAAAATTTTATAAAAAGAAATTTGAATAATTTTGATTCTTTTATCACGATTTATAGAGCGTTTGAATCTGCCGGGAAAGCTTAGATTCTCAGGTATAAGGAATTGCTGTCCATCAAAGCGGTCGAATTTTTGTCTTCTTATTGCAATACAACCTGCTTTAAAACACTACAGAGGCCCAGAGTTTGAAAATAGGGTTCATCGAGAGTTTAAGGCATCCCACGCCACAATAAACTTACTCGATGCTGATACAATGCCTTCAATCTACTATCCTCGGAATCTTATAAGAATGATTCTTATTTTCAAATGTTTCATTATATGAAGGAAGCATTGTTATAAATAGTTCTTTCAAAAATGTTGTTTGAAAGCGCAACCATAAACCCTAAAAATCACGAAAAAATTGTATCAGAAAATAAATTTTCAGTTCACTAAATCGACCTTTGCGCCGCTGTGTTGCCGATTTAATGTCCACCTAACAATAATTATAATAATATTTGCTTTTGCAATTAAGCAAATGTTATTTTCCATTACAGTTTTCATTGTTTAGTCAATTTTTGACATTAAACAAATTAGACTCGCAGTTTCAGTGAACTTGCCGCTTTAAAGTCAGTCTCTATCGATTTTCCACCGACACGGGCATCATGCGAAAGCAACAGTCCACCATTTAAATAATTAAAGGCTGAATGAAATGTTTTAGTTGTTATTGTGGTAAAGTGATAGCAGTAAATAAAAGTGTATTTGTATGGAATTTTGTAATGAAAAATATTGCGAAAGCGTGGGCTGTGCGGGCCTTCCGCTACTACGTGCTAGTACAAATATTTATGTCTCTATCTTAGGTTCACAAGCAAAACCTGCCAAGTGCTTTTAGGACATTTTCATATGTCGAGCTTGACATGTGTACAAATCTTGTTATTTGAAATTAAACTTGTAGTTAAGTATATGCTTCGATTACATAGCATTAATATGCACAAAACTATATCTCGAAAAGCCATTTTTCATGCAAAAATATAGAGTTTATCATACAAATGGTAACTCCACTTAAATGATTTTTCCGTCAGCCACGATATGTTGTCCGCTTAATAACAGTACGTGTACACACGGCTACTTTAACACACCTACATATACTACATAGCAACTATAGCGTAGCGTCTGGTGACCGTGACCATTTAAGGACGAGGCGTTGTTTTTCCTATCGCCATAACACGTAATCCTCTCGCCTCATTTGGTATACTCGCATTGCCTGCTGGCCATATTGGTTGGCTTCCTATGTTTTTATTTGTGTTTTATGACACCATTTGCTGCATTTTTTATCCACCTGTTTGAGATGTTGTGTTTATTTTTGTGTCCTGTTTGCTTCCCCGTATTTTATCCGCCACTTCAGTGTCATTTGCACGCGATAAATAGTATCCGTGTGTCTTTTTGTGTACACATATACATATGTGTCTGTCTCTATATTCGATTTGCCTGCTTCATATATTTTTGAATTCATTTGCACCATTTTCTTATTAGTTTTTACCACTAGACAGCAAATATTTATAGCGGCGCGTGCTTTTCCTTTTTACGATGATCTAATTGTCTTCTATTATTTTTCAATTCGCTCATTCTCATATCCATTAAGCCAAGACAAATATCGCGTACATATGTACATATATCCACTTTCTCTCGGAGTAACCGCATGAACCATAACTGGGCTTGAACCGAAGCACATGCGCGAGTGCAAGACTAAGTGCATAGTGAAGCATGGAACAAACTAGGGATGGAGACAGTTTCGTCTCATTTTTGGTACACCATTCGCTGGATTGTTTAGCCATGGCGATGTCATATTCCTAAACCTACGACTTGTCCACAGTGAATGTATGGTCCTTCATCCTTTCCGTCACCCTTGCGATCTTTACTCGACAATCATAAGGAGTGCTGATATCTATCCTGAAATCGGTTTTTAAACACTGTTTCTCTACCTTTTGCCATGTCATCGTCATTAACAGAATTGGACAGCAAGTTTTCGATGGCTTTACGACCTTCACTGAATAATTTGCCCCACTCAACTTCTTGTTTTGGTGATAAAGTAGTCCTCCGCAGACACTTTTGCAAACTTTTCAACGATTCATTAACCGTAATGCTATTAGAAACACTAAATCAAACTCGATGCCATGGGTCATTTTTGATCAGAGAATATATTAGAATATTTTTAAAAAAGGAAGGGTATTTGGAAATTATAAAAACGTATAGTCTTTAGAGGTAAAGTGAAAGTGAAGATGTTCTAGGAGTGACCGGGTTTAATGCCGTTTTTTTTAGTTGGACGGTTAAACCGAAATTCGGTCGGCTAATGGTGATACGTCCCGTAATTACTGTGGCTTCGACATTTAGATTCGGTCCAAGACCACATATAATATTTCTTATTTTTAAAATGCATATTTCTCTACAACTCCTCGCTTTTTTTTCCTCTTGTATCATCGTCACACCATGACTACAGCCTAAGACACTTGATTATAACTGTAAGTTGGTATAGCGGCTAGAAGGGCCTAGTTAATATCTCATAAGTACACTTGCAAGCATTCGCATCGCTTTTCTTGTCATTGTCAACATTCAAATATGATATTAATATGATGAGAGACACGAAATGGAAAACGTCGCTTAACGACGACGTGCAGGCGACTTAGTGAACGTGTGAGTAAGTGAATGGGCGAAAATATATGCATGCGTGAGTGTATACCCACATATGTTTATAGTATAATGGGAAGGTGTTGATATAATTCAATTTTTATCTTGTCATACTTCAACTTTTAACGGCGCATATACAGTTTACAAATGCATTAAACCATTTTACTTGAAAGCTTTTCCGTCAAATGCTGCTATTCTCGATGACTTGTGTTTACGATCGTGTTATCAGTGCCATAAACTTCGTGGAATATAGATTAGATAGTTAGGATGGTTCCAGTTCCGAAAGGTATTTGTGTGTTCTCCTTTAACGGCGTCGGTTTTATTTATCAATATTTTGTGTGAGTAAATATGTGCCGGTGTTGGGTAAGAAAGTTTTCTTACGGCTTCAGTTGAGTAAGATATCGGCGAAAAACTATTTCTCTAAACGCATTTCAACGTGAGATTTTAGCGTTGGTGCGTTGTGACACATTTTAGTGATAACTTAAAAATGAGTATGCAATTAGTTCAATAGCTTACCCAGTGCTATGATAAACATTCCAAAAAATGCTAAGGAATGTTTAGATCCAACCGTTCCTACGACAGCCGGGTCTAAGTAACCGGAACTGAGCTGGATTTTTATGCGGCCAAAGATTGTGAACTCGGCACCTGAAGGTAGACAAGTCTTCGGACGAAATTATAAAAATTCAGCCTTTCAAACGTGCTTGTGAGAAATGTTGTCCCAAAGTTACTACAAGACTGGGATGAAATAAATAAGGGTGTCCCAAAATTAACGAAATATTTAAATTTTGCCGCCATTTATGTAGTAAACAACAGAACAACGTGCCTTCATTATTGAAAAATACTTCAAAAATAATTTTTATACAAAATGTGATCGGAATAATTTTGGTACACCCTTTATTATCCTTATAATACATATTAGTGGAAGATATCGTAAGGCAGATGGGCATCCCACAACCAATGCCCTAATAAAGGTTGGAGAAGTGTACATGACCTGATTTTTTCGCATAAGTAAGTTGTGACTAAGCCATATTGAAATCAGAGGAATAATTATAGGTTGCGATAATTGGACGACAACTTCGATCTTTTACAGTGAACACCCCAAGTGATGAAATTCCTTATATTTTCGCCATGAGAAAACTCGAACTTCTAATTTATAAGTTTAACTGTTGTGATAGACGACTATCTGTGAAATATTCAGGAGTTAACTATTTCATAAAAGGGCGCAGGCTTTTTGGCAAAGAAGACTGCCTATACGATTTAAAGATGACAATTTAATGTAATATTAAGTTTATAGACCAGGAAAATACAACGTTCGTGGAGGACTTTCTTCAGAACTGGTAATACTTTATTGTGATAACCTATTCATCATTTGAGGAATTTGAAGACTTGTAAATCTTGTAAAAGATTTTTTTGAGTAATTATAACTGTAAAACTGAGGAGATAAATGAGTGGTTTGTAAACATTTTATAGTAAACAATTCAGTAATTATTTGTTTGCATTCATTTATGTGCGTGGGAAACTGGTCAATTCTGCAAATTTTATCATTCGCAAAGCATTTTTTCTCACAAAACCCGTACTTAAAAGATCGAAAGTTGTTTCCCTTGTAAGGTCTTCTTTATCTTCCGTAGGAAGATCAGAGTTCAATCAAAACTTATTTTTGAGGGGCTATATTTATGCAAGCATGTGTATATGTATGTAAGTTTTCAACCGATTCTTTCTAAACACAAAGATGCACCGTTATAACAAAAACGAATTCTCTCAATTTTATTAAGATAACTCACATTTCGGCCGATATGTGCGGAATCAAGCCACGGGAAAGTTCGAAAATCTCTGTTTAAGGTGTATCGGGGCTAAGGGAAGTATTGACCCGATCCAACCCATTTTCAACAAACAGACATATTTAAAAGAATTCTCTCCAAATTTCGGTTATATATTTCACACATTGACCGATATTTTCACTAAAAAAATATTATAAGCACTGGATTCACATACTCAGTACCTAGACGTTTGAACAATTTTTGTTCCGTTTGGTCCATTTTTAGTCATAAGGTGGCACACCTCAAATGCAATTTTGTTGTGTCAATTTCTAATGGATTTGAATACGAGAAAGTGAAATAATCAATTAAAATTCAAAATTACTTTAGGAATGTTTTCTGCCGCTACAATAACAACAATGTTGAGTTCCGAAGCTGAACAACATAATAAAGTTATACACAGACGAATCATTTAAGGATTGTAGAAACTGTCGAGAGCAGAAACATGACATGAGAAATCAGTGATCAGTGAAATCAATGCTGAGGAGATTTGTGACGCGATTGTGCACTTATATATTAGAAATACCGAATGCACATACATTTATTTGATAATATATATTTATTCACACTAGGATTGTTAATTCCTTAGTCAAAATACCGAGATAGAGCAAAAAATATGTTCCCAGTTAAGTATTCAACTAACGTATTACCAGATTAACATTTTCGGTGTGAATGCCTATCTCCGAAACCATCGACTTGAAATGTTCACACGACCTTCTTAGATATATTTGTCGGGTAATGACTCAAGAAATACTATTTTTTATAATAATTTCGATTTTTTAAGCCACTTTTAAGTGTAAATTTCACAAAAAAACTTTCGTTTTTGAAACTTGTCAAATATCAAAATGTTTACTAGTTTTTCAACCATTTCTGCTATATATGAATAGGAATAATAGATTTTTTTGGATTTTAAATTATTTTAAGCTGAAAAAAAGTTCCTCTTTTTTTCTGACCTGAAAGTGGAATAATCCCTTAAGATGTTAACATAAACATAATGTCCTTTACTTTCACAACTTACGCTAGGATTCTCTCAGGTTTTATTAAACATGTAAAAGCAGTACTTTAGACTTGCTAGAACAGTAAGAAAACTTCAACTTTTGATTGAAAAAATAGCATTAAATTGTTTATGACAAAAAAATGCAATGACAACAAAAATATCTTTGGTTGTGTACTACATAATGTTATAATTTAAGTGCGTTCGTCTCCGACTACCATTGTAGCCCGACTTGAAACATACAGTTTCGAGAGAATTCAGCCACTGATTACAGCGAATTGGGCAAAAAAGCGTTGTTCACCATTTTAGCAACTAAGTAATGTTTTTAGAAAAATTTAATTTAGACAAAAAAACTTAAAAGTTTTTTCTAATCTTATTATTCTCCAACTCCTAAAAATACCATCAATTACAATTTAACTTATCATCTACCTAGTTAACCTGACTAACGGTAATTTTTACTATCCTTATATAAAAACTAAGAGGAAATGTGAATCAATGCCATTAATTAGTATTTATGTACATACATATGTATATACTGAAATAGTAGATTAAAATCAAGGAGGAGGACGGAAATAATCATAATCATGATCCCTTAATTTTAATAAAATATCCCCAATAAAGGCTAAAATAGACTGATATATGCTTGATTAAATTGACTGGCGCAATAGATTTTGGTCAAAACAACATGTAACTGGAAAAGTTTCATATTTAAATTAAGCATTAATTTTCCTTTATTTTCTACTAAATCTGAAAATTAAGCATTAATTTTGTTTTATTTTCTAATAAATCTGAAAATGAATAGAACAGAAATGTGTGTCGTGTTTGCAACAAAATTCCTTGGAAATTTGTATATTTCAATATTTGCTAAATATTTTCTAATGAATAAACATTTAGTGCACAGTAATCACACAGTCTCATTACAAAATTCTACGAAAAATCAAGCTTTGAATTGAGAAATAAATACTAGATGTTGTTGTAAAATATGTGGCGATAACAAACCGAAACTTTCAGAAATGAATACACATGTAACTCTCTATAGAACGAAAGCCTCTTCACATAATCGTAATTCATAGAATATTTTCAAATAATCTTATCTGTCTACATTATAAATATAAATATGGTGAATTTACATATGTGAATTAAATTACATATAAAATTGGATTGAACTAACAACAAATTTTATCGCTTTATTTTATGAGATATATGTATTTCAGAAGTTCCTAGATTTTATATGTTAGCAGGAGGTTTTTTGAAGTCTTAAATGCCACTTTAATTTGACGGCTACTATTGCTACTGTTTTTATTTTACAAATTGGAAGGAAATTCAGAATATATTGAGAGCATTAAAATATTTGCACATTTTTTTATTTTTTACTTATTTATTTTCTGAAAAAAAAAACTAATTTTTCAAAACACATTCTTACTCTACTTTCATATGCGCCCTTCTTACACTGACAATTGCGTGGTTGTGTATACGCGCAGTATGAACAGCGTTGTGAGCAGCACAGCGCCAAGTACAACGAGCTTCATTGACCCGAATGGCACAGCAGCAGCCGCCATCGCAGTTGCCGCATCGACGATGACCGAATCGACCACGCTGAAACCGAGTATCGTTGTACAAGCCAAACCAATGCCGTCACCAATTGATCCGCTCAGTCACGTTGGTGATGGAATCTTCCTGCAAACAAAAACCGCCCAAGGACTTGCGACCGTCTTCGTGTGGGTGGCACTATTTATCACATGCCAACAGGTGGGTAATCATGTGCTTAAAAAAAGTGAACTCCACGGCTTTACTTTGTTTTTTTGTTTTTTCTTATTGCTTTTCCACGCTGTTTACACAATGCCACACGCTGGTAGATTTATCAACATCTGCGTTGGTACACAAATCCACAGGAGCAGCGCTGGATAGTGCGCATCCTGTTTATTGTGCCCATGTATGCGACATACTCTTGGATCAGTTTGTTTTTCTTCAATTCGGATAATGTGTATGTGTACTTCTTTACCGTGCGCGATTGCTACGAAGGTGAGTACATGAAATTGTCAAGATTTGCTGATATTTTTCGCTTAAAACTTTTATTTACATAATTTCTCCTTTAGCTTTTGTCATCTACAGTTTCCTGTCGCTGTGCTATGAGTACCTTGGTGGCGAGGGCAATATCATGTCCGAGATACGCGGCAAACCCATCAAGAGCTCGTGTCTGTATGGCACCTGCTGTCTGAAGGGCAAGACGTATACAATCGGTTTCCTGCGCTTTTGCAAGCAAGCCACATTGCAATTCTGCTTGGTGAAGCCGCTGGTGGCATTCATTATTATATTCCTGCAAGCCTTTGGCCACTACCATGATGGTGATTGGAGGTATTAAAATGTGAAAACAATATATTGCAACTTATTTAATAACACTTTATTGATTTACAGTGCAAACGGTGGCTACATTTACATTACAGTTATCTATAATATATCCGTGTCTCTTGCCCTCTACGGTCTATATTTATTCTACTTCGCTACGCGTGATTTACTCACACCGTTCGAGCCTGTCTTGAAATTTTGTACAATCAAATCGGTTATCTTCTTATCGTTTTGGCAAGGTGAGTCACTCTAATGAGTCGAAATATATTTATGCGTTTGCTGTCTTACTAATTTTGCGGTCTTGTCGCATACAGGTGTTATGTTGGCCATTTTGGAAAAGGCCAAGGTCATCTCGCCAATTGTGGACAGCGTCGGCACTGTCACTTCAGCTGGTACTGTTTCGGCGGGCTATCAAAACTTCTTCATTTGCATTGAAATGTTGTTTGCTGCGATTGCCTTGCGCTATGCATTCCCCTATCAGGTGAGTTAAATAAAAACGATTTTCATTGTTTTTTTTACTTCATAATTGCTTTTCTTTGTAGTTATTGTTTATGACTAACATTCGCATATTTTATTATTTTCGCTTTACTCGCAAGTTCATCGAGTGCAAATGTTTGTTAGGCGTGCTTGCTTGACATGCTCTAGTCGATTGATAAGATAAATATACAACAACAACAACATAAATATGAGCCTCTAATAAACATATTTCGCAAGCAATTAACACTATTGCGTATGCTAGTGAAAAACTCACACTCGATTAGCCAGTAGAAAGCGTGGACCGTAAAGTTAGACGTTGGCTAGGTGAAAATCGAAAGTTTGCAAGTGCTTGTAATGTGCTTTGCCATATCTATGGCATATGCGTAATGGTTAGGCGTTGGAGCGTGTCAAATATTTTGCATTTTATATTTCCTTTTTATTCGCTTCATCTCTTGTACTCTTTTTGTGAGCGTGCGTGGTTTATGCTCATATATTGAAGATTTGTAATTGCTCTAAATTTATTAGTAATAAATATTAGTGATCATATACATAATTTACTATATGCATTTATAGCAATAAAAATAAAATAATATAAGATCATTATAAGCCATCGAAAAATGTGGTCTTTCACTTTCTTTAAATGCGATAATTTTTGAAGAGATGCATATATTGAAGCCGGATTTGATTTTTAACATTGAAAACTCTACTAATTTAAATTCTGAGTTTTCTGCAATATAAAAACCGTATTAGTGAATGTCATAATACAGTTAATTTACTTGTTATCAGAAGCGACTAATGTGACAGAAGTGTTGTGATTATGAGTTATGAGTCATTAGGCGAGCTATCGCGAACAAGGGTGATCATAAATATATAATATGTATAATTTTGTTTTGCAAGTTTCGATCATTTAGTGTTATTTGTTGTTTGAAATAAGTTTTTATATGGAAATGTCGATTTATCTACATAGAAAACCGTAATATTCAAAATTTTAAATTATTCACATAGTTTATAATAATTCGCAAAGTCCTAAAAATGGTCCTGAGATTAGCAAACTTTGTATTCGTAATTTCTAGAAA
Organism: Bactrocera neohumeralis; assembly: GCF_024586455.1. Lineage (NCBI taxonomy): Eukaryota > Metazoa > Arthropoda > Insecta > Diptera > Tephritidae > Bactrocera > Bactrocera neohumeralis. Next base: position 3,874,933 of record NC_065923.1, read on the forward strand.
CAGGAAACAACGTTAACTTCGGTTGAACCGAAGCCAGTATAATCTTTACAAATAAAAAGCTTCCAAACAAAAACTTGATTTTGATCGGTAGTTATTGTTGTAGCGGCAGAAGTCTGCCGAGTTGACAGTCCTTGGCCGGATAGAAATCCGGGTCCGTTCCGGTTGCGTAGACCCGACTGTCGTGGGAACGAATTTCTTCTGGTTACTATAAACTTCGTGTCTAACTTAATATACCCTGTCAGGCTACAAAAATAAGTATGCAGTTTTGTAGAACTAATTTTCTAATAATAATGTGCAAACTTAACCCATTTAGACCTGAAACTATATTTTTTTAATTGAAGTGTTTTTTTGTCTATTTTTATTAGTCCTAGGGTATCACAAAACATAAAAAAATGTAAAAAAAATTACATTTCTACAGGTTAGATAGAAAAGGTCGTATCGTATGTGATACAGTTGGCTCATATATACATATGTATATGCAATAATACAACAAAAACAATTTCTTATCAAGGGTACTTCAAAATAATTTATTACTTCTGGTGTATCGTATATGAGACGGTAGGTCTAAATGGGTTAATAGGTTAAAAATGACACTAACCTCAAATTGCTGAATATGACGTCGACTGTCCCAATGCGACGAAATTAGCTCGGAAAATGACAAACCAACAAAAAGTAAACTATCGTCACATTAGTCGCTCGGCGGGTCATAATTTTAAGCAATAATTTTGCTCATTTCAACATTTATTGTTCGCATGAGAGTCGTATCCATAAACTGGAGTCCAATCGGATGTATATTTGTGAAAGAACTGACAATTTGTCAGCAGTCCTCAATTTCTCAGTATTCATTTTGAGGAACGTTTGCTGACATTACAAAAAACAATAACAATGATTTTATACGTAACGGTTTTTATAGAAAAATTTTGCAGAAAACGCAGATTTTATTTAGTTTCTCTTTTATATGTTTTAGTAGAGTTTTCAATGTTTAAAATCATAGGTTTAAGATTTATACATCCGGCGTCGGATATCCTTTATATATTTATTTATATTTCTTGCATCTCTTCAAAAATTGTCGCATTTAAAGAAAGTGAAAGACCACATTTTTCGATGGCTTATAATGATCTTATATTATTTTATTTTTATTGCTATAAAATGCATATACCATATCTAGATCTGTAATTTTCTAATAAATACTGATTTACTTATAGGTTTATGCGCGCAGCTGTATTGCCGATGGTCAAGGTCGCTCTGTTACCATGCAATCAATTTCAAGCAGTCTTAAAGTATGTAAATGCAATTCGGTTGTATAATGTCTATAAAAACATTTGTTTTACTATTTTTTCAGGAAACTATGAATCCCAAGGATATTATGACAGATGCTATACACAATTTCCATCCACAATACCAACAGTACACGCAATACAGTTCCGGTAAGTTCATTTCCCTCACTTTACAATATTTTTGCTTAATATGCATGCTTTGTCGCTTGACCTTTCATAACTGTAAATTTGTTATGCATCTTGCAACTATTTTATCATTATATGATTCTATATTTATCTGCACTGCCTTATCTTATATCATTTACTATTATTGCCATCCCACATCTTAAACCACTCATAACCCTTCTTAAACTCCGCTTTATGTTCCCATACTGTATGCTAATATTTCTGAAATGCTTTCAGCTTTCCACTGGCAAATACTAATTTTCACCATTCACCATTTTACCCAAAACGCCTAGGTGTTGGTTAGTGAGTAGTAGTTATTTGTAGGGTATTCAACAAAACCGCTACAATGCACGCGTTCTGAAAATATTTCTATCCTTCTCTTTGCACACTGTCCACCTTGAAAGGTCGCACTTGTAAAGCGCACCCAAGTTCAAGTCCAATGCGCTTGTATTGCATTAACAACACACACACTCATTTTGTTTTCATTCTTTTCATTTTGGTTTTGGTTCCACTTGGGTTTCATTTTATGTTTACCAACAATTTATTTTCGTTACCTTACCTACCACTTTAGGTTTCTTCAAAAATTTGTTTTTTTCTCTTCTATTCCTTTTACAGAAGTTACCTCGTCTCAACGTTATGAGAAACTTTAAAATCATTGTCTGTCAATGCGCTAATGAGCCGCCGAGCGGAAGACATAAAATGTTGTGAGCGTTGAAGAGGGCGAACAGAAACAGAATCAGAAATAGTACTTACTTATAATTTAATAAATATAATTGAAAAAGAAGCAAAAAAAGACGACGAAATCAATTCTAAAACAATATTTCTCTAGTGCTAATGCGTTAACAAAATGCCTTTGCGAAGTGCATTTGCTTACCAAAATTGCCTTATACAAAACACACACGAGTACACATAAATATATATTTATACATTGAAAAACTGCTAGCGATTAAAGCGATTATCGATAAAAGAACAGGATGAATTTCAAGCAAACGATAAAAATTGCGTAGCTCTTAAGTTTAACTAAAATATAATTAGACACACACACACATGCACACATGCGTGTATTGCGAGGGAGGTATGCGTTTTTCGTTCATTTTCTAAATATATGTATGTACACCGTTTTTTATTTTATACTTTTAAGTTTCTACAAGTGTTGCTTGTTTAGCGTAGCTCAAGGTGCACCTGGACCAATGCACTGCCTCGTTATAACAAGAAGGGATAAAAAAACATTAATTTTTATTGATTACGAAAATAAACGGGAAATTTGCCCCAATGCATTCCTGTTTAAGCCAACTATATTCAAAAAATATTCCTGTTAATCGGAGCTTGCTTTATAGTTGATATGTATTTTGATTTTTTTTAATTTTGAATTCTTACTTTTTTGTAGCTCATATTTTTACAATTTTACTATTCATGCAACTTATTCAATTTTTCTGATTGTTTGCCCACTAGGTAGGTTACTATAACTGCAGATATAAAAAATATTTATAGGTTATTATAAAGCAATTAAAAAATTTGTTTGCCAATATTTCATCTACGCATATTTATCTACAATTCTGTTAAAACGGTATTTGTTTGATACTTCGGATTTCCAAAAAAAAGAGCCACCTTCCTTCGGGTGCTTATGCAATCAAAACAAATTACGTTTATTTAGTATGAGCCTAAAGCACAAAGCACTTAACTTGCACAATGAAAAAATGGAAACATTTTTTGCATATATTTTTTTTTATAAAATTGTGTTCGCATTGTGCCGTTAGTTCTGCATAATTTTTCTCTACACAGTTTAATTTTCTAAAGAAGAATTTAACTGTCACAAAGAGAAATGATTTTTTTACCCAAAAACTAAGGGCCACGTCGATTCCGTTCCGACATTGTTGTTGTAACAACTTTAATCATTGCCAAAATGTTTTTCTAACTTCTGTTTTTTCTATGCCAATTCTTGTTCTTACTACGAGTACTGTTCTATTAAAAACCTATATTTGCACGGATCCTTTTGCATTTCAAGTATTTCTTCTGTTTCAAAAGTTTAGGCATTCCAATTTCAAAAATTCGAACATCAATTTCGAAATTTTATCTAAGCATTTAGTTTTGCTGTTGCTGTGAGGGAATTCGCTTTATATTTATCGGATTCAAAGAAATATATAATGATTTTATTTTTATTTTTTGCCAAAAGCGCACAGTTATAATTTATTAACATTTATCAAAATTATTTGCAGTTGTCGCACTTCACACATTGCTCAAAAAAAGAAAAAATTATAAAAAAAATTTAAAAAATTGTTTAACAAAAAAAAAAAGTAAATATTAATATGTCATTGCAAAATAAACTAATAATAACATTTTAGTTGCTTAAATTTGATTTGTGTTATTTATATTATACTATTTTTGATATTTTTGTTTTATTTGTTTATGTTTTTAATAACACTAAACTAAAAAAAAAAATATAAACCACCATATAAACAGATTTTTAACACCTTTTTGGTTCTTTATTTAATGTTCGTATTTTTTGTATGTACTGTGTTTTTTGCTTCTAGAACACACATAATACTGTATTGCACAATAGTCTTTTTTAGCTTTTATGTGATAGCCTTAAACAATGCGCATGGGAAAATTTTACGCATACCTTGTACAATGTTACAATTTTATTGTACTAAAGATTATTTACCACATATATATTGAACTTTGTAAATTATATGAAAATTGCTTATAAAAATAATTATTTTTAAATGAAATATTGTATGAATTTTTATTATAAATATTAAATAAAAGATGTGTGCTTAAGTATGATTGTATGTGTTTTTTGTATTTTTTTATTTTAAATATTATTTTAAGTATAAATAAAAAAATTAGCTCATTTCTTGGAGAAGTATTGTCTCATATAAATGTACTCAAGATCACATTTGGCCCAGAATGGTCCATATAAACTCACAAAGTACCTCTGTTAATGACGATAACCTCGAAAAAGTTCTAGAAACAGCGCTTGAAAAGCGTTTTGCTGGCATAACAGAGACAGCAGAGGATCTGTAGACGTCTTATAGATCGACTCTACACATTTTGGGTACAAAGCGTGTCAATGCTAAACTGGCACAAAAAACTTGAATGCGCTGTCACATTTTAGCAAGTTTGTGACTGATTTTTTCGTCAAATGCGAAATGAAATCGTTCAGCCTTCGTATTTGCCTGATTGGGCTTTTTATGACCCTTTTAAGTTTTTTATATATGTCGTTTACGCTTCACACGAACATCAAAAGAAAAGAAAGAAAGTATTTTCACACGAATCACTTCGGGTCAAATGTGTTCTTGAGGTACTTTCAGCTTTGAATGCATTTACTGAAACAATTTTCCAATTTTTCCTAAGAATAACTCCTTTAATAGCAAAAAATTCAGATAAAAAACTCCAAAAATAAATTTTAAAAATATTTAAACTCTTTTATTTATAAATTTTCATAAACTAACTGTTTTTTTAATACCTCACTACTCATATGGCATGACAAGCTTATAATTGTTTTTGCAACCAACTCGCTCAATAAATAACTGTTGTGTTTTGTGCGCGTTGTCATATTTTTCCATAACTAAAACGTTATCTAGACTTCTACGCGAAATTTCCAATTCTCAAAACTCTCCTTTAGGTGGTAAAAATTCACGTGGTATACGCGTCTCCTCCTACGATCCGGACGAACCGAATGCCACACATCACGGCAATAGCAACAACACAGGCGGCAATAGCGGCACAATGAGCAGTTTGGGCAACACCAGCCAAGGCACACCAGGTGGCAGCATCGCCGGCTGCATCGCATCGAAAACCTTGGGCAATCAACGGAAATTCATGCCCGGCGGCCAACGGGTCGCCACCATCAGCCAGAACTATAACGAGAAGACGATGCTGCTGAGCAGCGATGATGAGTACCAGTAAACGAGGCCGGATCGTGGTGTCGTCGAGAAGTGAGTAATGGAAGCGAGCCGCCCTAACAGCACTTTTTAAATACAATAAGAACTCACTGATTACACCGAAGCAACAGGTGGAAGAACCGTTTAGGCTTTGGACGTGTGTTGGCGTTTTGATTGTAATCTTCTTAATTTGCTGTTTATTTTGAGTTTTTGATGTGAAATTGTTGCCAGAAATTAGCTACGATTGCCGTAATAGTGGCTGTAGGTGAATTTTATAGAAAAGTAGAAGAATATTGTTTTTGTTTTTGCAAATATAGGGCTTTGTAAAAATTAATTTTTAATTTTTATTGCGCAATTAATTTTTGTATTTCTATCAAAAGTGTGTAGTACCAGTACAAATAATTACGATTATGCATAGAGGAAAACGTTTTAAATGCCAGACAGAGCAGCTAAGGTGCTATTTATAAATTTCATAACATTTTTACTAGAAAATATGCAATTTTATGCCACATTTTCCATTTGTTGAACCATAAGTGAGGTTATGTTATTATCTTTTATTTATAACTGTTTTAGTTACGTTATTTATTACAAATTGCTAATGCAGAACTGAACTGCCGTTGTTTACTTTGTGCTTTTAGCAAATCTCAGTCGCACAGATACTTATGTAATTATTGTATGTATGTATGTATACATAAGCTAGCAAAATATGTAATCCTTTGAGGTGAACTTGGCGCGCTTCTCTACAGCAAAACCAACAAATGTCCAAAATTGTTTCTATTATTGTAACATTATTAACAACAAATATTATGTAATATTATTAATGTACGTCGTATGTATGTACAATCGTAAAGCACGCATCCGTCGTTCGGTGGTCGTGTGTGAGTGTGTATTTTAAAATAAAATTATATTGCAAATGAAAATAAATACAAATCCACAATAATGCTTTGCATTAGAATTTTAAGCGAATTACGGATTGTAATATTCAAAAAAGTAGTGGCAGGGGCAGAGTACACTGTGGGTACTTGTAGAGAGTGACAAGTTGTATTTGAGTAGAAGAGGAGAGCGGAAACGGTTAGATATAAGAACTTTTCAAAAATCTAGATAAAGCACTGAAATGTAAGAAAGTAGTATATTAACTGAACTGAAGAGTGATGAGAAAAGAGGAAATCAAAATAAAAAAATGTGAACTCATATTTAACAAAATAATATTTATTTAAATAATGTATGTAGTTGTTTTTTAACTTATAAAGATTTTTAAACAAATTTATTTCATTTATTTTTGAAAAGTGAGAAAATTAAAATTAAATATTATTTATTTATTTAAACAAATTAATTTATTTATAACAGTTTGACTTAATATTTAAATGTTTTTATTTTTATTTCTTTATCACTTTTTAATTTCAAACTTTATTTTTAGTAATTTTTTTAAGTTTTTTGATAATTTTTGTTTTATACCTTAATAAATTTTTATTTCTTAAATTTAGTATTTAATCTGTTAAAAAAAGCGTATAAGCGTTTTCATTATTTTTCAAATCTAGTTTAGTTTTGCATACGTGTAAAAATGCAAATATACACAGTTACCACTATAAATTTAAAACTAATTTTACTTTTTATTACAAGTATAATATGAGTATCTAAGCCGCCAGCTGGTTGCTCCGTTCCCCAACTATTTTTATATGAGAAATTAATATTACAAATTAAATGAAATATTGTACAGTTCTGAAAAAAATTACATCCAGTCCTCTTACGCGCTTCTCGTTCAGTTAATTACAGCGCAGAGAATTTAATTATGTTAAATTATTAAAATGAATCAATTACTTTTTTCCTGTAAAGAAAATTTGTATAAAAATGTATTAAAATAAAATAAAATAAAAATATTAAAAATAAAAACCTGAAATAAATTAATAACACTATATGTATGTAAGTTTATCAAAAAAGGTATCCATACATACATATGTACGAACATTGTGTGAAATTGTAGACCATTTATTCGCTTAAAAGCAGACGGGTGAAAATAAAATCATTTTCGAAAGATTTCTAAGATACTCAACGGGGTTTGAACAATCAAAAAATAAAAATAAAATCAAATAAAACACGACAAAATAAAACTAGTTCTAATGCAATGGTTTGAGAAAAATGCTTGAAAAAATACCGCGTCTTTTTTAAGTTTTTAAGAAATTTCGAACTAACGTAATTGCATATTCTAGTCTATACCTTTTAAGGGTTAATTCTACTCCCCCTTTAAAAGTAGCATACTGAAATTGATGTTGAAAATTTTTGGAGTAACAGGCTTCTAAAGTGTAGCATTTATGCATTATTCTCAAATGACATTCGACATTTTTTTTAAATGTCTGACTTTTTATTAAATTTAATTTTCTAACAATCAAGGGCCATTGTAGTCATTACAGGTTTTTGCAATTGTTATGCAATTTGTATTAAAACCTTTTAAGCAGTAATTTTCTTAAAAAAATTGCAAAAATCATTTTTTGGCAGCCATTCTAGATGTGCTCTTTTAATCAAGCATTAAAATTCAAATTACATATAAACTCGAACAAATTTTAAATTAACTCATTAAAGGAAAACCATACTACTTTCAACAAAACGGCATTCTGAATCAGTTTACTTGATATCAAATAGTTACCTCAAGCATTAACTGAGACAAGACCTAAATTGAATTAAGGAAAATAGAAAGTGAACGGAATCACTCTTCAGTCCATCATATATGATTTTATGTTTAGTTATCTGTCAAATCTTCATTTTTTAAGTTGGCAATAGTTGAAAATCGTATTACCAAAAAATAGTTGCGTTGACCTGAAGGTGAATTGCTTGAACTTCATTTCAACCGCGTGGAGTTGACAACCGCAAAAGGGGTATAAAAGATGTGTGCAAAATTTTTTGCTCTCTAAATATTTCACATTCCGGAAGTTAACTGGCAAGCCGATAATGACTAGCAATTATTTTCCAATATATCATTAATCTATTCGACGAAGTGTGCCAATGGCAGGAAGGGGATAAAACAACCAGGGGTATTGTGGAATCTGATAGTTGCCGGAATCAGAATTGAAACCGATCAAAAAGTAGTAGGTGTCATGAATTCAGATATTTTTGGTTTGATATTCGGAACAGAGTTCGTATCGGTTTTGGGTGTCACGGAAACCAATTTTATCGGTTTTGCTATCAGAAACAAAGCAAGAAGATAGTCGCTCACAGATTTGAAATGTAAGTTAAGAAATCAAGTTATTTAATTATTTCGAATTAATTTATCTTTTTTTCTATAGGAGAAAACGTAAGTATAAAACACGAAATGTCTTAATTATTGAGTTTTTGGAAAAAAATCCGGACATTTAAAGATATTAGACTTACAAAACGTAATAAACATAATTTAAACCCAAATGCTTCTTTATTCATTCGATAAATGTTATCTCTTGAAATCTTCCTTTAATTCGAATCTTATTAAAAACATAATGGGATTGCTTCCAAATGTATTCATTTGCAAAATTTGTCACATTAGTAAACACCTGGTTCGAATATTGGTTTTGCGTATGTTCGAAAAGACGAAAATCCAATCAGATTCTGTGACACCATTGAAAATCAGAATTTGTTTGCAATTCTGACAGCTAAGCAATTCTATCTTGGATTCCACAACACCCCTGAACATCACAAAATGACTGTAAACTGGTGGAATTTACATATGATAAATAAGTACTCCACCTCGGAGAAATATCTTGGTATGACGTTGGATGTAAAGTTGAATTGGAAGGAGCATATACAAAAAAAAAAGTTTCAGAACTAAAACTAAAATACCACAAAATAAACTGGTTGATCGGCAAAATCGCCCTTAACAACATCAAATAAAATCCTATTCTACAATCAAACTTTGAAACCCGGACTTGAATTTGGACATATGGAATTCAACTATGGGGATGTGCTGCCCCGTTGTACATCGAAGCGGTGCAAAGATTCCAAAAAAAGTTCTGCGAAAAATCGCGCAATTCGGATTTGCATCGTGATCTTCATTAGGTTACAAAATCATGTAAACACTGAAGCCCGACAACTAGCAGAGACTAGAAATAGCAGGCACAGACTGAAAAGATCAACGTTTTATGATCTATTAAGAATCTAAGAAAATAACAAGTATCATTATATTTTGTTATTAAATTTAGTTTAAAAAAGAAAAGCTTGCTATTACAGCATTTATTGTTTCACTTAATAAATTGAGAAAAATGTTGCTTGTTAGTTTACATTTATCACTGGTTACAATTTCAATGAAATGTAAAACTATCATTAATTACGTTTCAATAAAAAAAAAAAAACAAAAAAAAAAATAAATAAAAGAAACTTGACTTAGGGGGTTACATGGGTTCCCTGGAGTAAAAAACAGTATTTTTTCAAAAAAAATTTTCTCATATAATAATATAAAATAATGAAATATTTTATTACTATTTTTTATTGTTACAAACATACACTATTAAAAAAAAGTTCTGAAATTTTTGGGAAAAAATATTTTAAACTCGGTCACTGCGACGCCATTTCCGGTGACGCCTCGGAAAGAATATGCGCTCGCGTTGTCAGGATAACTGCTTACAGGATCAGCTAAAGTGAAAAATATGAAAATAAAAAAATGTTTTAGTTAAAACTTTAACTTAGAACTTGGACGAAGGAAAAAAACTGAAAATTGGATTTTTGGCAGACATTTTTTTACAAAAAATTAAAATTTCAGTGAAAATTTCGCAACATTTATTTTCAAATAATTGTAATCGAAAAAGTATCCATCAGCCCAGTCTTTAAGGAGTGTACCTTAAAGGCCTCATGAAGATCGGTAAATTAGTTCTCTATTAAATCTTGTTCTAACCACTGTTTCGAAAAAACGCAAAAAAACACTAGCTAGCTATTTTCCTTCAATTGTTGATAGAAATTTAATGCTCGCTTCTATAATTTCCTGAAGGTATTAAGTACCATATCACCGCATATGTGCATTTTTCCTACCGGTTCTCTTATACACATAACACGCAGTTTGTAACTACATATATACATACATATGTATATGTAAGTGTAAACATAGATTATGAAAAAGTTATGTAAAAATGAATTAATGATTTTTTATTCAATTTGTTGCCAATGTTCGTTTACTGCTCGTTGTCAGTAAATTTTTTCACCCGTGTACACTCACGCATACATATGTACCTATGGTAATTACAGATATTTTAGCACTCATACGCACTGTTGGGCGAAAATGGATTTATTGTTGCGTAATTGGGTGTTGCAAGATACAGAGATTCATGCAGTCAATCGCATATACATATACATATCTACTATTGTGATCAAATTGAAAGGTGAATTTTGTCCATTTCATCTCCTTCAAAGTAATCCCCTCCCGAATTTTCCAGCCATCATAGCACTTGGAAAAAATTTTCCTGGAAAAATCCTCCGTTGTGATGGCCATCACGCCCTATATGTAGCTTATATACATATATCCTCAATTGAGGAAAAACCGTGTCTTCGGAGTGGTCATGTGAATTTGCTGAATAGCCAGGAGTTACACGAAGGTAAATCAGGCGAATGCGGTGGTTGCGTCACGATATTAGTTGAAAATGTGGCGAAATGATCACGAATAACCAATGCATTATCGCACTTCTTTATCATAAATTAAAAATTCACCTTTCAATTTAAAATAACGTCTGCAATTTCTTGTTTAAAGCAACTGAAGAAATTTACTAGGAAATAATAGCGTTTCGTTTCCCATTAGTATGATCATCATTTCTAGGAGTAGTATTTAAATCTGTAAATGAATAGTTGGTCAGATTGGGCTGAAGTATTGTTGATTGGCAGAGCTTTATGCTCTTGGCGAACTTTAGTGTTTTATGTCTTAAAAGCTTATGAACTGCTTGGCTAGCGTTGAAAGGGCATCCAAAGTATAACATTTTTTGTCTTAGTAAGTAGATTGTAGGTTTTTTTTCTATATTTCGTGGACCATATAAAGTTCTTAATGCGGATAAAAGAGTGTTTTACGTCTGCGGGACCACAATTCTACAAATGATTGAGTATTACTTCTCCTCTGGTAGTACATATAGAATTATGCCGTTTGAATTTCCATACTCACTCTGCATACTGATTAAAATATTGATGAATTTTGTGGTAGACTACAGTTTCGTTTTCATCCTCAAAATTTCTTTCAAAGCTCCAGAAGAAGCAAACTATTAATTAGCGAACATCCAAGTTTACGGCATTCTGCCTGCGGTGATATCTATATTGACCAGAATTGACTCGGACTTATAGAAAATCCTACATATTCACAGATTTTAGTGACGCTCCAACTTTTCGATGACGCCTTTGTAGCACGATTTATCCTTTGCTTCAAAATAGCCCTCAATTTCGGCGATCAGCTTTTTCTCTCGATGAAAATATGGTATCTTCCCAGCAAACACTTGTTTAAGGGAATAGTCGCTGGGCCTAGATTTGCAGAACACGGTGGATGCCAAAGAAATTCGAAGCCAAATTCAAGAGATTATACTTTCTTTGCGATTTCGTCCTTCAAACGGTCCACTGTTCTTTTTCGAGTTCTTTTTCTTAATTGGCGTAGACACCGCTTACGCGATTATAGCCGAGTTAATTCTTTTTCGAGTTAGTCAATAAAAATTATTCCACGCGCATCCCAAAATACAAACGCCATGACCTTGTCAGCAAACTTTTGTGTTTTTCCACGCTTTTGAGCGGGTTCATTGTGTGCATCCTACACGGATGACTGGACTGCGGAGTGAAATGACCCAGCCATTCATTTCACCCATTGTCACTCGGATTTATACTCTTGGTCATTTGTTTTTGTCGGCGCACCTCTCTTGGGCGTCCACTGCGTTCACCGTCTTCGGTTCCCAATTAACCACGTCTAAACTTAGCATACCAATTCTTGATGGTTGAATTTCCTGGATCAGTGTCCGGAAACTCGTCATCAGGCCAAGTTTTTGTTGCATAACTGTTTTTCTCCGGTACGAATATTTTTTTGCGGACATGTTCAAAATGTTGCGGAAGCTCTTTGATAATCAAACTATAGCACGAAACAAAAACGTTTAAAAGTGGTATAACGAGTTCAAAGCGGGCCGAGAAACATTAGAGGCGAACCGGAGTCTGGCCGACAACAATCTTTGCCGACGAGAGCTTCATCCAAAAAATTAAGGATTTGTTGATTAAAAATCTCAAACTATTTCGAAGAATGTTTTGCAAAGTAGTTTGCGTCAAGTCACGATAATGCGCAATCTCACACTGTATTGGTTATACGCGACTTTTTTGCCAAAAACTGGGCTCAATTCGTTCCGCACCCAGCTAATTTGACTCCCTGCGACTTCTGCATATTCAGCAAACTCTAAAAGCCAATGCGAAAACGCCGTATTGACACGATTGAGGAGATAAAAACCAAATAAAGTCTTGAGGTTATACCGGAATGATGGCTTCGAGGGCGGGAAAAGCGTTGGCAGAAGTGCGTTTTATCGGACGAAGATTACTTTAAAGGGATTCAAATAATAATAAAGAATTGGAAGAACAAACGAATTCATCTGACTTTTTGATCACAGTAGTATATGTATATATGTATATGTTTCCATTTATAAATAATTTTCCTACAGGGTCTTCTGCCATAAGCTTACAATGCTGAAAGCAATGCAATTAATAGAGAAACAGTAACTGCATTCAATTGAATTATTTGGCGACGAAAAAGCAACAGCAGCATTTCATGGCCACACAAGCGTTGCACGAAAAAAAACAGTTGACCACTGATAATTCGATGTGTGCAGGTGGCAGAAAGTGCAGCGCGCATTGCGATGATTTTCACGAGACGAATGTGGAGCGATGTGCAGGCGGCGAGGGGACATTAAGCAAACAATACCCACACATAAGTACGCGCATCTGTAAATGTGTATGTATGTGGGGATGCAAGAGCAAACAGCGATTGCGAGCGCTTATTGTCGATGATGATTATTATTTTCATGTTGACACGCAATGAGCAAACAAAAGTGTTGCCAAAAGTGGGCGAGTGTGTGTATTTGGGGTGTGGGCGTGGTCGAGTGCAGCGGTTGCGACCGAACAAATAAATTAAAAGCATTGAAAACCGCAAAAGGGCAAACAAGCTGCTACGCGCACCGTTAACACAACTGTAAGCACACTTGTGCGTGTGTGTGTGTGGCTGAGCGTGTAGCCACGTACACGCTCGTATTTATGCAAATGCAGTTGTGCATGCATTCGCGCCACAATCCGCAATGGTTGATCGAGTTCTGGCCGCCGAACGTGCGGCTTTCGGTGGCTTCATGTTGCTCATTCGCAGCGTCATTATTATCCTCTGCTGCCACGATTGAGCGCATGTGTGTATGTGCGTTTATTTGTTGTATGGCCCTTCGCATTATTACAATTAAAATTAATTAAATAATAAATTTTAAAATAATTACATTACATTGCGCTTGTTTACACACGTTCCGACGGCGATATGAAACCAATAAAAATGTCAATACGTGTCGAGTATAAAAGTTTCGCCACAGCAAATAAACACATTTCCAGTTATTTAAGTACGCGCATATGTTAATATGTGGGTAAAATGGCGACACGGAAATTGTTGGCTAATGAAACCTATTTTGGAATATTTTTGAAACATTTTTAAGGGTAAAGTAAAGTTTTCAGGATTAGACGATTTTGTGTTTCTTTCTTTTTGTGATACAAAAATGTATTACTCAGCAATATGTCCCCTGGGGAACAACAAATTGGGTAGTGGAAAAAGTCTTTTTGTATTTCTAATCAAACTTTAACTTATTTTTTAATGCTTATACTAACAAATAAATAAACAAATATGTACTATTTTGATCGACCACTTTTTACCATTTTTCCGCCAGAGACATTATTCTATCAGTGAAAAACTTTTCTGGTTTTTCGGCGAAAAATGCGACAAGTAATTTTCATAGGCTTCTCTTGAAGCGAACTTTAATCCATTAAGGGTTCTGCATTCACCGAAACAAATGATAGTCCGATGGTGCAAGGATCGAGAGTCATCAAAGGTGTGTGTGACGCTAGACGTTGTCCTGATGGAAAACGAAGCCCTTTCTGTTGATTAGTGTTGATTTCTGTTCATTACTCATGATTGCTTGCTTCAATCTGATCAGTTTTTGACGGTAAAATGTAGAAGCAGCTCACAGTGAATGATTCCTTTCCAATCCCACCAAACACTCAGCATAACCCTCCCAGGCGTCAATCCTGGCTTTGCGACCATTTGTTGAGCTTCACCACACTTGGACTATGATCTTCTTCGCATATTATTGTCGTATTTGATCCACCTTTCGTCTCCTGTTACCATTCGCTTCATAAATGGTTCGATTTCATTTCGTTTCGGTAAAGAATTGCAGATGTTAATTCGGTACATTAAATTATCAACAGACAATTCATGTGGTACTCAAATACCGAGCTTCTTTTTGTATCCAGCCTTTCTCAAATGGTTAAAAACCGTTTGATGATGAATGTAAGTTTCTTAGTAATGGCTGCTTTTGTAATGGTGCTGATCAATCTTTTCCATAATTTCATCAACTTTTTCAACGGTAGGTCGACCAGAGCGTGGTGCATCTTTCACATCGAAATTTCCAGAACCGAAACGAGCGAACCATTGTTGTGCTACACGAACTGATACAGCATCGTGTCCGTAAACTTCACAAATCATTCACTCGTTGGTGGCTTGCGTGGCATTCTTCCCTTTTTATACAAAAATTTCAAAATATGGCGAATTTCTTCATTATTTTCACTCATTTTTGAACAGCTGTAACTTTTTTTCCACTTCCCCGAATTTATTTTAGTTTGGTTAAATGAAGCTTAAAATCTCACCTTTCCAACTTTATATGATATGACGCAATGTGATTAGTAGCACAGAAGATATACCACTGCAGCGACATCTATTGATAAAATACGAAAATACTTTTTCGCCTACCCAATATAGATTTTCCTGCAGGTGCATTGGCCATCGTTTGATTTGCATAAATGTGCGCTTATGATAAATTCATTTTTGCTCTTAACTTTTAATTTGCATACTACTCGCATATTTGTGTAAGTTCGGAATTTATTAATACACCGCAATTTTGTTGTATACAAGCACCAGATAAGCATAGATTTATAGATTTTTTTGTTTTACAATAACAACGCGTTGAGTATCTTTTATTGGCTCTTTATCCATATCGGCATTCGAATAAAATATTTGTATTAAGTGTTTTTTGGGCCTAAAGCGCCTTTGACTGTACAATTTTAATTGAAAGTGTAGCCAAAACCTCAAATTTCGCAACATAATCTTATTCCTTAGAACATTATATCCTGAATATGTTATGCTAAGTTTAACACGAATTTGTAACAATCAGAAGGAAACGTCGGATACCCAATAAATTATATTCTATAGAAATGATCGGCGTGTCGGTCTGTTCGTCTGCGTATCGATCAGCAATTTTGCACACGTGCCTTCCTCTCCAAGAAACTGCTCATTTATTAGCACCGCCGGTATGTGGTCCCATAGCATAATAACTATAGCATATAGTTGTCATACCAACTTCTTGATCAAAATCCAGTCCTTGTACCGAAATCTCTTTTATTTGTATGTCTTATCTTCAAGAAATTCCAAGATCGCGGAAAAATCCTCGAAGAAATTGTTATTTTTTTCGATTATTTGGAACTTTGATATAGTTTTCGAAGTTTTTTAATGAAGAAGCACGTTTAATGCCAGCCAGTTAAAAGGTTGGGTAAATTATTATATAATGAGTCGTTTATTTTTAAGCCCATATGAAAAAATGTAAATATTTTTGGCTAAAAAGCTCAAAACAAAATGGCCCTACATGTGGTATGAGTAACCTGTTCAAATATAATCAAGTTAGCACACCTACACACACACCTGTAGTGTGGAATTTTGAAATCATCGACTTATTTCATATTTCTATTTAAACTTTTCAAAATAACATAGCAAAATATCGATATCTCAAATATCGCCCAGTTCACTCAGCTCCCACAGTTTATTTCTGAACGCGTTTTTCTCAAAACGGAATTTTTCGAATTTGCTAAAGTAAATTGAAGACAAAAGATCCACCTTTTCGATAAAATATTAACAGTACGATTGGGTCTCATAGGAGATTACCAGTGGCAAATTTGATTTCATTAACGATTTTCTTTAAATCTGACGGAAGGAAAAAGTTACCCAAAATTCCTTTGCATTTTTTTTGATATTTTTGTCGACAATAGTTGATTTTGGTTGTATATTGTAAATTCATCGTCTTCGAGCTAATATAGACTATTTAACTTCGTTGAACGCAGATTCCATATATGGATTCAATAGCAGTGACTTCCTTTCGAAGAAGTGATAGAACTATTTTTGATTATTCCTCTTCCTCTTTCCCTTTCTCCAAACTATATATCTAAACTTCTTATAATTTTCATTTGATTCGGATAAATTTTTAAATTTCCATAGAAGAGATTTCGTTCGCAAAACATAAATTCGGTGAAACGGCAAACGACTGCCGCTTATGCAACACAAGAAAAAGCAAAACTTTCGCACTTGAAAATTATTCTCAACCAAAAATAGCAATAAAATCTGCTTGCAGAAATTGCACTCACATTGCTTGCATCGAATTGAGATCACGAAAACTTAGTTAATTTGATAAGCATAAGTGGATTTTGCGCTTAAAATGCTTCACTTGAGCTGGAAAATCTTCAACAAGCTGTAAAGCGAAACTTACGAAACCACCGAGTGTAGAATCTAAGTATGTATGTGTGGTTGATTGCAACAGCTCGTAAGGCTTCACTCAATCAAAGTTATTATTTTCCCACTATTATGCAAACAGAATTTTAGCTATTAAATACCAATATTTATTAAAACACAAAGGTGGTATACATGCAAAATTGACGTGTGTGCAAAATGCTCAATGCAAAAATGTTACGTATACGCAGCAGTGGCTTTAACATTCCGTCCTGCACTTCCTTAGTTGTTTATTTTACTGTTTATTGGTCTTTTGCCCGAACGTTTTATAAGATAATAGTTTACATTTCACACTTGTCTGACAAATATCAAATATTATTTAATGGCTTGGCGAAAAGAAAGTGCTTGCAATCTCTTAAATATTTAGAAAAATGCTGGCTGAGTGAATATTTCTTTACATACATTTTATTAGAATATGTGTGTATTTCGTTTTGTATAAGATGTCATCTAAATCTTTCATTTAATTGAAAAGTTGGGTAAAACATGAAATAAATTGAAAGAAGCAGAGAAAGAACAAGGAGTGAGCAATATTTGTATGTGTTCAGATTGAAAAGGATAGCAGAGCGAATGAATGCTTTCTTCCTTAAACAATAATTGCCAGACTTTGCAAAAACAGACTTGTGTTTTAAGCGATGGATCTTAGCAGAGGATCATAATTAAGAGGAGTGTGTGGGTTTTACATGTTTTTAAAAAGTGGGTGTGTCCTTGGCACTTTGTATTTCTAATTTACATATACAAGTTACGAATGCCTAATGTAAGTTTAACTAAGCTTACTAGAGATATTTCCCTCTTTCGTTTTATGATAATCAACCAAAGGCTACACATGCTTAAAACCATCACATGTGCGTGAACATTTGGTGTGGGTTTTCCATCATAACTTAAAATACCCAGATACCGAATTTGACGATTTCAGTTCATTAACTGGCTGGATTTTTGTCGGCTGTTTTGTTCCTTAATCCCCCGTTTGACTTTGTTTGATTCTCGATACTTACATCTCCTTTGTTTTTAATATTTTTATCCATGATTATTTTAACATTTATTATCAAATGTATCAACAGATATCCTATTAATTACTTTTTCGACAATTCGGATAATTTCGATATAATAGCTTAAATTTTGTCTTGAATATAGTTTTGTTTAAGTTAGAATATGGATTCAAAAAACGAACGCCGGACCATTACGATAAATGTTTATTTCTAGGTATTTAGTGAAAATATATGGCTTTGAGCCTGTCACAAATTTGTGTAGACGGAGAAAGTGCATGAAATTTTCCATCTCACCTCTATCCATGCAACTTTTATTGTTAGCTTTCCAGCAGATATGCAGGCTTACCGAATACTACTACGAGCAAAATTGAGCAAGCTCATAATTTTAAAATTCTAAATTTATTCTTCAAAATCTATGCCGCCCCCTAAAAGTAATCTCCTTTGCGCCCTTTACACTTGCGTCCACATTTTTTCCAATCCTCGAAACAGCTATTAAAGTAAATTTCCGGAATAGCCTTCAGCGCGTGAAGCGATTCACGTGTACTGTCTTCAATTGACTCAAAACAGTTTACCCGAAGCGGTCGTTTGAGTTTGCTGAATAGCCAAAAGTCACACGGAGCTAAAACACGTTATTCATTGAAGATTTGACGAAAAACTCACGAAAAATCAATGGAATATGCGGCGGTGTTATCGTGGTGCAAACACCAATAGTTGCCAGCCTTTAATTCTGGCCTCTTTTTGCGATTACCTTTACGTAAAAGACGCATGACACACAAATGGTATTCTTTGTTGATATTGTGGCCGGTCAAAACGAATCGATAATCAAAGAAAAATGTCAACATAACCTTAATTTTTAGCCTGTTTTGATGTGATTTTTTCGGCTTCGGCTCACACGTGCCACGATATTCGGCCGATTGATCGTCATATCGCCAGTAATAATACGTCTCATGGTATTCTGGTAGTCGGAAAGCATTGTTTAACAGACAGTAAATCGACGCCGTTCTTCGAAAAAAATTAGTGATTTTGAAATCAGTCGCGCTTTCACTTTTCTTAGGCCCAAATGATCATTCAAAATGCGTTTCACTGATCCTTCCGATGTTCCAACGATGCCAGCAAGATCTCTGACTATTAATCGTCGATTCTCAACCACAAAATTCCTTATTTTATTGATGTGTTAATCATCAGCTTATGTTGGTGGCCGTCCTGCACGACCTTCTGTGAATGATTTGTACCAAACAAAAATACTTACTCGCGACAGACAATTATCACCGAAGGCCGTTTCCGTCATTTTGAACGTTTTGGCACCTGAAATTTGTTTCTGCACATAAGAATTAATGGTATTTCTAAGTTTAATAATTTCACTCATCGTAAAAATCGCCGAATGGTCCTTATGTCCTTCAGAAAAACAAGGGTATACTAAACACTAATTATTATTTCAATGTGACATTTGGCACAGATGTCACAGTCATACCAACCTAGAAAAAAAGATATTTCAAAAAGTCTTACTATTTTCTTCCTACGGTATATGCCCAGTAAGAACCCGTACGATTGCGACAAGATGAACCGTGTTGAGGGCAAGTAGTTTTAGTGGATCTCCTGTTCTCTAGGCCAGAAAGATCTCGCAGTTGCAGAAGAGCTAGTAATTTACCAGTGTCTGTTCAGCACATGCGAAATCCAGAGTCCGGCTTTGCAGTTCCCCAAACGAGTCTGATAATGAAGAGGCTTGCTGTTATCGATAATGAGAATATGCACCCCTTTGACTAATTCTAAGTGAGCTCAAAAATCACCTCTCATTTGAATATAACAATTATAGAAAAAAATCTAATATCCCGCACATTGGGGAGAGCTGAATATTGCTTAAAAATTTGTTCTAAGCCGTTTTTACTGTGATATATGAGTGCATGACTAATTTGACTGCCAATTTTGGTCTTTTGCGCTCGATTTATATCATAATCGGCACAAAAATATAACTCCAAGGTATGTGTTAACAAAAAATGTAAATTTGGCGCCGACAACTGTCATTCGATGTAAGAAAATAAATCGTTGAAACTCAGGGGTGGGTTGAAATCAATTATGCGTTCCGATACTAATAGCACAGATTACATACACATGTGTGTGTTAAAGTAACAAAACGCTCAATTGTCACACTTCCATCAGACCGAACTAGATTGCGGCGCGCACGCGCTTTTTCAATGAAATTCAATTTGCCCAAACAATTAACCGCACATAAATCAAATTTATAATTTAATAACGAAAGCGCTATGCAATTAATAGTGCACCATCAGCGCAAACAACAACATCAACAGCAAAATTGTAACACACACCCAAAGGCAAAGCGAAACGGAGGCGATTCATGAGCATTTGCGCAAACGCATGGAGAGTGGTGGCGCCTTGCAGCAGCCAACGCCGCGCGCATACATGTACATATGTGTATGTTCGGCAAGCCACCAAGAGTTCGGGCGGCTAGCGCCCATTGCGTGGCTACGCATGCGCACTTGCGCTTGCACAGTTAATTGCGAAATATGACAGCCATTCAGAAGCCGCGTCTATTTTTTGCGTTTCTTCGCTATGCTTGACTTGCAAAAGCGTTTTTTATGCACCTTTTTGCCTATGAAAATAATAAACGCTAAACGACGACAGACGTAATTTACACGAAGCCGCCAATCATGTCAACAGTCACTTAAGGCTCAGCGATTGCTGTTGTATAACAATTAAAATGCGCCCAGAGCGCAGCGGTGGCGGCCGGTAGAACTGCTTTTGCTATGCTAACAGTAAAAACACAAAACGCTGTAAACACAATAACAACAACAGCACTATTGGCAACAAAGACGCCTTGTTCTCATGTTGCTGTGGCGGCTGCGGCATCGAAATGTAATCAATCATTTGAGGTGGTCAACAGGTATTTCTTAAGTTAAGTGAGCAGCAACAGCAACAACAACAATGGTAATAAGAGTAGCAATTGCCACACACATACATTTGGATGTTGCAAGTTGCAAGTGCATAGAATGGCAAACCAGTTTCGCGCTCTTGCCTAATCATTTACTTCGGTACATACATATTGTTGTACAAATGTCTCAAGCAAAGATGCATGCTCCTATGTAACTGTGTATATGTGTGTTTGTGTGTGCATGAAGTGTTATGTTGCATTCATTGCCGCAATGGCAATCATTAATTCCGAAAGCAGGAGTAAACGTAGTTTGAGACAACAAAACAATATTGCAGAAGTCAATGACAGCGAACAACAAGAATAACAACAACAGTGCAGCAATAATGTTTGTGATGAAGCGCTTATGCTGAAGTGGAAGTTTGGCCGTGTCGCTCCTCACCACTGCGCGGTGTTGCATGCCATATGAGGCATGCTGCAAGTTCTAAGTTATCTGCGTTTGGCTGATAAATTTTCTCTTCGATTTTCTTTAGTTTTTCATTTGTGTGGCAGGCGTGGTACGAACATAAGAGCGATCAATTGATAATAACATGTTCGATTTACTCTACAAGTTGCTGACAAAGTCCATTCAACATGGAATAACAGTCATGTATCGAAAGTGTTCGGGAAGTTTTGAGTAAGAGAGCGTTTAACAAACCAAAACACTCAAAACTCCTACCTTTACCGGTCAATGTATTAGAAAAATCGTTATAAAAATATATTGAAATTTGAGTTCAAATTGTATACCAGAAAACTTCTCCAAATGGCAGTTGTAGTTTCTTGACAGTGTCTCACAGGATAATCATATGATATTGTTTGTACAATTATTCCTCTCAACTAGAATTCAAATAATGTTCTCCAATTGCTTTCTGTAGGTTGCTGGTTAATTTCATCCCAACTCCATCCCAAACCTGTGTCATCGGCATAAAGAGTGCTCTCTTGGGAGCTCATAGGCTTTGCAGTTTTCTGTGATTCCCCAATGACCAAATACTCAGACGAGTCTGATCTTGAAGTAGCTTGATGCTATCGATAGTGAAGACAGATACTTCCTAATTAACTTTGAACGCTCAGTTATCTCAGAGAATTACCAAAGGTGTATAATTGTCCTTTAATTTCAAAAAAAAATAAAGGCAATAGTTGCCCTTTCTAATAAAAATTGATAACGGTCCAAAGAATTGAATATCAGTTAAGGATTTGCATGACTTCGTTAGCAACTGCTTCAAGTTTTTTTCCATTTATCCGCCCGGTCTCAGCCGGAAACTGCAAAGCTAATTAGTTTGCTAGG
Organism: Bactrocera neohumeralis; assembly: GCF_024586455.1. NCBI lineage: Eukaryota > Metazoa > Arthropoda > Insecta > Diptera > Tephritidae > Bactrocera > Bactrocera neohumeralis. Next base: position 3,897,205 of record NC_065923.1, read on the forward strand.
AAGAGCATCCTTATCCCAGTTTCATCTGACTAAAAGCAAGTCGGTTGTTCGATATACTCTTTAGTTTTAGCGCTTGAGCTATGAACCCTTAGTGAGCTTGCCAGGCGTTAGTCAACAACCAGCATTTGTGCGACTGCGAGATTCTTTTGGCCCGAAATTGACCGTATGTGGTCCTCTGAACTACTTGCACTAACAAAGTAAATCTCGCAGCTATTTCAGCCTATCCAACAGGTACACTATATATGTGATATGACTAAATATTTTGTCCATGAACTTTGTCAAAGCTGTAAGCAGGAAGGCAAGGTGGAATTATCTTGTTATTTACTTCTCTATTTCCGGCTTTGCGACACTGAGATTGAATTATGTCGGTGAGACATCTTTGAGGAACTAAGCAAAGTGACTGGGATTGATACCAATGGACTAAAAAAAGTTATGGTAAGCTCAAAACGTTTTGAATCAACCCTATGACCTATTGGGCAAGGATCGAAAATGTTGCAGGTAGCATCATCTGGATGATCTACGAGATTAATTTAGATGTCTCTTGGTTTAATTTAGAAAAAAAGTAGCAATTTTCGAAATTGTTGCAATTATTTTTTTCTTCATTGCAGAAAATACCATCTTCAGAGGTCATTAATGCGCTTTCACTAAAACTTTACTTGAAAATTATATTGGTATTTTCTTCGAAATATATTGCTATATTAAAAATTTTAATAAAGAAAAAATCATCACTGCAGTTGCAACAAAAATTCTAGTACGTGATACGAATATATGTTACCAGCCTCCAAAAGGTTTATTCCCACGATCTAACCAATCCGTCCTGTTAGGAATTCTTCTAACATAAAAACTGAAATGCATTTAATTAAGGAAAATATCTGCGTGCCTCGGAAATGGTGCGAAAAAGTGCAACATCCGAAGAATGCCGACCGTTTCACACTAATTTATTGCCAGTTATTTTCCAATATGTGCAAGTCACTTTCAGCCCGAAGAACGCCTTGCTCACTTAATTAACCTGCAAGCATTGTGGAAAATTATTGCGCAAGCGCACACACGCATAAATACTTCGAGAAATAATAAAACTCTTTTATTACTGCATTTTTACTGCCATTTTTGTGCGCCTGCTGCGGCCTTAAGCAATCGCCAGCAAATGCCAGCAATTGCAGTGGCAGCAAATCAGACCAAAACAGTTAGCTGGCGGCTGCTGGCGGTGGCTGGAAGCGGCGGCCTCGCCACTAGTGTGACAACTTGCACTCGCAACATATTAAATATTCAAGAAGCATTGCGGCTGTTAGATGCGCCAGCAACCGTAGTGGCAATAACGCCGTATTTGGTATTTGGTTTTCCACCACACTCACACACACACACATACGCATGCGCATAAACGGGCACAGAACGCGCGCATTTATGGAGCGCGGTTGTCGCGGACGGGCGGCGGCGTCGTGATGGTGGGAGTGCAACAAAAATATCTGACTATATAGATAATGTGTGTGTATGTGCATATACTTGTGTTTGTATGTGTGTACAGTTAGCAGAGTTAGTGCGCATGCTTGCCAGCCAGGTGCGAGCATTTGGCAGATATTCGCTGATATGGTGGCAGCTGCTGTTGCAGTAGGGTTTGTAGTGGTTGCTGTTGTTGGTAGCTGCTCATTCATTGTCGCATCGTTTCCGCGAAAAAGTAAATTAAAGCACACTGTCGGCCAAAGCGTTTGCCGGGAGCGCAAAAAGCGACATATCTGAGCATTTCCCTAAAAAGGCGCTGCCAATGTGCCGACGGTGCCGCGCTGCCAAAGCAACTATGTGCGAATGTGTGAAGTTGAAGTGTTTCCTGCGCATGCTTGCCTTGCAAGTTGTCGGCTCTGCCTCATATAAACACACACACTACACGCCCATGCATACACACATATTTAGGTATGTTTCACAGCGCATTTAATTGTGTGGCTGGCGGCGCGGCGCGGCGCGGCGCTTTCATAGTGCAATCAATTAATACCTGCTTGCGCTTGTTCGCTTGTTGTACACTCGCTTTTAATTGGTAATGGTCAATTTGCTGATTGGCAGTTGGCTGCGCCTGCAAGTTGTTTGCCTGTCGCCACGCGCATGCGTACCACCGTCTTGTAATAACCACATTGCGCGCATGCATTACAACATTATTTTGGGTGCGAAGTAGCGATATGACGAGTGTTTCTTCTGGTTGGCGCAAGGAAATTGATACATTTGTTGGAGAGGATCGCTGTGCGTTGGTTTTTTGTTTGGTAAAAAAGCGAGTGAATACATATCATTTCCATATAATTATTGCATTTTATACCTCAAAAAACCTCATGCGTTCCTTACAATGATAATTTTCTGTTTTTTAGGGTATGTTTTCCCTAATTTTTCTTTTTATAAAGCTACCCGATTAATTTTATGCAGTCTCCATCAATTTTGGTGTATTTCCTCATGAGAATATCTGCCGAAATTGGCTTGGAGGCTTTAGTCACATCCGAAGTTCTTTTCTATATTTTTTGCTATAGAATCATATTACATTGAGACAAAAAATTACCCGGAAACTGTAAATAAAAAGTAAAAATATTTAAAAATAAATATTGATGAATATATTTATTTTGTCGCCTTCAAAGTGATCCCCACCGGACGTAGTACACTTATGCCAACGAAACACTTTTCGTTAGCACTTTTTGGGATGGACTTCAGCTCCTACAGCAAATTTTGTTTTATCTCTTCGGAGCGGCAATTTCTGTTTGGGGAAGAACAAAAAATCACATGGAGCCAAATCTGGTGAATACGATTGGCTTTAAATTCAGTCACAATCGTACTCTTGTTGAAAAAAACTCTACTCAGCTTTCTCGGGATGAGTCGAGCACGTTTCATTCTCAAAATATCCATAAAAATAATCCCAACGGAATAGATAGAGATGTAGAGCTCTCTTGCCATCTCTCTTACACTTTCCCCACGATTTTCAAGCTCCAAATCCTTCACTTTTTTTTAAGTTTTCATCAGTTGAAGAGGTCGAAGATCGTCCAGAACGAGGCATGTCTTCAACGATCTCTCGAACGCCTTTGAAAAATTGGTACCACTCGTAGGCTTGTTTTTTGAGTCGCCGAAATTTGGTTAAAAATACAAAATTTAAGAGAGAGACGGATATAGTTAAAGAAGTGATTTTTGCTTTTAGATTAGGTGAGACATTTCCTTCCTACTTGGCGATTTATACGCCAGCTACGCAGACCGAAAAACCAACTCTTGCGCTATTCTCTTTACTGAAATATCCCACTCTGTTCGTACCGCTACCGAAAAATATTGAATTTCGCCGAATCTGGCTTTACTGGTACCAAGATTGCCGTACTATAGCGGAAATGCATAAATAATGGGTTATGATTAGGGTGAATGCGTAAGAATGAGAATAAAGTCGTCAAGTCAGCGACGTCCCTTGGTCAATCAACGTGGCATTAGCAAAAAAGTAGACGACTTTTTAACCCTAAAAAATACTAAATAATGAGAGATTTGGCTCATTTAGCATTGATCGAAAATGCCAACTTGTGCATCGGACCAACTGGGGTCCTATTAAGCAAAAAATGCTTAAACAGTTAAAGTGACAATAATAATTGTGTAGAAAATATTTATTAGTGCAGTCTTTTCGACAAACTTTACAGTTAATTATTAGTTTTACACCCATTTTTCGAAAGCATTATCGTTCTTGCGAGCTGTGAAGTGAGGTTTGGGTTAAAAACCGGAAAAAAAGATACGACGTTTTTGAACCCGATCTTTTCTTATTGTTTAAATCTATTTTTTTTACGAAACCTCTCCTGTTTAAAACAAATGAAAAATTAAAATCGTTTTGTAAAAGAAAGTTCAGGCTTCTGCTTTTTAATTTTTTGTAAGGGAGTGGAGATCTTCCAATACCTTCCCCCACTTTCAGAGCTGGAGTGTTTTCATCCATACGCACGACATGACCTAGCCGCGTAGCCGCTGTCTTTTAATTCGTTGACCTATGTCAATGTCGTCGTATATCTCGTACAGCTCATCGTTCCATCGAATGCGATGCCAATGCGCAGGGAACAATAAAACTTCCGCACAACCTTTCTCTCGTAAACTCGTAACGTCGACTCATCAGATGTTCTCTTTTTGTTCATCGAGTGAGGACTCTGCTTCTCAATTGCCTACTCATTCCGAAATAGCACCTGTTGACAAGATTTATTCTGCGTTGGATTTCGATGCTGACATTTTTGTCGCTGTTAATATTGGTCCCAAGACAGACGAAGAGGTCCTTGCCGATCCTGACAGAACTTTTGGTGTTGCTCAACGTCAGTTTACACAGCCGTATTAGTTTCGTGTGGATACCAATTTCAGACATCGCGGCGTAAAGGCAGTTCCTTTTCGTGGTGACAAAATCAGCTTTGAAATCAACGAAGGGGTGGTGTGTGTCGATCCTCTTTTCACGATTCTTTTCTAAGATTTGGCGCATGGTGAATATCTGGTCAGTTGTTGATTTTCCAGGCCTAAATCCACACTGAGGTTCACGGCCCAATCAGTTTGTTGACGGCGGACTTTAATCTTTCACTTGCGATGTTGAGGAGGATTATCCCACGGTAGTTGGCGCAGTTTGTGGGATCCCCTGTACTGTGCTCGTTGCTGTGAAAAAAAAACCCAGTTATATTTTAAGATAGCACGAAAAGAACACTCGATAAATATCAAGTTCATATTAACCAACCAAATGCATTTTTTTCTTTGTCGAGTGTTATTTTGACGCACTCTTAAGAAATAATGGTTCTGTTGTTATTATAACTAATCTAAGCCCTTAATTGGCTATTTAATGAAAGAAGTTGAGAATTTGCCACAAAAATGCAGACAATTGGAGAAAATAATTACAGCAATAAAAGAATGTCTTCTTCAGCTCACCATCACTTACAGTAATACAAATACAAATACAAATATGTGTAGGAAATGCTGGTGCTCTTGTGTAATGTCCACTTAAAATGCGCAAACAATTTTCGCCACTAAATTGACCAAAGTGAAGCGACAACTTGTTTACCACAATGGCCATTTATTTGAGTATTTACTACAAGTAAATACCATTTAGCAGTTAACGCATGTTGAATTTAAATATTTAGATTTACTAAATAACCACAACTCAAGCCAATCAACCAGCCAAACGGCCAGCTTGGAAGCCCAAAGCACATGAACACACACACACGCGCAGACAAAGTGTGTCCAAAAGACAGTGGTGCAGCAACAACTTGCCACATGCTGCATGTTGCATATGCGAATGCATAAGTGAGTGTGTGTGTGTATAAGCCATTTGTGGCGCAGCTGCCAAACGGAGCACCACTTACTTACCGCCGCAAATGCTGACTTTCTTCTTGCTCAGCGCTCAGAACACTCGCAACTCCTTGCGCCTGCGCTTTATTGCACTTTACTGTTTGATCTGCCGTCGTCGTCGGCGATCATCAGCCAAAACAACAAGCAAAAAAATAATAAACTCAAATATAAATATAAAAAAATATAAACACCGCAATAAAAACGATGAAAAAGAAGAAGTGGAAGAAGAAGAAGAAAAAGGCCCACCGCAAATCGCGGGCCAGGAAAAAATGCGCAAGCGAAGAGTGGGAGAAAAAAGTGAGAGAATTGACTGGCGGCGGTGGCGACAACGTGTCGGTGCTGTCCAAAGCGCATTGCAGCAAATAAAAATTCTTGACTTCTTCCAACGCGCTGTGCATTTTGCTTGGCCTCAGCTGTGTGCATATCCGCTCGTTTGTCCGTCCATTCGTCCGTCGTCTGGGCGGCTTCATTGGCCACATTGGCCATGCATTCGTTTATCCGCGCATGCGCAACAGTTGAATGCGCCCGCGTTGAAAACGATGCCCTGTAATAACTCATCGTCCGCGCTCATTTGTGCGATCGTTCGGTCAAGACGCTGTCGTGGCGGCGTCAATTGCCGGGCGCTTTCAGTTCGATGCGTTCTACCTGTCGGCCATTCGGAGTGACTGACTGCACGTCTGTTGCAGAGTTGCCGTTTCTTTGCTGCGGTATGATTTGATTGCTGCCATGCTAGCGGTTGTTGCAGTTATTGTTGCTGTTATTGTTATTGTTGGTGGTGCTGTGACGCAGCTACAGAAACAAACAAGCGGAAAGTTAAGCGCAAATAATGCTGACAAAATACACGACACCTGAGGCCAGCGTTGTCTTACAATTGGCACAGCAGAGTCGGTGTATAATTGCGGCTGTTGTTGTTTTTGTTTTCGTTGTTGCTTTTCTTTTTCTCGCACTATGCAGCTCATTATTGTAGTGGTCGCTCTGGTGGAGTTGATGAGTGAGTGCTTATGTGGCAACGCGGCAGTGTTTCGGTTGAGAAACTAGGGTCTGACGGAAAAATGAATTTCTATTTTCACTTTAACAAACGAATACAAGTGCTTTTGATCTCATTATTGGTGTTCAAGATAATTGTTGCTTTGTGTATAATCATGTATATTTATATTTACATATACATATGTATGTATGAGTGTATGTCTACTTATACTTATACTTATACTTATACTTATACTTATACTTATACTTATACTTATACTTATACTTATACTTATACTTATACTTATACTTATACTTATACTTATACTTATACTTATACTTATACTTATACTTATACTTATACTTATACTTATACTTATACTTATACTTATACTTATACTTATACTTATACTTATACTTATACTTATACTTATACTTATACTTATACTTATACTTATACTTATACTTATACTTATACTTATACTTATACTTATACTTATACTTATACTTATACTTATACTTATACTTATACTTATACTTATACTTATACTTATACTTATACTTATACTTATACTTATACTTATACTTATACTTATACTTATACTTATACTTATACTTATACTTATACTTATACTTATACTTATACTTATACTTATACTTATACTTATACTTATACTTATACTTATACTTATACTTATACTTATACTTATACTTATACTTATACTTATACTTATACTTATACTTATACTTATACTTATACTTATACTTATACTTATACTTATACTTATACTTATACTTATACTTATACTTATACTTATACTTATACTTATACTTATACTTATACTTATACTTATACTTATACTTATATTTATACTTATACTTATACTTATACTTATACTTATACTTATACTCTCGTTTATTCTCCTCAAAAAAAGCAAAACTTCATTAATCTGTTAATATATAATCAACATATTTAAATAAATGCCAATCTAAAGAAAAAAAACGGCATCAATAACGCTGCGCAAGCGCGAATAAATTTACCTTTTTTCCTAACGTTTCAAAAAACCTTTGCCTCTTACTTTAGTTGTTTCCTTATTGACAGTTGTTGTTGCATATGGTACACTACATCAATTTGAAAACATATGCACATACTGGCACACATACCTACAAACGAAGATGTTGTTGCTGTTGCGCCTGCAGCAAGCGTCATTGTTGAACGTGCCACACCATGGCATCGCACAACACGGCACAACGGCACATCAGCAGCAGTGGCAAGAGCGAAACTAAGCGATCGTTAACGTATCTGCCACAGTCGACAAATGTTTGACCAGCGGCAACATTGGTTGGCAAGCAACAAGAAAGCGACCGTGCAACATGCACACTGCCACCAATGTGCGCATACACGATGTGTTATATACAAACATACTTTTCTGGGCATGCGTCCAATGCTTTTGTTGCAATTGCTGCTGTTGCTGTAGTAGTTGTTGTTGCTGTTGAGCTAATGATGTACAAAAGCAGGCAGTGTCTTATTTCACAGAGTTGCACTGTTGCAGCGTGTTGTCTTCCCTGCCCCAGCTCTGTTGTTGGCCACTAATACACACATGCCTGCATGGTACATTGTTGTTGCTTTCGCAAAATATTTGCATCGTTAAACCATCGTTTTTGGCCAAGTTTGCTCACTCGCGGGAAAATAGTTTTGCGTTGCATTTCCTTCTTTCGCTTTGCTTTCATTGGAAAAGTGCTGCTGTTGCTGTTCGCTGTTGTTATTGCTGTTTTGACTTCGGCAACAAGAAAAGCCATCACCAGCGGGGAGAGCACACAAGCGTGCTTAGCTGTGTTTATGGTTGGGTATAGAATATTAATATGCGTATTAAAGTGAACTTTGTGCTGTGGGAAAGCAGAAATTATGTGTCTTCATATGCTACAGTTAATTCCATCTTTATATGTCTGTGTGAGTATGTGTGTGTTTCGACAAAAGTGATTAAGAAGTTTATCTTTGCATTTATCTGATCAAATTTAATCTGGTCCAACAATATTAATTCAAATATTTAATATTACCTTCAATGTAGGGTCTTGAGCCTATGCAAACATGTCAATGCTTATTCCTATTGTCCATATAGTTGTGAAAAACCTCGGTTGGGATGGCCCATAGTACCTTAAGAGAATTGTGGTGTGAGCCATTTGCCAGGCTGTTGAACAGTTTCGACATGACATTCATAAATCCACGTCAAACTCAAGTTTAATAAGCATAGGGTCTCCGGCTACATTGCCAAGCATCTCTTTTGGGACCTCTACGTTCGACGTTTTGATCTTAATGTTTCGATTTTAATGTTATGTACAGAGATTTATGGACGACTCGCATGAGGTAAGTTTTCGATGACTTCACCGAATACTTTGTCCTACACAAATACTTGTATTCGTAACTAAAGAAGACTCCCTATAACATTCTGCAGCGTTTTCAAGGTTTCCAAAGCGGTAATTCCCTTGTAAACACTAAATATCAAACAAACACCTGCCCAACACGCACTTATTGACATAGTCGAGTTTACAACAGCGCGCAAGTCGTTCTTCCTTTTCGCTGCTTGACGCTAATTGAAGATCCCAAACTAGGTCCTTCTACACCTGGTCTTTCCAACGAAGTGAAGGGTTTCCTCTTCCTCTAAGATTATAAAATAAATAAGAGCTCGCTTAATATTATTCCCAAATCGTTTATAACATAACTATATGTATTTCTATATTTAAATTATACACAAACTCTACCGAAGGTAGTTCTTAGAAATTTATTCAGATAGTTTTCAAGTTATAAAATGAATTATCAAGCCTATTCATCCGATGTTCAATATCTCCAATCGATTTCTAGTCACACCATATTTTTTTACCTATAGTTTGTGTTATTTGGTATCCAAATATTGTGGCACATGTTAACCTTCAAAACTAAAAATAAGCTCATGACTGCACTATTTGATCCCGTAGTTAGATTTTTTTTAACGGGGTTAGATCTTCGAAATGACAGCCCTTGGCCAGATAAAATCCGGGTCAATTCGGCTGTTGTGGGAATTGTCCGTAGTTAGATCACAATACGTGCTGTCATTTAATCTTTGTGGCAATTTATACGACAGTCCTAGCCCCAGTCGGCTCTACATGCTCTATAAAAACAGTAGATTTATAACCCAACGAGAATTGACTTTACTGTCACATTCCTCGCAGCTATTTCGGAAATCGGAAAATTCATGGACAATAATAACATCAAGATTGCAGCCATTTATTTTGAAATTGTGACCCCAATAGAGATATCTATTTACCAGACAATATCATATGAAATCATATTAAGTTCTGACATCTTTATTGGTCTTTAAAATACTTTTTCTGGTCTGAAAGTGTATATTTAAAAGTTCTTAATACTCGGAGGAATTTTGCTGAGTTGAATCCTTGGTCGGATAAAAATCCGGGTCCGTTCCCGACTGTCGTGGGAACGGATATCAATGCAATTACACGAGCAAGGTGCTAGTTGAATCCTGCCTCTTGAAGAAGAAATTCTGAACATTGTTATTGACACTCTAAAAGCAATTAAAATTCTTTTGTGAATACCGTGATCCCCATTAGGAGGTTATGTAATTCAAATTGGACGTTGTATAAACGTAAGGGTTAAGCAAAAAGTTCACGAAGTAGTCTGCTTTTTTATATCAACTCACCCTATACTGTTCTGTCAAGCGATGGACTAATTAATACGCTTTTAATTACACGAATGCTCTTCCAACTGGGGCTAATGATTTGAATAATATCGCTCATTACATCGCTAATAAATCGTGTTTGCTCGCTTACACCATTCCACCATACGCCGCTGTCATGCTGCCATACGTACAGAAAATCATAATTTATCACCGCCATCGTGCGTGGTGGGCGTGTCAGTTGGGCTGTCAGTCAAAGCATTCACACGCGTTACGTAGCACACCTTATCATTGTCACCTCGGCAAACTTTTCAACCGCAGAAAATTACTAGTTCTGCAACAAAGTGACTGCTGAGCCAAAACAGAACAACAGAGCAGGGAATGAAGGAACGACACTGCTTGCAGGGCTGCCTAATCGGAAAGCGCTTGCAGAGAGTGAGCAACAGTTGCAGCGAGCAAATAGTAAATTGCAAGAGAAAAAGCAACAACAGCAAATACTTTAATGCGCAAACTGAATTTTTTTTTTTTTTTTAATTTTTAATTTTTACTCGCGGTGTTGAGACGTTGGCTAGCGTCTATTTTACCAGTTCAGATTATTGGAATGGCACTGCTTGTGGGGGGAGGTAGATGTGTAGAGATTGAAAATAAATGACAGGCCACGTGAGCTAAGCTCAGCTAAGATTGTACCCCCATTTCTTCCATCAACGCTTCTAAGACTAATGTCTGTTTATGTGCAGCGATGTTTACAGTGGACCTTAGGGCCCTGCTGCAGACACTACTTTACAATATGAGTTCAGTTTGGTCCAAGGTAACCAGTTGAAACAATAACCGGTAGATCCGAGACAAATTCCTGTTTCGAAGATTGACTGGAATGGACATCTGACTTAGAATCAATAATAATAATTTTTTTTAGGTTTCGGTTTCTAAATTATTTAATATTAAATTTTCAAGTTGTAGCTAATGGCTTAATCAGTGAGTAAAGGTTTCTCGGTAAAGGTCTTTAGACACAGATCTCAGAGGCTACCTTGCTAAGATCCTTGCCATCTTCATATCTTTCTGCGCAGGTTAAAAAACTACTTCCCATCTCCGAAAACTCTAAATTTGAACCGAGGTTTTGTGATATTACGGGCAGAAGGTGAAGGTATGAAGATGGGTTTATAACAGAAAGTAGCTACACCGAAGTTCACGGAGTTCAGATTCAACATGCGGGGAAGCTACGTAACCAAATCTAGTCCTCCAAATGGTTTGATCTGCACGATCTTATGAATTGTGACTGCAAATAATATATTTCTTTGTGGCGGCTGAAAAAAAGAGCTCGAGGTTTTCCTTTTTTCGGGTTGAATTTATCAGTCGGATCAGGCCAAAACCGTGAGGACCCTCTTTTGCTGGTCGTCTTCATTAAACTCTCGAATAAAAATTGTAATACGTGAGCGCTTCCCAACACTGCCTCACAGTGTGTCCAATGCATGATATTGCATGCGCTTGTGGAATTTCCGCAAATGTTGCAGCAACATTGCGGCCATCATAGTGCCAATTCGCTGCATATTGACCGTCATGTGGTGGCAATAAAAGTTTCAGCACTCAAAGCAGCAGCGCAGCGGCTTTGTCATGGGAAGCTGGCAGCGAATTAAAATAAAAATTGCAAAACGAAAAAGTAATAAAACAACACAAATATAATTCTTATGGCAAGAGAAGAAATTTCACGTCGCCACAGAGCGGTTTAATGGTGCGGTGCTGCAGCAAAGTCGTCTATTTCTGCGCGTTTTGGCCGCCATGGCATTGAACGTTGAGCGCTAAGCTTTGGTGCTGACTTGATTCCGGTTGGATTTATGTGAATTTGCCTAGTTGTTGCTGTTGTTGGCGCCAAAAATGCAACCACCACAGCAGCGGCCGTGTTAGGTGCATCATCTAGCCAGCCACGGTTGGAGCTTGCAACGAATGTGTTCTGCGTCTCTCGCGCCAATCGGTGGCAAACAGTTGATCTGAAGATTAAGTGTTGCATGCAACTCTGGTTCATTTTTTTTTTTTTCTGTTTTTGCACTTTGCCGGCACATATGCAAAGCTTTTACTTTGTTATTCTTGCTGTTGTTTCTCTCCACCAGTTTGCTTTATTGCCGATTTGTTATTGCTTTATTTTATTTATATTCATATTGTTGTTTTTGTTGCATTGGTCTGCCGCATTTTTCGCTGTTTGCCACTTTTGAAGGCCAACGGCTATCGTTGTGGGTTGCATCGCTTCCAGTTTTTGTTGTAGTGTATGCGCGTGGTTTTTGTGTTTTGGCTGGAACGCCTTGAAAGTGTGCCTTCATGAAAATAGAGTAAAGCAAATCAATTCAAAAGGAAATAGCGATAATCATAATTCCTGATTATTGAAATGTTGTCGAAAGAAATGATTGGAAAATTAGGTAAATTGGCCACATTCACAGCTCGTAAAATGGAAAATTGGTTTAATGGAATGTTGAGTGTGATTATACCTATGATTGTGGGTATATGACTCGAGAGGGGGAATGTTGTGTAGTTAGATAAATCTGCGGTTGTTTAAATTGTTCTCATTTGACAGCTAAGTCGTGGGTTCTGAATTGTATTCTATGATCATGAAACACCTCTCCCAAAGAGATCTTTATATTACGCTAATCTTTAACTTCAAGTTTAACTTATTTTCACTGATTATGCAAGTTTTTATTGAAGATCGATATGATCCCAATGTTAAATATATGTTTTTAAAATTTTTATTGTTCGTGTAAACATGGAAATTTTACACTCTACATGAATTCGACCCTTGCGAACACACCGTTCGATCCATTTAGTTCCAGTCTGAGTTACGTGTACTAAATTCGGACAAGCTTTCAATTAAAAGGAATTATTTTACTCAAATGTAGCACTACTGACAATGTGCAAAAGCCATTAAAACAGCATGACTCTTTGGTTGGAAATTTCTGCTACGAAGTTTCTTACACGCAGCAGAATATGTAGGAGACCTCATAATATATATATATATATAGTTGATTTCATCGAATTTTGGGAAAAAAGTCGGCCCACATTGTGCCATAACGCTCGCTATTGATGGAGATTGCTTTTGAAAGAAACCACAATCCGCACCAAATGGTAAATTGTTGGGAATGTTATTGCGTTTCCTGGACCACACGAGGATTTCATTCATACCAAAAATTATTTGTTTATTGACGAAGCCATTAAGCCAGGTTGTTTTTTAGTTTAGTTTAACATAAATCTCTATTCAAAAATAGTTGACAACCTTGCTTCTCTCTTAATCTAAGCTCTGTGGCTACCTTCTACCTTCTATCAACTGATATATATGTGTATAGTATTTTTTAAAGCTGGCGGCTTCTTAAATACAATTAAATATTACAATTCTCAAAATTTTCTTGAAGCTAAGTGGCTACTCTGGGTCTCTCTCTTTCCTGCAAAAGCGCCTATTTAAATTCATCACTGCTACATTTTTATATTTTTAATTCAATAATAGTAAAAGTTGGCAGCGCTGTAATCAAAAACTCATACAATACCAAAATATATGGCAACTCTCTTATTCAAATATTTTTTCATTCGTGGTTTTGCTTCGCTATTCTTCGTTCTATAATATCACTACGATAATTTACAAAATATTTTCGCGGTGCACAAAATGCTTAGTTTTGTTATACATGCGCATATGTATGAGTATATGTGTCAGTATGTTTGTATGTATGTATATAGCGATGAATTCAATACGAGCGATGCGTTTTGCTTTCACGCTTCGTTTCTGCTGCGGTTGAGTTGCTTAGAGTCGTTTTTAATAATTCTGCGGATTATTGTTGTTATTGTTTGCACTTATGTACGGCGTCGCACACGCTAGCATATCTAAATGGTCGACTGTCATTGACTTTGGTGGCTATTTGTTTGCGAATCTCACCGCATTTCGTTAGCACTACGCCTACTGGCCTGTTGTTGTTGTTGCAATGGCAGCAAAGCAACTTACCCAGAGGACAAATCGCTTATTATAAACACAAATGCACAGAAACACGCACACCAATACACACACCAGCGAAACAAAATTAAAAAGCATTAAGCGAACCTTCGGAGCTTGCCACCAAATCCAACTAAACCCAGCCACTCAGCGTCTATAAGTGGCTAAGCTATTGGTAACGTTATGCGGCACAGAAACTCTGTGTGTGTGTGTGTGTGCGTATGTTGTGCTAATCGCGGAGTGAGGAGCGTGCGTTGGCCTTACACCTTGCCGCTGCTTGTCACCTTTGTGTTGCACGTTTGTTTGGCATGTGCATCGAGCTTCCTTGTCGCAATGGCGGCAAACCAACAAAATACCCCTCTGCCTGCCACACAGCCTGCCACACAGCCTGCCACAATCGTCGCTCGCTTGTTGTGCGCCTCTTGTGCCCGTTGGACTTGTGTGTGCCGCATTGTGTCATGCTGCCAACTCACTTCCTCTATGCCACCGTCGCTGTCCACCTCCACCTCCATCTCTTCGCCCCCTCGCTACACTTTGCCTGCGCCGTGTTGTGGAGTTTGTGTGCTTTTGTGGCTATTTAACTGCAATCTCATATTTAAGCTGTGCAAATACTTGCCATTTGCCACATGCAACAGCGAGACGAGGCAGTCAGCAGTGCCGGCAGCAGCACATTGCAGCAACTAATGCAACTATGCAACCGTGTGTAGCAACAACAACACGGCATACGAGTCGTATATTTCTAAATATGTTTGTTGTAATGTGTGTGTGTGTGTGTGTTGTTGTTGTTGTTGTGATGTGATTTGGACTTCAGTGGCCGTTCTAAGTTGAGATGCAAAAGTATCGAATTCCACGCGTAGTATTGACCTCGGCCATGCCTGTTGAAAGCAGTAGTGCAAAAGAAACAACAACAACAGCAACAGCAGCAGCAACAAATAACAACGACAGCGCAGTGCACACAACAGCATAAATAAGGCCCAGCAACCGTGTATGAGTGGCATAATAGTTTAGTGATTTTGGTTGTTGTTGTTGTGGTTGTTGCTATCGATGTTGCACATAGTGTAATGACCATGAGCGAAATTCTAATGATGCTGCTGCCGCTAGAGAACACTTTGTGCGCTGCCACAGCGTTAGTCAGAACGAAAAATAGCAACAACAACAACAACAGCAACAAAATGAAATACAAAAGCAAGGCAATAAAAGAGTTCCACCACAGGCTCGCCGACTTGCCCATCGGTTGACTATTTGCGCATTCTGCACTTGCTGTTGTTGCAGTGTTCGTGTGTACCGTTAAATGTGTTGTTTCCTGCACGTGCAACTGTGGGCACTCTTATGGGCGTGTTTGCAGCAGGCGGGTGTCTCAAGCTCCTCTAATGAAACTCATATTTGTTGCAAATTTAATTTGGTTCAATTTATACTGATATCTAAAATGCTGCGATATTTGGCTTTAATTTTAATTTTTATATAATAACTGTATTTTGACAAGATTGTTAACAATTGTTTCTTTCCTCTCTCCTTAGTTTTTGAGTTATGAATCTTTTAGAGGTTGAAGTTTTCTTGCATCGGTGCTCTTTATGGATATTCCGAAATCCTACAGAGTTCAAAATTATATAACGTCGAGGTATTCTTAAGCTCTCAAGTGAGTTTGGAACCAAGTTGGACATGTAAACTTAGTTACCGACTTTTTTGCTCAGACTCTCTCACTCATTTATTCGAACTATCACTTCTACCTTAATTTCCTTTACCGATAAAAATAAATCTAAGATAAACTTTATAATCCTGGGCCACATCCAATCTTGGCTTATATAGGCCCAACTCTAATTGGATGGAAAACCTAAATGGTGCTTATAAAATTCTTTGTATTAGTTTCTTCAATCTAACCTCGTCTGGATTCAAGTGCTCAAATGAACCGATTTCAAATTTGCCATGCTACATACGGAGTATATAGTCTTAAAAATAATTCGAAAGAAGAACTATGATAAAAGTGAGGCCTTCAACATATGGTTCATGAAAATATCCAAAAACAGGCCTGGTATTTTTTGGAAAGAAATTGTGTTTTCCTTTTGGATATTAGTACCAATATCTTCACTACCATTGTAATGTAGGAGGTATAGTGGCCACCTGACGGCGAATCTTGGCCTTTAGGAGGCCAATTGGGACACCAGCAGGACTTATACTCCCTCACACTATCTCCCTGAACAACTCCGTGCTTCTGATAAAGTTCATCAGTACAAAATATTTTTACTGCAATCTTTGCAACGTCGCCAAGAAACCCTCGACCGATAGTTAGTTATTTTCCTGAATCCTCCCCTTCTGCTTCCTGACAGCTTTTGCCCATATTCCAGTTACTCCACGTTTGCCGGCTTGTAGAGCATGACAGTATAACTATTGATATACCTGTACTTAACAAAGTTATTAACATAATTCAGTGCGTCATCCTTTAACATATTTAACTGATTTAAGACGTCTGCTTCGGAAATGGTAGGTGCATTAATGACAGAAATCGGACATAACTTGTGCTGATGCGGAACATTTTGTGGAGATTTTGGAGAGTAATTGGACCTAAAGAATTCAGCGAACATATTAGAAATGGTGTGATTGTCACTAGACATACTAGACTTATATTTCATAGCGGACGGAAAATTAGAAATCCTGCGTTTGGAGTTGACGAAACCATAAAACAATTTTGGATTACGTATAATATTATTTTTTACTTAATTTATATAATTACTATAACATATTTTGTTAAGTTCAGCAAATTGTCGACGCAATTTAGAATATTTTGAATAGTTAGCAACTAAACCAGTTTTTTTAAAAAGTTTAAAAGCACGAGATTTTCTATTTTTTAATTTACATAATTCTTTCGAAAACCATAAATTAGAACTAATTTTTTGAGTAACAACACACTTCGGAACATATTTTTCAAATAAGTTTACAATAGTTTCATTAAAGTGGGAAGCACTGAATTCAATATTGCCACTGTAATCTGGCCAAGTTATTTTAGAAAGTTCGTAATTAAAAATTAGCTTTCGCAAAGTTGAACCGAAAACAAAGGTCTTGTGTATTATTATAAGCAAAGTTGGCTATGATTTCGATGTTAATTTCCAAAGCAGGATGATACGTGTCCTCTGGCCGAACTAAAGGATCACATCGGACAACAGAGAACATTGAAGCGTTATCGACGTAAACTAGATCTAAGAGCTTACCAAATTCATTTGAAATTAAATTAATTTGGTTAAGACCCAACTCCGACATTTCATCTAAGAACTCGTTAAAACATGAACGAGTACTAATAGGGATGGTGTGATCATCAATAGATTTCCATGATACGCACGGTAAGTTGAAATCTCCCAAAACAATAATGGAATCAGTATCATTAACCATTGAGAAAACATAACTTATTAATGAAGCATGCTGCATATATACAGATATGTCAGAGTGAGGCGGTATATAAGACAATGTTAAGTAGATATGGCCACTATTAGCGCAAATACGAATGCACTTAAATTCAATGAAGTCTGCATACGGAACATCGACTTCGTCAGATGGAATTGAAGAATGAACAGCAAACAAGACGCCACCTCCTTTTCTGTTCAGCCGGTCATATCTAAAGATTTCGAATTCGCTGTTGAATATTTCGTTATCAAAAATGTGGGGCTTTAGCCAAGTTTCTGTCAAAGCAATGATTTTAAAGTTGCAATGAATGCTATTTAGATACAAATCAGTAAGTTTTGTATTAAGCCCTCTAACATTTTGATAATAAACAATCAGCGAATTATTGTTAATTAGTTTTTTGTATCAACGGGATTTCTTGGCATTTTAGTGATAACTACAGGGGGCTTTTCACGTTTGTGCTCGAATTCGCGCACAAAGACCCCAGATGGCCAGAATGAGTTGTCAAGTATCAATTGAAAATTGTCAGCGGATACGACGATCTTAAACGAGGAAATATCCCTGTTGTATTTGAAATTAAATTTACGGATGTCTGTATCTGCCGTTTTTAATTTCGACGAGATGTAACTGTTTATATCCTCGACTGTGGTATCCGCAGCAAGTCTCGAGATAAAAATTGCTTTTTTCCGCGGTATTACCACTAAGTTTTTATTAGCTGACTTGGAGGTATTCGGAGGCGGATCTTGAGAAGTTTTCCGCTTACCGTATTCAGTAACAGTTTTCTCTGTGTCCTGAGCAGACGGAACCTTCTCTCCTTGAGGACGAGGGGATGCAAGATTTATGAGGTCAATAGCGGGTGGGGGCATTCTTTTTAAGAAAGATACAGTGGTATCTTCATCAGACGGACGTTTTCGTTTAGGTTTTGGATTCTCATCCCGAGTATTTAGGCATTGAAATGATTGAAACATCGTTTCATAATGCCTAAATTTTTCTGTAAGGGTTTCAAGCTCTCGACCAATCTCCTTGAAACCATTGCGCGCCTGCTTAAAAACTTTAAACAATTCAATTTCAGTTGGTCTGCATTTCAAGCAAGACCAGCGCAAGCCCTTACTGTCAAGAATGGAATCCAAAATCCTACCTGTCAGTCCAGCACATTTAAGATGGGCAAGCCCATCACAAAGCCAACAAGAAACATAGCGTTCCGACTCGCCTTTCACAGAGCAGTTCGGAAAGTTAGAAGTCATAATGAACAAAAACAGTATTAAACAAAAATATAAAAAATGTTAAATAATAAAAGTAAAAAGCGCGATGACAAAAATATTTATAACAAATGAATGCAATAAAATAGTTAGTTATCAAAGATAACAACCAATGTAGCGAGCAGTTGGAGATGCACTGTAACACACGAAAAGTAAGAAACTCGCGATCAGCGCCGAAGGAACTCTTAATTTTCGTTTCCCAACTTGTCGTTTGAATTTAATGAAGAATCGAAAGAAAGCTGAGTTTTTTAAATAAAACTGTCGATTACTATCATTTGTTGACTTTATGACCCCTCTTGGTAATAAGTTTCCAATCTGCGCATTTGCATGTGGCTCAGCTTCCTTAATCAGTTCCAAAGTCGCGCCCTTTTAGTCGTATTTCTTTTTGCGGCCTTGTTTTTGGTACTTTATTTACAATACAATACCGTTATCGAGCTGTTGATTGCTTCTGTTGTTGTGCCTACATGGTCT
This sequence comes from Bactrocera neohumeralis, assembly GCF_024586455.1. Classification (NCBI taxonomy): domain Eukaryota; kingdom Metazoa; phylum Arthropoda; class Insecta; order Diptera; family Tephritidae; genus Bactrocera; species Bactrocera neohumeralis. Next base: position 3,916,221 of record NC_065923.1, read on the forward strand.
TACACACTTTAACTGTAAATTTGTTCATAATTCTCATATGACAAATAAAGAAGCGGCTTAAAGTAAGCGACGTATGCGCTGAGTAGTGTTGGCCGATATCCATCGATATATGTACATATGTACAAATCATCGATTTTCTGTGATACATCGCTTAATTTCGATGCGAATGGGACTTGATATTTCCGATACATCGATGTTTTTGTTCAAAATAGCAGATTTTATACCTTTTCCCTTCTGCTCATAAAATATTGTCATTCTCATCAGGTTTCTAAACGGTGCAAGAGCTCAAACATGTGCTTCTATAATTCGAACCTGCCTGGTCGACGCCGTTTTCAAATGATTATTACATGATAACAAATCCTCATACAAAAATAGTTAGCTATAGCTACATGGTCTTTTCAGATAGTTCTGACAAAGCTCAAAACTACTCCTGTATTTGGACTGATCATAATGGGGTAGTCAACAAAATAGAAAAAAAATAAACAGAAATAATTTGTTGCACATATTATTTGAGCTATCCACACTACAGTTTGGAAGGTTGGCAATAAATGCGCTGGAAATATGGAACGATTTACTCAATTTCCTAAATTATACTACTTTGGGCAAAAAATAGTAAGACTTTTCCTTGTGCCAATTTAATTTGTATACCCTAAACAGTGGTCTCTTATATATAAAAATAATTATATATTATATATATAGTATATCATGTGATATGTATAGCTTAATCGAAAAATATGCAAACCATTTTTGTAGAGCATTCAGTTTCCTACAAAATCTGTGAAATGAGATATTTTTTTCAAGTAGTGGAAGCGTGATATGCATTTTTCCATCGGATAATAAGAAACGAATAGAAAACTGTAAAGCCAAGGTCCTTCCCGTTACAATTAAGAGCTCACACTTTTAGAAATTTTCTTAAAGCTTTCTATAAGCCTATTTTGCAGAGTACAAGCGGACAAAAAAATTGTCGTTCGTTTAAGGGGCTATGCCAGTGTAACCCATGAAAAATCAGGCGATTTTCGTGAATTTTTTTTTTTAGAAAGTGCTCGATCGAATGTTTGGAAGTTCTTTGGACATTATAAGGTATATTTTCAGCTATATTTTAAGATTTTTCTTACAAAAAGAATATGTGCTGTCTTCAAAGGTGCAAAAAAAAGTTCCCCAATTGCTGACATGATTCCGGCCGAATCAGTAAATAAAAAAATTCAAAAAGGTTATTAAAGTTGAAGGTATTTTCTATACATTGACTCACGATTTTGGAAAAATTTCAAAAACTATCAAAATGGCGTAGTTTAGCAAAAATTTCGTTTTCATAGGTAAAAATGGTCGCTTTTTTTAATGCTAAATTGAAAATTGCTATCCAATCAAAAAGATCGTAGTAGTATCGTCATTGTTTAGTAAATATATCCAAGAATACCCAATTTCAATTTGAAGTCGATCGGTCAATTTCTCGTTGAGTTATGATGTCAGCAACTTTAGAAAATGTCTTATGTTTGTACCTCCGAGCGGTCGCTCTTTAGGCCATCCAAAAACTATTGCAGATACGACCTTGCCGATTTCACAGGATATTTTTAAAAACTATCGAAAAAGCAAATTTTTTGAAATTGTCACACTGGTATAGCCTCTTAACCCTTCCTACTGAACAGGTTACATTAAGTTTACTACTAAGTTTGTAACATCAAAAATTAAAAATCGGACATTCGGTGCTGCCGTGCTTTGTATTTCTTAAATAATTTTTCTTGGTTCATCTTAAAAAAAAAATTATGATTCATACACAATGGAGAATTTTGTTCATGTGTTATTACATGTTTTTGCGATAAATGCACCACTGTGCCTTAAAACTTTTCGACGCTTGCTTTGTGCAACAATAACCGTTGAGTTACATTTATGTCAGCTCATTCATTTACGAAATGTATAGTTAAATAAACAAATGTGCATACATACAATCACACATATTCCACAAACAAATACATGTATGTGTGTGAGTAAAACCCGCACTCTTCTTGCAATTGCATGCGCCAGCAACCTAGAAAGGTCTGCACCATCACCGGACCAGCAGCAGTCGGTAAGTTAAAACAACAAAGAAAAGCACCAACAAAAACGACAATAACAATATGGACACATTAAAGACAATTTCCAGGAATTATAACAGCTGCAACGCTACCAACCAGCCAGCTTTGCCACCGAGCTTGTGCATCGCAACGAAAGCTGATGTTGTTGTTGTTGCTGACGTTGTTTTTTGGTGGATGCGTTGTTGGTGTGACCTGTTTGCACGCATTTTCGACTGCTCTTAACACAAATTGAATTTTTATGATGAAAATCAACTGCGTAAAGTTTGGCTTAAGTGTAAAGTTAACGCATAAATAACAACAACAATGCCAAATACGAATAAACAGATTATGCAAGTCATAAATCCAAAGGAAAGAAATTACGAAATGAAGGCTCGAAGGATCTTCAGTCAAAAGGAAAAAACCCTATTGATGATGATAAAACTATATTTCGGATAATTTCTAAGAACAAAATTTTATTGAACAACATTTTCGGAAATAAAATGTCTAATTTATAATTTTTGGGCTTCAAAGTACCTGATATCTTTAGAAGTATTTTGGTTTATTTAATATGATTTCAATTTGTGGCACCTGGTTATCAGGCAGTCCCCAGACAGTCGACTCGAGGTCATTTTTGCAAAAGATTCAAGTACTTTGGTATAAGTCTAACATTGGTAATTTTTTTCTTGGTAAAAATCGCCAGGTAAACCTGTCGTGCCGTCAAAAAATAGCTGACATATGAAGATCAAACTTCATACCAACTCAAAAAAAGGTTATTCCTAAGAAAAAATATTTATGGGTTTAGTCCGGGACAAATTTGATCAGGTGGTATTATTCAATTGTTCCTCAGATCTCATATATTTCACTGAAGAGTGTTGGCTTTTGGGAAATTAAAAGGTGGTATATCTTCACAATACCTTTTGAAGAATGTAGTTAACTAACTGAAATCTAAGACTTCAAACCGCTAACCCCGAATTAACCTCTTTAGTTAAGGATTAAAAAAAAAGGCAGATGAAATGTCTGAAATCAAAAATTCAAGAGTTGCGAAAGCCAACGTCGTTGCATCAAATTGAGTACAACAACAACAAACAATATTAAAATTCTACCAGAGACACTCTTCAACGGCAACAAGAGTTGACAGTCATCCGCCATCGATATTTGCACGAAACTCACAGTTTTGCTTAAACTTCAATTTAAATTCGTTTCAATTAAAATTCCTCAGCAAAAATAAGAGAAAGAATAATGAGAATTATAAAAGACAACAATATGAAAAAATAAAATAAAAGGACCGAAGAAATGCAAAAATGCGACAAATTTAATTTATATAAAGGGCAAGTCAAGAAATATCCATAGCGACATATACATATACATATCTGCATGTGTGTGTGTATGTAAATGCGCTGGCAACTGTGTTAAGCGCGCAGAGCGCAAAACTGTAAAAGAGTAATAAATTTTAGATCATCAAAAATTAAAGAAAATAAAAGAAAGGTAATAAGTAAGAACAAAAGCAACGATGAATGGTCAGCAGAAAACCTCATTTTTTGGTCAAGGCAGCAAAATGTGCGGCACAAAAGCGCAGCCGAACACTTTGCAACAACAAAACAAGCAGTAGTGCATACCGCCGCATCGCAGGCAGTGACTTATGAACCAAATTGGGTAAACAAAAATAAAGACCCGCAGCGAGCGACGGTCAATGAAGCGAGCAAAAAATGTCAAAAAAGCGCGTTGATAAAAAGAGACGCGGCAGAATGAAGGGAAAAAATTCGGAAAGATAATTTAGCGATATTTTGTGCAGAAAAAATATCGAGCGAATTGTAGCAGCAAAAAATTAGGCCCAAGGCATGGCGATACACACGGGAAAAGACTCCCTGTAGGAAAAATATGTGACAGATGACGGTCGGAGTTAATTGCTTATTATTATGCGTTTAAAGAGGAAACATTTATTTGGAAGTAGTATTGAAAGAGTATAACTTTATTTTTATTTTGATTTTAACAACTCGGTTTGAGAGTAGTAGGATTCGTATAATATTTTCGGAGATTGTAGCATTGCCTGGGACAATAATCTATGTTGTATAATCGGCAATATCGTATGTATCTGATCAAATAAAAAAGTTTCCCATACCAGTTTGTATGAGAGCTAGTTATATGCTACAGTGGTCCGATATCGACAGTTCCAGCAAATTAGCTTCTTGGGTAGAAGAATACGTGTACAAAATTTCAGACCTATATACTTGTATATCTCAACAATTTAGGATCTAGTTCGGGTATATACAGAGAGACAGGCGGGCATGGGTACAACAACTCAGCACGTAATGCTCATCAACTATCTGTAAATGTAGATACCAGGTTGTTCAATATATTTTGTCGTTTGATAAGAAAAACACTTTTTTATGATTCAATATACACTTTATTATTCAGTATAATCTCCCTGAACATTAATACACTTGCTCCACCGATCCTCCAATCTGTGGTTCCTATCCTTGAGGTGAGAATCCGGAAGGTCTGCAAAATGTGCTTCAACAGCCGTTATGATGCTCTTGTAACACGGTGCATTGTCTTGATAAAAATAATAATTTTTTTCTTCTGTAAACCGGGTCTTTTTTCACGAATTTTTTTCTTCAATTGGTCCAAAAGGTTGCAATAATACTCAGAATTAATTGTTTTACAAGTTTGCAAGTAATCCACAAATTCCACGGATGCCATAACCTTCTTGGTTCGAATCACGAACTCATTTCGAGGCCAAACAACTAGGTTCACACCACTCTTTAGCCTCTTGTTTTGATTCAGGATGATGGTGATAGACCCAAGTCTCATCCATAGTGATAAATCGAGCCCAAAATCCACTTTATCCTTTTTGAAACGCTCCAAATGTTGCTGAGAAAGTCGCATTCGAATGTGTTTTTGTTCCATTGTTAGCGAATGCGGCACCCATTGGCACATAGCTTTCTAAAGCTAAAATTTCACTTAAAATATGGCTCACACTGCCTAATGAGATGTGTGAGTCTCTACTAAATCTCTCACAGTCAATCGACGATCTTCCAAAACCATATCCTGTATTGTAGCTATAATTTCTGGTGTTGATACGCTTTTTGGACGTCCTTCACGTGGATCGTCTTCAAGGCTTGAACGACCACGTTCAAATTCAGCGACACACCTTTCTACTGTTCTAATTGTAGGTGAACAATCATTATACACTTTTAAAATTCGTTCGTGATTTTCTTTTGGTGTTAGACCTTCCAAAAATAACTGCGACACGGTGACACAAATAATGAATTGACAGATTGAAATGAAACTTCACATACATACGTTCAAATGAAGAGTGTACGAACAAAACAAACCAAAAATTGGGCTAGTAGCAACGCCCTCTCTTATCCTCATATCCTCCACAACTTTATTTTTTTTTTATTTTAACATCACAAATTGAACATTAAATTAAAAAGTATATAGGTCTCAAGATTTTTTATTTGTTTCCAGTGTTCAATTTCCTGCGGGGTGTTCGCTGCCATTTTCGCATAAAATCACATTTACATACACAGTGCCATCTAGACGGCGGCGAGTGCGCGCAAATAAAGCACAAAAAGAGGACGCACAAATAAGTGAGACACAAAAAATACAAAATAAGTAAGTGCACCAAAAAAATAATAAAAAAGCAAAAAATTAAGGCATAAAGTGAAAAACTCAAAACAGCCAAGTAGAATAATAAAAAAATTGAAGGCTCAAAATAATAATGAAGGCAAAACGGCGAGTCGCCAGACAGCGGACATCAAAGAGTGCGTTTTTGTCGCATTTTTTCTGGCTGCACTGGGCCTACTGCCGTCGCTGTTGTCGTTGCTCTTGTTGCTATTGCCGCTTGCGGTTGCAGAAAGACGTGCAACACATACATCATACACACCAAGCAGCCAGCAAGCGAACGCATCTTCGCTCGGCCGCCATTAAAATGAAATTAAATACAAAATGCAAAACATTCCCTAAAAATAAACAAAAAAAAAAATAAAATGTAAAACAAAAATAAAAAGAAAAAATGGAGACGAAAATTCCACGACACCAGCGGCCGGCGTGGCAGACAGGCCAGCAGGTAAGCCCTGGCGATTATCTGCTGCAACTGTTGACTGCCGTCGTGAACTCGGTTGGCTTTGTGTCGCGCACCCGTTGATACATGTCGTATCGGCGTATCTGGGCGCATATTTCGCTCATATTTAAAACAAAGTCAAGACGTAAATAATATGAAGCGCACTCTGTTGTTGTCGTTGTTGCTGTTGTGGTTGCAGCAAAACGCTTACAGGTGCGGACGGACGAAGGTGTGCATACATGTGCAAGTGTTTTGGCGAAGTGAGTTGCACATGCCGTTCTTTGCGGTCATTACGACCAACACATGCGCGCGTGTGCCAGTGTGTATGTGTGCATTGCGTTGCACGGCTCAAGGACTCGGGCTACGGTTCAGCGCTGTTGCACCGTGTTGCGTTGGAAGGACAAGTTGCTGTCTGTCGCCTGTTGAGCTTACATATGTTTGTCGTTCGGTTATAGATTGTGGGGCAACAGTAAAGTGCCTCTTCGCTCACACACTTGTTGTTGCACAAATTGCAATAGAAATGCAGAAATGCATAGTTGGCTAGCTTGTTCGTCACAGTTTGTCAAATCTGATAATAATTCTTTGAAGAAATAGAAAGTAGGTCTAAAGTACATATATTGTATGAAATCTTCTGTAGACAAAATATTGTTAGGGTTGCCAAGATATTTGTTATTATACATATTTTTTATATTTATTTTATATATATAGCGAAAATCTGGTCACTTTAAAAACCTCATGAACTCTCTCTTTCGTGGTCTTTAGACAGATCTTTCTTCGAGCTTTCAAGATAACGCAGTGCCTCCTGAAACTGTGGTATAGTTCCAATCCCGTTGTATGAGGAGGGCATATGACATCTGACTTATATGACGAATGCTTTTATCAAAGCCGAGTAGTAGTAATCTGTACTGAGCTTAAAATAAAGATTTCCACATATGTACTATATATTTTGTGGGAAAAAACTTGTCATAAAATTTTAGTGAATAAGGTTCGTGACATAAGATTTTTCGAATCCTTTGGTTGGTAGGTGGAAGACGGAGGCACAGGAGCACTGAGGTCATCATCATTATGTATTCCCAAGTGGTAGTCAATTAAGACGGATCTATAAATCCAGTGGATTTGATAAAAAAAAAAAAAGTCCTTGTTTCTCCCCCAACAGCCCAATGTCGTTTAATTTTGGAATATTGGTAAACGTGGAAAATATCCCGTCTCAACCGGCTGAAAGCAGGACATACGCAAAGATAATGTTCCATTTTACGAAGTTTCTGAAGGTGAGCTCTTGGATATAGGTGCCTTATGTTGACACCTACTACGTTACTAAGTTCCTTTTTGCTTAGAAGTAAAATATTTTTGGCCTGCCCACCATCAACACTACTCCAAAGTCCCTCTGTGGTATGTCCTGTATTGCTATTCTTCTATGACATGTGGAATTCCTGTAGAGTTCATTGAAAGAGCTAAATGTTCTAGGGCAGCTTTGGAGATTGTGCTGTCGGCTTATCCTAGAGTTGGTCAGCTTGACAGCCTTTTCGTTTCCTTCTGCTCGTGGGTCACCAGATGGCTTTTACCAATTTTCCCACTGAGAGTACCAATTACTAGAAGAAAATAGCCATAAAAAACTTCTCTAAATATTAAGCAACGTGAGAACGTTTGAATGCTCCAAAGGACTTTCCCTCATCTTCTTTTAAGCCTCATTCTTGACTTGTATTCAACGATGATGTTTGTCCATGACGTTTGTAACACCCAAAAGGACCAATATAGCATAAGCTGCAATATTAACTGAACGATCGGAATCAAGTGCTTGCATGGAAAACCCCTTCATTTGAAGTCAATAAATACGACATATATTATTATGCAAAGCATCGCAACAATCTCCGGAGTCCTATAGTATTTAGCTACATTTAAATTGGCCAATTGAAATCGGAATAAGGCCTTTTTACCATTTGATGCTATAAAAAATGAACATGTGAAGGGTATTATTAATATTTTTTCTTGTTTTCTTTCTTTTTCCTAAGAAAAAATATTTTCTAACTGCGGAGTAATTGACTTAAATGCACCAATCTGAATAGATTTGTACATTCACTCTAACATATGTATTCATTAGTAAATGAAAGCCAGCGATTTCGTGCCACAAATGCAACGTAGGCTCTGATAAGTGCGGGCTTAATAATCTTCTTAATACCACCAATCTCCAAACAATTACTTATGCCGCTACACCCCCGCACACGCAACCCCGCTTCGGGACAGTCTGTCAAAGAATATTTGTTAATATTTCTGAAGAAAGCATTTTGACGGCGAAAAAGGCAAAATTCGCATTTTGTTTCGGTAAATTGGCGTAATTAATGAGTGAACAGAGGGCATTTCAGCGCCCAAACAAGCGGTTATGCCACCACTTATGCACGCATATAATATATATCTATATAGGCATGCATGTGTGTGTATGTAGGAGAGCATATCGATTTATGTATATTTGATTCCTGCAAAACGCATTTTTATTGTGCGGAAATTTACGACTGCCGCTGCTGTAGACAAGACGACAGATAACTACACGACTGTCAAGGCGTTTAAGCACTGCGGGTCAGTCACCGGCCGGCCGCACGGATCAGACGACGGCGATGGGAATGTGCGAATGTGCAGCCGGCACAGACAGGCGCACATCCGCAGTGCCGCAGTGAGCTCAGAGATGCCAGAGGTGCAGAAACGGTGGCACAGGCGCAGGCTGGGGCGATGGATAGTCGAGTCGCTCGTTGATTGGCGCGCAGGGCGGGTGTAGGAGGACAGATCAACAAGTGTACGATTGGGTATATCGTCATCGTCACACATTTGCGCCTGCAGATGCAATCACTGAATGGTGAATGTGAGGCGCGCAATGCCGCCAGATAAACTCACAGCATCGCCGGCAGGGATTCCAAGAAATTAAAAAGGCAAACCGACAAAACGACGAGACAACTCAAGACAAGACAGCAGGCATATACATACATACGCACAAAATGTGATGCCGGTGTTACGGCGTGTGTATGTCTTGCATTGCGACAAAACGATCGTAAATAATTTTCATTTCGTTTAATTTTATTTTGATACGCAGTTTCACAGATCGACAGTGTGCTCAGTAAGCGCACATTAATACCCTCACATATTCGTAGTAAGTGCTGGTGCGCATGCGTCTGCATTACCATCTTCGTTGCGCTGGCGTTTGATGTGCGGATCTCGCGCTCGCTTGACTGCTTGGCTGGCCGTCGATCGCATTGCTTGCCTTCGTAATCGAGGGTAGAGGCGACGACGTTTAAGCTAAAAATACGCGTACTTATGTATCTACTAATGATATATTTCAAGTGTGCAGGCGGGTAACTCGCTGTGGCAGATGAAGAATGACGTCCATGGGTTTAAATGCATTCGCGGACACGTACATATATAAAACTGCTTAAAATATATAATTAAGGAGGAAGAACGAAGTTTAAGAGTTCTTTATAAAATTATGTAGGTATATATGTATGTATGTAAATGCATAAATGTGCCGAAAGTTCTCTAATTTGCCCCAATCACGATTTTATTAATTTTATTTGTTTTATTAATGCGCGAGAAAGCATTTTCTCCCAATCTTTTTTTATGATTGAAGCGTTTCAATATTTTTGAAAAATATTGTACAGTTTTTCTTTGACGAATTCTCACTTAAAAAGATAAATAAATTTGTAAAAGCTTAAAAGCAGTCTTATTCTTCATTTCTTGTTTTGGCTGGTTCGAATAAATTAAAGCCGAGAGGCCCAACTTTATATCACTTTTTGCAACTATAGAGGCCATATGTCAGCAATAACTTACCGAATGTTCTCTTCCAAGACGTCAATGATCTCGGGCTTATCTGCGTAGACAAACAATTTCACATAATCCCTCAAAAAATAGTTCAGCGATGTTAAATCGCACGACCTTGGAGGCCACCCCCACAGGCCCACGACGTCAGATAATACGCTTACTAAATGTTTTCTTCAATAAATTGGTTTTTCCGATAGCGATATGGAATGTAGCATCGTCTTGTTGGAGCCAAAGTCGCCCACCTAAACATTCTTCAAATAAGGCAGGAAAAATTAATTAATGATGGGCCAATAGCGTTCTCTATTGACCATAACCTTATGGCCTGCTGCATTTTTGAAGAAATGTGGACCAATGATTTCCTCTGCCTATATGTAATGGCGCAAAAATGGCTTGTGGATTATCATCACTCCAAATGCGATAATTTTGTTTATTAACCCACCCATTCAACCAAAAGTAAGGCTTCTTCGCTGAACAAAATTTTTTTGTGAAAATCGGAATCGGTGGCCACCTCTTTTTGGGCTCATTCACAGAACGTGCGACGCGGTTGATGATTGTTCGACTTCAAATCTTGTACGAGTTAATTTTTTAAAGGACGTAAGCCGATATCCTTCCTCAAAACCTTCCATAAAGTGGATGGGCACAGCTTCAAGGGTGCTCTCAATGGCAGGTGGATTCATTCGGGTCTTCTTCGATAATCTGCTCCACAACAGCAATAGCGTCTTCGGTGTGAATTGTCCACTAGAATAAACGTGGTGCGAAACTGATCCATGGTTTCTCGAATTTGGTTGGAGGAAAGTGCCGTACACAAAAGCATATTAAATATGATTCCCCATTAAGTATCTGCTTCAGGTAACCTTACCTAACCTATTCTACAATTATAGCTTAATAACCAATTTCGGCTAACCTGTCTTACATCTGATCAAAATTTACCCGGACTGATAAAGAAAAGCTACTTTTTTACGTATTTTAATAAAAATATATTATAATTTATCACCTTCAAAATAGGTTCCTGAGCCAACACAAGCTTGCCCACGCTTTATCCATTTTTCCATACATTTTTGATAAGTCCCTTCTAAAATGGTCACCTTTATCTTCAGCGAATTTTGGTACACTTTTGGAGTGCCGTTCGCTGAATTGTTGTACAGTTTCAACGTCAAAATCGTAAGACCACGTCTCGTCATCTTAATGAGTTTATGCAGAATCCTCAGCTACGTTGTCAAGTTTTTTGTATATGTCCCGCATTAATACGTTTGATACATAAAAAATTAACCAAAATGAGTTGAGTCGGTCCATAGCTGAGGTAGAGATTCTCTGCTATATATCTGATGCCAACACGATGATTTTCAAGCACTGTTTCTTCACCGAATGCTTCTTGCCATTCAAATACTTGTGCGTGAGATGAAGTAGACTCTCCAAAACACTTCTGCAACATTTTAATAGTAACCGTAATTTTATTGTAAGCAATAAACTTTAAGCAAACTCGTTGTTAAATTTTTTTGGGTGGTAAAAATCGTCGGAGAAATCTATTACACTAATTGATATATGGAGACCAAACGTCACACGAACATAACAAAATTTAAATAGATCAGTCCGAGTCAAATTCGATCAGATGGTATATGCTCGGTATAGCCTGAACTTAGTCTGTAATTTGTCATTAAAAACATATTAAACTTTGAGTTAACAAGATCATCATATAGGTTAGTGTTCAAAATCTTAAAAAAAAACAACGATTACAATAAAACAATGAAAATGTGAGTCTAACCCCTCCTCCTCTAGGTAAATTCCCAAAGCTTCTAGGCACTTATTACCATACAACCACACAAGTCGTGAAGAAGTAGATAAGTTTAACGCAATTAGGTTACTACTTTGGCTGAATTTAAGCAATTACCACGACGACTAACAACTATAATCGTATTAACGGTAATTGTTGTTTTTGTTGTTGGTTTGGTTGACCTATGTCAATGGCCGCGAAGTTTTCCGTCTATTTACATGATATTTAAGTGCAATAAAGCCAATGAGGCTGCAACCAGCGATTGCAACAGTGTTATAAAATAAAACAATAAAAGCAACATCAGCAACGACGCTGACATTGCTAACTGTCAAAAGCGCTGGAAGAAAACAAAAAACGATAAAGACAAAGAGACATTTACGCCAGCGGCGTTCGAAATGAAAATGCGGCGATGAAGAGACAACAGCAACAATAAATAAGCAACACAACAAAAGCAACAATAATACAGACATATAACTGTCAATTGGCTAAGTGAGGCCAAGAGTAATCTGCAAACTGGCTAAGATGAACTGAGTTTAGCTCAGTTGAGTTGAGCACAGTGAAGCTGATCGCGACGGAGTTGATCACTGCCGAACTGCGGCTAAGCTGTTGCTGTCGCTGTTGCGGATCACTGGCTTGTAACAAGATGTGGCAACCTGAATTGTTTGCGATTTGCAAGCAGCAGCGAGAAAAGCGCGCAAAAATCACCACAACCCCAGCGGCAAACTCGTAACAGTCCGCAGTGTAGTTGCGCTAGTGCTAGCGGGAGGGGTACACAAGAGGCGAACTAAGTGGTAGACACAAGCGATGCTCAGTTGTGGCTCTACACATGGAAAAATGCATTGGAAATATTCGCAAATTCGTTGCGCAGCCGCAAGTCGAAAACACACGCCTGTATTTAGGCGCAGTCGTAAATACCCAGTAATCGTCGATTTCCCATTTGTACTACTGATCTCTTCAACTGAGTGGAGGTTTTCCGCTTTCCCTGATTTCACTGGCGGGGACTGAATCGGATACTTTCAAGGCTGGAGTGTTCTCATTCATGCGGATAACATCCAGGTCTTGCCAGCGTAGCCACTGCTTCTTGATTCGCTGAACTATGTCAATTTTGCTGTATTTCTCGTAGATCTCATAATTTCATCGGATGTGGTAATGCGCAAAGAACCATAAATCTCTTCTCCGGAACGATTTTGTTCATGTCTTCGCACCATATAGTAGAACGGGACTGATGAGGGATCTTTCATCCGAAGATGCGAGTTGTATGAAATTTTAAGCGAGCCGCTTGCTTCAAGACCGACGCTCGCTCGCAGTCGCAATTAGACTTCAGTGATCCCATGAACCGAATAGGTACGAGTGGCCACGTTGAAGAATTTTCTCTTTTAGCTGTGACCCCAGGCTCCGCAAGGGTTGACTACATCATCTTATAGAAAGGTTGCTCACGATTAGGAATTGATTATACGACTAAAACTGTATATCCAGAAGCATGACTACACCCGATCACAATATATTGAAGGATTATACGATTTTTGCTCGCTGGGTATATCTGGACAAATGGCTAGAATTGCGCGCTGCCTCATAAAAAGTCTCGACTATGCAGCAGAACAGATCTGAGCTGAAAACTGAGCCACATACTGTTACTGTTGTGCTGACTCTGCCACCATCGGACGGCTGGCACAGCTGTGTAGCGCCGCCAAGTGTTGAAAGTCAGCGCAATTACAATTTTCTACGAATTCTAGTCTAGTAAAAGTCGCTGCAACTGTGCGCGGACTTTACATTTAATGTTAAGACAGATTTTGCAATTCGAAACTTTATTTGTGGCAATGGCTTTGCATGCTTTTATTTGTGTTATTTATTTATGCTTCTAATGTTGCATGCTTTCGGCGCTTTCTTCGCTCTTTCCACAGCCTCACATTTGCCTACCTTAGCACTTTTCGCAAGCAAAGACTCATACTGGCTTAATATTGTTGTTATTTCAGTTTAATGCCATTTTGTGCCGTTTTTATTGTTTTTGCGCTTCTTTATTTCGACGTTAGTGCATTCTCTTGTTTATCGTAAATTTCGCTCTCCTTGTATGGCTCTGGCTGATAAACTCGTCGTCGACTTTTCGTTCATTCTTTTTGTTTTTTTCCATGAGAACTCTTTTTTATTGAAATTATCGTTCTTGTTCACATAATCACTGTGGTTCTTGTTGGTTTTGATGTTTTGCTATAGCAATTTATGCACATTTCTCGGTAAATGATTTCATTTGCATCAGCGGCCTCGATTTATTTGAATTTAAGCTTCGTTCTGACTTACTTTGTTGGTGTTCTGTTGCTTATGTCCGACAATTGATTGCTTGCTTTAAGACTCTTCGTCACCATCGTTGATGCTTCGCTGCTGTTGTAGCTGTTGTAAATATTTATTACTTCTTACAGTTGTTTCTCGACAATTTGCGATAAGAGGTCCGATGTAAGTGTTCAGAATTTAATTTATTTGCAGCAGTTTTACTCTTTATGGGTTGGCATTCATAATCATATTATTGAAAGAGTTCTTCGTTCGGTCACAAACTCTCTCTACTGGGGTAGCACTCAGTTTTAAATGGTTTGGTGCTATGGTATTAAAAGTTTGGAGAATATAATTGAGCCACACGGTAATCCCTTTTATCCCTCAAGCTTGTATTCATCGTTTAAAGTCTTTAGATTCCTCCTTTCTTAGCAACATTATCAGTTGATTTTGTGATTATGAAATTGTCTAGTTCGATAGCTCAAGCCGAAAGGTTTCCCTGAACTACTTAAGAACGATGGAAGATTCTATGGGACCGAAGCGTGTAAAACGAAGAGCTGTACGTGTTTTATGTCCATCAAATGGGTAGATCGTTCTTATGGTTTTTGTCAAATATAATATGTAGTGTTTTGTTCACAGAAACCTTCGTTCCTACTGGGACTGTCAATTTTTATAAGCTTCTCTTAAGGCGATGTATAAGAATATCCCAATCAAGCTCTCGACGCTTTTGGAGAGTCTTTATCGTTGTGTGTATTCGGTGTTGTCCTGATGGAACACAATTCCTATTAGTCAAAGCTGGTCGTTTTTTGCGATTGCTTCCGTCAGACAGTCCAATTTTTGACAATACATGTTCGAGTTAAGTGTTTGACCATAAGGGAGCGAGCTGTGAAGAGGACGTACTCAAAAGTGACCCACTTTTCATAACCAGTAACCATCAATTTCAAAAATGGATCGATGTTTTTTCGATTTAGCAGCGATTGACTTATACAGTATCAGAACCATAAATACTATTCACATTTCCAGCCGTCTGGCTAGTGTTTTCGCCTTTATCAAAGAAAAACTGTAAAATATGATGCATTTTCTCTCTTCTGCTTTCCATCTAAAGCCAAAAATATAGTAAATCAAACGGAAAAATTGAAAATAAGTTTTTACTAGACTAAATAATAGTTATACTGATTTGATTAATGTGTTATATTCTGGTTTACTCAATGACTCCATATTTTAAGTATTTTTTTAATTTTTTTCATAAAACTATCGCACCTTAGTGCATGAGGAAAAATCTGATTTTTAATTTCCAATTTTCACACATTTTCTTCCATTTGCATTTCAATTGCGCGCATGGAAGCTGAAGAGCACACAAAAAAGTGTCTCTGACGTTTATTCCGCTAATAAAGTGCATAGCCATATATGAATAAACAAACCGACAACAATCTAACGTAAAGTAGTGAGAACTGCAGCCGAGGTGCATAGAATGACGGCCGACCAAAGCGCGAACCTGTTTGCAATAATCGTTCGCTGCTGTTGGATTCTCAAGCATACCAGCGGCTTCTCCGCTTTCGTTTCTATAGCTTTTCCTCCGGATTACAATCACAGCACAATCTCTACAGCTTTCGTACATTTTCGGCTTTTACTTACTTTCGCACACACCGCGACAAATCGAAAGAAAACAAGTAAGGAAGGGCTAAGTTCGGGTGTCACCGAACATTTTATACTCTCGCACGATAAAGTGATAATCGAGATTTCATTATCCGTCATTTACATATTTTTCAAATACCGTATTTGTGTAAAGTTTTATTCCGCTATCATCATTGGTTCCTAATGTATATATTATACAGAGAAGGCATCAGATGGAATTCAAAATAGAGTTATATTGGAAGAAGGCGTGGTTGTGAACCGATTTCACCCATATTTCGTACATGTCATCAGGGTGTTAAGAAAATATTATATACCGAATTTCATTGAAATCGGTCTAAGTAGTTCCTGAGATATGGTTTTTGGTCCATAAGTGGGCGACGCCACGCCCATTTTCAATTTTAAAAAAAAACCTGGGTGCAGCTTCCTTCTGCCATTTCTTCCGTAAAATTTAGTGTTTCTGACGTTTTTTGTTAGTCGGTTAACGCACTTTTAGTGATTTTCAACATAACCTTTGTATGGGAGGTGGGCGTGGTTATTATCTGATTTCTTCCATTTTTGAACTGTATATGGAAATGCCTGAAGGAAACGACTCTATAGAGTTTAGTTGACATATTCCGAGATATATACAAAGAACTTAGTAGGGGGCGGGGCCACGCCCACTTTTCCAAAAAATTACCTCCAAATATGCCCCTCCCTAATGCGATCCTTTGTGCTAAATTTCACTTTAATATCTTTATTTATGGCTTAGTTATGACACTTTATAGGTTTTCGGTTTTCGCCATTTTGTGGGCGTGGCAGTTGGCCGATTTTGCCCATCTTCGAACTTAACCTTCTTATGGAGCCAAGAAATGTATGTAAAGTTTCATCATGATATCTCAATTTTTACTCAAGTTCCAGCTTGCACGGACAGACGGACGGACGGACAGACAGACATCCGGATTTCAACTCTACTCGTCACCCTGATCACTTTGGTATATATAACCCTATATCTGACTCTTTTAGTTTTAGGACTTACAAACAACCGTTATGTGAACAAAACTATAATACTCTCCTTAGCAACTTTGTTGCGAGAGTATAAAAATACTAGCGAGTAAGGCAATAGTTGTATCCAAACTTTATATTTTTTCACCGTTTTTCTTTTGGCAACTGCAAAATATGCTATGTTTGTTACGGCAAATTTGCTGACGAAATCTTATGAGTTATTTTCTCAGCAGCGGAGCTTTCTATAAAAGGTAACCCACTGACGGTTTCGTTTTTGGTAACTGGAGCTGCGGTAGTAGAAGAATCAATTGCGATGGAAATGTTAGTCACGAGCATAGATGAGGAATAAGAGATGAGAAAAAAATAAAATCAGTTCTCAAAGAATGTTTCTCTGGTGTAAACTATGTAACTTTAAATCTTATCTGTGCTTTGAGGGAAGTGAAAACCAATTACTTTCTAAAACGCCCACATAATTAACTGTTATAAAGTTTACCATCCTTTTGGAATGATTTACAGGCTTGTAAAATTGAAACAAAATCCTGTAATAAGTAATGCTGACCCGACTATTTCACAGGGAAGATTTTGAAAATTACACGGATCAAATAAACTTCGTTCCGATAATATTCCGGGTCAGACATAGTTTATAGGAATATCTCTGATTAACTAAGATTGTAGGAAAAGGAAATGGACGAAGAGACTAGTTGCATTTGGAAAGTTGACTGATGATTTATGACAAAAAAATTAAAAATTACTTTCTTCCAAGGTAAAGACTTTATGAAATCACTTCAACAGTATTTATACGGGTGAAGAGTTGGAAAAGAAAATAGGCTATAGGTATTTGTACCACAAGGAAACAACGAAAAATATCTCAAAGTTAAGTTTTACCATTTATAAACATTCACTCGGTGGTGATCTCTATTAACCGATGTTATAAAGCCTTCGTAATAAAATATAAATGTTTCCATACAAGAAATTAATTTTGATCGGATAGCTTGCATCTTATATTCCATCTAAGAAATTTTTTCGGAGATTGTACCAATACCTTGGCAATCTATGGCAGATTCGTGAAACTATCTCGACAAATAAATTAGTTCGGCTTACAAAAACTGGATTTTGATCGATCAGTTTGTATGGCAGCTATCGACGGCTCCGACAAATGCGAAGCTGCTCGATGAGAAAAAGACTTGTGCACAAGGTATCTCTTAAACTGACGAACTACAAAGTGCGTTCCAAAGTAAACACGACATGACGACTGGTGCGTTAGAATCTTTTATCTTTATCGATTGTCCAGTGAGAATTTCGTGATTGGTAGTGAAGTTATTGCGTGTCAATATGTTTGCGTTTTAAGTGTCGAAAATGAGCTTCGAACAAAGAGCCAACATTAAATTTTGTTTTAAAATTGGTAAAACTTTTACCGAAACGTTCCAATTGATGAAACAAGTTTATGGCGATGATTGCCTATCCCGTAGCAGAGTGCACGAGTGGTTTCAACGTTTTCAAAGTGGTGGACATAAATAACGATAAACATGTGGGCCAATCAAAAATTGTGATCAGCGTTTCATTGTAACTGTGCTTGAATTCATCTAAAATCAGCTGAAATCATCATTGAAATTCATCGAAATGGAATTGAACATCTCCCGAACATCGATTTTTCGCATTTTGACCGAACATTTGGCTTACGAAAGGTGTGTGTACGGTTTGTTCCGCACAAATTGACTGATGACCAAAAATTGCTCAGAATCCAACATTCGAAGGACGATTATTTGACCAAAAATCACATTTTAACTATTAACCACTCACCGTGTTAACCAGATATGGCACCGTGTGATTTTTTTTTTCGGAAAAATGCATTTGCCCATGAAAGGAAAGCGTGATGCAGACGTAGAGGCCATTCAAAAGGCTTGCACCGGCATACTGGCGGCCATACCGGCCAACGAGCTAAACCCTCGTTCGAGCTTTTGGACCGTGCATAAAGCTGTAGTGAAGCAGAAGAAGACTAAGTATTTTGAATAAAATAAATTGATTTTGCCGAATGCACCATTTGTTCTGGTTTTTTTTATAGTCCTGTTTACTTTGGAACACACCTTGTAGTTTGCATATATATGCACAGACAGGCTCATATTTTATATGGTTTCCAAAATTTCCTTCTGGGTGTTACAAACTTCACGGCAAACTGTTCAAAGCATAAAAATATTTCTTCACCTTAGAGTTTTTAAGAATATCGAAAATTACTGGCTAGGTTCTCTTAGATTGCGCTGGCTGATTTTTGTGTATAGTTTTGAACGACTTATATTTCGTTAGCTGATTCAGTAGTGAAGCGCATGCCACTCTTGGCAATCTCATCAGCTATGTTGTTTTCCGGAACGCCCTTGTAGCCTGGAGCCCAGAATATATGCAACCGGTTTATCGTCAACTAATCTTAAAAAACTAGACTTGATGGGGAAAGCTTAAAATTTGTTCTATTATACTTTTCTGAATTTTAACGGTGCGCTAATAACACAGTGACTATGCTAGTGTCTACGCCACCGTATTTTAAATTTAAACACCCACGAGTATGAAGCCTTCACTCATTTCCTTTGGCAACGCTTATATGAAATATCAATACACGTGTCGGTCCGATTAAATGCGTCATCAGCGCCACAATCATAAATATTCGCAAGCGTAAATCTTCGCTAAGAGAAATTCATAGAAATAACGGCGAAGCAATCACCGAAATAAGTGGCTTAAAACAACAAATTCGGGGCAAGCAGAAGCAGAGTTTCTGAACTAGTTCCGAAGTGGAACAAAGGGGATAACATTAGTATCCTAATAAATATAAGTAGGTGTACGATATAATGTACTAGCGTATACCATTTGTACCGTTATTTATTGTGATTATGTGCAAAGGCGTAAGCGAGATGATTGAAGTGCCCACAAATGAAACGCATGACGTCATTGCGTCGCTTGAATAGATTACTTAGCCGGATAGAACGTCGAAGGAAATGCGTGAAAATAGGAAAATGATGAGTGCAAGTGCGTTGATGATTACGTCATTCAGCGGCGTTGAAACGGATAATGGAGACCAGCAAATAAACCAAATATGAAAACTGAAAGGAAATGGAAATAGAACGGAGCGCGCCACAAGCATTGACGATGGAAAAAGGATCTACGAAGTGTCCAGTCACAAAGAACAACAACAACGCAGTTAACGGTTATAATATGACGGAATGTAAATATACCCTTGAGCAGTTAGAATCGCACAGCAAAAGCTGGCATAAGAAGGAAACGACAATCCGTTGCGGATTTGGTTTCGTGTATTTGTGGGCAGATATTGGCTTGTGCTTGTTTGCTGTCGTAAATGTCGAAGAAGTAGGCTACTAGGGTGGTTTTGAAAAAAAATGAAGACAAAACTTTAGTGACAAAATTAAGGTTGATTGGGAACTGAGTACAACAAATACCACTTACGAAGAGCTCGAAAATATGTATATTAGTTCCTTTTTATTTTTTGTAAGACTGCTCATCGTTCGCAACCAGTAACCACCTTAACCTTAATGCTAGCTCTAAATAGGTGCAGGCGGTAGAAAAAAAAACAAAAACAAAGTGACTGTGGCGAGATTAATGTGTGGGCATTGGGTGTTTGTATACGACAGTATAGGTGGAAAATAGCTACGGTTTATGCGTGGGTGGGCG
The DNA here is from genome assembly GCF_024586455.1 of Bactrocera neohumeralis. Classification (NCBI taxonomy): domain Eukaryota; kingdom Metazoa; phylum Arthropoda; class Insecta; order Diptera; family Tephritidae; genus Bactrocera; species Bactrocera neohumeralis. Next base: position 3,936,451 of record NC_065923.1, read on the forward strand.
ACAATCTGTTGTGACTCTCGACATCCGGCTTTACCAGTGACGTCTTGTCGATTTGCATTCATCACTGCTGGATGTGGCTTTTTGTGACATAAAAATAGAAATTTGCGCACCAAAAATGGAATTGACTTCTGTTAAACGATTGAGTTTACTGTTAGTTTTTAGATAAATTGAATTTAAATTAATTTCCAATTTACTGAAAATTGTAGGCAAAAATAGAACTTATTTTGATATTAAGGTGTTATATATATTTATATAGCTCGTCTTTGGAAAAACGGAATTGCTGTAAATGTCTCTGGTGTGCTGAATTAAACTTATTATCATTCTTACAGCTTGAGATATCTCTTATATGGATGGTTTTTGATTGGGTTCATATTCAAGGCATGGTATTAACTAAGCCTCGTTTTAACCTAAAAAGAAGCTGCTAGTTTGGCCAATTCGTCTGCTTTTTCGTTGCTGAAAATGTTTTTGTGGCCAGAAACTCAAATAATGGGAAAATGGAGTTAACCTGCTAGGGAGCTTAAAGCCTTCTTACAATTGTTAACTGCACTGGATTTAATAAATGATATCTGTGATTGTGTGATGGTTGCTTTTTGTATCCTCTCGTAGTTATTCAATAGGCCTTCGTCACTGGGAAGATGTTGGATGACTTTGGCAGTGCGCTGCAGAGAGATTTCGAGATCATCGGAGTATATCAACGCCCCTACGACGCAGCTCGTTTTGTAGACGACGGTATAGACAGAGGTTGTATCATCATCCTTTACTAAGCCTCTTTTTCATTCAGGTATAGATGGTAGCTTCTTCAGGAAGTGGTACGTTGAAATCTGCGTCATTGATTACATATTTTGGCCTCTTATTTCATAGAATTCCAAAACTGACTTATTACCAATTTTTCTCCAGACAGTCAAGCATAACAATTTTTTAGGATGGGAAAAATGGAATCTCAAACTTACTGCCAAACCAATAAGTAAGGAAGGGCTAAGCTCAGGTGCAAACGAACATTGTATTCTCTTGCGTCATGCAGGAATCAAAGCCAGAGAAATACCTTAAGGTGTAAAACGTCAACAATAGGAAGCAATTATACAAGGAGCTTTCCAAAGTAAACAGGACTTTTTGAATCTGGTAAAACTTTTACCGAAACGTTTCAATTGATGAAACAAGTTTATGGTGATGATTGCCTATCCTACAGCAGAGTGCACGAGTGGTTTCAACGTTTTCAAAGTGGTCGTGAGGACATAAATGACAAAATCCGTGATCACCGGAAATTCCATCGAAACTGAAATTCATGGAAATGGAATTGAACATCTCCAAAACATCGATTTATCGCATTTTGACCGAACATTTGGGCTTACGAAAGGTGTGTGCACGGTTTGTTCCGCACAAATTCACTGACGACCAAAAATTGCTCAGAATCCAACATTCGAAGCACGATTAATTGACCAAAAATATCACATTTTAACTATTTTAACTATTAACCACTCTCCGTATTCACCTGATATGGCACCGTGCGATTTCTTGCTCCATAACGCCATTTTCTCGGTTTTAAGCGTTATTCAGACGTATATAATTTTTTGCACCCATACTGGCATGCTGGCGAACAATAAAAATTTTACATGCTTTGGAATAAAAAGCTGAATTGAAGCAGAACAAGAATATTTTGAATAAAATAAATTGACTTTGCCGAAAACACCATTTGTTCTGGGTTTTTTTTAAGTCCTGTTTATTTTGGAACGCACCTTGTATATATATTTTTTGACATGTTCGTCAAAAGGACTGTGAGAAAAATGAAAATCATTATACATATGTGGAATATGGGAGTTGAATATGCCACACATCAATAAAATGTTCCCTGAGATTGGTTAAGGTTTTTATCCACATTCACTTTTTGATTGCCAAACAGATGGAGTTAAACGTCACACGGATGTTATACCGGTTAGTATAGATGGTGGATATGTAACCTTTAATTTTATCTTTTAGGCACAAAGATACATGTTAACAGAAAAAAAGTATCGCGCTTTTAAATCGTTTGCTAGATATATGAGAGCTAACGGGGGATCATGATTGATTTCATCCATTTTCACACTGTCGGTAGAAGTTCTTATAAGATTTGTCCTCAATTTCAATTGTAGCTGTGATGGTCTTGGAGATATGTTCATTAAGCCTAGTAGAGGATAGGGCCACGCCCGCTTTCTGAAAACTTTCAGCTCACAGGTACCTCCTGCAATCCACTGTGCAAATTACAGTTTTATATCTTCATTTAGTGCTTTGTAATGCCACTTTATAGGTTTTCCTTTAAAGGCGGTTTGTGCGCGTGGCAGTAGTCGGATTACGCCGATCTACGAACTCCGGCTTAATTTTTTGCCAAAGAAGGTTTTAGGTGATACGTACAACCGGTGGATGAACAAAACCACTATACTCCGGTGCAACATGTTGCAAGAGTATACCTGTAATAAGGATAATCGGAATAATATCTAACATTTTCGGAAACTCGGTTGACTAAAAGTTAACGATGGATGGAGTGAATACAGCAAAAACCTTTGCTTATGCCGAAACTTTTCACGGGAATCATTAATAACGCATGAAAAGTTTCGCCTAAAATTCCAATAACAATCAATAAGATGATTTGCAATTTTCATTGCAGTTCCACGCCTAAGTGCATAAGCATTTATTTGATTGTCTCTACGAATTTGAGCTCATTTATTAATAATAATTTCCTTCATTGTCTTTTCGCCTGGAGGCTACAGCTTGTTACTTACACACATATCTACCGCTACATCTGAGTGTGTGTGTGTCATCGCATAATAATTTTCCCTCAACAGTCAGTCATGGCCGCTGGCACGTTGGCTCAATGGCGCCCCCACATCACTCACCGCTCCTGCAGCGCGAAAGCGACGAGCGCAATGTCAACATTAACTTGTCCTCGACCCACTAATACCGTACCAAATAACAACAACAACACGTGGTAACTTTATGTATGACATTGTTGTTGGTCTTGTGTGTACGCAAAAAATGCGTAAGTCCCTCTTTGTGCATGTGTATGTGTGTGTGGGTGTGTGCGTGTCTGTTTATTGCTTTGCTATAAAATTATGTACACATAACTTGACGCTAAATGGAATACCAACCGTGTAGATGTTCGTTCGTCTAGGTATTGTAGTATGATATTTTTGAGTAGCAGCAGACGACGGCATTGTGGCACAGAAGGTTATTTGAAGGTTGCTCGATGAGGCAAGGACAATTATTTAATTAGGAAAATGTACTCGCTTGGCGTTTATCATTAATATAAAAAAAATATGTATATGTATATATTATACTTACATACATTGTTGCTATTGTTGTTCATGATGCGAAAGTAAGCACTGACAGCTTAAGATCCTATATTCCCTCTTCATGAATTATTGTACTCGAATTTTTTTGATGAATATGTTTAAGTCCGCAGTTTTGTAAATTAGTTCAACTACCGTTAATTGACGACCCTGATTTTCTTTAATTTCGTGTTTTATGAACCCACAAACTCTTCGAAGGAGTCACATTATTCTTGTATGAATTTGTGCAAATATCATTTCTCTCACGAATCTTTACGTGATTTTGATGTGCCGCTTTATTTGAGCGCATTTTGTACCGGAACCCATACTCTCCAAGATTGAGCAGCCAACTTCAGACGTATCCAATGAACGTTCTCATATTACTTAATTTGATGGTTCTAATTGTTTAATTCAATCGTTCGTTTCTTGAAAGCGGAGTTGGTTCACATTGAAAGACAGTCTTTGTCGGTTCCGGTAGTTGTGAAGTTGGAAACAGAAGTTCATTGTGAATTTTTAAAGTTGCAACCAGTCAGAGAGCCCAGTTCTGTCAGTTCAGAACCGGAAAACCTCAATTCTCAGTGTTCTTAAGCTTAGGATAAACTCATTTTGCATACAGGGCTGTTGAGATGATGAGTCATTCGTGGCAAAGTGGGTTGGTAATGCTTACTCGACTTATATATGTATATATCCTCTTTTGAATATAAAAATAAATCTCAGGCACTAGGAAAGGGTGAACTAAAGGCACAAAAACTTTTTAGGACCCACACACTTCTGTTAAAGCTTCTCAGGTCTTGGGATAACTTCCTCGGTGTTATTGCTTGGTTAAGCACGTAAAAATCTCAAATCACTTGGAATAGGAGTGTTTTCTATGATGGTATAGGAGTATCATGATCAAAATGGAAGAGAAATAGAAGAGTACGGAAGATCAATAGTGAACTACAACTATCTGTAATCAACTTTGTAATTATTTTTGATAAACTTTTTCATATGCATATAGCAACTTATTTGACTTTACTACAGATTGAGCCAATTTACAGAGATATTTTATACATTATCTTTGTGAGTTTTTAATCCTGTTTCTAATTTTTAGGAACATGTTGTCGTTTGATGGACTTTAGACGAATATATTCGGTTCCGCTCTGGTTACGTGGAACCGAATACTCCGGGAATTGAATTTTGTTTATCGTTTATCTTTACTGGCTTAGACACGATTGCGGTTTCGTCCGTTGCCAATGCACAAAGAACTATAAATCTTCCGCAAAACGGACGGGAATGGGGAGAGACTTGTAGAGTTTGGTCTTTTTTCGTCGGGAGAAGATTGTACGTTTTAATTGTCTACTCAGTCCAAAGGAGCACCTGTTGGCAAGAGTTATTCTGCGTTGAATTTCAAGGGTGATATTGTTGTTGGCGTCGATGTTTACGTCACATGATATGACAGGAGTATTTATTGAAACCCTAATCACACATTGTTTTCCCTTGGTCAATTGATTGAAAATGGAAGCGAAGGACCACCTGAATGCAGGTGATAGCATGGAGGCTATTAGATCAATAGGATCCATCTAATCTATCTATCTAGGCTATTTGAAAAGTTTTATTCAGCAAGTCAGTAGATTTGGTAAAATACGCTATATTTTCCAGCCTAGGTGACCAATATATTTTAAGTTGGAACTATCAAAGCCGGAAAAGACGTTCCTTTTCAACCGGCTGAAGGCTGAGTATTCGCAAAAGTAATGTTTTAGCGTCTCATTTGCGTCCGCGCACGGTTTGCATTTCCACGTTTTTTCGCATGGATTCAATTTCAAAACTAGGCATTTTACTCTTTAGATGTCTGGCTATGGCCTCAAGCAGAACCAGAAATATTCATTATTATTTAAAAAAGTAATAAACAATTAAAAGTGTAAAAAAGGGTTAAAAAAATTCAAAAGTCCGCCATTTTGTTTTTTTTCTTTGAAAATGTTTCATTCTGCTTGAGGTCATAGCTAATTCGATTGAGAAAATGAAACCGTTTTGTTTTTTGCTTTCAGATAATTCTTTTCCAAGAAATGTTGTCATCCATTTACGAATCGAATGAGTTTCAGCAGCCATTTTCAGGACCGCCATTTAAAAAAAAAAATTTTTTTTCAAGTAATTTAATATAGGTACTTTCATTAATTGATTATTCACCATGTTTTGTAATAAAAATAAAATGTATTGAAAAAAATTACGTTTTTTAGAGGAACCTGGCCGTTAGGGGCTTACATTTCCGGCTACACCCGGGTCAACTTAGGTTTTCTCTTACTTATAAGTGGATTGCGGAGTTCCTAACAAGGAAGTCTAAAAATTATACCAGATCTGTAAGTAATGAAAGAATTATACCTTGGGTCATAATAGGGTTATAGAAAGGCTCTACAAGTGAGCCAAAAAATGCTAGCTGATTGAGTGTAAGTTCCAAAATACTCCCACATAATAATAACTGTTTTCCTACCACAAAATTACTAACTTATTTTTCCTTCTTTTTTCAGGAAAATAACGCTGTGTGTACCGTGATAAGGGTAAGTGTTCTTAAGATTTTCAAGCATGGATGTACACTCATTTGGCAATAATTTCTCCACTGCTTCAGGCAGATATACTTATTTATGAGTAAATGCACACCCATACCTACAAACACACATACATATGTATATATACCTACACATTTCAGGTAAGTGTGCAATTGTGTGAAATTCGACCTGCTGGAAATCTGTTTCTTCTGACATTATGCGCCTGTAAAATTTAATTATATCATTAATTTGCCACCACACCGCCAAACCTTTCAAAATTTATATTTGGCGCTGCTTTCTCAAACCGTAAGGCGGTTGCTACATGCCCACACACACACGTACACACTATGAAAGCAGATAACAACAACAAAAGCCGACTTAATAAAAAGTGGCAGCGAAGCGCATCAAAAATTTATGCCTCACCTGAGCACCCGCAGCGTCACGCCGCACAGAAGAAAGCTAAGTAAGCAAATGTGCTTTGAGTGTGTTGGTTGCGGTGTGTATGTGAATGTGTGTGTGTGTGTTTTCTTTATAAGTATAAATGGAATCATAACGGCTATGTGCTTGACAATATGCAGCGAATAGACAGACATTATATACCCGCCGCCAGCTCCTTCCAAAGACGTCAGGCACATAAACGCCCAGGAGTATGTGTGTCTGTGTGTGTGTTCTGTGCAAAGTTTAGCTCTCGCTTGGTGTGGGTGAAATATTATAATTCTCGCTAAATGCGCGCTTTTCTTGTTTTATTCGCTTTTTGCGAAAATTATTATTATTGTTGTTGTTGTTGTGTTTATACTTTGCCACACAAGCAAACATGATTATTTAGTTGCTTGTTGTTCCTTGTTTTTGCTTTTTCTGTACGTCATTGTTATTATTACCGTTACTGTTGTTGTCATAACTGTTGTTGATGTTGTTGTTATGCATAAAATTGACAATATTTTTAGGCGCGCAAGCAAGCTTAAGTGCGCCGCCGTCAAGCGTGTAACAACATTTCCGGCATTAACAATGAGCGCCGCAGCAACAACAACAACAAGACTGAGAGGGAGTGAGTATAACCAAATGAAAAGGTTTGCAAGGGGCTGCGTGTGTGTGTGTGGAGGTGAATGAGGCAAAGGTGCAATGCTGATGGTGCTAAATGGAAATTATTACTTTGACATCAACCGTTATGGCAATAATTGTGTGCGCATGTGCATGTGTGTGTGCGTCGCAGTGTCCTTGTGCTGGGTGCTAGGTTTGCTCGGTGTAGCGGTGAATTTGTCTAGCAAAGGTTGGCGGTTGACAGCGTGTATAAAACGCTATTAAGGCAACAACGCTTTGTAATTTTGCAACAACAACAATAACCGTGTAGTAAATATAATTAGGTTTTTGGTGGGAGTAAAAACTAATAATTGTTATTTTTGTAATAATAACATGTAAATATTTCGGCGTGCAAAGCCTTCTGATGTCTAATAAGTGGCGCAAGTAGGTCTACATACATATATAATAAATGTATGTATGTATGTATATACTATTGTAAATGTTTCTTTAATTTAGAATGTGCTTCAAGCTCAAATTTCATAATCTTAAAGTCTTTCATTTTTAAAGAAGTTTATCTAAGAACAGTTGGCCACTATTTTCGGCAAAGTTGAGGTTAGGGTGATAATTTGTTCTTAATAAAATTCCTGCAAGTTCAGCTTTTTATAGAGGAACTAAGTTGTTAATAGAGAATACAAATATAGATATCCTTTGGGGATTTGAGTGCTCACTAAAACATAATATACGTTTTAATCCCAAGAACTTCGGTAGGATAGCCGATCTATTCTTTATGGTTATCAAGAGCGATACCCCGTTTATTGAAAACTTTAACTCTTTGCTTACCATATTTATAGCAGAGTTACTATTTCTGAAAAGCACGTCAGTATCGGTGATATGCTTTTCAGTGCCGTTAAATTTATTTCTAGCCATCATTCTCTCAAGGGGTTATATATGTACACTTCGAAGGTCGAAAAAAGCGAATTTACCAGAATTTTTTCTGAGAAAACTTTAAATTTATTGGTCCAAAAATTTGTACACATATTACGGTAGCTTTTAACTGTAATTTCAGACTTAGTATTAGTGAAAATATTTATTTCGAAAGGAACTACAGCTGATCTCCGAGAGCTCCTCTCAAAAAAGACGTTTTGCGATGATCACTAAATCTCTGAACTGGATCCTCTGAAATTAAAAGACCAAACAGATTTCGTTAAAGTAAAGTTAAATCTAGTAAAGGAAATCGAGGGAATAAGCAAAATATTTTTTTTTTTTTTTGAAAAATGGCGGTTTCTAAAAAAAATCGATTGTTGACAAAAATTTTTGCCTTAAAGTGTTTATTAAAAAATATTTTTCGATGAGAAAAAATCTTCGATTAATCACTAGAAAATATATTTTACATTTAAGAATCTAATGGTAAAAATTGAAACTAATCGGTTTAGTCGTTTTCGCATAGTGTTGGTCACCAGCTTCGAAAACAACACTTTGAGAAAAACGCGTTTAAAATTTGGATTGCACTATGGAATCACTCTGAAACGCCTTCGGAAATATTCACCAGAACCAAATGAAATTTCCTGTATGTATTCTTAAGTTTATGGATATTAAGGAAGTAAAATAAAAAAAATAATCGATTTTTTGTTGATTTTTTGTTATTTCATGAATTTTCGCATATTGATGCGAAAGATCGGGCTTATTACGAGTCACAATCGAATTCTCACCTTATCTCAATGTTTTTAAATTCTCGGTGGCTTTATGGACTTTCGTCTGATTTTTCTGATTAAAAACAGGTGTGGTGTAGTGATTTCTGAAATACACATTTCACCTCGTCGAGACCATGACCTTTTTAAATGGTAATAACACTTAGAGATTGACAGAAGCAAGCATTTGCTGTTCTATGGAACACTATCCCATTTCGGATAGAAACTGCTTGAATAAATCTTGAAAAATTCTAACCGTGGTTAGTTCAAATCATTTGTCCCGAGAAAAATCAGGAAAATTTAAATCAAAGTTTTACAAAAATAATTAAATTATTGTCGAGTAAGCCGAAAATACAAACAAATACGGCTGTAAGTATTTACAACAAGAAAAGTGTTAATCAAAAGTTATGAGTTCTAAGAATAAGAAGATAAGGGTACAAAGTTTGACGCAATTAGAGGAAGCTAGAAATAGTAACGACAAAATGGAAAATAAGAAACGCATAACAAACTACAACAACAAAACGCTCTGCAGCGCGACAGCAAACAAAGTGTTTAGTATAATTAGTTTTGTACTGCGGCAGAGCAGGGGTTGAGTGAGACGCGATGCCAGGTTGGGTAATTAAAGTCTGGCTAAAATAATAGGGGAGTAAGATTTTATTTATACAAATGAATATTGTAGCAATGGGATTGAAAATAGATTTAGAGTTATTTTGAAAATAGAAAATGAAAAATTAGATGTACGTCAGTTTGAACCCCTTTTAAGTATTTCAGTCTAGAGGCATGAATTTCAGGTAATTTTTGAAGTGTCGTAAAACAAAAAAATTTATATTTTTTATACTTTTTTCTTTTAGTAATTTATTAACAGTACAGGAATACAGAAAAATATCTGAAAATAAAAAAGTAAAAAATTTAAGAAATTAGGATTTGGCCGGTTGGGGGGTGGATCTCAAAAAATTAACAACGACCGTACCCACGATTTCAACACTTATAGCAATCCGAAAGCAAAAAAAAATATTTTTCGAGAATGAGGTCGGAATGTCTGGACCTATGAAATGACTTAAAACAATCTTAATATAATTGTTTTCACAAAATGGCGGCTGCCCAAAAAAAAAAATGTTTGAAGCATTTTTTTCGACTGTTTCGAATTTTTTAAAATAATGAACATTGAAATTTTGAGATATGGCTGCTTCTAGTCTATGCCTAAATCTGTAAAAAATGTGTAATCTCTGTAAAAAATGTAAGTATTATAAATCGGTCCAGCAGATCCTGACGCTTTAAAAAAGACAGTTTCAAAGTTTCAAGAAAAACGCATCCGGGTCAGGAAAATAGTTACGTATGTATGTATATCTCCGAAAATGATTTGAATTTTGAAAAATTCGCTTTTAAACATTTTTTTGAATAGTTAAACTTTGAAAATATGAAAAAACAAAAGTAGATTTGTTTTTATTTCAGACTAGAACACACCCTTAAATTTTTGAAATTTTTTTTTCATAAATCTTCGTATTTTTTCTAATACAAAAGAAATGCTTTTTCCAAATATTAAAAAAAAAACATAAGTCACACAACACTGAAAATTTACTCAAAATCTACTTCTGCGTTTTAATATTTAATTAATTTTCTAATATTATATCATTTCAGTCATAAGATATTTCACTTAATTTAAATATGTCTTATATGAACTCATAATTTTATGGTGACAGTATTTTCAAAACACCATTTGGACTCAACTTTGGCTCATTCATAAACATTCTCCATAAACCCGCTCATTTTAAACCCAAACAACCAAAGAGCCAAAGTTTGCTGCATAATTGTTGCGTATACGCCCTGTCTTTCCGAATTTCTTTCTGCAAAGTAAAATGATTTGCTAAGCGCCAGCTGCTGATTTAAATTACTATTAATAATTTAGCCGAATTTTAGACGCCACTGCTGTGCGACAACGACAACAACAATAGCGACAACAACAGCCACGTTTATTTTTGCATAAGAAAAGTTATAATGAATTGAGAGGCAAAAGCTGGGAAACAGATGGGGAGGTAAGTGGATAAATGCAGAAGGCAACAGAAAAAATATTATTTTACCGTTATTGTTGTTGGTCGCGGTGCACAGCCTCGTTGTTTATACACACATATATGTACATATACATATGTACTTGTTTGTGTCTGTATTGAAGTCTGCTTATATAAATGCTGATAGCTTGGCTTGTGCCAACAATAGCAACAACAACAATGCGAACCGTAATAACAAACTGTATGGCAATGGCGTAAATGCTGAAACCGAAAACTTTTCCAGCACAAATTTTTAGTCCTCTCAAACCCCACACGCTCACACTGCGATGCAAGTATCAAAGCAAAGAAGATGAGAACAAAGCGTAGACATTCTGCATATGTACTTGTATATATGTACATATGTATATATGTATATGAAGATAGCGTATATGCTGGTAGGCCATAAGAGTGAAATGGGTTCAGCTTATGAAAAGGCAAACAAAAAACAGCGATTACGACAAAAAACAATAAAATTATGCCAGCAAGACAGTCAAACGGAGCAACAAAGAAGTTTACACATTCACTCACACATAGTATGCTGTTGTGCATGTGTGTGTTGAGGCTGGTACATATGTGTGAATGTGTGGAGGTGTAAAGCTTTATGCTTCATTGAGGCAAAATTTATGAAGTGAATTGGGACCGACTTCTGAAAAAGTTTTACAGCGTGCTGTAACAGTATTATGGGCATGTAGCAACACAGTAATGTATGTAAATACAGTTGGGTGCAAAGAAAATGTAGCAAGCTTTCAATTGATATTATTAGCCTCAACATGCGCGCCGTGAGTTCTGCTTTCACCAGATTGGGTAAGGAAGCAAAGCAAATGGGTCTGGTAGTGAACGAGGGCTAGATGAAATATCTCCTGTCATCAAACAAATAGTCGTCGACTTCCACGTGACTGTTGACAGCCATAACTTCGAAATCGTAGATAATTTCGTATATATTGGAACATTCCAGCTCTGAAAGTATTCGACGCAGTACCCGCCTGGGGAAGCAGAGGAAGAGGAGGATCTCCACACCGTTGGATCGATCAGATGGAGAAGGACTTGGCTGCACTTGGTGTCTCGAATTTGCGCCAAATCGCTAAAAAAAGAAACGATCGGTGCGCTGTTGTTAACTCGGCTAGGCGGTGACTACGCCATTAAAGAAGAAGAAGAAGATCCTTTATGTATATATAACCCTATATCTATCTCGATTGGTTTTAGGTGATACGTACCGTTAGGTCAACAAAACTATTCTACTTTGTACCGACTGGTTGCAAGTGTATAAAAATAAATACTATGCAATATTTCAAGTTTCAAATCTTACTGAACTGTAGAGCAAGAATCGCCACAACAAGCTTGATGATTCTCTGTGATAATCCATAAAGAAACCTCACTGCATTTTATTAGCACGCAACTGTCATTGCAAAGCCCTTCACTTATATATATATACACACAATTCCACAAAGAAGTGTTTACGTTTGCAAGCTTGTCAACTTATCCTACAAAACTGCTCCCTCCGAGACACTCCGTGATCATTTGTTATTGCCGCTCGACTACGAAGTCTACTGGCAAGTACGTACTGCACTACTCGCAAAGTTTGCATGACAGTTTCTTGTTGACTCGCTGCCTTCACATCCATGCAAATATACATACATATATACACGAAATATATACAACTTCCTACAAATAAACACGCTTGCAACAATTGTCGACCTAACGTTGCTGACTGTGCAACCTCAACTATAACAATCCTTTACAAGCTTGTGTGTGTCATTGTTTGATAGATAGTAAGGGCTTGATGAAGGTAAAATAAATGGCGAACCAAAGTAATACGGGAGTAAGTAAAAGTTGCAAGAAATAGAAAAAATGTTGTTTTTAACTTTAGACATAGAGTTGTTGTCACAAAATGGTTGCTTGGAGTTGTCGTTGCTCTGCGTAAATTTTGTTGTAAGTAACAAAGTAATTATATATATTTATAGCAGTGGTGGCAGTTAGATCCACTTTGGAATGAAGTTTCTTCTTAGTTTCGTATGTCGATTCTATAAGCAGATTCAGTCTTTACTCGTTCTACTAATTCTTCACATAACTGCTTGGCACGCTAAATATTTGAAATCTGCACTTATTGATGAAAAATGAATTCGCCAAATGAAAATCACTGAAATATATTATTTGATCAAATATGACCCGGACTAAAAAAAATATATATATTTTGCGACCTCTATTCAGTCTTCAGTTTCAGATCTTCTGCTATATGGAAGATTCAAGCGATCCATCTTTAATTATTTCAAAGTACTTAAATAGGTGGATAGACGACTGGTATGAGGGTGATTTTCGAAGACTTCAAGACCTTCACTGAATGCTTTCGACTACTTGAATACTTTTGTGTTGTGATAAAGTAGACTCACCAAGACCTTCTGCGACATTTTTAACGATTCTGTAACCAGGCTTCCAATGCAGACACAAAATTTTAAAGCAATCTCGTCAGACAGCCCTTTCGCACATTAATTGACATATGGAGATCAAACTACACACCAATATAAAAAAGGTTGCATAAGCTTAGAAAAACAGTTCTTATCGATTCGATTTTCATTCGCGGTTTAAATGCCGCAGTCCGTGTCAAATTTGATCAGATGTTATAGATACCCAAAATCTCTTTGTATGGTTTAAAAAATGTTTCCAAAATAGTACTTAAGGCTTATATCTGCATTCCATATATACATATACATATGTATGTATATCGATAACTGTAATTGGAACCGTACTTAAAGTGAATAAATACCCGCACAGAAGCTTAAGCATACAAACGATAAAACCTGCCAACAAGCATTAATATATGTACATGTCAATGTATATACATATATGTATGTATATATGTGCATGTGTGTGTGTAAATAAATCGGTGAATGTACATTCGCTTAATACAAATTGTTTACTGCCAGCAAATGTAAATTTAATACAATGGAAGTGGGAATATAAATACCTGTCAGCCTTACACACACACACCCATACACTTTAGTGGTGTTCTATAAACTCATCGATATGCACATATACATGCATATGCTTATTTCAGTTTATCATATGTGTAATTTTATGGCGCATTGCCATCATTTCTTGTGGGCCGATATGAAAATGCTACAAATAAATTCGCATTGTCAAATAACACTCATTCACACGCAAATATGTACAATGTAAATTTCTATATGCATGTGCATGTATGTGTGTGCATGTGTAATCGAAGTATTGGTTGCTGCGCGCATGTGTGTCGCTTTATTGCCTTTAATAGTGGAGTGAAATTGCTGCCTTTTAAGCCACAAACAACTAAAACAACACAAAAAGTAAATGAAAATAAATAAAAATTGAACTGAATAAAAAACGAAGCAAATACAACGGTGCAACGCAATTCACTCGCCACCAATTTGACTGTTGGCATTAAGTGAATTTTTTAATGGCGTTGCCATATGTTGACTGTTAATTTTGCATACGCTGTTTTTTAACGGATGCAATTTGAATACCCTGAACAGGTAGATTAAGTTTGGAACAGGTAGATTGAGTTTACTTCGAAGTTTTTAACGCCCAGAAGGAAGCTTGCGAGACCCTATGAAATATGTATCAAAATGATCAGCATGACGAGCTTTGTTGATTTAGAATTGTCCGTCTCTCCGTATATCTGCATATCTGCGAGTTAGCCTCCCAGTTTTGAGACACCGATCTGAAATTTCGCACGATATTGAACCCTAGCTGACTGCACTGTGTGATCCTAGTGAGTTTTATATTGTTCAAAAGTTGTTAGTGTAATTATAAGGTATATAGGTCAATCTTGGCAGACTATTTTTATACCCTTGCAAAATGTTGCTAAAGAGTACAACAGATCTTTTCCCCTAACGGTTGTATGTATCACCTAAAACTAATCGCGATAGATATAGTTATATGATTACGAGACGAGTTCAATTCCTTGTGACTGTCTCACTGCCTGTTTGTGCGTCCGTCCGTGCAAGCTGTTTTTTGAGAAAAGTTGAGATACCGTAATGAAACTTTGTACATATATTCCTTGGTAAAAATGCACGGACGAGTTCGTAGAGGAGAGTGTTCAGACATCTGCAACGCCCACAAACCGCCATTAAAGGAAGACCTATAAAATGCCATAACTAAACACTAAATTAAGATATATAACTGTAATTTGGCACAGAGGATCGCAGTAGCAAGGGCACCTGTGAGCTAAAATATTTTAAAAAGTGGTCATGGCCCCGCGCCCTAATAGGTTTAATGTACATACATACCTCTCGAACCGTTCAAGTCACCTACAACCACGCCTTCTTCCCATATAACACAATTTTGGATCTCATTTGATTCTTTTAACCTCCGGTACACTAATAAATCTAAGAGAATACAACTTTGCAAGAACATTTCTTTTAAAATATGCCACCGTAATAAATCTAAGATAGGTACCGAGTATGCAATCGCCAGTACTTATAAATAGCTTTTAACAGAAAATTTCGGTCAATGTATGAGGCATATAATTGAAATTAAGAGATAATCATTTCCTTACAATTGTATGTCTGTGTGTCAAAAATCGGCTGTTAGAGTTTTAGACGAGTCGCGAGGCGAAATATTAATCTGCTGTTATTGACCACATTTTCACGCAATAAGCATACTGCTTTAAATTAATCGTTAAATTTATCGATAACTCTTCAACAATTCTACACAATTATTAATGAGTATTAAAGAGGAGCCCACAATAAAAACTCTATTTGCGCAGCCACCGCGTTGTGAGAATTGCCATTTCAATTTAAATGCTTACAAACACACTTTCATACACAAACACATACATACATACACACGTAGTTGATATAGGTATTTACTTACGCAAGCTTAAGCAGCCATAAGGATACAATGAAATTTCCACAAGTCGTAGGATAACAAAAGCAAACACTTGCAATGAATATGCGAAACCTACGCTCACACAAAGCAACAAACATACATATACACTCAACCACACAACAAACCATTCGCCCATCCTCGCCTACATGCTTGCCTTTCTGTGCTTGTAAATAGAATGAAATTTATAGGCGCATGTGGCACGAGGCGCGTTTACATATAAACACATTCACACATATATATACATACATATATGTATATTTATGGTATGTTCACCGTCACATACATAAATGTACTCATAAGCGCAACTCACCGTGAGTTACGCCAGCCATGTGCTTGATACATATACTCAACCCACTCACTCACCGCTCGCGTGGCTCCCGTGTGTTGATATCTCTCGTTGCTTGCACCTAACGGTCGCATGGAGCCGACCGGCAATTCGCAGATGAAGTGAACCTGTTTAACGGCTGTCGCACGCCAACAAACAAAGCGACTTACAAATTTACACCGATAACATATGTATGTATGTATGTAAGAGCCTATATACACAAATACACTTTAGGTACAAATATACATAGTGTATATATTTGTATTGGCGTTTGAACTTCTGTAGCCATGTTGCTGTTGCATGACTTTAAATCACTTGGTAGTTGCTGCTAATTCATCCTTTCTACGCTCTACTCTCAATGTTTCTTGTTCTCTTTCTCTCTCCATCTTTCTGTCCCTCTTTCTGAAGCTATTACTTTTCTCTCTCTCCAAGCTCTCCTACTCGATGTCGTAGAGAGCGTTGGATTTTCCGCTGAAGTTAGATATCTGAGCAGATAATTTTTCTCCATGCTTCATCGTCTTTCATATTATCTCTATGCTCAGCACTCTTCTCTCTGGCATTAGCATTTTTGGCATACTCTCAGCTCAATATTTCTATGGCTTTCCCTCTTGAGGATAAGAAAGTCACTCATACAACAATGTATCCCCATAAACTTTAGACAGACCGCCATGCTTGTTTCTTCAGCTTGGTGCTCTTTTCAAAATAAAAAAGTCACTCATACGACATGGTGTCTCCATAAACTGTAGCATATATTTTTGTTAGTGTTGCAGGTATTACGCTCTAGATCTCTCCTCATTGCAGGTGTTACTGTTAGTGTTATTTTTATTACGAATACGCTTGTCGGCTCTCCATGTATTAATGACTTACTCTCTGCAAGTTAAACAAGTCACTCATACAACATGGTGTCCCTCTGCATTCATTGCTTGTTGCTAGTTTTGCTTGAATAATTAGTTGTTGTTATAATTCCTTCCGACTACCGTTGACATATTGCATTTATTGCCGTTATTTCTGCACTATTCAGCTCTCTCGCTCTTTTATTACTTACTCTCTCTGATACTTACATCTCTATACTTATGTCGTAACTATCACACTTATCATTTTACTTGGTTTATTTTGGTTATGGAATGCTTACTCAAATATACTCAGCCTCGCGCAGATACACGCACGCACACATACATACATATATATACACATATGTATGCATGTGTAGCGACTATACTTTGAGTTTTAGCATAATTTCCAATGCGATTGTGTTAGTTTGCTCCATTTTCCGTATTACAGACGGTTTAAGCAACAACAAAGACAGACAAGTTAAAAGGAAGAAATTAGATAAAGCAACAGCAGGCGGCAGTCGGCAGTCGGCAGTCAGCAGTGGGGCAGCGTGTGAGTGAGAGAGGAAGAGAGAAAGGGTAGCGCCAACATGGCAGCTGGTGGACAGTAAACGGCAGGCTGTTAGCTCGGCATTGCCGCAAGCGTCGGCGCCGAAATGTATGCTATTACTTCTGTGTGTGCAGGTACCGTTAAATATTACGGCATACCGATACACTCACGCTTGCACATTGCCACGCTGATGTATAATCTGCCGTTTCAATGACTTAACTGGAGCATGTTGCACGCTGCGTGGTGCAAGCGGCAGACAAACGCGCACCCACACCCACTCATACAAAGACGACGTTGCAGGTGGTACCTTTGCTTTAATGGAAATAATTATGTGTCGTGAGGAGTCTGCTTGAAATTTTCATTATATGCAAATTATCCCAATTGCAATCTGCAGGCAAATGTTGTTCCTCGAAGTTGAGCAAATTCCATGTGAAAATGCAGCATGAAGACGTGGGGAATTACAAACTTTTTGGCTTAATGTAGTAATTTTGCATTGAAGAGTTTCGAAATGCGAATTATAAACTTTGAAACCATAAAGTAATGAATGAAAATGAATTAGAAGCAAATTTTTTTTTCAAATTCTAAAAGTTTGTTTCGAGTAGTCTCTTAATTTTAAACAAATTCGTAGAAAAAGGTACCTGTTTTATTGTGCTGAGTCCTGCCATAAGTTCTATTACAAGTTCAGGTAGTTATAAAATTGAAACTATGTTAAAATACATATTTTACAAATGTTAATTAAACTTAATAATGGATATAATAAGATGCAAATGAGCGATGAAAAAAAATTTATTTGAAACGGTCACCTTTTGCTTTCACTCAAGTCCTCAAACGATTCAACAACCGATCGATAGCAGCACCCACAGTTTCTGTTGGTATTGAAGACGGTGTTCGAACCAACGATTTTTCGAGATGATCCAAAGGTCTGTGTGTTTCCAACTCTGACTACCCAATGTAGTCCAATGGCCTTCCAGGCAGCCAATCATCGGTGGCTATGAAAGTAGAAATATTCTTTTTAAGTCACTGTGTGTGGTTTTTTCCTTATGTGCTTGAACCGAATTTTTCTGGATGATCCAAAGCTCCCCATTCATGAGGGTATCGCTTAACGGCTTTACCGCGACTTCTTAAACGTCCTGCTGGTTGCCTATTGTTTACTCCTTTTCAGAGAAGTTAAGAGTTCTTGCTGTCTTTACAGGAGACTCCCCACCAAACCTATAAAGCAGCTGAATAGTGATCACGTTGAAGCCGTGAAAAATTTTATTTGGCATTTTTGGAAGTTTTTGCGGAGGCTTGGTCGTTTTGCTTATTATAAACAACGTTTTCTACGGTGAACATTTTTTCATTTTTGGAAAAATTGTGAAACTGAAGAAACCGATTGCATATAAAACTTTCCAATGATCAAGAACATTCCTTAAATCGCAATGAAAATATTTATGTTACTATACGCATATATACATACATACATATTACGCACAAAGCTTCTTTTCTTTGTTTATTCTCTCTTGCTCTTCTAATGTGGATCATTCACAATGTGTAACCAGCTGTCAAAATTACTTGAAGAAATATGTATTTTTTTCTTGAGCAATTACTTGAGAGCTGGATACGGACCTTCAGCCTTAAAATTGTGCTCAAGAAAGAAATGCCAAAAGTAATATTGTTTCAAACTTTAATTTTAAGACTTACACAAGTAAACTATTGGTACTAGATTCAAGCGTATAGATGTAAGTATGTTTATTAAGTAAAAAAAATTGAAAAATTTGTTCATCAAATTTGTTTGCTAAAAAATTATTTTTAATTTTACATATCAGTTGTTAGTCTAATCTGGCAACACAAATCAATGAGTTTGTAGTGCAGGATACAACTTTAAACTTGTAGCTTTGTGCGCTTGAGGAATTCTTATGAAAAGCAACCGTTTTCACTCGGGCGTCTCGCAAGCGCTTCCTAACAAATTGAGCATTCCGTTGAACTCATGTTGGAGCAATCTGTGAGAGTATAAGCTCGTTTTAGTCCTATTAGTGAAGCAATTGTTCATATTGCCTTCAAATGTTTTGGAGCAATGTCTCACAAATCGTATTCGATAAATTCAATGCAGAGCTATTTACAGTGAGAAACGGTTGCCTTGCGCAGACTATAAAATTCTCACACTCTCACAACGTCATTGAGAAATTGCTCAGCGACCGTCTTTGGTTACTTTGTTGCCAACAACAATGTGCTACGTGCCAAATGTAAGGTATACTTTGTGTTGAGTTACATTGGCAAAGGATTTACATTATTCCTCTCTTACTACATCTCTCACTCTCTCCACGCATACCAAAGTGTGTCATATATATTTTTTATACATTCTTTACATATTTGACTTTTGTGTCACTTTAAGAAAAACAGTCGCTAACGCATGCTTCGGAGAATGTACGACTTAACTTTTGTATATGTCAGCTGTTTACTCTGACGAATATAAGTACTCGTATGGATATCCTTTTTGACTTTAACGGAATGCTTTTTGTATGGAATTTGGTAAGATTCATCTTAAAGGGAAAGAGCTGCAAAGAGGGTTGCATGTAATGTTGAATGTAGTTGGAATAGTAACGGAGAAGATAAGATACAAAAAGTGCCTGCTGTTAGTTTTCCTAAAGTGTGGTTATTAGGGAAATTATTTCTGGTTTATCAGAGAGAACACAAATGGTGACGTAAAGGATGACGCTTTTTGACTTCTGATTGTACATTCGATGGCCTGTTTTACTTTTACGAAGGAAAAATAAAAGAACCATAATGTGAAGATGAATTTCCGGGAATTAGCCCTATATTTTTTGAAATACTATAGGGAGATAGACAGGTAGGGTGGAGGTCTGGCGCCGCACCTAGGCTTTTAGGAAGCTTATAATGAACCACCAGCACTAAGATCGCCTCACTCTACTATGTTCTTCCGGTGCTTGTCATAAAGTTCGTCAATACAAAAAGTTGCATCGAAACTGCGTCAAGAAACCGTAGAAAATATATTGTATTTTTTTCGTTTCTAGTATTTTCTGACAAAGCCTGGCAAATAATTACTTCTCACGAATGATATAAGAGGAAAAAGTGGATCATGTTCTAATTTTTAATTTTTTTAGTAACTAACATACTATAATTACTAATGACGTTTTCAAAAAGTTTTACTTAGAGCAAATTTTTCGTTTTGAAGGCTAACTTCGAAAGATGAAGAAAACAATTTTGTATCTATGAAACAATATCTCTAAACAAAACACGGTTTGGTGTAAGAGATAATACTAATTTTGAAACAAAAAAATTTTGTCACAGCCAATCTCCCCACGGCAGTCGGATCTACATAATCTAAAGTGATATACGAATAAGGACCGCCAGTTGGAAGGCAATTTTAATTCATAATAAATAATTCATCTTTAATAAAAGTAGGGAATGCCTGATGTCTTCGTGGATTCCTTTTTGTTTAGAAATGAGGCTAATGGGTGCTCTAACAGTTTTTACAATCAGCTTTCCTTGACTGAGGATAGGTTAACTACTAGGGTCTATCGCTGCGACCGAGATCACAGGGATCACATTTAAAAAGTTGTAAATCGACCCTTTATAAAATAAATACGTAGTAGTTTCTTCGCCTAAAATATCCGCATCGATATCTGTGGGTGATTTTTGACAAAATTTTTTTGCGATCATTTCTAGGATCTGTGTTTAGATCGATACGAATGGCACAGTTGATCATTAGTAGTTGCTAAAACCTATTCCTTACTGCTGTTTAGAGTTCTGGTGCCGGTCTTAATCACTTTAGGTTTAATATGCGTAGGTTGTCTTTTATATTTCGGGATTTGGCAACCCTACTGTTGCAATTTGGCGTCTTTCAAGTTCATCGTAAAGTTTGACGCTTTAGATGATTTACATACTCACAATGTTTTGACTTACGAGCACTATTTGTGTTGTTTACAGTATCTTAAAATATTCATCTCGCCTACAAATGAAAAAATTAGTTTTTACAATTATTTACGTGAATTTTCGCGGCAACAGTGTCTCGATGAACTTAATGCAATATTGCAAGATCGTGTGACATATCGTCAGATTAGCACACAATTAATATTGCACGGACATTTGACTAATAAAATTGTTAACCTTGAATCGCACACTATTTATCAATCGCTCAAAACAATGGCTCGTGTTCATTGGTCTAGGGAAATGTTAAAAAGATACTGCAGCATCGCTACACGTCATGACAAATCATGGATTTATAAGTATGTGCCTAAAAGTAAACAGTAATCGACTGGATGAGCGTTTCAAAATGAGCCGAAATCAACGAAAGCTGTTCGCGCACGAAGAACTGCCAAGCAAATGGTTGCCTGTTTTTCACTTTTCACCAAGTCAATGCGAGTTCTCACATATTGACCGCAACAATTGCATTTTTGAGCACCCAAGTCATCGATTTGTTGAGCAATGCACCTGATATACCTGACTGGGCACCGAAAGACTTCTTTTAATTCCCGTACGCAAGGGTTTTCGACATTTGAAGAGGCGGTAGATGGGTTTGAAAGGGATGTTTTGAAGATAGCTCAATCAAAGTGGTAAAAGTGCTTCGACAATTGGTGCAAGCACGAGCATAACTGTATAGATCTTAATGAAGAATATGTTGAAAAACCAAAACGCATTCGAATAAATTGCAATGTAACTTTAGAATTTTGTTGCGTTATTGTTACGGCTTATGTGCTTCTCGGACTCTTTATTAACTTTAAACTATTAATTTTATTTTCGATTTTATATTTTTACATTCCTTCCACCTCTTCTAAAGTGTTTTGCGAAAAAAATTGCCATCAATTTATCCACTCACATTCATAATAAAGTTACCTTCGCTTCGACTGCTTTGCCATGAAATGAAAAAAGAAATCCATTTACCGCAAATTGAGAGAAACAAATAAATTAAATGTTGAACCACCGTCAGTGCAACCGCTGCTTGCCACTTTTTAACGCTGTGAAAAGAGCACAATAAACTTCTACAGAATTAATACATTAATGTGACAGCGCACACAGCCGCATGCACGCACGTGAACCCGCTCCCCTCCACCCCCGCACCGGTGTACGTATGTCAACTTTATGTGCTGCTGAAAAAATTAATAACACGAATGCAAACTTTTTCAGCACACACACACCCGCAAACACGTTGACATGTATGCAGCTGCATAAATTTACCGACAAATATGACAAAAAACGCTTCAACGCCTGAAAGTATGCAGCACATATTTCATGCCACACACACACACACTCAGCATTAACTATGCGATGCGTGAAATGTTTAACGCTCGGCTCAACTCGGGTTTGTCGACAAGTGTGCGAGCATATATCTTTCACAAAGTATGTTGTTGTAGCATACTAAGCGTGTGTTTGTGTAATTTTTCATTTCACAAGAGAAAAAAGTTGAATTTATTACAAATGTAACATGACAAAAGCCAACAACAACAACGCACCGTTGAATACACACAAACGCACACAGACAATTACGCTTATGCGGCAGTATATTTGACAGCGTGCAACCGGAAAAAGAACTACTGCATGCAACGCGTGCAACAACAGCAAAAACTATTTATAACAGAAACTGGAAAAGCAAAAACGAAAACAAAAATCGAAAAAAGCGAAAAATAAAAATTCAAACGCAAGTAAGCGTGCAAACAGCAACAACAATGAGCGAACCAACAACCTCTGCTCCTGCCACCATCGTCGCTGCCGCCGCCATTGATGTGAAGTGTTAAATTTGTACTTGTTGTGCCACCCACTTGTGGCAGCTGCCACACAAGTAAGCTGGCTTAGTGCCGCTGTTGCTGCCACTTTTTTCACTTTTTCCTTGAGTTTTTTGATTATTCGTAGTTTGCTGTTGTTGTTGTTGTATGTGTAGTGACAGCCAACATCGCTGGTGATAAAACGAAATGACTTTTGTGAACCCACTGTGCAGTGGCGCCACTGACACACCTCTTACCCAGCTTGCCAAACTTTGTAGCCCGCTCCTCTCGCGCTCTCATCTCTTACATTCTGCTTGCCATGTACTCTGCTGCTGCCTTTCTCCTACTCTTCACTACTCTCCTCCTTCCGCGTAGCACTTCTAATAGCATTTCGCCATCAACTCGCCCTCTGCTAATAATTCATTTGCTTTTGACTTCATTTGCCTTGTTGTCAGTGTTGTTGTTGCTGCGCATTACACTCTTCCACGTTGACAAAGTGAGAGCGACGTCTGTAGCGGAGGCCAACAAATCCAGGCGCACAGCACGCACAAGTTGGTAAATTTTCATGTCCGCACTGCATACACATACACACCAACAAACACTAACACAAACACACTCACTCTCCCATTCTCAAATAGGGAAAGGGGATTTTCACTATAAACTCGTTAGAGTGAGATCTTACTGCTTCTTCATGCTGTTCGGTGTTGCAGTTGTTATTGTGGTTGTTGTTGTTGTTTGATTTAGGGTTGGTAGTTGATTTTGCTGCGCTTGCATGGTATGATCCTTGAGGCGCCTAGCACGGCAGCAGCCATACACACGCAAGTATTTTCATATATGATCAGATATTGTGTATATATTGACATGCACGCATACACACATACATGTGCAAACATAAAAGTTTGCTGGATAAACTAAAAAAGCTTTCAAATAAAAACTGTGTTGCAGTAGAAAAATATGGTTTGTTAAATATGTCGGTGTGTGGGTTTGTGTGAAGAATAGAGTGACTCGGTTATACTTATTGACTGCGCACAGTGTGTAAGGTTGATGCCAATTTTGCTTAAATTTAGATTTGAAGAAAACTATAAATATCCAAAAAGCGAGGTAAGCATCGAGTTCACAGAATTATATTCATATACAATATATTATATGAAGGGGTTAAGTGGGTTTTAGAGGTACAAAAAAATTTATTTTTACAATTTTTGTTTTTAAATATATAAAGAATTATATAAAATTTTATATAAAAATGTTGCAAATCAGCCGTTGAGACCTCATATCCCTGGGTCTCACAAAAAAAGTGATCTCGCCATGACAGCATAATAATATATTATTGGTTCACCTAAAATAAAAAAAAAAAAAAAACAAAAATATTCAGTTAGTACATATATAAATTTCGTGTTTAAACGTAGGAAAAAAAAATAAAATTTTTATTTTTTATTTTTTTATCAGACTATGAACAAAAAATCACATTTTTTGGTAAAATTTTCGCCATTTATTGGCTTAAACAAATAAATTGTAATGACAAAAAAAATCCTTTGTTCAATGACTAGATAATGTTATTTTAAATATGTGCATACAATTCGAACCAAATCGGTCTCGGTAACTTCTCGAGAAATCGTGGCCATCGACTTCGAAAATGGAACATTCGAAGGATCTATCTCTTAGAATTTTACTCGGATCAATTTAAAGTTTTGGGAGAATATTTTAAACATTTTGTACTTTTTAATTTGAAATTTTCAAATCTACCTAACCCCTGAAGTCTAAGTAGCTCGGACGTTCACCTTTTAGTTTTTTTTCGGAACTTTTTTATAGTGAAATGAAGAAAAACAGACAAGCGTCTATGATTCTAGCAGACCGGCTAACCTAAAGTCAAAAAAATTCATGTTGATTATCATTCATATGATTATCGGGGGAACTATAATCTTTTAAAAATGCTGAAAATTAAATTTTTAAATCTTTTTAAATATTATAACCAAAAAAGTGCACGATTTTTTGCGACTAATTTTTTACGAATAAAACGTTTAATATTTTTCAAAAATCCTTCTTCGAGCGATAGCCACACGTGTATTGAATCAACCATTCAAATGTCAAAGAAATCGATGGCTTTGTTTTTGAGAAATCGTGGACACCAGTATAAAGACGCAGTTTTGAGAAAAAAACTCGTTTGAAAATTCAGGTAACACACCTAAACGCGCACTAAAGACCTTAATTTCTCACTCCTGTAACTTTCGAGCAACATTCAGTACCGGAATATTGCTTTTGCAGTATATTCCATGACTCTAGCTTGGACACGGAATGATCCCTTTAAGTGTTTTATGGTCCCTTGGGCTCCTGCGAGGTGAACCACATATATTCTTCAAGATCTTTATGTAATATTATAAATATTCCAATTGAGTTGCAGGAAGGCTTTCATCCTTATACCTCGAACTTCCGGTTGAACTCCAAAAAGATTCAGGAATATTGGCTAATAAAGAAATTTTCTCCAAAAACGGTTTGGGATACCAATGAAACTCTTTATTCCTGTGAAAGTACATTCAATGTCATTATGTATGAAACCCGATTCCTTTCGCATGGTTACTATGGGCACGGTTGCAGAAGTCTAGACCCTGAACACAATTTTCAACTGTTTTCAAACATATATCGGCCGATACTGCTCCTATTTAACGTTATTCGTACGAAGTTCATCA
Source organism: Bactrocera neohumeralis (assembly GCF_024586455.1). NCBI lineage: Eukaryota > Metazoa > Arthropoda > Insecta > Diptera > Tephritidae > Bactrocera > Bactrocera neohumeralis. Next base: position 3,961,967 of record NC_065923.1, read on the forward strand.
ATCGTGGCTGGCTTGTTGGCATAGACCAAAGACTTGATGTAGCTTGTGGTTGACACGTTCACCAAACTTGGTTTTCAATAAATCGATTGTGGTATTCGCTGTGTGGCTTGTGGCGCCCATTCACAGCAACGTACCGGTCTTGATCAACACTGAAGCAGTACGGCCCAAGACGTCGCAGGCCCATAAACCGCACTCCACCGAGTACGTGTGGATTGCTGCCTGACCAACAACGCATATTTTGCTTATTGACGAAGCCATTCAGCCAGAAATGAGCCTCATCGCTGAGGATGATTTTTCGATGAAAATCCGGATCATTTTCAAGTTGTTCCTCAGCCCAATTCACGAACATACGACGCCTCTGGTGGTCAAGCGGCTTTTGTTCTTGCGTCAATTTGATCTTGTAAAATGTAGGCCGAGATTTTTTTGCAAAATTCGCTACAACAACGTCACAGAGATGCCCAACGCTTGAGAAAAACTGATTGGGGTCCTCCTCAATTGATGTCCAGCAGCAGCAATATTCTCGAAACTACGGGCACTTCTTTGTCTCATTGGCATGGGAACATTTTAAACTGTGCCTGGATTAAATTTTTGCTATTAGACGCTCAATTGTTGATCTGACAGGACGATTATCACGATCATAAATTGGCCGTAGCGCTCCTAAAGTTGAGACCACTGACTCCGAATTTCCGAAAAAGTTCAAATACTAGCACCATCCTTTCGGCAAGGATATAAGATTTGTAAAAATTTAATTATTGCTCAAAAATGTCTTTTTATTTTTTCAATAAAAGTACTATATAATTATGTTCTTGAATATTGTATATCATTACGTGTCACCACAAATACACCAAGAGTCTAATAGTTCTACTCGTCTGGTAACTTTTTACTAATGTGTCAAATGCTTTTTTCTTATTATCACCGCTTTCTATCCTAAAAATCCTAGTACTGTCTACGCCGATTTTCTCCACAAATATGTATTTCTCGCTATTTGTTCCTCCATATTTATAAATTCCGTCCCATTGTGCGAAACCACAGACGTACAACTGGCCAGTGTGCGGTTCGAGGATTTTACGACGTGCACACTTGCGAAATTATAGCACGGTTCGTGTGCTTGTGGCGCTGTGCGTGTGTGTTGGCATTTATGGGTTTTGTTATGCGCCTTTAATATACAAACGGACACTTAGTCGAATATGAGGACTCACACACACAAACAACAACACATTTTTTTTTGCAAAAGCCAAAGCACACTCATATAAATATGTGTGTGTGTATGTGTGTGAGTGTATTCATTGCGCCAAAGCGCTGCAGCATAAAATTCTTTCAAGTCTCAGACAAAAGCAACCGCGAAATGCGAAAATGTGTGAGAGTTTGGTAATGAGGAGAGCGGTAAGGGGCGAGGAAGGCACTATAGTGCATAAAACCTCATTTACGCACACACATATACACAAATACATTGCAGTTAGCTTGGAAAAGACTTGACTTTTTCGTTTTCGGTTATTCTTCATGTCGTGTATTTATACCCCTTCTTTTTCGCCTTTCTCTCTGTTTTCTTTCTTTCTATTTTTATGGCTTGAATTAGTTTGTTTTGTGATTTCTTTCTTTTTTTTCCTCTTTCTCTGTTTCGGCGTTCATTTGGTGTTAGTGAAGTGCTCTTTGCGGCCACTTAAGGCGGTGTTTTCTAACGCTCGCACACATACACACACACAGGCATACACATGGGAATACAAATGCAAGTGCGAAACAATTTATGCCCGCTTTTGTTTGGTTAATGCTCGCAACAACCACTTGATGGGCGTTTTGAGGTCAAAAGTGTGGTCTTTCATTGCTAAAAGAGTGTAATTGAATTCGAGGAGTAATGAATGCTTCAACAAATCTCATTTTACTCCCATTGTGATATGTGATACCCTGTTTTTGAGGCTTGTTTGGCTTGCCGAGTTATAATAATTGACAACAGAAGTGGAATTTGGCTGTAGAGTGTAGTTCCGGATAACTAAAATCAAGCTTGAAAAGCAAAAATTAGGCATGGTACTTGTATTAACCTTATTTTTTACTAGGACATATCAAAGCGTTTTGTTTTGAAATGATTTCTGCTATAAAAGCAAACAAAATGACCCAAAAACATTATTTTTCCAAGTACTGATCAATGATGATGATACTCCTTTCTCAGTTTATCAAAAATAAAGTTGCAACTTGCTGTATTGCTCTCAAGAGAAATGCTATCTTATATGATTAAAGTCAGAATTGTTTCTTTCGTTAAAATTGATAGGTGAAGTGTTTCCCAAAAGAAGCCTTACCTTTTTCGTGATCCATTTCCGATACAACCTCTTCTGCCGAATCTTTTGAAGTGCAGGAAGTGTAGCAAAAAGTTGTCGCTCAGATAACACTGTGCCACAAAATGGAAAAAATTTAGAAATTGTCAAATTTTGAAACTAAAGAAAAGTATTTTTAGAAAGCGTAGTTGACTTAAGCAACATACCGTGCAACACTTGTTGAAACAAAAATACCGCAATAAAGAATTTTTCTGATAGCTTCGTGTAACCAGTGAATGATGCAAGAAGCTTAAAGCACAGGTGGCTTAAATGCACAAGAAATTCTCTGAAAGTTTCGCGAAACCAGTGAAAGATGCGGGAATTGGAGGTAAAAATTTTCGTTCAGATAACACTGTGCAACAAAATCGGAAAAGTTTAAAAATTGTCATATTTTAAACCTTAAAATAGGTTTCTAAGCAGAGAAAGATGCAGTGCAGCTCAGATTACACTATGTAACAAATCCTGAAAAATTTAGAATTTGGAAAATTTTGAAAATACTTGGAAATAACTTTCTAAAAACTAAAGAAGTGTTGCCAAAATTTTCAACGCCTTAAAAAGGATAGCTTTTGCATTCAGCTTTTAATCACATATATTAATGCACTTAAACCTCTTTTATTTATTTTGCGTGACTGAAACAAAAAAGTGCTCAAAAAGTACTTTTTCAAGGCTTAAAAAGCATAAAAACATGAAAACATGAATGTTCTCCACAATGATCGCATCACTCATGTGACTTCCTATGGCTGAAGTTTTCGACAAAAATTTTATCAATTTAATTTTTGCTCACTTCCGTTTTCATTATTTTCTACTTTACTTATTTCCCCTGCTGCCGCCCATCTTCTGCCTTCGCTGCGAAGCTATGAAATGGTTTTCCTTGTTCTTTTTTTCAGAAAAAATTGTTGTGTAAGTTCGTTTCTTTTATTTGTGAATAAAATAGATTTTCTCTAAATTGCAGTAGCATACGCTCAATGCTCGGTTACATAACTGTCAGCAAAGTACAGAGAGGGGTGCAACGGAGAAGACTACTACTACAGCGCCAGCAGCCCGAGTGCGGCAATGCTGAAACAAGAAATCAAATAGCAAAATGTAACAACGATAAACACACACAAACCCACTTAAACATACATACCTACATATCCACTCACTAAAGTATATTCTGACATAAACACAGGCAAGCAAACAAATATACGTACACACTTCAGCATGCCACATACCCAGAGTGAAGCATATAAAAGCCGAAAAACCAAAAGTAGATAAAATGCGAAGGCAAATAAAAAGAAAAAAAAGAAACTGAAAAAATGGCAACATCAAAAAACACTTGCAAACACACGCAGAAAAAGTTCCGCACACAAAAGCCAGCGCTGAATATAAAACATCCACATTCGACAAAAACGTTGTCGGCGAAGCGGGCGCACCGAAAGCCGAGGGGCCGAGGAGCCGAACGGGGCTGTCGTCGGTTTGATGCAGGTGATTGCTGGCACATTCTATTTTCGTTGGCTTTTTCCTTTTCTCGTCATACTTTCGTTTTTTATCTTTTCTTTTCCTTGCGCTTCTGCCTTCCTTTGGGCTTGCATCCTTCGCTCCTTCGTGCCGCTGCACAGCGCTTTGGAGACAATACACCTACCCAATACACACATACACATACAGACATACGCTGCTTACATGTCACTTGCGCGAGGCGCCTCTCGCACGCCCACTCGGCCCTCCCCACTTGTGCATCTTCGCTGCATGCCGCCTGCGCCGTGGCAACCCTGGCTGGCAAGTCGTCGGCGTCATGCTTTTTTCGGCTTTTTCCCATGGCACTCGACCGACACATTTGGTTCAGTTCAGTTCAGTTAACAGTTTCCACAGCGCCTTGCACACACACACACCCATACATTGATGCTTATAGCGAACTGTGCCACCGCCGCCATCGCCAGCCGAATTCTAACAAAATTGTATATTTTTTGGCGCTAAAGCAACAACAAGCAAGCGCATAGTCAAAGTTGGCAACTTTTGGTTTTATATTTGCTTCTTATTTTGATCTTGTTTCCCTTGTGTGCATGGGTGTATGGGTGCCTGTCAGTGTGTGTGTGCGCTCGGTCTGATTTTTTGCTTTCCGTTGCGCTTCTTTCTGCATTGTTATTATCTTTGTTTTGCTGTTTTTTTGGTTTTGTTGGCCCAAAAAGCTTTTATGGGATTTTCATGTGGAAATTTTGCGCCAGCTCCCTCACTCCCCTCACCGCAGCACAAAAAATATCACAGCACCAGCAATTGCAAAGTTTTATACACTCACACAAATACACAAACACACAAGCAACACTGAAGAATATGTATGTTTGTATGTTTGTGGCAAGGATACGCTTGCCACGTTTGCTTTTTGTGCCCCTGCCTCAGCCTGTGTCTGTCGGCATCTCCGCATATCCGCACATCCACACGCAACCATTGCTGCCACAGCATCAACCGTATGTTGCCAACATTGGCTTATGCTGCAGTTGATATTCCGTGCATTGTTGTCGTTGTTGCTGCATTGTTGTTCGCCATTGTGCATGTGGCTGTTGCTATTTTTATTATCATCAGTTTGCTGTTGCAAAGCTTTTTCTTCGTTTTTTTCGCATTTACGTTCGTACACATACATACACATGCATACACTTACACATACATGTATAGGGGTTCGGTGTTCGCATGTGTAGTTGTGTGAAATTGTGGGCAAAGTGCTTTCTGGCTGACGTTGAGCGCCTCCATTGCGGCGCCGGCAGTTAGTAGACAGATTGAATGCGAGAAGCTTTTGCTTTCTTGATTTCCAATGAGTTTTCAATGAAAATCAATCGCAATTTGTTTTTGTCTAATGTGCGCTAAGCTTTTCGTATGTTATTGTTGGCTTCTGTAATAAATATTTTTATTTTAATAAAATAAGAAAAGTAAGAAAAACTGATTTAAAAAATTGTTACAGTAAGTTTTAACCGAATCAACTAAAAAATCTTACATATAATTAAAGATTATCAATTATTGCATTAACAGCACTCACTTTGCTTAGTGACTCATTTTTCTATCATTAAATTGTATTATATCCGGTATTATAACAGGTTAATAGAAAGGTCCCCGGCGTACCATAGAAAAAGGCTTTTTTTAAGCAAAATTCGTTTTTTTTATTCAACATAGCTCCCTTCAAGGGTGATATACTAATTATAGTAATCCTACAACTTTTCGATAGGAGTTTTGTAGTTCGAAAGTGAAATTAGACCTCAGTTTCGGGGATAAATTCTATCCAGCGAGCATTGTTTTTCGATCTGAGAAAAGGAAAATGTCGCTGTGTGTGAAAATGTGGAAGCAATTCGTAGCCCAATTCATGAACAGCACTTTCATGTAATAGTCATTGTGGATAGTTCTTCCTTTTTCAAGGTAGTCAACAAAAGTTATTATACATACGCGCATCCCAAAATACAAACGACATGACATGCCTAGCTGGTTGGACTTCGGAGTTAAAAGATGGAGCCATATTATTTCATAACAATGTAAAAATTCGGTTCTACTATGTTTGAGCATCTTCATCAACTCGTTCCTATTTTTGGAGCCGCGTTATAAAGGCAAGTTTTTGTTTTAACAGTATTTTCCTCGCAAAAAGCAATGCTTTATTAACACCGAAATTTATTTTGATTCAATTTTGTAAACTAACAAAATTTGCTTCACTCAAAGTGATATAATTCACAAACTAATGACTCGACAGCTGTCAAATTTATACAAGCTAAATGTTCTTTTAGTTTTGCTAAAATAAATTAAATGTTGACTAGTACATATGTATATATGGCCAAAAGTCTTATATTATGTGTATGACGGATAAATTTGTATTGATCCGTATTTTTAATTTTTGACATCATTTATTGAATTTTTTTTTTTATTGAAATTGAAATGAATTTTTGATGACTAATGCCCAGCTCTTGACCGATGCTACGGCTGCTACTATGCCGTTCTCTTTCGACCAATTCAGCGATTTTATCGCAATTTTCGACGATAGGCCTTCCGGAGCGTGGCGCATCTTCGACCACATCTACACCAGAACGAAAACGTTGAAACCATCGTTGCGCGGTGGAAATGGAAACTGTATCGGGTCCATAAACTGCACAAATTTTACATAGAGATGCATTTTTGCCTTTATCGTATTGAAAATATGCCGTATTTTCTTTTATTTTGCTCCATGTTTGCGACGCTATAACTCACGAACGACTTAAAAGAAACGAAAATCAATCACACGCGTGTTAGCGCGTGAAATGAGCTTTCCAAAAAGGTAAAGCATGACCCGATGCGACGAATAAAACTAGAACTACGCGCTTTCAGCGCCAACTAGCGAAAATACCTCAAGACTTTTTTGACAACCTAATATTATGTTATTACCAGATAAAGCTACTCTCTAAGTTTCATTGACATAGCTCTCAGATTGAATATGGTGTAAAGTTAAGGGAAAGTACAGACCTGACTTTATCCAGTTTCCACACAATAGCACATTATTACCGGCAAAAGATTGTCTTCGACCTTCAAAACTAGATTTGACAAATTGAGCGCTGTTTTCGGTAAAAAGTCGTCCTATGTTCCTCATATCCATAATTTTTAGTAGATATCATACAAGTACTTTGAAGGCCCTATTTGTGTGAAGTTTTATTTCGCTAACATTATTGACTCTCAGTTTATGTTAAGTGGAAAATCAAAGGTAATTGTGATATATAGGAAGTAGACGTGGTTGTGGTCCGATTTCGGCATTTTGTACCACGTTGGCTTCTGGCGCATTTTTTAGTGAGTTATCACACTTTTAGTAGTTATTAAATTCCAGTTATATGAGGAATGAACTTGGTTATGATCCGATTTTATCATTCCATTATATAAACAGATGCCAGAACGACTTAATGTAAGCGGGTTTGGTCGATTTCGCTGTAAAGGTTTGTGAGATATGTATTTTAAACCCATTAAGGGACAGATACGCCCGAATTATTAAATGAATTTGGCATTTCCTAACTTAAAATTTTTAGAACAATAATTAATTTAGTATGTCTAGAGTTTTTTGATATAAGTGAAAGCACTTTACATCAGATTTTCATGGATTATTAGAATTTGCTTTAATATAAAGTATAAGGAATATTGTCGACTGACTGATTGGTGCCAAAAGAGATGACCTTGATGGCCAATCCAGCTGCGTATTTTTGTTCTCGTTGACTTCTATTAGGTCGTGGGTTTTTTCGTAGAGTAAAGAGTACACCGGCAACTGACGAGCTCAAGGCAATTTTGCTGTCGATATATCCCCTTCACCGCAAGTAAATATTAACTGTATATCAGGTTCCTTAAGCATATTTGTTCCTTTTAAAAAATAAGTGCAGACCTCCAATATTTCATGCCAACAAAAAAACGGCTTGTAATATAACTATCAAAATTTTCAGGAAGTGAAATTTGTGTTTCAGATCAAACCTATTTCGATCATTTAAACCCTTATACATATAAAAACATTTACTGCTTTTTGAAAGATCTTTGGCTGAGCTGCTATTGCTCCAGAGTTGCGCTGTGCTGTGCAGGATGGTGTCTCAAAGCTCAAAGATTAGAGTTCTTACACATTTTGAGTCATCTTCGAAGGATTCTTGAACATAATGAGAAATTCTTTATGTGCGATATATAATTTGAAGACTTGTTATTATCTCTCTAGGGAGGAACTTGGAAAGAAAAAAAATTGTCTCGAAACCAAATTTTATATTCTCTGGAGTTTAAGCCACCGTCAGCAGTGCTTTAGCCACCCAAGCAAAGTACTCCGACACAGGCTGCTTTTGTGGCATGAGATATTTAAAAATAATTTTTTCGGATTACTTTTTGTGGTCATTCAACTTAAAAGCAATTTCAAGAAAGAAAATTTCATGCGAATTATTTTTTTTGTTTCTTTTTTTTTGCTGAAAAGCTGCTCCCGGTCAGATAATTGCGGGAAGCGCTGCAATTGACTAAATATTAAATCATTTCACTGCATGCTGCGAAGACTCTGCGGCCAACGGGAATGTATTTTTTGTAATTTCTCATACATATTCTTCTTATCTCTTATGCGACTTGCATTTATTTGTGTGGAATTGTTTTTTCAGCTCCTCGCTGTCTTTCTGTATTTGCAAAACCTCCTAAAGATGAAATGAAAAATGCGCACATACACACACACATACAAATAAATGGCAATTTTATTTCATATTCCTTGAATTCATTTATTGCATTTTTCTTCGCTTTCTTGCTCTCCCCTTTCTTCGCTTCAATTTTTACGTTTTACTTTTTAATCTGCCTTAACGACTATTGTAAAATGGAAGGCAAATGGGAAAATGGAAAACTCCCAACCAAAGTCATTTCGGAATGTTTGCTTTTGTTGCAGTTGTTGCTTTTTGCTGATGCTGCCGATTTTTATTGCCACTTAGCTACCTCAACTTTTGCACCATCTTCTGCAGTTGTCTTAAAACCGGCCACCTATATTTGCACTTACACACACACAATTACAAACATACATATTATATACAGATAAATATATAATATACCTATAGTACTTGTATATATGTGCTATTCAGTGGCGTGTGCGGAGCAGTTTGCAGTCGACTTATCCGCCGGATGTGGTGTGAATTTCTGATAAGTTCCGTTGCTGTCTGCCGTCCCATGCCTCCGCGCACCCGACAGCGCCGCTCTAACGGCTTCCATCGCGCTTGTGGTGCTAAGATTTCTTCGTATTTTCTCTGATTTATTCTTATTCTTTATACTTGTGCTTTTCGCAATAACTCAACTTTTCACTTTTAGATTTCTTTTCTTTTGAGATTTTATTAAATATTTCAAGCAGCTGCTGCATCGATGAATGAAAGGATAAGAAATGGAAGGCAGAATGTAAAACGACTGTGTTGTCTTTAAGATGTGCGCTTTTACGGTCGTCTTACTTCGCAGATTTTGTTTTTAAGCGCAGTTCGTTTAATTCTGTTTAATCGCCTTTCCGTTTTGGGAAATATGTTTAAATTACCATTTCGTAATTAATGAGGGTGCTAGACGCTTTTCTGTCATATGGCTTTTCTTTTAGCCAAGGTAGAGTTCTCATTAAAGCCGGCGCAAACCGAAGCGATACAATTTTTACCCTAGATTGGTCCAGATTTTTTCAAGTTCGTGTGAAGTTTGATCTCCATATATCTTGGGTGGATTTGGTAACAGTTCGTTTACGAAGTAAAAAGTCTGGTTGCCGATTTTTACCAGTGAAAAAAAAATTGAACGATGAGTTTGCATGAAACGTTGTATCTTCATTGGAAACCTGTTTAGGAAGTCATTGAAAATATTTTAGAAGTGTTTTAAGCGGTTTACTCTATCACAGGCACAGGTATTTGAGAAGCATTCAGTAAAGCTCGTGAGGTCTTTGAAAACTTTCCTCAAGCGAGTCGTCCATCTCTGTTAAAGGCGATAGCAACGAAAGAGTTAAACAAACAGTGAAATGTCGCGTTGACTTTAGAGGAATGTCAGGGGATCTGAATATCCCTTATGGATCGACTTTACACGTTTCGGTTAATATTTTGACCAAAAAAAAACTGAATCTCTCATCGACGTCGAGTAGAGGTTGCAAAAGAGTTGCCTGCCAACGTAGCAGAGGACCCTGCATTCATCAAACGCAGCGTTATTAGTAACAAGATGTGGGTTTATAAAGATGGCGTCGAAACTTTCCAAAATGAGCCGAAACCGTAAAAAACTAAAATTCGCTACAGACAATGAAGACCAACCCTATAAAAGTTTCTAACAAATCGTTACATTTGTACTGGCTTAGGAGTCTATTGTGCAGCGTTATTAAAAATTTGTATTAATATACGTGAAAATTGTTAGTCCGGGTTAATTATGATCAGATGGTGTACACTCTTACTAGGCTTAGAAAGGTCAAAATGTAAGTTCTATGATTTAACTGTGAATGCCATGGATATAAAACGGGGATTTGAAAAAGTGCGACATAAAAGTTTTTTAAAATAAAGCAGAAACGGTTCGGGTCAAAGGTCCACACTTAGCGGACGTGCCTTTTAAATGCACCTCTGAGCAATAAAACTAGATACATAAGAATATCTAAGTCGAACAATATTCGAACAGTAGAGCATAGTCGAGCATAGTAGAGTTGAAGGTCTCAAGATGGGCAGACCAGCCGCATCAGCCGTTGCCTGACAAGTAAATTATATTAAATTGAAATACATACATATGTTTTATATTAAAAAGTTTAAATGTAAATTGAATTTAAATATTTCGGAATAAGTCAAAATGTGTAAAAGTGCCAAATAAATAAATTTAATAAATCAAAAAATACATGTATGGAACTCCAGACGCTGAACCCAGGAAATAGTCTAACGGCGTCAAATCGCACGGCAGAGGCGGCCAATTGACCGGACCATTTCGTGAGATAACACGATCACCAAACTTGGCTTTTAATGAATCGATTGTAACATTCGCTGTGTGGCTTGTGGCGACGTCCTGTTGGAACCACATATTGTCAAAGTCCATATCATCCATTTTGGAAGAAGTACGGCCCAATGTCGCCCCCCGGCATAAACCGCTCCAAACCGAATTTTTTTCGGGATGCATTGGTGACTCATGGGGTACATGTGGTTTGCTGCCTGACCAATAATGCATATTTTGCTTATTGACGAAGCCATTCAGCCAGAAATGATCCTCATCGCCGAAGATGAATTTTCGATGAAAACCCGGATCATTTTCAAGTTGTTGTTCAGCGGCTTCAGTTCTTGCGTCAATTTGATCTTGTAAGGATGTAGGCCAAAATTTTTTCGCAAAATTCACCACAACAACGTTACAGAGATGCCCAACGGTTGAGAACGACGGTGAGAGACTGATTTGGGTCTTCCTCAATTGATGTCCAGCAGCAGCGATATTCCCGATACTACGTTCACTTCTTTGTCTCACTGGCACGGGAACATTTTGTACTGTGCCTGTGGATTAAAATTTTTCAACTAGCCGTTCAATTGTTCATCTGACTATTATGACGACCATAAATTGGACGTAGCGCTCTTAAAGTTGAGACCACTGACTCCGAATTTTAATAATTTCGACTCGTTCTTGCATCTTATATCTTTCCATTATGAAATGGCAGACCTTACTGAAGAGAAATGTCAAAAGGGCGGGGGAAAATATGGCGCTGTTTGATGTCCTTATCGGTCTACTTTTGTAGTGTCCCTATTGAAAACTCCGTTTAGTTTCTATCAGGTATCCAAGTTTTATTTAAGAGGGAAAAAACTACTTTCAAAGGGTTGAAAGAAAATTATAAATCAGCAGCTAAACTAAACTAAACTATTCATTCTTAAGTCATTTTGAACTTTCTTGGTGCAAGTTCGCTTTCTATTCTTCTTCTCCATGCTTCTTCGCCTCTTCTCTCATGGTATGAATGTGGACTGGTATGAATTGCTTAATTCATGAAGAGCGACTTGCTAACGCTTATCAGATTTGTAGATCGACTGCTTGGGCGCTGGAAGAATGTTGATCTTAGCCAAAAGATATGTTTGCTAAAAAGCCAGTACTGTTGCAATAGATATTAAATAGTGTACATGCCTCCTGCATTCACTTTACACATATTCATTCATATATAGGAGAAGACAAAATAATCCTCGACAGTTTGCTCGGTTGTCTGAGATTAATTTCCCGCACATGAAGCTGTGAGCATTTATTTACATTTACTTTGTGTGTCGTAATGTTTATTTAACTACTTTCCTTGTAACATAACACAGACTCTCGCACTCGCACTCACACACATACGTACATATGTTCGATATGAGCAGGCATGCACTTTGCAGCATGTTAGTTATGCAACATCAATTCAATAATCACAGGAAACGCTTAGAGGACATTCACACTTACTGCCAGCAGAATGCAATAAGTAAACAAAAGTCAAAAAAGTAGAAAAAAAGTGAAAAATAGCATAACTGTAATAAAGTAAAAGGAAGCGCTGCCAAGTGGCAAAGAAGCACGCACACAGCCAACCAAGCGCACTGATGAGTGAGGGGAGGGCGCCGCGGGAAAGCAACCGAACATACACACTCGATAGTGAAGGCTAGCATGCATGTGTGTGTGCCTATGTATCGCTTATAGCTTTTAAGTAAATTTATTTGTGTGTGAGTACTTAAATGTCATTGCATCTGCCAGCCGACAGACGCCAGAGCACTCAGTCAAGGCGTCCGCCATACAACGCCCTTTTCACTCCATTTAGCCGTGCAACACACAAGCACGCATAGACGTTTGTGCGGGAGTCGCTGCAGATAAGTGTGTATGTGTGTGTGATTGGTTGCAAGCAAGCAGCAAGTTTGTTGCATTACATTCATGTAACGCGCATTTAATAGTACTCACACACATATATGTGTGAGTGTGTGTGTGTGTGTGTTGTCGCTTAGTATCGTGTATTTGACATGTCGTCCTTGTTGGCGCTGTCCTCGTTGGAGCACAGTGTATTCACCTTCATCCTTGTTGGAAGCGAATCGACGACATCAATAATGCAAGTGCACTGTTCCACTTGAGGTTCACCACCTCACCCCACCCCTCCGAGCGGCTGCACGTTGCTCTTCGTCGGCGAGAAGATGTCGGCGCTTAAATGCAACAGTGTTGGCGGCTATGACGGCAATGTTGCAAGGATATTTTGTGGCAGGAAGACGTAAAATGTACGTTATACTTCATTGAGCGGTAAAAAGGATGTTTATTTATTTTCAACCAGCAGTCGCATTGTACGCTTTCCTACTTTTGAAAACATGTAACGCGGAGTGGATGCTCGGTGGGTGGCGTTTTCACGTGACTACTTTTATATTGTTTAGTCTCGCACTTGCAGAATACGCGTCCTCACACAAATACAGTGCTTTTTAGGGCGAGTTATATGATTGATTCTCATAATGATATTTACACTCATATTAATACTTATACTCATTCAAAGTTATACTCATATTTATATTAGTTGTACTTATTCAGGCGTAATCGTGCTCAGATCCATTCTTATACTCATACGTTTACATTCATACTCACTACTCAAAATTTTACTCATACTCAATTATATTAATATTTACTACTCAAAAATCTAATCATGTTCATTTATATTTACTACTCAACATTTTACTCAAATTATCTACACTCATATTCACTTCGCGAAAGTTTACATTTCACTCACCCCCATTTACACGCATACTTATTACTCAAAATTATACTCATAATAATTTATTTACTACTCAAAATTATACTCAAACTCATTCAGATTTATACTCAAGATTTTAGTCATACTACATACTTGTACTTATACTCATACTTACTGCTCAATCTTTTACTCATACTCATTTACATTGACACTCACTGCTTAAAATTTTGTCTCATACTCATTTACATTTATACTCAAAACTTTAGAGATACTACTTCTCAAATTTTTACTTATACTCATGCTCATTACTCAAAATTATACTCATATGTCATACTCAAAATTTTAGACATACTACTCAAATTTTTACTTACAACAATACTTAAAGCCTGAACTTTTACTCATACTCGCTACTTACAAATTCTACCATGTTCGTTTGTTTACTCACTTCACCAAATTTTACTCATACTGTTTTATACTCATACTCATTTATATTTATATTCTCGACTCAAAATTTTACTCATAATTATTACCACACATACTCACTATTCAAATTTTTCTTATACTCATAATTGCTTCCAAACATTTTACTGAGACTCACTACTCAAAATTGCACTCATATTCATTTACTCCAAAGGCTACTCACACTCCCTACATAAAACTCAATACTCGTTTAAATTTAAACTCATATTTTGTACTCATACTTAGAGTTGTACGCACATCGGCATTAAACACCAGCCTCTCCAGTTACAAAGTAGTTGGTATACTGTATATTCGCAGCTTGTGGAAGAACATTAAATTTTTATAACAACGAATACCACACAACATTATAAGGACATTGTTGCTCTGCACACACAGACACACACACAAACAAGCCAGCGTGAGTATATTTGTGTACCTTTAGGTGAGAGCTTCCTCTGCATGAGCGCAATTCACAAATTTCAGTTGCAACTTTACAAGTTTGCGTTTATTGAATATATAAAAATTTTAGTGGCGAAAGCAAAAAGGGCACAAAACGACAACAACAACAACGAAAACACGAAGCAGCAAAAAGCAAGTTGAATAACACATTTGTGAAATGTAAAAATGTAAGCTTTGAAAAATTTCAAGTATCAGACCGTGCAAAAAGTCAAGAGGAGCAGCAAGCGAGGCGGTGCGGGGCGGGCAAAGTGTAGTTGAGTGCGCCTGCAGCATGGCAAATGCGGTCGAGGCTTAAAAAGTTATGAATGCATTGCCAGCCAAGAGTGCGCAAAGGTAGTGGGCGAGAGTGCCGAGGGGTTGGAACACAAAATTGAAGGATAAGCGGCAAGGTAAACAGTAGAGTGCACACCACTGCTGCTGCTGCCGTTAGTGTTGTTGCGGAAGCAAATGTGTGCTACAGCCGTATCAGTCGGCACACCGACCATAATGCAACATGCAGACGTTCGAGCCCATCGAGCATCTCCTCGGCTGCGCAATCATACTTAGTAACGAAAAGAGGAATATGCGGGGTCGTGAGGTGGAACGAATTGCTGTGGCAACATGTTGCGAAAGTGTGGCGCAAATGTTGAAAAAAGATATGTGTGTCTGTGGTCGGGTGGAGAGAAAAGTTATGCGAAATATTTGATGGTCGGAAATATTACTTTTGGAGAAGAGTGTGAATCTTTCTTTTGCTCATTATATTTAAAATTAAATTACCCGACACAATTTTCATACCATTGGAAGTATCTATGGTAAATACATTAATTTTTGCGCATTATAATTATAATATAACATGAATTCAAGTCACATAAAGTAAACACAACGCAACTGATTATCATCAAATCACAGATTCGGCATCAATACTTGAGATGCTTGATCGGATCATAAGTTTGTCAGTTCATATAGTATTTTTCATTAATTTTAATGAAAGCATAAATTTCAAATCACGTGATTAAATCGTATCACCAAATCACATCATACATCAGCGACTAATCAAAATAATTGAAATATGAGTCTATCATATGAGTACTTTTCTAGTCATGTGATGCAAATCCTGTAGCAAACTATATCTTTACAGTTATATCATCAGTTAATTTTAGGCAAACTCTGAATAACTGTTGTGGTAGAACACAATTCGTCTTCTACAATTCGTTAAAACTCATTTGCTCACATTTCTCCAAATTGATTTAACTTACGGAGGAAAATGAGATCATTTGACAAAATTTGTTAAAGATTTTGAATGTCCTTATTTAGAATATATTGCCAAAAAGTAAGATAAAAATAATATAACATACGTGCAATACATATATCTATATTAAATCAAATCTGTTCTCGCTTTATTTTAGCTCATATCACATCACTCACACATTAAATATCATTTACTAGCATATGGGTCACATTTAATTTATAAAACTTTAACTTATAAAATAAATAAATATACGATTATATGAAATTACAAATTAAACAAAATGATATCGCATCACCACTATACAGCATTCAGTGATCGCATGATGTGACGTCACATCACATGATATGAAAACTACATTATTAATTTTATGTATGATCTCAAAAATTTAACAAAAGAGTATCATGTCATTCAGTGATCGGATGATGTGTTGTCACATCAGCTGATAAAAAAACGACACAATTCAATAATCAAGGAATTTGAGGAAATATACGACTTTGCACTTATAATACCATATATCGACGAATGTTTAGTTTATCTGCTCAGATCACATCATATACAATATATGTATATCACATCACATGACGTTAACTATAATCGCTGAATTTCACTACATAGCTATACTTTACTTCACAAGTTCCGTCTTATCGGGAAATGATTATTAAAATAAGTGAGGAATACTTTCACGATTTAACATCACATCACAATGTACTTCAGATCACATGCTAAACGTATCACATGTTATTAAATTAAATATGGGGTTTTAATAAAACATTATCTGTAAGCAAAGTGCAGCATTTGGCTCATAGACACACCCACTTTACATCACAACGCATGACACTTTGCAACAACTTAATTATTTTCAGAATATTCTTTAGTTAGTCACCACTTTCATTAAGTAGTTTGAATAAAAGGCGCACATTGTTTTCGCATTCCATATAAAAACAATGTAGCAAAAGAACAAAATCAAAATGAAACTTTGAAATTGCAAACTTACACTTAAAGTGCAGGGGTCACACGTGAACTCGGTAAACACGAGCGTGTGTGCGCTTTCATGGCACTTGGCAGCAAAAACAAAATTGACTCGATTTGCTTTGTTCAACGTAAGCTGCAACGTCACAAAAAAGGAAAAATAGGAGAAAAACAACAACAACTTAATAAACAATTGTAATTACACCAGCATACAAAATGCAAACGTACAAACGTTTGCACAAACATGCTTATGTATGCATGCATAACAGTATTATAGCTTGTCTGCTACGTCCGCCCTGCCCAACCCCCCGACATTGTTGATTTAGTGCCAAGCAACAGCGTTCTTAACCAGTTGCCTCAGACCAACTTTGGCTCCCGTCTCTCGCATTTTATTTTCAAAATGCTCTAACACACACTCGGTGCAGCCGCTTGTGTTAGTGTGCATGTGTGTGTGTGGTTGAGGCTCCTGCTTGCTTGCCACTGTAACTGTAATTTCAGCTCAAAAGTAGTAAACTATGAAAACGACAACGACAACAAAAGCGCACTTAATGTAAACTGCACAAAAAGAAAGCATGAAGAGCAAAATAAAAACCAACAACAATGGAGGCAATACACACATAGTTGTAGTTGGCTGGCAGTGTAAGTGACAGTCCACAGCAAACTTTGACTTTTGACTGCATTTTATGCGATCGACGGCATACAACGCACACACAAACATACATACTTACACACACACACAATCGAAAGCAGTGCTACTGTTATATTGCTGCAACACACACATACAACCCGCTCCACTGTAACGCCAATCAGTTGCTCTGCATATGTGTAGGTATACATGTGTGTGTCTGTTAATACATATATGTAGGTGTGTGTGTGTCAGCGCAAATTGTTATTTTCCTCTTGGCTCGCCTTAAAATTTATTTCACTTCATGCCAATCTTTCCTTCTCCACTTTCTTCAATTTTTATATCACACCTCCAGACTCCTTCCCTCCTCCTCCGCTCGAGCGTATGCTTGTTGAAAATTTTCCATGCAGCTTTGCGACCACTTTCATTATTATCAGCCAAAGTCGCAGTCGCAGCCGAAGCCAACGTCAATGCTGTTGCTACACTTGCCACCATCATTCCGATTGCTATTGCCATCACTATCAAATTCATGCAACTGCAACATGCAATTTACTGCTTTTTGTCGCTTATATTTTCTTCAATTTTTTTTCTTTTTTCGAACTTTTTTCTATATTTTTATATTTGCCTTTCACCACATCCTTTTCTAGACACTAATCGTACACTACTTCTCACAATTTGCTAGTGCTCTTCGACTCGCTATGCATTTTGTAACGCGTTGACCTCATGCTACGGCGCTTAGCACGTGTCTTTTGCCGCCCACCGCCTTGTCACGCTCACGCTAACGGAACACCTTGACTGCCGCACGAACGAGAGTTGTGTCAAAGTCTTGGCATCCGTTTATTCACTGCTTGCTCGCATATATGTGTGTATGTACATATGTATAAGTTAGAAGTTAAGAAAGGATATAAATGCACATGTGTATATAGTATATACAGAAAAGCTTTCACATATAAGTTTGTGTGTTTGTTTGCTTTTATAAGTCGCCTTTTGTGTGCTTGTATAAATGTGTTTGTATGTATATCCTTCCAGTTGTCTTCTCGCCCCCTTCCCCGTGCATGCAATTCAGCGCCTGCTCGCATCTTTCTTTATTTGCCACCAAGTAGCGCAACCTTATAACGAAAAAGTGCAGGAGCCAAAGCAAAAAAAAAATAAATATAATAAATGAAAATGTAATTTCAAGCGAAAATGAAAAAGTGGAAATAGATAAAAGCTAAACGTTTAATTTTTATGTATTTCGCAAGCATTTTTTACCATCGAAAACAAAAAATATCAGAGGATAAAATAAAAGAAAAATACCAGTGCCCATAAGCTTGCCGCTACGCTCGACTTTGGAAAATAATTTCTCATAGTTTGCACAAGTTCTGCTTAAATTGACTGTTATTTGAGATACATGCAACAGTGTGTGCCAATAAAGTTCACTCTAAATCTGGAAAACCATATTGCTGGTAGAATATAATTTCTTTATGTATTGGATTTTAAATCCCTATAAAAATGTATTTTAAATATGTCCTGGACCTCATTTGAGGTGCTCTAAAATAATCTAGAAGATAGTCTGGGTTGGTGTCTTGCTTTTTGCAATCCCGTCGTACCTTTCCCTGCAGAGAATTTTTTATAAAGTCAATCATCTTATCATATAAAGACATTTAATTGTTTGAAGTCTCACAAAAAAATATGCTAAATTTCAAAAGCAAATTCGAAATATTTTTTAAAGATTTTGCATTTTAAATCTATTTAGGTGTAAGCTGTTTTTAATTTTTAATCAATTGTTATAAAAAAGCAAATATAAAAATTAACAATTTCAACAGCCGTCATGGCGTATAAGTAACATTAAAAATACATTGCGTTTGAATGATTGCTTGTTGCGTATACGCCCTGTTGGCTAAAAATAAAAATGTTAATTACGTAACTGACTTGTTGGAAGGTTAGCATGTTTTATAGACCAGTAATGTCAATAAACGCTATGCTAGAGTGGACGGATAAAAATTTAATATTAACACTATTCAACAAATCTGAAGGAAAAATTTACGATTGATATTGTCCATACAATGAGCTGAAAATGTTTGGCATGCCAAAAACTATTTTTTAATCAGATAATTGGCTTTGAAACACTCAAGCAAATTTGACATATTTGGTTTAAAAAACACGAGTTTCAAATAAACTGATTGGGCTGAACTTTAAGTTTGATTGATTGAGTTGAACTGTATTATTTATATACATACATATGTACATAGTTATATTAACTACTTATTTCTAATGTAATAATTTTTAGAAAATCTGGCAGCTATACAAAATAGCAGTCGTTGAATTTGTCTGTTTCTGAGCGAATGTGTAAGAAATTTGCCAATTTCAAATTGTAAATTGTTAAAAAAAAAACATAAAATAAGGCGATACAAGGAGTATACGTGACATTTCAATGATTATGCAGAAAATACAAATGATAATCTAATTCAATACTGACGTTGGAGTAGATTAACTTAGTTAAACTATACTCCAGACTTCAAATTTAGAGCATTTCTTTCATTTTGAGAAATAAGACTTCCGAACACTTTTAGCTCACACTGTTTCGCTGCATAAGCTACACTTCAGTCAATTGCCACCCACACTGTTAAGTCCGTTGCAACGAAGAAAAGTTAAAAATGCACTAGAAAGTGGGAAAGAAAAATTTGCCAAACTGCAGCATACAAATAGAGCCAAAGACGCTGCGTGGAAGAGCCAGTGAGGGGCACACGGAATAATGTGAAGCGAAAATACTTAAATGTAAATAAAATAGTATTAAAAGGAATGACAAAATGAAAACGAAAAAGAGCGTGGCACATTACAAGCAGCAACGAGAAGGAAAATAGCTGGGCACCGGGGATGGCAGGTGCGGCGGGAAGAGAGTGACAATGGCTGGCGCTTGCTGCAGGCAACTCGAACTGCTGATTTTGCACTGAAAATAGTTTTGCAGCATCTTTGCTGCTTTTGTGGCGGCAACTAAAGAGAAATGGCATTTTTGTTGCTATTGTTGGCAAGCTTTCTCCTAAGCTTTTTATTGCTCTTCCACTTTTAGTTCGAATTTTTTGTTGTTGTTTTTTCGTTTTTCTGCAGTTTTAAGTTGAAGAAGCTGTGCGCCGCTGCTGCCACTTCTGTGCGGCTGCTCCTCAAACCCAAAAAGGATCAAAAGAAATTGCGAAGGTGAAACTTTCAGCAGCTAGTGGCTAGTGGCAGCAACAAAATGAATTGCGTTTATTTACTCACGAGCACATGCATCATATACAAACATACATATCTGCAATGCAGATGTGTATGTACGTGTGTGCGTTGGCGCTGCAATGCAACTTTTATTGCAAACGAACTAAAACAACGAAGACGCCGAGCAAAGTTGCAATTCAATGGCAGCGCTGCAAGTGTGTCTGTGTGTGGGTGTATGTGTGTGTGTGTGTGTGGGAGTACAAAGTAGGAAGAGGAAGTGGTCGTAAGAAGTTTGTCTTTTGGTCGTCCAAATGCAGCGCTTTGACTATAACAAAAGTAGTAAAGCGAAACTTTGCGAACTAAAGTAGCGCGCAGGCGGAAGCGGTAAAGACGACAGCCGTGATGCTGCCGATGTTGGCGATGTTGGCGACGAAGTTGCTTGTCTTTCGCTCTTTTTGTCTTTCTGTCTTCGAAGTGCTTTTAAAACACAGGGTTGGTTGTAGCGTTTGCAATAATTAGGGTTGTCTTAACATAATTAGTATATACTACAAATAATCCAAAAAAGGTAAGATTAATTAAAAAATAGTAAGTGAGTAGTTAGCCATTGAAATTAATAAAACAAATTTTTAAAATATTGAAAATTAATAAATTTTTTTTAATTTTAATATTTGTTAACTTTGTAGTTGTGTGTTATAAAATACTCTAAAGTTAATGTAATTTCATCGCAAAAAAACGATTTGATTAAAGAGTCCATAAAAACCTCACATAAAAAAGGTATTTCCTACTTTTCCCGAAAAAAATAGTGAAAATGTTTTGTTTTCCATTTCAATTACTAATTTTTTAATTAATTTTGACAGAATATTTCGAAAAGCTTTTGTGTAAAAGCTTTTAGCAAAGTTCGTTACCCTGTTTTTAGCAGTTTTTATGTGGTATTTTGCTAGTATTTGGAGACACACATATGGTATTTGTACCATACATTAGTACATGTCTGTCACGGGTATTAGTTTATCTGTTTTCTTTCTCAAAGCTACATTTTTTGCCCAGTTATTGGTCAGACACCAAAAAAAAGTTCAAATTCAAATATTTTCCTACATCTTCTGTATGCTTCTTCATTCAACGGTCTTATTAAAAGTCGAATTCCGGCAGCCAAAATTGGGAAAAAATTTATTTTTCTAAAAACACCACGAATTTTTGATTTTTATCGATCGTACATATGTATGCCATTGTACGCACAATATTTTCAAGAAAATAATTTCCACTTTAGGTTTAATCACGCAGAAGGCCAAACAAAATCAACAAAATCAGTGCTCCAGTAGAGAACCTATTTAGTGCCGTCTGAGGTCACGTGTAACTCGAAAAGTATTTCATTTTTTTCTTACCCTTAGAATTTTAAAACAATTGCAACAGTAGTTTGTTTTTATTCACAGAAACCTTATTTTTTCGCTTGTGTGTTCTTGATCAGTAAAGACGATGGGCTTTATGTATTTCACTGACACATCTCTGTGAACTTCTCATGCCTCTTTTTGATTTTTGTGAGAATATTTATTTCGTTTTCACAGTATTGATCATAGCAAACGGCGTTTTGGAGGAGTAGGTTTAAGACGCTTCAGAATGTTGCTGATGTAAAGAGGCTCGTTAAATTTACGAAGTAAATCGGGCTTGAATACAATAATAATTCGCCTGCAAGTTTGAGTCCTTTGACATTGTTCTCTGATGCTAAAATGCTAAAATGGTCGACAAACCTCGTTGGCACATAGAGAATACCTGTAGGGTATTGCGCTCAATGTCAGCTGCATAATAAGTATCTTCAGTGGTGATTTTTGCTTATAAATTGTATGTAAATATTGTAGACAATAATAAGAAGATGTTTCATTATTAAAATCCCGTTCAGGAAACTTTTTGAAATAGTTTGCAGCTTTTTCATCAATATTGTCTTTCCTCTCAGAGAAGAAAAAGAAGCAGGGATAAGCTCTTATATGCATGGGTCCAAGCGAGATAATCAAGTGGGAGGTGGTGTAGCCAGGCGATTTTGAAATCAAATCACTTTGAAATAAATTCACTTAGAGTTTTCGTCCAATTTAGTGAAATAGTGCCTTGACCTCTTAGAGAATTTAACAAGACATAGTGATATCCCTTGGAACTGAGAAGTAGACGAACTAGCCAGATCAGGTACTACACTACACTTATATTGCGGAAAAGAGGTGGAATCAATCCCTGCTCTACTCAACAAGCATTCAAACGTTGCATGAATGGAATAATGGGCCGCACATGCCGTCCTCTGAAGTTTAAAAGGAATTATGTAAGAACTATAGCAGGTTTACTAACAAATCACTGTTCAATTGGAAGGCCTTATAGCGATTTATGTAGAAACTGCGCGAAGCCAGAAGAGGAGGAATCTATAAAATATCTTCTCTGTGAATGTAAGGCCCTATATAGGAGAAGAATCGCAAATATCGGTTTGAGGTTTTTGATGACGTCAGATACTGATGAACGGTGGGCTGGTAAAGATAGAGGTCAATAGACTGACGGGACTTTAGTCCTGCTGGTATCACAATGGGCCGTCTAAAGTCCTAGGTGCGTCGTTAGATAGCCACTCTATTTAGTTACGTACGTACCTACCTCGTAGCGTTTTTAAAACTCTACATCCTCAATGCAAATGCGCAAATTGTGGAATTAATTTCTTTTATTGCTTTTTTTTATTTTTATTTTTATTGCTCGATGTCGAAATGTTGGAATAAAGATAAGCTAATGTATTAACTAATGTAATTGAAGAAATTTAAGTAAGATTACAAAATATAATTATTCTTTTATCGGGTTGCCATTAGTTTTAAAATTGTATTATAAAAATTAAAAATATAAATGATAACCATTTACGAGGCCATCAAACTTAGTATATTTAAAGAATACTTATGTATGTCGGAGAAAGCCATCTTTGTTTTGAAAAATTCTGAATATAAGAGTGAGAATCGCCCTGTATCAAAAGTAGTTCCATACATATAGAACATTGTAATAAGAAAATAATAGCGTGAACACCAGCAAGCAAGAGTTTAAAAGAACCTCAGGAAGGCGAATAAGAAGCGCTGCGGTAACGGCAGTAACGACGAATCAAGTGAAGTTGTTAAAGTTAAAGCAAAGTGCCGAATGCAGCAACAACACACATACATGAGTAGACACAAATACTTACATACATACATGTATTGCATATGTATGGTATGAAGATGGCCGCAGTTTGGCGCTGCACTTTTGCCTCAAACTTTCGTGAGGTGCACATAAAATACATAAGCACATACTTACATACTTATATTGTATATATTATAGCGTTTTATACAAGGTGTGTGTGTGTAAATATGTATGTAACTACACATATCCGAAGTGAGCGCTGTGAAACTGCAGCAAAGACGAGAAAACTTACTTCCCGCCGGTAAAATGGCGACGTGTGTGAGCGGCAATCCTCTGGCAGTATGTGTGAATGTGCGCGTGCGCGTGTGGGTTTGCGTTGAATTGATATTGTTGCGTGCTTTGTTGACTACTTGAGACGTTTACTTTATTTTAATACCGAAGACAAGTGCGCTGTGCATGCTTCCTACAGCTCGTTTTGCTTTATTCGCACGCCCACGGAGTAAATGTAAAAGTTCAACGCTTGATTCCTTGCAGAGGTAGCCATTTTTAATCACATTGTGCATGCTGAGCAGCTGGTGGGTGGGAGTTGCCGCCTTTTAAAAATAAATTTTTAATTCTCTAATTTTTTTTTTTAGTTGCTATCCAGAACTTTTTAATTAAAAAAAGGAGGCTAGCAACGAACTAGTGTCAGACTAGTACCAAATGAGCATATTTATTGGGAAAATACTGTCATTTAGTATTTAAGTGGTGGAATGTGTGCAAATATCTTATGAACTATATATGTATATAGCTATAATATATATACATATGTATATATATATGTACATATGTATGTATATTTGTGTGTTTATATATAATATACTATGGTTGTATATATATACATATATTCATGCCCATAGAAAATATGTGTGTTTGTGTAAATTTGGTTGCACATAATAAAATTAAGAAAATAACTGCAAAACTTTTGTGCAAAACTCAAAACAAACTCACAATACTCGGTGCGAATGCAATACAAACGAATCAAGAAAATCACTTGCCAAAACTTTGCCAGCTGCAAATGGCAACTGACAACCACCAAATCTGCCAAATAGACGCCAATTTCCCAGCACAACAACAACAAGCAGTGGACTGTTGCAAATACAAGCAACAGAACTTGCTATTTGCAGCTACAACAACACTAGCTGCAAGGAGCAACTTTTGCGCCAAGTTGAGCTAAGGATCAAAGCGAAAATAACCGTTAACCAAGCGCCGACGAGTCAGGAATTTTCTAAATAGACGTCTATTTAGCTAGCGCCTGTGGGTGGGGTAGCTCACATCCGCCTTGGCCGCCCACGCCTTCATCACTTTACCGGCCAGCAACAAAACGTTTGCGCATTTTACTTTATTAAAGTGTAACTTTTGGATTTCCTCGCGTTTTTATCTCTCTTTACTTCTGCTTTCAATTTCTCGTACGCCTTTTTGGCGCTTGTGTAGTTGTGTGGCGGGCGCTGCCACCACTTTACGGCCATTTGCGCCGAGTAAGCGTCGCAATGGCAGCGCCAAGCAGCAAAAGAAAATAACAAATGCAGCGAAAACGTTGCGAGAAAATTATATGTTGAGATTGCAACTGCAGCGCCTGTCAAAATACAAGCCAATCGCAAGGAGTTTGTGAAGCCCGTGCCACTGCCGTCTGATTTCCAGTGCCTCGCTTAAGTTTTGCCGTCTTTTGTTGTTATTGTAGTTGTTGTTGATTTACTATTACTATTTGCGGCTCCTTGCGAACTTTACTTTTTATTTATTCTGAGTTTTCTACCTGCCTTTTGCCTCCTAGTTTGCGCCTAATGCTAGATGGCAGCCGGCAAGAAGCTACTTAAAGTTTTTCGAAGTGCCTCCGCGAAAGCTTACGATCTGCTGGTGTTTATTTGCCGCTTTTCAAGCTAACACAAACTCTTTGATGATAGCGTCTGAGTAAATACAATCACATGAAATGAAATTGTGCTCTTGGTTGGAGCGTCGAAGTCTTGTAAAGAAGAAAAAAATTGAATAATATAAAGAAATAAAAAAATTAACTCAAAACAGAAAAAGAAAACATGAATTTCGGCTGCTTCGAAGTTATAATATCCTGCACGAATAAAAGACTGTCCATATAGAACCTAATTTTGATCGTTTAGTTTGTAGGGCAGCTATATTCTATAGTAGTCCGATATCTGCGGTTCCGACAAAAGAGCAACATCTTGCGAAAAGATGAATGTATGTACAATTTTAGATAGATAACTCAAAAACTTAGAGACCAGCTCGCGTAAGTATCAACAGGCGGACATGGTTAAATCGACTCAGCTTTTCGCGCTGATCATTTAGTTATACTTGTACACTTTATAGGGTCTCCGTTGTTTCCTTCTGCATATTCGAGATCCCTGTTCAGAGTATACACATACACACATATATTTAGAAAAGTTACTGATATACTCGTATAAACTATGTCTGAAACTCCTATTTTAGTTCGAGCATCTTATTTATTCAATATTCGAAGTGGCGGAACAGTACACACGCTGAACCTTCGCATTGGCGTTGATACCCCGAATGATCTTATATCAGGTTGTTCAATAAGTTTTATCGTTCGATAAGAGAGAGCGTTGCTACGAGTACTAGCCCAATTTTTTTTTTGTTTTGTTGGTACACTCTTCATATGAACGTATGTGAAGTTTCATTTCAATCTGTCAATTCATTCTTTGTGTGACCGGTCACAGTCACAGTTATTTTTGGAAGGTTTATCACCAAAAGAAAATCACGAACGAATTTTAAAAGTGTGTAATGATTGTTCACCTACAATTAGAACAGTAGAAAGGTGTGTCGCTGAAATTGAACGTGGTCGTTCAAGCCTTGAAGACGATCCACGTGAAGGACGTCCAGAAAGCGTATTAACACCAGAAATTATAGCCAAAATACAGGATATGGTGTTGGAAGATCGTCGATTGACTGAGAGAGATTTAGTAGACGCTCTACATATCTCATTTAGGCACATATATTTTAAAAGAAATTTTGGGTCTTAGAAAGCTGTGTGCACAATGGAACAAAAACACATTAGAATGCGACTTTCTTTGCAACATTTGGAGCGTTTTAAAAAGTATAAAGTGGATTTTGTGCATCGATTCATCCTGAGGATGTGACTTGGGTCTATCACCATGATCCTGAATCAAAACAAGAGGCTAAAGAGTGGTGTGAACCTGGTTGTTTGGCTTCGAAACGAGTTCGTGAATCGAACTAAGAAGGTTATGGCATCAGTTTTTTGGGAAGCGAGAGGAGCATTTTGACAATGGCTAAAATCCATGAATTAAAGTTCGAATTGTTGGAGCAGCCCCCATTCCATTTGTTGCCAAAACTCAAAAAATGTATGCGTGGCAAGCAAATGAAGATGTCATAACGGCTGTTGAAGCGTATTTTGAATACCTTCCGAATTCACACTTCAAGGATGGGAACCACAGATTGGATGCTCGTTGGAGCAAGTGTATTAATATTCTGGGAGATTATACTGAATAATAAAGTGTACGAATCATAAAGTGTTTTTCTTATTAAACGACAAAACTTGTTGAACATTGGTAGCTTTGCTTTTGGAGTATTATTTTTTACAGAGCTCAATCAAATTAGAATAATGGTGTTATACTTATGGACGATACAGTTATCCCTAGCTGATTTTACCAATTTTTAAGTAGTAATAATACAAGATGCAAGAAAGCATTGGTTCTATCGAGTTTTGTAAAAAAAGCTCCAATAATATTTGTATGTATAGCGTCCCCTGTTGGCGCCATCTATATGTCGACTAGTGCGTTAGAATCAGCTATCTTTATCGATTGTCCAGTAAGAGTTTCATGACATTTCATAGATTGAAAGTGAAGTTATTGCGTTTTAAGTGTCAGTATGTTTGTGTTATCGGTGCGAAAATGAGCTTCGAACAAAGAGCGAACATTAAATTTTGTTTTAAAATTGGTAAAACTTTTACCGAAACGTTTCAATTGATGAAACAAGTTTATGGCGATGATTGCCTAACCCGTAGCAGAGTACACAAGTGGTTTCAACTTTCTCAAAGTGGTCGTGTGGACATGAATGACGATCAACATGCGTGCCACTCAAAATCCGTGATCACCGGAAATTCCATCGAAACTGTGCGTGAATTCATCAAAAATCAGCCGAAATCATCATTGAAATTCAAGCAAATGGAATTGAACAACTCCAAAATATCGATTTATCATATTTTGACCGAACATTTGGGGTTACGAAAGGTGTGTGTACGGTTTGTTCCGCAGAAACAAGCTTTTCGGAAAATTGCTTTTGCCCATGAAAGGAAAGCGTTATGCAGACGTATAGGCCATTCAAAAGGCTATATCTGCCAACGAGCTAAAACACTCGTTTGACATGCTTTTGGACCGTGCATAAAGCTGTATTGAAGCAGAGGGAGGCTATTTTGAATAAAATAAATTTATTTTGCCGAAGAACCCATTTGTTCTGTTTTTTTCTAAGCCCTGTTCACTTTGGAACGCACCTTGTATGTAGTTTATGTGTATATATGGCCAAAACCAACAGAACAGAAAACAGAAATGAAACGAGTAGATTTTCTAAAGTATAAAGAGGATATTTCACATAATTTGGTTTTGAAAATATTGATTTAAAACCCAATGGTTAGGTAATTGACATTAGTGAGATTTATTTTATCGCAGCCTACTCTAGATCGCACTAATAAACAATAGTCCGAAAAAGTGTCTTCATCCGTTGACTGATATAATTCTCATCTTGGCCATGAATCGTTTCTATAACACAAACATAATTCATACGTCGTAAGTCCGAGGTCGTTCTTACGAGTATAAGCAATCTACGACAGTATTCTTTCTGCAATATTTCGCGTAATTCTATTAAATCGACGAGTGCTTAGTCACCCAAACCGAATACCGTTAATCGTTCCAAATAGCGCTTCTCGGCGTTCATCCCTTATGTCTGTGACAGTTTGCTTGCCACAGGTTGCCGGTGGCATGTTGGCGACTTTTATGGCAAAGTCCTTTCGTCGCTGACACCCGACTTATCGTAGACGCCTTGCTGGCAGCGGTTTTTAATACTATTGTTGTTGCCATTATGTGAATGTTGTGACGCTTTTTATAGCACTGCCAGTGTCTTGTGGCTTATTGTTGTTGTTTTTTTTAAATTTTTTTTTTCTCCTATGCTATTTGTAGTTTATTTATATTCATTTTCAGCTCGAATTTGGCCATTCCCTATTTTTGTTGTCTCTATATGTTGGTTTGTAGTTATGGGTTTATGGCTCCGTGTATATGTGTGTGTTGTTTGTATGTATGTATGTGTTGCCCTTAGTGGTTTATGTGCTCGCTTTTTCGGTCCCTCGGTTGGCTTTTAGTTACGAATTTGTTCATATTACATTGGAATTTTCATTTGCTTTATATTCGCCATGGTTGTTGTTGTTATTGTTGTTGCTATTATATTTAGTTGGGTAGCGTTGGTTTGGTGTGAGCGACATAAAAGTTTGGAAAATTATTTTGCCATGATTTTGTACGCTTTTGTATTTCGGAGAAGCTCCTGAGTGAGCAGTGTGTGTCTGTGTGCCATACAACACAGGCATGCCAACGAAGTTATCCAACTGTTTGTCGTCGCCCACTTGTCGACTGCTGGCTGCTTACAAACGCACACACACACATATGTGCATTTGCTCTGTGTGTGTGTATGGTTGTGCTTGCGCTGTGTGTGCTCAGTGTGGCGTAGACTTGTTTGAGTTAATTTACAATTTGGCCATTTGGCCAGTAAATACGATAAGTTTTGTTCGCGTTGTTGTTTGTCGTCTGCATAAAATCTTCTTCGTTTTAGTTTCATTTTCGTTTTTACTTTTAGTTTTTTTTTTTTTGATTTTCTTCGTTAATCTTGCTGCAGTGGCAGCCAGTGCGTATGAGTGATCTTATTTACTTGTCAGTGTTTGCTGTTATTTGTTACCCTGGTTGTAGTTGTGAGTGCGAATGTTTGTATGTATGTACATGTGTGTGTGTGTGTGTGTGTGGATTGTGTTTGCTATTTAAAGTTCGACTATATTGGTAAAGTTTTTTGTGGGAGTTGCGCAAAATTTGTGCTCAAAGTGAAATTACTTTTGCATTTGCGAAAGAAGTAAGACCAACTTAGACATTTCAACCTTACACATATTTTAAGTGTGGTCATATGGCTTTTAGTTAATTAAAAAATAATATGTGTGTGCTTATATTGTGTACATTATAACTGTATATTTCCCAAATTCATACATGGTTGCATTTTTTTCTTTGTGAGTATCACAATTATTGTTTATTTTATGTAAATTATATAAAATCCTCATAAATTTGGTGTGTGATTATATTTTCGGTTGAAAACCTTTACTTAAAAGTATAAAGTCTGAAGGAATGTTTTCATGCGAAATCTCAAGTTGCTGTCGCTCAGCTCTGAAAATCCGTTATGACCAAGTTTTTGTTGGCGCTTAATGGCTGCAGATCAGGACAGAATGACCAAATAGTTATGACTACTTAGAATCGGAAGTGTTCTTCTCCAGAATCTGATTATATCATGATTCTACGCATTCCTCTGTATAGTTGTGGGTTCAGTCGGGTTATTTGCCAGTGTTTAAATATAATTTCGCTCGAAGATCTCATCTGGCGCGAAAGTGTAATAATATTTATCTCAGATGAGAAGACATTGAAGCATATATTTTGAAAAAGAAATATGTCTTAAAGCGCCAAAGCAAAGGTATTCCATCAAGGGATTTAGAATAGGAATCTGATCTTATGTAAAAATACTGTAAAGATACGCAAATAACTTAATTAACTTAGTTTTGTTTTGTGTGTTTGTTATCTCCGGATACTCGCAATGGTCTTAAGGCCCCATAGCCTTACAAATACTTGTGCAAGATTACACTTTTTTTTTTAGTTTAAAAACTTTGGATTAAAAGCAGATTCAATTTCTATTCCAATATCCTGGACAAGGAAAAACGTTAACTTCGGTTGCATCGAAGCTATAATACTCTTCACAAGTACAAATTATCCATATAAGAACTTCAATTTGATCGTTCAGAATGTATGCTAGCTATATGCTATAGTAGTCCGATCTGGAAAATATCATATTATGTAATATCATATACCTCTTATAGCGTTGATTTTGGCCAACAAACCGTGCTAAGTCGTGAAGACACCTGGTCAAATAAAAAAGTTTTTCATTGAAGCACTTTGTTCTGATCGTTTAGTTTGTGTGGCAGCTGTATGCTATAGTAGAACGATAAGAGCAGCTTCTTGGTGAGAAAAAGAAGCGTGTAAAATTGCAGATCGATATCTCAAAATCTGAGAGACTAGTTCGTGTATATACAGACAGGCCGACGGACGAACATGGCTTAATCGACCCAACTCATGTTGATCATTTGTATTTTATGGTGTCTCCGACGTTTCCCTCTGGGTATTACTTACATCGCTGCAAACTCAGTATACCCAGTTCAGGATATACAAATTTAATCCTATTTTGACCATTTTTGTTTTTTAATCCCGTATTTGGGATTAATTCTTTTTCAATTCGGTATATTATTTGGGATTAGAAAAAGTTTTGTTTTAAATATTAATTAAATTATTTTTAAGTGCATTATTTGAAACCGTGGTGATGAGTATATTCCTTCATTAAGCTCATTGACCTACAGCTTCTCTTTTGGGTCTATATCACTCCTTTGTTTAAGTACAAAAGATGATCTTCTGGCCACCGAATTCTATAATATCCATATTACTCGAATATCTGTATATCCGTATATCCAGGTATCCGTTATCCATGGCGCGGTATAAAAGTCCTATAGTTTAGATATCATATTAGTAAATGTTTGACCCTGATTTTCGAAGCTTCAGCAATTATTGGTATTTTTGCAGACGTTTTGTACCGACTTTTCCTGTAACGAAGTCGAGTTACTTCCAAAATTTCTTTTATTTCTATCGCAGATTTGTATACTTTTATTACGTGTCATTAATTTATGTTATCCAAATATTTATTCGACTGAGTTGATGAAATTTTCTTCTCTTGATATGGCATGCTTTTCCTTTATCATCGATACAAGTAGGAGAGCTTTTTCTTCTTCTTTTTTGGAGTAAATACCACTTACGCTGTTATAGCCGGGAACTTATTACTTAGCTTTATTCTTAGGTCCGTCATAGCATGCTTTCTGTCAACTATTCACATGTTTTTCGATTTCTCCTTTCAACTGCTTTATATGTGCGTTAAAATCTTTCGGAGCAGAACTAGACTTGTTTTCCAAAGATCTATTAGTTCTCTAAAACAACATTGTGGTATTTTAACTTTGGCTATTAGCTACATTTCTAAGCAATGCTTGCTTTTGTACCAAAAGCCTGCATAACCTTAATTTATGAGGGGTAACTCTAGAAAACAAAGTCAATATCTAATATTGATTATTGAATTAGGAGAAATCTGAATCAAAACTACAACCACAACATACCTAAAATATTTTCATTCAAAAATAACAAGATATAAGTTTTGCGCCTTCATAAATGCACGCACTCGTCATTAATAAATTGCGCACATAAAATCCGACAAATTCTTTTTGTAGTGCCGTCAAAATTTTATTTATACGTTTTTAAATATCCCACAATGAAGAAATAAATTTTCATAAAATCACTATTTTATTAATAAAATTTACGAGCCTCCATCGCCGCAATAGCGCCCATTAATTACTAAATATAAATATAATAAATATTTATGAAAGAAAGAAGAGTTGTGTTTAACAAATTACATTACCGAGCACAAATGTGTTTGTCCAAATTTGTATAATATTTTATTAGCGGCATCAGCAACATTATATATTTAAGTGTGCAACAACTACAACAACATAAAGAGGTAAACATAAATTACCAGTGCTAATGGCATTCACCAACCAAATCCGGTTAGAATAAATCAAAAATAACCAAAAGTTTGCTTCATATTACGATCAAATTAACACATTTTTAAAGGCTGCAGAAGGCGCGATTCACTCGGCCGCAACGAAATTAAACAATGGGCCGAAATTCAATGAATTCGTTGAATTCATGATTAGCTGATTTACTTTAGCATAAAATATTCATAAATAACTTGTCCAACAGACTTTGAGCTTATTTAGTAATTATGCAAAACGCTGGCAAATGGCTACATAAACACTTGGCGAGATAAGCTAATCAATGAGCGAGTGAGTGAGAGTGTGACACCAGTCAGGGATTGTCAAGTTTTTCTTCAATAAATAGTTGAAATATTAGGTCTATATTCGTGCGGTTTGTCGAGAAACTTCTAACCAGAGAGCCCAAATATTTCTCGTGCGGATGACTAGGAGATGGCTTCACTTGTTATTATTCCATTGTTCCATTACTCAGAACATGCGCTGGAAAGCTACTGCCTTGTGAGTCTTTTTCAGTTTAGTCATTCATTTGAACTGTAAGCAAAAGTGTCGATCTTTGTGAAAAGGTGTTTTTGCTAGGGTTCTTCTTCACTGGTTGAGTATGAGAGTCATAGAATTTTGAAATGATTCTTTGGCTCTGAGCGAACACTACAAAAAAGTTGTTTTTGCATTGGATTATGGCAGGGGAAGAGAAATGGTTCCATTACAACAACCTTAAACGCAAAAAATCATTTGTGAAACCTGGACAACTAACCAAAGCAAAACAAATCAAAATAGGCAATTCCATCACGTAGTTGGTGAGTTCGGAGGGTTGTGCTGTATCATGTGATTCTCCAAATGGATAAAACTAATAATGGAAAACGCTGCCGATAACAAGCGATGTATTTGAAACGATCGTTCATCGAAATACCACCGACTTCGACAGGATAAAATAATTTTCCATGCTGTGAAACATCGCTCGGCCTCATTGAAAGACCGGTTAAGGGGTTACATAGGTTTCCTCGGGTAAAATAATTTAAACTCTGCCATTGCGACGCCATTTCCGGTGACCCTGCGAAAAAAGATTTGCGCGCGTTGGTAAGATAACTCCTTTCAGGATCATTTAAAGTGAAAAAATACGTGTTTTAGTTAAAACCTGAACTTAGCACATCGATGAAGGAAAAAAATGAAAAGTGGATTTTTTGCCGACAAAAATGAAAGCTTCAGTGAAAATTCCGCGACATTTTTTTTTCAAAGGGTTTTAATCGAAAAAAAATCATGAATATTGTTTGAGTGGTTCTCGAAAAATCTTGCAAACCGACTTCATAAACATAGTTTCGAGAAAAACGCATTTGAAGATGGCGCACTTAGCCAAAAGATAAAATTGGCTTGATTCATACTTGACCGCCAAGCTAACGGAGTTCTTTTGGATGGAAACTACAAATTGTCATAACTATAGGAAGAAATAGGATAGAGAAACGAATTATATGTAGTTGGTCTCGAAATGATGTAAGGTGTCGTACAGCCCTATGTTAAACAGTTTGGGAAACACTGTTGCTTATAAAACAAAGTAATTCAAATGTGGTTAGCGAACATTCCAACATTTAACGCGGCATTTCTCCAAAAATATCTAACAATTTGGAATTTGCTTGTTCACATTTAACAGGGTGGTCCAAACGCCGCGAAAAATTAGTGAAACTGAAACCGCTTTGTATATAAATAGATAAAAAAGCACATAAATTACATGAAAATTATCTGGGAGGACAGCGGGAAGCCTCTGAACAGTTATGCTAACGAACTCGATAAATATATTAATATGTATGTGTGTGTGTGCCAACGAATAACTATATGTGCTACATAACCATTAACACGAAATTTGTATGCAAATCAATTAATTTATCTCTGTCTAGGGTAGCCAACAGAGTGTTAATTATAATTACCATTTGTTGTGCCTATATAACGGTTTAGTGTAAACAGCGCGTTGCATTGTTGTTGGAGCGTCAATTTGGTAGCTGGTAATAAATAGAAATAGATTCGAAATAGATAACCGCAGATAAGAGGAAGGTCAAACTTCATAGACGCACAGCTTCTGCCTATTTATTTCGTCTCTCTCTTCTCTTCTTCTAATATGAAAAAACCTTAAAATGAAATCATATAATTTTTGGTTTTAAAATTTTAGCGCACGCGGGCATTTATGTCGCTGTATTGCTTTGAGCTGCTGGAACTGGTCCTTTTTGGCGCGTTAAGTTAAAGTTTCTGCGCGATTTTATCGCAATTTCTTTTCGCACCGCGCTTCTTTGCCATTCTTTCGCGATATTTTAATAATTTATGCAAATAATGGGATATCTACATAAACGAGATTTGTTCGAGTCTAATCACTGCTTTGTTTCGCCGACACATTTTAGTTTATTTCGGCAGTGCTTCCCACATAAATTCTCCAGCGACAGTGTTGTTGGCGTTCGCTCTTTATGGTTTGGAGAGTTATTTATAACTCTTTTTTTTGGTGTTTTGCTTTGCAAAGCGGTTCAAGTTCGAGTTTTAGTGTCTAAACAAACTGGATAGCTCCTCTATTTTTTGTTTAATTGAAAGTTTTTGGTGCTTTTG
Source organism: Bactrocera neohumeralis (assembly GCF_024586455.1). NCBI lineage: Eukaryota > Metazoa > Arthropoda > Insecta > Diptera > Tephritidae > Bactrocera > Bactrocera neohumeralis. The sequence continues at coordinate 3,996,896 of NC_065923.1, forward strand.
GGTTTTGTGTTTCCCTAACGTTCAACTGGTTTTCTGAATGTAGTAATTCGTGGTTGAAGTTGAAAAAAAAAATTGGAAAGACCCATAAAATTTACACGGGCTAATCTCTTTTAGCCTGAAAAATTATGCCCAGTATTCAATTGTCTCATATATGTACATATATTTAGGGTGGGTCCAAAAAAAAAGCAAAAATTATTTTTTCGCTTGGTACTTTGAAGAATTGGTTCTCCACGTAAAGGTTTTCTGGTTTTTTTTATTATCAGATAGAAGTGTTCGTATCTCGCTTCCAACTGCTTGGAAAGCATATTTGGTTTTGTCGATCTTGTAGGAAATAAGTTTAAAAGATATTAGCCTTTAAAAGTTGATCTTTTTAAAGAAACAATTTTTTCCTCATGAATTTTATAATTTATTCGAAGATTGCACACTTGCCTTAGAAAATAACCCATGCCAATTTTTTTTGAATCTATTGATTCGGATCCCTTTCAGTTTGTATGGCAGCTATATATAGCATAGCGGTTTCGACAAATATCCAGGTCTTTGGGAAGATTTTCTGAGCGATATATAAAAAATTGAAATTCTAAATCGCGTATATAACATGTAGATAGACGGACAGACGATTCAGCTTGTTTCTATATATATTTTTTATAAGGTCTCCAAAGTTTACTTCTGGCTATTACAAGCAGCGTGGAAACTTAATATATCCTGTTCAGGGTATAAAAACAGTAAAAATGGAGAGCTTTCAAAAGTGGATATGTAAAAGTCCATTTTTACAACCACACATTTTTAAGGCTTAAGCGCGAATCACTCACATTTTTGAGTGAAAAATAGTTCAGAACTGCAATTCTCCTTCAAAATAGAACAGTATGTACTCAAACCTTAGCCAACCACCAAGGTTACGTCGTTTTTTCCTATGAATTATCACAAACTATTATGAAATATTGAATGCTATGTAAAGTGTGATCCAAAAACACGAAAAAAACAATAACAAGAAGCCGCAACAAGTCTTCCTTATTCACATTTGCCAAATATTCGAACCAAACGGCTGCTCAATAAAATATTCAGTGGCAACACAACGCTTGCGGCTGCTTGATTTCGGGCTTTCCGCCTCGCTTTTTCGACTGCCTTTTGGTCGTCCGTCGTCGCGTCCATGTGTTGACATTAACGGCGTCATTTGCTAAATTAAAAGTATCTGAGCATTGTATCTGCGCGTATCTGATAGCGTCTGGCGGCTGCCTACTCACAGCCACGCTGAGCTCAGCGCGACTGTCGCTGCGGCTGCCACTAATTTACTGATTTATACTTAAATATAAGCACATGCAGACAGACATACGTATGCGTGTGTGTATGGTGTGCGCCGTCGTCTAGTGCCGCCAGCTTGCCATTGATTACATTTGGCGCTGCCGTTTGACTTCACAATGTTTGCTTTGGACGCTTAGCGGCGTCGAGCGTGTAATTTGTTGAATGCTTTGAATGGTTTTTAATTCGGAATTATGCACAATAAAAGCAGTAGTTGCATAAAATGTTAACCTGTCGTCTGGCGTGACAGTGGCACAAAGCTGCTCCACCAGGCAGTAGCTCGCTGCTATTAGCTATGGTAGTTATACAGTTATGGCATGCCAAAGCGGTGACTTGCTGTGCCGCTGGCGGTGACGGCGATATTTATGTATGCAGATATCCGAATGCAAATCTGCGAGTTTATGGAGCATTCCATACACAATCTTGTTGGTTGAAATAAATAAGTTAACTTAGCGTAGTTATGGGGCATATCATGGAAATTAGCCTGCTTCAAGTTTCAAAATTCGACTCGTGAAAATTGCCATATTTCGGAAGTGACTTCTGGCAAAGAAATTATTCGGAGAATTTTATTTTTACCTAGTAATATTATAAAACTGTTTCGGACCTGCGAGATAGTATTTCCGAGAGCCCAAACTAACGGCTAGAATGTAACAGAGAGTTCATATGTGACATGGACATATTAGAAAGGGTCATATCGTAGTCGAGAGAAGAGAATTCTTTGAAGACAAAGAACTGAAATGCAATGTATTTCCGGAGTCTATGCAGCTCTTTAAATATACATATATACTGATTGAATAACTGTGATAGGTTAGTAAGACGACATCGGAGTCGCTTGATATCAAATATTGCCAAAAACCTAAACCAACTCGTTTTTAACTAGGGTACCGCCGAAGGTCACGCTTTTTATCTAGTTCCTAATCAGCAAAAATTACCTTGGAACTCTGTCGTTCTCACTACTAAATACTTTTTTGTGAATAGTACGCTATAGTAGTGATGTCCCTTAGGAAGTGAAAGATTAAATGTCGAAGAGTTTCAGGTTACTTTTCCTATAGACTTGGACGCGGAGATGATCAAAGGCGGAACGAATGATGGAAGAATTTAGTTTATGTTTATTCAGATCTTACTGAGAGTGTCCATTTCATGGAAAAATTGTGTTTCCTTCAAATAGATTGGAAATAGATGGGAGTCCTTTGGAGGAACCTCTTTTAGTATTAGTTATTTGGGGCCCACTTACTCTTGCCAACAGGTGCTACTTTGGAATGAGTAGGCAACTGAGAAGTAAAGTCCTCTCTCGACGAACAAAAACCAAACTCTATAAGTTACTCATTATTCTCGTCCTGCTATATGGTGCAGAGGCATAGACGATGACAACATCTGATGAGTCGAAGTTACGAGTTTTTGAGAAAAAGGTTCAACGAAAGATATTATTATGAATATCGCATTCGATGGAACGAAAAGTTGTATGAGATATACGACGACATTGACATAGGGTAGCGAATTTAAAGACAGCGGCTACGCTGGCTAGGTGATGTCGTCCGAATGGACGAAAACACTCCAGTTTTGAAAGTATTCGACGCAGTACTTGTCGGGGGAAGCAGAGGAAGAGAAAGACCTCCACTCCGTTGGAGGGACCAGGTGGAGAAGGACCTACCTTCGCTTGGAATCTTCAATTGCCAAGACCTTGCGAAAAGAATAAACGACTGGCGCGCTGTTGTTAACTCGGCTATAGCCGCGTAAGCGGTGTATATGCCAGTAAGACGAAGAAGATTTGGGGTCCAGAACGAGGCATCACCGCAGCGTCTCAATTAAAGACTTTAGAAAGTACAAATTGAATTAGCCTGCCCCCTTTGAAGTGGAACGATCCATCCCTCTTGTTGATTTATTTAATGTGCATTTATTTGAGCATTTGCTATTTATGGCTGCGCTTACTTGTTGCCGATTGCGGGTGTTGTACCCATTTCGGCCGTTATTGACGTCCACCGGCGCGACGCGCGGAGCTGGTTTCACGCTGTCACACATTTTATTTGCCAGCCAGCGCTTCGAGATTGGCTAATTAAGTTTGTATGTCTTTTGAAGTCAACTTGTGCTTTTGGCGCTGGCGCTGATTGGCACTTCTTGGCGTTGCCAGACGACAGCGGGTGTAGTTAACGGCTTGGCGACAACTGGCCAAGTGAAAGAGATTTATTTGTGGTGTAGGTATGTTTTTGCACCACAGCAAAGCGACTGAAAAGCTGAAGTAAAAGAAATAGTTTGAGTGACATATGAGCGACTCGCATTTTATTGAGTATCCGCGGCATAGCTCGGCATATTCGCGGGTATTTATGGATTTTAACCTCGATGCAAAATATTTCTAATATTTACGGCAAATAGTTTGTTTTCTATACTGTGTTGTTGTTGTTATTGTTTTTTGCACGACTGCAGCCTCGCAATGCGCGCGTGTGTGCGCGCGTTATGTAATTTATTTATAGCTGCACTGTCTGCGCGCGGCTTGCGGCCCACCATATACCGTTTGCTTAACTTCGTCAGCGTCTATGTATGTGTGTGTGTGATTACACTGTAAACTCCGTGCAATGTAGTTTTGTGTTTTCTAATGTTGTTGCAGTTGCGCACGCGCGTATATTTAATTTTTAGTTGCTTTTTTCTTGCATTGCCCATTGTTGTTACCGTTGTTTGCCTGGCTTTTCGAAACATGCAGCCGCCAAAATATTTGTGGATTTCGCTATTTTGACATTTTTAAAACTTTTTTTTTTTTTTTTTGTATGTTTTCGTTTTATTTTTTTTTTGTTTATTTTTATGTTTTGTTGACTTTTGCGCCGCTCGCTCCGCTCACTCGCAGCGCGCAAACTTGTTTGCACTGCTTATTTGCCCGCACCGCATCTCACAGCTTCGCATTGTTGATTTTTTCTCAACACTTTGTTTGCATTTTGCGCAGCTCCTTTGTTGTTGCCTCTTGTTTTTGTGATATTTGCTATTTTTTGCGCCTTCACAAAAATATACTCATAAAATTCCATTTTTGGCCATTCGCTTATGAAAGGGAGTTGCGGCGTTTGTACCGCTGCTGTTGTTGTTATTATTATTGTTGTTGTTATGTGTTTGTTTTGTTGTGCTTGCGGCAGAAACTGCTGTGATTTGCTTATATGAGCACGTTGTTGGCTCCAAATTTGTGTTGTTGTTACACACGCATTGTTGTTTTTGTGTTTTTTTGTTTTCGCTAACTCGATTTTCGTTTGCTATTTCTAAATATAAATTTCTGGGTTTTCTTTGCTTAGTTTTTTTTGTTGTACTGGAGCGAATGCGATACAGGTGGATATTCATTTAAGGTATTCGGTGATTATTTGTATTAAAGTGGCCAAAGTTTTGGTATCAAAAGTATTCAACTCAAAAACGAAAAATTATCCCAGTGCAGCTTCACTTAAAAGTAGAAAATATACAAAAAAAATTTATATTTTATTTCAAAATAATTATTATGCATATTTATAATTATTTTTAAATAAAATATAATTTGAAAAAAAAAAAATTTATTTTTATTGGGCATATAGACGAGAGCCACTTTTTAAAATCTAGTTCCATTCGATTTTGACTTGGAAAAAATATAACTAAATAGAATATCCATAAAACACGTGTAAATGGAAATTGCTGCTGAAGACTATAGTTAATTATATATCGTATATATCATCATATATCGTTAGAAACACATGCATAACGCTTCGATATTACTCTACCCCAGTTTATCCTTTTAATCGAACTTGTTTCGTGTTTTCCATAGAATGAAAGCGATTTTTCTTATGCTGGAATCTTGTACTACAGATAACCATATTTCGAGTCCCAGCGAAGTCGATCAGCCTTAATCCATTTGGGGATGTTTCGTCGTTAAAGTCGCCAAGCACGATTTTGATATCGTGGCGGGGGCAGCTCTTATAGGTGTGTTCGCTTTGATGTGGATTGGAGAAAGACGATCATCCACCGAATATCCTTTATATGGCCACTGTAGTAAATGCCACAAGGACCTACTCGCCTCAGTCCTTGTTCCGTCCATCGCATTTCTCATCCGAGGCTGTTTTGTCTTTTTCATTGGCACTGTTTTTTACGTGGCAGGTCCCAAACCCAGCGCAAAACCCTATGTAGAGGATGTTTCGGCTTCTCACTTTAGCTCGCCTTCAAACGGATGTTCTTTGGCTACCCAGAGGATACTTGGTCAAAGACCGGAAGTCGTGAGCTGCTTGAGCCATATGTAAAAGAATTAGTTAGTTAGTTAGTTATAAGTTATAATTAAAAGGAAAATAAAAGATCTTGTTTTAAGAAGGAAAATATAATTGTTAAATGTCCCTCATACACATTCTCTTCTTTATTGCAAAAACTGTTTACAGTATTCCTAGGGATGTGTTAGGTTAGGTTAGGTTAATCTGGTAGACCTATAAGCCACGCATAGACCAGTTTGGGATTTGCTAGTTCACAGGTATTTTGAAAATTTGAATATTTATTTAGGAAGGTTACATATTTTTTTCAAAAATCATCTAAATATACCTGAAAAATATTATACAATAAATGCTATACGCATACACATACATACGTATATATGTATACGCCTTTGATTTGAATACCCACCGAACAAGTGTTTTTCAGCTAACCTACCGTTTAATTTTTTAATTGTTTAATTCATTTTTTTTTTATTTCCAGCCGAGGACGCCATCTAAAGCGTTGAGAGCGAGACGTATTGTGCGTCGTCTTGGCACTTTGGTTCAAGCACTCGGAACATAACGCGCTTACAAAGCGAGCACAACACAATTCTCCAGCTGGCGCATTCTAATTAAGTTAATTGCGTAAAAAGCTAAAAAAACAGCAGTGGCCAAAGTGAAAGCGCACAATTAAGTAACACAGTGCGAGCCTCGCCGCTACATGCCCGGCCAGGCGCGATATGCCACGTGAAAGCCAGCGGTGGGAGGCGATTGTCGGCGCGCCTATGGGGTGAGTGCAAATAAACGCATCTTTTAGCATTTAATTTGTCATTGTTGTAGTTGTGGCACAAAGCAAATTGCGGCCGCCGCGCATACAAACCTCCTTGGACGCGGTATGTGTGCAAGTGTGTGCATTTAGAAGCATATTTGTAGGCGTGCAGAAGCAAGTGTGCGGCTTTTGTGCCCTCAAGTACACATTCACGCCGTGTTCCATTTGACTTCTAAGAATTTTTCGCAAATGAGCGACTGGCGAGCGTCGTCTATGTTTGCTTATAACACTTACACACATACATTGCACAAGTGTGCGAGCTTTTAGCTTGTGAGAGTATGTAGGTTATGGAACTTTGTTTTTGCATTACTAAATATGCCAGTTTCTGCTTTATGGCTTAGGTTATGTTTCTAGCTGTTTGTTTATATACACATCTATACATACTTGTATGTATGTACGTGAAATTATGTGTCCGCATGCATTTCCTTACACACTTTGCTTGTGCTCCAACCTTGTTGTTACTTTTCTTTCATATTATTTCTGACGCAGAAACGAATTAATATGCTACTTGGGTAGACATTTGCGTGTTTATGTGTGTGTATATGTAAATATGCATGCATATATGTATATTCATGTATTTAAGCAGAAATATCCGAAAAGTGAGCTTATTAGGCTGTGTGAATGATTGCATTTATATGCGTACTTATGTGCTTATGCACGCACTTACAGTTTTGTATACTTGCCCGAGTGCGGCTCCTATTGTTTGTGCTGTTGCCGAGTTGGTGCGCAGATGTTGCCGGTTCAAAAAGGAAACGCCAGACAAGCGACGGATATTGGTGGGTGCAAACATGATTGAGACATAATAAAGAAACTGGGGTGTTTGAAGGAACTGAAGGAAAAAAATTTTTTTTTAGAAAATATTTAAGTATGTATTGAAAATTTCGTTAATACTTCAATTTTGTTGTTTTTTCAAGTAATATTCTCTCCGGCGCCTTTGTTTGGTTAGGATTTGGAATCCATGGATGTTTCCCCTCACCTTCTACCATACAACTTTGTCAATTTTAGCCTTACAGTATAAATGCTTACTATACAATGTCCATTCATGGGACCAGTGCTAACGTAGATCCGACTGCATACCGCTCCGATGTGAGAGGATTACGTGTGCCCCGGTTAGTTCATCCGCCTTGCAGTTTCCATCGATTCCGCTAAAACATACTACAGTTTCGGTAGTATAAGGCTGAGAGAAAACTCGCTCTTAAACTTTTCCCACTAGCTCCGACCCATCCATGAAAAAGCTCACTACACCTCTTTTCAATCGGCTTCTCTCAGGCAATATATCCCTCGTGGGTATGTGAGTGGAGAAACACCAGGAGAAGGAATGAAACTGACGGTTCAGAGAATTTCAGCATGAGCTTTTTAGGACTTTTTCATATACCTAGTTTCTCGGAGCCTTAGAGCAGTTTTTCCAGCAATATGCGCGTAGATTGGCATTAAGTGCTATTGTTGTTGTAGTCCGCAGTGAACCAGAGATGTAATGCCGCAAGATTTTTAGCAAGTGTAGCGTATTCGAGTGCCCTCTATCAGACGCATACATCATAGAAAATTATTGGGTTGAGTACGGCTCCGTGAAGCCAACCTCAACCTTTTCCCTATAGCTTCTCTACAGCAGTATAAGGCACTCTTCAACACTTGACTTCCATGAAAGTCTTCTGTCAATGGTAAAGCCTAGGCATTTCACATTAACAAAAGGTTGAAGGCGCGGGCTCTCGAATAAGGGGAGTGAGTCGCTTGGGATTTTGTACTCTCTGGTAAATAAAATCATTTCAGCATTACTTGAGTTAACAGCTAAGCCACTTTTATTTGTCCAGTTGGTTGCTACGCTGAGATACTCTTGGTATAGCTCTTAGACGGTCCTTAAATAGTTTCCTTTTACTATAAGAACGATTTCGTCAGCGTAGGATGTCACCCGACAGACTCGTTCTTTGAGTTATTTAAGTCGGTCGCCTTCGTTGCTCTTTCCCAATTTAGGAAGAGTAAGTGTTTTTAACAAGATTCTTGCCTCATTTTAGCAATTTTAGAAAAGTTTTAATTTTTGGTTAATAAACTTTATTTTGGTTTAATATCGGAAAGGACCCTAATTTTCATTAGAAAAATCTTATGAAAACCTAAGTCTTTTCTGATGAATTTCTTTAAAAAAATTATTACATCTGGACGCTTTTAGAGTCTAATTCGTGATATTTTTTCCTATAATATAGTATATACCGCTATGAGCAAAAATTCTCAGACTTTGTTCTAATTTTAAAATCTTTATTTATTCTTCAAAATCTACATATGTCGTTCCCATTAAAGTAATCCCCCTTGGCCGCAATACACTTGTGTCAACGTTTTTTCCAATTCTGGGAAGAGTTGTTAAAGTCAATTTCCGGAATAGCCCTCAATGCGCATGGCAATTCGCTTCAGTTGTATTCAGTTGACTTGCTGAATAAATCATTCGGAGCTAAATCGGGCGGTGGTTGCGGCACGATCATTGTTGAAAATTATACGAAACACTCACGAAGAATCAATGCATTATACGACGGTGCATTATCGTGGATTAAAAACACTCAAATAGTATTCCTTGTTGATAATTTGGCTCATCATCCATTTCCGAGTCGTAAGCATAGATTCAAGACTTATCGCCAGTAATAATACGTTTCTTAATATCCTTGTAGTGGGAAGGCATTGTTTCACAGCCGTTAATGCAACGCTGTTTTTCGAAAAAATTTTGTGATTTGGGAATCAAGCTTTTCTGAGGCCCAATTGATCTTTTCAAATGTTTGTCATTGATTCAACCTTGCCAATAAGACCTCTGACTGTTAGTTGTCGATTTTCAAGCATTAATTGCATTATTTTATTGACGTGTTGATCATCAGTTGATGTTGATGGTCGTCCTTGACGTGGTTCGTCGTCCATGCGTTCTCGATCCTCTTTGAATAATTTGTGCTTCAGGAATCAAAAACACTTGATCGCGACTAATAAATATCACCGAAGGCCTTTTGCAACATACTGAACTTTTCAACACCAGCAATTTGATTCCGTACACAAAACTACTATGTTGATTGGTTGACTCATCAATTTTATGGTTTTCAAGACTGATCATTGGAAATTTGGTAAATTAATTAGACAGTTTTTTGAAAATTCTCATAACTTCTATATCAAAACCGTTTACAAGATCCCTACAAGTTAGAAAGAAGTTGTTCTCAAGTGACGTATTCAGAAAACAAAATTAATTTGAAAGCATTCTACCAGGAATATTTGCTTATGAATACTTGCAGACGCTATTTAATTAAAATTTCCAAAGTTTTCCGCACACTAATTCGCCAAGAACCTTGTCAGACTCTAACTCTCACTTGATGCTATTAAAAGTAAAGGGACCCCAAGTACTTTGGCGGTAAATAAATTCCGTTATTTTTGACAAAGGTTTGCACTGTGAAGATTAATATTTTAAATGTAAATATGCAACAACCATATTTTTCATTTGCTTCCTCTTAACCTAAAAAAATTTAAACCCATTTGCCACCGCTCTCTTCTCGGTGTAAGCTGATGTAATTTGAAAAATATGCTTAAAAAATTTGCATGAAAAATTGAGTGACAGAAAGTGAATAAACGAATTTGCTTGTATGTATTTATGTTGTTGCGAGAATGTACAGTTGTGTGTATGTAAGTGCAAACCATTGCGGTGAAATCAAAAATTATTCATTTTTCATTTGAAAACGAAAAAAGTATTCGAAAAAATATTTTATCCACAAAGGACCCAACCCCTACGGTGACGTTTCATAATAATTCGCCAAATTCGCATCACCACACACACACACACCGGCGCTAACTGTGGCAGCGCGCACATCATTATCATTCCATTTGCATTTTCAGCAGGCGCCCAGCTTTCGATAGCAGGCAAGCGGCAGCTTTCAGGCGATTTCAATTGGCGCGCAATATTTCGTGGCACTTGCCGTTGTTGTTGTTGGCGTTTTTCGTACGGTTGTTGCACGTTATTAGCAGTGCTATCAACAATGCCGACGTTGTGCAGCGCTAAGCTGACTTTTATGACTACAAAAATGTACACGAATTGTGTTGTTGTTATTCCCGTTGTTGTTGGCACACTCTCTATTATTCTTGTTGCTATTTAAAATTTAGCGACAAGAACACTTAAATGCTTGTATATATACTGCAAACAAAAAATGTGTATGTGTATGTGTGTGTGTGTGTGTGTGTGTGGAAAGGCAAACAGCCACCCAGCTTGAGTTCCACCGTCTACCGTAATAAAGGATATAGCAATGCAAATTTGCACACACACGTACACACGAACACAGGCAAACATAAATTTGTACACTGCCAGGGAAAACGCAGCAGCGCACACACAGACGAAATACACATACGTCTATCTACAAGTAGCATTCGGCTGCTTATCACGCACCCACACATCCTCGCCCCCACGTGGCCGCAGCGAACACTCGCACTCTCAGCGCCATTGGTGCTCTGCTCTTTGACTTGTACAAGTGCTTGGCGCTGTGTGCATGTGTGTGTGCGGACTACTTTGCATATTTTCTTGCATACCTACAGGCGCTGTGCCACTGGTTTCGCTTGTAATCATACTTTTGCCGCCTCGCAGTCCCACAGCGCCCATTCTCCCCACAATTCTGCTTTCTCGCCGCTTCGCTGGCACTTATTTCATCTTGTTGTCCGCCTTTGCCTCATTGTTGTTGTTTCTGCGCTCGGTTTTGGCCCGCTGCCTCGCTTGTCTCCAACGCCGTGCGCTGTATTTGTGTCATACAGCGCGTCGAAATTGTGGGAGTCAAGGATTTTAATGCCGCTATCGCTTATTTTTATTCTTTCCCGTGCTTTTTTCCAACCATTTTTTCTTTTTCAGTTTTCTTTTGCCTTCTCCCTCCGTGTGCTCGTTGTTTGTGTGGGTGGTTGTGTGTGTGTTTCGCTTTTTCCTTTCTTTAAAGTTTTTATTACGGCGCTTATTTGTTGATTTTGTTTGCTCAAGAATTTTTCCTCGCTAAAGTTAATCGATAAAACGTGGCTCCTTGCCACCGCAGTGCTGGTGCTGCACGTGCGTTAGTGTGTGTGCGTCAAGTATGTTGACTGTGGGTGTGCAAATGTTTTCGCGTGTTATGTTTGCTTTGATGGATTTTTTAAGCAACAATTTAAGTATTGGAATTTAATGCAAATTGCCGTATTTTACGTTTAATGAGAAATCTGAGAGAAAAGTATTTCGTGCTTTATTTCGAAGTGGGATGCGTTAAGTCAGCCGTTTGTAGGTTGCTTTAACTGCGGTTTCGAAATTTTTTTACTTTGGATTTTTAATTATTTTTTTCATATAAATTGATTATCGCCTAGTCTAGACTTTTATGGGGACTTCAGCTTCGCTTATATATTCTTTATCCATATACTGTTATATTAGACGTAATCTTCATGAAAATATAATATCTGACCTCTTTCGTTATCGACGTTAATGTAAGTAACAATATTAATATATTTCAAAGTCAATATTATTATAAATCGAAATATCATTATCAATATGAGCTTCTATCTCAATTTAAAAATCGATTTCAATCTCAATCAATATTGATCACAGCATCAATATCGAACTAAGTCTGAATATATCGCTATCAACCTTAAACTCAACCTCAATATTCATATGATATCAAACCAATACCAACGTCAAATTCGCACTCAATTTTATTATTCATATTACAATCATTCTCATACTCAACCCATACTCGACTAATGTCGATATATTTATTGTTATCAATTTCCATATTAATCAGTCTCAATTTCGATATGAATATTAGTTCCATTTCCAACCTCAACCGTATGCATAAAATTAACCCAAACTTAACAATAATATTCCCTACTCTAACCTCAACCTAAATCTTATCCTTAGTCTCAACCTCAACTTAAATCTTAATCTTAGTCTCAATCTCAATCTCAACCTCAACCTAAATCTTAATCTTAGTCTCAACTTCAACTTCAACCTCAACCTCAACCTAAATCTTAATCTCAATCTCAATCTCAACCTCATACCCAACCTCAACCTCAATTTAAAACTTCGTCGCAATATTATTCCCAAGCCAAACTTCAACCTCAATATTAACAAAAAAGCTCAAACTATATATCAATAATTTTTTCAGCCTGATTTTTTCAATCTTAATATTATTTTTAACGTCAAATTCAATCTCAACCTTACTTATAAGCTCAATATCAACAAGATTCTCAAAATTAAACACAACATCAATATTAACGTCAACCATATTCAAATTGAATCTCAATATTAATCTCAACCTCAATCTTAAGATTATGTTTAACCACATGCCCAATCCTTAACATAATTCTCAAGCATACCTTCAACCTCAACCTAAAACTCAAAATCAACTTCTCTCTCAATATCAATCTCAATCTCACTCTCAATCTTACTGTCAAGCGCAATTTCAACCTCAATCTCAATATTAACCCCAAGAAGTTCTACTTCTACCTCAATCTCATTCTCAAACTCAACTTCAATATTAATCTCAAGTTAGAAATTAATCAATCCATCAACCTCAGTCTCAATCCACCAAAAAAGTAAATTTCGTGTGGAATGATTCGTAATTTTATTTAGAAAAAACTGGACGTAGCACCGCGTCGGCAAGTATTGTCTACGAAGGTTTCCGTAGAACCCCTTGTGTAAGCTCCTTAAGCTCATGAAACATATTTGAATGAAAGTTACTCATTTGTCGCTAATAGCTTTAGCTTATATGTACATGTTAAGAGAATAATATTCTGCAAGTAAATTGTTACACTGTCGCTGCAGTTGCCACCTTTCCGCACCTGTCAAAAAGTGAAAAATTTATGAGAGTGCGAATCGTCTTCCCTAATCAGACTGGTGAACTAACACCGTTACTTATCACACACACTCTTAAAAATTTTCATTTCATGCATTGCATGGCATAGGAAAACTGACTTAGAGGCACATATGTAGGTATATTTAGGTATGCATGTGTGTGCGTGCAGGCACTCGTATGGGGTAATTTAGGAACAGATACTTACCATTAAATCATAAATACTTACATACACATTTGCATACATTACCTGAAAATTTCCCTTAAATACAAGCGGTGCTTTCATGTTTATCTGTGCATGTGCATGCGTGTGTGTGTATCTGTGTGTACTCATGCGTGTGGGTTTATGTGTGTTTAAGCGAAATTCGAATGACAACTCGCGAAAGATAGCTGCAGTAGCAGCATATTTTATAACTGTAAACAACAACAACAACCACGTTGCTATACAAAAGGTGTACGCATACCTTAGTGCTGCTGCTGGTTGACAACAAACTGAAAAATGACAGCCAGCGACAACAACAAACAGCAACAAATATAAAATGTTAACAATAGCAACAATAAGGCTGCCGTTAAAGTGTTGGCGCGAGAGCAACACATGCAACATGCCACACAATGCGGCTAAAAAGCAGCAGGCAAATAAATGCCAACGGCGACAACAACAATGACAGCAATATTAAGCTACACACACACATATAGAAACACACGTTAATGGCACGGAGAAGCGAAGCCAACCCTATAAGAATCCTCTAACATTAGAGAGGTAAGCGGATGGCTGTTAGCAGATATAACTAAATTATATGAAAGAAATTTTTAGATCGAGACTGCACTGGATTTAGTATGTGTTTAGCTTGATTCTTATTGATAAATTTAATGGATTAATGACATATAAAGACTTACAAGTTTTATAAGAATTGGATAATCTGGCAGTGACATCTTAGAGAATTATTTCCAAGAGTCTTCATATTCACATCCTTCAACAGATTGTTCGTATTTAATCAAATTTGGTAAATAGCCCTTATCGAAATTGAAATACTTTTAACAGATGACATTTTAATGGCAAAAAAAGGGTAAAACGATATTTCTTGATTTTGTGCAAAATCAAACAGAGAGACTATAGAGCTTGTTATATAATAATCTCTGTCCAATTTCTTGAGCACACCTTAAGAAATCAAATAGTTTTCCATACAGCGACTTAAGTTTGATCAATCAGTTTGTTTAGCAGCCATATCCTATAGTGATCCGATATCGGTGGATGAGCAGTTTCTAAGGTAGGAAATGATTTGCGTAAAATTGCAGATCGATATCTCTAAAACTGTGGGACTATTTCACGTATATACAGAAGAATAAACAGACGGCCAAGTCTAAATCGACTTTATGCTTTATAGGATCTTCCACGTTTACTTCCGGCTGTTACAAACTTCATTGCAAACTTAATATACCCTGCTCAGGGCGTGAAATAAGAATTTGGAGTTATGTATATTATTTTAGAAATGAGCGAGTAAATTTAAATAAATAAAAAAGCCGTGACCCGACTCAATAAATAAAGCATTCAAAACAAGTAAGGAAGGGCTAAGTTCGGGTGTCACCGAACATTTTATACTCTCGCATGATAAAGTGATAATCGAGGTTTCATTATACGTCATTTACATATTTTTCAAATACCGTATTTTTGTAAAGTTTTATTCCGCTATCATCATTGGTTCCTAATGTACTATATATTATACAGAGAAGGCATCAGATGGAATTCAAAACAGCGTTATATTGGAAGAAGGCGTGGTTGTGAACCGATTTCACCCATATTTCGTACATGTCATCAGGGTGTTAAGAAAATATTATATACCGAATTTCATTGAAATCGGTGGAGTAGTTCCTGAGATATGGTTTTTGGTCCATAAGTGGGCGACGCCACGCCCATTTTCAATTTTTATAAAAAGCCTGGGTGCAGCTTCCTTCTGCAATTTCTTCCGTAAAATTTAGTGTTTCTGACGTTTTTTGTTAGTCAGTTAACGCACTTTTAGTGATTTTCAACATAACCTTTGTATGGGAGGTGGGCGTGGTTATTATCCGATTTCTTCCATTTTTGAACTGTATATGGAAATGCCTGAAGGAAACGACTCTATAGAGTTTGGTTGACATAGCTATAGTAGTTTCCGAGATATGTACAAAAAACTTAGTAGGGGCGGGGCCACGCCCACTTTTCCAAAAAAATGGCGTCCAAATATGCCCCTCCCTAATGCGATCCCTTGTGCCAAATTTCACTTTAATATCTTTATTTATGGCTTAGTTATGACACTTTATAGGTTTTAGGTTTCCGCCATTTTGTGGGCGTGGCAGTTGGCCGATTTTGCCCATCTTCGAACTTAACCTTCTTATGGAGCCAAGGAATACGTGTACCAAGTTTCATCATGATATCTGAATTTTTACTCAAGTTACAGCTTGCACGGACGGACGGACGGACGGACGGACAGACGGACGGACGGACAGACAGACATCCGGATTTCGACTCTACTCGTCACCCTGATCACTTTGGTATATATAACCCTATATCTGACTCTTTTAGTTTTAGGTCTTACAAACAACCGTTATGTGAACAAAACTATAATACTCTCCTTAGCAACATTGTTGCGAGAGTATAAAAATGATAGCAAACAGGTTCTCATTATTGCTTATTAATTCTTTGACACTTGGACCCAATATTACTACTACTTCAAAGGAAAGTAAAACCCAAGCATTGTTCTGCTTTAAACTTCTAAATAATTTAACGTAATTTTCATTTAACTTCAACTAGTTTCAAAGTAGCCAGTAGACTAGTTCCCATTTAGCCAAAAAGATATGAGTTCCTTATTGAATTTCCATAAAGTAAGGAAAATTTTCTCTGCAGGGCTTGCACACACGTACTCGCATATGTTTTAAAACCTGAGAGCATATTCACATACTTAAGGTGTGTATGTAAATGTGCGCATGCATGTGTGTAGGCATGTCACCCGCAAGCGCCCGATAAATTCCAAATGAATTTCATTTACAAACATATTAGCAACATTGTAAACAACATATGGAAATGTTGCCAGTCAAATGGTGGAAGGAGGAAAGCAAAGCTAAGCTGGTGAGCGGGTGTTGCGCGCACAGTGCAAATTTACAACTTTCGAGCGTGTGTGCGAGAGTGAGTGGGAGCAACGCAGCTTCGCGTGGTGCCAGAGGGAGAGCGAAGAAGGAAGCAGCAACTGCAATGGCAATGAGAATGCCATACTTTTGCTGATAATAATAATGCAGTTGCAGAGGGGACCATGAGGTGTGCGGTATGAGTAAGAGATTACAGGGTGTGTGTAGGGCGATCAGCATAGTATATACCAGCTAGAAGAGAATTTTCGCCATATTAGCGTGTTCAGCTGAGAAGGTGGTCGGGGGCGTGCGGGTGGTTAATGAAAATTATTGATGTAAGCCAACAATCTTTGTTGTTATTGTCATGCCATGCTGCTCCTGCTGCTGCAGTAATTTCTGTTGTTGCGCTGCATGCTCGCGCGGTGCCGATTATACCACATAAAGCAGACAACAAAAGTGTTAGCAAATAAACAAAAAGCACAAAAACAACACAAACACCGTCAGCGAACGAGAGTATCATTGAAGTGAGCCAACAAACAACAAAACAAAACACAAATGGTCCATAAATTCAAAAACAACAGCGGCAGCACAACATTGTCGCACATTTGCTCACTCCTCTAACGCCAACCGCCAGCGCAGCCTTTTCGCTCTCACTCTCACACATTTATTTATGCACACACACACACACTCATACAAAATATATTCCTAAATGTGTTTTCATAAACCTCTCAGGCGCCCAACTCTTTCCCCTCCCCAACATGACCCGCTTAATTTTCACTCATGCTGCCTTGCCACCCATACCATTCAATCTTCGTGTCCGTATCATTGCTCACTTTATGTGCGCGCGCCTCTGCCACCCCTCGGAATGTATGCGCGTGTCTCATTTTAGCCTTTTTGGGGCAAATGAGGCACGAAAACTCCCACTAGCGTCATTTAAATGCACTCACACTCAGCCATATGCAATTAGCATTATTCAAACGCTCTCGAGCGCTCACTCTCTATCTCGCTCTCCTTGCTACTGAGCACAAGTGTGATAGCAACGCGGGTTGCCGTTGTCGCCCGAAGTAACCGGGTTGCCTTTGCGTTCGTTTGGAGATAACTCTCTGCTGCACACTCTTTCTCTGACACGCTCGCGCTGCCTTACTAGCGCTCATTACTCGTTCTGCAGGCGCTCATAGTTTAGCTTTCGTTTTATCACACAATTGGATACCTTTAGCTGGAGCTCTCAATTGGCGGCGCCGCTCTGTCAAATTGCACGAATAAATTACTGCGTGCCGCGTCACCCGCTGCCAGCCGTGAGCAGGTGAGTTGATTTTATTTACTTATCTAACAAACTGAAATAACCAATGTCGCCCGCACGTGCCTGTGTGTGTGTGTGAGGTTCGGTGAGCGTATGTGTGAGCTGAAAATCAATTTGATGCCACCCAAGCTCCCTTCTCTCACCAACTGCGCCGAACTTATGCGAGTAAATTTACATACACACACACCGACTAATGTTTATGTATAGCTGGGGCACTCATAAATATAATGAGCACCCTTAGCGCCCCCTTTATTCACTTGCTTGCGCATTGCTCATTCATTTCATATCTTCGCATGCTTTAACGCTCGCTGCCGCCACCCCCGCTCGCAACCGCATCCTTGCCTCATGCCGTCGAGCGCTGCCGGCGTTCGCTTCTGCGTTCAGAGCGTTGCTGCCGCGGTCAGCGTTCACTTCAGCTGCGCTGTCGTCGCAGGTATGGCTGTCGACGTCGCTGCCGGCTGCCTGCGCGGCCGGTCGCCGTTGGCGCCGTCGTCATCGTTTTGGGGCAACGAACAGCAATGCCATCCATCCGCCGTCGTTCGGTCGACCAGTTTTTTGCCATGAGCAGTCATGACTCGCCAGTTTGTTCGCTCTTTCACACTCAGGCATGCGAGTATGTACACACAGCGCAACAACAATGGCAATCAAAACATGGGGGAATGCCACCGTCGGCAATCGCTGGCAGCACAACAAAACAAACGTCGCACTTCGTTGCTTGCAGTCGTAACAAAAAGCCAATTTTGTTACTTAAATGTTTACGCTATGTTTATCTTTTATATTCGGTTTCTTATTAGGTTCTCATCTCTCATCGTTTAAGTATTTGATATGCTTAAATTGCAGCAGGGTTGCCAGCACTATGAATTGTGTGTATGTGTTGCTATTTTTATTTAGTTATAGTTCTGATTTATGGTTTCGCAATATATATGAGTATATGTGGTATATATATATCTATATATATATATACAAGTATATAGTGCTGAAAAACAAACTTTTGCGGGCAAAATACACTTGGATTGGAGCATTATAATAATATCACAGTAATATAGATCTCAAATAATAATTTGGTGATAAGCAAGATTTCTCCGCAGATTTTTCGGTGAAGTTTTCGTTATTATAGACCCCACATATAAACAGAATAAGAAAGAAAGCCGAGTTTCGAACTCTACTCCTAAATAAAAACTTATAATACTTTTTCGTACACTCAATAAATGAAAAACGCGGACGAGAAATATGATTAGCATAATTTTCATCAGTTGAAATGAAGGTGGAAGACAAAAATCATACTCACAAATTATTTATTTAGAGAAATGATATATCAGAAACTGCCAACACTAAAGAAGTTTGTAAATCGTGTAAATCCTACTTAAAGTACCTTTAATTTATTCTGATATATTCTAGAAAAATATTTTTTTCAATTCAATGTCGAATTACGTTTCCTTGATTTGTGAGGTGATCACTTGGAGGAGCTTTTGGGTATCACATAGAACAAATATCTGTCCAAGTGAGATCCATCGACTTTTGATCAACTCTACAACTTAATCTATATTGAATAAAATTAACATCTTTATTTTTAACAAGTACTTTTTGACTCTTACTAAGAATTTGAAGCGCTACATTGATCTAGAAATCTCATAATTTTATTTTTAGTAGTATGTAAAGTTCATAAGTATATCTTAATCTTTTTCGAGTTGTCATCATTACTTTCGAAATGTAGCTTTTTAAACTTTATATAAATATCCTTTATTAATACAGCGCCATCTAGCGGTCAATATGTGAAACTAGAAAGCCATAAACTCTACAAATTTCAAATTTTATACCTAAAAATTAAAGAACTGTGTTAAAATATTGATTGTTAGTGTAAAACATGTTTTCAGCAAATTATATTAATAATTATATAAATTTACTTTCAAAATTTCATTGTATTTAATAAAAATCTAAAAATTTTAAGTGTCAACATTATAAAAGTTGAAAAATTTTCAATACTTTCAAGCAAACAACAATTTCAAAATTCACGCGCACATGGCAACCCTGCCGTGGTCAACTGCACATATCGAGGTGATAAGAAAAAAATTAAAGTCAATTTGAAAATTCAATAAGCGAAATGAGAACGATTTTGATATGTTAATATTAAAACATTGCGGTGTAGAACGAAGTGAACCGATGAATTTGTCCGAGCCGCACTATCGGCGTGCAAGCGTGTGTGTTTGCTTATGTTCGTATGTGTTCGTACAGCCATCAGTACATTCATACGCTCGAGCACAGTGTTGATGGCTGTTGTGGTCGCTGAGCATTCGACCGACTATTGTGTGGCTGACTGGCTGTGACGACCGACTGTCTGTGTGCCGACTGGCACGAGTGTGTGTGCGTGCGCTAGTGTTTTTTGGAGCGCGATGTGTTGGGTACACAAGTGTGATGGATATACAAACAAACAAGCAGATGAGGGCTGGGAAGGGACACGAGCTGTGGGTGTGTGCGGCGTTGGGTCAAGTACTCATACTTTGGATTAAGCATGACACGAAACAATGCCGAAACAAGCTGTGCGCAAGCAGCGCTCCAACACACACGCACACACTCAACTCACTTGGGCGCTCGCTCAAAAGCACGAAGCACAATCTCAATGAGCACACATTCGTGCATATTTACATACTTACTTATATTAACAATGCGACAAGTTAGCACACCAACACTTGCCTTTTTGTTTGCCTCTGTATACACAATTGTTTACGCACACACATACATATGCATGTAAATGTAAATATGCCTGTGTGTGTGCGCCTGTTGGCTTGAGGCACAGCGTGAGTGAGTAGGCTAAGTAATTGGGAGCAAGCAAGGTGGAGCAGGTTTTGACCACTCGGCCGCAGCTAATGTGCGCTCGTGTGTCAAGCCACTGCCATGTATATGTATACACACACAAACACACATCGTAACGAAAAATTTATAAAAAAAACCAAACTCATAAATGTAAGTGGAGAGCAATTGTGAGAGCGTAAAGTGAATTTGTGGAGCATCGTCTGCCTCGTTCGGGTCGCTCGGCAGCTGCCTGTTTGTTGGCAGCAAACATGTTGCAGGCATTGTTGTTGTTGTTTCTGTACATGAGTGCGTATGTACGCCGGTTGCTGTGTTTGCGCATAACTTGTTGTTGGAATTGTTGCTGCCAACCGACAGTAATTGCATCAGCTGTTTGACTTGAATTCCATGGCGCAAGTTTGTCTTTTGTCGTGTTGCGTGTTGCGCCTTTGCGGGTGTGTGTGTGTGTGTGCGCTTCAGTTTGTGCGTCAATAAGTGAGCATTTGACGTTTCGCGGCGCATGCTGACAAACAAAATGACAGAAATACGAGCAAACATACACACAAATGTGCATTTAATGTACTTACACGCGAACCTACTTACTTAGGGTGGTCCTTCTTTGTGGGTGAACTTCGTACTTCAGCGGTGAGAGTATAACTTGGACAAGTCCTCATCTCCAATCTTATCTAATTAATCACTGGTTGTTCAACCACTTCAATTTATAAGAAAATTTCAAAAATATTTTTTAGTTGGAAATAATCGTTCCGATCAGGTGGAATTAAGATCGAAACTTTGAAATATTAATCTTAAGCGCAACCGACAATAAACACTCTTTTTTTAAAATGTATCATAGTGCAGAAGCAATAGCTTGTTACTAAATTAATTTGAAGGTCTTACTTACTACGTCTTTCAAAGGTTCAGGATCAGACGCTCAAGAGATTATGAGTGCAACCATTGGTCCGCCCATCCGATTGAATTATGATGAATAGAGAATAACCTCATTCAATAAAAGCCATGGAAAACCCTTGCCCAAGACAGATATATACTATGGATATTGTACACTCGAAATTTAAATGAGAACAGTCCCCTCGAAATGGGATGGTTTACTACATGAGCAGTTTCGAACTTCTTGAAGATACTAATATTAGGTTGTCAAAAAAGTCTATCGGTATTTTCGCTAGTTGGCGCTGAAAGCGCGTAGTTCTAGTTTTCTTCGTCGCATCGGGTCATGCTATACCTTTTTGGAAAGCTCATTTCACGCGCTAAACGTATTTGATTGATTTTCGTTTCTTTTAAGTCGTTCGTGAGTTATAGCGTCGCAAACATGGAGCAAAATAAAGAGAAAATACGGCATATTTTACGGTACTACTACGATAAAGGCAAAAATGCATCTCAAGCCGCCAATAAAATTTGTGCAGTTTATGGACCCGTTACAGTTTCCATTTCCACCGCACAATGATGGTTTCAACGTTTTCGTTCTGGTGTAGATGTGGTCGAAGATGCGCCACGCTCCGGAAGGCCTGTCGTCGAAAATTGCGATAAAATCGCTGAATTGGTCGAAAGAGACCGGCATAGTAGCAGCCGTAGCATCGGTCAAGAGCTGGACATGAGTCATCAAAAATTCATTTCAATTTCAATAAAAAAAAAAATTCAATAAAAATACCGCAAGACTTTTTTGACAATCCATTATTTCTCCATAATACATGTTCGAAGAACTTGGTAGAAATGTTCATATCTGGAGGATCGTGTGGATTATGAGCAACATATAGGATGATCCACAGATTACTTTAATAAATTTGGAACGACAAGCTCTCCATTCACATCTTTATTATATTTACTATTAAATGCCTTAATTCCATTTTGGTTAGACCTGAGGTTGGTCCCGTTTTGGCAAAAAATATCTATTTGCAGCCCGCACACTTTTCCGATTTGTGGCTAGAAAAAAAGAAGCAAATGTAGTGTCTCTGTGATTTAGTTTTAGTTCTTATCAAATATTTTCTGTGCCCCAATCATCATAATGAGTATTTTTTTCATCTCGGTAAAGGGATCATCTCTAATGCAATTATACAAGTACTAGCATGTCATGACATAGTGGGTGGAGTGGGGTGGAACCGATATTAATAAAGTGTAAGCGTATAGATACTAGGAGATGACAGTGAGAAGCGCCTTCAGTCCACCAAAGTCTCTACTCAGGACATTTTTTTAGATTTTGTTGTTTACTTACTATTTTTTGTTTTTGTTGTTTTTCCTTTTCCTATTTTTATGCATTTCTTTACTCTCCTTCTGAAATTGATTTGTTTTTGTTTCAATTTCCAGAAAGTTTGCGTTTATTTAATTTAATATTAAACACATTTGCACAATGGCAAATTGAGAGCGAAATTAGAAAAAAATGTTAGAGAGAGGAGACTAAGCCACGTGTTAGAACGAGAGCAGGAAAATGGTGCAAAATTATAGAGCAGAACGAGAGCTGGGCGGGCGGCCCAACTGGAGATGATGATGGCTTACAAAAGCCACCCTGCTAGCGAGAGAAAACGAGAGAGCGCACATGCGGCTCTGAAAATCGACTCATTATTGTAAAGATTGCAAAAAAAATTTTAGGTGTACGAGCGAGACAGACAAATTGCATCATTAGACGTGCGAAAGAGAAGGCAATAGAGCTAGTAGCTGAGCGAAAAGCCACTTCTGTAGAGCCGGTGTCGGGTGCACTTTGCCTCTTTGCATGTAAATATGCGCTGTGTCGGGTGGGTGGGAAGGTGAGCGAGTTTCACCTAAGCGCCTCACATTCTTTTTCCTTGCTTTAGTGTATATTGTTGTTGTTGTTGTCGTCGTTTGCTATTAAGCCAAACAAGTTAACAGTCATAAAATGAAAAATAGGAGAGGAAAATACAACAATAAAAGCAAACAATTGCAATGCTGGTAGAATTGAAATGCGTTGGCAGCAGCTGCTGCTGCCGCTCTAGCCCTCTCCGCCGCGTCGCCTGCTACCGCAACAGCTCTTGGCAGTCATCGGATGCGTTCAAGCTGTTCTATTTGCTTTCGTTACTATTTTTTCTACGTTTCTCTATCTCGATCCTAAAGAGCTGTTGTTGTTGTTTTTGTGCCGTTGGCGCTATTAAATCTGTTGCTCTGCTCTCTTTTGCAGTTTGGAAAAATTGGTCGTATGCACGAGAATTCGCAGCACATACACACCAGATCCCAAATATACATACTCACGTGTGTACATACATACAGTTATCGTTGGTGGACTGCTGGGTGCGGTGGGGCGAGGCAGAGAGATTAAATATTGTCGGTTTGCTTTCATTGCGCATCACTTTGCACATTTCTCTTATTCACACACACACACACACACAAACAATCATAGCGAGTTACTATTTTCCAACTGTGTGTTGTTCTTGTTGTTGTTCGCATTTTTATTTTCCCCAATAACTTGACTTGTTTGTTTGTTGTGGCAATCGGCATACACTCGGTTCAGCGCAAGCGGAGAAGCGGCGCGGTGCTTGCGGTAAAAGGGCGCAAATCGAGAATTGTGGCGCTGTCATGCGACGTTGGCGACCTGAATGAGAATGCTCGAGTTGTTGTTGCTTTCCTCGCCCGTTGGCGCAGCAAAATATTGTTATTTCTTCCATTTGCTATTTGTTATTTGTTGTTGCATTGTAATTGTTTTTGGTTGCTTGTCCATGATACATCTCACTGCCATCGCTGCCGTGGCATTTATTGGTGAGCGTGATGGAGCGTGTGAGCATAAAAACGCTGACCGGTTTTTGCTGCATATCTCCATATGCGTGTGTGCTATTGCCACTTCATTGTGGTTGTTGTTGTTGTGGCAATACTTGTTCGCTTTGCTGTCCTTTGCAGCGCGCCTTATCCTCATTCTGGTGGGTGGTTGGGCGACTCGAGCGCTTCGGTGTGCTGGCATTTGTTTTGGTGTTGTCACTTGGCCAACGTGTGCACATACCTACAAGCTCGTGCATGTGTGTGTGTGTGTACTTTAATGTTCTTATTTCTGTTGCGGGTTGTGTGCTTGATTTTTATTGCCTTCGCTTCATTCGCTTTGTTTATATTGCCTGTGTGCCTACACGTGCAAATGTCTGTATGTATGTGGGCTTGTGCAGAATAGCGCTGATCCTCGAGTGTCACGACTTGTTGGGTCTAACTGTTTAACAAATACCAAATATTTAATTTTTTCGTACAAACCGTTTATTTAAAAAGTCAAGGGAATTCAATTTTCAATTAAGCTTTTACAATTGCTTCGGTTATACCGTTAAATCTTCGTTGATTATAGATCATGGAGGAGACTTTGAATTGATTTTGTTGTATCTGGATAAAATTTAATTTCAGTTCGTACCAAGTACCGTCTGGAACTCCTTCTTTGCAATTATTTTGATTGTGTTAAGGGAGTCTCAGAAGATGATTTTTGCTTATGAATCGATTGCACTGATTTCTGAGAATATTCTAAAAAAAATTAAATTTTATCCGGGGAAAAAAATTGGGGGATTTCAGCGTATTTGTAACAATTTTTAATGTAGAGACCAGATTGCCTTTTATATTTCGGGATTTGGCAACCCTAGTGTTGCAATTTGGCAATTCATATCTTTAGTGTTAACTTTGACATTTTTGGTATTCTACAAGCTGAGAACGTTTGACATACAAGCGCTATTTGTGTTGGTTACAGTAACTTAAAATATTCATGTCGGCAAAAAATGTAATTTCGCGCGATAGCTTTTTTTTTACAAACTTTCGACGTGGATTATCTCAGCAAAGTGCATTGATAACTTAATTAAGTTTTTGGCGACGAAGCTTCATCAAGGACCGGTGTTCATATCTATCATATTCATATCATCTATGGTATATTTGTTTGGTAATAATAATAATGATCGACGGAATAAAACTTTGATAATAAAATCCGATTTTTTAAGCTCCTTTGAAGTGTCGATTTTTTTACAAAAAAAAATATATATATATATATATGATTTAAACAGAATAAATCTTTCTCACCGCCACATTCTTTGGAAGTCCTACTGGAGATCGTCTAGGGGTTCTACTGAATCCGAATGTTTTCAAAATTAATCATCAATCATTAAGTTATACAAAGTTCTAAAAATGCACCACTTTCTAGAAATTATGAATTTTATAATTTTTTTAGGTATTTTTAAAATAGGTGGCATTGTACGTTTTCAATGGGCATTGCACACAATAACAAGTTTTTAATAAAATAAAATTAAAAATTGTAATGTATTTTAGTATAATTTCCGGATAATTTATTTGATATTTTGACTTTGAATAACAACAATTTCATCTTTCAACATCTGTCGCAGAATCGACTCAACGAATAAAATATGTAGTATGAGTTAATTATCAATTTAACCTAAATCAACGGTTGGGGAGCGCCAAAAATACTCAGTGATTTGATAGTTGGGCTTAAGACTGAAAAGACCATGTTCTGTGCTGAACCAAAAGAAGATAAAAATATCTTTATTCAATACTCTTAATTTTAATAGATATAAATTTGATGGCTAAGGTTTTTATTCACCAACGGGGTAGCTCTTTTCCGAATTTTATTAGACGGAACATTTTCGCGATTCCGTATTCTCAGGTTCTTTTCTCAGAAGATTGAAAGGTTACAAGAGTTGGAAAACTAGCACGCCTAGACATTTTCTCTATCTCTCTCTCTTTGATTATATATTATATATCTTTCTAATTTCTCATGTTATAAGTAGTTCTGGTAGTATACATTCAATATATTCGAGTCCAAGGAATATTGCATATGCTAATTTTAAAGAACACCAGGAACATTAAGACTGACAAAACAAGCAATAAAACCGCTACAATAATATTTCAAGAATTCTTTAAAAAAATTTCCTACAGGGTTTGTACTAAATTTTGCAAGCTTGCTCTCAAAATCGTGCACGCTTGGGTTTTGGCAATGACAAAGTCGACATTATAAGCCGTTACATACAAATATACATATACATATGTACAACAACATTTACTACAACAATAAAAGCACAGAAAGTTTGAACAGCAACAGCAACGTCAACACCATTTAGCCAACAACCAATACACTTAGTACATACTAACTGACAAACAACAAGTATTAATACTAATGCCGCAGTTGTTGTTGCTGTTGTTGTGGTTGTCGGCTGAGCCGGTTTATGGCGATAGCGCGAAAGCGTGAAAGCGATATGCCACAAACATGTTGATAGCAACAATAATAAGAGCAAACCAAGTGCCAATACAAAAGAAGAAGAGACGAGAGGCAAGAACAAAACTGAAGCGCGCCAACGTACAACAGCAACAAGAGCATGCAATGATTTGCAACAGCACCACCACGCAGCCCGCAAATGTGGCAGTAAGAATGAAGAAAAAAATTGTTTACGAAATATTGTTGCAACATGGGCGCGCTCAGTGCATGACATGTGCGCTTATGCCGCTCTGCCAGAGAGCATGGCCTTAAATTGCCGAGTGAAGCCTCCTGTTGACAGCCTGCAATCGAGGTGGTGCCACATGGTACAGGCGCAGCAAACAGAAGGAGCTACGAAAATTACTGCAGCACATTCCATTTGTGGCCAAGTAGCCACCACACATCAACATCTATGCATGTATGTTTGAATGTGTGTGCGTTGAGTGGCTCAATGTCCGCTGCTGGCGTGTAACCGGTCAGTTGCGATGACGTGTGTGTGTGTGTGTGAGTGGCCAGAGTTGGTCTGTTCTCGCTGGGTGACCAAGCAAACCTGTTTGTTTGTTTATGCGCATAATGCAGCAAATAAATGTGAGGCGCAACAACAAAGCGGTTATCAGTGTGACTACTGGCTGCCTGAGTTTGTGTTGCAGCGTTGCAGCAATGTTCTCAATTTACACAACGTTGCAAGCAGGTGAAATTTCTCCAGCTGAGAATATATGGTAGTCGCAATGCATTCTTGTTGTTGTTGCTAGCGCTGCTGCTCCTGCTGAGTTGTTGACCGCCAAAAAATGTGCTGAATATGAATGTGCACATACATACAAACACTTGAGTGCATGTGTGGCTATTCGGAGGCAAAAATATGTTGATTCTGTTAGCCTTCCTTGAATTTAAATATATGTGCATATTACAAGCTAATTGTCGTGTTTAAAATAATTGCAATCCCTTTTTGAATTAAAGTAGATACTTTTATAAGTCAAAATATTGAAAATAAACAATGTTTTGAAGCAAACATTTCTAATTTATTTTGATTAGGTAAGCGACTTGGCTAAAATCGAAAGCTTTGCTGGTTTTCCACTATACGCCTAAAGTTAGGCAACGGTTTTTGAATTATGTGGCTTACCTTAAAATACAATCACCACATTTAGTATAGAAATAACGTTTTTTTTTATAAATAGAGCCAATTTTCACTGGAACTCGTTTTTATATAGCAGACAACTGAACTTGTGGAACATTCTAAAATTTAAATATTTCCACCTAGAATTGCTCCCTTTTTTCTTTATATATGTAGTTTTGCTATCGTACTCCTACTGTTGACCTGAAAAAACATTTTTATTTAATAAATGATATATTTTGTATCTCAAAGTATTAAATATATCACATCTTCTTTGCTATTTTGTGTCAACTTCTATTGCTGCTTCTCCAATTCCAGTTTTAGTCAATGAACTGACAACTGCTTTATGTTGAAATAATAACGAGTTTACGGATTCCAAATAAAAATTTACATAAATTTATAAAAACTAAGTTAGGAAAAGCTAAGATCGGGTGCAACCGAACATTGTATATGTATTATATTTTCCCGTAGTTCCTAGGTGGAATATATAGCCTCCTTTCGTTTCAGTAATCAGAGGGTTTAAGATGAGTAGGTGATTAGTCTTCTGCATCCGAGCCTAATTCCGGGGTTGCCGGTTTCACCTCTAGGCAGGCAATGGCAAATGGCAAATGGCAATGGAATTTCCTCCTCGCAGGTGCTAAGGTTTTACCGCCTTTACTCGGTCGTCAAAGCCTCGTTCGTAGTGAACAGGGGGTACCGCGCGAAGGTGAGGTTGACGTTTGGGAGGGATAGGCTATATATTTGCATCACCAACACCATTTTTGGTATTAGCTGAATGGCCCCCCGAAATCAACCGAACATTTTATGCTCTTGCAACTTGCAAGAATCAAAACCAGCGAAATGCTTCAAGGTGTTAAACCAATCATATAAAGTAAAGTAAAGTCGGATGTTCGAAAATTCTGATATTAGTTACATGGGGGTTAAGTCAAATTAATCTATTATAGACACAAAGATACACAGTTATGGGTAAAACACACTCTCACATTTTCATTGAGATTGCTCACATATTGGCCGATATATGCGGTACAAGTGTGGGGGCAAAGGGAAGTCCGATTCAACCCATTTTTGACATACAGACATACCATTGTCAAAGAAGTACTATAACTGAATTTCAGTTATACATATATGTATATCTTACATTGATTGACATTTTCGATCAAAAATCAACTAAAAGTACCGGGGTCTAAATATTCAGAACCTAGGGGCTTAAACTGTTTAGTAAAGCTTTCTCATGCCATCTCGGTGGTAAAATTTAATGTTTATGGCGTATTTAGATATTGATTTACCGCGTTTTTAGTGGTTTTTAACAGGTTTTTTTGAGGAGTGTGCGGGGGGTTTATCATCCGATTTCATCCATTCTGCTGCCGGCAGAAGTTCTCATATGAGTTGTACTCAGCTTTTGATTATTGTGTCTTAAGTAGTTTAGGAGATATGTACATTAAGGTGTCCCTAGCTACTGCGATGCCCTGTACCAAATTACAGCTTTATACCTTAATTTACTGCTTAGTTATGACACTTTATATGTTTTCGGTTAAAGACGAATTGTGGGCATGGCAGTGGTCCGATTACGCCCATCTACGGACTTTGTACTAAGGAACCTACATACGAAGTTTCATCAAGATATCTCAATTTTTACTGAAGTTACAGCTTGCACGACGGATGAACGGACAGACAGACAGTCAACCCAAAAATTCGCTGGCTCGAAACCAATTTTGGACCCTAGTTCCTTAGGCTAAGTTGTTCAGGATGAGCCGTAGAACATTTACCGCATACGCAATTTTAAAGAAATAAAATCGATCCGCTCTAATGTATGTGCCTAGGTAAGTATAATATATATATATGTATACATATGTTTACCTTATATGTATATATGTATATGTATGTATATTAAAAGCACAAGCTGAAATTTATTTTACGTCGTCGATATCACATTCACTCAACAGCATTTCTTCGTCTTAATTTGCGAGCTTCAACTGCCGATTCTTCGATTTTTTGTTGTTGTTGTTGCTGTTGCGCCGTTGTTTTCAGCCACTTTTAATGCAATCGCAATGTAAAATCGATGTTAGCCTCTCAAATTAGATAAATTGCAGTTGTGGCTATTGTTATTGCTATTGCTATTGTTGTTGTTATTGTTGTTGCTCATTTTTCGCCAAGCCACTCATTTTGTGATTGTTAGCCGAAGCTGTTAGATGTTGCTTGTTGCCGCTTTCTGCATGTAATAAAATCGTTTGCCTCTTATTATTGTAGTTGTTGTTGCAGCGGCTGCCATCACTCCGGTCGCTAATGTGGCGACGGCGACGGCGACGGCGACTATCGCCCGTGGTCGGTTATTTGTGTGTGGTGTACCCATTGCGGTGAACTGGTAAACACCACTTGGTGACTTGTACCGTACACTTTGTAGCTTACCGTCGTCGTCTTGGCACTGTCACTGTTATTGCTATTGTTTTTGGGGTTGCAGTTTATTTCTGTGCTTGACTTTGTTTTTGCTTGAACAATCGCTTTTGGCATTATTAAAGCTTTGATTTTAACGCACACACACACATACATCTACATGTGGCGGTTGGGCCGTGAAGTTGTTGTTGCTGTAGCTGTTTCTGCCTCTGCCTATGTTCCAGTTAACGCGGTGCAATTGATCTCTAGTTTAACTGTTTTTCGCTTGCGTGTGTGTGTGTTTGTGTTGGCGAAAAGAAAGATAGAAAAACAATAACAGTTATTTAAGTACAGACACATACACACTTATGTGTATACATACTTATGTGTGTGTGTGTGTGTTTAATATCGCCTTGGCAAAATCTGCGCTTGCGTTCGTAATCAGGTGAAAGGGGCACACCAACAACAACACCAACACACTCAATTGCAAACTGTTTTCATTATGTGATTGCTATTTGCACATCAGAAGGAGGTTAATTTTATTTATATGCACACACACTCACACACATACAGAGGCAAGTGGCAAGTGGCATGTGATTAGTGGATATGGCTGTGTTTTTGATTTCATGTGGCGTTTAATTATTGCTCAGATAACGAACACGCCAATTCACATATTTGCAAAGCGCACACAAACACACACTCACACTATTTACTTTGATGTGTGTATGTCTGCTTATGCGTACATATTTACTTGATTGCTGGCTGTTATTTAGGTTAGCTGTCGGCAATTGTCGCTTCAATTTGTGTGTCTTGGCCATTGGCAGAGAGCAGAATTTGGCTTGGCTGAGGTGATTATGTTTCATTGTTGGTTGATGCAAACATACAAAAGTAGGTATATATTAGGTGAGAGTAAGATATTTATTTTTTGTTTGAAAGTTGGCGTAAATGTGGCTCCTAAGAGGTTAATTCACCTAAAACCACATGGAAGCATTGCATTTGGCCATCTTGCACCTTCTCTTATGAGAAGGAGAAAGAAGAAAATACACGTTCCTATTCAGTTTAACGGTATTATAACAAATTGTTGGAAGTACTCCTGAGCGATACTCGTATTGAGTAAGAAGTTGGGGCATAACCATGGTTACTTCCCATTTAATGAGAACATTTTATATTTAACTTCATGTTTGATCCTGTTTTTACAGTTTTTACACCTTTCTTACAGGTTAAATTACGTGGCCTTCTTTACTTCCGTAATTTTTTGTTTGTTTATTTGTCTGTAGGGCTTGAGAAGGTTATTAGTTACTCTTCATAGAAAAATTTTGAGAATGTGTTATATAATGTAATGTTCGAACTGTCATCAAATTTTGTGTTTTGGATCTTTGAAACCGTAGCTAAGCCAATAACGTTTTATGGGGCTGTTGGTGGAGGGCGTTTGGAGAATGTGCAAAGAGCGGCCGTCATCGGCATCTGTGGTGCATTAAAGACTACGCAATAATAGTATTTAACGGCAGTTGCTATGATTATATTCCTACTAACCTAGATCACTTTATCGCAGAACCCTCTCCTGACGGTTCCTTCTTACATCAAACATCTGTGCGGTATTTGTGGTCGGTACGAAGCCGTTGGAAGGGTGTGCAGTGATATTTTTTACGGATGGATCGAGGCTAAGAGGGAGAGTGAGTAGTGGAGTCTTCTGTAAGCAGCTCTCCATCAATTTCAAGTGGAAGTGGCTGTCATCAAGGTAATAGTAGATGTACTGTTGAATCTTCCTAAGTTGTGCATTTACTCTGACAGCCGAACGGCTATACTGGCTTTAAGCTCGCTGTCTGTGCGTTAAAAACTAGTTAAAGAGCTGGCCTTATTAGCAATAGCTCCAAGCTTCTTCCATATTAGACTGGCCTTATTAGCAATAGCTCCAAGCTTTTTCCATATTAGACTCGGATGTGTGCTCAATCACAGAAGAATCGCTGGAAACTGTAAAGCCGTTTAGCTTTCTAGGGATAGCAACCTTTTCCAATTTCATTCGTTTGGAGTTGAACCGATTCTTTGATGTTTGCTTTCGCTCTGGCGTTGCACTTTTAGACTTGTGTGACTACGATAATAATACTTCTGGCCCGGAATGAACAGTAAGAGGTCATCTGAACTAATGGCTTTTAGCAAAGTCAATCTCGCCACAATTATAGGTGTTTTGACTGAACGTTGCCCAATAGGTTTACATGCGGTGCGGCTAAGTATTCTGTTGGACGCTTCTTGCCAAAGCTGTTTGGAGGAAGACGAGGTGGAATCATCTTGCCACTTCCTTTTCTATTGCCGAGCTTTTGCCAGACTGAGATTGAAATTTCTGGTAGACACACCTGCTGGGATTGATATTAACCGCCTTAGTAAATTTGTGGGCACTAAAAGCTTCGTCGATCGATGGAATCTAGGGATGCATCTTTTAGGAGTGTATGGGTAACACAAACGGCGAATATCTGTCCAGTTGAGATTCATCGATTCTCGATCAACCCTACGTCCTTACATAATCTAAACCAAAATACTAAACCGAACGGTGGTGCTGAATTTTAATAGGCTGCTACAAGTAAATTGAGGAAAAATAATCGCTTTCCTCTTGCCTCTGTGGTCCAGATGGAAAGTAAATGTAAATTGCATTAAACGATCGTAGAGACTAGGCCTTCTTTTCGATGGAAATGAAACTTTGGAAGACAACGAAACTCTAGTTGAATGTAAATATACTATAATATACTAACGCAATATTTAAATTTGCCGCCATTGGTGTGATAAAGTGTTTACAACCCTTAAAAGATTTAAACTAAAGATGTCTAGATGTGTTTCTGAATCTGTGACAATCCCTTAAACCTAACCTAATTACCAAATATGTTCAAATCCTGCTTTTATTGATTATTTCGATTCATATATTCAAAGTTGTTTTTATTTATAACTCAAAAGGAATAAATTATATTCGATAGGTGGAATAAATAGGGTGAGGAGGTGCAGGAAGGTGCTTTTATGAAATATTGTTGAAAAATAGATCCGTAATGTTGCAACCTAATGTCCGTGCACCTGCTCCGCTTGCAACTAGCAACAACAAATACCGCAAACCACTACTCAACACATACCCAGCTAGAAGCAACCAAAACTGCAAGTCGCAAACTGGAACGCCAAGTGGCTTGTGAGTTATCATGAAGGCATGAGTTTTATACGCAAGCATACGTTTTGTTAAATGCTTGAAGTAATATTGAGAAGAAACAAATCAACAAATATTTTGCAGACCACTTCAAGTTGTCTGTCAATTTCAATAAATGAAAAAAAAAATCATATTTTAATCAATATTGACAGCGCGCACATTTTCATGTCAAAGTGAGGTTATGTGCATGTAAATGCCAGATATTTAAACGCGGCGTGTGCGAGTCTCAATGCGAAGCTTAAACGACTCGAAATCGGCCGATGAACGACGAGCTAATGACGAAGTCGGCGAAAGAAGTGCGCACACGAGAGGCAATTCAAAGCAATAAGTGCTAAATTAAATTACGAAATAAAATTTTTGCGTAGAACAAGCAGCGGCCGGTCTGGATGCACTTGTAACGAGCAGCGCCGAGCAAATTAGCATGAATGCGAGCAAAGTTGGCAACACGAAATTACGCGCAACGGTGAATCGCACTGAGCATGGCAACGGTGCAGCTTATTAATTGAGCAGACGACAAGAAATACCTGTTACTAATTGAACGGCAGACATGCTATGCCACAGCAACAACAACAACAGCAGAGTGGGACACGAAAAATAATTTTCAAGAGCAAACGGCAGCTGGCATTTGTGCTGCTGCTCAGACACGCTATCAGCTGTTCGCTGTGCGCTCACCGCAAGCACCCGTCCACACACACACACACGCACAAGGTGATATGAAGAAATTTACATGCGAATCGCGTGTCGCGCCGCACAGCTGCTAATGGCCACCGCAAATTATTATCATTGTTATTAAGCGCTTAAGCGCGCTTTTGTGTATGACTGTGTGTTTGAGTTTTAAGCTCGCTTGCGGGTTTACACCAATGGTTTAACAAAGTGTCAAATTGGTCTAATTGCTGATAAAGGAATACACTGCGGCTGCGCATGCGCAAAACTGACACTATTTTTTACAGTTACGCTTTTATCACCTTTGCAATTGTTGCTCTGTTTTGTTGTACCACAAACTCGTGATTAAGATTTTTATGTTTTGGGATCAAGTGCTTTAGAGTTATCTAGGCAACTCTGTACTCAATTCGGCAATTTGTGTTCTATATTGTACTATAGCTAAAATGAAGTTATCAAATGAAAAAAATACTAATATTTCATTCAGAATTAGCGAGTTAATTTCAATGCATTCATTTAATCTTTGACTTCTATAAGGTAGTATTTATTTGGAGTGTTTAATGATAAACTCTCAATTTATGAAACTCGAGTTTTTAATGCAACGATAAAGTCTAAACAGCAGATGAGAGCATACTGCTTATAAATTCTATGCTAACTGTAATCACTTTGTTTTTACTATGTCAAATTTAATGACTGCCAAATAGATGAAAAGTGGCAACAATGTGATAAAAGTCAAATGTGTGATTGTCATTCTAATTGTCCTAAAATATTGTTAGAGCAGAAATTTAACACTAGTTCTCAATAAAAGCTTTCTTATCGTTGTATTTCAAGCAAATTACTTTACTTTTATTATTGACATTTAGCGTCATGTCATTTGAAATATTGAAGACAGCGCATTATAATCTCTCTTAATGGAATTTAAAAAAAAATAAATTCTTTGTAAGAAATGTTTTCTAAAAGCTTTTTCTGCCCATATGATACTAGGGTTGTTATTAAGGGGTTTTCTAGCTTACAGCCTCGAATTTTGTTGATAAAAAAATAATTTAATAGTTTTAATATCCTTTTTTATTATTTGTACATTTATATTTAAAGTTTCTGTACTTTGTGTTCAACTGAAAATGTTGGATTCTGTCAGAAGCTGCAAAATGTTTTTTGTTTCATAAAATGCGGCTACTCAGAAATAACGGTCGATTTTTTCACCATTTTTTAACCCTGTCAATTTTTTTTAATATTAAAAATTTCAAATTGAATTTTTTTGTCATTTCATCTGATTGAGAGATATTTAAAAAACATGGAATGATTTCAATTATATTGAATAAAAAAGTGCTTAAAGTTAGAGCCTTCAAGCGCCTATTGTTGCAGCCGTCCGCTAAAGCGGTCCAGTTGCCACGACACTAAAACGGTTATAATTATGGAAGTAATTTGAATTTTGAAAAATCTTCTTATGGAGATATTTTTGAATATATGAGCTATTATAATATATTATGAAAAAATGCTCTCTAGACTAAAATAGCTTCCAAAAATAGACATTGATTTTCGAAAAGCTTTTTCTGTCCATATGAGCCAAGAGTGTTTATTCAAATCACGTATGAATCACTCCGTTATTAAAAACAAGACTTCAATTATCTGCTAACAGTGATTTTCACACCAGTTATTCTTCAATGCCACTGGGGAAACGGCAAATTCTTGCATGTCGCATGTCATTCAGCTGTGTGTCAGCTAAAAAAATTTCTGATTGTCAGGTTAGGTTAGGTTAAAAGGTCGATCTTAGAAGCATCTCACTTCGAGAGTTTAAAACCTCAATCTGTTGTGGTACATATAAAATAAAAAATATTGGTTCATAAGACCCTTACAGATCGACAATGTGCTTAGAGCCTGCTACACATATGTTGAGACGACTAATATCAGTTTCGGCTATGCGTTCGGGGTCGCCGAAGGTAAGATATTTCAGCAACAGTATTACCAAAGGCTGGACAATGGAGGCGAAAGTGCCTCGATGTTTCCATCTCACCCATATGCTCCATATATCTTTGACAACTATCGCCGGACAAGATTTTAGGCCTTACCGCTTGAACGCTTGTTAGACAGTGACCAGTAGAAACTGCTGATTGTTATTGAAATTTATTTATTTTAATATCAAAGAATGTGTATACTTACGTATTTTATGCTGCTCTGTCTGTCAGTACGTCTGTATATACTCCCCAGGGAGCTGCTAATTTGTCGGAATCGCCGATATCGTACCAATGTAGGATATAGCTGCAATACAAGCTGAACGTGCGGAATCAAGTACTTGTATGGAAAGCTTTTTCATTTGAGAGATATCTTCAGAAATTTGATAAAGATTCTTTACCAAGGCATCTCTACATTCTCCGAACGCATTCTTCAGATTGCCCACTATACCATATAGCTGTGATTCCAACTGATCGAGCAAACTCAAGAAATTTGTCTTTTTACCCCCTTTATACTATAAAATTGATCCTGTGTAGGGTATTATAGCTTGAATGCAGTCAAAGTTAATATTTTTTCTTGTCGTATATAATTTTCTGCTTAGTTCGTGACTTACCAACATTTAAAATAATTAAAGCGTCTCATAAATCAGCTTGCTTGCGAGTTCATCTTCGCATACTTCATTTTTGTTTTCAATTGATTGCACTTACATATATACTACAACAGATACTCGTATGCTTCTGGCTTGGCTTATTTCTTTTAATTCACTCATTGTTGCCTACAAAATGTAATTAGTTTTTGCACTTTAATTTTTCAATCCTGTTATATTTTTTTGTTTTTATTAAACTATTTTTTTTTGTTTATTTAAAATTTATTTTTATTTTCGGAAACCTTTTTCAAAATTAATTTGTTTTAATTTTTTTATAATTTTTTTATATTTGTATTTAAATTTATTTCTACGTTTTTTATGAACTTTTATTAATTTCCAAGTTTTTTGCAAACGTTTCAGCACTCGCTCAATTAATTAATCTTCAAAAGCATTTTCGTTTGTCTCATTAAATGTTTGTTTGTTTTTAAATGTTTCACTCCCATTTGTAAATAATTTGTTTTTGCCTTTTTCGTTTAGCGCCCGTTGCCATTTAATGCATTTTTAAATATTTTCTCAGTTTATAATTAATTGTGTTTTGCCAGTTTGCCACCTCTGCTACGTAAATGACATTCGTTCGCTTCAGTCGTCTATAATTAACTTTTAGTATTAATTATCATTTTTGCTGCTCAAATTTTTTAATAACTCAATTTAAACGACCTCAAAGTAATTATTGTTTATTTGCGCATTTTTTGTACAAATTTCGTCAGCATATTATGCTTTATTTGATTTGAGGGCAGCGGTTCACAAACTTTTGTTATTTGCTTAAGGCTCATTCACTTGGACTGTTGGCGTGTTATGGAAGTGAGTGCATTAAATTTTCTTTAAAAGTTAAATATTTTTTGCATTGAATTGCCAGTTGCTTAAACTTAAAAAATAATAAATATTAGAGTCATTTAAGGTATCAAATAATTAAGCCATTATTTTAGATTAATTTACGGTCTGATCAAATTTGACTCGAATTGGTACATTTAAGCTGCGCAAGCAAGTCGAGGCGGTAGTTTTTTTTTTAATTTTTGATAAAATTTTTTCGCTTTTAGTGAAGATAGTGATCTCAACGAAAACTTGCCTCGTTCATCCACTTCTGCTGATGACGATGACGCATCAAAAAATTTAAAGAAACAGTGCTTCAAAATCATCGTGTTAACCGTAGCATCACTTATGGATCGACTTAACACATTTTAGTTAATATTTTGGGTATAAAGCATATCATTGATAGACATGTATAAAAATATCTGGATTTTTTGACTAGCTGAGGACTCCACATTTACTACATCCATCATTTCTGCTAACCAGACGTGACGTAACCAGAATGGCGCTGCAAAGATGAGTCGAACCCGAAAAACCACATCAATTTCGGTGAAATAGCAAGGCAATGCTCATTTGATTACCGTG
Source organism: Bactrocera neohumeralis (assembly GCF_024586455.1). Taxonomy (NCBI): domain Eukaryota; kingdom Metazoa; phylum Arthropoda; class Insecta; order Diptera; family Tephritidae; genus Bactrocera; species Bactrocera neohumeralis. Next base: position 4,034,676 of record NC_065923.1, read on the forward strand.
GTGTGATTCTCGATGAATTCGTTCTACAGCAACAATTAGCCATTCGTTGAGCAAAATGTCCATGGATTTTTCATCTCGATGTAGTGCCGTCACATTCTAGCATGATTGTGACTGATTTTTGGGCCGAACTCGAAACGAGAGGCAACACTTAGCCATCGTAATCGCCTTTTACTGTTTATGAAACTGAAAAAGCCGCTTCGGCAAACGTGCCAAGAGTCCTTTGGAGGCATTACAAGTAATACGCTGCAGACACTAAAGACCAACTCAGCCTAAGCTAATAATAAGTGCATGAAAAATTGGGTTAACTGTTGACAGGTATATTGTTTGGTAGTCCGGGTCAAATTTGATCAGATGTCATATTAAAACTACCACGGTAGTCGAATCACATTCACACATAAATATTGACATAAGCATACACAAAACGCTTATTAATTAATTTTGATATTTTTTACCGCGTCCAAAGCACATTTAACTCTTGCTCTACGTTTTGCAACAATTTTCTTTCATTTATGCACCTTAATTTACGCCCATTTTCAATTGGCCCGCAAAAGGTACGCAAAATACAAACATACATACATACATGCACACCCATTATTTGTATAGCAAGCTGACCGAAACTGCTTTGACTCTCGAACATATACATATATGTACATACATACATACATATTGCCATCAACAACCTGCCACCATAATTACAAACTTATGTATACTTACATATACATATGTACACAGTCAGGTGTATATAGACGCGCGTCCTTTTCATGCTTCTTGCCTTCGTTTCAGTGCTTACGCGTTTGTAAAATTAATTTTAATAATTTATGAATTTAGTGCGTTTGTGTTGCCACATTTATGCTGCCGTTTCGCCGTTTCGTCGTTTCGCCTTGCCACTGTGTTGAACCGAAAAATGTTGCTGCCTTCAACGCGAATTCCCTATGTAACTTTTTATTGTTGTTTCATATATGTATCTTGAACTATACTATATACATATATATGTATATGTATATATATGTGTATGTGTGTGTGAGGTTAGCACCTTTAATCATTTCATTTTGCTTGCCACTTTTGTTTGCCATTATCCACCGCGTCTTCTTTGACTTTACAAGTAATTTGCGTTAAATAACAAGAAGCAAAAATGCGCAAAAAAAAAGTAAAACAAAAGTAGCGATGAAACGGCGAAATAAGAACGCAAAAATGAAGTAAAGTGGCAGTTGGCAGCATAAAATATTTATGTATGCCTTCATTCCTCAATTACGCAGGTTTGTTGCTGTGCGCCACCTCTTCTTCCTCCTCTTCCATTTTTTGCTACTTTTTATTCTCAGCAATTTTTGTATTATCGTTCTCTTTTTTTCCTTTTTTTGTTTGCTAAAAGCTCTGCTGCTCTTCACCTTGCGAAAATTGTTGTTAATAAATGTAATTATGTCCTGTGTGCGTGTTCGCTCGTTCTTTTATTACATTTCGCCTTGCTGCGTCCGCATTCGACTTCGTGCGGCGGCGCATATTTACAATCACTTTTTTGTTTTTGTTGGCCTTATTTTTTTTATTGACTGCCGCTTTGCCGCTTTGTAATAATTTCGAGTTGATAATGAGGCTCCTTTCCGTCCCGGTCCACCGCTGCCACGGTCATCGCGTCGCCACACACACACTTAACCACTTGCATATGTGTTGTGCCACACACTTGCTGCCGTGTGGCCTGTAAATAAAGTTAATGACTTCAATTCGCCGCAGTTGTGTGAAGGAAGTGTTGATTATGTCTTTTGCGAGCTTAAATTAAATTATGTATTTTTAATACAGCCGCCTGCCGTCGCCCGCTGGCGCAGCTATTGAACCAACTTTAATTGTCCAGAAAATGGATGATTTCCATTGTGATCGCTTGCCTGGACGCTGTGGAGTGATAGAGTTGCTAGGCAACAGGAAATGAGTTCGAAACTTCTTTCGATCAGAAAATTAATAAAAATACTTGTGTGTAATTGCAATCTACTGCAGACAATTATCACTAGATTGTTAGATAAGAAGCTGAATTATTTTACGATGAGTAATGGAGCGTCGTTAATATAGATTTTGTAACGTCTGTAATTGAAATTCTCTTTGCTTTTCTGATACGGGCAGCTACCCTTACTCGCGTTAGCTAATATACAAATGTGTGAAGACTTCGAAACTGGTGAAGACCCCTACGTTATACGCAACTGCACTGAAAAAAAGTTGCTTGACCAAATGGCTACAGAGACTTATGTTTTGAGATGCCTATATTATAGCCATACCGTATTTGTCGACGAGATACTGACTTCCCTCTCCTTGTCGACACCAAATCGAATCCCGAAAGGAAGCGTTATTACCACGTAGATGAAATAATATTTCTTCCATCATTATTCACTGAAACTTTTCTGCTGTTTTGGTGGCCGAAAGTACAGGAATACTGCAGAGTTTACCGACTTTTTTTTGAATATCAGTCCCCAACCGTTCCGGTTGTGCAACTACAAATTGCATTTGGCGACTCTACGAAATGAAAATTTACTGCTTAGTCATAACGAGTGTCCTAGGAATAATTATAGTTCTGCACAAATCTAGAATAACCGAAACATATCTTTCATACCTTCTAGATATGGTTCTGACACTTTCGATACTTTCTGAGCTTCGCGTATTTCGTTTGTTGAAACCATGTTTTGGACTCCTTCGAAGTCAATTCCAATTATCTTTTTTCTCAGCTTGCTCTTGAAGTTACCAAGAACTAATAAGTTTTTGAAAATTAATACAATATGGCAGGCACAAAAAAACAAACCTTACTGGGATAAAATAGTCGATAATACATCGACTCTAAGTCTATTATACTTGAATAGAGCGCCTTTTCCAGTACAGCTTTCATCCCATCCCATCAAATTTGACTCGAACTGACAAAAAACTATATTTTTACGTAATTGATCGCCATGACACTAAGCTCTTGAATCAAGACGAAGATGTTATAGCTTCGGCTAGAATGACCTTCAGTGCCTTCAGCGAATTTGGGTTTTTCTGTTTTGGACGCATTTTAGAAGACCATTTGCTAGATTGTTGGACAGTTTCGTCTTGTCAACATAAAAAGTTGTACCAACATATATAATAGACCAATCCGGGTCAAATTTGATTAGATGGTATGTCATATGTATGCTCGTAGTGAATTGAGAAGACGAAGTTGATCTAGAGGGATGTGTTTGATTTCTTTTCAGAACGTCAGAAACTGGTTTTCGGGGCACTAAAGTTACATTTTTACCCTGTTACCAGTCTCGTTCTACAGGGTCCAAAAATATTTTGTTTGTAGCTCAATATGTTTATCTATAAAAAATCAGTTGTGTCCGATTCTATACATCAATCTAAATAATATTAGGTATTATTAATCGTTGCTGAATGCATCAGATTGGTTTCACGAAATCTCACTTTTTGATGTAAATTATACTAATTCGATTTGTTAGTCAAACAAACGCGCTTTGTAATACACCCGGCCGCTTTCAAACACAACAGCCTAACTCAATTACTTATGCTGACAAATTCATTTTGGCGCGACACGCAAAAAAAGTCAACAAAATGACACAAAAATAACAAAGAAACAATAAACAATGGAAAGTCAACATTGTTGTACAACTACAAATTGCATTAGCACTCATCAATCATGCGCGCCACAGTCACAGTCACAGCAGCAGCAGCAACAACAAATCAACACCACTTCAATCGTAAACAAATTCAACGGCAATCGTCTACAAAAGCCGACTACATACCCGACGTCCGTCCGCATGGCCGCGCGCAGCGCTGGCAGTTAGGCAGGCGGCCCATCCCCGGCTCCGGCAGACATGCGGGCTGACACAGAGTCAGACACATTTACTTGTCAAATTCATTGTGTTTCTTAATCAATTTTGACACTTTCAAATGACACTTAATGCATGCAGCGAAACTCATTATAACTATTAGCGCTCTGAAATGAAGAATGCGAATACAAAGCGAGTGCGTTGAATGAATGAATCGAAGAAGCCAGTCAGGCAAGTGATCCAGTGGACGCAAGCGCAAGGCGCAAGCAGGAGGTGTGGCATGCGCTGGTGATTGAAGAGGCTGATCTGCGGAGAGCTCTTGCGTTGAACTGTCAGCACTGACAGCGACTGTCAGTTGCAATGCGCCCTTTTTTGGACGCGTCATTCCTTTGCGTACTTGAGACGCTCACCGAAATACACTTGCCATTGCTATTGTTGTGCATATTTTCAGCGCTGCCATGCTGTCTGCTGTTGTTGTTGCTGTGGTAGCTATTGCAGTTTATGCTTATCCTCGGCGCTGATTTGAATCGGTACTTATGCGTGTACTTAGCCTGATTACGACGCGACGGTTCCTACTTGCCACACACTCGCGTCGCGTCAAGGCAGCGTGCGGTGTGCAGCGGCGACAGGCACGCAGTCATAATGTTTTCGGTGTTGCCGTTGACAGTTGATTGGTATTCTCGCTGTTGCGGTTGTTGTCGTTCGCCCGACCGTGATTATCCACTCGAAATGGCTTGAAAGCGATGAGTGTTAAGTGTTGCGCTTTTGCGTTGAAAACAATTTATTTTATGATTGCTGAAATGACAAGTGCTGTGCCAGCGATAACGACTGTGGCGCGTAAATGAGCAATATCTGCGAGTGTGGTGTGAGCAATTTCCGTCTCAACTGTATGCGAGTATATAGGTAGAAAGTAGAAATTCACATGTTGTCGGGTTATATAAGTGATTTGGTATTTCGTCTTGTTAAAACGGGTTTTCGGAGACATAAACCTAAATTTAGAGACTTGCAATTTCAAGAGGATACTGATTCAGCTCCTACCACAATCGTTCTAGTGAGGTGGTAAAACGGCAGTCTATTACTAAGCATCTTGCTGTCCGAACCTTGCGGCTTGGGCCATTTTTGTACGTCCCAAAAGTGCCCAATATGTGTCCGAGAAAATTAAACGTTTCAAAAAACTCTGAAACAGATATCGAAAATATGTTCTTTTTTGTTGGGTTGGGGGGTGAAAAATGCCTTCCTAATCATCAAAGCCGTCGTCACCCGCCACGGTCTTCATTACTTCAGCGTAGCGTTACATTTTTCTCATTTTTACATCTACACACCTGCCTCCAGGTTCCGCTTTTTTCGTTATATTTCTGGATAATCCCCTAGTGCACTTCGGTACTGATTAAATTGTGCGCGTTTATTGGGTCAACCAGGCGTTGCGTGTGTGTGTTTAGCCTCGTTCCCTGTCGCGTCATTATATAGGCGGCTCTTCGTCTCTTCTCATTCTGTGAAGCTACTTTTAAAATATCCGTGACCGAATAGAGCAGCTGAGTTGTTTAGAACCCGTCTTTTCCAAATTTACGACATGTCCATGAGTTTAAATCTTTTATATGTCTGGCCATCCCATCTTCGTTGCCATGCTGATATCGTATCATTTTTATTTTTTCAATAGAGATCTTGTTATTTTGAGATACTTTCTTTAGCTACCACAGCCTTTTCCTTTTGTTCGGGAAGCTGAGGCAACTCTAATGGCTGCGCTGCTTTAGATAATTTATGTTATCGTACTTTGAAAATCGGTGACTTACTTTTAAAAGTTTTGGATTCCGTTGATCCCATAACCAATCTCCCGCTGGGCCTCGGAAAAAATGTGTCTGTCTTTTTCACCTTAAAATTATTTCAAATCGAAAAAGCAAACTTTTTTTTTGCTATAGATGAATATAGGTAATGATCGAAGTAGGGTGGCAAAAAAGGGAGATTATTATCAAAAGTCTAATAATAAGGTCATGTGAAAATCGATCGGTCCAGTTGTTTCGAAGAAATTTTTCTGAACTTTTCTTGATTCTTCTGAGAACAACTTTCGGAGAAAAATATATTCAAGTTTGGAAAGCCGACTACATGTACATAGATACAGAATTCATGCAAATACGCTGATATATCCGAAACTGCTTGGCGGATTAACTTAATCACTGTGAACGATAGATTTGCTTTTGAAAGGTTCTTTCAAAAAATTCCTGATTTATTCCCCCTAAGGAAAGAATTTGTACGATGGAATCAAGCTTTAATGCTTGTCTTGAGAAAGTGTAAGTGACTATTCCATGTTTGACATAGTTATTAATATCTTTAGATTTGTACTTTTATACGTATGTATGTATTAAGTAAATCGGTTGACACAAACTAATTTTCCTTTCACTCACTAACTCATGCCGCTCACTCATACATAGGTATATTCAGTCACTCCGGCCCTCGCTACTACTCATCCCACTTGAAGTCAACAAATCAACTGCTCGATAGTAAATCATTATTATCTTGCAGCATTGCTCTTGCCATTGTTGTTGCTGTTGTCATTAATATTTTGACAGGGTGCTGAACGCTGAATATTTAACAATAATTGTGTGAATTGGCTCATAAATTACTTTGAATGAGCCAAAATGTCAGAGATTTTTGTGCGTGTGCGCATTCATTTGACGGCAATGGGCACACAAAAAACAGCAGCAACAACAACTACAACAGTGAAAAAATGGTCGTAGTCAACGAAGCGTGCAACAAGGCGGTTGGAGTGATAAATTTGCGCGAACAACGGTGAATGTGCGCGATCTAAAAAAATTCCTACTCTCTCACACGCACGCAGCCATAAAAAATGCTCACACACACATATGCACCAATATGTTTATGTTAACCTCTACGTGGGATGTATGTGTGTGTGGGTTAGTGCGTTTATTTGCCACATAATTTTTTAATCACCAACTGATATGCCAGCGAATTATTTTAATGGCTTGTAGATTAGCTTTTGGGCGTGCGAAATGGTCTATTGGATCCCATCAGCATGTGTGTGTATATGCACACTTGTGTGTGTGTCTGTGGAATCTCGATAATTTTTATTATTCTCCCCTTTCCTTTGTGCCCTTCGCTTTGGTGCTTGCTGCCGGCGCTTATTTCATATAATGTTTGTTTGTATGTGTGTGGTTGGATACTAGATGCTGGCTCTCGATAACAGTTTTTAGTTATGTGACATTTTAATATATCGGCTCGTGGGAATAGCACGCTCGCCTGCTCTCAATGGTCCGTGTTGATACTCTTTAATATGCATATTTAGCATCACTTTTTGTTAGCATAGCGGATAGCGGATTTCTAAGAGCGTGACTGCTGGCTGCCCACTTTTAATCGCCATTGTCAGCAACGGATTAAAATTAGATTATTAAGCGATTAATTCTGCTAATGTCACATTTTATTTAATAGAAAAACAAAAAAAAATAAATAAATAGGCAAATGAAATATGTGCTATGGCGAGTTCTGATGTGGCAAAGTTTAAGTCATGTTAAGTTCCATCACTTAATATTATTTCGCAATGATTTATTAAAGAAATAAAATTTGATTATTTTGGCATGCTATTAATATTTTTGTGGTTATAAGTTAGTTGTGATATGTTATTTATATTTAGATATGTTAGATTAAGTTATGTTAATCGGTTATATCCACATGTGAATTTCAAAAGTTGGACTCGTTTTGCATTTATCTCGTGTATACAGATATTCTTCGAAAAAGTGAAGTTGATCAAAGGCACTATTCTGTAACTCGATTGGAAAAAAATTGATCGAATTCGGATTTTTTTGTATTCGGTAACTAGATTTTCGCATTTTCGAATAAAATATTCGCTAGCTTCTGATTTGTCAGAAAGCAAAAATTAAAAATATAACTAAAGTACTTATTCTGGTAGAGGGTGGCACCACTTTCGCATAATTATAAGATAGATCCGAATTTCGAAGAAAATACATATTCGAATCGATAATAATAATTTTTGTATAATAATTTTTTAACTTAGTTTAGCTCCAAAAACTTTAAACACATTTTTCTCGAAATGTTGCTTGAGAGTCGGTGAGAAAAGTTTATTCGAAACAGCTAGACCGATCGACCTGACCCTATTTTTTATTATCATTTTACATATTTGTCGTTAAATTCGAAGGAACAAGACTTTTGATAATACTTTTGGCCTTTTAAGCCACTCTAAACTCAAAATTTTCTGACAAATAATGTTTTTTTTTTGGAACATGACATTTTGTCAAAAATTAAAATTTTGACTGGTCCTGCGCTCATTACCTACTTTCATCTAAAGTAATAAAAAGTATTTCTGTTGAAAAAGTGTAGATATGTTTACATTTCATCTTTCTCCATATAACTTCACGGTATGTTCTCCAAAGACTTTAGCCTCATGGCATGAGCTCCAATAGGACAGTTAGAACTTTTAAAATTGTAGCGAGATTAACCTTACTAAGAGCAAGTAATTCAATAGAACTCTAATGTTCAATTCTGGGCCAGAAAGACTTTGCACTTGCTCAGCTCGCGCAAGATCCATATATGTATGCATCGTCAAGATACAAAAATACAGAGGACGCCGGCTTGTTACCATCCTGCGGGGATTCGAGTGAGTAAAGCCTTTCATGCAAACTCATCAGCTTTAAATTTTCCAGCGATTCCCCTCTGACTAGTCACCCAATCCATTCTAATATAAAAGTAGTTTGATGCTGCTGCTAATGAAGTCACACACCGATGGATTAGCTTTGAGCTCAGGTCTGTGTTGCAGCTGTGATATTTAAGGAAATACGCACCGCTTTGAAAGAAACTGCATTTCGGAGATGTACATCTGCTGCTGCCTTGATGGCTGGCTGACACTATATTAGCCTTGAGCAAGTGTTAATTGAAAGCTCTCGAAACTTCTCGAACTTCCTTTTAACTTTTCCCTTTATCTACGATCTATCCGTAAAAAACTCACTGCGCCTCTTCTCCGGCACCGATTCTCCCACATTTTCCTTAATAGAATATGAGCGAAGATGATAGCACTCGGAGTAAGCGCCACGACTCAGTGGTCCAAGTTATCAGGATTACAGTCAAAGGGAGAGATTATTTCAAAATGTCTCTGAGAGCCGGATGGATTCCGGCTTTGGCTACAGGTGCACAGGTGCACATGGCAGAATGGCATTAAGGGGTTACATGGGCTTTCTCGGGTAAAAAAAACAATTTTTTTCTCATATAAAAAATTAAATATGTATTTCGTTAGAATTTTTTATTGTTACAAACATACACTATTAACAAAGAAATTTTTAAATTTTTTGGAAAAAAATATTTTTATCTCGGTCATTGCGACGCCATATTCGGTGACCCCTCGGAAAAAAGATGCACCTGCGTTAGCAGGATAACTCCCAATGGGATCATCCAACGTGAAAAAATACGTGTTTTAGTTAAAACCTTAACTTCAAATTTGAACGAAGAAAAAACATAAAAATTTGATTTTTGACAGACATTTTTACAAAAAAAATATACAATTTTAGGTGAAAAATAGTTGTAATCGAAAAAAAATGCTTCGTCCAAGTTTTGAATAATTGTATCACCTGTTTAAAATTTCATCAAGATCAGATGAGTAGTTCTCGAGAAATCTTGCAAACCGACTTCAAAAGCGCCGTTTCGAGAAAAACGTGTTTAAAGATTTGAGTGACAATAAAAGCTAGCCTAGAGCGCACAAGTTCTCAAGGCTGTATCTCGGACACTATTACTCTGATCAACTTAAAAATTTAGGACAATATTCAAGAGGTGTAGTTGAATTTAATACGACAATAAAAAAAATAAATTTTTTGAAACCCGTAAACCCATGTACTCCGTTAAGCGCCATCGCTGGTGCACCACTGATATCACAAATCAAATATGCAACCACTAAATATTGATTTCTACTATGGTTAATTGGTATTTGGATTTTAATTTTTCTAACCTCAATTATCCCAAAATTTTCAAATACAAATTTTCTGTACCAGATTTTATTCAAAGCGTGTAATTGTTTAGCAGTTTGCTCATTTTATTAATTCCACATTTAAATATGTATGTAAGCATGTGTCTAATTAACACTTCCTGTTTCATACACACATACAAAAAATACACAGACGACCGGTGGCAATACGATTCGACGAGAGCAACTTGCCAACATCGCTTATGATAGCTGATGCGCTCGCCGACTAATTAGTTAAAAGTGTCTAAATAAAAGGTATTATAAATATATCAATTGGCAAATCCACTTTTATATTATATGTGAGTGTGTGAGTATGTGTACATTTGTATATTCAGTGGTCATTTATTCACATGATTTAAGTCGGTGCGGGCGCGCAAGGTCATCTATCAAAATCAAATATAAATTTCCTGTTGTTGGCAGCTGTGAAGTGGCAACAGCGAAATAGAATGAAAATAAATAATACATTAAATTTAAAAAAATGTTATATATCTTATATATATATGTATATATAGTGTATACGAATATAGCATTTATTTGTTCATAAATATTTGCATGTGAGTTTAAATGTAATTTTTTACTTATAATTGAATATGCTCACACTCGAAATACCTAAAACAACCACAAAAATTCTATGACGCTCAATTAATTGTTGACTTGGCGCAAACAAGTCATACTCCCGATCGCAAATTGAGCAACGAAATATAATTTATTTTTACGAAAATGCGCGAGGCGCTGTTGTCATCGTGCTTGTTGACCGAACAGCAGCGCGACCGGCATCGGCGAATTAGGTAATTCCGTTAGATAAATACAGAAACACAATGAAATCGAGAAAAAGGTATGCAAGCAGCTATTTATAATTAGGCAGCGGATGATTCGCTTGATCGGCGAGCGCGCCAGAGTGACCGAGCTTTGCATTTACTTGCCGTTTTTGGTAAGTTGTGGTGGAATTTATTGTTAGCATCAGTATTTGTACGTACGCATGTACATATGTATGCTATGTATAAATAAATATCGCCAATATTTAACCGTGTGTAGAGTAACGCCTCACTTGGTGGAATAATTGTATTTTCAAATCGTTAAATACTTAAATATATATTCAACTTATCATGTTGATCATTTATGTGTATTTCTTTTGTAAGGTCTCCGGTGTTTCCTTCTGGGTGTTAGAAACTTCGTGGCAAACTTAATAAACGCTGTTCAGGGTATAAACCCATTTTTATGTATTTTAATATAATTCGTTGTTTCCGCCTTCAAAGTAGGTTTCTCTTGAGATAATACCAGAATGCTAAAGTTTAGTTCAATTTTCCATACACTTGTTAGAAGTCTCGACTGGAATGGACTTTGGGCTTTTTGTCAGTGAATTCGTTTTTTTCGATTGCTGTACAGTTTCGACGTCCTATTAATAAATTTACAACTCACCGCCAGTTGTCAAGCATCCCCTTTTAGACCTCGACTTGTCAAAAATATGCAGGCCTTTTGGTATCAGTGTGCTTTGTCACGCTTTATAAACAAAACATAACCTAAAATTTGTTTGGTTCGGGATCGTATTTTTATTCGGCCAAGGACTGTCAGCTCGGCAGAATACCTGAAATTTAGTTAAGGACTATTTGCTATCGATATAACAATAACAATTTCAAATCGATAATATAAATATTTGAATAGGTCAAATATTATCACTTTCGCATTGCGAAAATTCCGATATACTTTTTTGTTCTCTTTGTTCAATTCTATATTTTATATATACATATATATAAAATGGCAGCGTAATTACTGGAATGTGTGAATAAATATGTTTTTTCTTTACCCCCAAATTGGTTACCTAACCATATTATGTTGTTTTTATCCCATTAATGTATGTATTGTAATTCCAATAAATTTGTTGCAACTACACACACATATAGTACATATGTATTTACAGCGACTTAGCGTTATACTCATATCAATTTAAAATATTTGTTTTTGTTTTTGTTCGCCTATAAAGTAGTCGAATTATTAATTAAAATTGTCAGCTGTGCAGTCAAGCTCATTAGCATTACCAACACATAATGCCGTTACTCGTTACTCGCATTTGGCTATGAATATTTAGTCGAGCTTTAAACGCGCTTGTACATTGTCCATATACCGTGTGTGTGTTGTTGTTGGATTTATGAAATTTTGTGCTTTACGATTATTTGCCAACAACGGCTGGCGGCAAAACAATGACAGCAATAAACATAAAATGTAATAAAAATTATTAAGAAAAAAATGGACAAGCCATAAATAATAGAAAACTTTAAATTTCAGCGGAAAAAATAATTCGGTGGAAATTGCAAATTAGTCGCGTTCCTGCGCAGCTTATTTTGTATTAATTTATTGTATTGATTTTCTATGCAAATTTTTGCGAAAAAAAACAAAAGCAACAAAGAGTTAAATATGCTCGGATAATAAGCGCGAAAATGTTTCATAATTTCACTGTAATTTCCAATGAGTCCTACATTCATATACATTACATACATATATGTATACGTACCCACACATGTACATATGCACATTATTTTGTGTGGATTTAATGAAAAAGTTTTTTATTTAATTACCGCTGATATTTTGACAAATGCTATTGATTTATTTCAGTGCATTGTGGTGTTCAACATAATTGGATATTATGTATTCGGGTAGATTATTGTCTTGGGAAAAATTCATTATGGTTGTAGTGATAATGAAAATTAGTTTAGTTAGTTATTTTATTAATGGGACAAACCACGTCAAGTCCATGAAAATTTCGAAAAATATCCGATTTTGAAAATTAGCAGTTCATTAGGGAGAGGACCAGACGCATACCCTGTGCTATAAATATTTCGTCAAAATTCTTTATTTGTTAAAGTTATTGAAGGTTTAAATTTAGAGGACGATAAAATTGTAAAATTATTTTCTCATAAACTACTAGAGATAAATCGATGGAATTTTGTGAAGTCAAAGAAAAATGTTCGAGCTATATTATAAATATTTTTTCATGGTATTTTTTCATGGTATTTTTTTTAAATAATAATATTTTACATAATTTTTTGTTAAACAATTAAAATTTTTCAGGTCTTCTTGAGCTAAAAAAAATTGAAAAGTATGTGACAGAACGCGGAAAATATTCACCTTTAATAATATGCAAAAAAAATTTTGTTCATTCATATCATTCCAAAGATATTGAAATTTTCGTCCATTTACCTCTCTTAAAAGGTATGACACATCCATCGTTGCGCATTTACATCGCAATGCCCTTATGCTTTTCCTGCGACACAGATGGCGGGAGCGAACGACCGAAACACTTTTTAGTAACAGCATTCCAAAGTTCAGCCGCTCAGCTCAATCAGTTTATCTTTAAACACGTTTTTCTCGAATCGGAATTTGCCGAATCTGCTGCAGTGATTGCCCGAGAACAAATGATCCTATCACTCTCAATCATTCTCTGTATATGTATGTATAACTCTCCATACAATGACCAACAATTTTTTTGATGTCATATGAAATCAAATTTGGACAGTACCAAAAATACCAAAATTTTCGGGGGAATTAAATTAAAAAAACACGGCGCCTTTTTGTCATTTTGAAGTTTCCAAAATTGTCCTGTCTGGGTCATCCCATGTGATTTGGTATTTTAGGATTTTTTTCTACGACCGGTAAGCAGATAGAGCTTTAACTTGATTATCATTTGTTAACATACATTTCGACAGCTAAAAACATTGTATAGAACATGAGTTACAGCGTTCTGAAAACCCTCGCCTCGAAAAAATAGACACGCACTTCCTCTACGATTTCGGCTGTTTCTCCTTTCTGAAACAATCAAAAAATAGCAGCATTTTAATCTGTAAGCCTAAATATACGGAATGAACTTTTACTAAATGAATATTGTCAAAAAATAGACTTTTGGTAGACAATTGAAAAAAGATTGGGAATTTTGTTTATTGCTAGAAATAAATTTTCATAATTTTTGATTGATAATGGATCGGTCAAAGCAATTACATGCGTTTCAAGCCATTCAGTTAAGCCGTTTGTAAGATTCTATGGAGCAAAGCTTTGAGAAAAAACACGTTTAAAGTTTCAAATCCGCAACTCAGCTCTGCGAGCAACTCCACCTGAATATGACCTTTTGGTCCTCAGGGTTACTTTTAATTAGGTTTTGAAGAATAAATAGCGCGAAAATAAAGATTAAGCTTCGTTAGTATGTTTTAAAAATTATGTCGGACAAGTGATCGTCGCGGCCCACTTTTTTCGATCATCTTTTGCGTCAATTAGGACCGTATGTCAGCAATAATGCGCGTATCGTCTCGGGCTTTTCTGCGCAGAAAAGTGACTCCACATAAAACACAAAAAAAAAGTTTATTGGTGTCAAATCGCACCATCTTGGACGCCATGCCACAGTCTCAAGAGGTGAGATAATGCGATCACCAAAGGTTTCCTTAAATAAATTGATTGGTTTGTTGTCTTGCTTGAGCCAAATATTGTTAACATCAACATCCTCCAATTTAGGCATGAAAAAGTCATAAATCATGGCTTTAAAGCGTTCCCCATTGACTGTAGTTTTATGACGGGCCTCATTGTTGCAGAGCACAAAAAGGCATCTCAGCAATAGCTTGTAAATTATTATCAAATGCGACAATTTTGTTTAATAAACTTTATACCCATTCAACCTAAAGTAAGCTTCATAATTGAAAAAAAAAATTTTCTTGTGAAAATCGGCATCGGCGGTCATCTCGTTTTAGGCCTATTCACTGAACGTTGTTCCATAAGTTTGTTCATTATTAAACGCCAAACCAAACTAAGTATAAATCAAATTACAGCTGTCAAAAGAACCAACTCTGAAAAAAGTAATGCCTAGCTGAAAACCTAAAAAAAAACATCTGTTATAACGCTGTTAAGAGAGTTCCATTGAGGCTAATCGATGAAGTGATAAAATCGAGTCCTAATTGACTGACCAACGAATCGCCTAGCATTAATCTCCGGGAAGTGCAATGACCGATTTGGTTTTACACTTTTTGATCTGAAGATAAAATCAGTTTTCCAAGACTACATGAACTGTGTTTGTTTAAGTATATGTACATATTATCACTCAGGGTGTAGATGTCGCAGGACTGAATAATTATTTTCTCTCTTCTTCCTCTCCTGTGACTTCTGAGGAGGCAAGAAAGAAGTTTTTCCGCAAAGGTAGAACTCAGCCTACGTTTATAGAATCTTTTCTTCATAAATAATATATATACTTGCTTTAATTTACTTGGAATATACGACGCAGCTATAAGTATAATACATAAATGCCTCCACATTTACCTGAAAAAATATAAACTTAAAATTATCAAGAAAATAACGCAATGTACTCGAAATAGACACACTCGCGTTCTCAAATTAACATAACCTCAAATATTTGCTAAAAATAGCATCAAAATATTGTAGCATTAGCGAAGGAAGCAAATTAAGAACTAGCAGCACTTAAAAATTAAACAAATAAACCTGATTCTCTCAAACTAAAATAAGAGCGCTTTGTTCTTGTTGTTGCTACGTGGTTTTATTTTCCCTCACAAATCGTAAAGTATTTTGTTTAGCATTATTAATTGTCATTTATTAACAATTTCACAGATTTTTAAAAGTCTTCTCACCATTGCTACTTGCCTCCCACAATTTATCTTCGCTACAGATTATTTATAACATCAACATAGCCCACTCACACACACACACTCACGCACATTTAAGCAGAAATGTTTTCACTTTTCGAGTTAAAATGTAGTTAGCTGCGTGTTCGAATCGGCCGGTTGCTGCCATATGTCGCGACAGCTGGCTGGGCTACGCAGCTGCGTGGCGTGCGGGGCGTATGAGTGACGTGGCGCGCAGTTGTCAAATTGGCTATTTCTCATTATATTTCTCTACTTATACAGTGTGGTTGCCCTGGCGGATGTGTTTCCAAATTTTTTGGTTATTTGTCGCCTACTTTGTGTCTCGAACGCGGCCACCTGAGCTGCGATGCCTTGCCAACGACCTCATTGGGTTGTGTTGCTTGATTTATATTTTATTTTTTAATTTTCATTGTATTTATATCTCTTAATAGATTGTTAAGCTAATAAAATCTTTCTTCAGCTGGGACATTTGTGAGAATTATGTCTTTGCGGTGGCGATTTTAAATAAATTTTCCGTCTAAATATTTGCTAGTTGTGGCGCTGAATCTTCAGTGGCGTTATTTATGAGCTCAAATGCGGACTAGTCTAAATTCTTATTAAGAAATTTAAGTATGCGTGTTATTTCTAGTGAAAAATTTATGTTTTTTAATGACAATTTTTAGTATTGGTAGAATCTTGAGTGGGCTAAAGAACTGTCAATTATGAAAGGTATTTTCAAGCTTTTCTTTTAGGATCTGTTGTCTAGTAGATGACAATCTAGAAACGATTCAAGTTATCCTTTAAATTATCATATAGGCAGGTGACAGTTTTTTTGTTCTGAAAAGCTTACAATCCATTGTGTGAAGACTAAAATTTAACTAAATCATTTAAAAGGTTTACTTAATATGTTGAAATTTGAATTAATGTCCCGCTTGAGGAGAAAATAATAATTAATAAACGCGTAAACTAGATTAAACATACATATAAGACCTGAAAGTTCAGATTTCATTAATTATACGAAAGCTCAACAGCGCTGAGGAAAGCTGAAGTGAGAGCTTATCATTTTTTAATGTAATCATTAATTTTGTCTCTCTTACTCTTTATTAGGTTTGAATGCTGTGAAGTCTTCGTTTATTTTTCAAAGTAATATGATTATAACATTGGTTAAAGCTTGCATATGAAGAAGCTTGGGTGTAAGTTAACTATTTAAATTGACAAATTGGTGAAATGGTAATGATATTTTTGTATAAGAAGCGAAAGTTACTAGTTTAAAGTAAGATTTTACGAAGCTTTTTATAAATTTTACCGATTAACATGTTCATTGATTATACACATTAATTTCATAATTTTTTCTTGTTGGTATATTGAAGCTTTCTGCCATAAGCAATAAAAGCTTGTGGCTTGTATGTTTGCCTTATATTAGACAGTTTCGAACTATAAAATAATTCTTTAAAAGCTAAGACCATTCATGCATAAACAGTGAAAGCTCTGCGACTTTCATACCAAACAGCTTGGGTGAAAGCTCGCAGTTTAGTTTGGAATATTGATTTTTGAGAAAAATGAGAGCTCATACCATTTTAAATAAGCTTCTGAAAAAGTTAAAGCTCATAAATTTTTAAAAGAGTTTTTATTCGTTTGCATAATTTACTTATTTATCTTAAATTTTATTATTTACTGATTGATTTGCTGATTTGAGACAACTGTACTTTCTGTCTGGCTGCGGTATTGAAAGAAAACTTCGAGTTAAAAAATAATTCGTTAAGAACTTTCACCCATAAATAATGAAAGCTCTGCGACTTTTATATCAAAAAGCTTGGGTGAAAGCTCACAGTTTATTTTGGAATATTGATGAAATGTTAAAGATTTCTTTTGAAAAAAGCGAAAGCTCAAAGCTTTTAAGAGAGCTAATTAGTTTTAACCTAGTTTAACTATTCTTCGAATATATTAAGAAATTTTCAAATTCATAATTTTTCGGTTGCAATAATAAAACCCAAAAGCAATTGAAGTATCGTACCAAACTCAACACAAATGACCTAAAATCCACTAAAAAGCAAAAACAAAAGTTATGAATGAATAATTGTAGTAAACATATAAGTGGATTTGCGCAGTACGACATCTGTATATATGTATAGAAGTATATCTTTGAGGTCTCAAATGCTCATATCGCACACCCGAAATGTTTGCCAGTAATTATAAGTGTATGACGAATACTTTTGTGTGTGTGCGAGTGTGCATAACAAGTGTTGGTGTAAATAAATAAGTAATTGTTTGTGCGATACGCAAAATATTTTTCGGTCAACTTTCGGCTTTGCTTCGCTCTGCTTTGCGCTGCTGTGATGTGCCCGACCTTGTGCCAGTTTGCTTTGCATGCGGCGCCTTTGTTGCTTCTTAACCTCACTTGCTCATACTTTAATTTAATATTATAACATACATGTGTACATAGATCTGTGAACAAATGTAGATATATTTAAGTACGTACAAGTGTTTACACATGTTTACCGGACAGATAATTACATAGCTATGTATTATATGTATTTCGATACATTTGTGTGCGTATGAAAGTTGTGCAGTTGTGTTGTTGTATGCCAATAAATTTAATTGTATATTTATTTATCGCGTATTGACTGCGATTATACCTTCAAATCATTTATCTGTTTGGCATAATGGCCAAATATGTTCGCATCTATATTGTATACATATGTATGTATATAGTCATATATATGTATGTGTTTACACTTAACTATACAACAATAACAATAACCTATGATAATTTTGTGAAAATATATTTTCAAGTAAAAAGGGTTGCTATGCAAGAATTTGATTTGGAAGGGACATTTTGTATGACAGGCATATTCTATAGTGATCCGATCTCAAAATTTTTGTTTCGGAGATTGTACCTTTGCCTTTGGCAATAATGTATGTTCAATTTTGTAACTATGTCTTATGAAATAAAAAGTTTCCCATGCAAGAACTTGATTTTTATCGGTCAGTTTGTAGGGCAGCTATACGCTATAGTGGTCCGATTTCAGCGCTTTCGACAAATAAGGAGCTTCTTGGTAGAAAAAGAACTCGTGAAAAATTTCAGACCGATATTTCAAATTTTTGAGGGGCTTATTCGCGTATAAACTGACACTGACTGACAAGTGGACATGGTTAAACCGACTTAGCTCGTTATGCTGATCATTTTCATATATGTAAAAATATTTATATATGTATACTTGATAGGGTCATAGACGTTTCACGCTCAAGCTTCGTGGAAAACTTATTACACCCTATTCAGTGCATAAATAATTATTACCGCGCCCTCAAACCACTGTCCATCTTAGCTTTTGAGATTTCGTTTTGTCCAATTTGACACAATTGCTCATCGAACTGGCATGCATCGGATTCCGTAAATATTTTCAAATACACACACACACACCATCTTATTCAAACAACAATGTTGCATGCTCCTACTCATTTACATACCGACAGCTAAGCGCTGCGATCATCCAAACGATTTGTCGCTCACCCGCCGAGCGTTCGCGAGATTTATGTGTTGATCGTTCGCGTCGTTTTATTAGGCGAGCGCTCGTTTTGACATTTCAGCACCGTTAGCCTGTAGTCAGAGCGTTGGCCACTGTGGCGCGCCGCTTCGCGTCGGTGGACCGTGTCATAAAGTGACAAATTTGTGTGTGTTCCATTCCAAACATTTCATTTGCTTGACATTCTCGCTGAACTTTTTTGTCTTATTTATTTACATAGGCAAGCTTTATGGTTTTATTTTTTTGAATTTTTCAATTTTCTGTTGTTGTTGTTTGGTTACAATGTTGCAAATGCTAATATGCATAAATACATATTTTGTTGTTCGCTGATATTTATGAAGTTGTTGGCACTCGTGTTAACTGTACATTTGAATACAAATACACATCGGTTCAATTAGCATCTGTGCATTTGTTGCTTCGTTTAGCTGCGCATATTTTATTTTTATCTTCTTTTCGGATTCTCTTGCAGTAGCTGTCAGGTGAGGTCTTTGAAATATATTCAAAATTATGCCAGAAATTTATAAATAGTGTTTGTGCAGGTACAAACGATCTAGAAAATTACAAAAGCTCTTTAAATAAATACACTTGGAATTATTTTGAATTCGAAATCTTTTTTCTTTTTTTTCTCAAATTGTTGGCCGGGCCGGCTTTAGCTATGAGCAACCCTCTGCTGGTTCGAATGACATAATAAGATTTGTTAGATACTCTGGTTGTTTATAAGAATTTTTTTTATATGGGATTACGATATATTTAAGATATCGTAGCGACCAACTTAAGTTTTTTAGGTTGTGGTAGTTTCAAAGGGCTTTTCCGATATCATAAACGCCCTGGGAAAATTTAAAACTCGGCCCTTATAATGCCAAAAGCTCCTGAAGATCGATCTTAATCTGTTTGTATCGACAAAGCGCTTTAAGGCTATTAGAAATCTGCTCGACGATTTATTTTGTTTATATCGAGCTCACCTAGCCCCAAAATAAACAATATAAACCGAATTTTAATAGAATTTTCCAATAATCCTTCATTAATGTTTTGACGAAATTAAGTATCGAATAAATGCCCAATTGAGTGAATGATGAGTGACTTCAAAGAGCGTCATCGATTTTGAGAATTTTTGTGAAACAACTATATTTTGAATCTAAACGTGAAATCGATAACTATTTGGTTCTTCTGTTTTTATCTTTTCATTGGTAATATTTACGTGGTGGGTCCCAAACTCAGCGCACAACCCTGTGGAGGGGATACTTGGTCTAGGACCGGAAGTCATGAACTGTTTGAGCCGTATGTAAAGGAATCATTCCTGGCCACTCCCAATTGAATAACAATCAGAGAATTCTCCTCTCTTGCCTAATTTCTACACGTGATAATTATTTGGTTACTTGGAAATACATTTCATATCTATTTACCGTTCTTTCCTTGTTCTTATTCCAAAACAGGTCATTTGTAAAGTCCTCGGGATAACATAGTAAAACACATTTTTTTGCAAAATTATTATTTTTTTATTCAACATAATTACCATCAAACGTGATACACGGATTAAAACGACCTCCAACTTTTCGATACCATTTTTCTAGTTAGATTTGCCCTTTAATACAAAATCGACCTCGGTTGCGGCGATCACCTCTTTCTTCCCAGTGAGCATTCTTTTGAGATCTGAGGGCAAGAAAGAGTCGCTGGGGTCAGATTTGGGAAATGCGGTAGATGCCGCATTAGTGAAACAATACTTTTTTCTTCACATGCGGGCGATTTTTGGCGATTTCGTCCTTCTTACGGACCAAAAACACTATATAATAGTCGCTATTGATAATCCTTCTCTTTTCAAGGTAGTCAATAAAAATTATTCAATGCGAAAAATACAGGCGCCTTATCCTTGCCAACCCACTTTTCCTTTTTTTCATGCTTTGAGCGGGTTCATCGTTTGCAGTCCACTGGGATGACTGTGGATTAGACTTCGAAGTGAAATGCTGAAGCCATGTTTCATCCATTGTCACACATAGATGCAAAAACTCGGGTATTCTAAGCTGGAACATCTCCAAACACTGCTGCGAATCATCAACTCGTCCTTGTTTTTGGTCAAAAGTGAGCTCGCGCTGTGTCCACTTTTAACCGAGCTTTCTTTTACCCAAATATTCGTGATTGATATGATGTACACCTTCAGATGATATCTTTATTTTGTGGACTTTATTGATGTTTTCGTCGGTAACAACCTCCTTTGGGCGTCCACTACGTTCACCGTCTTCGGCGCTCATTTCACCACGTCTGAACTAAGCATTTCATTCCTTGATGGTTGATTTTTCTGAGGCAGTGTCCGGAAACTCATCATCAAGCCAATCTGCATTTTTCCCCTTCAAAAAGCAACATTTTATCAACAAGAAAAATTACTTTTATCCAATCTTTTTACAAAAACAAAAGTTGCTTCACTCAAAATGACATGTTTAACAAACTAATGATCCGACAGTCGTCAGGTTTATACACGCACCTTTTGAAAGTTAAGGCTAACGAAAAATTGTATGGATTTGAATCTATGAACGCCATCTAGGTGTTAGGCTGGGACTTTACAATTGACACCCAATGTAGATCAGTTACTATACATACTTGGAAATTTGGCTCTATCTGGATGCTTGGGCGGAGAAAGCAAGCGATTCGAAAACTGATCTTCATTTTATCTTCGAACACTGTGGTGTATCTAACAAACTTTTCGAGAGGTCGGAGTATCATCCCATCGAAGTACTGATTGAACATTAAATGTTTGTGAATGAAATTCAATTTAGGATCATCTTTGAATACAGATTTGAACTCTTTAAATATACTAAAGATCTTCGTTTTTTTTCATATAAAAAATGAAATATTTTATTCAAACGTTTTATTATTCTAAGGATACATATTTGACAAACATTTTGCAAAACTTTCAAAACTCGGCCATTTTGTCCTCATTTCCAGCAGTTGCTTGGAAAAACGTGCATCCGCGCTGAACTTCTTACAGGTTCATCATATACACACAAAATATGTGCTTAATTAAAAATATAACCTTAGCATAGCTTAGTGAACATTTCTCGACGTTTTTTGTTTTTTTAATAGTTGCAATTGAACCAAAAAAGATCTTCGTTCAGGACCTTGTACATTATATTGCGAAGACCTTTTATACAAGTCATTCATTAAGATCGGTAGAGGAGTTCGCGAGAAATCTTGGCAAATATAATTTCGAGACGAACGCGTTTAAAGTTTTAAGAAACTAAATAGCAGACCTTGAGCGCGCAAATTTTCAAGACTGTATCTCCAAAACAACATTCTGGAGATGTTATAGAATTAATTGAGGCAATAAAAACCAAATCGATTTTTTGAAGTTGTGAAAGTCATGGAACCCTTAACCTCCTACTCCGGTAAAAACCATGAATGGGAGAATAGCAAATGGAATTAAAAAACTGTATGAGTTTATAGACTCGAATAGTATATTTCGAAAGAGATCGTTTAGAATTGTATAAAAAAAATTAGATATTTCAATTAATGTTTAGAAAAATTAATTTTTTTGTGATTTTTTAATTATATCGAACAATTTTGGTAAAATTTCGTCATAAAAATATCTTCCAATTTCGCATATTGAAATCGGCGAGTGGCAAAAGGCCTTGAATTAAGAAATAATAGAGTGAAATAGATAAATCTGTGGAATTTCAAAATCAATGCACTGCAACAACAATAAATCGAAGTGGTTCACCAATTCCCATTTGCCCACATAGAGGCGATTTTTTATTGAAAAGCTACAATTAATTAACTCGCATATGCAATAATTTTAACACTGTTTATTTGAGCGATGAATTATGATTATTTATTGCAAAATCATACTGACTCCACAGCAATTTGCCATGCACATAAATTAATGGCGAACATAAATTGTTTATGGCAGGTGCAAGTATGCATGTGTGTGTGTGAGTGAGTGTGTTCGCCGCCAATATGCCACATACGCGCAAACTAACTACAGCAATAACAAAAGCAACAATAGCAACAAAAATGGCATACATTTTAATTAAAACATTAACAACAATGTTGCCACCCTACGCGCATTGTTGTTGCTATTGCTGTAGTTATAGCTATTACAATTGTACAGCAAGCGCGCTGTGGCTGTCTGTCTCTATTTTTTAGTTCACAATGAAATAACTCATTTTTTGTGCGCTATCTGATGCTGTTAAAGCGGACATTAGAACTTGTATAGCTGTCTAATACCAATTAATGTTTTGATAAAGTTTCGGCACATGCGCAGCCGACCAGGTCGCGGCACCGGCTGTTAACAGCGTTGTGCGTTGCGCATGCGCAGAAGCGGCGCGGCGCAGTGGAGAGTAGAAAAGTGTAGCTTATGGATGAGAGTGTGTGTTTGTATGTGTGTGTGTGGAGCAGATCGGCTGTTAAACAGCACACTTTTGCGCCTGCTGAACTCTGGCTCCACACGCGTGTGTGAAATTAATAATTTTTGTTGTAATGCTTATTTGTTGAGCGTGTACTGATTTTGCTTCGCATTTCGAGTCTACAAATATTATCTTGTTTAGTTTGTAAGTGATAATGTTGTACAAAGGTTTGGCGCATTATACAACTGCATTTAATTAGTTCTCAGTGAACTTTCACTGCTTGGCCTTTCGGCCGGTTTTTTACTGCAGCGATGCGTTTACACTAATTAAAGTGTCCATCATTTGTCAGGCTGTACTTGTTGCTTGTTGTTTGACCTCTCAACAATAATATTATGTTTACCAAATTAGCTGTCTAAGTAAAGCAAAAAACAAAAATTGTAAAAATTCATAAATTTCCATTCTCAAACCTTCGAATCTCACTGCCGTTTTTATTTGAGGTTAAATTAAGGTGAAGTGTTCGCCACAAAACGTCACACCTACCATAATTTGGATGAAGGTCATCAGAAAGTGTACCTGGATTTAATTACAAAGCGTTTTTGTGACTTTTTGAAGAACAACAAATCGGTGGGCTGATGGATGATGGACCTCATCAGTGTGGCTTCAGACCTGGCAAATCAACAACTGACCAGATATTCACCATGTGTCGAATTTCGGATAAGAAAGTGAAAGAAGAATCGACACACACTACCTCTTCGTCGATTTCAAAGATTCTTTCGACAGCACGATGATATTGATATCATCGGCCTCAACACCCGCGCCGTTAGTTCTGCTTTCTCCAGACTGGACAAGGAAGCAAAACAAATGGGTCTGGTAGTGGACGAGGGCAAGACGAAATATTTCCTGTCTTCAAACAAACAGTCGTCGCAGTCGTGACTTGGCTCTCACGTCACTGTTGACAGTCATAACTTTGAAGTCGTAGATAATTTCGTCTATCTTGGAACCAGCGTAAACACCACCAACAATGTCAGCCTGGAAATCCAACGCAGGATAACTCTTGCCAACAGGTGCTTCTTCGGACTGAATAGGCAATTGAGAAGCAAAGTCCTCTCTCGACGAACAAACACCAAATTCTATAAGTCACTCATAATTCCCGTCCTGCTAAATGGTGCAGAGGCCTGGACTTTGACAACAGAAGCGACTTTGACAGCGAAAAGAAGAAACGACTGGCGCGCTGTTGTTAACTCGGCTATAATCGCGTAAGCGGTGTCGACGCCAATAAAGAAGAAGAATAATCCCAACAAAAACACATCAAAACATTTGACTTTGGGTTCAAGTTTAGGTTACCGTAAGTGACGCATATTTTTGTCATCAGTAACCATCCGATTGAGGTTGTGATTCAGCAGCCCCGTACGACGAGCTTCTCTAGCATTATTTAAATAGTTCCAAATGGTCTTTTGTGCAATGGTTAGCTCCTTATCAATGAGAAAAGTACTATATGATGATCTGACCCGACGAATTGGCTAACCATATTGATCCAATTATATTAAAGTTGCTCGAACGGAATCGACGCAACTAAAAGTGCGTTTTGTATGAAAATACTGAGTCAAGCAATCACAGAACTGTCTGAGAAGTACAAAATCTTATCTTAATAACGTCATATGCCGTTTATACAACCCGAAATACAGTTTGCGAGAGTTATCTATTGTAAGAGTAATGTACCGTTTGATGTACTTTTCGAAGGAACTAAAGGAAAGGTACTTGTGTTGAAAAAGAGATAAATAATTCGATTATGTCAACTGCCTGAACATTTACTGACTTTTCCAAAACATCTTTGTTCAATTGTTTTAATATTCCTCAAAATAGCTTTCTGTTTACACTAATTTATTTTCTAATTCAAATATGTAGAATGTACCTTAAAGACACTGCTTTCTCCAGCGGACCATTCCATTTATTACTTTTCAACACGTGTGACTTTTTTTAATTAAAAACAAGTAAGGAAGGGCTAAGTTCGGGTGTCACCGAACATTTTATACTCTCGCATGGTAAAGTGATAATCGAGATTTCATAATACGTCATTTACATATTTTTCAAATACCGTATTTTTGTAAAGTTTTATTCCGCTATCATCATTGGTGCCTAATGTATGTACATATATATTACACAGAGAAGGCATCAGATGGAATTCAAAATAGCTTTATATTGGAAGAAGGCGTGGTTGTGAACCGATTTCACCCATATTTCGTACATGTCATCAGGGTGTTAAGAAAATATTATATACCGAATTTCATTGAAATCGGTGTAGTAGTTCCTGAGATACGGTTTTTGGTCCATAAGTGGGCGAGGCCACGCCCATTTTCAATTTTTAAAAAAAGACTGGGTGCAGCTTCCTTCTGCCACTTCTTCCGTAAAATTTAGAGTTTCTGACGTTTTTTGTTAGTCGGTTAACGCACTTTTAGTGATTTTCAACATAACCTTTGTATGGGAGGTGGGCGTGGTTATTATCCGATTTCTTCCATTTTTGAACTGTATATGGAAATACCTGAAGAAAACGACTCTGTAGACTTTGGTTGACATAGCTATAGTAGTTTCCGAGATATGTACAAAAAACTTAGTAGGGGGCGGGGCCACGCCCACTTTTCCAAAACAATTGCGTCCAAATATGCCCCTCCCTAATGCGATCCCTTGTGCCAAATTTCACTTTAATATCTTTATTTATGGCTTAGTTATGACACTTTATAGGTTTTCGGTTTCCGCCATTTTGTGGGCGTGGCAGTGGGCCGATTTTGCCCATCTTCGAACTTAACCTTCTTATGGAGCCAAGGAATACGTGTACCAAGTTTCATCATGGTATCTCAATTTTTACTCAAGTTACAGCTTGCACGGACGGACGGACAGACGGACGGACAGACGGACGGACAGACAGACATCCGGATTTCAACTCTACTCGTCACCCTGATCACTTTGGTATATATAACCCCATACCTGACTCTTTTAGTTTTAGGACTTACAAACAACCGTTATGTGAACAAAACTATAATACTCTCCTTAGCAACTTGTTGCGAGAGTATAAAAATCGAGGGGAAATCAATTTCGAGCAATCAATACATCAGTGCCGACTGCCAAACGTAGCAAATGACAGACCAGCAGGCTAAGACACGTTGAACCAAAAGCGCTTTTTGCTCCCTATGGTCAATAACTTCATTTGCCACGGTTCGTAGAAAATCTATACACGATATTTACATACAGATGTATGTATGTAGGTATGTGGAGCGGCGAGTTCAACCAACTATCGCAGCCGCCGCATGCAAATTCACGCAATTTTTCATTCCCAACGCTCGACGCTCATCATCAGCCGTTCACCGCGCCATCGATAGGCGGCCGTCCAGCCACCCGTGCGCGGCTATGCATAGTCAATATTTCTCTGTCCATTTCCGAGTTTGCTGTAAGGTCTGGTCTGCGGCCGCTGTTGCTGTTCTTGTTCTATTGTTTGTCCATTTTTAGTGATCAGTGATTTTTGGGTCATCGATCGCAGAACATTTAAATTTATTTGTTAAACCAACAGCTTCTCCAACCGTTTTGTTTTTGTCTTTTCTATTTTTAGTTGTTGTTTTTGCTTTGATTGGTGCGCGTTCGCGGCTCAGTTGTGATCGCTAGTTGGTTGGATTGATTGCTGTAACCGTTTTGACGCTCGTTTTGCCTGGTTCGCTGACCAGTCATTGATCTGATCTCTCTATGGTTCTAATTTCGTTGGATTATCCCATTATGCGGACTTCTTTTGTCCGTCATGTTTACATGTGTGTTGTTGTGATCAATTAAACAACATTGTTAACAGTTATTTAAAGTGTTGTATCATTGTTGTGCGGGTAGAACACACTTGTCTAATTTGTTTTGTTAGATGTTATTCGAAAGAGTGAGAGAGAAATAGATTGTCGAATAATTTAGATTTATTAGAAATACAACGTCGTGGAGAAAGCACTCCAGACTGATTGTAGTAATAACAATAACTGTTTTTGCTTCATTAACAGTTTGTGAGTAAAAGCTTTTTAAGAACGCTCATTGTTGCACAGCTTGATGAAATTCTTTTCGAATTAACATCACTTTTCTATTTGAAGACTTTCTTCCAACAAAATTTTTGTCAATGAAAGTCTTCCATTAAACGAGTGGACTCAATGATCCGCCGATTGCTAGTTTAAGTGTTACTCTTTTTGTGTACCAAACGCCTACTGGGTTGGGCGTTTCATTCTGGGAGAATTTTGACTAGGTCCAATTTGTGAACCAAATATATACATATGTACATGTCATCTTACTACAGTGATTAAAAGGAAAGGTGAAATTGTCATTTAAAACTCTTGGCCATCAGCAAGGCAGTTATATTTTTTTCTAGGTTGGTGGGTCCTTTACATTTGTCTAGCGTCTGAATGACGATCCAGAGGTTGCAAAAATAAATCTTCCTGTACTGATAAAGTTCATCAGAAGCACGGAGTGGTTCAAAGAGGTGTATCACAATGGACCTTCTAAAGACCTAGGTGATTTGACTTCGTAGGGAAATCCGGTTTGACACTATTGAGAAGTGCGTTTTGTTGAAAGAGGATTATTTCTGACTAGAAGATAGATCTTTAGTTTACATAGTTTCATTTGATTAATTTATTTGAACTAATGGAATTTTTTAAGTAGATGGCCCCCATTTTCAAATACGAGGAATTCCCCAGATGATGTTAGATGATGTTTTGAAAAACAAAAAAAAAAACAATGAGTAAAATAATATTCTATTCTATTTTGTTGAGACACTGAGAGAAGCGTTCTTTTGCAAACCTTTGTGTTGATATCTTATATTTTTGACATAATCATAAATTCATAGTGCAGTGCCACTTAACCGATTCTATACATTGATAAGTCGGCTATTAAAATGACCGTACGAGATTGTCTTACTGTAGGTTCAATGCGATTTAATACTGAGAAAGTTACGAAATATAGTAAAATATATTTTAAATATAATAATGTATGATTTTTATCACAACTTTAACAATTTGTTCATCGCTGGAAACGAGCGCGTGCAGTTGTGTGTCTTCGCCCAGTGTGTATAAGTATGTATATAAATATGAAAACACGCAGTCACTGTGCTTGTGGATATGCACAAATAAATTTCTTGGAAAGTATATGAAAAAAGTATTTATAGCTCACCTTGTGTGTATATTTAACAGATTTGCTAATATTATTTAAATACATCGAAGAGCGCGAAAAGCACACGCGTCTAACTGAATGTAAACAAATATACTTGCTTCCACTTTATTTAGATTATTTTTCGTGTTTGTTTATTTTGCTTTCAGTTTTGGTTAGAGTTTATGCCACTTCGCTGCTAAAAGCACTAATTTTTAATTAATTTGAGCTGAAAATAACCGTTATCTAGCCAGTGGTCTTCTGGGCGTCTGAGGCCATTAGTAAAGTTTTATTATCATTTAAGAAATAAGAATTTTTTCTAAATCAACTTTTGTATTTTCTTGTTTTTGTGTAAAGCAACAAGTTGCACGCTTCTCAAGTTCAATTTGGGTTATTTATGGTTCACTGAGGTGAAGGTGAATTAATTACCGCGCATTTTTATAGTTTAAACAAAAGCTAATATTTGTGCTTGTAGGCTTATGGAATTTCAATACACATCTTCTTATATGAAGATAATTGTGAACGAACTCGAAAAATTGCCACGTGCGCGTGTGCCTGATACTCCAAAGCAGATAAGAAGTGGCTAGTTTATAGAATAAAAATGTAAATTCGTGACTTAAACTAAATAAGTATTATTTTCCTGAATAAAATTAGAGAAAAAAGCAGACAATTTTCTTGTTTTTAATGTTTGCAGTCCGTCCAATAGATGTGGGAATTTAATGGTCATAAAAATGGTAAACAAAATCAGACCTCACAATAAATTGGTTATATAAACTTTTGTATCTGATCTTGGAAAGAAAAACCATGGTATGAAATTTTCAAAAGTTTTCACGACTGTCTCCAGTCATTTTGAACTAAACAAATGCTCGCGAAAAATTAAACTAACATCGAGTACCAGGGGGAAAAATTCAACAAATCGGTTGCCTCGAAGCTAGTATACGCTTCATAAATGGAAAGTTTCCTTAAAGGAACATACTTCTGATCGTTCAGTTTGTATGGCACTTATAAGCTATAATGGTCCGATATCGGAGGTTCTCGCAAATGAGCAGCTTCTTTGTAAGAAAAGGGTATTCAAAATTTCTGCGCGATATCTGAAAAATTCAGGGACTAAGCTTTTAGTGCTTCAAATCTTGCACAACTTCAATTTGGATCAGATGGCTCATCCATATTATATTTGTTTCGATTCCTTACAATTTTTGTATACTTCAACGGCCAGGAAAGTTTTTACCGCCACATTTATACTTGGTAGCGAAGAACTTCAGACCGATTAGTGTTTCATTATTCCTCTTAACAATACCGACTGATATACCATCTGATCAAATATGAGCCGTACTGACAATAACAAATAAAATAAATGCTCATGTCTCTTGTATATCGTTATTATCGTCCTAAAAATAGGGGTTTGAGCCTGCCAACGCTTAATCCAATCTTCCATGTACTTGATATGAGCCTCGGTTGGAATGGGCTTTGGTGTACTTAGCACTTATTTTCGATGTCGGCACATACTTGGACCGTCATTTATTATTTTTTTTAGAGTTTCGACGTTATATTCATGAACTAATGTCGTAGGGTTCTCAGCTAGGTTTGAAATCACCTTTTTCACCTCTATTCGACTTCGGTTTTGTAAAAGTTTCAGGCTTTTTTATACCAGTCCAGCATTGAAAAGCTTCATACCCCAAAATGTGTTGAGTCGATCCATAAGAGATGTTGAGGTCCTCCGCTATCTCTCTGACGGCAGCACGACGATTTTAAAGGACTATTTCTTGAATTCCTTTGGATTAAACTTTTACTGAATGCTTTTTAGTACTGAAATACTTGTGCTCATTTAAAGATTTCGTAGTCCGGGTCAAATTTGATTAGATTCTAGTTAGCAATCTGTCATTCAAGAGAGAAGGATGGAATCAGCTCTGCAGGTTTTTGGCAAGGCGGTAGTAGATGCATCCTAAACGATACACTGCGTTTATAAATCTTAATATTACGTTGAATTCCTAGGTGGAGACTCTGTGTCCTGATCCAATTAATCTCAAAAAAATATAGCGTGATTACAAGTTCTTTAAGAGACTTTAGTATTGCTGTGAATCCCAGTCAAGTCATACTGGGTCAGTTTCTTTCGGATTTTCACATCACGGCTGAGCTTACCAGACGAAGCTTAACCGAAATCGCATCGATTATTACCAAGTCGAAAGTGCTATGTAGAAAATTAATACTTTTAATTACTAAAATTGGTCACCTCTCCTCACTTAACGCCTGAAAATATTTTAACCAAAGGTTTCAAATCAAAAGCCAACAACAAATCGCTTTAAAAACAAGAAAAACTGCACATGACTCGATCGCTTGTTTGTTGCACTTGTCTTTGGCGCGGCTGCTTATTCGCAGGCGATGATGGTGTGTGAAAGCGTAGAAGCGTGAACATTTATGCACATGACCCGCCAGCGTCGCGCCGCTCGGCCGATGAGGTGCTCCAAATCGCCTGACAATGCGATTGCCTGCGCCGCTTTGCTGCCACGCGAAATTCAACGTTTTATTAGCCCAAATTACTGTGTGTGGCACTTGTACGCACAACAACAACATCGGCAGCAGCAACAACAATAACAGAATTAGCAATGCCTATTTACCACATAAAATCGAGTAATAATTAAATGAGCACCACGTGAGGAGCAGTCAGCGGGGACAGCGGCATGAGGGCGAAACACCGGCGTTGCATTCACCATAAATTTACATGCGAGTGCGTGCAACATTGCAATAAATTTGTTGCATGCTTAAAATTGTGTGCGCGAATAGAAATGTCAGCGGTTAAAAATAAAACGTCAGCAGCAATGGTGGCAAGTACGCGAATGAGCTGGCAAAAGTGTACATGCATACATATACTATATATATGTATATCGAAGGTATGTATTTATATATTTGTGCAACGGCCGGTGCTGGTGCACCTATTATTATTACGTGCGTATCGGTCGTCGCCACCAACACGCGCATTGCAATTGTGAGTCACATGTGGCACGTTACAGGTGCCGCTTGCTCGGCTGGTAGGCATGAAATTCCATTACATAAAATCATAAAAGTATATATGTACATAAACACATCAGTACTCAACAATATGTAATGGTTATGTACGATAATTGTGTGCGCATTTTGAAAATCGTAGATTTTTTCCCATTTGCTGCCGTGAGAGTGGTCTGAGGCCTCACAGCTAACTTAATAATATAATATATAGGTATATATACGAGTATGTATGGTATACTTGTATATATACTATACATATGTGCGTTTTAACTGGCGTTGCAAGTGTTTTTCTCAGTTTCAGTTTGAAAAATTGTTACTTACCGACTTCATATGGGGTTAAAAGGCTGCAAATGTTGCGAAAGACACACAGATCTAGATATGTCTGTACATTGATTTCTTTGTGTAAATGCATTTGTGTGCGCATGTCGGCCAAAGCCATTTAATTTCGAAAATGTGCAGTCACACGCAGTGCTCTTTCTTTTATTGCCACTTACGGCCGAGGAGGTTACTTAAGACTTCAATAAGGAAATCGATATGACTTTTTATTTCGCCTTTCTTCCTTGTGATTGCCTACACTTGAGCTTTAGCTGCTAATATTATATAGATTTTAATTGGTGAAGTGTTTAAATAAGTCATTAAATTTTAGTTGTTAACTAATTAGCTGTGTTTAGTCAACATCGAAGTTAGTTATCGATAACTGATATTAAGATTATTTTTAATATCACAATTGAAATAGTTTAACAAATTTAACAAATATTTTGTTATATACCATAAAGAGAGGGCCATATAATATCTCTTGTGATATTCAGCCTTACAGCTTTGTCTACATACATAATACATTATAGATGGTCTGCATTTAGGTACCGGTAATTGAGTAGTCACTTCTTTAACTCAAGTGGAGAACGAGTGGGAGTGGCAAAAGCAAAAAAAATGAAAAGAAGTTTTATATCACTGACCTATATTCTATCTGTTTGTTTAGATAATTATATTTATCTGTCATTTGGGGTATATGTGTCAAGCTTTAAAATGTTCCAATGATTTTTTGATTTTTCGTATTCACATCTCAGATAGATGAGAAATTATTTGTTAGTACCGAAAAAGGATACCGAATTCAGGAGATTACGCTATTACCGTAGAACTATTATTTCCAGAATAAATGAATAAATCTTAATAAACTATTTAGAATGATTTGAACATAACGACCTCTTTCTAGAAGGGATGATCTTTGAGTTTCATTAAAGAACCTCAGATTCCATCACTACACAGTAAAGTAAATGATTGAAAATCCTGATATCAGTTACATGGGGCCAAGGACAAATTTTAACCCGATTTTACTCATTATAGACATATTGACTAATATTTTTTTAGTGACAATTCAGGGCCACATCTTCGGAATCTGGGGTTTGAACTGTTATGGTCTGATTTTGAGACTTGAGTGGAATACCTGTAGGGCATTACGTGTGCTAAGTTTTGTCCCGACACATTAATTAGTGGAAAGATCAGATGAATTTTAAAATTGTGTTATATGGAAAGTAGGCGTTGTTATTGTCAAATTGCGCCTATTTTAACATACGAGTGTAAGGATAGTGTTACTTACGTTATATAATATGTTTGACTGAGTCTAGTAGGTTCAGGGATATACGATTTTATATAAATTTGGGCGAAGCGACGCTCATTGTCTAATTTTAACACTGGTACCTGTAAAGCCCTGCGCCATCGTGGATGCATAATTTAATGCCTCTAACTCATTTAGATATTGATTTAAATAGTTTTTAATGAAACCCTTATTTGAGGAAATGGGCGGGGATGTCACCCAATCATCAATTAATCTTAGTAAAGAAGTTTCCGTTTTACATATATTTATTTAAGATATCTGTAGTTGGAAGAACATTTTGAAAAAAGCCGCCGAGTTAACAGTCCTTGACCAGAAAATAATCCGGGTCCAATCAGGTTACCTACACCGACTGTAGTGGGAACGGAAACTTCAAACGTCTTTTATGGCGCCGAAAACAGCCGAATATGCTATCCATTTTCAACTTCATTAATACCTTCACCTAGGCTCTTTAACTATTCCAAATATTTACCTGGACGCCTAATACGCATCAGCTGAGAATATAGTGTATCACTTTCTTTGTAGAAAGCACACGTTAAGAAAGATCAGAAATCTGGTTATCAAAATGTTTACGTAAGCACAAAGCAAGGAGTTCCTGAAGTTAAAATAAATATTCCATTATGAGCAGATTAACTTACCATTTTTGAATGAAATTTAGGTTATGGCTCCGATAAAAACTGAAAAACTTGCCATTAATTTAATTAATTACAAGATGAACACTCGATTCCCACACTTAAACGATATTATTTGTGAGATAATTCATGCTGACACCTATTAAGTAATATGAAAATACACAATGACTATATTAAGCCGATTTTATAAAGCTATTCTAACACAAATACCCACAACTTAAGACGTAATAAATTGTTGTTAACCGAAATTACAATGCCAAAAGCGCCAAAAATGAAGGCAAAAGCAGCGAAGCATGTGGCCAAAATGGAGAGAAAAAACAAAAACGGAAAAAAATGTAAAATAAATTTAGAAAATAATAAAATAAAAAGTTTAAAATGCTCATAAATAATAAAGCCTCAAAAGCTGAAATAAAATGTCCAAAAGCGTTTTGACAGAAACAGGCAATTTGCTAATTTGCCAACGCACCCACACACAAAGCCGAGATAAACTAATAATATCGCATAAGCGAGCAACGAAATCAAAACCGAAGCCAAAACTTCAGAAGATAAAAAAACCGAGACACAAAAAAAAAAAAAAATTTGCAAAGCAAACACGAAATGTGAAGCTGAAATAAAGCTGTGCAAAATATTTTTATTTGCTTAAGCAAAAATTCCAAGCCAGCTTACCTGGACGAGGAAGAAGCCGAAGAAGAGGCAGAAGAGGCAGAAGAAGGTGCGTGAAATCATTGAAATCATTGTCGGCGGTTAAACAGCGACAACAACTATATGTGTATAAATAAAAATAAAATAAAATACAAAAACAACAAAAAGGCACCAACTAAAATAGGTATCTAAGCAGACATACACACGTACATGTATGTGTACGTGAGTGCTTCTCAAGCTACTTAGCAGCGCCTCAAAATTCTCATAAATTTGGAACGCTACGTAGCAGAACGAAATAGCGAACTGTTTGAGCCGCCAAATGACAAACGGCGAATTAACAAATTAATAAATTTGAATGCCGCGCATATTGGCTGACGAAGTAGCGCGCAGTAGGGGCGATAAAGCGATATTAATAGAGTATACGCACAAATAAGCCACATGCTACATAAATAAAAGGTGAAAACTATATAAATAGCAGCAACAACTACAACAAAAACAGCAGCAGCAGCGGCAGAATTTAAAATATTCAAAGTCGTGACTGTTTTGGCACTTCTGATAGCCGACTGTTGGTGGTCGCCTGTGGTTGTTGTAATTTATGCTTTTTGCCTTTTTCTGCTCCGTCAAGTTTTTTTCTTTCGTTTCGGTAAGCGTGTTTCGCGTATGCTAAGCGCTGTTTTCCGCTCAATTTCCTAATAAAGTTAGCTTATATTTTATCTGCGTGGCATAAATTAAGGCAAAAGCGTCGCTCTAATCAGCTCCCGCCGTCGCTTGGCTACCTGAGCGCAGAATCATGGGATGAAGCGAAAAGCAAAAGCCAACGCTGTCGTCAGCATCGATAAAAACGATACACCTTTCGTGTGTGCGTGTGTGTGAGTGTGTGGTGCTTGCTGATCTTGCACGCTTCCACGCTTCTACTCGGCTCCGCCGCACCGTCTTACAGCCTCCGCACTTTGGGCGATCCTAGTGCGAGCGCTTGCCGGCAGCAGTCAGCACGCAGCCACGCTGCGACACGCCCATTATTAATGCATATTAATTACTTTTAATGCGACATGTGCCGGCCACCTACTCGATTTGCTGAAAGTTTACGAGTGCCGCTGTCATTGCTGTTGCTGTTGTTGTTGCCGCTTTTGCTCCCGTTGTTCCGGCAGCTTTGTTGATAGTTTGCTGCTCGTTTGTTGTTATTGTTGTTAATATATTTGCTAGCGCTAATTTGCTTGCCACCGCCGCCAAGCTGATACTCACTCGTTTGTAAAGAATTGCGGTAGTTGGGTCGGTGTGGTGACGTTGCACCCATCTGTTTGATTGTCTTTAGTGAAATGGTTAGGTGTGTGGCGCTGCATTAACCCTTGTTTACACAACTGGGTAATAGACGTCTGAAAAGAGGTATGCATATGAATTTGTAGCCAATCCCTACTGAAATTTTTAGATAAATTTTATATGTTACAGCCAATATATTAAGTTATGTTAGTCTGGGAGGTCCGTGAGCCACGCATAGACCAGTTTTGATCCTTAGCGATGTCAGGAGGAGTGCCGCTACATACATAGTTCATGAGAAGTTGGAACCCTTCGGGATGCCTGCGCTTGACGCAAATTTAACTAGTAGGTTCTGCAGCCGATACCTCTTTCAGTGTCTCAAACCGTTGGGCCCAAAATGTTTCGAGGCGTTGCCTTGACAATGCAGAACAAGTGCACAAGAGATACTCCATTGTTGCCCTGGTGCCTTGCTCTTGACAGTTTATGCAGTCGTCTCGACCTGTCATTCCTATTCTGCAGGCGTGTGCCGCCACCAAACTGTGGCCACTGAGTACTGCAACCATGTTAACAAAGTGAGCCCATATATGGGGCACAGGGTTAAGAAATTATTGAAAATTGTTTAGCCTTTCGTTGTGCTCCTCAAATCGCAAACCACAACAACCTCACTGCGACTATAATAAGTATTTTTTATCTGGTATAAACTTTAGAGTCATTATCAAAATGCGCGGATACGGGAAAATCTGCGATTGCCGAGCTGTAGGGTCACAGGTTGCGGAAAGTGAAAGGCCTTTTGATTTGATAGGCCTTTTTAATATAAGGGTTAGTTGCGAATAACTAATATGTAAGCAGCCCCGTACAGCGTTCAGCGGTTAGAGGGGGAAAATCTCAGATCTTCTTCTTCAATCTTCTTCATAAATTCTGAGTGCCTGTGATCCCTATTTTGGCGTCATTCAATAACCATTCATTTAAGTTGGTTATAAAGACGGCAGCGCAGGAGCTTCCAAGGAGCCAACGATATCGTCCACAGACTTCGAGGCAGACTACTACTAATATGTGTGTAGTCATCAAAGGGCGTTAGTTCATACTAAACTCCCACTTTGTGCTTATGACTATCGGGGGAAACCAACTACCTCGAATAAGCGATAATTTCAACATGAATCAAAAGGTCAAGATTGGAAATTATTCAAGGGGTCGAATTACTCCCCTGCCTCGGCAGCCTGCTCTATAGAATGGTGCAAACTTTATATAACATTAACACAAACTATGTAGCTGAAAACGCTGAAACCTTAAGCTCCAGTGGAAGATCCAGAAAGTAATAATGATGATGTCATGCTCATCCTTAGCATTGTTATAAACGTATAACTAACCGTTATAGTGAAAAAGTGGCTCCTTTGAGTATTTAGAAGTTTGGCTTTAGGACAAGATCTGTAATTTACTGATTTAAGTAACCTTAACATTTCACAGCTTTTAAACCGGTCATGCTTTTTCTAGCTCAGTTTGGCGGCTTGCACGGACATAATAATTACATTAAAATCCCCATACTTGTCCAAAAATCTCGCTGAAAAGCTGGAAATATAACTTTCGAAAAATTCGCAACAAACTTGAAAAATTAGCCGCACCACCAACGGGTTAATGTTGTGTGCACGGCGCTTGTTTGCGTTATCCCTGCTAACGAATTGAGTGCTCGCCGCTGCGCTTTGTTGTGGCGTATTAATTGTTAAATGAGGCGTGGCGCGTTGATAGTGGTATTTTAAAAAGGATTTATGCAACAACAACAACATCAGCTGTAGCGTCAACAGAAAAATTACCCACAAACACTATCGCACGCTGAAGTGTGCAGCAGCGTTTATTAAATAACTACACGCGTCTGCGCAAAACAGATTAATTAAAAGCGACACTCCGCTTGGTCAGCGGTCGGATTAAGCTGCGCTGCGCTGAAATTGCGTGTTGTGCGAAATTAATTAACGAAAATGCGAGTAGTATCCACAAATCTATGTTCGACTGGAAACCACCATAAAGCAAGCGAGCACCCAACAACAATGGCGATATCAAAAACTACAACAACACATCGCCGCACACGGCGCAATTGAAAGGCAAAAATTAATTAGCTGTCAGGCGGTTGTCAGGCGTTTAAACGCTTTTCGGCTCAGTGAACCCGCTTGCAGGTAGAGGAGCTGCCAGCTACCCGCGGTACCCACCCCAGGCACCGTCCGTCTGCGCTGCCTTAATGATGGCGCTTTTGGTTGCTTTTTAAGTGGCGTGTATCGACGTGCTTCGCATTCGAAATGAAGGCAAACGAGCCGTCGATGGATGAGTCGTCGTTCGCGGTGCCTCAAATGACGTGGAGCGGCCGATTTGCGCATGCACGCCGGCGCATTAGAAAAAAATTGCCAATGCCTGCAGTCGGATCATTGCTCTTTTCTATAGAAATATCTGTTCCGAGAATATATGTTTATGAATGATAAGTTTTATGGCGATTAACAAACTTAAATATGCAAATTAGCGACATAGACTATATGCATACATATATGGTATATTCCTTTATGAACTGAAAGACATTCATACATAGATTTTAATTCATAATTAGGACTTTTTGTTGATTTAAATTTAGTTTAATTACTGTTTTTAGTGAAACTTTTCTGTCACGGTTTCACATAGTTGCTAATATTATGCAAAACTTTGCTCATTTTCTTATTCACAGAGCATCTTGCAACTGAAGTTGGAAACATTGCTAAATCATTAAGAAAAGAAAATATTTAGACCAGAGTAGTTAATTTCTGCAAGCAAGAAAAAAAATCATAGTATATACTTTCTGCAGGAAGAAACCCACTGGAATCGTAAGATAAAATATCAAAAATCAAAGGGAAAATAATTTACGGGCGATCTGAAGCCGGAGAAAAGTAATGGTAGGGGCATGGTAGAATAGTTGAGGATTAAAAATGATTTAACTCAATTTCAGGCAAAACTATGAGTCTACGCCTGTAATTTTGCAGTAAACTTACCGTATTATGTCACATACATTTTTTCATAAAAATATTAAAAATCAAGCTTTATTTTGACGAAAAATCGAAAAAATACTCTAATTTTCAATTAAAATTTCTCACGTCAAAATATCC
The DNA here is from genome assembly GCF_024586455.1 of Bactrocera neohumeralis. Classification (NCBI taxonomy): domain Eukaryota; kingdom Metazoa; phylum Arthropoda; class Insecta; order Diptera; family Tephritidae; genus Bactrocera; species Bactrocera neohumeralis. Next base: position 4,073,312 of record NC_065923.1, read on the forward strand.
GATTTATGAAGGCTTTATGTTATGTTGTTTCCTAAAAATCGAGTTTGAGAATTGTTTCGACGATTGGAAGGGTAGGTCTAGAGAGTGCTATTTTTTTAATCTTCTACATTGTAAACTATTCTTCGGCAGTTTAATTGGAAATATATTTTCATGATGCTCCAAACGGAGGATGTAACGTCTGCTAAATTCTTCGATTGTATTCTTGACAGTGAATAACTTTTGATTCCGGTGGAGGACATCCGTTTCTCACATAGAGAGGGCTCTATGGTGAACAGAACTTTATTTTGAAAAATTTGAATTACTTTTAAATTGGAATTCGCTACACTGCCTCAGATGTGAACGCCATATGTTCAGATCGGCCTATGTATTGTCTTATAAATGAGTAACTTATTCTTAGGACTGAGGCGGTGTTTTGGCCTAAGGAGCCAGTATAGCTGCGCCAACTCGCTCTTAGCTTTGACACATCTTGTATGTCAGGGCGAAATATAGAATATCGAATTCATAAGGCCTCTAAATTTTTTTAAATAGTGAATATTTTTGTAACATTTTCTAAATAGACGCTTATTAATTCCGTCTTTATATGAAATTTATTAAATTATTATACTTCTTAATTTTCAGGAGTTTGTTTTATGGGTGCTTGGTAAGTCTGTGTTTTCAATTCATATATTTAGCGGGTTTAAGTTGCATTGCTTAGCAAAATTGTTTTCAGAGATTACAATTTCAAAGACTTGAGACTTGTATGCAAAAAAAAACCGAACCGAGGTCACAATTCTTGTTGCCATTACGTCAAAGAAATTAATATTCGGCACGCTATTGCCGAAATAAATCCGCCTATGCTGGAAAAAGACTAAACATTCCGTCTTCATAAGATAAATGCCATTTTATAAATTGTTCAATGCTTTATTTGATTCAATGATGCCATATCTCTGAAAAGCACCCTTTGTAAAAACCACAACAGTGCACACCCTTCACTGCCTTGAAAAAAGCAAAAAAAAAACATTTAATTATTCTTGACATTTTCCACATTCTCGTATTAATTTTTTTCAATAAAAAATTGCAATTTTTTAATTTTTATAATAAAAATAACTGATTTTTTTTTAACACCATAATTTCGGCTGGGCACATTTAACACGGGTGCGCTGACGCCGCCATCGCTCGTCAACTTCGCAAAATTCGTAAAATTCGCGCGTCAAGGTTAAAAAGTTGTTAGCATTGCTGACAGCTTTTGACATTCATTAAAAATTATGTGATGAATTTCTATAAGCTTCGGCTCTGCCCAATAAAAAATGATTGCGCACACGCGTATATACATACATATATACAAGGGATTACCAGTTGCCCAAAGTTCTGGTATTTCACCTTGTCTTACATCATTGGAGATAAAAAAAAACATTAAACCTTGAAATGGTTGGCATGTCGATACAAAAGCAACAAAATGCATAATTAAATAAAATAAACGATTTCCAAATGAAGGAACGCTATTAAATACATAAATATTGTAAAACATATTCACATAATCAGTGACAAAATGAGTGAGTTGGACGGGTATGAAATTCGTCTGTTTAGCGAGCTGGTAAAATACATATTTACTAGAACTCAACATAGTCTTAATTTGTAAGGGAGTATAAATGATTCAGTAGCGGTTAACTCAATGATAAATATGTAGTTGAGAACCGTCATTTGGCGTTTGGCGGATCAGTTTTTCTTCCGGCAACTATTGTTGCTGTGCGCAAACTGATTTTGCAAGGTCGTCATGTGCCCTATCGTGAGACTGAGTCAACTATGGGCATTCATTATTTCAGGCAATTGTCAAACGCTTCCAAAAGGGGTCGATTGGTCGAGAGAAATGTTAAAATATACGATTGCGGCTAAAGTAAATAGCAGCGACTGAGCCGAATCTAAGGCTGCTCGCGCACGAAGCACTTCCAAGCGAATGGTTGCGTGGACTTGTTGCAACTATTCCACTAGAACAAATCAGTACGATAAATTTTAAGTAATAGAAAGCCATTTTTGTGCCAGTTGTTCTTCAAGAAATCAGGAAAACCAACCGTCGAAGACGAAACCTTCTTCACTCAGATGGTGCGATCCCTCACGCATCTGCATTTTGAAAGGATCAAAGGATCTATACTCCACAGTATAGATACACTAAAGATCAATGTATATCGACACCTGAGGCGATAGTGTTCAAAACGCATGTTTTGGAGATACCTCAATCAGAGTGGCAAAAATACTTCGACAGTTGGTTCAAACGCATGCAAAAGTGTATAGACCTTAATAAAGATAAAATCAAAGTATAAAAGGTAACCCTCGTAGTTTTCTCAAGATACCCTCTCTTGTTAATCACTGACTTTTGATTAACTTTCTATCCGATAGCTATATTTGAGCTTTGCTCTCTCTGAAAAATCGACATATGAAAGCAACAAAACAATTAAAAATGTCAGAGAGTAGGGTGTCAATTTCTTAAAGAAATGTTATAACCGCTTGCGGAGCCCTCTATTTCATTAAGCATATTTATTTGAATTATAACAGTTGTCTGTTCGTTTCGCCACTCTCCGCGGCTTGGCTAATAAGTATACACTGGTTATCAAAAAGAGTGCACTGTAAATTGAGTTTCCTTGAAACCCAGAGCTCTCTACCAAATAATTTGAAAATGGTATATTAATTTTTGCTAACGGTGATTAAGTCTCAGCCAGAAATCTCAATCTGCAGGCGTATTTTTCATTGCTAAAGGCTGCCTACAAATCCAAGAAGCTCTTGCCAGACAAATTTTCTTCCCTAGCGTTGATGAGATGCGCAACATATTACTTTGTTGCAGCAACATTGCCGTTACAAGGCACGGCTCCAATATATACTACACGAATACATCAAGTATGCAAGAATATATATTTATATGTATATTCGACTGTGTAGGCAAGCTTGTAAATCATGTTGAAGTGTATAAATAAATTGGCGAACAAATTAGATAAAAATAAATGCTATGCAAAATTTCAAATGCCATCCATCACGGCACGCTTGAGCGCAGGAGCGCATACCCAGTTCATTATGCGCTCACGGATATTTTGCAGTGCAAATGCCAAAGCCAAAGCACAAAGAGAAGACGCAGAAATCATTGCGAAATCAAAACACAGAACTAGCGATACTCAACGGAGACCAGACAGACATCCGAAAGACGAAATAGTTTTGCGAGCGCGCGACTAGAAGAAGCGAAGCAGCAGCAACGGGGCAAATGCAAATATTTATGCGCTTTCTGTGTGTGTGTGTGTGTGTGTGTGTGCGAATATGCTAAAATGACAGCGGCGAAGACATGTTGATGAGCTGATTGAGGGGGTGATGCGTTGACAATAACAATAACAACACTTGAAAGGCGGCTGCTGTTGCCGCTATTGGCTATTGCAACAACAAACAGCAACAACGCGCGCAACGCACAGATATCAACTACTTTGCACTTTGCCAGATACTTAACGCGCAGAAATTTACAAGTCATGCCTGCTGCAAATTGCAACGCGTACCAAGGCGGCACAGAGAAGGCAAAGTGGCAAGTGGCAAGCATGTGGCAGGCTACAGATACGAACGCGCCCAGGAATGCGCTGTAATATAGATGTAGTTGCATGCAACGCACGTGTGTGCGTGCTGTTGTCGCGTGTGCGCGAGATCACAAACCGCGATCGGCGTGCGCGCCTCTCAACTGTGTAATGGATGCGCTGTGGCAACAACAACAGCAGTAGCAACAACGGCAATTGGCAGCGGCAACAACTTGTAATATATTTAGCCAATTTTCAACGCTTGTTGACAAAACTGTCAACAAAATAGCAACAAAATTGTGCATGACACCGAATGAGGCATCCAAATTGTGCATCCAAACACATGTGGCATGCGACGCACGCACGCACGCAATCCGTTATTCGCCAACATACACTTGCATGCCTATGCTTGTGTAAAAAAATCGCACATATGTGCATGGGTATGTGTGTGTGTATGTAAATATAAGTGGCAAGCACGTCGATGCCACGGTAGCAGCAACGCTTGACAGACTCTCAGGCACACAGTGGAGGCAGTGCGGTGCACCGGCAGCAGTTGTGACGAATTCACAGATTGCCGCTATGAAAGATTGCCGCCGCTCGACGCCCTCTGCTGCCCCACCGCTGCTGCATGTCGCGTTCCCCAGCCTGAATGGCTTGTCCGTCCGTGCGCTTGCAACTCAATAGCGACAACAGTGCGCAGACAGCAAACAGGATGAGTTAGCGACGTTTTGATATGCATCAGCGATGTTGCCGCTGCTTGGTTAAGTGAAAAATTTTCTCGAATTGCCTGCTATTTTCGAAAATGGCGCAATTAAAAAATCTCATTTGCGCTCGCAAAGTAGTCAAACTCATTTCAGGGCGCTGCCGGTGCGTATTTAAAGACTGCCAAGTGATTTAAGTTTTTACTTCGCCGGGTTGTTGTTGCTTTGGCTCTTTGCTTAACACAGGAAATGGTCCATGACTTGTTGTTCGTCACTGGCTGGAGGAAAAAAGGAGGTGAAATGCCGATTAATGCATTAAAATGCCTCGACTATGGCAAATAAGCGAACTGATTTTGTATGAAATAGATTCTCGTGTGTTAATGAAAGGTGATAGATGCATTAGAAAAAAGTAATTAAATACTTGAAGGGTATAATTTAATTTCTGATCTTAAAATCTGAATTAAAAGTTGATAAAAATTTTTTGTTTAAAAATTGGAGTAACAAATTAAAATTTTGATTTTCATAGCAAAAGCCGGAATGGAAGGGGGAGAAAAGTAATGATTTGCATATTTTTATCTGAAATGCCATAATTAAGTTTAATTAAATATCAATAAGACAAACAGTGCTAACAGAAAATAACGATTATAATTAACCAATTGAAATACGAAAGTGCAAAATAGTTTAAAAATCAAAAAAGACAGTTTTTATTTTTATGACCTAAACTCGGTATATTTAGTTTTCCACAAAGTTTGTTGTTTTTGTGATATTGATATGGAATTTTTCACCTGTTCATTTCTCACCAAGTAGTTGCTAATTTCGTTGGAACCACCAGTATCGGATCACTACAGGATATGGCTGCCATACAAACTGAACGAACGAAATCAAGTTATTTTATAGAAACTTTGTGAAGGTTGTTCTAGTTCGGTGCAACCGAAGTATTGTTCTCTTCCATCCGGACATCATGACCTAGCTAGCTCAGCCACTGTCTCTTAATTCGCTGAACTATGTCAATTTCGTCGTATATCTCGTACAGCTCATCGTTCCATCGACTGCGGTATTCACCGTCTACCATTAATCTTCCGCAGAACCTTTCTCTCGATAACTCGTAACGCGGACTCATCAGCTGTTGTCATCGTCCATGCCTCCACACCACCTCCGAACATTTTTATTCGAAGCTTTTGGTTTAGGGAAAAGAGCGGCTACAAACAATAATTTGAGTATGTTTAGGTTAGGTTAAGTTTTGAGGTCGATCATACGGGAGATTTCACTCAGACAGCTAATAGACGGTCCGTTGTGCGACCTAGAACTACCAAATCGATGAAGCGCTTTGAGCCGATCAACAATTTCTTGAGACGTCTAATGTGAGTTTCGGCTATGTTTACTGGTTCGGCGATAGTATGACTACTGCGATGTTTCAACCGCAAACTTGCAAAAGCTGGATAAAGGCTATGTTAAAGCGTGATCTAATGTGATCGTTAGCTATTGCCCTAGTATCTGAAGACTAAATTCTATATACCAAGATTTAGAAAGAGTGTTGTGAGTACATAAATGGAGTGATGAAAATGGGAGAACACATTTTCATGCCATTTTGCCAGTATATAAAGAAGCAAATCGAGTATTTTGGAAAAGTTTTCAGATTAGAAGTTGACTTATGCTGAAAAATACTCACTTTATTTCCTCTTCTCTCATTTAGTTGCAAATAAACCGCTACAAATTAGTAAATCGAAAAGCTTGTCGGCAGTTCAAGTACAATGTGTGATAATTCAATGCAAAAAAACTGTTTTTTAAAATGCGAGTGCATTTGGCGCTTGAGAGCAACTCAATGAGCGCAATAATCAAAAACAGCCACGACAAATACAACAACAATTGGGCACACAATGAGGAAAACAAACAATTTACTGTGGAAATGAATTTCAATTACAAAAACAAACATTTGTGCGCTTTAAAATAATTTCACTTCAACTGACAATGCAAAAACACCAACAAAGGTACGCCCTCGAATACATTTCGGTAATTTTCGAGTAAAATTTGAAAATTCCGCTGAAAATCGAATTTAGTTGATATGCATGATTGGTTTAGCGTTTACAATTTATTTTTGGGTGAATTCTTTGTGCGAAAATAAACGCAAACAAAACCAAGCGCTGCGCATTCGGTCGAGCGCGCTGGCCAGCGAGAGTGTGTATGTAAGCGAATGCAAATAAATTGTGCGCAAAACACTTCGGCGCACACACACACCCATGCGTACTCACGCATACAGGCGCACGTCAGTATCGGCGCACATCTAATTGAAGCAATTATTGAAAATGATAAATTCGAAATTTATTTCGGCAGCGCCAACAACACCAACACTCACCCACATACACCTCTCGACAGTACACCCTGTTTGTATGTATGCGTGTGTGTGGGCAAAGGTAACTGCGCTCTCATTGTTGTCAGCGCATGACACACACACCAACGCATGTGCGCCACTTTTGCTTGCTTCTTTGCAGGTGTGTGTGCGTGTGTGTTTATCATTCACTGCTTTGCGGCGCTGATTTTTGACAGCCACACAGGCGATTTGCAATTAAATCGGTATCTGCCCCACCACCTTAGGCATCCGCGCGCAGAGTCGACCGCTGTGCCGCGGTGTTGAATTTGCCGCTGACGCCTGTGGCGCTGCAACAATTGCTGCCGCCAGAAGCCATCGCAATTTTCAGAGCATTTAGATTTGCCGATTTGTGCACTCACCTAGGCTCGTCCATTTGCCGGCCATTAGAGTGCGGCAAATATGTCGCACCCGTATGCGACGCTTGCCGTTAGCCACCGCCAGCCCCACCGCAGCTGCCGCCTTGCGCTGCCGTCTAATAATAAATAATCAAAATAGAGAAATTAGTTTCGCAGATTATATTTGTGCGCAAATAATTTGTTTGCGGCTGATTGTGTGCAAAATTATATTTCGAATTTATCTCAATTTTCGCCTGTGCAGCGCCCAGTGCTCGTTGATTATTTTGTTTGCCTAGCGTGTTGTTGTTGGGTGGTCGCGACGGTGGCGTCTGAGCGATATAAATGCAATTATTTGGGCGATTTTTAAATAGTTTAATGAAGCGACGCCATATACATAATATTTAGTGTAGAAATAATTTTCATAAATAAATGAAAATACTCTTTGTTTTTTTACTTTTAAATGTTTTAAAGAAGTATTTTATTTTTCTTTCAGATTTTTGTCGCTTCATTAAAATTCAATTATCTAAAAGCTAGAGAACCCAGACCTCCAATACTTGCCATTTGTAAAGCGACTTTATATTTAACAATTCTAGTTTCGGAGATTAGTTGGTTCAACATCTGAAAATCATTTTAAATATCGTTCGCAACACCTGCACTCTACATCTATATAGCCGTTGCCACGATAGACGGGTCTAAGTAACCGCAACGCACTCGGATTTATATCCGGCCAAGAACTAAGAACTATCAAGTCGGCCTATTCCTCGAAATTACTTCAGTTATACTTTTTGACGCTACAGCAACAACAAAAAACCTATATAGACCTAAAGTAGCCTAAACTGAGATCCAAGACTGATTTTAATATAGCTAAATATACTTTTTGGGCAAGTGTGGGCAGCTTGTTTGCTGAAGTTCATTGGTATTTATAACCAAAATAGCTTTTAACACATCACTTCTTAATATAAAAGTGAGTGACGAATTGAAGGAATTTTTATTCCTATTACTACGGACTCTCGTGAACTAAGCTTCCCTTCACATTTTTTTGTTGTTACTTTACATCTATGTTTTTTCCTTGTGTGGTACCTTCTGCTCGAAATTGGCAGTTTTAATTCTTCGAAAGTTTTGCAATTGCAAGGGATCCAGGCAGCCATAAAAGTTGAACTAATTAAAAAAACACACATTCCTTGGGCAAAATTTGCTTTTAGTACGTAACTGAATAATGTGAATGTGATGTGAATTCTTCTCAAATAAAATTCTTCACCATAAACAGGAACAGGTTGTTGTGTGTTTTTTTATGCAGCGGGTCCTGAACTCAGCAATCCCGGAGAGGGATGATTCGCCTTCTCACTTTAGCATGCCTGCAAACGGGTGGTTTTTGGCTACCCAGAAGATACTTGGTCTAACACCGTAAGTCGTGAACTGCATAAGCCATTTGTAAAAGAATCATTTGAATGACGTCCAGAGACGTTCCAGACGTTCTGAGAGTATGCGAAGTAAAGGAAGACTTCCACTCCGTTGGAAAAACCAGCTGGAGTAGGACCTGATTACACCTGGAATTTCCAATTGTCGCCAAACAGTGAAAAAGAAGAACGACTGGCGCGCTGTTGTAAACTCAACTATAACTGCGTAAGCGTTGTCTATGCCAATATAGTAGAAGAAGAAGACAGGAACAGGTAGTAATAGCTTTAAACAACCCTACCAGTCTTCGAAGGCTTCTGTGTGTATGACCTGCCGTTGTCCTGATAGAATATACTTTATCTGCTATTGGCCAAAGCTGACCGCTCTGAGCAATTGTTTCCCTCAAATAGTCCAATTGTTCACAGGACACGTTCCCATTGAGAACAGCCCATAGCAAATGATTTCCTACCAATCCCCCCCAGCATTTAGAACAACCTTTCTAACCGGCAATCCATATTTGGTCACCATTTCTAGCCGCGATTCGACTGCCACTGTTTTCACTTAACGTTGTGAAGAGTTATCCACTTCTCATCACCAGTAACAATTCGTTTCAGCAAAAGATCGATTTTGCTGTGATTCAGCAGCCATTTCCAGATTCTATCCACGAGCTGCTTTGGTATTACCTCGTGTAGAACCCATACTTCAAGCTTCGTTTGATATTCACCCTTACTTACATATTATTAAACGCTGTTTGAGAAATGGTTCGGTCCGGGGAAGCCGAAACAGTGGCTGCATGACTGTTGATATCGACGATTTCCATTATTTTACCAACATTTTTGACAATTAATCTTTGTTGTATTAATCAAAACTATTTTAAGAATTGTATTCTCTGAATACGCTGTATTAAGTTAGTAACACCCAAGCATTTCCATCCAAGACCCTTTAAATTGTATATCTGAACACTCGGCGTGTCGAGCTGAGTCGATTTATCCATGTTCGTTCGTTTGTCTGTATACTATATATGCGAACTAGTCGCTCAGTTTTTGAGATATCGATTTGGAGAGTCGATATCGGGCCTCTACCGATTATAGCTGCCGTACAAACTTTTCGTACTTAATAAAGTGCTTGTATGGAAAGCTTTTTCATTTGACGAGATATCTTCATGGAATTTTGGAAGGAATCATAGTTAACGGTAAAATCAGCGAATAAGTTGTTTAGATCGGACCACCATAGCATATACATAGCTATGTACATATATTAGAAACTGAACGATTAAAATCAAATTCTTGTATTGAAAATTTTTTAGCTGTGAAGGGTATTCTAGTTAACATTTTTAATTGTAATATTATTTTATTTTCTTTTTCTGTTTTTTGTTTTTTTATAAATACCACACTTTATATATTTTACCTATAATTATTTACACATACTTATGCTTAAATGAATAAATATTCCGTTCAATATGATCTTCTGGCCAGTTAATGTTTTTACATTAACGAAAATTATTTTATTTCTTTAGCCGCTTCTAATTTATATAACATCACATATGCAAGTGTGTATGTGAGCAATAACCAATTCAGGGTGCAGTTGTAGGCTAAAGCGAAAATCGAACGTTTCTAAATAAAAATCAGTGTGAGCGTGTTTCAATTAAGTTATAAATTTCGGTATTTTTATTCCTGCCGCAGCTAAGCTTAATATTATTATTATTTTAGTGTGATTTAATATGTGCGCGCGAATACACTCACACACTCATAGATATACAAATTTTTATGGCAGTGAGCCTAAAATGCCCAGAGCTGCAAAATGAAAACCACACACACACACACATGCAAGCGGTAATTTTATTAATTTCGCACAAGTGATTGCAAATTCATGTGTGTAAATGTGTGTGTATATTTCCGTGTGTATATGGATGTAAGCCAGCAGATCACACCACAGCGCTTTCCAAATTTATATTATTAATTTTCTAATAAATTTTCGACAAATCGCGAAATGTCAAAACCGCATAAATCGCCCGCGGTGTGAGACGGCAGACGGTGGCGGACGCCGGTGGACGGCTGGTGGACAGCCAACGTGACGTTATAATTCATAAACTAATTTTCACGCAAGCACACATGAATTCGCACAGCAAAATTTTTTTTCTTTGTTTTTGGCATATGCTCATACACACACACTCGCATGCGCAGTATATATGTATTGGTGTGTACATGCCTGCCAAAAGTCACACTCACTGTGCATGTGTGCATATGTTGCACTTATGCCGTTATGCTCGTTTGTTTATTGATGCTTTTATTTCACTTTTGCACTCGACGGCTGCAACAGCAACAACAGCAAGAGCTGCCAAGCAATTTAATTTAGATTTAATATTCGAATTTCATACTCGTTATCGCTCTGGTGGCATCTGTGAGTGCGCACATACACTCAAACAAAATTAGATGATCAGTCAGTTGAGAGGCAAGAGGGGTGCAGTGATTGCATTATTATGCATCGCGCGTAGTATTTTGGAATTCGAATATTTTTGAATTTTGGCTTTGATTTCAGGAACTACAAATTCATCCCGTTATATATAGTTTTCCTATTTTCTTCGAAATGGTGTGTGACTTAGCTAAATTTTAAGTATGTTTTATTTGTTTTGAATGCTATTTACTTTCTCTGATTAGTGAGAATTAAGTTGCAAGTTGCTTCAAGGTCTGTAAACGGTTTTATGACAATATTTACTATATAAAAAAGTTTTTTTTCTAGTGCAATATGTTTTTGTTCATAGTGGTGTGTGACTTCGCTAAACTCAATTATCGTGTATATATAGTACATTACAAAGCAAAGGAAGAAAGCACTTTTTTATAGCACAAAAGGAGCTAAAAAATTTTGTTTGGATATCGATCCGTGAGGTTGTATGGCATCTATATGCTATAGGGGTAAATATACTCGGTGATTGTGGCGACGCCTCAGACAATAATCTGTGTCGAATTCCGTGCAGATATCATGATAGCTACTTATATGCTATAGTGGTCCGATATCGGTGGTTCCGACAAATTAGAAAGAAGCTGCAAGATCGATATCTCAAAAACTGAAGAACTTTTGGGTGTTGTAAACATCGTGGAAAACTTTATATATGCTGTATATAATATTAAGGGTATAGAAATTTTGTTTTTTAAGAATAAAAAAATTAGAAAATATCTCAAAATAACCATTTTTTTATAAACTTAGTTTTCTAAAAAAGCACTTAGACCCCAATCCCTTCCTTGCTCCGTCCTTGAACCGCATACCATATGATGGACATCCTCAAATGTTCTTGCAACCCGTTCACCCATTTCCCTTCACCTCCTCACTCTTCAAACGGGTTGTTTTGAATTCAGTTGCCTCAACTGCTGTCGATTGCGCTTATTAGCGCTTTGTTGTTGCACTTGCCGCATGAAAGTACTGCGGTCATTGTTGTTTATTGTGTGACTGCTGCTGTTGAAATATATATTTTGATTCTCGGAGTATTTTGGCAGGTGGCAACGCTGTCGCTGTGCTGTCAGTGGCGGTATCGCAGCCAGCTTCGAAATGAAAATGCGTCAACTTTTCAAATGCAAAATTACTCGCTAAATAATTTGTGCGCATTGAGGCAAACTGGCACAACACCAACAAAAATGCATAGCTAACCAAATTATTGCGACTCGTATCGGTTGCAGGTGGTGGCAGGATTGGTGGCAAGCGTACGCAGCTGTTGCCATGTGCGGATCTAGCCATAATCATGTGCAGGTGCGCGTGAGTATGTGTTTGTGCGCCTGTGAGTGGAGGAGCCATTGGTTCAACGCGCCGTATACGTAACATTATTATTATATGTATGTATGTTGTTGCAAATCTATTTTTGCTAATAGCATTAGTGTGTGTGTTGTTGTTCAAGTAGTTAATATTTTCGCTGTTGTTGCTGTTGGTTATTTGATTTGCCGTTACATGTGTGCGCGCACTTATCGCTGGCTTGCAGGTGCGAACTGCTGACGTCGACGGCTGTGGCAGCGCAGCATATTTGATTCGCTTGCCGCACGGCGCTCTATGTGTTCTATTTCTGTGTGTGAGTGAGTTAATCGAAAAGTGCGTGAAATTGCCTGACAAGTGGGCGGCTTTGTTGGCGCAAGTGACTTAGGTGGAAGTTCAATGATAAGCGTTGTGCGCATTTACCGTTTGTACTGCCGCTATTGTTGTTTTTGTTTTTCTAATAACTACGAAATGCGCGCCTAACAATGTTTGAGGAAAATCTATGTTGGCAATTTCAATGTAAGCGCGCATTTCTGTGTATAAATGCTATGAACGAGTGTATGTGTTGCTTAACCTACAGTTATGACTATGTATGTATTCTTATTGTGGCAAAATGAATTAGTGAATATTTTGCACGCGGCAAAATTAAACGTCACTCGCGCTTTTAATATTTATGCGGCACAAGCAACACAAGTGTAATATCCGATATATATATATATAAATCTATACATATATGCCAGAATTGAAACCACCAAAAGCGCTGACAGTAATCATGTAACGGAATGAGAAATGTGGAAACAGAGCAGAGCTCTGGCAAAGCGACTTGACTATATAATGAAATTATGTGTGGCAACTCTGTGATAATGTTATTTAAATATCTAGAAGAAGAGCTTTCTATGGATAGGTAATCATGATTTGGATAAAAGCGTTTTTGAAAATCATCAAGTAAATTTTATGGGATATTCTGGTCTGGAAGCCTGAATTCTGAGCGTTTTATGACATTTCAATAAAAAGGCTTTTTATTATCCATTTTCATACTTTTGCAACATGTTGCTACAGAATACATATAATAATTTTGTTCACCTAACTGTTGTGTGTATCACCTCAAACTAATCGAGATAGACATAGGGTTATATATACATAAATCGTCAGGATGAATAGAGAGTTGAAATCCGCAGGCAAACATACAGCCGTCTTTCCTTCTTCCGTTGAAATCTGTAACATGGTGTACATGTTCCTTCGAACCATACGAAGTTTGGCATTGTAGATAGAGGGCGTAATCGGACCTCTGCCGTGTCCGCAAACTGCGATTAACCGAAAACGCCATAACTAAGCACTAAATTAATATGTAAAACTCTAATTTGGCACAAAGAATCACAATAAGAAGAGGTATCCGCGGTTTGCAATTCCTTTAAAAGTAAGCGTGATTCCGCCCCCTACAAAGTTGTATGTATATAACTTCCAAACCAATAAAGCTATATTACCCAAAGTTTTGCGGGACATATTTTTAACCTTCTTATGATAACTAGAAAATTGGCGAAATCCGAATAAAATCTGCCCACTCCCCATATAACGATTTCTTATAAAACTACTAAAAGGCAAAGGTGTCAGAGGCACTACCGTTTACACTCAAGATAGAAAGAGAATGCTTTATAAAATCCGGTATCTAACTTGGGCGATGGGCGTGGCGCCGGTAAAAATCTATATCTCGTGACCTACTCTACCGATATCAATCAAGTTAGATAAATAATAAATATTCTTCTAATACTACTATGTCACAGTGCAAAAATGAAATCGGAAATCGGAGGACAACCACGTCTACTTCTAAGTCTTTCACATTCAATATAGAAATAAAGCACCAATTAATACAAGTATATCTGGATAAAACTTTGCATGAATAATTCCTTTGAAGTGTTCCATCTTATGACCAACAATTCTCCAAATCGAACGGAAACTATTCAAACCCTTAAGTACCGAATATGTGGGCGCCAGTGCCTTTAGACTACTTTTGACCGAAAATATCGGTCAATGTGTAATATAGTTACATGCGAGCATAGGCCTTTCTTAGTCAAGAACTGCCCTTTAACATTGACGGTGTTATCCTCATTAACAAAGCTGGATGGACACATTTTTCTTGTAGGTTGGTATCACTTTCAGTGACAACTGTGCCAAATGTCACATCAAAATAATCATTAGTGTATTTCTGAAGCATATAAAGTGTATTCGGCGATTTTACGAACAGTGAAATTATTCAACCAATAAATCCCATTAAACTTTGTATACAGAATCAAATTTCTGGTGCCGAAATGTTCAGAATGTGGCTAAATGCCTTCGGTGATAATTCTTTGTCGCGAGCAAGTTTTTTTGATTCTTAAAATACAAATTATTTAAAGAGGATCGAGAACGCGTTGGCGACGACTCGCGTCTAGAACGACCATCTACTGATGATCAGCACCTCAATAAACTAAAGGAATTGGTGCTTGAAAACCGATGATTAGCAGTCAAAACTCACCAGCATTTGGGCCTAAGAAAAGTGAAAGTATGATTGGTATCAAAATCATTAAATTTTTTCGAAAAACAGCATCGCGTTACCGTTTGTTAAGCAATGCTTTCAGACTATACTTACGACCCGGAAACAGACGACGAGTCAGCCGAATATCGTGGCAACGGTGAGCCGAAGCCAAAAAAACATGTCAAAGCAAGTCAAGAATCAAGGTTATGTTGACAATTTTCTTCGGTTAACGCGGTGTGGTGCGCTCGGAATTGCTTTGGACCGGCTAAACTGGCAACAAGGAATACTATTTGAGTGTAATGCGGCGTTAGCGCGAAGCACACGTGTGTTAGGGACATGAGGATTACTTTTAAATGAATGATATAGATTTTGAAGAATAAATTATGAATTTTGAAATTATGAAAAAAGTCTTACTATTTTTCGCTCAGTAGATTTTCAAAAATATTTCCTAATTTCAAACAAAAACAAAGCAAAGAAGAAGACGAGTTATTCTAACTTTAAAAAACTAAATTAAAATAATTGAAGCAGAAATTTCGAAACCAATTTCGTTCCTTCACTGCGATCGGAGTTCTGTGCTCCTAATTTCAAAACACATAATTTCTCTGTTTATAATTGGTAGAGGTCCGGCGAAGGGTATGACCTTGATTAAATAAAGCATGGTTTCCTTTTTCATTTCCAGGCCTTTTTCCTTGTCGAAAGTGGATTTTTTGACTAGAGAAACTAATAAATTCCATTTTTAAGCTTCCTGATGTATAAAAATTATATTATTAACTTTTTCTGTATAATTTGTTATTGTGAACATACTTGTTGCGAAAGAATTTAGTATACATAGCTGCCTCTAGGCTATACCAAAATCAATCAGTACATTCTTTGCAGCCTTCTTATAATCCGCTACTGCACATCTCAAACAGCGACAGTTATTTATTTTTGAATGACACACCAAGCGTGTAGCATCAATTGGCCGTGCAAATGTTGTGCAACATGTAACCAGCAACATTCACGTGTTGAGCACCTTGTTTCGCCGCTCTATCGCTGATTACGGACGATTTGCTTCTTTTCCACTGTCTGCTCGCTTTGGTCATTATTCATAACGTTGTCAGTGGCATTGTCATTTCAGTGGGCGCAGCAGCAACAACAACAATAAAACCAACAATATGAAGTGTATCGGTAATCAGCACAACAACACGGTGACGCATAATTTACAATTATTTCAAGGACACATTGATGGTGACGATGATGGTGTCGCCGGTGGAGCTGGCCAAGTGCTAAAGCGCTTAACATTAACATGCCCGCAAAATGACAAACGCAACACAACTAAAAAGCGCAAACAAAAGCAATAAGCAACAACAACAACACCAACAAACAGCAGAAGAATGTCAACTGCAGCAGCAGCTGAAGCGATGAGGGGGCGAAGGGCGGTGAATATTCAGCCAAATGTCGACTGCTGCAAGACGTGCCAGAAATACTTAATACAAATGCGTACTTGTCTACCACGACAACAATAACCGCTCGAGTGACAATATTAAGCATACATATACAGCAATAACAACAACAAGAGCAATAACACTGCGGCTGGGTGATTTTAAGTGAAAAATTGCAATTTTAACGCCCGCGCGCGCATTCGAGCCGCGCCGAACGTGCGCTACGTGTGAGCAGGCAGCCGCACAGCCGCATAGCCGCATTGGCAGCCAGGCGGACAACGAGCCGACGCGCTGATGCGACTAATATGCAGAGTGGATACGGCACGAGCAATCTCATTATACACACTTAACCGTTTGCAAATACACAATCCACATCCATGCATACATACCAGTATGTGTGTGTGTGTGTATGAGCCAAGACACCGCTGGGCCAGCCACTTGGTGCGTCCGCCTCGTTGGGAGTTGTCTCGGAGTGGACAAGCAGGCGGGCAGACAAATGGGCAGACGTGCCTAGACAGCGACAAAGCCTTTTGGAATCAGCGCACACTGACACACTCACACTCACACACAGCAACACGCACAAACGTGCGCGCATTTGAACGCCCGGCAGTCATCGTCAAGGCATGTCGCCTGCTCGCCAATGCGTCCGCCAATCTCAAGTGGTGGGTAGCTGCGGCGCGACCAACTCGGCGTCGTTGCTGTCGCTGCTGCAGCAATTGACCGTGATGAAGGTGAACCGGATGGTTTTAATTTTCTTTCACTTCAACTGCAACAACAACGACAGCAATAAACAGCAAGTGAAGAATAAAATCATTTCAATTTCATTATGTCGCTTTGTTAGCGAGCTGCGCATGTGTCGCCGTGTGTGTGTGTGCAGTTGCTTGTGTCCTTTTCGTTTCGGTCGTCGTTCGTTGGACGTCTGTCATTGTCGTCGTCGATTTACTTATTATTTCAATATTATTATTTTTAATTCTTGTTGCTTGTGATTAAAATAGCGCCGCCAAGTTGTTCTGCCAAAGTTATGCGTCCAGCGGAGATCGCAGTTGCGATAAAAGAATGAAAAAAGTCGACAAAAACCGAAAGGAAAAATAAGCAAAACACTTTAGGGAAGGTAAGGAAGACAAAAAAATATATTAATATATATATATATAAATATATATATATTAGGGTGTGCCATTTTGAGGCAACCTTATTTTTCAACTGAAAAACAGGCTTAAAAATTTTCGAAATGTGTAAAAAAAAAGTCACTCAAAAGATGAGCTCTTAATATTAATATTAAGAGGTGCCTCTTTCAAATTTTCTGTTTTCCATATAAATTACATGGAAAAAAAATCGTTTTTTTTGTGGTGGTTATTCTGCGGAAGTTATTATATGTGCACGCGATGGCTGCCAGTTGGAATGGTAAACTCGATTCGGATTCTACTCGTGAATCGATTCTTAATCGACTTCGACTACTGAAGATCGATTATGAAAAATCGATTTGGGTTAGGCTTGGTTTTAAAATATTAAAAATATCCATAATATTTCGGAGACTTTTTAAATACTTTAAACCACTTTTTGTCATTTTTTCTTTAGAAAAATTATGAGTGTAAAACTTTCATCAGTGTAAATCGAAATTTCGAGAACTTAATTTCCAGAACTTAAGCGAGTGAACCATTATTGTACTACACGAACTGATACAGCATCGTCTCCGTAAACTTCGCAAATTTCATTGGTGGCATGCCTGGCATTCTTCCCTTTTTATACAAAAATTCCAAAGCAAATTTCTTCATTATTTTCACTCACAGCTGTAACTTTTTTTCAACTTCCTCGAATTTAATTTTTTGCTAAATGAAGCTTAATATCTCACCTTTCAAACACTATATGGTATAACACAATGTGATTGGTAGCATTGGAGATATACGACTGCAACGAAATCTCTTGACAAAATACGAAAAGACTTTTTCGACAACACAATATTTTCTTGAGGAACCAACTGCAACTTGATATTGTTAATTATTTTACGATAGGGGAAACGCTACCTTTTAAGATTTTGTAGTATCCAGTTTTTAACATTCCATAAGAACAACTTCCCTATAACTAATCATATATCTCCAGAGGAGAACTCAATCCACAAAAGTGCTAGATGGTATTTGGTGTTAAACCTTTAGAAAATCTAAATCTGTATATCAATTCTGAACTTATCCGAAAGTTAAATGTGCTTGTGTGCTTTTGTGCGGACTCTAACTCCACTTTTGGTATGCAAAGCTTTTGCGTGGTACGGCTTCACGCCGACCACTCTTGTGCATAATCCGCCATAATGTGTACCTGATATTTGCGAGCACCTTTTACTAATATTCAAAAATATGCATTCTGATCTTTGTTGTTGTCTATACATTGCATTTTGAACGCTAAATCTTATTTTGCCTTCCACTCTACTGAGTTCCCGGAGAAATGCCATACTTCATCAAAATCTCACAGCACAAAAGCAGTGTTCTTTATTTTAGCGCGTTAATACCCCGTTTTTGTTTTAATTCTTTATAATATTTTTACTGCTTTATTATATTTTTCGTTTATTGGCGCATTTAGAGATGCCACCCAAATTGACAGTTCTTCGGAAATGACTTATTTGTCCCCAAAGATTCCAACGAAGACAGCTCCAGTTGTGTATGCAAATACACACATACAAATATCTTTTTCCTTTTTTGTATTTTTTTATGCATTTTTTCATACACACACACACACACATGTACATGAGTCTGTATAGTGTACGTACATACATAACGGCACACACATTTAGTAGTATTTATATGGGCTCTTCTTATATTCCATAAATCAAACTTTTTTGTGTAAATAATTCACCCAGAAAATCGCTCAAAACAAAAGCTGCGAAATCAAAATTTTTTTGAAGCCTGCAGAAATGTTGACACAGTCTTCCTGGAACAGAAGAGCGATCTGAATTGTTTTTGCAATTCACTTTAAAAGCGCTGAGAAAAGTTCCTGTATTGCGCTGCGACATTGAGACGACGCGAACGCAGCTCGGGTTTCAGCGAAGCGGTGTTGAAGATGTTTTAAAAAAATATATAAATAAATCAAAAACTAAAAAATTATGACAGAGTAGTTGACGACAGTCACACTTTTTGTTACAATAAATATGCGAAAATATGCCTTGTACTAAACCGAAAATATCCACGGATCGATAGATTACCCTAATATCCAGATTCATAGCAAACTTTGAGAAATGTACTTACCAAGCTATAGAAGGAAAAATCGCAGTAGAGACTAAGACCAGCTCTATCTTACTCCATGACAGACGGGCTAGCATTATTGCTTTATAAAAATTAATAAAAATAATGTTAGAGCTCATGAAATGTGAAATTAAGAGACCAATGATTGAAAATTTCGGAACAAAGAATTGGAATGATGGAAAAGTCTTATCCAAAACCGAATACCATTAGCAAAAGCTAAAAAAGACGTCTGAGACGTCCGTTTTGGAAATTTCGATGTGAAAAGCGCACCTTTCGTTGAAAAAGTCAATAAAATTATGGAAAAGATCGAGCTGGACCGTCACATAAGCAGCTATGACATCCGAAAGGAACTTAACAGTCATCATCAAACGGCTTGAAATAATTTAAAAAAGGCGAGCTACAAAAAGAAGCTCGATGTTTGAGTGTCTTGTCTGTGAAAAATTTAATGGACCGACTTAACATCTGCGATTTTTTGCTGAAACGAAATGAAATCGAACCTTTTCTGAAGCGAATGGTAACAGGAGGCGAAAAGTGGATCAAATACGACAATTAATGTGCGAAAAAGATCATGATCAAAGCGTGGTGAAGCTCAACAAATGGTCGCAAAGCCAGGAATGACGCATCGAAAGGTTATGCTGAGTGTTTGGTGGGATTGAAAAGGAATCATCCAATATGAGCTGATCCAACCTGGTCGAATGATTGATTCTACATTTTACTGTCAGCAACTGATGAGATTGAAGCAAGCAATCGAAAAAAACGGTCAGAACTCATCAACAGAAAGGGCTGGACTACCATCTAGACCACACACATCTATGATGACACCGCTAAAACCTAGGTGAACTTTGCTGAGAAGTTTTGTTGCATCCACCATATAGCCTTGACCTTGCACCATCGGACTAACATTTATTTCGGTCAATGCAGAACTCCCTTAATGGAGTGAAGTTGTCAAGAGAAGCCTATGAAGATTACTTGTCGCAGTTTTTCGCCGAAAAACCGGAAAAGTTTGCACTAATGGAATAATGTCTCCAGCGAAAAAATGGAAAAACGTGATCGATCAAAATGGTATACTTATGTATATCTATAAAAAAAATAAGTTGAAGTTTGATTAGAAATACGAAAAGACTTTTTCGACTACCCAATATTACTACATTTTTGTATGTACGAAACCTCCCTTTAAGGTTCCATCCAGTCAGCGTGTGGCGTGGGAAATCTCTGTGTTAAAAGTTCAACCGAAACACCAAATAAGAGCACTGAGCTTTGTTGAACGCAGTAAGTGTATTGTTTGCGGTTATGAAGCAAATTAAGTAAAAGAATATGCTTCCGCGCAAATAAGCCGGCAAGTTGGGAGTAAAAAATCAAGCAAGTTCCTTGACCCGCGTTGTGTTCTTTTTCGCTTCTGATTTATCTCATAAAATCACTTACTTCTGCGGTATTTTTAGCACTTTGCTAAGAAAGCTTACGGTTAAAAGCGACGGATTCGGCGCGAATTTGTTGCCTCGCTGCTCATATGGACACATTTATGTATGTGTGTGTATTTCTGTGTGTGAATGGCGTTAATCTTGATATGATTTGCGCTTAAGCTATTCGCGCTTATTACAAAATTACAAGTAAATATAACGTTGAGTGGCTGGCAAGGTGAGTATATATGAACGTACAAGTGTATATATGCATGTGTGTATATTGTATATATGAGTATGTGTGTATAAATCTCCGCATATGCGGACTTTTTTTGTTTCATAACTTTTTCTGCTTCCAGTTTTTTTACTCTCCACCATGTACTTGGGAATGTGTGTGCGTTCATTTAAATTCTTGCCTTTCTTGACCGTCGCGCATGCGTGCGAAACCTGATTTGAATGCGAAGCTGTGGACGATTAATTCTTGCTTGCATTTTTTTACAGGATTTTCATTTTTTATTTCGTTGGCATTTTTTCTTTTCTCGCCACTGATGATTGCCGCTCACATGCGCTCGTTGGGTATGGCGGGGAGTTCGCGCAATGGAATCTGATCGCTCTGTGTTCGTTGCTGCTGTTGTTGTTCTCAGTTGTGCTGTTGTTCTGTTCCCCTTTTTGCTGATCTTGCCACTTGATTTCGACTGGTGCCTTACGCGTTGTTGTTGTTGTTGCTTGTGTTGCCCTTGCCGCTGCTTTCTTTGCGCTGTTGTGCCACAACATTTACAGTTGTCATGTTGCCGCTGACTTTTCCTCAGCTTCGAAGTGTTCGCGTCCCCTTCGTGTCACTTGCCGCTTGTTGCTTGTTGTAGCGCTGCGCTTTATTGCTCTTGTCACTGATCGTTTAATATGCTGATGTGTTTTCGGGCGATCACTCACCACAACCACAACAAAATTGTGTTGCCCCTCGCCAGCTCCACTTGTATGCATACATCACCTCCCGCTCTCAGCTGCGATTACAGATTTTGTTATTGCTGTTGTTGCTTTTCACGTTTCTGTTGCTGCTGCCGCTGTGTTGTTCGGTGCCGTGGCTGCAAATTGAAATTTTATTTGCTCAATTTGTTTGGCAAGCGCGATTTTGTGGTCACAACCAGCCAACCGACCGGCCGATCGGGTGACCAATCGACCGATCGGCTGTTCGTCAGTCGTCAGCTAGTTGCCGCAACAGCGCGCCAATTTTCTTGGCCAGATTGCGCGGTTGTTGCCTCGCCGTCGATCACTGAGTCAGCGGCGGCGGCAAATGGCAGCGCGAGCAGTGCTGTGGCAGTGTGTAGTTGTTGTTGTTTTTGTTATTGTGGGTTTTGCCTGCAATTGCCTTGATCGCTTTGACCGTTGGCTTTTTCTGTTTCTGTTTCTGTTGCTGCTTCTACTTCTTATTTTGCATTTTATTTATTGTTTATTTTCATTTAATTTGTACTCCTTTTTATGCCATTTTATTACAGTTGTTGTTGTTGTTGTCGTTGTTGTGCTGCTTGTTCGCTGTGGAGTAGCTGGTTGCGTTACATTTAAGTGGATTAAGTGTGCGCTTCCGAAGATGTGGCGATACAAGACACCAAGTGAGCGAACAGCAGTGTTGTTGTGTTTGTGTTGGTGTTGCTGTTGTTGTATTGGTGGCCTCATAAGCAAAGGTATGCCCCGCAGCGTTGCTCAGGCGTTGGCTTTTGAGATTTTTGCTTGAAGTTTTATTTGTTTGCTGTTGTTGTTGGCGTTGGCTCTGACTTGACCGCGTTGTTGAGCCGAGCTGCGCTGCTACTTGGCTTTCGAGACTTTTAATTCTTGAGTTTAGCTAGTTTGCGAACGTTTCTAGTACTTGCCAGGTTGAGAGTTGAGTGTTTACATACATAAGTACATATGCAGATTGTTGTTGTTGCCGTTTTGCGTTCAACAATTTTAATTTTTTCAACGCGCATGCGCAGCGGCTTTATCAGTTTATACACGCGGCTGTTTGCAAGTGTGCGTGCGCTTGGAATTCGCGAGCGTACCAGCAGTGAAAGCAACAACAATCAGCGCTGATAAATTTAAATATTCGTATGTGTGTGTTCGTGTGCGTGTAATTAATTCATAACTGTACAATTTTGTCGCTGCTTACTCATTTGTATGCCATTCACATTTGTGGCAACATATTTCCTCGCAACAGTTGTTGTTGTTGGTGCTGCTAATATACTTTGTATGATTGCGATTTTTATTACCTGTCGCCTGGACCAGCTGACTGCCCCGAACGCCTGATCGGTTAACTCAAATTTGTTCTCGAAGCGTGTGACTATCTATGCGTGTGTGTGCGTGTGTGACGCTGTCTCTGCATGGCTTCCAACTGTTTCTCGTGCAATTTTGTGCTTTAACACTTTATTTGCGTACCTTGTGCCTCTTGTTGTTGTTGCTTTGTGGCATTTGCTTGATGACCAACACTTAGTCATTAAATGTGGCATCACCGCACACACTCAAACACACTTTGATGGTCTTTTCGACACCTCCAGGCGAAATGTTTGCGTACGCTCGGCATTGAATGACGTCGTTTGAGCTTCGTGTGCTGACGAAGGGGCGCCGAAAGCGCAGTAAAAAATTATAGTAAATTCATCGTAAAATCCACATATCGGTTTTTAAGATTAGCGCTTTATTTGTTAATTGCTCGGCACCATTAACTCCAAATTGACGCGCGTTGTTGCTGTAAAATTAATATTAAAATGTTTGATCTTTAGCTCAGTCAAATTTTAATGAGTCGCCGTTTATTATGATCGCACACAGATTCCGATTTCGTTTGGCTGATTCGAGCCATTTGCTAAGTTTGCTAATTATTTCTGTTTTTTGTGGTGAATACTTTTAGGCCCAGAATTTAGTTTAGCCTAAAATATAGATTTTGATTTAGAGATTAATGATTTTTGTAATTAAAAGTAATGAAATCGCGATTCGGAGGATTTATTCCTCACAAATACTGGTAGTTGGATATCTCCTACAAACAAAAACGTTTGTTTCTTTCAAAATCCTATAGATCTTATACAATTTTAATAAGATGTTTGTTCTATGTGAATACAATTATAAGCCCTTACAGTAGATCTAGTTGTAATCGCCCAAACATTCCTTATCCAATGAACTACTTATATATTTTATATCATAAGCTTGGGTATCTCACACCACTATCGAAGGCCACGACCCCGGCGAGACTTCGCGTCGGTATTTAGAATATATGCCTCGGTTGGCCATTCTGATTACTTATATAAGCACGAATCTGTAATGCATACGAGTATCTTTGTTGAACATCATAGGTTAGGTTAATAGCTTTACAGGTAAGACCAAATTAGATCTATAAAAGAGCTACGTCTAAGTAAAAAGCTTCGGTTGATATTTTTAAATCTACTGATCCTAATCGGTTTCAAACGTATAAGTTCCTCTATTTGTCGGACAACTTAATGACTACAAATAGGAGAAAAAGAAAGTCCATCGTACAAATCCTTCCCTAGTCGACCTTTCATTTAAGTTTTCGTATAATTTCAATACTCTAGGCGCGAATTCAACACCCATTAACAGCTGGCGAAGCATATGTACATATATAGCAAGTTTATTCTCTCTGCAGTGTACCAGGACATCGCATAATCACTTTACCTCTTCAACATTTCATTGGCTCTCGAAAATGTCCTGATTGGCAGCCTACTAGAAACTTACTATCACACCCATATGATTGCCTCTAGGTGATAAAGGTGACATTTTTATGATTCTTTTCATTTCTAGGACAAAAAGCAATGTTTCATGACGGCTGCTAGTGTATTAATTCGCACTTGCTTAGGAAGTATTTCGTCTAGCAATAGGTTTGGACAGCTAGTGGCGGCCATGTTTCTTTTACGTTGTACCAAAAATTCACAATTCACGTTCATTGGAAAATCATCTTCTCAGAAAAGGTTAATTTCTGGCTTATGTCTTCGTCAGCAAACAAAATTGTACCTATTGGGGTGAGTAAGAGTGTAGTTCAGGAAACGTAATTGCTTCCTCAAAAATTGACATTTTGGTGCGGATTGTGGTATGGCGGCATCATTGGGCCTTATTGCATTCGTAATGAGGCAGGAAACAACGAGATAACAACAGGATGTGGCCAACTTTTTCTCCCGGAATCAAATGAAATTCACGCTGACGATTTAACGCATGGCGATTACGAATAGATAGCTCATTTTGAAAATATGTCTACTCAAACATCACAGTTCGTCTTGGACCTAAAACTTTGGAACCTTTTATGCCCAATGTTTTAGTACGCGCCTGCTTAGGCCTTTTTTGGTTTTTAAAGACTTTTAAATGAAAAACTGTGGTGTTAAGATTTCAAATGCAAATCAGAAGGAACAAAGAAATTATCGCCTGCTTTTCCCTGTTTAGGAAATTGTTTGAACAAGAAGAGTAGACACATATTTGTACGCACATCCTTAATGCGAATAACTTTGAAACTTTCCAATGCAATTTGAAATGTAATCGAAACTTTTAACGGCAAGCGGCACCAACCATTCCACCGTCGTTCACCTTTCATGTCGTTTTCTCGTTCATTCGACGCTGGTGAGTGCGATTGAAGGCGACAACCATGAGAAGCCGGCGAACAAAGAGCCAAACAAGCAGACAGCCAGACAGGCGCAAGAAGACAACTGAAGCAGAGACATGCATCGCGCCACTAACCGCCAATATCCGAGTAATTCCCATACATTTCGGCTTACACAAATGCATATGCATATATATAAATACACCCTGTAGCTTTAGTATTTGTGCAGACTTTTGAGACGACAAAGACATTGGCTCAATTGTGATTTCTTCGCTTAGTATACCTAGCTCGTAAGTGAGTATACCACTCATAAAGGACAAGTAAGGTAATTTCGGAACAAATGCAATTTCCGAAGTTATCTACGTGGAACAGCTGGTCTGAATCTACGTTGAATGAATTTCATCGGGCAGGAGGGTGAAACTGGTTCAAAATAATTCAAAAATCAATCGACATTTCGGACTCTTAACCTCGGCTTGCAAAGTGGAACATTGTCTCCGGACACAAAATATCGGAGGAGTCTTTCTAAACCTTAAACCTTCAAATCGTAGTATATCTAAGCAACATTAAGTTAAATTTCTACGCGCTACTGAACGGTGATCTGTGGTAATAATAAGTACCTTAGGCTAGGGCGGAACCGATATGGGCTTCACAATAATTTCGTCTTTTTATTACTCAGAACCAGGACGAAATTTCGCCTACGTCTTTCCATAAGGAAATTGGGAGTTAGGAGACCTCGACTTTTTCAAGTTCGGACATTGCTGCTTGGAAGTGAAGACCATCTGTACCAATCAAGAGTCGTTAAGTCTTTAAGAACTCCGTGCAACCGCCGACAAGACGGTCTTGCTTCGCCATTTCACAGAGTACCACCTTTGTTGTTGTTGCCTGTGTCGCTATCTTCCACACCAACGTGCCGGGCCTGTCATTGATGCCACCAACAGCAACAGCAACGACAAATGCAGAAAAACGAAGCAAAAATAAACTGAAAAGGGCGAAGACAAAAACGAAGACATCCGCGGCAGCGACAACAATCCCTGGTGGCGGCAACACACAGTAAGCACAACAACTAACCAGACGTGGAGAATGCGGCGCTGCTGCTGCTGTCGCTGCTGGTGCTGATGTTGGTGGCAGCGTTGGCGGTGCCGGCGGTGATGATGATGGTCTTGGCGAGACGCAACGCAGCGAGGCATGAAATCAATTGAGCGATCAAGTGTCTTGGGGCGAAACGGAAGGTGGAATAAATAAAACAATAACCATGATAATGAAGTTAAAGTGAATTTTGATGAATTCCACTTTGGCGTTGCCATTCGACGCGTTGCAATGTTGTCTCCAACAACACAGCCTGCTTAGTCTCAATGCCGTTCGCTGTCTTTTCCTGCGTTGTTGTTGCGCTCTTCCTTGTGATTATTATTGTTTAGTTCTTTTATTGCTACGCTGATTTTGCTCATTATAATTGTGAGCGCTTGCTTGCCTCCACTGTGCGCCCTCCCGCCTGCAGCGCGTCTCCCATTTAAGGGCTAAATGGCGCTGACGGCATTGACGACTGCCACCGCCACAGCCACAGCCATGCCCACGCCCGCGCACACCGCCTGCGCCGGGATTAATGCAAATATGGAATTTGCGGAATTCGCCGTACACAGCGCGCCGGATTCGCCACGCAATAATGCGGCAATGTGCCACAGTGCCACTTATCGTAAATTATATTAAACGATAAATGTCAGACATATTTCGAGTGTAACTTAAAATTCATTGCGAATATCAGCGCCTGACAGGCAGCAGCAGGCCAACAGCCAACCAGCGCTCAGCAGCACACAGCTAGCGGTGAGCGACGCGCAGGGGCAGCAAGTTGCAAATAGCTGTTGGCAAACAATAAGCAAGGAGCAGCCATCCGTGTGCAAATTAAGTAAACAAACTAGCAAATTTGCTGCTGCCGCCGCTACTACGCCACTACTCGCAACACTGCATGCCACACATATCCCATACGCGCGTGTGTGTTGTTGTTGGCTTTCCGCTTGGAAGTGAATCATTTCATGCTTTGGCTCAGCAAACTCTTATCATGCAAATGACAGTGGGAGACCCGCAGTCGCATTTGCTCATTGCCATGCAAATTTGCTCATATCATATAAGCGCGTCTGTGTGTGTGTGCGCGTGTGTGGGTATGCAAATTTCTTAGCACGCTAAAAGCTGTCATAAATCAAAATTTGAGCGATTACTGCGGTAACATTCATTTGTGCCATTTCGATTTACTGACATTTTTATTACCAACTCTTGGCGAAGAACATCGAATTCCATCAATTAAGCCACGCAGGTTGCAATTTTCCATATGTGTATATGTATGTATGTATATATGTGTGCGCTTCCAAATGGTTATGTTGTTCTGTGAATAAATCCGGAATAAACACATCACTCCCTTGAAGATAAAGCACAAAACAATAAATATAAATAGTTTTCAATATTTACGACTTTCGACAAATAGCGATTTGGTTTTTGCCTTTCGAAAACTTTATTCAACTTTGCCTGCTCGTAAAATTACGGCAGTTTTGTTTTATTGCTGAAACAACTAATTCTTTCAAAGAAACTAAGTATGCGTGAGGGATTAGGTTATAAAAGGATTAGCATACATAATAACAGATCTTTCAGTAACTGCGAAGGATAAGTGTGAAATAAATAAAATTGTGTCTAAACCCGATTATATGAATCAACATAGTTGCCTTCGAGAGCGATACGAAGAGTATGGCGATTTTGCAACTTTTCAATGCCATATTTATGGAACGACATCTCTTTCCTATCAAAATAGGCCTCAGTTTCAGCTATAACTTCATCACTATACTGGTATTTCTTTCCAGCAAGATCTGAAAACAGGACAAAGTCGCTAGGGCCTACATCTGGAGAATACGGCGGTTTGCTAACCAATTCGAAGCCTAATTCTTCCAGTATTTCCATCATTTATATCGCTTTGTGACACGGTGCATTGTAATGGTCCTTAAGTCCATGAACATTTTGGTTGCAAAAAGTTACAATAACTTGGTTGCCTTTAACTCTTATTTACTAATATGAGTTTTGACGATGACTTTTACCTTATATAATGTGTTAGGAAAGGAAGTTGCTAAATTTCTAAAAATAAATTTGGAATATCTACCAGAAGTCAAGACTTGAAATTAACTTTGGAAAAACCAAAAGTTTGCTATTTTCAAAACGATAATAAAACTATTTGTTTCTTGTTGAGTGTATACTAAGTTTGCCTGGTAACATCACATTCATAAGTTTACAATCAACGGAAAAACGATATAAAAGAAACTACTAATAATGAAAAAAATTGAGTTTTGGTTATAAAAAGGTTATATATTGGTTATTACAGCTGACGACGATTTTAAATTTTTTTTTTGAATACACGTTCTTTTGCATTTTAGGTGACGATATGTATCGAGATGAGTCGATTTAGCCATGTGCGTTCGTCTGTCTGTATATATCTCATCGATATCGGTATGAAAATGTGCACACTATTTTTTCCCGAAGAAGCTACTCATTTCTCGGAACCATCGATATCGGTCCACTATAGCATATAGCTGCTATATAAACTGAGTTATTGTAGGAATTTTTTTTATTTGATCTGGTTTCTTAACGATTTGAAATAGATTATTGTCCAAAAGAACAATACAATCTCCGAAAAATTTTTTAAGACGGACTACTATAGAATAGGTATAGCTATGATACTGATCGATTTAAATAAATATAGAGATAATTTTTCTTATTAAGTCACCTTAATTCCACTTGAAGGTATTTCATTTTGCACTTACGAATAATATCTTTAAAATAAGCTCCGACCAAATCGATGTGAATGTATTTTATTTTGACGCTTCTTTGAAGGACCAGTGAATACTTTCCTTTTCTGTCAGCAAAATACTGAAATCTGTTCTTAGTACCGTCAATACCGTCTTGGCTCTGAATTCTTTTTGGCTGCCCTTCCTTCCCTAACTGCAAAAGGTACATTTCAAAGTTCTAAATAATCAATGAGATCCATACCCTGAGCAGGAATAACTAGGCTGTAAAAGACGAAACTCATAAATCCCACCAATTAAAGAGCTTACCGAAGTGTAACCGATAATTGAAATTGAGAAATTGGCAAAGATTTATTAAAATAGTTGACCATTTACCCATACATATGTATTTATATAATCATTTATCAATTGAAAGCACTCAGAAGTAATTTTCTCCCTAAGTAAACACATTGCAACATCAAAGGTAAGCACTTCACGGCTAAAAGCACACACCCAGTCCCAGCGGCGAACACCTACAACACTGTCAACACTAAAAGCAAACACCATTCCCACCAACAATGGTGATGTGCCATGAGCATTCATACCCACACATACACACATACATAGATTTACAATAGTACTCATTTTATACCCTTCGACGTTGCATAGAACTTTCATCCGCATTCCTCAGTGACACGACAACCAAACCGAAAGCACTAAAATTGCTAAATCTCACCGGCCACAGTGTGAGCTGGTCGATTGGGGCGCGCGGTGGTGGCGGGGTGTGCTTGTATTGTGGATAACTACAACAGACCAGACAGCTCCTATATATTTGCCGTTGCTATTGAGTAGCGACCACCTGAAGCGGTGGCATGTCTCTGTTGGCCATGTTGTAAACGGGCAACGCTTTCATGTGCCGATGCACTCTTCGCCATCTTCGCACACCTCGAGCACACTCGCAGTTCTAAGGCAATCCAAAGCAATAAGCCGGCGCGCCAGCCATCCAGCTATCCTTTCATTATTGTGCTCGTTGTTGCTTTCTGTGCGTTTTAGAATTGGTGACTGTCATTCGGGCTCAAGCCTTGCTGAGTTTGTCTATTTGTTTTGTCTGTCTTCATACTCGTACATTATCAGCATCGTAAACGTCATCGCAACTGTTGGTGTTGCATTAATGTTGGAAATACCACGGTACGTGTGTTCCATTCTAGATGAAAAAGCATTGACTTTGCGCTAATAATGTCTGAAGACCTCCGAAAGTAGCACTTTATAATTTCATGAGGTGAACCGCCTTTATCCTGGTCTCAAGTTATTTAAGGGTCATTAGGGGAAGGAAAGTTATGTTCGAAATTGTCGGATTTTTGGTCAGCCTAATGTCATCTACTTCTCTCCAATTTTCATCTGTAAGTACAGCTCATGGAAATAGCAGATATACGTATAGTTTAGTAGAGTCTATAATACAAAATATTCATAATCTTTGTAACCATTATAAAAATAATAACAAATCTCAGTATCAGTTTAAACTTACCTCAAGAGAATATTTCAAGACTCGAAGATCCATATAGACAGTCTGGTATCAATAATTTTACAATAACGTTTCTCCAAAAGCTGCAACTTATAATCTACACACTACGAGATAGTTTCTTAATCTTCCTTATAGTATCTAATACAATCTGTGCTAATTTTTTTAATCGCCAAAAATCGATTCTTTCGAGACTGTCTAGGTGTGCCTCTCTAAACAACATTCCTTAAGGACTTCACCAAAAACCGAAATCAGAAGGAAACGAAGCACATTCAGAAGTACGTCTAAACGGTTTCGATGTTTTAGGCTTAATACGGAAGCTTTGCAACCTTTAAAGAACCTCGGTAACTTCGTCTACAAGATATGTAAGAATTCGTGGCATGATTAAAAAAAAAAGTAGCGTTCAAGTTCAATTTTCATTTTAGCATGATGTTCATATGAAAGTGAAAACTCATCTTTCTAAAAAACCTTTACAACGATTGATTGAAGAACGATTAAAGTGTCTACATACTTGTAGTACGGACTCTTCTAATGTTAAATTCAACTGTGAAAAGAAGTTCTGAAAAATTAGCCTACATATAGTATACCAGCGAAAGTCATAAAAACTTGGAACCTATAGCTGATTAAAAGTAGTCTAAGTTCTATAAATCTTACGATTTAATATTAGATATTGATCTTTTATGGGAAAGTTGCTCTGCTTTCGCTCTACTATGTTCACAGCCTAAGTAATACTGGAGAGCGTAGATAGCTTTGTAGGATTATATAATGGTAAATAGAGGGTTTTAAAGTATTTTTATTTGCCATAAGAATGCGTTCTTCTCTATAACACCAAAAACCACGACGAATCCCAGGTGGTTTCACCAAAACTTTGGTTCTGTGTTTCAACTACTACTATGGTGAATCTGCATCGCCTCAGATTTGCTTGCTGGATAATCATGTATGTATATATGCGCTGCATTTTCATGGAGGCAAACTCCTGTTTTGGACGCACTCTAGCTAGTCTATTGAACTCGGCACAGGCTAGAGCGCTCCTATGCCGCAAACACATTTCTATGTATGTAGGCATGTGTACAAGCGTAGGATCGCTTTGGATATGAGTGAGTGTGTGCATGTATTTGTATGTGTGCGCTTATGTTCCATATCAAAACATGAGCAATCTCGAAAATGCTTAATGCTTGTGTTGTAACTAAATTTGCTTTAGCAGTAGTAGGTACTTATTGTTGTTGCTGCAGTCAATTTTATTATTGCTTTTGTTGCAACTGGCATTGATGTCATTTTCATTTTGGTATTGAAATGCGCCATGGCAACCTTGTAAGCTTACAATCAAAGTTAAAAGTAGCCAACAACAAAAATGCTGGTATTTATAGCAACTGCTGGGCAGGATTGCTTAGCACTAGTTACAAGTAAAAAGCAACAACAATGGTGCGTAAATACAACACTAGCTGGTGAGTATGCAGTTGTGATCTGGTGGCAATGGAAATGTCAGCAGACAATGCTTTGGTTTGGTTTAGTGAGGAGTTTACCTGATGTGGCAGGATATGCGGCACAGTGGTGTTAGGTGGGTTGATAGCTATTCTGACAAATATTATTGCTAAATAGGTATACCCAAAGTATACAAAGTAAAGTATGGAAAATATGCATAAAAATTAAGAAAAGTAAGAAAAAACGTCAATTTTACTTTCACCGAAGATGGAATACTCTTTAAAAACGAAAAAGTTTACATACAAGAACTTGACTTTGATCGGTCAGTATGAATGGCAGCTATATATTATTTTGATCCGACCTGAAATAAATGTTTGGAGACTGTAGTGATGCTTTTGACTAAAAATCCATGTCAAATTTTGAGAGAAATCTGGAGAAATAAAATAGTTTTCCATACAAGGGTGTGATTTTGGTCGGCTAGTTTGTATGACAGGTATAAGCTATAGCTGTCCGATTTGAAAACTTTCTTCACAAAGTGTAGCAATGTCTTGACTAACCATCTGTACCAAATTTCGTGAAGATATCTTATAAAATAAAAAACTTTCCATACAAGGTCTAGAGTTTGATCGGTCAGTTTATATGGCAGCTATATGCTATAGTTGTCCGATATTGGCGGTTCTCACAAATGAGCAGGCTCTTGGTGAGAAAAGATTGTGTGCGGATAAGTAAGATAAGTATCTGAAAAACCGAGGGCTTTTCACTGATCGTGAACAAGTAGTGAAGGTTATGAGGGGTTTTCTAATATATTCAGAGACCATGTCTGTAATTGCGAAATTGTGGTTAAGAAGAGCATTCAATACAATTAAAAATGTCTTTGGCTTCAGGCGTTTAACGGTATATTTATTTAGTGGTTTTGTTGAATGAACTTTATTGAGAAAAACGATTATTTTTTAGTTGTGCTGTTTCAGTTTCGAAATTTTTTAGCGAGTTCGAAAATGACAAGGGCGTAGTTGGCACACAAATTTCACATTCTCTCAGCAAGCGAGTTTTGGCAAATAAATTCCGAGGAAAATAGGAAATTAATGTAATTTTTGCTTGCTCAGTTACACAATTTGCCCTACTGTGCCTTGAAAACGTCTCTTATCCGAAGCATAAGCACATGTGTGGGAATGTGTGTATCCTCGCCGCCTTACTTAGCTTAACAAACCCAAATAAACTCAGTGGACTTAAGTCTGCATAGTTGAAAGTTCTTATTGTTGTTGTTGTCGTTGGCATTAAAGCATTGCCTATTACCTGTCGGTTTGTCTAGCTGCTTGCCCATCTATCCGTCTGTCTGTCTGTCTATTTATGTTGTTGCCCAACTGCACCTATTTTACGGCGTTCTTCTCGCACACGGGACCAATGCAACGCTGTGGCTATGTGACAGATCCGCCTGGTGAGTGTGTGAGTGCGGGTGAATGTGAGTTGGGGTCCTTTGCTATGATTCCTTTTGCCAACACAACAATCATGCCACTAACTTCTTCATGCTGCGGCTTTAACTGCTAATATCTATGGGTAGACAGACACTCATGTATGTGTGAGTGTGTGTTTGCATTTGTGCACATTTTGATTTCTAGCTTTTATCTGTTGCTATTTTTTACGCCTTTTCCTTTTCATCATCAACTTTTGCTGCTTAACTCCCTTGCCCCCTCCCTCCTCTGCTCCTCCGCACAATTCGTGATGTTTTGTGTTGCGGCTGCAAGCACCAACGTGGCATATGTGCGTGTGTGTGTGGTTGTGTGAGTGTTGTAAATGGTAGGCAGATTGCATTGCTGCTGGTTGTCATTGCCATTGAATGTGCCGCACGCACACACACTTACTTTAAGCTGCTGATATGTGCATTTTGTGTTTTAGTGGCTTCTATTTCTTGTTGCCCCCTTTGTTGTTGCATGTTGTTGTAGCAGTTATTGCTTTATTGTGGCTAGTGCGCTGCTATGGCCGGCTCTGATGTGGGATGAGCATGACGCCTCGCTCCAACAAGCGCTTTAAGCGATCGACTGTATGCCACACGATTGCTGTTGCACGTATGTAGCTGGGTGGCAAGAAAAAATTGCAACGCAAATTTATGAAAAAAGCCAATGCCTCGCACAGGAGGAGTTAGCGGAGTTTTGAATTTTATGATTTCTGGCGACTTGCCTGGTTGCCATTTGCCTCGGCGGCAGTCAACATCAGCAACATTTATTACCCTTGTGTTTATGTGTGTGTGTGCGGAGTGCAGGGGGAGGCTGATGCATATGCCAAGCATACATATATTCGCTGTGTTGTTGTATTGAAATTGAAAATCAGCGTGCCAAAGAGTGAGGGGAAGCCGTCGCAGCTGACATGCAACATGCCACAAGCTAAAGCATAAAGCACTCTGGCACTCTGCACTAGGTGGCATTGTACGAAATAGTAAATAACACATGCTACATAGATCCCCACACACACGCACATACAACACTGGCAGTCCGTTTGTGCCACAATGCATTCGCATCAACGGCATTCAATGCTGTGGTTGCAAGTGTCTTTTTGCTGCAGCCAGAACGATTTGCGACGCTCAGCAGCTGTGTGTGCACCACTGCATTGTTGTTGTAAGTACTTTTTGTCGTCTGCCGCATGTTGGTGTCCGCCATTTGAGCAACTCTTATTGGTGCATTGGTCGATCAATGCTTGTAAGTTGCACGCTTGCGGCTTCAGTCGGTTATATGCGGTAGTTTGATGAATGTCCTAGCGCACCAACAACAACTTTGTTGCATAGCAATAACACTGTGGCACTGCAAGTGTGCAGGTTTTGCTTTCCACATACACATACACGCCCCTGCCGTGCTGTGCCTCCTTGCAGTTTGTTTACCAAATGCCTGTTCGTTGCCAATACACGCGCATTTGTTGTTTTTGTCACAGTTCTATTGCTATAATTGAAGTTTGGCAGTTATGGTCTGTTGTTGAGTGATCATATGGCCGTATGTTGCTGCAACTGCATCACCTTCTATGCCGCAATGGCAATCGCTGCTGTAAGTGACATTTCCAATGTTCACTCAATTCTCATTAAGCAAATAAAAAGTAATTTCTTCATTTCGCTTATCTTTCAAAATGAACGAAATCGGAGGCCTATACCAACTGTAAATGATTTCACTCTCACATATATGTGAGAGTTTGTATGTATGTATATAAGTGGCAAGTATTATTATCGTTCATTTGGAAAGAAAGCTTAAATGCATCTTAATCTTAAAAGGGACTTCAAAACCTCTCCCTTCGACTACATTCTTCTGCCTTCATATATAATGTAGACTCTGTTAGACTATGGTTGAAAGTACGAATCGAGTCAAGAGCTGCATAATGGATTGGATAGTTTCGATCGCCCTTGGTTTTGATAGAAAAATAACTCTGGAGCCATCTAGCGAAAAGTTTTGGAAGTGCAAGTTTCCTTACAAATACACGCGCTGAATATTCTCTTCCAAGGCGTTAATCGTCAGGTCCCAGACGAGACAAGTGACTTCACAAAAACCCCTCTTAAATATCACAATCTTTGAGGCTCAAGAAGCGAGACAATGCGCTCATCTAAAGTTTCCCTCAATTTATATTAATTACTTATTTCGTTGATTGTATGATATATAGCGTCGTCTTGTTGGAACCAAAGGTCGTCCTTTTTCAACATCCTTTAATACAAGCATGATAAAGTCTTTGAAATTGGGTCTATAGCATACGTCATTGCCTGTAACCGTTGGCCGGCTTCATTTTCGAAGACTTTATTTCCTTCTGCCCATAGAGCACACCAAACATTGACTTTGTCAGGATGTAGCAGCATCTCAATTATGACGACAATTTCATTTATAAACGTACCCTTTCTTGGGAAATTCGAGGTTACCGAAACCGGCCATCTCGTTGTGAGTCCATTCGAATTCGAACGTGTTGTTGTACGCGATGGCGGATGGACTCATTCGGGTCTTCTTCGATACTTTGCACCACCTCAGCATAGAAAAAAGTCTTGCCACACATCTAAAATAATGCTCCCTAGTCGGATTTTACTATAACTATAACCTTCTCTTCTTAGAACCTCTATGCAGTTAAAAACTTTTTCGGACTAATTCGGCAATGTCTTCGAAGGTTTTAGTATCCTACTCATTATGTTATTGACAGAAATGTGAAGCCTATGATATTTACAAATATGTTTTACCATGAGAATAAGTTTATGAAGCTTAGTGATCTGGATTTTGTGCTTTCAGGTCTTATAGGTAGATATATTCTCATAAAACTGTGTTCTTCTTCTTAATGGACATATTCGTCCTTTTATGTCCATTTCAGCTATAAATGGCAGATGCCTAGCCGAAGTTCACTTCTTCACCTCCGGTTTGTAGTGTGCGCCTAGAAGTCGACCGACAAAATGAGTGTCCAATCGGTCAAAGCGGTAATCTTCCTTTGAAGATTCTTGCAAATTGAAATTATACAGAAAATTTCATCAGTTTCTCTTCAGGACGACTCCAGTAGAAAAATGTTTTTAGTGAAGTCGGTTGAAACTCCTAAAAACTGTAGAAAACAGTCTGGAAAAGTCAGTTTTTTCGCAATGCAGGCTCACATTATACAGGACCGCTTAGACTTGTAGGATAATACTAGGAAACCAAAATATCTTTATTAATATACGAGTATATCGCAATCCCATTATCCTCTACGCCACATACAAATGAGTTAGCAAAAGTGCTTGTAATATTTTTGGAATTATATGCCCATCGACAAACATTTTTTTGTCTCTTTCGTAATTGTTTAGTTGCTTAGAAACTCCCATCACTGTGAGGAGTATTCCTTTTTCCAGTGTGTGGCACCGCAGCAACGCAGCGTTCGCTTTGCCGCTGTCATTCCGAGTTGATATTTTTTCTTTGTGGCATTTGTGTCATGACGTCTAATTCAACTGAGCCGCACGCGTATATCACCCGAACGGGGCTGATGCTTCAGAGCTTTGTTTAGGAGCCACATACACGTACTATTTGCGCGCATCAAATTCCCTTTTTTCGGAGGAAATTCACAGAGTTCCATGAAAGCCCCTGAGCGCGCTCTCCCTGCAGATCACAAAACTGACTCCACTGGTTGTTGTTGTTCTTTTACCGCCCTTACTGCTGCTGTCATATGAATATTTTTTGTTGGTTTTGTGGTAATTTTGCTTTACTGCTGCAACTCGTTAGAACGGATGTCAGAGGAAGCAACGCTCCACTCGTTCATGTTTACTATCAAAGTTCGAACTGTGGCAATGTGCGTGGAAGACGACGGTTACTGAGGGGAGCGTGTACTTAGAAAACAACAAAATAGTAGCAGTGGGGCTCACTACGATTGGAAAAAGCGCAGTGAAAAATTGCGCGCCAAAAAGGAAACATTAAAAGCGCCATCAATTGCTGTTGGCAGCGCTGTCAGGATGTTGCAAGTATCAGTGAAAGCGTACTTAGTATTGTGTGGCATGCGGCGGCAGGAGCAGCGAGGGCCGGATTGTAGTTAGGCAACAGTGTTGCATGTGGTGGGTTTGCTGTCCAATGGGTGTGGGTGTGGGTGAGAGTGCGGGCTGTGCAACTGCACATGCATAGTCGTATATACCACACATGTTGCCACTACATGTGGCAAACAAGTTTATTTTTCAAATCTCATTTGCAAAGTTTCCTTTGTTACGCATTGTGGTTGTTGTTCAATTCATTGTTGTTGATTTGTGTATTCTGATGTTACCATAATGTTTCTATTGTTAGTGCTGTTACTTTGTGGCACACTATTTTCATGTGAGTAGGTGGGTGTGTATGTATGGTTTGCGGTATATAATGTACTTGTCATTTGGACGTGGTAGTCGAATTATGAAGAGTGCGCAAATGCTTGGAAAGGTACATAACAACAACACATAATATATGAAGAAGCAATAACCTTCGAGGTTGACAAGTAGATCCCAGAGTCACTTCGCAATCCCGAAATTCGTAAAGTGCGGTCAAGCTCTAAACTTTTGGATAAGTATTTTCTATTAGACTTTTTCGTATTACTCCAATTAAAATATTGATGATATAGTGTTAATGGCATCAGGGCTGTTTCCTTCCACAATCAGTAAGTTATGGAAGGAGTCTACCGGAGGTTACACCTATGGGCCTCGAAAATCTAACTAGGTGTTAAGCCTAGTAAGACTATTTATGAACTCAAACTACCTCAATTTCAAGTTCCCTCATTCGTTGGTACTAAAATTCCTATATCCGCAACAGAAATAATTTGAATGGCGAGGTAAATACCAAACTGAATAGGAAAAAGTATATCGAGAAATGTATTAGGAAAGTTTGTTTAGAGTAATACTCATGTAAAAGGATATTCAGAAGAAACTTGGACCTGAAACTAAATATAGTACTGTAGATGTATACGGCCGTCATTAGACCAATCTTTACGTATGGAACACTGGTAAATGGAATTCAGAGAGCAGGGTATGCAGTGTTTACCGGAGCGTCCAAGTCATGTCCGACTGATGCGCTAAGAATGCTTCTGCATCAACTGTGCTTAGACACTTTCATACATAAATTGGCAACACTTTCTACTATAAGAATTAAGGGGATTGGTGCTAGGAATAGGAAGAAGAGAGAAAGAGAAGAGTATTGGACATAGAGAAATTCTAAACCGGAACAAAACTAATCTAAATAGATAAGACTATATTTTCTCAAGGTTGGACTTCAATGGGAACTTCTAAGTGAGAATACTCTCCAGACGTAAATGGTGATGAGGTTTGGCAGGGAAAGATAATACCTCAATCTATACTGACGGGTCAAAAATGGACTGCGGTGTAGGGACAGGGGTATACTCCGAGGAGCTTGATATCTCCTTTTCTTACCGTCTACCTAACGTAGCCAGCATCTACCAAGCGGAAGTAGTGGGCATAAAGAAGTCCTGTGTCTATTATACAACTGTGGGAGGACACTATTAGCCTTGTCGTTGCCAAAGATCAACTCCAGCGTAGTAATCTGGTTCCCGATCATAGGAACATTTTCGGCAAAGAAAAAATAGACAATTTTGCCGATCAGGAGCCTCTCTACGACGACGAATCGGACACAGAGACAATACTGTGTCCGCTAGGAGCGATCAAGAGAGAGCTCAATACGCAATTTGAACCAACAGCGCAGACTAGATGGAGATCTATAACCAAATACAGGATAACGAAACAGTATGGTCAAACTATTAGAAAATAAAAACCAAGCACTTATTGCATAGGCCCAGGAAAAGTATATACAGACCTACAGCTAGCATAATGTGGCACTGGCCGTTTGGAGAACATGCGTTAAAAATATGAATGTCCCACAATAGCATGTGTAAAAAAGCTCACTGCATCCATTCTCCAACGGCTTCGCCCCGCCCACATATCCCTCGCCGGTGTGAGCTGAGAAGAAATCGCCAGGAGAAGGCCTTCAATTGCCTACACTCCACGCAGTGGTTACCACACTGGAGTTTGTTTGAAGCTCAAAACCATGAATTCATTAGTCTGCTTAAAAATTAATGACTACGCTACTGAAATGTGGTCTTCCCAATGCATTTAGCATGCCATTTAAAATATATTTGCCCATATGTATGTTTTAACAAATTTAGGCACATCAATATTACATAATTTCACTTTAGCTCTTCGATTATTTGACACTGCGGTTTTGCTGTTCTTGTTTTATTTTTGTATCCAGCATAACAGCATTTCATTGACATCAGTCGCTGACGCTCTCTCCTACTGTCGGTTTTCGTTGTTGCTAATGTTGCCATTTACTCGTTTTAATTATAACTGCAATATTTGATAGGCTGTTTTCCACTCACACTCCTGAAGTTGAGTTTGCTGTGACAGCTCCAAACCGAAATGTCAAACAATGGCTAATTCAATTTGGATAAACAACCACTACAAAGATTCAGCCTAATTTAATTCTCTAGTTTTAGAGTGGCCATTAGTGCTTTATATTCCAATTATATACATACTATTTATATTTTGTTGCAAATTTTGTTTTGAATTTTTATACAAAACTAAAATGAAATTTATTTCAAAATCAAGGCGAAGTCTGAAAAAATGAGAGAGAGAGACATTTTTCGCTGAACTGCGAACACCAAATTTTCGAAGACTATTCTTTGTATGGCAGTACTAAAGCCTCCAGTTGTTTTCGCCACAATTGGGAAGTTCGGTGCCTCCCTTTGATCACTTGGCTTGCCATCGAAACAGTATCCACGTTTTCTAGACTACGAAAACTCGCAGAATCGGCTCTAGACCTATTGAACTCTCGAATAATTTACGTAGTATTCAATTTGGACATTTTTTAAGCTGTTCTCTATATCGCCTAACAAAGTTTCTAGGCTACCTCTACTTGGAACAAAATTAAAAGTTTAGTATATACTCTCGGGTATTTTTTCCGGGAACTTAATATTTTTTTCTGGTAATTAATTCCCATTTGCTTCAATTATTTACTATTTATGGCATCACTTACTTTTAAGCGCTAAATGCCAAAATAAATATATGTACTATATATGCATGTAGCATGCAAAACTGCGTATCACTCAAGCACACACACACACACTATGCGCTCATATAACGGTAGCCTTTCACAAAATATTCAATTAAAAAGAAAAAGTGTAATTAATGTTGGCGTAAAAGTTTTCATTAATCAAAACGACAGCAGCCGGCAACATGCCGCAACAAAAGCAATAACAGCAACATCAGCTCTTCAAAACACAAAGAAAAATCGTAAGGTGAGATGTTAAGTGTAACTATGTAACAAATTGCAACAAATAAATCAATAAAGCTGTTGTTTCTGTTGCACGTTGCAAGTAATGCGCTGCAGGTGCATGCAGCACGCTGCGGTGGTGAGCAGCAATTGCAACGCGCAATTAGCAATTGGTGAATGTTGGAAGCCAAAATGTGCTGATGATCGTTTGCTTGTGGCATTGTCA
Organism: Bactrocera neohumeralis; assembly: GCF_024586455.1. Classification (NCBI taxonomy): domain Eukaryota; kingdom Metazoa; phylum Arthropoda; class Insecta; order Diptera; family Tephritidae; genus Bactrocera; species Bactrocera neohumeralis. Next base: position 4,114,115 of record NC_065923.1, read on the forward strand.
TGATCACTGAAATCGAATCAATGTGGCAACAAGCCAATAAATAGCAGTTACTTTTCCTACTGTTGTTGTTACTGTTGTGCGGCTATGGCGTTCGAAAAATCACTGGGAAAAAATTAATAAAAGTGAGTGAAAAGTGCAAATACGTAAAATCTGACAAATCGGATGATTTTGTGTTGTTGTTGCTACTTTTCTCGCTAGTAACTGTAGTTTAATGAGGATTTGAGTTTTTGTTATTGTTGCAAATGCATTAGCAAGTTTTAATTGCTTTACATGAGCTGAAAGCACAATCTATTGGGACGGTGACTATATTCGTGCGTTTTTGTTTAAAATTTTAAAGTCTAATTAAGAAAAATTGTGAAATGGCATTATTCAAAGTGTTGCGCTTCTGAAGTTTCAATATTTTCCCGTTCTTCTGGAAATTTGTGGATTCACTCAAAAAAGAACTACACTTGGCGGACAAGCATGAATCAAGCCCAACTTTGATAACCTGTTTTGCTGAAAACCTTATTCCAATGAGGGTGTTCTGCTTCGGCCTAAGCAAATGGTAGTCAAAAGAGGCTAGGTTTGGGCGATAAGGTCGGTGAGGTAAAATTCCCCAGCCGTTGTTTTCTGAATAGCTTTTAACCCGTCTTGAGATATAACGCCGAACGTATTTGTCACCATGGAAAATTAGTTTCGAGCATATTCCGGCCATTTTTCGGCAATTTCTCGCTTCGAATTGTTGAGATGTTGTCGGTAGCGTTCCCTATTAATAATTTCATCCGATTTCAGAAGCTCATAATATAGCAATTCTTTCTGATCTCACCAGATACAGAGAAATACCTTGATATGAAGGATATTTGGCTTTGCCATTGGTTTGGCTAGTTTGAAAGGTTTCACATATGATTTTTGCGTTTAGGGTTGTCGTAGTGGCTTCAGTTTTGATCACCAGTCACAATCCGATGCAAAAACGATTTCATTTTGTAGCGTCCAAGCAGCATTTCTGACTTGCAAGACCATCTTTCAACGTTCTTTTCTTTTGGCCTCAATTCATATGGCACCCAATTCTCTTGCTTTTGTCACCCAATTCCCTTCCGTCTGTCTTTAAGTGTTTTGAAATGGCAGCTTGAGAGGCTTCTATAGATTCTGTGATTTCTTTTTTTATTTAGGGAAAATTTTCATCAAGTAATGCTTGCAGTTACCTTATACTCAAACTTTTTTCCTGGGCTATTTCTTGTTTCCAAAGTCAAAATTACCGCTGCTAAAAAAGTCCCTCCAAAAACACTTTCTTCAGGCACAAAGTTCGACATAATTGAGCGAACAGCATTATTTTTGTTTATGCGTAAAATGAAAGACTACGAAGAAGATGCACAGAGACAGCAACTTTCCAATGTATGTTCGGAATTTTGGAACAATTAAATTATAATTAAGTTAAGCCATCTCTGGGCAAACCGCATCAGCGAGTATTATTTGGGAACTCTAGTTATTGTTTGGATTCTGTTCGGAAAACTGATTGTCTGATTACTATTTCCTATAAGCGATTTACTATGGATTTTGTGTAAAATGTTTGAAAAATAAGTTTAAGGAATATGCTTATGAATATTGGTTTGGAAATTAACTTGCTTTGTTTTGTTCTTGACAAAATTTTAGGGTTTCCAAATAAAAGTCCAAATTAGCATGGGTATGAAGTCTACAAGTAAATTACCGATTTTATAAATATGATTTAGAAACGCTATGATATCTCTCATAATAAACAAAATAAGGTTATTGAAACTTCTATATAATTCTAGTAAATAATAAACACATTTAAAAATAATGGGTTATTAGGTCAGTTCGAAGCACTGATACAGCCTTTTAGGTGTTCCAAAAAAACCGAAATATCGGAAGTGACTTATGGAGTATTGATTACCGAAAAGTTCTCAGTTGTTATCTGGTGATCTCTTTTCATTCACTTTCAAAAATCACTAAAATTTATTGAGAAAGTGTATTCGTTGGTCTGCAGAACAGTCGATAGATTCACTTTACAGAGTTACCTCCATATTATTAGGCAAAGTGCTTGAAAAATCCATTAATGCAATTGTTGTGTTTACTTGTATCTTTTTTGTGTCTTTTTTTCCCTTCTTCCATCGCATTTGTTGTGCTCCGTCTGTATTTATCAAATTTCTCTAATTTTTCGTTTTTTGAGCAGATCATGATTTTGTTATTCGCCGCTTTTCGTTTTCACATTTCATTATTTTCCGATGATTTGTGGTCAGTGAAGTGATTGTTTGTCAGTGTCTACTATGCTGTTGCTTTTGTTGTTGTTTAACTTACTTAACGCTTATTACTTTCACCAACAAATGCTCAACAGCAAATGCCATCCAACAAAAACAACAAGCCATGGCCCCGAATGCAACATCATTAACCAACTACTGTAGCAAAAACAATAGCAACAGCAACAGCAGCAGCAGCGGCAGCGGCAGCAGCAACAAAATCAAAGAAAACCCAACAAAGCTCACAAGCGATTGAAATGCTCATAAGGCGAAGCGGCATATGAAATATGCTCGAAACATAATGAGGCCGACAGCACCGGCGCAACATCAACGCCAGCACCAACACATCCACAGCAACGGCAATAAACCATGTTGGCTGCAGCAGCAGTAGCAGTGACAGCGCTGGCGACAGAGGCGCAAACGCGCTAACAATCTGGCAATAAGCTGAGCTTGACTTAAAGCGCTATGCTGCTCTCGCAATGTGTTGTTGTTGTTGCCACTCTTAGCTGACACACTGTGTGTATGTATATGTGGTTGTTGTATATATTGTATTGTCGCGTCTATTGAATTAACCGCTAAGCTAAGCGATAAACTCAGCACCTTGCCACATCGCGCCGCGCCGCTCGGCTGGGCGTCCGTAGAGTTGCTCAATTGAGATCAGCGCGGCTTAGTGCAGCTTAACTAGCAGCCAAGTACTCACTCCGCAGCGCGCGGTTGCAAGTTGACGCCGGCGATTGTGTGTCCGATGGTTTACCGTTTACTTGTCACATTTACTTACCACTTTGTCTATTTGAATGTGGCCCCTTGGAAACTGATCACCGAGAAGTGGGGCAAACGATGCGATGGCATGCGAATACTAATTTTTGCCAGAGCAGAAAAGTGTGCTCTGATGCCAGCAAAAAATGTGTTAAAATCCAACACAGATCGTATAAAACCGTTGTTGTTGTTATTATTCTTCTTCTATACTGGCGTAGACACCACTTACGCGATTGTAGCCGAGTTATCCCATTTATGGGCGGGTCCCAAACCCAGCACACAACCCTGGGGAGGAATGGTTCGCCTTCTCACTTTAGCTCGCCTTAAAACGAATGTTCTTTGGCTACCCAGAGGATACTTAGTCTAAGACCGAAAGTTGTGCTGCTGCTTGAGCCATATGTAAAATAATCATTTCTGTCCACTCCCAAGTGAATGGCGATCAGAGAACTTTCCTCGTTTGCGTGAACTTCTACACATGACTCCTCCTCCTTGTTGTTATTACATTGCCCAAATATTATGAGTATATTGATATAGAGTTTTCCTGCTGGCCTCTTTTGGGTCACGCCACCATATGTATCTATGTGTATTCAAATACTTACACACAAAACAACAACAAATTGTTAATTGGTACTAGCCAAGAGATCGGTTGACGATTCTTCATTCGCACGCCGATCGTTGATGCTATTTGTAGTTTTTTTGTAATAATTTGATTTTAAATTAAAGTTTTTGATTAAAATTATTACAAATTCAGGCTTCTGACATCAGATTTCCGTAGATAATATATCAACTTCACCAAAAAAAAAATAATTTAAATAAAGGTACTTCCAAATTATAGTTTCTGAACTTACATTTTTGTAATTATATATTATATATGAAATTTGTGTCTTTTGAAATGTTGGGTGGGCATATCTTTACGTGAGAGAGATCACTTTTGTTTTTGTTTTATTTAGTAATTATGATTATAGTTGTGACTTACAGGGCTTTTCCGGAAAGTAAAAGGACTGATTTTCTTCCGCCTCAAGTCCTCAAGAGACTCAAACAAAGGGTCAATCGACAAGACATCGCAGCCGGTTAGAAGTTGCTTTACGACAACGTCCAGGCTCATACCGCCTTTCTTGTGAACAGCTACTTAACCAAGGCCGGCATCCCAACTCTTCCGCAGCCGCCCTACAGCCCAAAAGTCACCTCTCCGGACTTTTTTGTTTCCTTGCCTGAAAAGACCAATGAAAGACAAGCATTTTGAGATGACAGAGGGGTTCCAAGCAGCATGCACCTCAGCTCTCAAGTCTGTTCCAGAAAATGCCTTCCGTGACGCCTTCCATATTTGAAAATCATAAAGGAGCATATTTGGAAAGTTTTCAAAGAATTGTAACGATTAGTTCAATAATTTTTTTTAAATCGACTCAGTCCTATTATAATACAACAAATTCCATAAGGGAGGGGTATCTATGGTTGAAAATCTTTTAAAAGTAGGCGTGACTTCGCCTCAAAGTTCCGACATATTTTGTCTCACCCGCGAGTTTCCCTAACTTTTGAGTAAGTATTAAGTAACAGTTATAGTAAATAAATACGCATAGACGCACAGACATCTTGTAGCAAGCGTGCAGAAAAGGCTTTCTTTTTGCCCCACTTCCAGCATTTCAATGACTTTTTCTTATAAAACTGAACCAAAAGCAAGAAATCATAAACAAAAACCGTTGTGGCAATAAGCATGCGTGTACAAAATTAAAAACCGTTAAGGCGAGAAGCAAAAACAAAAGCCAACAACCAACTACTTTCTTCTTCAACACGTTTCTTTTGTTTTTGTTACATTTTTCTCGTGTATAAAGTCATAATAAATTCCGGTCCAAATTTTGATTTTCATCACCGTCATAGCGAAAGATAGACGAGTGCGTAAGTGGCAGCAAATGCTTGAGAAAAAACAACAACCGTTAAACAATGCGAGCTATAATGGTAATAACGGTTAATATGATAACCGGCTGGGTGTGGGCGGCAATGTGTGTAACCAGAAATGATAGAAAAACAAACCGAAACTTTACCGCGCCATCCGCCCTCCGGCTGTCTATCTTCCGCAGCGCTGTTCATCACAGCGACGAATGCTACGCAACTCTGTTTATGTGGTTTTTGGTGTGCGTTGTCTGGGGACAGAGATTTTGTTGGTGGCGCAGACGAACTTACATCCGCATTTGTTGGCATCCGCTCTTGCAACAGTGGCCGCGGCGGCGCAATGCGGTCAAGTTGTTTTGTTTTATCTTTTTGCTGGCGGCGCGCCGAAAACTGAATACTTTGTCGTGAGTTTGAATGAGTGCACATGAGACCACATACACAAGCGCACACAGCCATGTGAATAACGTAAGCTTTAGGCTGCACAAATCCGCTGCGCCTGCGCGCCAAGTGAAGATCAACCGAGGGCCAGCGGCCAAAAGCGGCACGTCAGCGCGCGACAGCTTGACAAGGCGTCTAATGTGTGTGTATGCATGTGCGCAGGCGCGAGTCTTGAGTCAAAGGTTTAGGCGACGCTTTTGACGAAAACTTTCCAATTTTTATAATTTATTATATTTATTTGCTACTTCGGCGTGTTGTTGTTGCACTCTGTTTCGACAATTGTTTACTGCAATAGCTACTTTTATTTATTTTGCTTTCTTTTCTTTTTGATTCATTGGATTTTGATTTGGGAGCTCGGAAGGTGTGTGCCGATGCTTGCGTTGCGTTAATGTTGCCAATGTGTGTAATCCAACCATCGCGATGCTACAGCGCCAAATGTCACTCTGTCGATTGTTGTTGTTGCGCTCAATATTGCAGGTTGTTGCTGGAATTGTTTTTTAACAACTTTTTGTTGGAAAATCGTATTTTACATCATTGATTAACGTTAAATAAAATTTAATTTCAGTGATTTAGTGAATAAAATTTTTTTTGTTGGATTTCGAAATCAAAGTATCTAAGCATGTTTCCAGTACTTGGTACAACCGAAGCGCTTTTTTCAATTTAGCGTTTGATATGTTCAATTTTTCGATTGCCGTGCATATATCATCTGATAAAATCTAATCCGGACTCGATCAAAAAAATATTTTAAGATTTGTACAACCTTTTTTTTATGTTCGTGTGAAGTTTGATCTCCATACCTCAATTAGTGTCTGTTTGGCAACTGTTTGTTTACGATGATGAAATTTGGCGACTTTTACAATAAAAAATTTAACAACGTTTCGATTGTTGAAAATGTTGCTGAAGTCTTTTGGAGAGTCTACTTTATTACGAACACTAATGTTTGGGGGCACAAAGGCATTCAGTGAAGCTCGTGAAATCGTCGAAATTACGGCTTATGAGCCGTTCCTCCATCTCCGTTTAGGGCGATAGCATTAAAAGAGGTAAAGAAACAGTGCCAGAAAATCGTCGGGTTGGCATTAGAGAATTGGTTAACGGTTTGGGGATGAAGCGTGCCAATGCTAGACTCGTCCTATTAAACTGAAATCTTTTGCGAAAACGACGTCCAGGAAAGGTACTTGACAAAGCTTATGAGAGCCCTATATTCATTAAACGCATAATTACTGGTGACTGAACGTGACATTACGACGTTGAAACCGACAAAAAATTTAGCGAATGGTGATCCGAAAATGAGCCGAAACCGAAAAAATCAAAAAGTTTGTTTTGATTAGGACGCCTTTCGAAAAATGCATTAAAAACCATTCGAGATAGATATAATGTTATATATATGTATACAAATGACCAGGATGATGAGGCGAGTTAAAATCCGAGTGACTGTCTGTCTGTCCGTCTGCCCGTGCAAGCTGTAATTTGAACAAAAATTGAGATATCTGGATGAAACTTGGTACACATGTTCCTTAGTGTAAAAGTAAGCAGGAGTTCGTAGATGGGCGTAATTGGACCATGCCAAACTGCCATTAACTGAAAACATATAAGCACTTAATTAAGACATAGAACTGTGATTTGGTACAGGGCATCGCAGTAGCAAGGGACACCTGTGGGTTAAAAATTTTGAAAAGGGGCGTGACCCCACCCTCTAATAAGTTCAATCTACATATCTCCTAGACTACCCTCAATAGCAAAATTCGCTTAGGAATGAAATCAGACCATAACTCCACTCACTCTCCATATAACGGTATTGTTAAAAACTACTAAAAATGCGATAAATCAATAACTAAACACGACAGAGACATACAATTTTACACTCGAGATGGTACGAGAGGGCTCAATAGGAGCTGGAGTGAAAACTTCCGGGTGACTTTATACCGCCTACATCAGCCAATATGTTAGTTATCTCAATGAAAATGAGATTGCGTGTTTTATTGAATAGTGTATCTTTGTGCCCCAAAAAAAGTTAAAATTGGACGAAAACTTGATCTACCCCTTATCAAAATTATCGAAAACGCTGTTTCCTTTACTCCATATGTTGGTGATGGTATGAATAGTATGCAATATTGGCAAAAATAAATAAAATAGAGTCGATATTACCCTAATACAACATATGTATGGTGTAATGATTTTCGTTTTTGTAACAGATAGCTCGAATATGTCGGCCAGTGTAAGGGTTGTATGTATAATAGGTTGTCAAAAAAGTCTTGCGGTATTTTCACAAGTTGGCGCTGAAAGCGCGTAGTTCTAGTTTTATTCGTCGCATCGGGTCATGCTATACCTTTTTGGAAAGCTCATTTCACACGCGATTGATTATCGTTTCTTTTAAGTCGTTCGTGAGTTACAGCGTCGCAAACATGGAGCAAAATAAAGAGAAAATACGACATATTTTACAGTACGGATACTACTACGATAAAGGCAAAAATGCATCTCAAGCTGCCAATAAAATTTGTGCAGTTCATGGACCCGATACAGTTTCCATTTCCACCGCACAACGATGGTTTCAACGTTTTCGTTGTGGTGTAGAGGTGGTCGAAGATGCGCCACGCTCCGGAAGGCCTGTCGTCGAAAATTGCGATAAAATCGCTGAATTGGTCGAAAGAGACCGGCATAGTAGCAGCCGTAGCATCGGTCAAGAGCTGGGCATGAGTCATCAAAAATTCATTTCAATTTCAATAAAAAAAAATTCAATAAAATTACCGCAAGACTTTTTTGACAACCCATTATATTTACATACATGTATGTATATACATTGACGTTTTGCACCTTGAATTATTTGCCTGGATTTGGTTCGTGCAAGTTGCAAGAGTATAAAATGTTCGGTTGCACCCGTAATTAACCCTTCCCTACTTGGTTCATATGGCACTTTAAATAATATTGATCATAAACGCAATGTGTGGCGTATACATAATAATCATAATTGCTCTTTTTTCAGTGCTTCTGCTTATTATTAATAAATAAATTCCGACCAATAACCACTAGATTAAGATAACTTGAATTTTGAGCAATATGCAAATTTTCCATAAGCTGGCTGAGAACTTAACATTAACAGGCATCATTGGCGAATGAAATAAAAAAAAATAATTGGATAAAAATTGTGAAGCCTCAACGAGATCATCAATTGAAGTGAGAAAGTTAAAAAAACCAACATACAACAAAAAACGATTGACGTTGAAGTGTACGCCGTGATTGATGGCGAGTTTGCGACAAATCACGAATCCACTCATACAACAAGCTGACTGTGAAATTTCCATACTCGTGTAAATGTATGTAAGTTTATTTGTATGTTTGTTCGTGTGTATATTATACAGTGCCACTTTATGTAATGTTGTTGATACCGTTACTAAGTAGGGTATGAAGTTGAAGTTGTGATTTTACGTCGCATTTCTTTAAGCTCGAATTACTTTATTTCATGTCTTGAGTGCTTTCTTCAACAAAATTTCTTTTATTTCATTTCATTTCGTTTGTTTGTGTTTTTACAATCATTTATTGTTGTTATTGTTGTTGCTTTTTTACATACTATTCGCTGGCTTGCTTAGCGTGCGATTGGCATAATTGTTTTTGCCATTGCCGTTGCTGGTGTTGTTGTTGTTGCTGTTGCTGTCGCTGCTGCTTTTCCTTCAACGCTTATTTGTTTCATGTTGTTGCGCTTGTTTTATATGCATATGTATGTATGTGTGTGTGTGTGTGTGTGTGTGTAAGTACATAAAATCAGTTGACCTCCGTTGACCTCGTTTTGAATATTTGCCTCGCGCTATTTGTTGTGGCTCCATTGCTTAGCAAGTACGAGTACGCTGGTGTTGTTGCTAGCGTTGTTGTAACTCTAGCTGCTTTGTTGACGTTTGCTGTTGTTGTTGTTGCACCCAGTGTTGCTATTTGGCGCTGTTAATTCTCAACTATTTTTTATGATTTTTATTTTTTGCTCCAACTTTTCGCTCGCTCATTTTATCGCAAACTCGCAATGCATTTGTGTGTGTGTGTGTAAGTAGTTTGTGTGTGTACAAGCAATTGCTCTGCTTTTCGCTCGTTTACTCTTTCCTCTGTTGATACTTATTTCATTGTTTGCTTACCCATTGCTTGTTGTTCGTCAATGTTTTGCGAAAAAAAAGTTTTATTTTATTTTTATTTTTATTTGGTCCCGCATTTAATTTAATTTCAATTTTAATTTGATGTGCATTTCGTTTACTGGTGAAATTATTTCATTTTGAATTACTACCGAGTTTCAATGCAATTCCACAACTTTTATTTGTTGCACTAATTATTACTTTAGTAACAAACAATTATGTTTGTTTATGTGAAGAACTTTATGATTCGATATACTTCGATATGTAGACATTGAATATTATCCATGATCAAATATGACCCGGACTGGTAAAAAAAAGACTAAAATTTCAAGTACATATATATTTCACTATCGTTGAGATGGCCTTCAATGCCTTGGAAAACAACTTCGAATTAGTTAAATGGACTTATACGCGTTCGACGAAGCGAATTTTTTAGTTTCGGAAACAGAAAAACTCTGTGTAATCCAAATCTGCGGATAAGGTTTCTGAGCTTGAAATTTCGGTTAGGTCTTCTCGTTTGTTGACAGTCAGACTATCGATATGTTTCAACTTCAGCATTCCAAAGGCTGGACAATGGAGGAGAAAGTGCCTTGCGTCCAAATGAATGCCTATTGAATGCCCATTGATCCATTACTTGAACGCATTATTCAATTTCGATATTAGCTCGTCGGCGTTGCAGTTGCCAGTGATTCCGCTATGACCAGACATCTAAACTAGTCTGGTGTTGAGCTAGCTACTGCACACTAGCTTTGAACGCACAGTTAGAAGCTCGGCGTTAATATTTCCGCTTTGCTGTCGGAGTGAATAATCACCTCCCTGAAAGAGGTTGCACTACGTATTAATATGTCTACCACTACCCTAATAGCAGCCACCTCTGCCTGATAGACACAACAGTGATCCGGAAACCTAAAGCTAAGGTTAACAGAGACCTCTCTACAGAAAACTCCACTTCCAACCTTTTCTCCCAGCTCCGATCCATCCGTGAAATAGCTCACAGGGCCCTTTCTTCACCGATTCCTTCTCATGCGATGCAGTTGAAAGGGGAGAGAAATTCGGTGTGACCTTTTACGCACCCCAGCTTCCCTGAGCTTTAGAGTGCACTTCGCAGCCTCAAAATGAGTGGAGAGGCATATCTGGGATCTTATGCCTTCTGGTATGTAAAACCATTTCAGATTTACTTGGGTTGACAGCCCTATTCGTCCAGTTGAATATCACTTTAAGGTACCTTTAGGTTAGATCCTACCCAGTATTAAAAAATTCCCAACCTCTAAGCGACGTTTCAAAAGATTCAGGTATTTTAATAGGAGTCTAGTAATGACACGCTTCATAACAAAAACATTAACTAAAATATGTTGAGTGGATCCATAAGAGATGTAGAGATCCTCTGCTATTTCTCTGATGCCAGCATAACGACTTTTAAGGACTATTTAACTTTTTCGATTTTATCGCCATTAAAAGAGATGGATCCACGATGATGAAAAAGATAAAGTAGACTCTTCAAAACTCTTCTGCAACATTTAATGCAGTCGCTCACTCTGGTTCAAATTTGACCAAATTTTATTCAATTTCACATTCATAACAAACTATCGTCTAAATTTTACCTTAATAGTCTTATTGAATAAATAGTAAGTTCAATTCTCATAACAGTTCGCGCTACGATGACACTCATCTATTTCGCCTTCTGCTTTTCAGCAACCAAATACAATGTGCATGGACTCAATGTACCGCAAGTGAGACAATCTTTCGTGGAATCACCGGCGAGAGACCCGAAAACAGATAAACGATTTCAATGTTCCTGAAAAAATAAAGCTATTATTATGGGTTTAATTCTCAGTTAAGAAATTTATGACTTTGGTCAGTTTTATATATATTTTTTCTTACTTGTATTCTACTTTTGTAAAACTTCTACAAAAATATTCTCCTATTATTTACAGATTCCTAATTCAAGTATATAGTATGTAACATATACTCGTAAAAGCAACGAAATCAAACGAAGCTCGTGTCATGCAAATATTCAATTTCGTGCGCTTATTTATATACAATTACATCAAGTCACCGTGGAACCGGGGTCATCGCTTATTTAGTCATGCCTAATAATTAATGTAAGTACAAACACTCAAATATGTAGTCACACATAGAACGCCACATATACATATGTACATAAAATACGAGTATATTTGTAAATATGTCAGCTGGGTACAAATCTACATACGACTTGCTGGAAGAGGTGGGGAAGCTATAAAAATAGCACTTTTCTACTTTTCTCTCCGCATTCGCATAACTTCTGGATATTTTTTTCAATCTTTTTTGTGTTCTTTTTGTTGCTTGTGAACTCCACAGTATGAGCTGTGATGAACCCGACCAACTTCAATTCGAATATCAACATCACGCCACACCACACCCTTGACCATAGGTTCGGTCGGTTGGCGAATTGGCGCGTTGGCACTTGTTGGAAATTAGCACAAATTGCCCGTCGACAATGAGTCGACCGAAATGGTTGTTGAACTCAGCCATCAGCCAGGGTGTAGACGTTGACGAGTTAAGATGTTGTTGGAGCTTGGGTGAAGAATTGTACATACACACGTACGTGATTTCATAGCAAGTAGAAGTGGGGACCCCGTAGGAAAAGCTATGAAACATTTTTGGCATAAATTAGAGATTAGAGATTTTTGGAAAAATTATTCCTTACTAGTTAAGAATATATAAATATGGACGTAACAAAGCTGATATTAATTGAATGTCACTATAACTATATTCGTGGGCTAACGATATAATTTATGACTAATAATGTTTCTTTCTTCCCGAAAGCGTTTCAGATCTCTGAATCCCATTTTTCTCTCGCCTTAGTTCATATAATATAGTTTTACTAAATATAGTAAATACTAAATAAATATTGCAGCTAAAACTGAACTCGTTTTCGATCCAAAATGTGATGTTTCTTGTGTCCTTATTGGATCCAAAAAGCCAGACAGTTATATTTAGTGCATGAGAATATATTGTCGGGTAACTAGGCAACTAACTTCAACATTCAAATTGGTTAGAAAGCAAACAACCCAATTCTCTTTGTTGTCTCTCAGATATTCTTGCGGAGCATTTTTACTTTGGTCAATTCAGTTAGCTTTTCCTCTCTTTTGGGTCAATTATGTGGGCCATGCGAAAACTTATAACAACAAATACCTGACAAAGTACAAAAATAATTTCTATAAATAATTGTAGTTATGCACACTGATACAATATTACATCATATTCACATACCATAAGTTCATATGTATTCAGTACATATACGAGGGTTACCTATTATATTTCGCGATTAGGGAACAATAACAAATATTAATCATCGAAAATTGCTTTTTTGTTTTTCAAAATATTCTCCAACAAGATCAATACACTTTTGAGGACGTTTGAGCCTATTCTCAAAGCATTTTTTCCACTCTGAATGAAATATCTCCAAAGCATGCGTCGAAAATCGTTAGTTTATTCTTCATGTACGGGAATAAAAAGAAGTCATTTGGTGTCAGGTCAGGACTATACGGTTAATGACTCATTAGATTGAAGTTTTGAATGCTCAAAAAGGGAGTTGTTTCAGTCGATGTGTGAGACCAATGGACACTAGCTTTTCTTTGAGCGATTGACGAATTTTCTTGCAATATTGAATGTATGCTCGCCCCACTAATTTTTATAGTTGTCTCGATCTCACGATAGATCATAAGATCTTACAAAATCAGTTTAGGCACAGCATTAATCGTTTCCGGAACATCAATTGATTTTGACGAACTTCACGAATTTCATCTTGGATTTAAAAGCCTTGATTGATTTCATTATACCATCGATAAACACTGATCTTTGATGAATGCTCAAAAATTTATTATAAGATAAAATGTTCGCCATTTAATAGCATTTTTGGGCCAAAATTAAGATTTTAAGTTAATGTAAACCACACAAATAGTGCTCGTACGTCAAATATTCCCAGTATATATGACATCAAAAAAGTCAAACTCTACGATAAAGTTGTGAGTTGACAGATTGGAACATTAGTGATGCCAAATCCCGAAATGTAAAAGGCAACCTACGTATAAATTATGTATCGTCCAACATTTGATAATTATAGAGAATATTACAACCAACCACATTTTTTGTAATTATTTGCGTTGACTTCGAGAAAATTCGAAGTAATTACCATCATAACTCTTTGCTCTCATTCACAGCTCAAAAAGGTGTTCGAAATTTATTTGGTAATAATAAAGACGTTGAGCATTTACGGAAGTCGTCATAGACATTTTTGGAGGATTTTTGTAGCACTGAAAGTATGTGCGAATATATGTATATACAATAGTATGTACTTGTTTATTTCTGGCAGAAGAATGTAGATTAGATTCATCGCAGAAACAGTTTAAGCTCGGCTTGATATTTTTCAAGAAAATCATTATCTAACGATATTTTGGGAACAGTATTTTCTAAAAGCAATTATATTGTGTTCTAGATAGTATATTTATATATATTTTTAGGACAGAATCTCAAACTATTCAAAATCAACCAGTTCTCTAGAATTCTGCCTGCCAGAGCTATATTGTGAGTCCATCGAACTGAGTGTTATGTTTCTTTTTCGGATATCTGAAAATATCCACATTTATTCATAAAAAAACAAACAAGAACATTTAAAAGAATGTAGAGTTTACAAATAAAGCAATCAATGTCCCTGAGATGGCCTATTAACGTCATGAAACAATCGCATACACTCTGAGTTACAAGTGATCAGCCGATCGATCAAGTGATCGCTCAACTCAACACATTAAAATGCAAACAATGTCGGCGAAAAGCAAAACGAAACATATCGGAATACAAACACACATTTGTACAAGTGATAAAGGGGAAAAAATGAAAAAAATATACAACTATAAGAAATTTATATAGAAATATATAAATAAAGAACGACAATGAATAATGCTGCGGAAATTCACGCGAAAAAGTGTTGAGTAATCACTCATTGCCTCCAAAGCAAATTTTTAAAAATAACTTCTAGTGAACCAAAAAACGTAGAGAAAATCGTACGAATTTAATTAATAATCGAGGAAATGGCAACTAAAATCACTTTACAGTTTCATAACCACAGAAACATGTATACATATACATATGTATATAGTCTTGTATTGACGGCATATTTTTGTAAAGTCATTCTGCGAAAGCTAACAACTGCTAGTAAGTGAGCAGAAGCCTGTAAATAGTGTCAACGAGGGTTAGTTGCATTACTTTTGATTGCCACTGTAGCAAATTCATTTAATCGCGGCAACAATGTAATAAAAGCGCAATGATTTTCATATTTAGGGCTAAGCCCTTGTGAGTGGCGCCACAATTAATGAATTTCTGTCAAAATATGCAAATTTCAAAATGAAATTTTTCATGAATTTGTGGAACTTGAGGGCCTCTCGTTTGTGCTGCATGCAACATTGTGCAGGGAAATTAAGGAGGAAAAATTAATGGATTATGGTTTTATATAATATTTCCATATATTTATACATTATATATACCATACGACCATAAGCCAACAACAAAAGCGACGAAATTTACAACTATTTAGAATTGTCACGCGCGATTAATAGTCCAATAATTCTTCATGAATTATTGATTCTTGGAAACGGCTTTAAAGTGTTCAGTTGCTCAGTTTCGATTTATCGCTAATCCATTTCTCTCTGCCCACTCGGTAATCACATCTGAATCGCCTTGGGTTAGAAAATAAATGGTGTTCAGGAATTTTATTTTTACCAAAAACACCAAACATCTGGCCTCGTTCTTCAAGTTCCTTCAAAAGGTTGTTCACCACTAGGATCCAGCAAACGGGAAATGGACGCTATCTTGTAGGATGATCTTATTTACTATCCGCAGTATCGGTGTCTAAGAGACTATAGAATATATGGCTATTATAGCAGTACATTGCTAAAGGCTCTCTCGATATCAATGAAGGAACCCACAGCATTTAATTTTTTATAAGGGCACATTTCAGCCGTAGCCAGCATCTGTCGGGTATAATGTGGGGTATAATACCGTCGAGTCCGAGACACTCAACCGGTTTAAAAGAGTTCATATCCCAAGTGAGATGTCGGTCGTCCACAAGGCTGTATAGCCTTCTTGAAGCTCTGTAAGAGATACTTCTTCGCACTACTCCAAAGTACAGAATACAGCAGCCCCTGCAGATGTCCCGCTTCATATAGTGTCCAATCTAGGTTCTACGGTCCTTATTGAACAGCCTTCTACCAAGAGGGTTTCCTCTTTCCTTTGTGTAAGCAAGAGTTGTCAAAGGAAGACATATATACGGAACTGAAAACATCGACGCACTCATAAATCGCGCTGGCAAATAGCTCTATGTCTCGACCGCAAATGTCCCTAATTGTGTTTCTAAAGTTCCTGTAAGTTCACCTTAAAACGGAAGTTGAGTAAAATGTTGATGCAAATCTACCGAAAATTAAACTATGCACTTAGTTTTCAGTTTCCCAGAGTTATCTTCGTAAATTTTTCTTATGTGAAAGCTATAATCTAACCTTCTTAAGGATCAGTTATCGGATATGAAGCAAAATTGGTTTAAAATGAGCTCATTCTCCAGATTAACTACATATATATTTATGGAATTCCATTTTTTTTATACTTTGGTCATGTTAGACGAAGTTATTAGCTAAATCAGCACATCATCTTCCTGCCTATTATGAGCTTAAAAGAGACCTTTAAAACATCCGCTGAAGTAACGCTCTGGTGTGTGGCTCTACCATTCATTATTTACTCATAATTCTTATGCACATAGGTGTATATGTATGTCTACCTCATTATTTGTCTACGCAGCATCTTCGGCAGACCATCTTCTTCGGTCTGTTTTTCCGCAGCAGCGCAGTCTAATTTAATTTATGCCACCACTCTTGGACGAGCACAAAGCACTCCAGCGTCTCCGCTTTAACTCTTCAACTTCGACTTCAGTCATTGACCAATTAACGAGCACTCGCGCGCGCACTTATTCTGCCCCACCCAGAAGGCCCTTTAACGTCTGGCAGCCAACCAGCCATCCAGCCGCCGCACAGTAGCTTTGATACAGTTGCCGGACAGTAAGATGTGCTGTGGCAAGTTCTCATTTAGCTACATTCTTCCGCTTGCGCTGACGTAGAGTAATCTTTAAGCGTTAATAATGTTTTTTTACTTCCTTCAACCTGCCGCTGTGGCTACCGCACAGATCTTCTATTAGGTATATAAGCATATACTATGTAGTTATTTTTTAATTCCCTCAGCTTTAGCGCTGCTTTGACGTTAATGCCTCTGCTTTATATTATATTTTAGTTTATCATTGTTGTAGCCATTGTGTTGACTCGCCATCTAATTTCATAGTCTTTTTGTCTGCCTGTTCGTTTAGCGAAGTGTTGCAAAGCCTGTCTGCGATTCCGTGTCTCCCTCCTCTAACTGTTGTCTGTCCGCCGTGCTTTTTCTACTTTGCTCATTGGCAACTGCAGCTATGTGTCTTTTAACTCGTTTCGATTGTTTTGCTGCGTCTGGCAACATTCTTTCATCATCTTTTTTCGCAGCTTACTCACGTTTATTAATCCGCCTTCAATACTCCGTCAGTGGCAGCAACCAAGAAGCTAGGCACTCATGCCATGCGCGTACCCCCCGCACTCTCCTCCCGCCGCAAGTTGTGCCTCCAACAAGAATGCCATTATTCTGCGTGGCTTTGTCCGATGCAGTTTATCTTTTAGAAATAGTTGCAAACACACACATGCACTTAGTTGCACTCATACTGACTCATTTCTTGATTACCGCTTTTGTTGTTGTGATTTTTCTTTCTTTCATTCTTCATTCCTGCCTACTTTTATTATTGTAGCTACTTATTTACATTGCATTTTAATATCTAAATCTCTTTGTATTCTTGTTGTAACAACAATTGTTATTGTCGTTGTGTTTTTCTAGCCTTTAATGTGGAGTTTATCACTGTAGAAATGTGTGGATTACTTACCTCTACTATTTTGAGAGATATTTTCTCTAAAATCGAAAGTCTGTTCTTCAAAACAGAGCACAGATCACCTTCACCGTTAACTAGCCGAATTTTTTGAGGTTAGGAAATTGAAAAAGGTTCCTGAAAATTTGGAAAAGTTATGTCTGCAAAATGTGTGTCATAACAACATAACACTTAGAAATTTCGTAAATGTGAGTTCTTAAATGAATTGGACCCTTATTCATTATTTACCTGACATCGTCAAAACAAAACAAACATTGTTTAAATCATTATTATTTATGTAATAACTAGTTAGGTTAAGTTAGGTTAAAATGTCGGTTCTGACAGGGATCTTACTTGAACACCTTATAGTCGATCCGTTGTGGTACCCAGAGTTCCTATAAAATTCATCGTAAGTACCCTCTTAAATCAACCATAGTCTTGCAAGAACTAGGGAAGGGAGGAGAAAGTGCCTAGATGTTTCCACCACTCTTTCATACAACTTTAACATCTTAGGCTCGTTAAGACTTTTAGCTTCACAGCATGATTGCATATTGGACAATGTCCAGTAAGAATTCGTACGATTGCAATAAGGTGAACTTTGCTGAGGGCCAATGGTCCAGTAGATCTTGTTCTACTTTACTTCTAAGCGCACGTGAGGTTTACAGGATCAGTGCTAGAACGCAAGATGACAACGGGGATACAACTCGTTCGCATTCCGATGTAAGCGGGGTAGCTGGCTCATCGGCTTGGCAGTTTCCAACGATACCATGCACCCAAACGTAGATTGAGTCTGATGATGAAGTAGATTGATGCTATTTCTAGTGAGATTACACAACTACAGGAGTAATATTGAGCGCACAGTTTGCCCATACTTTGCTGGAGAGTAATAGTAAAACAGTCTAATGAAGCCTAAAAGAAGTTCCATTAAATTTTGTGTGCGGAATCAAATTTCTGGTGCCGAAACGTTCAGAATGTTGGAAAAGGCCTTCGGTGATAATTGTTTGTCGCGAACAAGTATTTTTGATTGGTATAAATTATTCAAAGAGGGTCGAGAACGCATTGTCGACGAACCACGTCCAGTACGGCCATCAAAATCAACTGATGATCAACCCGTCAATAAAATAAAGTAACTAGTGCCTGAGAATCGGCGATTAATAGTCAGAGATCTTACTGGTATCGTTGGAATATCGGAAGAATCAGTTAAGCCATTTTGAAAGATAATTTGGGTCTAAGGAAACTGAATTCCGATTGGATCCAAAATCACTAAATTTTTTCGAAAAACAGCGACAAGTCTTGTATTTGAGGTTACGACCCGAAACAGTCCATCAAGCGGTCTTCAAATATCGCGGTGTGGTGTACTCCGAATTCCTACCGACCGACCAAACTGTCAACAAGGAGTGCTATTTAAGTGTTATGCGTTATTTACGGGGAAACCGTTTTAAGTCCATTGAAAACATTAAACGTGATTCGCTCCGCGTATTGAAGGCTATTCCTGAAACTGACTTTAACAACTGTTTGGAGGATTGGAAAATTGGGACAAATACTTTGAGGAATAAATTAAGAATCTTAAAATTATACACAAAGTCCGACTATTTTTTGGCTCATAGTAGTATGTTTGCCTTTTTAACGCTTTGGAAATTTCGTTGCAACAAAAGACAAGCAAACAAAAGAAAATTGCATAAGATGCCAATGAAAGGCGCGAAATGTGCGCAGGCGCCAGCGAACACAGCTGCTTGTCGATGATTACCAAATGCCAGCCGGCAATCTTTTGCTGCCAATTTTCAACTTCTCATTATTTTTTACTTACTACTTATCTATTCATTCACATGTTTTTTGCCTTCGTTTGGCGTTTTTAATTCGCTATAATTTTTGGTCAATTCAGTTCAGTTGTGGTTTTTGGTTTTTTTCTACAAACACAAACAAATTTACTGTTTTATTATATACTTTCATGCAACAAATTCCATTTCTCTTTCTTTTAAATTTTTATAAAGACTAGACATATGTATGTATGTGTGTGTGTGCCCGCTGTGCATTAAACAAATTTGGGTAAATCACAAAATCGGAGAAAATGAAAATTTCTTCACAAATTCGCAGACACACATTACGGCTTATCAAATATTATTGAGTTATTTCTCATGTGGTGCTTTAATTTAATAAATGTTTATGTGATTTGTTGAACGAACATTCGGCTCCACATTTATTCGAGTGTATGTGGGTATGTGTGGTTAATGGATGTTTCATTGCGCATTTGACTTTCACCCCGGCAAAAAGAAAAGCGATTGAGATGATATAAGCAATAAACTTGAAAATATCTTTATGCGATTTTTCGGTTAAGAAATTCAATAAAGACAAAAATAATGCACAGAATAAGGTATTTTTATAATGTGCAGTTCATACTTGCGGTTAAAACACCACATATAGCATACCACGAGTTCGAGTTACCGCTAGAATACTCTGGATACTGTAACAGGTTAAGGGGGTATTCTACTCTAGAAGCATGAATTTCAGGTAATTTTTAAAGTGTCGTAAAAATAAGGCAATTAATATTTTACTATCCGTTTTTTATGGTGTTTTTATTGATATCTTAAGAATACAGAAAAAAAATATTAAAAATTAAAATTATTAGAGGGGGAGGGGAGAGACAGGTGTGAAAAAAATGGTGCATCCTGGTGACATTGATCCTAACTCTCCGGGTGGTCTGAAAAAAAAATCAAAAGAAATTCTTAATCAGTAAGGATGCTGTTATAGTCCCTACCTCAGGGAACACGAAAAAAAATTTTTTTTTTTTTGAAAAATGGCGACTGCCTGAAAATAAAAATAATTTTTTACGTTTTTTTTTGAAATTCCTGAATTTTTTTTAAAATATTAAAAACAAAAATTTTGACACGATGCTTAAAGGAACCATAAAGGGTTATATAAAGAAGGTTCACACAAAATTTCAAGTAAATCGGTTGTATAGAACTTGAGATAATGCCGGTACCGTGTGATACGGCCGAACCGGGCTAGGTACTGCGTCACTAAAGTAACTGTGGCTCTTAAAATAATTTTAATTTTTAAAAATCATTTGGAGGATATGTTCCTAAGCGTCTAAACTTTAAATATTCATATCGAGATTTTTCAAAATTCTAGAGTAGAATACCCCCTTAAACTCCTACTTATCCAGAAACGACCGGGACTTATCAAATATATACTTATATGTATGTCCAGCATGCAACGAGCCCTCGGATGAGACTAACCACTGCTTTGCATCCCCAGCTAACTTTACACATCTGACATCCCTCTCCATATGGTCCGACACGTCGAAACAGCACGTTTCCTAGGCTTACCGTTGGATGACATACATATGTATTAACTGAACTTTACACCGTATTGTGAACAGCTAACCGTTACAACAAAAAAACGACAGCAGGAACATGTGAGTTATCTCAATAATATTAAAAGAGCGTGTTGTTCTAATAACGGTAACGGTAGCCCCCATATAACTAATATCAGGACGTAAATGGACGTGGTGGTATGTGAGGTACATTAATGAAATTCAGAGAGCATATTTTTCTGTTAGTAATATATAGTAATTCCAAAAATATATAAAACGGAATCAATACTACCTCTATCCCCTTATACCATTCCTAGAGCAAGATTTTCAAACTTACAATTGGCTTTATATCATATATGTACAACGGTCAATATGTAAGTGCCTTAGCAAAACAGTTCTGCCAAAACCTGAAGATACATATATCCCGGGTTTGATCGGAGCAAGTTGCAAGAGTATAAAATGAACGGTTACACCCGAACTTAGTACTTCCTTAATTATTTCTAACATTAAATTATATTTTTAAACGCTTAATTAAAGAATTCAACGTACAAGTAAATCGACTACAAATTTTTAGAATAATACTTCTGAAACTGTGCGTTGTATGACATATTCACAGGGAGCATATGAATATGTATGTATATATTTTGACAAAAGAGTACCCGGAAATGTGAGCTAAATATGTATGAGCGCGATCCGTCAAACAGTTTCTTTACAGCAGCTGCTTAAGTCGGCACACCTCTGTAGGTCGTTGCGATTTTTACAATGTACAAAAATATCAAACAAAGAATTTGTCTAAAATTTCTGACAAGAACAAGACTACGAGTAGTACAAAGCCTTCAAAGATGGTCGAGAGATCGCTGAAGACATGCCTTGTTCTGAACGACCTTCAACATCATCAGCTGATGAAAATATTATAAAAGTGAAAGATATGATTCTTGAAAATCGTCAGTAAAGTGTTAGAGAGATGGCAAGAGAGCTTCACATCTCTCGGGAGTTCATTCGAATGATTTTGGTGGATATTTTGGGTATGAAAAAGAGTGCGATTGTGATCTAATTTAAAGCCAAAAACGCAATGAATACCAGCGATCAGTCATCATATTCACCAGATTTTGCTCCGTGGGATTTTTGCTTGTTCCCCAAACTGAAATTACCGCTCCGTGGAACCCGTTTTCAGTCGATGGATGAGATAAAACAAAAGTGCTAATGAAAAGTGTTTCGAGGATTGGAAAAATCATTGCCATAAGTAATATCTGGTGTTGATTACTTTGAGGGCGACGAAATAAATATTGATGAATAATTAAATATATTACGCATTTTATATACCCCTTCCTGGTACTTTTTTGTCACAATGTATACTAATTATATAAAGTCTATAAAGGGGGAATTGTCGAAAATGCAGATAGTGCGTTGAGACTGAGCAAATATTAGAGCTTTCTTATTACGAGTGCCCTGCCCTAATTGACTGAGACAGTCTATTTTCTTAATGTCTTATGCTTTAATCTTTGAGAAATTCACTGGTGGGGTTGCTGGTAAATTCAAATTTTAGGATTGTCTTTAGAATGTAATTTTACATGGAACTACGTAGGGAAGCTTCAATTGAACCAAAAGTTTTTTGATTATTATTTATTGAAAAAATAAACATCAAAGAGACATGAAAGACATTTCAAATGAGGTCGAAAACACTAGTGTCATTGTTTAGTTCTGTATTTCATCCACAATACGCAGCTTTTTGAATCACGTAAATATTGTTTCTCGTTTGGTTTTTAAAAGGACTTTACCGAACCCTTGTAAAACTGTGAAATTCGGCCTTTTTTCGCATAGCCCGGCACTAAAAGGGTATCTTACAGACTAACTAATCCAACTAACTGTTGTGAAACCCATACTTTTCGTTATTATTAAGTCCAAACATACAATGTGTCGATATGTATGTCACCGTAAGCCTGATTCACACTTTATATTATGTAATATTTTTTTTGCCATACTAACTGACTATTTTGTAATAAACATACATACGTATGCGCACACACATATGTATGTATATTCAGGAAAACATGGAAAGGCTTGAGCTTATGTAAAATAAGAGTGTATAAAAATAGCGACAACATATTATTGGCAACAAGATTACATAAAACTATTTATTTGGATTAATCAATAAATCCAGTTTATTTCGCGAAGCAGCGGTCCACACCAACTGCTGTGCCAACCATGGCAGCAACAAAACGAGCAAAAGCCAAAGCAATAGTAACGGCATATGTTGTTCACACCTCCGCTGCGGCAACTGCTGCTGCTGCAACGAGCAAAGCCGCCGGCATATGGGCGAGCATCTAACTCCATTTGTCGTTGTTGTTGTGTGCGACTGCAACACAGCGATCGTGTCGACGTTGCTTGTAGTTTCTCATGTTTTTGCAACATTTTTATTTCAACGCATTTTATTTGCTTCTTTTTCCAGCAACTTTTTATTGGCAACGCAATCGATTAGGCCGCCGAACCGCCAAGCACTAAAAATATAAATAAATACTAAGTAGAAAAACAAATTGAATGAACTAATAAATTCGCAAGTGCGGCAAAAACGAGGCAAAAGCCAAACGCCACAGCTAAATGTGGCGCGCACAGCGACAAAACGCGTGTGAATGCAGAGCGCGCTTGCAGCTCAACTTGCAACAAATGCGCAAATGCTTAGCGGCTTACGACCGCACACACACACACACACACACTATGGGCGCACAGGAGGAAAAACGTTTACAAAACATATTGGCCGCTCGCTTGACTCGCACGACTTCGATGGCCAAAAGCGGCGCCGATCGGCGGTCCGGCTTGGGCCTGATTTTAATCGCAATCGATGGCCACAACATGATAAATATGCAATGAGGCGTTAGGCCTAAGCGCGCTCACTCACTCATGCACCCATACAACAACAACAGCTGCAACTGTACATTTAAATAAGCTTGCCGCAGCATTTGTGTTTTTCTTTTGCTCAGCCACGGGCTGCATGCTGTTGTTGTCGTTGTTGTTGGCATGTTTGTTGCCCGCTACTGCTGGCGATTGCAAACATAATCAATTAAGCATTTTGTAAGCTGCTTAGCAAACGTCTGGGTGTGATAATCCGCACAGATAAAAGAGATACAACGAGCAAATGTGCCGTGCCACACATGCCACACACATACACACACATGCAAGTGTGCTAAAATATTCACTTACATACCTATAAACACATCGGTTCTTATGCATTGGGTGGACTTGAGCCCAACTTGCTTTTTGCCCGGCAGATAACGACCTAGCAACGGCACTTGTTGCTCAATTATGTTCGGAGAAAAATAAGAAATAAGCAAGAAATGCACGGAAACAAGAATTAATTAAACCGCTTGTGCACTAATCTGTCGGAAATCTGCATGCGACACAATCGAAGCGATAATTATTTACTCATGTGCACATTAGGTTGGTCCACAAAAACCGGAGTGAACTTGTATTTCAATTTCACCACATTGTAATTGTTGTGATTATGTTAGTTAGACTCGGGTCTCGTTTAAAAGTGTTTTCATTTAGGATCATCCTAGTTCCACACACGGACGGCATATTTAGAGTACTGGGCGAATGAATGAAATACTAAGTCAGCATTATTGACTCAATGAGATTTGTTCGATGTGTAACCTACTCGTTCTCTGCTCCAGTACAGATATGCTCTCCTGGAATAAGGGGATATATCCTAGGTCTCCGAAAAAATCGTAAGAGATCATTTTGTAAAGCATATCAAACTATAACAAGGGACCTTCCCGTTACAATTAAGAGCTCATACTTGGAAAAATTTGCGTAGAAGTGTCTTAGAACCTATTTTTTAAAGTACTAAGCGAAAAAAAATTTCGTTTCTCTTGACAAACCCTAATGTATCGATCATTCACAAATTTCTTCTATATTTCCTTGGTTTCTGGATCTGAGATGATGTTAAGAAGAAAAGTTGTGTCGCAATTCTAGAATTTTAGTTTTCCAGATATATTCTAGAAAATTATTTGAAGTCGAACTACTAAAAAGACTCTACAAAATAAGTCCAGACTCTCTGACAAATATTCAGCAGTAATATGCCAAACCTTAACTGAACTGATGAACTCATATTTTTACCACATCCAAAAGCTTTATTCTTACAATTTACAAGAACACTCTCTAATCAATTAGTTCACCTTCTCTAATGTTTGCTACCATCTTACAATTTAAAAAACACCTACTTACTAAAAAATTGATTGAAAACCTTGTGCCAATCTCCATAAGTTACATACTACACCTCATTCATTCGAGTCGCTTATCATTTGGTTCACGCTTCATCGTTACAAACATAATTAACACCGCCCCAAACAATGCTGTGGCGTCTCCATTATGTCAAACAACATTTCAGAAATAAACACCGTTTCAAACCGAAGCCAAATTGAGCGTCAAAAGGTGACACCAAAATGGGCAATCGGCAAAAAGCAATCGCACAGCAAAACAATTGCTCGCCAACAAGCGACGGCGGCTAAAATCCGAAGCGCCGACGATCAGCGAAGACAACGCGTCGCACTACAAATTGTCAAACGTGAAAAGCGTGCGTCGCCGATTTACTAGCAATTGTTTTTGTTGCAACTGCGTTGCATGAGGTTTTTTTAACACAGCAATAGCTTTTATGCCCAATGCACAACTGGTAAAATGATGTCTGATCAAATTTGATCCGGACTGACACTAAGCTACTAAACTTTATTACAACCTTTTAACAAGGCCTCTGAGCCAATACAAACTCAGCGCTTATTCCAACTTTCTACTTACTTGTTATAAGCATCCTCTGAGCCTCAGGGATGGTCTATAGTGCCTTTAGTGATTTTCGTTTCTCTGTTTCTGGATTTTTATACAAGCACATCTCGATACTGGTATCGATGCGTTTGATGTTTGTATGTATGTAGGGTCTCAGCTACGTTGTCAAGCATTTCCTTCGACATTTCGACTCGACTTGGTTTTTGCCAAAAATTTGGGTCTTTAGGTACAGGTTTAGCATTGACACGATTCATACCGAAAACAATGACCAAAATGGTTGAGTCGATCCACCAGATACGTTGAGATTCTCTGCTATAACTATTGAGCAATCGGCGATTTTCAATCAGTGTGTTTTTAATTTAACAGAGACCGATGCGATTTGGTTTTAACCGCGTAAGTGGTGCTTAGAAAATGATGGACGATTCGCATGAGGCAAGCTTTCGATGCCTTCACGACCTTTACTCATTGTTTAGTGCCCCTCAAATACTTGTATTTGGGCTGGAGTAGACTCACCAAAACATTACTACAACATTTTCAACGATTAAAGGACAGTGATTCCATTGGAAACAGAAAATCTTAAGCAAAGTCGTTAATTCTTTTTTATGGGAAAAATCCAGACAACTTTTCACGTTTCAAACGAACAGCTGCCAAGCAAACTCTTATTGACGTAAAAAAGCTTATTCAACTAAGAGAAAAATATATAAATTCAGTTCGGGTCAAATTTGATCAGATTCTAACTTATTTATCAAACTAAATAAATACCCCTTCCAATTTACACCTGGGGTATAAAAGCTTCAGCTCCACCCATACAAGCCGATTGCTTTATTCGCTACATTTAATACCGAGTTAGCGAGTTGTTTGTTGGGGCATAGGCTGCGCAGGCGCAAATTAAATTCACGCACCACGACACAATAAACACAGTAAACGTGCGGCCAGCAAACACAAAGCCATAAAACTTAAAACGCAAAAAAAATAAAATAAAAAGAGAACAAAAGCAACAACCAAAGCTGTAAACAATCGCGGCAACAACATTGTCAACAAATTGCCCGACACAGCAAGCACCAAGTGGATGCCTACATATCTGGTTGACATGATTGTGTCAGCTTTTTGTTGCCGTTGCTTTTGGTTGTTGTTGTTGTTGTGGCCGTTGCGCTACCACATTTTCATCGCTGCTCATGTTTTTCGTCAACCAATTGCTTTTGCAGTTGTAGTTGTTGCAGCCGCTTAGGCGATAAAGATTACCTAAACGCAGCGACTGGTGAGTGGGGCGCGGGTGTGAGCGGCGTTGCTGCGGCCCACCACTTCAGCACAATAAAAGCACACAGTCGCTGCATGCGCGAGTGCGTGTATGAGAGTGTAAGTGTGTGCGTGTCCCTGTGCCGAAAGTAGTAATTTGACGGCGGCACATTTGTTATTATTTGTTGGTTCATTGAACTCTCAATATGTCAGCGCTGCGTCACCGAAGTTGTCTGCCTTCACAGCATCCAACGGCCCCCACAAGCCACAAGTGGCGGCGACAACAATGGAATCTGAGCGATAATGCGACATCACACGCTCCTAAGCGCTTGCCACTGCATGCGCGAGTGTATGTGTGTGTGCGAGTGTTTATGAGACTGTGACAGCTTACGCTAAAAATGTGGCGCATAAATAGTGCTTTGTTGCCGTTGTTGTTGTTGTCGCACTGATTATGTCACACAGTTGCTGCTGCGGTGCAGAGCGATGCAAAATCCAACTAGTGCTTTGCGCGCCAGCAAAACAACAATTGTCATAATGAAAACAACAACAACAAACGCAGTGAACTATGTCATTTTGTTTTATAACCGCCCGTGTGCACGCGCTCTTTTATGGCATAACCACTCACCAACAACATCGGTGGCAGCTTCAAATCATAAGCCGGTGCGATTCTGACATAAACGCAGTTGCTGTCGGTGTGTTGCTGCTCCCCAAACAACAACAAAGCAGATACGTGTAGCTGCATTTGAGAGCCTGTGTTCGCGTCTGTTTCTTCTGTCCACAATCTAATGCCATCAATTATTAGTTTATTTATGTATGTAACAAATATACCTTATGATATGCAGATGTAGATATGTATGTAACTATGTATGGTTGTGAGGCATATTCTAAAATATACATATGTTGTATTCATCATGACTCAGATATGTCACTATATTTTTACATTTGCTTAAGTACTTTTCTGAGTTATGAATCATGCTTGAATCTTAATTTCACTATGTCAATTGAAAAGTCGCCGGTCTGACACATAGATGGCGCTAATAGATTTAAATCCATATAATTTTAAGTTAGCCCTAATCTTCAAAAGGCGCATCTATAAATTTGACAGCTGTCGGATCTTTAGTTTGCGAATTATATCATTGAAGCAACTATTGTTATTGTAAAAAAATAGATAAAAAGGAATTTTGCCTGTTGATAAAATATTCCTTTTGAAGGGAAAAAATACAGTTGAATCAAAACTCGTCTTCAAGCAAAGTTTTTGGGCTAGATTTTGGGCTTGATGACGTATTTTCGGGCCACAGGAAAATCGATTTTCAAAAATTGGTATTCTAACTGTAGACGTGCTGAAATGAGCACCGAAGACAATGAGCGCCCAAAAGATGTTGCTACCGACAAAAACATCAAAAAAATCCGCTCAATGATTTTTAATTTTGGGATGCGCATGGAATAATATTTATTGCCTCCCTTGAAAAAGGAAAGACCATTAGTAGCGACTATGGCATATCGTTTTTGGACCGTTTCAAGAACGAAATCGCCGAAAACCGGCTGCTTTTGAAGGAAAAGAAAGAGCTCTTTCACTAAAGCAATGCTTCATGTCATAAGCCAGTGAAAACGATGGCAAAAATCCATGAATTGGGCTTTGAATTGCTTCTGCGTCCACCGTATACTCCAGACCTGGCCCCAGCGACTATTTCCTCTTCTCAGATCTCAAAAGGATTCTAGCTCAAAAGAAAGTTTCGTCGAATAATGAGGTGATTTCCAAAACTTAGGCTTATTTTGAAGCAAATGACAAATCGTAATAAAAAAAATGGTATCGATAAGTTGAATGGCCGCTATAATCAGTATATTACCCTTGAAGGGAATTATGTTGAACAAAAAAATTAATTTTCAATTCACCAGTTTTAAAAAACAATGCTCTAGGGGGAATATGTAGTATAAATACGGGCTAGATTAAAACACTTTACACAGAAGTCGTCCCAAAGTCCCAACAATTCTTAGAGATCGCTAATTAATTTGAACCTTCCGAAAACTCGCCTGAAAACTTTTCAAAATTAGTTTGACGGAAGCTGTATTTACATCAGTGGCGGATTGAGAAGGGGGAAATGGGGGACTTACGATAAAAGTTCGTGGTCGAATCGAGGATAGCCGGCGTAAACGTTGGCTGACCTGGATTGATGGTTAGGAAGATTCTGTTACGAGTTTGGTGGGATTGCAAGGGAATCATCCACTTTGAGCTGCTGGTAAGAATCATATGCATCCACCTAATAGTTCGGACCGGTGACTACTATTCGTTCCTACCTTTGACCAATGATTTCGCTGTTAAAAATTCGTGTCAAGAGAATCTTGTTAAAATCGTCTCGGTAAATTTGCCAATAGGGTAGACATATTGAAATTACTTTTAAAATGGCAAGACGTTAACGAATATATGTACTTACTTAAATCGTTTGCCATTTACCTCAGCTGTGAGGTGACAGGAAAATGAGTTGTCAACTGCGAATTTTTTCCGAGCAAGTCACGGCTACCAAAACTCCAAAACATTGAAAGTATTAGCAAGGAAAGTAACACATCCACTCCCCGCAACTCATACAGATTTTATGTAGAAGAGGGTTGAACGATCAGTCGCAGACAAGAGTTTCGGTTAGCATTAAATTAACCGGTGAGTTAACCGATTAGATGACTTCCAAATCTGCTCGAGGCGAATAGGCAATGATGCTTCCAGCATTCAATGCTAATTATGGAGACAAATGGTCGATATGTGCATGTATGAGTGTATTTACATCTCTACAATGCCAAATTTTGAGAAGATCCCTCGTCAAATGAAAAAATTTTCCACACAAGACTTTGATTTCGGTCAGGTTGGTAGCGGTCCAATATCGCCCATTGCGACAAATAAGCTGCTCATTTTTCTTGAAAAGGAAAGAATAAATTTCAGATCAATATCTCAAAAACTAGATCAGGTACATACATACAGACAGACGGACATGGTTAATATGACCAAGCTCACAATGCTGATCATTCTTGTATACGTACTATAAATTTAAAGGGTGTTACAAATCTCGTGGCAAACATATTACACCCTGCTCAAGATATAAAAGGTATAGAATCTAACTTATTAGGTACTGTACTAATGATTTTACCACTTATTAAAAATCACAAATGAAATATACATATGTATGTGGAAACATTTTTAAGCGAAAATGTAATAAAACTCAAGCAGTCTTAAGCAAGTAGCTGTGGGAAACCGCTAATTTTACAGAATATTTTTTGTCACCTTCCTGATGGCACGTCCCAAGTTTGTTGCTCTCTGCCCGACACATACTGCTGTTAAATTCCCAATTTATAAATATAAATATGTAAAGTAGCGAGTTTAATGTACTCACCCACGCAACATAAAAATTCAAATAAATACATATTTACTTTATAAATATTCACTTACCACTTACATACATACACATGTACAATATGTAAGCACATATTTATATAAACACTGCCTGCCGCGCAGTGTTTTTCCTCACGTTTTATATTTTACTTCCGCCACACGCGCACTCGACTCCACCGCAACAGCCGCGCAAGCGCAGTGACAGCAGCGTATGTATGTAGATGTGTGTGAGTTTGTAAGTTGGCCGCTGACAGAGTGAAGTTCAAACTCCATTTAAGCTTTAAATTAGTAGCTATTTGAAGGGAGAAGACCGCGACGCAGCGCTGAAATGCTGCGTGAGACGTGGGTGCGGTCACACGTTCACATTCACCCCCCACTCCCCCTGCAAGGCGCACAACAGCGTCAGCGCCACGACTTTCATGAAGACATGCCACATAACCTTCAGCGCGCTCTGCCGCGACATGTCGCTCGGTTATCGTCACCTCATCGTCTCGTCTCGTCGCATGCCAAGACAATTGCTGGGAAATTTATTTGTTTGCTTTGCCGCTCGTGTGTAAACAACACGTCGCATAAGCAACGCTTGGTGGCTGTTGCCGTTGCCTCAGATGTTACTCGTGCACATTTCTTGTTTCGTTACAATTGCTGCCATTGTTTTATTTCGGCATATGATTTTCGTGTATTTAATTTATTTCATTTACTTCTTGTTTTCTCGCCGACAAGCGTGTTTCGAAATTATGCTGTTTTGTTGTTGTTGTTGTTGGCTCTTGTGCTCTTGTAGTGCGATAATTTCCACTTTCCGGCTTCCCACTTATGTCATGATTCCGGTAGTCGGCTTTTCCCCCACAAACAGCAGTCATAATTAGTTTCTTCCACTTTCTAAAAATAAAAACAAAGGTCAATATCCAAAACACCCTTCAGTTTGAGTTTATTTATACATTTTAAAAAATGCAGTAAATGCATTTGTATTTTTCCAATGATTCAAAAAAGTTTCCAAAAATTCTATGGTTCCTTTTATATCTCTGTCCTTGGCGGTGGTTAGGCGTATTCTGCTAAATATTATCATACAAGTAGTCGCCCATGACAAGTATATTTTTTGAAGGCTTTTCTGCTAATTAATGGATCCGATCGATATTAGAATTCTTTATGGCAGAAGTACAACGGTACATTTGCTTTGAATCCCATTTGAATGAATGATGGCTCAAAAGAAAGGTTTTGGTTTGGTGTTAGAAAATTCTAATGAATATGATCAGAACTGTGATGATCCATGTGATCCCGAAACATATTTACATATGTAGCTTTAATCTTTCTTAAACCGAGTCGAAACCAATATGACCGCCTGTTTTTTAGATTTTATTTTCAAGTGGCAACTGTCAAACAGATGAATCATCTTTAGCTCTAGGGTACCAAATTAAAATTAGACATCGATCAGGATGGTGTCTTGTAGATATTTAATCGATAAACATGTTGTAGATATAGCTGGGTCTCGGTGAAAACAATCTCAAACTTGCTCAACAACGAGACAAACATCGATGAAGGGAATTTGAGCAGCCCATACCGACTACTAAAATTCTTAAAGAATAACAAGATTCTCTAATAGGAGTGCTGTCTTCTTGACAGACATGCCAGTGGACTGAGCATACTATACAACGACTATTGTAGAAGCTGTCAAGAGGTAGATAAGATGAAACTGTAATCTTCTGTGCGAATACAAGGCTTTGCAAAAGAGAATAATCCCAACTAATTGTCGAGGATTTCAAGACCATGTCTCGGAAGTTTGCATATATAAAATGTTTGTATTGATGAATATCACCAGGAGCACGGGTTAGTTTCGAGAAAATATAGTAGAGACAGGAGATTTTAGTACCGGTGGTTTTATATTGGGCCTCCTAAAGGCTTAAGTGAACAGCCAGACATTCACTCCACCTCCCATCTAACCGGTTAGTTTTGATTACAAGTCAAAAATAAACTTTTTGATTAAACATATTCCTACACCAAGATAGTTTGACGTACTGGAATATATAATTGATAAGCCAATCTTCGTTTAGTTTCAATCTGACAGATAATATTTTAAAGTTGTTCCACAATGTTTAAAACAGGTTAAGGAATTCAGTTTTTTTAGAAAATAATACGAGAGGGGAAAAATAACTGATTGAATACTCAAAAGTTAGAAAAAAATATTTTTACTTTAGGCAAAAAGCTATTTTCCTATATTTCGCTTTACTAATCTAATCGACGCATTCCGTCTCTTAAGCGCTTCAGAATCATTTGGATCTTCAGACAGAAATTATTTTATATTCTCACAAGTACTAACTGAGAGTTTTTTTTGAAGAAAAACGCATATCAACCCGCTAGCTCTTTTGTGAAAGCTTGAGACCCAATCATTCTACTTTCTAAAGTCTATTTTGTTTGATATTGATTTTCATTCAACGTAGTTTTTGAATGCTGATTTGCTGCTGTTTGATTTAGCATCATTTAGCATATCTTGGCTAAATTTTTAATATTCGTGTTTTTGAAGAGGGAACGACGGATTATCAGTTTTCCTCTTAAAGACATCAATACTTATTTCGATATTTCGTCCTCTTATATACATACATACAAGGTCTGTCGCAAAAAAAACAGTACTTTTTAAATATAACTGTTTCTGGTCGGTCGTAAAATGCAAAGAGCAAATATTAAATTTTGTTTTAAACTTGGGAAAACGTTTACTGAAACATTTCAAATGATGAAAAAAGTTTATGGTGATCAGTGCCTATCCCGTAGTAATGTGCATGAGTGGTTTAAGCGATTCCAAGAAGGTCGTGAGGACCTCTGTGACGATCAGAAGTCGGTCGTCTTCAGAAGTCAAAAATAAAGACAATGCTGATTTGTTTTTACGATTCCGAGGGTATTGTACACCGAGAGTTCGACCGATATTCTCAAGAGAATTCCGAAAAATGACCTTAAACACTCATTTGAAATGCTAATTGACCGGGCTAAATGCTGTATCGAAGCACAAGGAAACTACTTTGAATAGAAAAATATAACTCTTGAAAAATATTAATTTTTTGTTGTTTTTTTTTAACAGTCCTGTTTCTTTTGCGACAGACCTTGTAAATCTTGTATGGTATTTGCATCCAGCGATTTCTTCAGACAGCAAATTACCAAAAATGTACTATATTCCTAAAAGGGTCAAATTATATTTTTTTCTAGATTAGGAGAGTCAACATGTGCAGATCTAGTAATGACAACCCTTTCTAAGAAATTGTAAGCTTTATGCTAGGTAGCCATGTGATCTTTAATCAAAATTTGCTAGGGACTAAGTGCCCAGAAAATGATATTGCAAAGTTCAAATAAAATAGTGGTTGTCTCCATATTTTAAGATTAATAAAACACACAATTTATTATATTATTTGTCTTTGAGTTTCAACTCAAAAAAGTTATTCCGAAATTTATGCGAACCGCCAATGTGTTGAAGCACCCTAATGGCCTTGCTATTAAGAAAATCGCTCAAGCATTAATTGAGTCTCTCGCATATTTGTATAAACAATCCACTTTATTTGCGTCAAAATGTTCCATTGTTGCGCATAATTTCAATTCACAGACTTTATTACCCCTTTTCTATTTCTTTGGTTTTTCTGCTTTTCTTTGTTATTTTACTAAACAAGTTTTGGTGTTGTTGTTGTGTTTGCGTAAATGTAAAATTAGCAGCTTATCTTTGATATCTTCGGTAAAGTGAAGAAAACGCGATGCGACGCGCTGAAGCCTTTCAAGAGCCGCAAAGCCAGCGTCTGCAAGGGGTGACTCGCCGCTTCGAGACCCAAGTCAGCAGTGCCACCGTTATGATGGCAACGCCGTTGAGGCGTGTGTGTAATTGTCTGACACTGACATTGCATTACGGGTTGTTTCATGGCTATTAATATTTGAGCCGACTAACTTGTAACTAAATAGCCGACTAAGCTGCCGAAATGGCGAACTAACCCATCGGCTGACCGGCTGGCTGACTACCACCGCATCGCCTGGTGCCATAATTGACGCTTCTGCGGCTGTTAATGAGTGCAAAATACGCTCGAGAGCATTGTGAGGTTACACACACAAATTTAGACTGGGTATGCGTATGTGTGTGTGTGTGTGTGCGGCAAGTTCAAGTTTTATCGGCTGTGAAAATCGCTGAAGCGCTGAGGCACACACACATATGCAACTTTTCCGTCTGACACCTGTTTTTGTTGCCACTGCGGTCGTTGTTTTTGTTGTTGTTGTTGTTACCACAATAGCATGGTAACTGATTTTAATTTTCTTATAATTATTATGGCGTGAATCAGCCTAATATGTTACATTTCAAACGCGACTGTCGGCTCATCTTCTTCTTCGTGCTACTTTTCATTTGCTGCCAACTTTTAACTTCAAATTTAATTGTATTGTATTAGAAGAGCCACCACGGCTGTTGGTAACTCCGCCAACAACATAAACAACAACTTGTCGGCTAGATAATTAAGCTAACACTAAATTACCCTTAAGCCGAATTAATAGAATATTCCACATGAAATTTATGATACACAATACAATCATGTAAACATAGAGGGTGTCCCTTTTGGAGATATAAAACTTTTTGTTTCAATTACAATAAAGACAAATTAATGAAATGTTAGTAAATTTTTCGGTTTTTAGTTTTCGAACAGCATTTCGTGTGACTGTTCGTTGTGAAGAAGATCCTATTGAACCACTTTCTACAGCCCTGTCGATCTTATCTCGCAATCAGTCCAAAAACGTTGTCTAACGATCTACAATGGCTGGAACCAGCGGTCTGCTTGACAGTCTTATAATGTGTTTTCCAAAGTAAACAGGAATTTTTGACTAGTGCGTTAGAATCTGCAATCTTTATTAATTGTCCAGTGAGAATTTTATTTCATTTCAGCGATTAGAAGTGAAGTTATTGCGTTTTAAGTGTCAGTATGTTTGTGTTATCGGTGCGAAAATGAGCTTCGAACAAAGAGCCAACATTAAATTTTGTTTTAAAATTCGTTAAACTTTTACCGAAACGTTTCAATTGATGAAACAAGTTTATGGCGATGATTGCTCATCCCGTAGAAGAGCGCACGAGTGGTTTCAATGTTTTCAAAGTGGTCGTGAGGACATAAATGACGATTATCATGCGGGCCAATCGTAATCCGTGATCACCGGAAATTCCATCGAAAGTATGTGTGAATTCATCAAAAATCAGCCGAAATTGAAATTCATGAAAATGGAATAGAACATCTCCAAAACATCGATTTATCGCATTTTGACCGAACATTTGGAATTACATTTGGGCACAAATTGACTGACGACCAAAATTTGGTCAGAATCCAACATTCGAAGGACGATTATTTGACCAAAAATCACATTTTAACCATTGACCACTCCCCGTAATCACCTGATATGGCACCGTTCGACTTCTTCGTTTTCGGAAAAATGTTCGTTAAACCGTAACAAATAAGAACTTCTTAGAGCATGAACAGTCTCTTCAGATTTTTTATAATTTCTAAATATGCAATTTTACATATTATCGACGTTGTACTACTGTGGGCAGAAAATAGTAAGACTTTTCTATTTAAATTCAGTGCGAAAACCCATTCGCGGCAATATTTTTTTAGGTTGGGCGGACTATCTTTCTGGTGCCGAAACTTTCAGAATATTGGAAAAGGTACAAAT
Organism: Bactrocera neohumeralis; assembly: GCF_024586455.1. Lineage (NCBI taxonomy): Eukaryota > Metazoa > Arthropoda > Insecta > Diptera > Tephritidae > Bactrocera > Bactrocera neohumeralis. The sequence goes on from NC_065923.1 coordinate 4,149,867, forward strand.
AATTCAAAGAGGGACAAGAAAGCGATGAGGATCGACCACGTCAAGGACGGCCATCAACACACGTCAAGAAAATAAAGGGGGACTATTCCAGAAATTGACTTTAAAAACTGTTTCGAGGATTAGAAAAAAAGTTTGGAACAAGAGTATTAAGGCCAAGGAGAATTACTTGGAGGGGGACGACATAGATTTTGAAGAACAAATTAAGAATTTTGAAATTATGTGCAAAGTCTTACTATCTTGCCATTTTTTACTCATTGTAGTAAGTCAGAAAATTGCTGATGATTGATTGCTGAAAGATAATTCGAATGCAATAATATGACTTATGTTTACCTTGGCAGCTGACTTGACACCTACAGCATCTGATCCAATTTGACTCGGACTGACAAAAAAAACTACAATTGCACATATTTTAAAACAAATCTTTATCATCACAATCAAAATAGATTCTTAAGCTAATATAAGCTTATCTTACTTTTTCACGTGCTATAAGCCTCGACTGGGAAACATCAGGCATTGACCCGCTTTATACCTAGAACATTAATCAATTAACCAAATTTGTTAAGTCGATGCTTAAGAAATGTTGAGATTTTGTGCTATTTCTTTAAACCTCAATTAAAATAAGTTCTAAAATTATGGGGCAGTTCGGGTCAAATTTGATCAGATGGTTCATATTTGTGCCTCCAAAAATACGACTTTTTGAACACTATAAATAAATAAATATGATCTTTGCAGTTTCCGTAAGAGTTCCTTTCAAGAATCACTTACTTCAATAAAATGATATAGTTTATATTCGACTTTTTATAGTCTCAAACTGTTCTGTATGAACTAAGCAAAGTTTAAGATCTTATAAGGATCAGGAAATCAATTTGACCACTCCATTGAAAATATGTTTAAAAAAGTGTAACAATTTGAAGATTCGTCAGAGTATTTTAATTCTGTAGAGAGCATATACATATATACGTTTTTTGAAACACCAGATGTTGATAAAAAATACTTTTATAGCAAAAGAAATGCGAGAAAATCAGAAAATTGTGCATTCGTGCCAAGTTAGGAGCATCTGTGTCTGCTTGCTTGGCTAACTTAAGTACATATTTGGGTCACATAATTAAATGTAAACAAAGTACACTTAGAAAATTGTTTTATGTGAATTGGGATAAATAAAAAAATTAAATACCACAATAGCATGGCACTCCCCGCCGCCGTCCGTGCGAGCGCGCACGCATTTCACACTCCCCAATTTCTCTTTTTTCCATTTCAATTTCTAGAAATGTGTGTATTCTTAAATCGGGCCTTTTCAGGGCACGAAAACATAAACACAGCTGCCGCACTAAAAGCGGCCACGGCGCATTTTCTAAATCTAACCACACTCCCCCTCCCAAGCGGCGCACAAATTTATCAAAGTAACAAAACAATAATGAATTAAAAATTAAAGAAAGAATAAGTCATTAAGAGAGCAAGTAATAAGCAGAAGCGAACAGCAGCACCCGCGCATACACCATCACCACCAACACCAGCGGCATCAACCACTACAAGCACCAGCACCAGCGTTGGAACAGCAGCAGCCGCTGCGCACCCGGTCGCCAGTGTTTGTTGTGGAAGAACAACAAAAGCACATCAACAGAAGACGAAAACCAACAAATGTGGCATGCAACATCATCCACAGCCGCCAACAAATCAACATTTGCTGCAAACTAACAGCAACAACACAATTTTAGTAAAACAAAATATTTTCTCAACAAATTTGCTATCGCTCGGCGAGCGCGAGGGGGCTGACAAGCCATTTTCCTTAAATACAAGCGTTTGAGTATGTGTTTACATGTGTAGTAGCGGTGTGGTGTGCCCGCCAATTAATAAGTGTGGCCCACACTATGCGCACAGCCATTCGACCCCATCGGTTCATTGCCACACTTACTGCTGTTGGTTACAATAACATTGGCACATCAATTGTATCGCGCTCCCCTCGATCGGGCTATTATTTCTATTTTAATTATTTACAGTTGTGCGCTGAGCGGAGTGCCTGCTTGTGGTGTGTGCGAGTGTGTGGGTGCGTGTTCAAGTGTTAAAGAATTTCCCTGCTCTGGAAATTTCACATTTCTGCGTTGATTTCCCCAAGAGTTTTGAAAGTTCCATTTGAAATATGGCGATTGCCTCAGAGTGTGTATGTATGTGTATGTATGTAGTGCCAATAAACTCCCTTTCTAAGCGTACATACATATGTATGTGTTTATATACGTATATAGAAGAATACCGAGTACTTAATATAATCTGAACTTCAGAACAACTAGTTTGGGTATCGTTTTGAAAAATTTTAAAATAGTTTAAAGTTCAATCTGAGTACATAAGAATATTTAGTAATTTTATCAGCGCGGGTATCCGAATTTCTCCCCTCTCCCTCCTCAATCAGCATACATACTTACAGACCTATGTACGTATAGTTGCAGAGGGGAAGAGAGTTAATCAATAGTGAATCTTGGAAAATCTAAAATATAGTAAAATAGTATTAAATACATCAAAATTTGCCATATGGATATGAAGTCATAATGTCTAAAGCCGAGAGAAGAGTACTAACAATATTTTTCTGCTTATTTATTAATGTTCCAAAACCCTCTTATTGGTTTCCGTAAGAATATTTCACGCTTTTTCATTTACCTTAATTATGTAAGTTAAAAAGGTTCAAATCGATTTAATATATTTAGAAAGGTTCTTTATTATTTAGAGTACTACTTAAATAATTTTAGCAAAAAACAGACGATTTTTACCTGTTTTAAAGTTTTTGTTCAAATTCTTTTAAGTCATAATTGAAATCATATCTTCACTGGAAATTTAATGCATTGGACCAGATGATAAACTTCAAGATCAAATTTGACTCGGACTGGTTCCTTTATGTATCTTACGCCTTTTAATACAACTGATAACCAATTCCTTTTTAGAGTGGTACAGTTTTGAAGTTAGTTTGAAGTTTGATCTCCACATGTCAAATAGTGTGTGTTTGGCAACTGTTTGCGTGACCAAAAGTTTGTCAAGCAATGTTTAAAAGTGTATAAGGTCAATAAGGACTCACTATATACCCAACATTAACCAAAATTATCTATCTAGACTCTGATAAGAAAACAATGATTTTCAAGCTCTTTTTCGCTAACTTTTTCTATGTTAAAGTCAATGACAGAGGTGGAAGGACGACTTGATTTGCAGGAGGATTTGATTGGCAATAGCCAGTGTGCTTGGAGATGCGGAGTCAAATTCATCCCTCCAAATCATGTTTGATCCTGAGTGTACATCTTTCGAAGAACGGCTCAGAATTTCACTTATGGATCTTATGAGGTTAAAATAAATTGATATTCAACACGATCGCTCATTAAGAAAATGATTTCTATCGAAAACAATTGATTTTTCTTCACGTAACAGAGATTTCTTAAATTAATTTGTGAAAAGTTCTATAAAATATAGATTTTTTGTTTCTACAAAAATCTAGTATTCCTTCGACAACCAAAATTGTGTAATTCTCAAACGTTTTCGCAGGCAGCAATTATTCCATTTCATTAAACGTTTAGTCTTTTGTAGACGACTATGTATATTACATATCATATTGAAGGTTTGGAACTAATCTAAATTCTTCAAAAACCTCGAATAAAGCTTGATTTATTATTTGTCCCATTTTCAAGAAATTTTAGCAAAATCTAGTTTTCCGTTTTTATGGGGCTTCTTGTTTCGAAAACTGTGAAATAAAGTAAATTGGTGGGGTCTATAGAGTGGATCTCTCCGGATGACTTTAACAAATGAAAATTTTTTTTTCTCACAGACAACAAAAACACAAGATTTCTAGAACTCTCCTTTCCACTTAAGAAGCGATAGCAATTTCGCACAAATGTTATGGCACTTAATTAATTGCGGAAATTTTATTTAATAATAATAATGCTAGATTAGTTACATAGTAAACAGATCTTTGCTGCAAATTAAAAATTTATTTGCCTTAAACATCCTCATACTCGTAAAACATATAATAAGTAAATTTGTAGGTATATGCGCTTTTGCCCCAAATATGTTGCACATATGCATGTTCTTCTTCTTCTTCTGTGTGGTGTCATTGGTGGCATCAATATGCTATCTATAACAGCGACTGCAGCTTACTTCCCCCGAAATATGTCATAAATATGTGCGAAAGCAAACTCAGTGTACATATTCCTACACAAAACCGTTATTTATAGCCTTCAGCCTTCAGCACCTCGTCGCTGCAACAATGAAGCGCATGTGTGTGTGTTTACAGCTACTTCTGCATGTGTGCGACTCATCACGCCGCATTTTTGATGCATCATCAGTTGTAGTTAAATTCTGCTTGCAACATTTCCGCATATTTTCTGTGTGGCATGCAACTGCCGATGTGATGTGCTCCCACAAAGCTCCAAAGCCAAAATGCATTTACGTAATAACACAGTTGAGTACGTGTGTGTGTGTGTGTGGCACCGTCAGCGTTTCCATTCGCACTTTCCCGCATCTGTGACACCGCAGCAACACATTCATGCTCAGCAACTTCTTCAATCAGCAGTGATTGCCGCGCGCACATGTGCTAAGATGGGGCAATAAAGAGTGCCTTAGTGAAAAATTATGCTGCGTCCCCACTCCACCCCCCCTTCACCCATTGCGCGATACCCAAATACCACAAACTTAAACACATGTGTTGCGAAGTTGGAGAAGCACGAGCAGCAAAATGGGTCGCCACATGGAACTCCCTGCTTACCGAGGACCCACTCGCAAGACAGCGTTCCCCACCCCCTGTAATTGTGATTAATTCCCTGTTGTTTTCATGTTTCCAGCTTCCGAGCGACACTTTATATTCATTGAAAATCCACGCCGCCCTCGCTTGTCGCGTTTGTGTGTGATTGTGGGCGTGTCATTGGTGCGTCACACGTTTCGTGAGCGTTTCTGCGCTCGCCTCGGCTGAATCTATGTCCCTCATTCGTTGTCCTCAAACAGCTGTTGAAACTTTGGCATTGTTGTTGCTACTGTTGTCGTCACTGCTGCCAATAAAAGGAGGTCTATTCAAATATTTGGCTAAAAATAGCTCGCAACCCCACTTGTACTCCATAGCATCTAGTCTAAAAATAGTTTTTTTTTTTGCCATTTGGGAGGGGTTTGTTTTTATTCTATTTTTCAATTCTGGGCGTGCGCTACAGCTCGTACTAAAGTAAACTAAAAAGTTTAAGCAAAACAAATATTCGTGAGCGCCTAAAAATATCAAAACGTGCACAGACTTTGTAAACTTGAGGAATTTAAGTTCAAAATTCGTACTTATCTATGCTTGGGTATGTGGTAATGAAATAAATTGCTCAAAACATGAATATTTTTAGAGGAGTTTCCAGCTGTCGGCAAAATAAAATATTAACGAATGAGTTTAGAAAAACTAAAGTCGAAATTAAATGAAATTTTTTTCGGGAATACTTAAAAAGCTTTTATTTATACAGAGTTTTTAGCTTTTTGGAATATGCTTATCTCAAAAAATAGTCAACACCATGTTTAGTGTGAAGATTTTGACCGAAAAGAATTGAAAACGTACTTATATATTCCTCCTTCTGTAATGTTGTAAATTTATCGTAACATTTGCATCTATGATGGGTTTTCAAACCTTCCCCCTAAATATTGCCTGCAGTATTTCTCAAAGTCATAGTATCTTCTTCTTCTTTATTAGCGGAGACACCGCTTATAGCTGAGATACCAAGTGTAGCCAGGTCCTTCTTCACCTGATGTCTTCATCGAAAACTCGTAACGTCAACTCATCAGATGTTGTCAGCGTCCATGCCTCTACACTACATAGCAGAACGAGAATAATGAGTGACTTATAGGGTTTGGTCTTTGTTCGTCGAGAGAGGACTTTACTTTTCAATTGCCTACTCAGTCCGAAGTAGCACCTGTTGGCAAGGGTTATCCTGCGTTGGACTTCCAGGCTGACATTGTTGTTGGTGTTAATACTGAATCATAGTATCAGCCCATCAAAATAACAAAAAAATAAAACATGGAGACTTATTCTAAAATATTTAACAAATTCAAAAATTTAATAAACATTTTTTAATTTCTAGATAAATTTATTACCTTTAATTCTTAATTAATTCTAAGACGATAAATTTTTTAATGGTTTATTTCTCATTTTCAGCGCCTCGTGATGTATTTCGTATGCGAAGGTTCGACTTCGCTGAAGTTTCTGTATAAAATGACAAGAAATTATATCCAATGAATCTGAAAATGTGGAAAAGAAACATTTTTTAAGATGAGAGCTTTTATTTAATATTATTCTAAACATTTTATTATATTTAATTTTTATGGATGCGAAGTAATAAAAAACTTTTCATAGTGAAAATAAATACTGAATGGTGTAACTTATGTACTTTTATTTAATTTTGTCAAAGAAGCTCGTAAGTATAATATTTATTCTATTAATTTCCATCCATTGACCCCTGAGACTAGAACGAAATTATTTGGAACCAGTTCAGCGCTAAATCACACCAACAAAGCGATCACGAAAGTTGGTAATAGTACAGTAATAAAATAATAAAATATAATCTACTTATACATCTATAATTAATATATCTATAATTAATCTCTACTAGTTCTTTGCTCACCACTGTCCTTTCGAAAAAGTCCTACGAAAAGTAGTTCGAAAAAAGAGTGTGAAATATCAAGCGCCCAAAATCGTCCTGTAGGCTATGGCAAGCCCTGCAAAATTATTGTTGTGCAATAGAATGTTTACTTAGAATGCCTCCAATAACAAACAATTCGTTCCATTTTTCACGCTATCCCTAACAACTGAATGATCGAGTGATTTTCGTTTGTAAGCGATCAAATCAATATTTTTGTTAGTGGAAAAAGTGACGGAATTAAGTATAAATGTGAGAATTTGTCACTGCTTGTCTGCTTTGCTCGCCTGTTACCTTAGACAATATTGAAAAGAAAAAATATTTTTTCTCAAGTCAATGAAAAATTGTGGGAAGAACGCCTTAGTTTTTGCAGTGAAATACCAGGCGCACAGAAGACCTCATAAATATGTATGTAAATGATGAAATTGAGAAGGTGCTTAATACTACAAATACAAATATACGCTCCATTACCTGCCTGTGTTTTCCATAGTTACCACCCAATAAAAAATGTATTTATATTTTACTTATTAATGTATGATCTATTGATTCTTATTTATTCCTGTATATTTTTTTTAATTTCTATGTTTTATTTAATTACTAATATGTTAAATATTTAATATTTATTTATAATAAAATTTTGCGAGCCGATTGGACTTTTTAATTACTTCTGCTAAGTAAACACCTCAAAGCCATTTCGAGTTAAAAATATTTTTGGTGTCTCTTTTCTATGTCGATAAAAATCTTAGAAAGCGTTACTCCTTAATGGAAATCAGCACTTTTAGCCACTAAAGTTATTTGCCTCTATTAAAAAAAATGCCATTGAGTGTATCACCTGAGTTTTTTAAACAAATATATAAACAGGCTATTATTTTTATACGCAAATATTAACGGAATATTTACAAAGAATATTCATTTCACAATTACACGAAAAATATTTCTAAATTTTCGCGTTTTACTTAAAATCCTATTATTTCCGCTTCTCGGCTTTTCACTAGTACTCATTTGTAGGTATATACATATATATAATAAGTAAATGTTTCTTTGGTTATGTCAGTCCAAACTTAATGAGAAATATTTTAACGCTCCTTTTCTGCTTTATTCACATTGAATTAAAAACTAAATCCCTCATGCTGGACCAATGAATGTAGAACTGCAAATATAATTGTTATATGAAGTTAAAGAATTTTATTATTTATTTATTTTATATGTAAGTATATTGCAATAATTCATTTTTCTCGTTAATATATAAATTCAACTTACCTGCAGCCTGCAGTTAATTCCTCACGACTTCCCAAATGTGACTAATTGTTTCGTTTGTCAAACCATTCCCAAGCACCGAGCATTTTCCAGCAAACAAAAATCGCAACAACAATGCATGCCAATGGGTAGCCGCTATGTCAACATGTGCTTGGCAAATGTAAGTTCTTCTTGTTGCAAAACAACAAATTGTCAAGGTTCTTTACAATTTTGCATTTTTGTCATCCTTATTGATTTTCATGAGCGCCTAGTAGCTCCCCAGCAATGCGTCAAAGTTAATTTTTTTTAATTGGAAGTTTTGATTTAAAATTTGATTTTTGGTTTTTTTGTTTTTTATGTTTTGTAGATAAAATTGAGAAATTTTATTAGATAATCACAGAAATACATCATGCAAATAGAATATATTTTTTATTTTATTATTGTTTTAATGCAAAAATTTCAATATTTGTTTATTAATTATATCTTTTTTGTCTACAAAACTATTGCATTTTTGAAAAAAAAACGAGATGAAAAAACGCTATTATATATTATATGTAAATATATACTGACATCTTAACCCAAGAAAGACAATGCACGTTTTCTTTACGCTCTCAGACTTTCATTCGTATTTTTTATTCGGAGGAAGTTCAAAAGAATACTTTACTCACAGTCGGTCTTTATGTCGTTATTTGTATCCCATAAAATAGAAAATGAATGAAATATTTGATCTCAGTTGAAAGAAGAATAATTTTAAAATCTTTGACACTCTTAAAACCCTTTTAAAGAAGATCAATCATGTATAATGTATCGTTATCTTTCCCGTCATATAAAATGGCATTATTTTTCTTAAGTTACCAAATGTTTCCAGAAATTGATTGACCTAAATCCAAATTTACTATAGAAACTTAATCGGTTTTCGACTCTTATGCTCGGCGAACACTTAAAAGGTCGAAAAGGCATATGAATTCAAGATTTTTTTCGGGAAAGTAACGAAAAAGAATTAAAATTATGGTCGACTTTATAATGAAAGTTTATATAATAAGTTAAATTTCGGAGGTCGGTTTGAAAGAATATCGCCTGGGTAGGTGGTTGATTATTACCTAAAGGCCTCCACGTTCGAAAAATATTATATTCCAACTTAGACTCTTAAACAACACCCTGATATAATTTAAAAGTTCAGAAAAAAATAGGTGGTTCTGTATCAATTTTGTAAATGGTGGGCATGGCTTCTTTACTAAAAAATTTTATAACGAAAGAAATCTTTGAGACGGCTATGAACGTTAATCCTTTGTGATACCCAGAAACTATTAAAAAGGGGTCATCAAATCTTCATAGATCGACGAAGCGTTTTGAGCTTACCACAAGTTGAAAAAGTATTATACAATAAAAACTAGATTCTGGCAAGGAACAGGTGGTTCTGTTCGATTTTAAAAACAGTACTTTATATTTGTTGAATCCTTTCATAAACTAGTCATTAGTTAAGGAATTATAGATCATGGTTTGATAGGATCTATATTTTGGGGTAGGGATAAATTCAGTTACTATATTTGAAAAGTATTAAAAGTGTCGACTATGGAGAATGATAAAAAGATCCTTACATATTTTATGTTCTCAATCACCCTCTAGCGGCAATGTTAAACCACTCTAAAAAAATAAGAATATTAAAATTTATTACAATTATATTGTCAATAAATATTTGATGCAATATGGGTTTTGAAAGCAAAATCTGAAGCAACAACTACATATGAACATAATTCGAAAACACTTTATTTTTGAATGCAATACTATTTATTGAAGAAGAATGCAAATCGTAATTGTTTTCCTCTCATTGAACAGTTTTGCGTGTGTTTATTACACATTTACAATACGAACATAATTAAAGGCCACTCGAAAGGGAAGCAATTGGTTCGCAAAGTGCAGCGACCTTCACAGTCGTCCAACCATGCAACTCAAAAGGCACTCATAATGCAATGCAATCATACACAAGCACATACAGATGTACATATATACAAACACTTGCGAATATTTAGAAAATTAATTTCACTGCATGAAGAAAAACATCGCGCCCCATTTGAATGTCAGCGAATCCTCCAACCAGACCAATACAAACTATTCCACCGGAGAGCAAACCGAATGGCACAAAAAAAACAGCAAAGCCAACCAACCAGTCAACCACTCAAGCAGCGAAACGGGCCAACAATCCCACCACGTAACAGTCGAACAATTGAATAACCAAGCGTGGCATTCAAGGTGGATGGCTGCCTCGATTGTCATGAGGCACGGGAGAGTCGCTGAAGCGTCGTCACTCATAAAAAGTGCGGAATTTTCAATTTTTGATTTTTCTGCAAATGGCAAAAGCAGAGGAGTTGGTGTGAGCGGGAGGAAATCGGAAGATGTAGGTCCCTCCGCGCACTGCCATTTCACTTCGTAGGCATCTTGCGCGAATTGGCCAGCAAGGGTTCGCAAAATCAACAAAAAGCATTGAGAAAAGTCGCGTGCAAAAAACGAGGGTTAAGCCTATGTATGGCCGTGTCTGGAGTCGGTTGTGAGGAAACGTCATAATACTTTATAAACGTCGCTGCTAAATAAACCAATCTGTGAAAATGTAGAAAAGTATGAATATGCCTGCAGTACACACTTACTTACTCCTTTGTACGCATGCAAACACTTTCCAGTGAGTGAATGCATATTTTTCCTTTATCTGCTAATTCACAGACAGTGCAAACAATTGTTCGGAAATCATCTTGGCAACTAATTCAGTTTGTCTTCATGATTTCCATAACATTTCGTTGACTTTTGCATTTTTATTTTTTTATTTCTTATCTTGTTTACTCTGCTTTAGTATGTGTGAAGAGTAAGGGAAGTCATACTGTGTATTGGAGATGGAAATATGAATAGTGAGACTTATATACATATGCGTGTATATGTTGAGTACTAGTTTCGACTTGAAAATACATAGAAATTTCGTAAAAATAATCTACCTTGGAATGATCTATAAAACTCCGGGGGAATATCATGGTTTTCTATTTCTATGGCAAGTGGGTTTTTGATATGGTTTTTAGTTAAAACCATGAACTCGAAGGAACCATTAGAACCAAGTACATTTTACACAAGAAAAAACGATATAATACCCTTCAAAAATACAAAAGATTCCTTAAAGAATTTAATTTTAACCAGTCAGTTTGTATGGTAGCTATATCCTATAGTGATCCGATATCGACGGTTACCATAAATGAGCAACTTCTTGGGGTGAAATTTCATATCGATATCTCAAAAACTAAGGGACTAGTTCTCGAATATACAGATATATAGACGAACAGACAAACGGACAAGTCTAAGTCGATTCAGCTCGTCGAGCTGATCTTGTATACATATATCTATAGGCTTTATGACTCATCCAATTGCTCAGAATAGATTTTGTACCCATAATTGAGGCCTTAAAAAAATTATAATCGGTATATTTAAAGGCCTAGGAATGAGAATGGCAGCGTTCCATTAAAATCTCTCTGATATGTTCGTTTCCGAATAAGGTTTCAGGTCGAAAGATTGTGTCAAGTGTTCAAAGGTTATATGCTCGTTAACAAGAGTGTTGGGTAATAACTGTCAGTGGTCGAAACTTCGTAGTTGTAGGCAATTTTCTTTACTTATGACCATATCAGTAGGGCCAAAAATGTAGAAAAAATTTCCTTATAAAAATCCTGGATCTATGTAATAGTAGTGAAGTAATGCCTTTTAGAGGCCAACGAAAAAAACATTAAAATAATCCTCAGAAAAATATACAATAATAACGCAATAAAGCAATACCCACTAACTATATACATACATACATAGGTTTCCATACCTTAATGTCTCTTTTTGAACTCCAGTGGACCAGCTATAGTAGATATTTTGATACATATGTAACTAGTATAAGTAGTATCAGCAACTGTATCTAGTGCAAATAAATCAAAAGCGAAAGCTCCAGGGTTTTAAATGCAGCAATGCTGAATTCATATCTGTATAGACATATGCATACATAAATATACATACATACTTGCTTACATACCAACACTCATGCATACTGGCAAATCGACTTGCATGGCTATTTATGGAGATTTTAGTTCCATTATTCAAAACTCAAGTGATTTTCCAAGGCGTCATGCTTGATAGTTCAGATTACTGCCCGCATCCACGAGTACACGAGTGTAACAGCGCAAACAAACATACATACATACACAGCTACACTTGCTCAAATTAGTATGTGCGGCTGACATTACAAGATAGCGAGCAAGTGCAGCAATGCCAACAAATCGAGTACAATAAACATTTCTCACACAATTTTCACAAATAAAATGCATAAATTGAAATCTGAAACAAATAAAGCAAACACAATTACCCAGCGGCCGACGACTGGGGCTGGCGATGAGCACGAAAATGGCTCGGAAAATTGTCGATCTGTAACGATAAGCTGGATGGTTGTACATTTTAATATTTTTACATGTGCTATTATATAGGGTGTGTCAACAGATGTTTAATTATTTAAAACAAAAATTTTGGTGTCTGTAGGTCTTGAAAATTCGGACTTAAAATATTTTATCGCAGCCTCTTAGAATTTGAAGATTTTCTCATTTACTTTAATGAAATCTGTCATATATTTATGAGCGTAAATAAGCGATAAATATCCTATTTTCGTTAACTTTATTTTTGTTATTTTTTGATAATTTTTTTTCCTATAAAGTCACCCTATATTTAATAAGCACAATTACTGAGACATACCGACCAACACAAAATGAAATGTGATTGTAAATGGCAACACTATATAAGTAAGTGGAAATGCATAAATTCCTAGACGCAGGCAATATGACAGTATGTATAATAAGGCTTTTCGACGCTTCACGCTCTTGCGCGCTCTCAGGCAGTTACATGCGATAATGTGACTGTTAGCAGTAAAAGGCGCACAAAATCAAAACCATTGGTACTTAGAGTTTTCTACTTAGGAAATTTAAAAGATCGAATATTTTTTACATATATGTATATCGATTGTAGAAACATATGTATATTTGAAAAAATTCTCCGAGAACTTCATAATATTTTCGAAAGTTCGATGTAGATCCGTCAAATAGCTTTAAAGATATGCTATATGTTAATTTTTAAGAATTTTGCTTGGTGTAATCTGCCCTCAAAACTTTTCAGAGTTCTTGAGCACTTCTACAAAATGGGTGAACCGATTTGAAATTTTCCAACGGTATTACACTTAGATACAATTCTTTGTGAAACCATATCTATCATCGACAGAAACGCCCTGAACTTAACTCTTGGAAATGCGGGATATTCAAGGAGGAAGTGTTGTGAGGATTCTATCTCATCTTCCTCCAAAAAGCTTACTGCACGAATCCCTATTGGACCGTGACCAGTTAAAATTCTTACAACCATTGAAAGGTGGACTTTACTGACAGCGAAAAGTTCCCTAGAGATATTATGATTTACACTGGGCAAGGGAGAACTTGCGGGGACTTGCTAATCCACGTATTTTGAACCCAAAGTTTAAAGTTTAGTAACGAGATTCTTTGATTTTGAGGGCAGCTTTCGCGAACCGTTGAACACACGCCAATGTTTTTGCGACAGTCAATGTTTCCAGGGCTTTCCACAAAAAAGCAAGTGGACCTCGTAAGCAGAGATCGGTCTTTAGTTTAAATAAAGGTGTTTCTTTCCATGGCAATGCCTATTAGAAACTGAAGCTTTAACTTCATCTTGTTGCCAAAATTCCTTCATTTTAAGTAAGTAATCTCAAATCGGAAGCTATATTTTATTATAAAGCGTCGCTTAAAAGTTAGTAACCAACTCCCAAAGAAATCGGGTTTTCTTCATGTTACTTCACAACGTAAGAAAGTTATTTTAATATAATAATATATTACTAAATGCTAACGATTTATCATTTATAATTAATTGGCTTCTTAATTTAATTTTCATAATTTAGTAGAATGGTAACTCTTCAAATCGAAAGCTTCTCGGAAACTTGAGTGCGTGTCTCCTATTATTAGTGAATAGAATAAAAATTAGCCAGCCAATTAAAGTTAAATTAAAGCTATAAGTCTTCGAGAATGCTCGCTTGTGTAAGTACCAACGTGCGAACTATGCGGGCTCCAGCAATTACTAAATCACGTCAAAAACTTTATTTTATGCGCATAATTCAATTAACACGATCATATGTGCGGAACTTTGACAGTGATGCTCCCTTGGAAAGAAGTGCGCGAAATGCGCGTGCGCAGACGCGTAGCCACACTTTGCTGATTATACACTTTATTCGAAGCGCAACACATTGGCCATAACAGAAAATGCAAGAAAATATGAAAGTGAATGAAATTCAGCGAAAGCATAATGTGGGAGCCGTCTGTTGGATTTTGAGAGTTATTTCATACCTGAAAAACAATTATTCGAATATCTGGATTGTAACCGTTCGTATGAATGTCAACCAAATAATAATATTCGAATAGTCGTAACACTCTGGCTATTCGAATAGTTGTTTTACATCGAATATTCGAATAGTTGCTCTGCTGGGAGTATTTGAGCAAATGAAAATTATTTGAAATCTAAGCAGCCTTTGATTTGTACTTGTTTCAAAGTTGAAAGAAAACCATTGTACGCGTATACTATGGGTAACCGGATAGTCGAAAATGAACGGTTAATCGAATAGGCGACGACTTACGAATATACTATACTAACCGAATATTATTATGCGAATAATGACCAATCCGGTTAATTCGGTCAGTCGAATACCTAGAGTTCTACGAGATGTGAAATGAAATTTTTTCAATGTACTTACAGCCTATATAGCATCACATGAAAATCATCAAACATATAGACAACTGGTCAGATTTGACCCGAACTAAGAAAATAAAAACTACTTTTCCACCTGTAACACAAAACCTTATAATCGCCCCCAAAATAGACGCCTTTTGAGGCAATACAAGTTTCGACTTATACTCATAAACCCACGTCTCGCCACCAGTAATGATGCGTTCGGTGGAAGAAAGATCGTCAGCTGCCAAACACGCATTAATTGACATATGATGCACGAATTAACATGAATATAAAAACGTTTGTTCTAATCACCCATTTCAACGTATGTTATTTACCGGTTCGGTTTAATTGAACCAGTTCGGGTCAAATTTGATCATATGTTATTTATCGGCTCGGTTTAAATTGGCCAGTCCGGGACAAATTTGATCATATGCTATTTATCGGTTCGGTTTAAATGGACCAGTCCGGGTCAAATTTGATCAAATGACATTTATTTTTTGATTAAAAAATCTAGTTCTTTTTATTATTACAAAAACAAAAAATTCTTATACTTGCAACAAAATTATTTTGCAAATGTGCACCGCCAAACACTTGAAAGCATATTCGCCACGAATCAAAATCGCGAGCTAAATTAGAATAAGAACAAGCAACGTCAAAGCGACGGCTAGTGGAGCGGCAGCGATTGACTGCTGTGCAACAATTGATGTCATTTGTTGCGTTGCCGCATTTTTCACCTACACACACACACACACACACATGTGCACCCATACAATGTATGCACTTTAAAAGCCCACAAATAAACAAATATTACAATTTATTTGTGTATACACCAATGCATGTGTGTGAGTGTGTGGCGGCAAGCTCATGTGTAACCGAGCGCACACGCTCCGCAACCTTGTTCCAAATTTTCCAAAACGCTGCGATTCATTGCTTTGATTTGTTGCGCGATTTTTTGTCGTATCCAAGTTGCTACTGCAATGTTATAGTTTGTTGTTGTTGTTGGGCCCACTGGCGGCAAAATGAAATAAAGTTTAATTTAAGCGTCAATAACACCGAAGTGCACAAACGGCCATATTAAATCTTGACAGTCACTCAAAGCGTCACCTAAACGCGCAATCTGTCAATGTATTGGACACTCAATGAGTTCACCGGCTGACGGACTGACGATTCGACTTTGCGACTCTCTGACTGCCTGCCACATACACACGCGCTTCGCTTAGAGTGGCATTAGTTCAGGTTATGGCTGAGCTATTGATACTAAACACACACATACATACACATACTATGTATAGATATTGGCATAGTATTTGGGTATACTTGCTCGCTCTTGTGACCCCGCCTTCAAGTGGCAAGCGCTATTGCGGCTGCAAGAACCTTAAAGGTAATTATTGACAGTTCACTTTTTGCTTGCAACTTCGGCAACATTTTTCGCTTTGAGTCTCAAGTTGCAACGGTAGTGATGTGAGAAATCAATCACGAGATTGACTGCTAAAACAGTAACGGTAACTTAACTGTTCGCAAAGAGGGCAACTAAGTTAAGGACATCGGTTCAACTGAAGTCATAATTTACAAAAATAAAAAAAGTTAATAAGCAAAAATAATATAATAAAATAAAGGGTGTTTTTTAGGCATCAAAAAGAAAATAAATGTATATACATACATTCATGTTATGGCCAGGAATTTAGCTTTATTATGAAGATAAGGGGTGACCATTATGTCTTAAATATTTCAGAGTGCATTTCGGACGAAAGGTAGTCTTATAAGTTTCGTCCGTCGTTTGAAGGTGGCAACATACTATGTCAGATAACATCGAGCAAACCACATAGTGTTAGGCATACGATGAATTTGATAGTGACCCTTATACATTATTAAATATTTATATAAAGTGTGGTAAAATATAATAAAAATTTTCGTTCCTGCATTAATGTCGTCGCATTCAAAGAAGTTCCCTTTCGATATTATGCATTTCTGCCAGCGCTTCTTCCAATCGTCGAAAGACTTTTCAATTTCGATTTTTAGCACAGCCTTTGAGTTTTTAATCGCCAAGCTCAAAAAAACATGTCTAATCTTAGCGGCTGCTACATACCACGCACATATGTAAGTAATGAATACAGCCGAAACATTTTTAGTAAATTTTGTTAGTTGGGCGCTCCAAACTCGCGAACCAAAAAAGGAATTGATAATTAATATAAATTATTTTCAAATGATAAATTAAAGTAATATTAATTCTTATTAAATGAAGTACTATAAAAAGAACAACACAACTAAGCTCATTATTAAATGAAGCAATCATTTTTTATTACAATTTTCTGCAATACATGCCCTTATGAGGCATAAAGCGGAAATTACAGCTTATTGACAGCTCATAGTGCATAAAAACTGACCCAAATGGGCAAGCGTTTGCGAATATACACATACAGCGGCACACATACATGCAAGCAAGTGTTGGAAAAATTTATTTCAAGCCAGCAAAGAAAACCATATTTGTATGTAAAATGATTTTCTAAGCCCAACGCGCTTGCATCTCTCCTTCACAAATAAAATGGTCTTATGGTCGGTCGGTTTGTATGGCAGCTACTTATAGGCCATAGTGATCCGATATCGGCTGATGCAAAATAACAGAACAATATCTCATAAACTCAGGAACTAATGCATATAAATGCAGACTAACAGACGCACAGACCGACGGACATGGTAAAATCGAAACAAACAGACACTTGGCATGACCAATTGAGATTGATTCCCAATACAGGCTGCGTGCGTTCCAACCGCCTATTTTTAAAACATAAACAATTAGTTCCGTGCTATTGGCTGCAGCACCAATATGGATACAGGCGCTAAACATAAAATCATATGCAAGATCAATACAGGCAGGGCATAGGCTTTCTGAAATATGAGTAATAAGTACTTTTCGAACAATATCAAGCCATACTGCCGAGCCAATATGACGCTTATTGACATTTAAGAGGACAAATTCGCGCAGTCAACCACCAGAGTCGTCAACAGGAAGCAAAAATGAGGAGCAGCAACGGTGGCAAACCTCATCCAAAAAATTATGAACCCACAGACTCATACCAGGCACTTATTCATGGATAGGCAGACGACATGGTAACCTAAATTTCTAACTAACCCAAATATTGAGTTAGCATGGATGCTTTAGAAGGAATCTGTTACAAAGTCATCATGATATATCCGTATTGTGCGATGAATACAATGTGCATAGAAGATTCTGAACATGAATTTTTCACTGCCCACCTTTTTTAAATATAATGAAAAAATGGCAGTTTAACGGTGTCAACTTTGACAGTACATACTATGGGACAGTCCCCTGATAAACGGAAAGCTGTCAGCGAAGACTCAGCGTCAGCTTTAATTATGACACAACTAAGATACTTATAACAATATAGGAATCAGTCAGTCTGTTCCATAAAATAGACCTAAATGTGTTTTTTCTCAAGAAGTAAAACTTAATCTGGTGGTTCCGTGGAATCAACATGAACTGAGAGTAGATTAAGTTTGGGGGATTCCGCACTTCGGCTTTCTATGATTTCCGTACTATAAAATCGACTCAGCTCGTCTCGCTTATAATTCATATAGATTTATTTTATAGAGTCTCCGACATTTCCTTCTAGATGTTACAAGCTTCATGGAAAATTTAACATACCTTGTTCTGGGTATAGAAAGTTAACATAGATAAAGTCAAATACGCACATAATATCATACATACATATGTTAAGCTCACTCTTCCAAACTACTCTCCTGAAGCCAAACGCTGTGTATAAAAATACGAAAATCTTGCTAGCAAATGACAAAGCCGCAAGACACTTAAAAAATACGAGAAAATCTAAGCTAAATTGTTGCATTTGTTCTCATTTGGCATATGAAATGCGGCAATTATCGTTACGCCTTCTTTGTATTTTTTTGCAATTTCTCTTTGCTTTATTTTTTAGCATTATTTGTTGCTGTTGTATATTTTTGCACAATTTTCCATTTTTACAGTAGCTCTTGCGGCGACATACTTGTGCCTACGTACCGCAAGTAAGTAGGTGTGTTTCTGTGAGTGAATGTGTGTGTGTGTGCGTATCTACGAGTTAGCGATGAAGGCAATTGCAGTTGACAGCTTCTTGTGACGAATCAATGTACACGAATGCGCGCTTAGCTGCTTTGCTATTCACTTGGCTGTCGAAACTGCCCCGAACTCCGCCCTCCGCCCAAGCAGCGCATGCAGCAGCGCTCGTGTTGCAAGTTGTATGCATACGATAAGTAAACGATGTAAAATGAGTGTGTGTGCTTGTTTGTGCGCAGTGGAAGCTTTCAATATTGCCATTGCCATATTTACATTTATGCACACGTAAGTATTTATTTAGGTGTAAATATGTATGCATGTATGTATATGTATACTTTATGTTTGTGTTTAAGCTGTTTGGCTGCACTGTCGCCATCGTCAACCGCAGCCACCGACGCTTTGCTCGTCTCAAACGGCATAATGCATCCAGCAATCGTTGGACAAGTCGTCAGTCGGCCATCAATCGTCAATTGCTGTGAAATTGTATATACCGTTATGGTGATAGTGAGGCGTTTATGCTCGCGAATAAAACTACCATATATTAAGCGCAACAACAACAAAGACGCATGGCACACAGCAAATTATATTTACGCAGTCGTTTCATCAAACGTATGACTCCACATTTATTTTTAGTTGACCGTTCAAATGGCATGCCTACAAACATAAACATATATTTACTAAGTCCAATAATACTCTGGGCTGGTTCTTAGAATTCTTTCCAGGTCACCCTTTTAAGCTTCAACCAAGAATTTTAATCCAAAGAAGTTGATGATGTCACTTTACTTCAACAATATCTAGGATATTAATACAGGGTGACCCACAACTAACGCAAGACTTACATTTGCAGCTATTTTAAAATCACTTCATAAGTAGTTGACGAAATTAAAACACTATGCCGATTATATTTTGTATGAAATTTTCGAACCGCGGTCAACGAGTTTTTATTATTTTTGATTCAATAATATATACTATATACTAGACTAACTATATAATATATGCTGTACTAATACCCATTTTTACTAAGTCTACACTGTTAGTTGTCGATTTGTTTCGTTTCATCTAGAGTTGTCAACGATTTACTACATAAATAGCGGCATTTTTAATCTTGCGTTGATTTTGGGACACCGTGTATTTAATTTCAGTTCCCTATATAAACCCTTCGTGGCTCATTCTGTACAGCTCTAACCAAGATTTGGAAACACGAAAACCCTAATTCAGGGTAATAAATAGAAAATACCTCACTCGGAGTTGCATATTAAGACCGATATAAAATATAGTCCTAACTAGCGGGTTTTCCAATGGTGATCATATGATTTCTAAGTGTCGTTTCGGACAATTTTAATATGTTATGATCTGCAGTTTTTTTCATTGTATTCTGTAGTGTTTACAATTTCATCATGGAAAGACAAAGAACCGCTTGAAGTAAATAAAATATTGCTGCCATTCAGGCAAGTGTTGCTGAACACCGCAATTTGTCGATTTCAATTTTCCGGAATTGGGACAGTCTCAAACCACAACGCAGATTTTGAGAAAAGATTTGGGCTTGCATCCATATAAAATTGTTCTCTCTTAAGAACCCAAGCCGTTGGCCAACCGTAAACGTCGTGAATTTGCTGAGTTTGCCTTGGATACACTCTTTAGCGATATCAAGCTACCCGGGACTAGTTCTAAGAGTATGATTTATGAGATCAAGCCTATTTTTCAGGCTGTGTTGCGTGAATGTTGAATGTGAACCTTCTCACATTAATTAACCGTATAAACGATCACTGTCATTTTTCCCTCACATTATCTTCCTCTCTTTTGATTGTGATTTAATAGTAGAAGTAGCAACAGGGTCTATAACACCCAGAAAGGAACGTCTGTTTTTCTGTATATCCCGAACTAGATATCGACTGAAATCTTACACACACCCTTTTTGTTCAAAACCGCAGATATCGGATCACTATAGGATATGGCTTTTATACAAAATTATCGATAAAAACCAAAAAAGCGTTTTGTTTGTCAAAATATCTTCACAAACTTAGCGCAGATTATTGGGGCAACGGCATAATAATATATATAAATAAATCATACAAAATGACCCATCAAAATCAAATTCTTGTATGAATGCATTTTTGTGTGAAGGGTATTATAGATACGATGCAACCGAAGTAAGTTTTTTCTACTTTTCGTATGGTTTTTTACCTTAAAGATTTCATACTCGTCTACTCAACAAAGTCGTTGGTGAACAAAATAATTATCGCCACACTTTCCAGTTTTTATCTAATGTTTCATCAACTCGCACATAGAACTTGTCGCAATTAGTCAATATTTTGAGTTTTTACTTTTGTGCACTTAATTGTCTTAAAGTTTCGGCTCGCTTAAGTGGCCTATAGTCAACAAAGAACAGGTTCGTCGATTAACATAGCTTTTCGGATTCGTTAGTCAGTAAATGCATGTGTCTATTTGATCAAACCAGGCGCTGCACACAGCGAACATTAAAAACAACAACAAACCCACAAACAAATACCAGACAAATTGCTCAAAGAGTCAAGCGAAAATGTCCAAAAATGTGAGAAATTAACAAACAGCAATACATATCTGCGCAAACAAACACTCGTTTGGCCAATCAATGTTAGGTTATATTAGGTCCCACAGCTGGAACCGCCATCCATCGCTGCCGTTTGGCAAATTTATGCGCTCTTAATTAATTTTGCAACAATAGCTAAATGTTGTCGATTAAAATGCGCCAAATGTGAGTTAATGGATTGGTCGTAAAGTTCCGCGGCGGTCGTCAAATGCTAGCTACAACCCATCAAACGAGTATATACGAGTAGTTATTGATCTAGCCGATCGTTACGCAGACACTTTTATGGCGAAAGCAATTTGAATAAACAGAAATTAAATTTGCATTATTTTCGGGAAGAACATTAACTGCTGCGCCAAATGCCAATTTCAGTCAGATTTAAGAGCACAAAGCTGTTGTTGGCGAGTGCAATTTAATATTAATAAAATAATTTGTGGCGCGATTAAGTTTAATTTCATGGTTTTTGGGTAGTAAGAGTACGGATACATATGTTTCGATATGTATGTATTGAGAAATAGAAATATGCAATCAATGAAGAGACTCAATGATAAAAATTTTGTAGTTTTAAATGGAGCAAATGAAAAGAGGCAAAATTGTTCTGTTCGCTTCAGCAACAAGTTAGATTAGGTTAATCTGGTAGGCCAATAAGCCACGCATAGACCAGTTTTGTCCTTTGCGATACCTGAAGGAGTTCAGTTGCTAAGTCCGAGAAGAGTAGTCATGGTTTAGGATGCCTGCGTTTGACGCCAATTTTAACCCGCTCTGCGGCCTCACTATCGATATCTCCTCCAGTGTTTCATAAAGTGGGAACCCCACTTACAGCGTGGTCTTGCCAATATGGGAGAAGTACACAAGAGATGCTCCATTGTTTTCTTGGTGCCCTGCTCTAGCTTCAGTAACACAAGAAAAATATAAGTACGGCATGGTGAAGAATTAGCTTTTCGTACATAACTAGTCGAAAGCTTAAGGACGAGCTACGCTTAAAAAGAACGCTACCTGACCTTCAGCTAGAATTGAAAGGAAGCAGTGTCCGTTGAAGTTGGTCATCCATCGACATTTGAGTTCGACTTCTCGTTCTTCAATTTTGAACCTACGTAATTTTATAATAAAACTAGCTGACCCCTCAACCGTTGGCCTGCGTGAAATTATGTGTTTTGAAATGAAAAAAAGTTAAAATTATATTGCGTCGAAAATGATTTATTTTCGATTTTTATATATTTTTTTTTTATGTAGCGCAGCTTAATAAACATAATTTTTTGATTTTTGTTCTGGTGCGTAAATATACAGAGAAGATGGGTTTCCAACTCGTCAACACGTCACATATATCTGTCCGTGTGAAAAACATAGCATTTCCCGATTTCCTTTTGTCCTGTTGATTGTCAACGCAAAGACAATTTTCCCTGGAAATTGAATACGTTTGAAGTGAAATGGCTGTCCCTTGTATTCGATAACTGCGTCATAATCAGTCGGGTTCCATTACACAGTTTCGGCGCATGAAGATTGTGAAACATAATAATGACAGATCCAACTTTGAGACGCAAATGATGGTGGGGCATATCAAGCCTCTCCAAAGAATTTTTCTGGATAATTTACGGTTTCGTCTTCCTTGGCAATTGGTATTTTTGGCAACTAAAATTGCGCGTGCACTCAAGCAATTGCAGTTACGATAATTTGGCCAATGTTTGGATAAACATGATGAGTTCATCTTCCGTTGAAGTGAATTGACAAAAGGGAGGTGAAATTGATATCAAACCACTGGAAGTATCAACCGAAATTTGCCCATTTCCAATTCTTAGCGAATACAATGTAAAATGTCATCGGCAATGTCATTTTTTCGTAACCCATAATTAACGCGAATTTGAAGGCTGATATGTCGAAATGATCTTCGTGAAAAGTATGCGAACTTCAGTGGCATGCGAAGTAACTATCGCATTGTCCTTCGTCTGTTTCCAGTGATTATCATTTTCCAGCAGATGCAACTTCTGGCGTGCTTCTCAAAAAGTTGCACACTCTGTACCATTCACAATACGCAATTATTTAAATGAAGTTGAACCGAGAGACGCACAACAGTCGGAAAACTTTCAAGAATTGCAAAAGTAAATATCCTACAAAGCGCTTTATTGCAGTTCACATATCGACCCATTTGATACTGCTGATCTCATATCGTTCAAGGCCAATAACCGCCATGTTGCTTTCTTTGGTGACGTACTTGCAAACGTATTTGATCGATTTCACCAATCTGCAATATTCAACATTGACATGAGTTTTGAATGTGAATTAGACAAAAGTGGCGAATATGGTACGATCCATGTTTTGTCAACTTCGATGAGTTGTTAACGTCGATATTCACGCCTCTAAATGCTAAATGTTCTGCCATTGTCGTCTGGTGAGCGACGCCGATACAGTAAATATCCATAATTTCGTTTAGTGTTTCGTGCATTTATTGTCAGACATACACACCAAAGTGGGATTGTAAGGTTCGCAAGGTCCATGAACCATATTGGTTTTCACCACTTCGTATAATTCTGGATCTATCTCTGAATCAGGAATTTCCACTGAAATGATTTCATCAATTTGATCTGGTGTAATCACCATCCGCATCCAAAGAAGAATGTGTTCGTGCGGCATCTAACAGCACCATAATACCATAGGTTGCTTCATGATAAAGACCATCAAACATCGCAGCTATTGTTTAATAAATCGTGCTGTGATATCGTTACGATCGCTAGCTGATTGACCGCGATCCTTAATTCCGCACGTACTTATGTCATCGCATTTTGGGAGTACTTCTTGCCTTTCTTTGGGCTGCCATACGTCGATTGCAAAAAGAATGCCGACAAATATTAGCGCGACCTCTTCGAGGCTTCGTAACAAATTTTAATCAGTAATTGATCACTTCGTCCGAAACACATATAGTTTTCACTGAATAATTTTCAATAATTTTTCCTTTGGATAGCCGGAATAAAAAAGCAAGCGACCGCAATTGAACGATTTAAATAATTTACAAATCAAAATATTGAAAAACAAAACAAACAAAAATTGAAAAAAATATGTACGAATAATGTTACTTTTTGGAATTGTCCAATTTTCCGACTTCTCCTCATGAAAAGTATAAGGTATTTGTTTCTAAACCTTTCCCGATCCACAAAAAACAACCTTTAAAAATTTATGATTTTAATTTATGTATGTAACGTTTGTATGGGGAAAAGAAAAAGGCTGTTTTTAGGGGTTTTCCGGAAATTATTCGAGCTTTTCTCGCCGTAAAAACCATCTTTAAACTTCAACGAACATTTAAGAAAAAGAATTGGCCAAATTGGTCCAGGCGTTATTGAGTTATGAGCGTACATACATTTTGGCGATTCATTTTTATTTATATATGTAGATAGATTGTATACCCGAAAGCCTTTTATATTCCCGAAATTTTATAGGTAAATATAATGGTTAATGAGTAATTAAATGTAAATGTGCACTATTCTTCTCGATATAGAAATTGCTTTGAGAATGAGTATGAGTAAAACTCTACAATTGAGCGCGACATTTTTCTGTAGCTCCGCTCTCTTGTTAGTGCTCTTTAATCGAGAGAATGTATGCACACCTCCAAAAAGTAGTACTGCGGCTGATTATGTTTGTCTCTTTTCGATCCGTCTATCACCGTCGCCTATTAGTAGTATCTTCGATTTACTACTCTCAAAAGAATTTTGCATCGAGCCAGCTAGTTTTGACTTTCTTATAGCTATACTATTATTTATAAATAAATACTAGATGCCTATAAAAACAATAAATGGAGGCATAGAAGAGACTTTTTGTCACATATCATTAAGAAATTCATGCATCAGGGCAATCACAGTGATATGATTGGAGTACAGATAAAAAATTCTGCGTCGAGCATAAAATATTGGGTAAATAAACCCAATCTTCTAAAGCCGATGAACAATGGTAAGTTAGCTGTGTTTCGAGCAATTATCATAACACCTTTTATTTTACTAACATTGACTTCATTCAAGTTTCGTGACTATCATCAGGCCAAAAGGAGAAAATATGGGAACGACTTACATATGTACTATATACCTATCGGTTTTTTGATCTGACAAAACACGCCGCTATTTTGTCAATTTTTAATTCTTTTTATCCTATTTCATCGTACTGAGAATATTTTCGAGTTTAACGAGAATTTTTTAATTTTTAGGTTTCATCCATGGAGAAGGCCGAAATCACTGCAGCAGTGGAGATTTGTTTTAGCGCCATATGATTCAAAATATTCAAAAATATTAAATTTTTTTTTCAATATTTTCATTGTTTTTTCTTCAAAATTGTATAAATATACCCTGAAAATTTCAAAACTTCCAATACAGTGTCACATTAGGTCTTTATAGCAAACATTTATTATGGAAAGTGAGTGACGACAAATACCGCAGGCGATAGAATGATGAGTTGTACGAGTTGTACGACGGCATTGACATAGATCAGCGAATCAAGAACCAGTGGCTGCGCTGGCTAGGCTTAGTAGTCCGAATGGATGAAAACGCTCCAGCTCTGAGAGTAGCAGAGGGCAGCAGAGGAAGGGAAAGACCTCCACTCCTTTGTAAAAACCAGATGGGGAAGGACCTGGCTACACTTGGAAACTCAAATTGGCGGCAAACGGCGAAGGACGGAAACCGTTTAAGGACATGCTATTTCGTTTGTAAGAAAAAATAACAAAAAAAAGTTCACTGATGTGAAAAATGTGGCCAATATTTTCGTATCAGCTCACAAAATACATATGTATGTATGTACATATACACAAATATGTGGTGTATAAACACATTTAGGTCGGATATAAATATTTTCCCAAGAGTCTGCAGTATCTCTTTGTTAACGGCATTTATTAAAATTGATTTATCTCATTGTTTTCTGCAACTCCATTCAAATCACGGCATTGTGAGAGTCCAATTTGATTTCCTTGTTTACATGAGTCATTAAAAAGAGTTTTGTCAGCGCAGCAATAAACCCAATTTAAGATGTCAGAGCAAAAGGAACAACGAAATAAAACATATGTAAAACCACACAAGAGAACTGAGGTGACAGCGTGGGAAAGGACGCAACTGGCACACCAACACACACACACACACAGACATACAGCAAACAGACAAAAAATGCGCAATTCGAATGTGTGGCAATATTTAGCAGGCGAACTATAAAAATCTGGCACAACACTAACCACAATCGCACTGGGAAAACAATAACAACAACAGCGGTAAGCACTGTTGCATTTATGAGTGCCAAATGTTGGTAACACACACACACACACGCACACTGATAAATTTATGTACCCAAACAGTGAGAAGTGGCATTAAGAGCAGCCAACCAAAACTACAACAACAATAACAATAATAACAAACATACACGGAACACACTTTGTATGGCCAAAGCAAAGTGAGTTTTGTGTGCCAAAATGGAATTGCCACAAAAATGATCTGCAACAAAGGCAGCAATAGCAGCAGCCGGCAACAGCGAAGAAAAACACAAAGCAGGAACAACAACACACAGTCCACCGAAAATTGCAAAAATAAAGCAGCGAATTCGCAACGAAAAATGGTGAATTTGCAGTGAATTGCAGCAAAGCAACAGCGACACAGCCGAAACGGCAGCATATTTTCTCTTCCTACTTGCCACTGCCGCATTGTTATTGGTAATTTTACAATTGTGGCACTCACGAGCAGCAGTGCTGGCTTATAATGCAACACAACCGTGTGCAACCGACCCCCACCAACTTCATCGCCTACCCCATGACACTCTCTTGCAGCCTCGTTCATGCCCCACATGCCCGAATTGCCCTCAACTGGACTGTTTTGTTGCTGACTACGCCGCCGCCTGGCAGCAGCTGTGCCACAACGTCGTCCAGAAGTCGCGGCGTCCAAAGCGCGAAAGTTTCCGTGTGGTGTTGCAGCTGTGTCTGCAGAGGCAGCTTAGTGCGGTGAGGGTTTTTGTAGCCTCGAAAGCTCTCCACTCTCATTTTATGTATGCGTGTGTGTGTGTGTGTGTATTCGCTTTTTTCCTGCTTGCAACAAATGCCAACGACCGCATTGTTGCTGCATTGGCCGCTGCAGATATGAACCCTGGCCGATACTTGGTGCGAATGTACTCATATTTGTTGCAACACCAAAATGTGTGTGCACGGAACTCTAGCTACGCAGAGTGGGAGTCAGCAAGGCTCCATATGCGTAGATATTCATGACACTGCATCCATGCAACATTTTTATTTTGCGTTGGTGTGGTCTTACACGGTAAATATTTCGTGACTTTCTGGAAGGTATCTTCTGATTACTTTCAGGACTGTCATGAAGTAGAGTGGATGGTCTGTCGCAAGGCAAGACCACATAAAGTGAAAGGTCAGTTGGTTTCTTTTCGTCCGTTTTAGATTAGTATTTTCTCCCCGAACAGTATCTGATGTTACCTCGGTTGCCGATGCTACCGATATGTCTTTTGAGTGTTGTTAAGTCTTAACTAATTCCTTAGTTTTAAGCTTGTCATTGCTAACTTTGGTTACTCGCGAGATTTGTGATCTAATTCTTGTCTCATATTTAGTATTTTAAATCATTTTCCGATTTTTCAGTATTCTCCGTGTTACTTTTTGAACTTAGCCGAAGAGTTTTGTGGTATACTGTTAAAGTGCCAACCTTGGTTTGAACCTGGTCTGTTCCGATTACGTAGAGCTTATTGAAGAAAAATTGCGGTTCTATTTTGACTTCTTTTTATAATATTTAACCAAGCTATGCCAGTCTAGAAAATTTGAAATTGAATTTTTCTCCAGAGTCTTTTGGTCCTCGCGTATACTTCATCACCACAGTATTTTCTTATTCTGATTTATCTTTAGGGATCCAACCCACCCGAAATTTTTCTGAAGAACCATTTTATCTCGAAGAACTTACCACTCTATGGTATTTCCACGAAATCTCTCAGTGCACTCTAGGCGCATCCATTTTTAAACACTCACACGAGCTAACCAACAAACTGGTTTAATCAACGTTACCGGAAGTGAAGCCAGCGTGCAAGTCGCTGCCACCACAGCAGCAGCTTTCTATTGGCACATGCGTTCCATTGTCATCGACTCCATTGCAGACTGCGCAGCATCTGCATCGGCGACGTTTCAGGCATCAGGCAAACAGATTCTGGCTGTTGGTGCATTTGCACTTACAGTTGGTGGATGCGTTTCTCCTGCCACCATGCCCAGCGAAGGCACAATAAACTAACACCAGCACCACTAACACCACCATCAGCGCATTTGCTGCAGATTTCAGCAGCAACAACAACGGCAGCCAACTAAATCTAACTCAAGCAGCAGCACTTGCGTTGTACTCGTCCCTAATATGTAAGTAGACCGTAATCACTTGGGCAAGATGCGTTTTGTTCGGCCCCACGACGATGACGACGACGACGGTGATGATGATGTTGATGCCGATGACGTTTTGGCTGCCGAGGACTACGACGCTGGCGATGATGATGAACTCGTGATGCTCTTGTCGCGACGAAATGCTTTTTCTGCTGCATTTGTTGCTGTTGTGCACTATTGTGCCGTTGGATGACGTATGCGTAGTGACGGAGCTGGCGATGTGCCATCGCGAAAAAGGGTCCGCGCTGTGGGTGTGAGATTCCGATGGTTGGCTGATTGTGTTGAGTGCCAAGTCGCCAAATAGCGTTGTTATAGACTTCTGACGGATTCTCGTGGAAACTCGCGACGAATGCCGCTGAATGAATGCATAATTGTGCTGATCTGTAGGTTTGTGTGTGAGTTTGTATCCTCGGGTAGTGGCGAGACTGGATTTTATTACTCTTAGAAAGCATAGCTGTGTTTCTGATAGTGGCCCACAAGGTTTCTAATATTGCCGAATATATTGGGGGACCGATTTCTGTATACCTACATACATATGTATATAGGATGTCATGGGAAGGGTATACAGCAGAAAGCGCTTACTATATGTGCATCTGCAGCATGAATTCATGAGACTTAGCTTCCTCCAAATCTATGAGCACATACGGAGATATACTTATCTACCATATATAATACCTATAATTGGTTTCAGCGACGTTACAAAGAAGAAATCTGGAAGGAATAGTTACTTGTGGACAGTGAAGTAGCTTTGGATTCCCACCTCGAAATGTGTTGAGCTTAGAGAAATGATGTAGCTATAGATAAAGTTATAAGGTTCATTAAGTCCTGACGCTCGATCTAATAGGCCGAAGCTATGTAAGGACTCTGATAGAATGAAAATAATAAATTTTTAGCAACTTGCACAAGGTTTCGTGACCACAAACTCTTTTTCAGGTACAATTTGGTAGTTATCTCTTTCAAATGTTGCCGCAACTACATATTAGATGGTCCATCCGTTGTGTCCAATTTGCTATGACTCATTCGAGCATTTCAATTGGTGACTGGCGAATGACACGCGTGTTGTTTTGCTCCAAGGCCTGAATAGAAGCGGGATGGTCCTTATAGAGTTTAGGTCTTAGATATCACACGATCTTGGGGGCCAAACGACCAACCCTAAACATAAAATTATCTACTCACCGCAATGTTCTCCCAATAAAACCATTGTTTGATGCGATGTGTGGGAAGTGGCGCCGTCCTGTTGAAACCAAATGTCATCGAGATCACGATCTTCAATTTCAGGCATCGAATAGTCGGTTAAAATAGCACGATAAGCGCCATTGACGGTTACGTTCTCGCCGGTATCATTTTTGAAGAAATATGAACTGATGATTCCACCAACCAACATCCACAGCCACCGTTGTTTTTTCTTAATCAAATGGCAGCTTTTGAATCTTTTTAGATTGGTCTTTTGATCTGGTCAAAAAAGGATATTGAATAAAGTCCAAGTTGATCACCCATTATATATATGTTAAATATAATTATTTTTATGATTATTATAACTAGATTTTAAAATTTTTCTGTGGCCGTTTTACGATCCTGTTATCGTTCGCACGAACTTGATTAAATCCAAAAAATGTTAATTGAGGTTATTCCGATAAATAATTTTTTAGAGATTGCAGCGTGGCTTTAAGAATAATATACTCAATTTTGTGACGGTTTACAGCAGATATATGCTATAGAAGTTCGATATTGGAGACTTAGAAAAATGAGCAACTTCTTGGGAAGAAATGGAAGTGTCCAAGATTTTAGAGTGATACCTCAGAAACTTAGGGACTATTCGCGTCTCAAACATTTCATTCTGGGAGTTCGAATACAGGGTATAAAACACATTGGTGTAATTATCAGGAAGATATGTACATATATTATATACATAAGAAGGAGCGTAAAAGAAGTCCGATTTAAGAAAACACGAAATCTTCCCAGAACCTGTTACTTGAAGAATTGTTCATTTCAGCAACCATGTTCATCCCGAGATGAGTAAATACTTTTAAGTTGTATATCCAGATCTAACTATTTAGCAAAAAACGTTAATTATAAATTGCATATATGTATGTACATAGATTAACACATTAATAGGTATATATGTACATACTTATATACTTATGTGCAAATAACCCATTTAACCAATTTAAAACAGTTATATACGTTGAAACCTGTTTACTCAATTAGAATGACGAAATTTCACAGCGTTTTGCTTATTGCCAAAATTCTACAGCTTCAACCCGAAAGCAGTTAATTTCGCTCTGCAATCGCTGGCGCACACATACACACATACATACAAGTGTGTGTACATGTCTCCCTCGCATATTTCTCTCCAGATACTGCTCAACTACACTGTTTCTCACGCTCCAAATATTAATGTGTGTGTGCGAGTGCATAGCATGCTGGAGCTATAAATACTACTGGCGTCGCTTAACGCTGATAAGCAAAGATTTTATTTGGCGGTTATTATTAAGAATTGCTTGTGGCATTCGCCCGCCAACTGCTCTTGCTTATTCCCTGTTCCATTTCGAAGCTATTTGCGTTCGTACGCCGAAGCGAGAGCATCATCATCATCGCTGAATTTGGACAAGAAGAAGGAGCATTCGAAACGTTTTACTCATTGCGTGTGCAATTTATGTGTATAAAAAAGACCGTTCTCATAACAGTGTTGAGTGAGTGGGATAGTGAGCACTTAACTTCCAAAAGAGTCAGTGATAGAAAATTTTAGTGAGAATATTTTGGGTTTTCTATAGAAATAACCAAGGAATTGTCGTTTGAGGACCCTATTTTTATTTGTTAAATATTATCTTAACGTTTAAAATATTTTTAACCTGGAGCGGTACTAAATAGTCAACTAATAGGAACTGGCTGATTATACATATTTAATCTCATGAAAGGATTTTAATAGCATCAAGGATTAACAATATGTTTTGTTTCTGTTCTCTTAAGTTATCTTACGTTACTTGACTTCAATAATTTCACATGAGTGGAGTGACTTTCGAAACGATGAAAAAATTTCCACGGTTTTTTTGATATATGTATGTATTTGTCGGACGTTTTTATCAAAACATATGGAAGAAGAAAATTTGGAATCATCTTCTCACTTTCTCTTCTACTGTCCGGGTTTTGCCAAACTGAGTCTGAAATATTTCGGTAGATAAACATTTGGCGAACTTATTAAGGTTGCTGAGATCGATTCTGACCTTATTAATAAATTTATGGTGGGGTCTAAACGCTTCGTCAGTTAATGAGGATCTGGTGATCCACTTTTAGGAGTTTGTTAGTAATACAAAAACACAAATATCTGTCCAATAGTGATCTATTGATTTCAAACAAACCTTATGACCTACCCTCACCCAACCTAGATATATTAACAAACCTATCTCTAACTACTGTTTAATTGCTTAACAATCTGGTGACTTAATCGGTGTTTCTACGTAGAACAATTTAAAATTTTATTGAATAATCTGTATGAAAGGCAAAATCTTGTTCCAAATAAAAGAATTGTATTATCCATAGATATGTAAATCCCGCCGTTATCGATTTCATAAGATATAAATTATCAGAAAATACCGTTGTATCAGAGTATTTCTTTCGCTTGCCTATTGTTAATTTAAACTAATTCCTTTTAATTTTCTGGGATAAAATTTCATTCGACCTTCTGTGTCAATCTGTAGTGCCCGAGTCTAAATTTAAGATGTGATTCGTTTTTTGCTCCGACCCGTATGAACGGTGACTTCAGTAGCCGGATAAATTTTTTTATGAAAACAGAGCTCCTTTCAACTTCTAGAGCTAGAATACGGCATTTCATTCCCTGTTTTCCAACTGAAAGTGCTCTGCATAAATATATACTACAAAAAAAGGACATGGGTGATCAGTATGATCGAGTAGGTCCCTTAATAATGTATAATGAAAGTACTTCAGCACATGTTAAAGAAGTTCGATCTAAAATCTAACAAAAGACTAAAAATCAAAGCTCGCGAAGCTTATGAATGCATGGAAATATATTTTACAGAAGAAAAATATTTTATATGTAGGATATTTCCTTTTCTAACATATTCGATTTTACAAAAATTGGTTTTCGAACATACAGTTCTTCAAGTGGCACCGACCCACTCAGCGCTCTCGAAAACAAAGACAGTTAAATGCTGATTTCGTTGAATATATGTAAGTTTCATCCAACTTGCCGCTAATAAAATTGAGATATTGATATCTGTATCTCTAAGTCGCCGTGTCTTCCTCTCGTATAAATTAAGAGCACAATAATTTATTGCCACAAGTTGCAGTGAGGAGTGAACTACAAGCCAGAGGCGCAGGCAATTAAATAACATTTTCAAATAACCGCGAATGTGGTGGCAACCAAGCAAGTCGAACTGTGTGCTCACCGCCAAACACCTGGTCACCCACATACACACACACACACACACACGCAAGCGGACAGGAGGCTTCTTTGCTTATTGCATTGTGTGGCAAGTGTGAAGAAGTGAGTCGAGTGCCTCAAAGTGGCGCGTTGAGTGGCGACCACGGCAGCGAATTAAAACCACACACACTTATACTCATTCATTCACGTCTAAATGTGAGCGTGTGTGTGTGTGTTTGGCGTAAAAGAGAAGATTGCATGAATAAAGCTGAGTGGCAGCACGGCTGTAAATATGAGTCAAGTGTAGAAGTCTATTACTTGACTCGGTTAGGCGCACGTGCTGGAGGCGGAGGTGCGAGGCCGCCTTGCAAGCGAAGACGCGCCAACAAAGGCTGTGGGGCAGCGCTGGAATCCAGCCGTCGCCACTACGCTTATGTGTGGCAAGTATGTTGGAGAAGTAAAGCTAGGCGGCGCAGCGTTAGAGACGCGGCGTTTTAGCGCTGTTGAAAGGGATTTGTTCGAAATTTGTTTTCCACAGATGAAATATACTCGCGCCGAGCAGCTTCTGCGCTGGCAATGTTGCTTTTGTCGATTTGCTTTTCATTTATGTTGCTTTTGTTGCAGTTGTTGCCTTTTGAATTGTTTGTTGTCGTCCGGCAGCTTCTGTGAGCAGCAGCAGAGGTTCACTCTGAGTGAGCGAGCGGCGTTTGTGCGAGTAAGGCCCACTCTTTGTGACTCGCCTGCACTTCGAAGACGGATGAGCGTGAATGTGTACGCATGTATGTATGTGTGTGTGTGTGTGTAAATTTGCGAAAACCGTCTGAGTTTAGTTCTGGGCTTGTTTGTCATGCGACGTTGAAATTTGATTGCTGCTTTTACTCGCACACACACACACACTCGCACTCACTAACACCACCACACACACCTGCTTATATAAATGCTTGTGTGTGTATGCATACAAATGCACATTCCGCTCTGATATCATTTGCTGCCTCGGTACATTTCGTTATTACTGGCATTGTTGTTGTTGTTAGTGGTGTTGTTGCTGCTGTTAGTGGCACATTACTCTATCTCAACGGCTGCTCAGCTCGCCATTTCTCCACAGCTCAATTTCTGATTTCTGTTGTGTCGCCTGTTGCCGTTGTTGTTGCTGTGGTTTTTTTTTTTAATGTTGCTCACTCAGTCTGGCAGCTCCGCTTGCTGCCAATTTATGGGCGCCTAATACATTCCGACTCAAACTGAGAGCGAGATAAAAGCATCTCGTTTCCGTTTTCCAGGTACATCTGCATGTTGTTGTAATGCTGCACTGTTGTTGTTCCTGCTATTTGTGTCTCGATGACAATTTTCTAGGCGCTGGAATGATAAGGCTCTTTTGTGCCTTTTGCCTTCTCAACATTCCACACACATACACATTTGTTTGAGGGGGAGGGAAGGAGGGGGGACTTTTCGATTCGTTTGATGCTGTGCTATTTGCTTGTAATTGTTGTTGCAGTCAACGTATGTTCTGCTGCAGGCGCAATGCTCCATTTAGCGCTCCACGCCTCCTTGTGGGTGCTGGAGAGTGTATGCGCGCTTTGTAACTGTAATTGAGTGCCATTCACTGGAATTGGGAGCTGAAAAGTGACGTCGTTGAGTGAAAATTGTGTGTAAATGGGTTATGGCGCTTGTGATATGCTGGAAATTGCTGGCCCGACATTTGCACGAGCTTATCGTTGAGAGTTTGTCATTTGAGAAAAAATAGAGCTGATTATTTTTTATAGCATATTTATTGATATTTTGCCCAATAAGAGCTGGAGTTCACATAATCGGTATGTTGGGCTTGAATAGTCATGGTCCGATTTTTTAAATTTTTAGGCGAGCGCTATTTGTACAAAGTTTTATTTCGATAACTTAAATGATGACTATGAAGTGAGCGAATCAGTGATAGGTCAGTGTCGTCTTTGTGGTCTGATGATGCTCATTTACACAATGCAGGATAAGAATATCAGAAGAATGTTATGCAAAAGACTTATAGAAATTGAATAAATAGTTCTTGAGATGTAGAATTTTACTAAAATGTGGGTGGTGCAACATGCCCATGTCCAATTTTTACACTGATATGTCTGAAGCCCTTCTGGCTCCAACTAAGTATGCATGGTGATAAAACAATAGGTAATCATGAAGCTCCGAAGGCTAACAAAAAGTGCTTATTCATCACACTTTATAATTTCCTCAATAGATTAAATTTTTTTCAAGTCCTCACCAACAAATGAAAAGTTAAAGCATAACCCATCGCGCATTATTGGCTGAGAAACTATAGAACCATCTAGAAAATTCACAAAACGGGTTTTTTGTTATTTGTTTGGCGATTTAAAATAAAAAAAAATAGGAGATCTTACATAAATATGTACTAATACATAAATAATAAGTCCTCATCAATAGCTTCTCATTCTACTTGAGGATGTATTTTAAACCTGTGATTTTTAATGAGGCAATGAAGTTGGCCTCTTTAACAGCTGTTACTTGATTTATACACAGTTTGGTCTGCCATTTAAAAATGAATAGACTCAGCATGCGACAACGTCAGCAAATCTTGCAAATTTATTTCCAGAATAATGGTTCGGTTCGCGCGCTACGTCCAATATTCGGTCGACATAATGGCTTAGCAGAATCGGTAATTTGAACAACCATGGTCCGTTTTTTTCTTTCAAATATTGCGCGTCCTCAGTGGAGCAGAATATCAAAGAAGATCCGAATGAGATCGTCCGCCATTGTGCGCAAAACTTGGAACTGTGCCATTTCACTTTATGGAAGATTTTGCGAAGGGATCTTGTATTATGGGCTTACAAAATCCAACTCACGAGTTGGTCACTATTTAGCGGGCTCTCTGGCAGAGGAAATGATGAATGACTTGAATGCCTGAATTGGAGGATGGGGACTACCATTATTTTCAACGAGACGGCGCTATATGCCACACAGCCAACGAAGAAACATATTTATTGAGAGAAACTTTTAATGAGAGCATTATCACGCGTCGTGGACCTGTGGCATGACATCCAAGATCGTACGATTTAACACCGCTGAACATTTTCTTTGTGGGTTATGAGAAGTCGTTTTCCTTGCAGATAAGTCTAATACGATTGACGCCTTGAAAGATAATATTCGGCGTGCTGTGATAGACATACTATGTCTCCAATCGCTCAAAAAGTAATCGAAAATTGGACCTCTCGGCTGAAATTTTTTTGAGTCTGCTGCGACGAAATAATTCTTAAAGCACTATGGGAAACAATTATCTTTATAATAAAGCTATTCTTCTTCTTGATCATAACATTAAAATATATTTGTATTATTTCTTCTTGAAAATTATCTTATGTTAAGGTACGAAGGCTGCTAACTGAAACTGTTTGTTCTTTAGACCTTATAATATTCAATAATTTCCTAAGTCCTCGTGAAGGCCATTCAAGGTTCCTGTATTGCTCATTCTCTTACAAAAGTTCTATTTACAAACTTTCATTCGATTTTTTACTACTGATTGAATTCACTGTTAATTCTGGCCGAGTTCAAGTAATTCATATCAGCTTATGTTGAATATATTCTTTATACAAGTGTATATTTATATATGTATTAGGGGGATATTCTAGTCTACAAGCTCGAACTTCGAGCTTTGTTTGGCAATTGATAAAAATATGCAAACGGTATTTTCATTTTGGTTTTGAGCGTAACCGGGGAAATACCTTTAGGTGTTGGCAAAACTTTGTATTAAGTTAGATTTCATTTATTTTGGGCAAAAGATTACACTGTTATTGCAAAGTGATTATTTCTGAATTTCATTAAAATTTCTTACATAAACTGATAGAGCTGATTGAACTGAGCGGCTACACTTTAGAAGCCTGTAACTCAAAAGAGTATTTGAAATAGTCTGTTAACATTTTAGTGTTGTATTTTTAAAGGCAAAGGTATTGAAATATACCAAACAAACATTATTTTAAAAAATGCGCTCTTGTAGGGCCTCTGAAGTTATAACTTTGAAAATATATTGAATATTATAAAAATCTTTCTGAGTAATATGTTTGAATATCCTAACTGACTCCTTTAAGCACATTTTGTATACCTTTGTATGTATATATACGCACATTTCTTTGTCAATACAGTACTTTAAGCTGAGAGTTAAGGATTTAATGTGAGTTATTACCTCGTCCTTAAGAACTTCAAGTATTACATAACGGCTTGATATATTTTTTATATATGATACAGATGTTCTATTATATTTTAACTGCAAATACTAGACTTATTAATATGAAGTGTGGTCTACCTTAAAGCAGCTGTGCGCATATCCAGCTTATGCAAAGCACTTTTAGTGCGGAAATTTATTAATTAATTATATAAACGCAAAGAAACTTCTGCGCATGCGCATAAGAAAGCGAATGATTTCCCCGCTCTATATTCATACACTTAAATATACATACGTACATACGAGTGTGTTTATGTGTGTTCGGCTCATCAGCGCGTGTAGCGTTACATTGGCGATGGAGTGCAGTGAGTTCAGTTCGATTTCCACCTTTTTGACTGACAACTGACTAAGTCGGCATACCTGTCATATAGTGGTTAACTGTTTATTGTGGCAAAGTAGGCAAGAAAAACAAGCAGACACACATATGTGAACACACACACGCAAGCACTTTAAGTATTTCTTCAATAAAAAGGTTCTGTAGCATAAGAAAACCACTTTATTATGGCTGTTTTTTCGCTTTATTGTGCCGCTTGCCCCTGAACCCTAAATACCGAACTACCTACGCAATTGACGCCGCCGCTGACACTGACAACAACATCAACGAGCGTCTAAAAGTGCAGCAGTGCGTCCGAAGAGCAGCAGCGGAACGCGCAACACAGCTCATTGAGGCATGCATTGCTGGCCTACAACAAATACCCATACACACACACACAGTGAGAAGCTAATATGTGTAAATGTGTTTGGGCAGCGTAGGCGCGTGAGTGCGTTTGTGGGGCCATGCTCATAAATAATCGGCCGGGTGCAACATTTTGAGCGGCGTTGCCATCACTTTTATTACGCTGCTAAGCGGCCCTAATCATCGTACACTCCACTGCCTACGAACAGATGAACAAATACGGGAACACCACATGCATAGAAATGTGCGCATATGTGTGCGTGTGTAGCATTGCATGTATGCGCTTAGGCGGCCGGAGCGTGTAAGGGGAGTGCAAAGGTTAGCCGCGATGTGCGTGCACTAAATATGTGTCTGCGCATGCGCAACGACTTGTGCAGCGACAATGCCGATCCTGCTTACTGCTGTGCCACGACATGTTAGCACAATCAATGAATAACAAAAACAACAAAAACGCTGAAAGAAATGAATGGAGAGTTAACGAGCAACACAGCGAACTTTATTGACTGAGAAAACTACGGAACCTTCTGGAAAATTCACGAAACGGTTTTCTTGTTATTTGATTCACAATTTAAAATGCTCCCACTATATTTGTTAGCAGAAAACGTGGGAGATTCTTTAAAAATATATACTTATACATAAATAATAAGCATGACCATCGGAGTCGATTTAGCCA
The DNA here is from genome assembly GCF_024586455.1 of Bactrocera neohumeralis. Classification (NCBI taxonomy): domain Eukaryota; kingdom Metazoa; phylum Arthropoda; class Insecta; order Diptera; family Tephritidae; genus Bactrocera; species Bactrocera neohumeralis. The sequence continues at coordinate 4,188,450 of NC_065923.1, forward strand.
TGCCAGTCTGCGCTTCTGTCCGTTTGTCTCTGGTCTGTACGAATATACACGAACTGGGGCCTCGGTTTTTGAGATGTCGATCTGAAGTTTTGCACAAATCCTTTTCTCATCAGAACGCTACTCATTTAGCGGAACCACCGATATCGGACCCTATAACATATAGCTGTCTTACAAACTGAATCATAAGAATCAAGTGTTTGTTTGGAAAACTTTTTCAGTTGAGAAGATATCTTCAAGAAATTTGGCTTTTATTATTACCTAAAGCAAAAGTGAAATCTCCGAATAATTTGTTAAATCAGATCGGATCACTGCTATACAACCTAACTAGTCGAAATCAAACTCTTGCGAGGAATATTTTTTAAATGTGAAGAGTTTTACAGCTTCGATGCAACCATTTTTATTGTTCTCTTTTTTAATTCGGATAAAATAATAAGAAAAATTTAATAATTTTGTGGTAGATTTGACGAAAATTTGTTCTCAATATTTGCTGTATATTTCGATCTTGGAAAGGTTCGTCAAATTATAGTTGTATATATTAGCTGTAAATACCAAGGATAAAGTATTCAGTTGTGAACTAACATTTTTTACAGACAATTTTAATTTACTTCACTGCAAGTTATGTTCTTCGACGCAACTCCTAAATGTTTGCTGGGTTTTTTAAGAATGAAGTTGAAGTAATTTTTTTACCTCTAAAATATGGCTACAAAGGTACGTTGCTACATCTCTAAGCATAATATTTTGTGCGGCACGACTGTTCTTCACATACATATATTCATTTCTAATCATATACATATGGATGTACATATGTTTTCCATACATGTATATGTATGTCTGTAGGTACTCATATGCATTTAAAAGAATTTCCCTATGCTTTCTCTTCTTCATTCTATTTTCTACTGTTTTTATGAAGAGAAAAAAACGAGTCTCATTATGCGGTCACCCTTTGTGCACTCTCCCTTTTCTTATATGTATGTAGTTATCTGTATGCCTATAAGAGCATACATACGTACATAGCACCGCATGGAAGAGCATAGGTGCATAGCGCAACATAATAATTATAATGAAGAAATTACGAGTTTATAATGTTTATGTTTATTTTATTAAATGCATCTTTAGTCTCAACTATTAATAAGAATGTTGTAAATGTGGCAGAATGGGCTCTAAGATTCTTATCGCAATATTATCATATGCTATTGTTCGTATGGGTTTATGCTCGTTTTGGATGTTTGTAAGTATGTATAATTAATTGTTTTATGCATTGCATGAGAGTGTTAAATAAATATATAATAGAATGTATAAATTTGTGAAAGTTAAGTAGGGAATGTGGTTTAATTGAAAATATTCCCTCCAGTATCTTGTTAGTAATAAGCTAATTTAGTTCTAGAGCTTTTCAAAGTCGAGGTCCACTTTATTTTGTGATCACTTTGCGAATTCCTACTAAGCTCATTACTAGTTTAATATGAGTATCTGGCAAGATTTTTCATAAGGCACGAATTTGTATGGAGGAGTTCTTGTAAGCAAATATTGAAGTAGAGAATGTTGTACTCCAGCTTGAGCATTCCTAAAAGAGATGCCGTTTAAAGTGTGTAACATTAAAAAATGATTTTAATGATTACTCGTCCATAATCTCACACTGTGCTCAGGCAAGCAAAGGACAACAGTTTTCCTCTCAGATCTCACACCATGACAACAAATTATGTCACATTTTTAAAGCTTCATTAAAATCATGGGACATTAATATTTTGACATTTCTAAATTATATTAATGTCCCCATAACTTTTGGGGTATGCAGGGAAAACTTCTGAGGGTTGTTTAAAGTTTCAATCTTGCCTTACGATGATTTGGTGTCATGGACCACAGCAAAATCGAATACAGATTATGGTTGGAGCGAATATAACAAAATTTGCTTCAAGATTGGCGACGTTAAGTGAGTTTTCCAAAAACACTTTCGGGTATAGCTGGATAAGCAGGGTGTTGATGGACAAAATGCCATGGACCAAATACTATCATGCCTTATTTGGGTCTATCTATACAGATGAGTCAAAAATGGCTAATGGAGTGAATGCCGGAATCTATTGCTTAGAGCTGGATCTTTCAAGCTTCCGGAGTACAGCGCTATCTTTCAGGCGGTAATCTTTGTAGACAGGTAAGCGGCTTAGATACCTAACAAAGCAGGAACGCCCAGTGCTTATAAACAGGGAGGTAGTAGATATAATACCTGCCGGAAAGGTACGGCATTTGTAATGAGCTCCAGGACAGAAAGGAATACCAGGAAACGAAAAGCTATAGAGAGTAACAAAAGTACCATCTGTCTGGCTGCTGAACCAGTATAGGAAATACGTAAGTCGCTAAAAACGTAATATAATGAAATTTACTGGCTGACGGACTTATTGGGGTGAAACGGAATACTTTAGGATCGCCAAGATAATGTGCAAGGACCTCGTAGAAAAACGCAAATGCTCTTTACTCAAACAGTCTCGAAAAAACTGACTGCAGTATGGTTGTTGGCCTATGACAGATCACAACTATCTGGCATCACATGCGAACTGAGTGGGAATTAGCAAGGACGATACATGCAGAAAGTGCATGGAAGTAAGCATCCATCTAGATCTCGTCTTAAATATCTAAGATCTTCGCATCTCAAGGAACAAGATGAAGTATCAAAATTAAATATCATGTCTCTCTTAAAGTTCGACAAAAGTGTTGACGACCTGTATGATGAATGCCTTAGCACAAATTGTACTGAACCACCACCTGGCATAACTAGGGACCAATAAGTCTATACCGACCAGCTTAACCAAACCCTAACTTATTTGAAATCTCGGAACAGAGTTTTTCTGAAAACCTGAGTAGTATCAAATTCTTTGTTACAATTTCTTCTGCTATAATTTTGAGGTATTAGGGTGCCACCTTATATGAGTTCATCATTAGTGATGGCAAAACTCATTAATACAGTTAAAAATGTTCAAACTCGGATTTCAACGCATTATATTTAGTACATAACAGTATTTCAAATCTATCATTTTTCCTATTTCGAAATATAAATCTCAAATATTAAAACAGAATATTGAAACTTCTTACAGATAACATTATCCCAAGAACAAAATCAAGCATAAGTTGACAAAGCCTTCATATACCGGATATTAATGATTTTCGAACGATCTATTGAGGGATTGCTGATATTATTAATCAGATCAACTGTTTTAACCCTCTTAGGGCGTAACTTCCACGAAACCGAACTCTGTAGCCCGGATATTAAAAATATCCTCCGCGTACAGTATCAATATCTCAGTATATACTATATTTCAATTTGTTCCAGCAAGCAAAAGTTATGAATACTCGCGTTGACGGCGTCATTGATGACCGAGAAACCCGCAGGGTGCAACCGGTGCACCGTATACATATATGTATACACACATACATAAGTACATATCTACATATGAATTAAGAGCTAATTCGCAAGAAGAAGTATTGAGCATATGCAGCGGAGTTATGAAAAAATAGGCACCCCAGGTTTTTTCCAACAAAAGCGTGCAGCAAGAAGATTAAAATAACAACAAAGGCAATTCCAGAGAATTCACAGGTCCTCGCGAAGTGACGTTGTGACGGTTTGCGTACGGAAAACACGCTTTATCAATTTTTTACCCGGTTGCAGGGGCAAAAGCGTAACTTCTTCGCATTGTCTTCGCGAGCATTCTTTGTATCCTTTACGAACACTTCCTTTGTCTTTATGACAGCTGCTTCTTTGTGTGTTGCACCTACTGTCGATCCTCTCGTCAATTGCACGCATCAGCCGATCGGCTTGGCTTGTGCTACAATTATTGTGCGAGCACACAAACACATTTATTCATAAATTTATGTGTGTGTGTGTGTGCTTGTGTTGCTGCGTATCCTTCGCTTCCTGCTGCTGTGCTTCATAATTTCCTTCTTGTTAATGCCCACGTTAATGCCGTTCACGACGATTTGTCCTTACATTTCGACAGCAAATGCCGCAGCGGTCGTAACAAACTGCTCTACGCGTCGTTCCCTCCTGCACTCGCCTACCGCGCTGCTTCGTCGCTCGCTCTGCCGCTGAGCTGCGCATATTTTTGATGTGTGGCAAGTATGAATGCCCGTGTTTCGGCTGTGCTGTGCAACCACGCGTATTATTTAATTGCAGATAATATCGCCAATGACATCAACAACAACAGCACCAACAAAAATGAAGACAACTGCGTTTATTAAATTTCGGTAGGATAAATGACAATAACAACAGCTGACATTTTTGTCCACTTTGGCTTTCAACTCTTATTAAGTAGTCCTTAATACCCGGCCGTGTTGTTGCTGTTGCTGTTGTGGATATCGCCGGCGGTTTCATGCCCCTCTGCGCCATCCACTGATCAATTTAATAAGTATCAAGCAGCCGCTGTCAAACAACAGCACGTGTCAGTGCAACATGCATTAAATTGCAGCTTGCAACAAAGGCCTGCCACACCGTCCGGCGACGTCCGTTTTTTCGCCTAGTGTCTGAAGCGATACTTGCTGTCGGCATCTATGTACATATGTACAGGCCTCAAGCACATGGAGGGTACGTCAGACAGAGTTTTGATATATGGTCAGCCATTTTTTCTGCCGTGGCAGTGTCGTTGCTTTTTCGAATCGACAGAATTTTGAAATGTTAATTGGGCAGCGCGGCGCAAAAAAATAAAAAAAATATTATGCTAGTTCCATATTAAGAACTAGTAAATGGTTTATTGCCTTTTAATAACGGTGGTTTGAGCAGAAAATAATAAGAGAAAGGAAGCAATTTCCACACCTTGCAGGCAAGCTCAAAATAAATGATCATAAAATAAATAAAATATTAATAAATAAAATTGTAGAAATATCAAAAGAGCATTCTCGACTCAAAAGCATGCAAATGAGCCGCATAACAACTGCGACTGCGGCTGCGCATGCGTCACAGCACAATTCACTGCACTGCTGCCTACACAACAACTTGTCCCAATATTTACATACATACATATGACCATTTAACCATATGACAACACATACATACATATGTGTATATAAATACCAAATCCAATTTAATTGTCTCCAATTTGCCTCATCACTGCATCACTGCATTCAAACGAAATAAAAGCGTTGAGCACAAAAGCGCTACAAATCTGGCTGGGCTACCCTTGCCTCTACCCGAGCCGACTGACTTCCTCTGTCGCTGCTGGTGGTCACTGGGATCACTTAAGATCTGCCGCGCTTTCACAGTTTCTTGTGTTTCGTTTCCATAAACTGTGATTTTATTGCTTTCCAACTCAAGAGCGGAAGTTCTCAAAGGGGACAACGGTATCAGCTGCTCCGCAGGCGACTGGAAAACAAAGAAGACTAAATATTACTCGCTACAAGCTTGGTGATCTGCACACTGAAGTTCTGCGTAGAAAGCAAAAACAAAATCTCCGCTTAATTTAAAGAGGAAGCGCAAACAGGAAGTCAGCTGAAAGGTGGCAACCAAGGATTGATGCAGTTTCGTAAATCAAAGGAAACTTCGAGAAGTGGAAAAAATGATACCATAAATTGTGCGATTTCTTTCGCAGCGGTCTTATAAAAATCCAAGCGGGTCATTGAACTAGAAAGTGAGTATATACGAGGGTCCAAAAAGTAACTCTTTCAGTCCTGGAAATATAACAAGATTAGTGGAGGAACTAATCACAGATTGTCACTTGGCGGGTAAGATTAAATAAAATAAAGTTTTCAAAGCACACAACCCTACTGATATCATTAAGGCAGTATCTTTTAGGTAAGGATATAAAATAAGATCATGTTTCGGTAGAAAACTCGTCGATTGAATATCTACAAGCAGACAGACTTTTCGGACCTTATTTGTAGGGTGGCGCCTGCTCTGGCTAGTTCATCTGCATCACAGTTACCAAAAGTATTACTGTGTCCTGGAACCCATTGCGGATTTATCGTGAAAGAAGATGTTAGATCCACCAAAAGATCAAAGCATTCTTAAACTTTGATGAAACTCTAAGAGACTGTGGCGATTTCAAATGTTCTCTTTTATGTTGTAATATTCACTTGAACTGTCGCAACTATCCAGTAAATAGGAAGCGTGATTTAACATGGCTTCAGCTTATTGAAAGTTAGAGAGTCTTAAACCAACCAAATTGTGCTGGAGGAAGAGCTCACTTTCGCATAACTTTATTTTCAGCTTTCTCACAAACACTTTCGCACGCCAACGCGTGGGCGTCTTTAAACAAGCGTGCTAAATCTCCGCCTTGAGGCAAGCAAAAATAAAATAACCACTCTTAATCGCTGGTGTTGATGAAGATGCATAATGCAAGAAAGAAAACGAACAACAATGTGTGGCAACTTCCTTTTTGCAACCAACGATAACGAGTGTTAGCAACAACATAATCTTCAGAGTTAGAGTTGTTGTAACAGCAACATGCAATACACTGAAAAAAATATGAAAAAAAGGATTTGAGATTTTCTTAACCACAATCTTTAAACTAAATCGCAGGGGAGAGAGGAAAAGAATGAAATATCGGATCTTGAAGAACTCCTCCAACCGAACCATTTTACTTTTCAAATAATAAAAAAAACTATAGAAAAAGTCCATTCAGGACTAAATTCTGGGTTTTGAAGATTATTTTCGCCAAAAATTTTGCTAACTACACAATTAGTAATTTGGTTTATGGATTGTTGCTCCATATTGCTGACACAATCCCTCTGAGTTGTTTACAGCTGCTAGTCCCCTTAGTCCTTCATAGGAATAAATACTAATAATTATTTGTTTGATTAAGCTGGCCGGGAAAAAAGCGTGAATATTACAGGAGACTTGTTTATTCAATTTAAGCAAGTTTGCTCATCTGCAGTCCTTGTTTAAGGTGATGGAACCGATTTTTGCTTCTCCTGGTATTTTGCTAATGCCAATTCGGAGTAAATATTTAAATGTGAGAGGAAACTATATAAGTTGGGGGCCAGGACTATATTAATTGTGAGGAAATTAGTATATATCTACTAACTAGTCCGAAAGTAACTAGTCGGGTACCAGTCGACAAAGTTACAGAAGTAATTGAAGATGATTAAACAGATCAGTCTTGTCATGATACAAAATAGAAAAGAGGTAATCTACCACAAAATCCTTAGTAACTGGTTCGGTACTAGTTAATAATTGATCAAACTCTTAGGCACGTAGAGGCGTTTAAGGTCGTTTGGCAGAGCCATAAGTATTTTTTCAACTCAGATTCGGGGATTTGAAAGTCAAAAGATCCTGCATCGTCTTTGATTCTTCATTCTGTATTTTTTCATCAAACTCAAATTCTTTCAATGCACTAGAATCAAGATAAAAAGCAAACTTAGGCGGCATGTTTTTGTAAATTGATCGAATTTACCATAGTTAGATACATTTTATGAAGCATTTCTGTCACTTGATCTGTCTCAGGCAAATGGGATTGTTCCATTTAGATTGTCGGGCAGCCATTTCGACTCCCACAATTTTCCATAAACTTAATGTAGTCCAACACTTTGGAAATAAGTGTGTAATAAACAAATAAACAAACTACAGTTATGAGTTCAAACGCCCCAAGATACTTTCAACAAATAAATGCAAACTGTATGGATGTATGTATATATATGTGAATGTGTGTGAACCATATAACCACAGCTCAGAGAGCATACATCTCAATAGAGAAATGCATGTGTGTGTGTGTAAATATGTATGTCGACATTAACATGAAAGCGTTTAAATGTTTGTGCGCACGAAAAAATGCGTTAAACCGTTAACGCTTCGGTCAACTTGCAACGAGCTGAAAAAGCAACAAAATGGAAAAAAGAAATTGCATGAGGTAGCAACAGCAACACTCGCGCAACAGTCGCACAGTTGGATTTCGAAAATCACGGCAACACAGCGGCGGCCAAGTTAACCAGCCAACCAACCAACCGAAGTGATAGCGGCAGTGGCAGGTTGCAACTCAGTCGCCGAGCTGCTGAAGTGATGCTCATTCACGGCGAAGCAGTTGAAAATCAGCAGCAGATACATTTCAGCACTCATTCAGTGCCCCTTCAGCGGTGGCAGACCGAATGCATACTCCGTGTGTGTGTGTGTGTGCGTACGCATGCGGAAATGCGCATATAAATATACATAGAGTATATGCATGAGTGTGTGTGCGCGCGTACGTTATGTGCATTTGAATTCTGTCGACTCATGTTGCTGACGCTGCGACATTGTTTGCGCGACCACAACAACAAGCAGCAACAACAACTGTGTCGAACGCTACACTTGCCGCGCTCCACATATGCAAATGCCAACTCACACACACACACACACGAATACTACATAGTGGCAAGTGGCAACCCATTTTAACGCTGCATCATCAGCTATCAAAACTGTTTTCATTGTTGCTGTTGTTATTGCTTTAGTCGAGTCAAAGTTGCTGTGCGCGCCGCTGCTTGCCCCCGCCGCTGCAACTGTGCGCTGATGCGATTTGACTGCTGTTGGCGTTGATGCGCATGATTAAGAGCTCGCACACACACACACCCATACAAAAGCCGAACTATATATGTTTGTACGTATATGCATTTATTTAAAATGTACACTCATTTAAACTCTGCTCGCTTGTCTGTTTGTTTGCATGTTGATATTTATTTACTTCGTGCCACATGCCACGGTCTTCTTAAATATTAAATTTTTATAGTTTTCTCCACCTCTCCTTTCAGTCTTTCTCTTTTTCGTATTCTTCGCTCTCCTCTGCCGCGGCTGTCGCCTGCCTTTTGAAACTTTCTGTTGGCATTATAATTTCTTTTTGTTTCGTGGCTTTTTTATTAGAATCGCTTTTATAATAACTCATTGCTGCTTGCAACGGTCAAGTGAATCGTGTTGCAGGCATGTGATTTTGTTGCCATGCACTTTGTTGCATATAAATATTTGAGGTCAATGCTATCGTCGCTGCCATTGCCATGCATTCATATACTACAAATGTATGCGTTTGTGTGTGTGTAAGCCGAACGTTTGAGCCTTGCATTTTACTGTGTAACTCAACTTAAGCATTAATAACTAATAAAAATGTATTTATTACCCAAAAGTTCCTTTGACAACTTTCGGATATTTACAGACTCAATAAACATATGTACATATATGTTTGTATATATGGACGCAAGCAAGAGAAAATTATAAAGCATGTACATATGTATGTAAATATTCCTGTAAGAGCCTACTTTTTACGAAAATAACTGTATTTTCTCCGTAATTTTCTGTCTGCTATTTTTCTAAATTCATTCGAAAGCCATCCCGTCTATTAACTTCCAGGTAAAGTACTATCACACAAACTTACAAATAACCTGCCCTATCGTCGTCTTCCACCCAAACTGTTATCCAATCATCATTAGTTCTCAAATTCCACCGAAGCTTGTATATTCTATAAATACTAAATTATTCCCTTTCACTTAAGCCTAAGTTATTTCTTACATGATGAACCTCCGGTTATGCTTTTTAATGGCAATAAAGAACTGTTTCAACTAAGAATATATTTACCTTGTTCCCCAAGCCCGAGTTTATGGGACATTCTGGTGAATGTCATTAAACTTATTCTTCTTCCTCTTTGGCACTACAACCGTGGGTCGGTTTGGGCCCAGAACACAAGACTTTGTCAATTTTCTCTGTTTTTTGCGAGGTCTCACCTGTTGCGCGTCTCAAGTGCAGACATACTCCAATGTTCTTGGTTTTTTTCCATTGGATGCGTGGGTGCTTGTGCTTCTATTGTCTACCTATAGGTCTCGAATTGAAGAAGCCATTCGCTAGAGCATCTTCTTCTATACGTACGACATGGGCGAACCAGCGCAATTGTTGGAATTTTTGGGCTGACTATAACGATGTGACCGTAAAACTGATACAGTTCGTGGTTACAGTGGTGAACCGTTTTCTCGAATGCTTCAAGTGTTTTCTCAAAGTTCATGTTTCTGCCCGTATAGCCTTAAACACTACTCACAAACACTGGGTTCGCCACTAAACTAACAAAATGACCTTTTCATACAACGAACCGTTGTTATTTTCTCTGCCGATGAATTAAAGTCACAATGAGAACACTTCTCAAAACCTTAAACTCGAATTTGTGGCACAAAGTGAGGTTATACTAACACAACCATCTATTGGTAGTGTACGGGAGAAACTTTTTACGAAAATACGATGAGAAATTTTAAAAGCTTACTGGAAAGAGATTTTTTTAAGCCAGAAGTCTCCGAATGATAATAAGTTATGAAAAACAATTTGATATTAGTAATTATTAGGTTAGGACGAAATTTTTGTTCGAATATTAGATAATTCATAATCGGTAGCATATCTTCCATTTCCCAAACCAAGAATTCCTGTTTGCCGCTAGAATTTTCATAAGAACCTCAGCTTCCAACGATAAGACATTAAGAAAAAACAGGGGGGCCGCTCAGATTTTAGATCGAATACCGTAACGCAATAATATTAAAGCCAAATGGATTGAGGTTTCAAGCATCATCTTAATATCAGATAGTTAATGGAGCCAATCACTTATTGGATCCACAAAAACAACCAATGATAATGGAATCTTCAAATTAAAGAAAGTAAAAGTAGAAAGTCTAAATATTATTCAAAAAAATCATTAAAAATAGGAGACAGAGTTCTCCAAAAATATTTAGTAATGTCAAAAAACGCAAGGACACATCCAGCGTTACAAACTATCACAACGAACACAAACGATCTTCTTCAATTCCAAATAGCACCAAAATTTCATTAAGTCGCAATAAAAGCTCGAAGATATGTTCTTCAAAGAATCTTTCACCGAGTCAGAAAATAAATTGGTTGAACAAACCAATTATAAATATCCCCACATCTACATACAAAGCAATAATTATTACAAAACGCAAACGAAAGGGTAACAAAGAACGCATTTATGAAAACATAACAAATGTCAAAGAGTTTTATTTCCTGCTAATTTGCGGCATTTATGCCGATTATCCTTTAACGAACGCCAATAATACCGAAAGCAATATCCCTCAGAGTGGTGGAAACGATCAAAACCGCAAAGGGCAGTCAGATACATATCACCCGAGCAGTCGATTTACACGCAGACACAAGTGAGGCATTGAATGCGTTGAATGAAATGTGCAAGAACTCGAAATCGAAAGGAGAGCGCACAAAAGGTTCAACAACAAACGGCGCGTCGCGTCGCTTAACCTTCGAAGGATAATGGCGAGCTGTGGCGTTGATCCTTTTGCATATGTTCAGCGAGCGCTGTGCTGTGTAATTGCGCATGCGCGTACGATATTTCTCGTCATTCATTTTGCCTGTTATTATCACATAACATCTGTCATGCATCCTGCTACAAAAATGAAGCAACAACAACTTACTGCGCTCAGCAGCGCCTTGAAAGTGTGCGGGGACCTTACACGTCCGCATTGTCTTGGCACGGTAGCAAAAGCATATTATTGAATTAAATTGATGGAGTTCAAAATGCGAAAAAGTGCCTTAAGTCAGTCATAATAAGGGAGGCGAATGAAACTTGCACTGAATTGTACTGACTATAAGGTGAAACCGAATTGCGACGCGCGCTTATAAAATACTACAAATGGCATGGCGACAGGAAGAGCTGCAGACCTACAAGCTGCTGATCGTGTCTTATCAGTTCGATCGGTTTCCTCTTTAGTTTTTTTTTTTTTTTTTTTATGAAAAGCACACACCTTTTTAGCTTAAATCCTAGCATAAACAGCTTCAAAAAATTAAGCTCGACAATACGAAACAGCGTTAAGCGTGGTAAAAATCGGTTTCACAACTTTTTGCATTTTCATTGGCACAAACATTTATTTCCAGGACTTCTAACTGCAAAGCTTGTTTCGAGGCCGCTTCTTAGCATTGCGACGAATTAAATACTTCAAAATACACTCACAGCTCAATGAACACCACAATGAGAAAGCTTTCATAAATATAATAGTTTTAAAATCGAATTTGTGGCCTCCGGAGAAAATTGAGATTGTAAGTATAAAATCATGAAACATATGAAATATGCGACCAATTTTCTTGAGTTTATTGGCTTTTACGAACTATGGTTCAGATGAATATTTGTCATTATTTCTCATTAAAACATAGACAGTTTTTCTAGGCTTAAAAATGGAGGTTTTGTCTACTGAGAGTTGGTACTTGAATTGTCTTTCAATTTATAGAGCTAGACCTTACTAGATTTTAGGACGAAGTTTAGTCATGAATAAAAAGAAAGTTGGTTAAAGGGAAGCACAAGTAAAACTCTTTGTCTCCGCACCAGATCACTTCAATAACGAAATTTTGTAAAATATCTTTTGATGAAAAAAGTTCACCTAGATTTAATTATAATTCCAACTACAAACTATACATACATATACACGTTCATAAGTACATAATTCAACACCAACAACAAAAACTAGTTTATCTTCCAGGCAAAGCGAGTAGAGCTGCTCCAATCGCTCAACGCTGTACAGCAGAAAGCAAATATAAATTAAATCAAATCCAGTTCCAGACAATGGCAAACAAAAATGTCCAACAAAAAGGTCTTTGAAAAATTAAAAATTACAAATAAAATGAAGAATTGAATAAACAGAGTTTATACACACACATACACACGTAGATAATAAATAACAGCCATGCGGGAGTCCAACTGATCGAAATCAAAGAAGAAACTGTAGCAAATCACTGAGGTGAGAAAGGCAGCCTGCATTTGAATGCATTTCATCATACAAATCGAAGAATCACACACACACACACACATAAAGAAAGATATATGGACTGGCATTGACATAAGAATACCAAAAATGTAAACTTTCTCACACATAACGAAATAAAATAAAAAGAATAAAAATAATTCAGCACAGCGACGGGGCCAAGAACAAATGGAGCGCCTAGCCTCAGGGCGAAGACTCCAGGTATGAGCTGACAAACTCTTCAATAGCTTCAAACACAAATATACATACACACTCACTATCATGAATTCACACGTACGTTTGTTAATATGTAAATATGTTTATTAAAGGGAAAATATATTGTAACACACACACACAGATACGTATAAATTATATACTATGTATGTGACGACCCGACGGACGGCGTGTGATTGAATGCATCATCGGCTTTGCCTTTGACGATTAACCAGTCCAAGTTCAGTGGCTTCAATGTTCGGTTAAATGATGGGAAACCATGTAGGCACATAAAGCTTCAACACACACAAACACACGCAGAGCGATAGACATGTGAATGTAAATAGAACTAAAATCGTACGAAACTCAAAAATCGAATAAAGTAAATTGATGACAACTCCTATTACAGCTAGAAAAGAAGACTACTAAAACAATCGAGAACTTGGAGATCAACGACTCAAATAAAAGGAAGCAACATGAACACACACACATCTACGCTAATAAACAACACAAACAAGAAAAACACAAATTTATGTAAGTGACTAAAATAAAAGCTCAACTTGTGGCTATCGAACGGTCCGCCCGCAGAACGCGCACAAAGCCACTGGCGGCCAAATAGAACGACAAAAATGTAGCAACAAATCGCATGGCCGAGCGGGAAGCAACGGCAACGCTGTACTTGTGAGGTGGCAGGCAAATAAACCCATCGCTAGATAACGAGTGTGGATAGCTTCGGACACCGCAAACCCCCACAACATCTTTGTTGTTTTGTTCTATTTAGCTTTCAGCATTATTTTATTCGATTCAAATCGTTTGTTTTTGTTGTTCCAGAACTATCGGTTGGTGACGAGGAATCATCGCATGGCAAGTGGTAGACGGCTATTGAAAAGTTGATGGATACCTGCCGAGTTGTAGGCAAATAGATAGTAGACGACGCCACAAGCAACAGAATTCATATGTACGAACACTGTGTGCAAAAAGTGCACAGAAGACAGTACGAAATATCAATTGAAGTCTAAATGACCTTTTGTGGCGTTATATCCGATAGAAAAATATTTAATTGACAGCCCATAACTAAATTAATTTGTTGGTTTTTAACGAGAGTTTTGTCGTTGAAGAGCTTGTGTGCTGATTTCAAGTTCTTGTGAAGCCATACCAATATTTTTATGGCTTTTATCGTTTTTTTAAAGATTGATCAAATTCTACTCTGAACCTCTCATCTCATCATTTATGGAATATACTTTCTAAAACATCACATGGCTTCAAAGGTACATATGTATTCGGAATATTTTACATCAGTTCAAAATAATAAATGTTATTTTAAAGCCCAGAGCTTTTTCTGTGTTTTAAGCTTGTCACAAATTTATTAAGACAGTAAGTGTCATTCACATCCACTTTGATAGGTTCGCTAAAATCGTGTCTATCGAGACATTTCAATTTCAGTCTGACAAAGGTCGGGTTATAGCAAAAAAAATAACATGGAATCATCCTTGACTTCGCTAAGAACCATAAGTGTGGAGGACCTCTTACGGTTCACCCTTGGCTAGAAGGAACTCGCACTCGCACAAGTTCTGTAGACCAATGCTTGCTGAGGTCATCAGAGGTTCATAGCTCCTACACTAGCCCGAAAGAAGACATCAGAAACCCGATTCGCTTACAATCAAAAAAAATTGGGGATTGGGTGCCCTCTCCAGCAGGCTCATCGACTTTGCAGAGTCCCATAGAAGTCTAATATATTTATATAACATACCTAAAATAACCTAAAAAAATTTTCAGTCCAGGTCTATCCTCTTCGTAGGCGAAACAAACCAGACTCTTCGAAGTGATATTCTAAGTATGAAAGATCTACAAGTAGATCTTGTTCTAGGTTCAACTACATATTCCATTTCGTAATGGAACTTTTTGCTCAGAGTTTGTTCACACATTGCTGACAAGTTCCAGGTAAGTGGCGTAGACAGTTTTCGAGACACATAGTCGTAGCCGGACATAGACACATTCACGTAGGCGGCAAAATACAATAAATCAATAAAAATAAATATCAAGAAATAGAAATGGAAAGAAAAAGAAACATAAAAGGTAGCTAAAAGAATGCCAGACTAAGAAAGAGTATGAGTGGACAACTAAGACTATCTAAGTGACTGCACGTTGCGGCTTGTTTTGCTGGTTGCTCGGCTCGCTCAACGCTTGATTGACTGAAAATGTCTACAATGCTTACATACATACATACAAACATACGAGTTTGTGCCGCTGTGCCGTGGTTTGGCTGGCATTTCGGAATTGTCATGACGTGACGGAACACATCCCCATCAACACGGCCAAGGCGCCCGCAACAACAAGAACAACAGCAACAATATGACAAAATGTTATAAACACAAACACCAAATTGGTTGTGTGAAAGAAGCCAACAATATTCAAATGCAACAACAACTGGTAAGACACAAAACAGCACAGCAGACGGACGGACGGACGGACAGAAATTCAATGGTGTGGCAGATATCATGGTTAGGTCGCGTCGGTTCTTTCCGTATGAGTTCAAAGTGAACGTATGTAGGTATATACATACTTATGTATGATATGTAGATATGTCTGACTTTGGGTTTCCAACTAAACGCTGGAAAGTGGAAACGCTGACTCAAATCGAGCTCACTTTGACCATTGACTGTTCACTGCTTTGGCTGTAAGAACACCTACATTTGTATATACATGCTTACATACCTAAGCATATGCGTAAATGTGTTGTATGTTTGTGTGTGTTGACGTTTGTACTCTGTTTGTTGGCCCAACTAACTGTACGACAAACAGTCTGCCGTTTGATGCATGTCCAGCTCTCGTCGGAAGGTAAAAAAGGTAAATACATACATACATATATATATATACATACTATGTACATTAGCATGTAGTAATATAATGAACAACAAGACATAAATGTAAATAACAAGAATTCAAAAGAATAAAAATTATTGGAGCAATGTGTGAAGCACATCGAAGAGAAATCGAGAACAGATGATCGCAGACAAATGGAATCAAGCATGAATTCACATTAAAGTGAAATTACTTAAATTATGTGTATGTATGTATGTGTATTACATATTTACATTTATATATCTAAAGGCATATACATGACTAATTTATAATTGATTTCTTCCGATATCCAAGAGAAAATTTTAGCTTGAGAGCGAAGTGATACAAATATAATATTTTCTGAGGACTTTATTAAACCATAGAGCATTGATTTCATATCAATAAAAGAGAGAGAGAGAGAGAGTGAGAGACAGAAAGGGAAAAAGTTTGCTGAAGAAAATCTTAGGAAATTCCTAAAAATATAACTTCCTATATAGGAACTGGTGATAGAAGACAAATAAAAGTATTTCCGAGGTTTAACGAGCAGAACGGTCTGCATTGAAAAGACTAAATATTATTGAAAACCATATAATTGAAGTGCTTAAGGAATAAATACAAATATTTTTGCTACATGCCAACAGTATTGTATATGGCTTGAGATAACACTATGAACTGAAAATAATTTTTTTGCATCATTAGCCGATTTTTTCCCAAATATTTTTGGTTTTTTTTTTTAGTAAAGCTTTGTGTCCTACTACATCGATTTGGTTTTGTCCAAAAGTATTGAAAACCAAATAATTGAAGTGCTTGACCAGATCCTTTTCAACTGAACAATTAGCCGATTTTTTCCCATTTTTATTTTGCTAAAGAAAAAAAAGTTATACTCCTTTTCATCTGATTTGCACTATTTTTGCCGTATTGCCAGATGACCAAATTTATGATGTGAGACAAATTTGATATTCTTTGTGAAAAAATTAGACAAAATGAACAGTGGTCGTTACGGTTCGTAAATTTCTATGAAAATCTTCTAAGTCTTTATATCGTTGCCAGGCCGGCGAAACGAGTGAATTTCATATCCTTTAAAAACAGCTTCTGTACACGTTCGGAGAAGCGTCTGTATATATGCCACTATGTTGGCTTTCTGAACTGCTTACATACATATGTATATACAATTCCAGAATAATTCTAGAACATGTCGTTTTGTTATGATTGGATTAAGTCATATCTATTGTACGTAAGTTGCATGTGGCGTGGTTATAAATCAATCAATATTTGACAAAGTGTTAAAACTGTTAAAATCAGTCGTACATCAAATGCTTAACATTATTAGAAGTAAAACGAAAGCATGTGATGGAAAATGTGAGCAATAGAAGTGGAGTAGTATTACGTTGGGTCAGTGTTTACGAGGCCAAACTAATGTACAAAGAGAAACAAAAAAATATATACATATGTAGCAATAATTTTATACTATATAATTTTTTTTAAATTTTTGCGGCTAAAAATTTATTTTTATTTAAATATGTATTATATATCGCTTTAGAATAAGGTTATTTTGGCGCTATCAAAATTTAATAGAGTTTTTTATATTTGAAAATAAATTAAAAAAGAGGTTTCTAAAAATCATGTACTACCAACGATTTGCTGAAAAATTTTGACCTTCCAGATTTATATTCGGATTATTCGTTTTGATCATAAACATTATGTAAATATGTAGGTTCTCATATATAAAAAAAAAACTGTCTAACTTTCCATATACTTTCTATCTTAAAAACCAGGAAAAGCGTTATTTCCGAGCCTACTATAATACCTTTTACAAATACGAAAGAAAAATTTAATAGAAAATTGTGGCATTGTCTGAGGGGCTAATATTTGCCAAATTTCGTGAAGATATTCGTCAAATGAAAAGTTTTCAATTGATTCGGGTTGTTCAGTTCATATGACTGCTACATGTTATAGTGATCCGATATCGGCAATTCCGGCAAATGAGATGCTGCCTATGGAGAAAAGATCGTGGGCAAATTTTTAGATTGATATCTCAGAAACTGAGGGACTAGTTCGCCTATATACAGTATAGCGGACGGACCGGCGGATATGGCTAGATCGACTCAGCTCGTCATGCTGATCCTTCATGTATATGTAAATAGTGTTGAGTCTCCGACGTTTTCTGCTGGGTGTTACAAACTTCGTGGCAAACTTAATATACCCAGCTCAGGGTATAGAAACACATGAATATTCATAAAAAATTGGATGAGTTGATGAATTAAAATTATGGCATAAGAAGTGTGGTTATTAATTATATTTAATTCGATATGATATCCCATATATATGTACATTGGTATTCCATTTTCAAATAAGAGATGACTTTTTAAGTATAAGCCTTCAAAATTTTTCATTCTTTTCACTAAAAATATATTTTAAAGAAAGAAATCCTTAAAACTCTTTAAAAGCTAAGATTCACTTATTAGCTGCTCCACCCTAATACAATAAGTAGTACGAGTATACTATCCTTAAAGATACTTATGTGAGCTATGTATTTCCAAGTCCCTCTCATTGCTATATCAGTCAAAACGGTATGATTGAAAGATTTTGTATTTTATTACAATTTTTATTAGCATGCGAGAAATTATTCGAAAACCTGATTTATTGCCGCTACTTAATTGAGATGAAAATTTTGAAGGTTTGTAATTCGTGGAAGGACAGCAACATACCTATACATTGTTAGAATGAAACATTTTCCATATGAGCAAGACAGAGCGGTTTAAAAAATGCTAAAAAGTAGGGAACAAATGATGAATCAGATTTGATAGATTTAAATATATAATGCATTAGCAGTGATGAGCAGTGATGACTTACTGATTCTTGGAATTGTTCAACTGTGAGTTTTATCATGTCGAATTAAGGTAAATTAGATGCACTTAGAAAATATAAATTACTAAATTACAATAGTTTAAACAGCGAGATTACACGTCGTTCGCCTTATGGAACGTCAAAAACAGACAATCTAAAATAAGACATATGTATGTATGTACATACGTACAAATGTGTATATTACAAAAAAAACCAAACTCATGTGTCACCATAACAAAATGGAAAAGTACTGCGCAGACAATAAATTATCAATGGCAAAGCGCTATCACAGCTAACCACAACTAACCACAACTTGTAAGTGCAAGTCCACATTCGACTGCCAAGTGCTCAAGTACTTGTATAATCGCCGTATTTCCCACAGTATATTACAGCGCCTAATTGGTGAGCCGAGCTGATGGGGCGCTAGCCGAGGAGACACTTGTGCCACTTCAAAGCGCTAGATAAGTAAATTTTTTTTCCTTCACTATCTATTAGTTACTTACCGCAGTCATTTTGCCAGCTGTGTGTATCCATTTGTACGTGTGTGTAGGTATGTACATATAGGCTTATCTATGGTGCAAGCAGCTGCTAACAAAGCGAATATTTTGTTGAGAGGCGAAGGCAAACATTGTGTTGAACAATTTTGTAACTAGTTGGGCACTAGTCTGTGAAACGGTTTCAAAGACAGCTGCTGCATGTGAAACTAAGTGGGGTTATGATAGAAATATATGGTCAAAGTTGGAATTTCTAACAAAATTTTTGCAATATTATGAAGCAGTCTGCCTTAAATAAATAAATATGTATATAATATTTAAAAATACTTGTTTAAAATAAAAATCTATTATTATCACTTTTAACACAAATTGCTATAGACAATTTTTTTCCAAAACTCTAAACCAGAAGACTCCAAAATACACACCAGCTGGTCAACATTTCAGAGCCTCTGCATTTCTCTACTGGGTTGCTGTCGCTTATCAGCTGAAACGTGATATATGTCGGTGCATATAGTTATTTGTTTGCACACAAGCTGATAGCGGCGATATCTGTGTCTGCGGCTAAGCGTCTTTAAGTGACAGAACACAATGAAAAATTCTAAATTTATGTACTTTCTTATAATTCATATAATTTTAAAAATATACCCTTGAATGATAATTGCTTCTTGGTGGTCAACGGGTTTGCTTTTGTTCAGATGCACGCAAGCCTTGTGCGCAAAACATACGATATTTACCATGTTCGGCGTTATCTTTTTAATTGCTCGTGTTAGTCTGATAAGCGCCGCTGCGGTCGCACTTGACACTTTTATCCGTTAGAAGCGTTGTCTTTCTTTCGTTTTTTGGTTTCTCCCATTGAACAAATAATTTTTTTTAAGATTTTGTAGTTTTAAATAATATTCTGATTTCTTTATTTCTTTTAGGAAAAAGTTCTCTAAGTATGGATTTCAGAACCCTTTCTGTTAATCGTATAAGGTAGAATAGATGAAGTGATATTACTTTTTCAGATTTATTATGTTTCTCAGAAGCAATCGTCAGAAAGACTATTGATTTCTACTAAATGTAGAGTTTTTTCACCACAGTTCTCTCTTAAGGTAAGGATAGATTACACTGGCCAGCGGGAGGAGATGTTCCAGCTATACTTTCTGCATGTATCGTCGTTACTAAAACCCTTCCGCCTCGCATGTGGGGCCAGTAAGTTGTGATCTGTCATTAGGCCAACTACCGTCCTGCAGTCGTTTCGAGATCGGCTGAGTAAAAAGAATAGTGTTTTTCTTCGGGATCCT
This sequence comes from Bactrocera neohumeralis, assembly GCF_024586455.1. Classification (NCBI taxonomy): domain Eukaryota; kingdom Metazoa; phylum Arthropoda; class Insecta; order Diptera; family Tephritidae; genus Bactrocera; species Bactrocera neohumeralis. The sequence continues at coordinate 4,208,800 of NC_065923.1, forward strand.
TGCATGTATGGTAATCTTGGCGATCCTAAGGTATTGTATTTCAAACTGCTCCGAGCAGTGAATCTCATTAGTCATCCGTTTGTGTATATGTTCCAAGTTAAGATGGCGAGTCTCATGCTATTGCTATGTTTTTCAAAATTTTTGCAATTTCCAACAAATTTTTCTCACAACTGTTTTAGTGGTTCTATTATCAGTCGAATTTCTTAAGAAAGGTAAGGTTTATAAAGCAGGCTATTGATCAGGTGTCCAAGGTAACGTGAACGATGCGTTCATATATCGGTTTATATAGAGCCTTAAAGTATGATTATAAGAGATGTAGATTTTAGGATCAACGAAGGTTGAGGCTTACAGTGGAGAAATGTTTAGGAGCAAATGAGCGCTTTTTAATGTTGAATTATGTCCTTACGGAAGCTGAGAGCTTGACACCACTTTTTCAGCAAGCGTTCTGACCTTTTCGAACTTTTTTGAAGATATTGGCTTCAGTTTTTAAAAGTAAAATGGCTTCTTACTGATAGAAAATTTGATATCAGTATTTTACGTTAAATTAGAATATGAGTAGAACTGGTTTTGACATAATGATGTGTTATGGCTGAAGGCAGTCTAATAAAACGCCTCATCGAGCTTTAGTTTGATCACTAACTTCATATTACTTTCTAAAGATTTTCTTTTGCTTATTAAAAATTCGCAAAAAAATCAAATATTAATTCTCTAAAGAAAGCTTTTTAACTGTACACACTCATACGTAATGGTAATACCAGACTTCAAAACTTCACTGTTTGGTCGTTATTATTCTTTAGCCGCGCTGAATAAAGTTAAATGAAATAATTTGGAGAAAAAAATAAATTTATTTAATAAATAAAAATGAAAAGCAAAACAACAACCACAGTGCTGACATTAATTTCAACGCTCATAAAAACTTGGCAACTTTCGCCACTGCGAGCCGAACGCAAGCCAACTTTACGCCTCACCAACACATCACTGCTGATGCAGATCTTTTCGATTTTTTATTTATTTTTGCAGTGCATTGCATTTGTTGTAGTTGTAGTTGTAGTTGTCGATGATGTTTGTTGATTTTCGCAATTGCCTCTGCGGCAGCTGTTGCCATTTTGCAGCCGCTATTAAAATTGATTTTTCGCCAATCTATTCCCTTTTGCCAGGCGAGGAGCAATGCGAGCGCAATCGGCCGCGCCTGCACGAAAACAATGATATCTATGAGCGGCAACAACAACAGCAGCAGCAATGTGCAACACAACGTGCAACAGCACTGACAGCGGCGTCGGTCATAAAATGCGATTTTCCCTTTCGCTGTTTGAGGGGGCAAAAAGAAAGTCAGCACTGAAAATACCGAAAAAGATTTGTTTACTTTTCTCCTCCGCTAATGCACACACATAACGTATAACGGTCTGTTGTTTGTTGTTGTTGCTGTTACCGATGCTAGTTGCCGCAACGGCAGCTAATCATAGCAGCAGACAGCAGCAGGCAATTTGTAGCGTGTGATTGTGTGCGGTGGCAAGCGCGTGTGTGCAACAGCCAACAGCAACAACAATTGCTGCAGCAGCACTAACCAACATGTTGCTGTTGCTGGTGTTACTCGCAGTGGCAAACGGTATTTTTAGTTTCAACAATTTTCCCCCTTCAGTTTTCGAGGGAAATCTGAGTGTAGCACAGTCTTTCTGCGGCAAGAGTCGAAATTTTCGCCTTTACCGTTGTTTACTTAGCAAAAATGAAATTGCTTTTGGTGAATTGGTGGATTGGCGGGTGCGGGTGTTTTGACGTGCGCCTTCGCTGGTTGTATGCCGTTGTTGTCTTGTCGTTGATGATGTTGTTGTTGGCGGATCATTATGTGCGCTGCAACAATTAGCCGTAATTTATAGCCAATTACGCGCATGCGCGGCCATTTGGTGTGCGCGGAGACCGCTGCTTGCCGCTTGACGTCGCGACAGACCGCTCGCTGTTGGCCAGCAAGTATTGGGTCGTTGCGGTCAGTCGTCGCCAGTTGAGGCTTGACGTTGCATGTGTCATTGCCGTGACGTGTTGTATTGGCTGTGGCAATGTGATCCGCTTAGCTTGTCAAACACTCTTAGCTTGCGGGTGAAAGTTTTTTGGTGAGTTTTACTGACATTTCCCTGGAATTTGCTACATTTGTCTTCACTCCACTTATTAAAATATGTATGTATGTGTGAAACTGTTTTCTAACAAAATGTTTTCATTTATGAATTCGGTTAACTTTTCAATACCTTAACAAGTAGTCGCTAACTTCGGGCAAAGACGAACATGTACGAATTTAAAAAGAGAAAAAATATGCGTTTGTTTACTATTATTTAAATATATGAAAGAAAAAGCTTCATACCCAAAACAATAACCGAAATCAGTGGAGTGGATCTATAAGAGGTGTTTAGTTCCTCTACTGTCCCTCTTTTTTGATGTCAAACACACGACATGCACACAATTTAAAAGAACCTCATTCATCCCAGCCTTCTACAGGGAAGTCCCTATTCACTTTGATAGCAGTGCGGTGATAACAGACTTGAGCTCACTAACTCTGCATTCGTGGTTGGTTATTGAAAGTCTAATCTTGATACCCATAGCCTCAAGTCACTTACGTTGTGATAAGACTAGTATGGGTGTCAGGCCACAGCGGAATCGTAGGCAACTGCAAAGCTGACGAGCTGCTAAGGAAGGATACTCTAGCTCCATTTTCAGTTAATGGTAACAGGTCAGTGTTCCCCTCTCCTCATGTGTTCTACTACTGGACAGCTGGGTTTCGCGAGAACTTGGCCAGAGCTGGATTAAAAATCGGTTCAAGCACTGTTGCAAGCTCTTTTGGCCGAATATTTATTGTAAGAGATCCAGTGAGCTCTTTTCTCCCAGTAAGGCTAGCCTCTCCCTAGTTTTTGAGGGGTCTAACAGGCCATTTCCTTATCGTTAACCATGCTGTAACGTGGAGAATCTTACAGAACGCCAGCTGCAGAAGCTGTATGGAAGAAGACGAGGTGGAAACATATCAGCACTTGCTTCTTGATTGTCCGCATTTGCGCGATTAAGACTCGAATACTTTGGAGCTCACATTTTCGGATCTCAAATTGAACTGGTGCGAATAGAAATTAAACAGCTGAGAAGATTTTTATTGGCCACAAGGCGTTTTCTTGACGTATAAGTTCGACTTACAGGAATTCTATTTGGCTTCACAAAAGGTTTGCATATATATGTATAGAAGTCCAAGTGCGATCTCAATCAGCCCTCAAACCTAACCTATCCTAATTGAACAGTCCGGGCCAATAAACTTTTGGAATGAAGAAGTCAGCCGAATATGGACATATACCAAATATACTCAGTGAAAGACAGTGAAATAATTTTATTCACCACACAAGGACTTAGGGATTCATGCTGATGTGTCAAGAAGTAACAAAATGTATTCAAACGATAGAATAGCTCGTGAGATATGTTATTTCGGAAAGGAAAGGAAAAGTCATGATCAAAGCGCTCGGGTCCAGCGATGCAAAAACTGTGGGTCACGTAATGGACTGTTATGACCTAGATAAAAAATTATGTGCATGAGACTATCTTCATGACTTTGATACCAATTATAAATGAAACTGTTTAGACAGTAAATTCTACCACACACACATACTCATATATGTATATGTATGTACGTATGTATGTGTATACAAGCGAAAATTGCTATATCACTGTTGACGAACCTTGACGGCCGCATTGTGTACCGTTTGAAAAGTATCTCTCGCCAATTTCTACAAATCATACAAAAAGCATTTAAACACACACACACACACACATATGTATATACACAAAAAAGCATGTGAGCAAATCAGCTAAGCAGGAGAAAAACGATAAAAAATACTTAAAAGCAAATGCACAACTCAGCGCCAGTGTTGCCAACTTGCAGCAAATGAACGAATATACACACATGCATACTTACATTATATACCGTCAGAGGAATATGTTGCAAGCGCATGTTGCAGCAGTTACTTTTCACTTTATTCAGCTGTCAGTCACAACACCGCAAAGCGTTGCAACTGCTGCTCGCTGCACGCCGCTGGCTGCGCACTGCAAGCCACACTGACAACAACCAGCAACAACAGCAACGGCGCTAAATATGTGCGTGTGCAGCAATTGTTTGGCAGTCACTCAGCCGCAAAAAATAGCAAAGTAGCCAGAGTATACATCTATATATCTATTATGTATGTATGTGTTGTTGTTGTTGGAAAAAGTCATGCGCTCATTTGCTGCTTTTCATGTCCAACCATTTGCCATCTTTGCGTCGATTAGTCTATCAGTCAGTCAGTCAGTTTGTTAGTCAGCCGTTGCCCCTAACTCCTCTCCGCTCCATCGGCAGCGCCTCGGCGACTATTGCTGTCTGTCCACGAGCTGCATTGTTCCTCTGCGGGGATTTGGAGCCACACCGCGTCGCTTAACCTACAAAATATTTAATAAAAACTCCGTTAAAATGGAAATGGATTTTTTCACTAATCTTTTCACCAGCTTGGCGCTGCTGCTGCAATTAGTCAAATACATTTGTTCCTCAAGAAGTACAAAAGTCAGAGTTTAATATTTCCTGTAGGTTTGTGGAAGTAAATATTAAGATTCTAGTACCTTTTCTTATCTGTTCCTCTCAATTGATTGCTTCTTTTATTGATTTTTTTTTAACTCAATATTTTGGTAGGGACTTAATGATCCGGACTTAATTATTGAAGCTAACTCAACCAACCTATGTGGGAACTTTGATTTAACCCATTTGGTTACGGTAAAAAAAGGGCTATGCGGCCAATAACTAACCCATTTATAATAAAGGGTGGTCGAAAAAGTCTTTTCGTTTTTCTAATCAAACTCCAACTTATTTTTTTATATTTATAATGAATTTTAATGAACCAAACATGTACTACTTTGGTCGACCACTTTTTCATTTTTTTTCGTTTTTCAAAATATAGCGAATTTCTTCACTATTTTCATTCATTTTTGAACACCTGTAACTTTTTTTCAACTTCTTCGAATTTAATTTGAATGAATATAAGATCTCACATTTTCTACACTATATGGTGTAACACAAAGTCATTGGTAGCATTGGAGATATACGACTCTCTTTATCACGAACATAAGCATTAGAGAGGTACAAAGCATTCAGTGAAGATCGTTAAGGATTTCAACTTCACTTATGGATCGAGTCAAAACATTTTGGTTAATGTCTTGGGTATGAAGTGTGTCAATGTTAGTCTCAGACCAAAAGTTCTGAATCTTTTGTAAAATGACGTAGAATAGAGATCGCAAATGAGGTGATTGACAGCGTAGCGGAGGACTCCAAATTCATCAAAAACATTATTACTGATGACGAGATGTGGATTTATGAAGAAGACGTCAAAACGGTTCAACATTTTATCGAATGGCGCTCCAAAACTTAACGGAAATCAATAAAACCAAATATTTGCTAAACGCACTGAAAGCCATCCCAGCCGGAGCTTATAACAACTGTTTGGAAAGTTGGTTTGTGCTTGCTTGCATTGGCTTAGGATACGTCTGTAATACTCTGAAAGAAGCCTCGGATACCTTATAAAATATATGTGTCTTTTACTCATAAAAGTTACGAGATGAGTCTCTGAAATTTTCTGAAATTTTGTACGCGTCCTTTTCTCCCCAAGAAGCTGCTCAGTTTCGGGAACTGCCGATATCCAGCCACTATAGCATATAGCTGTTATACGAACTCACGGATCGGAATCGATTGCTTATAAGGACAGCCTAAACGTGTGAAGAGTATTATAGCTTCGACGCATCCGAAGTTAATATTTTTTTCTTGTTTTTGTGTGAGGTAAGTAGGGTGTATAACCGAATTATCTGCCAAATTTTCGCCACCTCCAAGAAAATACTGATTTTTGCGCACAATTAAAAAGGAAGCGATTGTAGGTCAATCTCTTTCACTTCAATGTATGTATGTATGTATGTATGTACATGCGTACTATATATGAATAAGAAGCTATAACTCTTTGCCTACCTCGGATTGAATGATTTGCAACGATTTTTCGTATTTCGCTTTTCACACCAGTTTCCACAAAATCGCTTTGCTCGTCTTGCTAATATCTGATTATTGCTTTACACGGACAAATATGCACAGAAGTGACTACAACTACAACGACAGCATTAATGTACAGTTAGTTTTTGAATTGAATGTGGCATTGCCACTCGGCTGGCTGGCAGTCAGTCATCTCAATGTTGTCGCTATCACTGTTTTAGTTGTTGTAACAGCCTCTGGTCTCTCTTGCTTTGTGCGCATTGTCATAGCTGTTGTTGCTGTTGTTTTGTTCAATGACTAGCTGGCTTTTTGCATTGCAATGACGCGTTGATGAAATGCTGCCAATGCTAACCGAAAAGCTCCGCCAGTGATTGTTGGAGTTTAGCTATAAGTTGTTGTTGTTCTACCAAAAATCTGCTGTAAGAGTTTAGAGTGACAACAACATGGACAACAGGGCAAAAAATAATTTGCCAAATTACGGCGGCTATGGTGGAGAATGTTGTTGTAAATTGCTGTATTTGTTGTTGGCTGTTCGGCCGTAGCACAGCAGCAGCCAGTTGCGCAGTCGCGTTGCAGTGAGGTTGCAGCATTTTGTATATTATTGCTTACAGTTAGTTTGTTGTAGTTGTTGTTGTATGGTGTGCTATTCGCTTGGATTTAGATTCGGTGGCTTATGGTTGACTTGTTGCATTGACTGTTGGCCGTTGCCAAATTGCTGTTTTTGTTGTTATTTTACTGTTCGTTGGCCGCTTACAATGCGCGCATACATGCACACACACACACATACACAAATTCGAAAATAAAATTTAAGTTGCAAGTTGCTCTTTGGTAAATGAGACGGTTCATGGGCGTTCCAATCGGTCAGACAGTGATTAGTTTTGTTTCTAAATATATGTGTGTGTGTGAATGCATGCTGGTTCATATGTACCATATATGAACAATTTAAAATTTACTGTTATTGATGTTGTTATGAATAGGATTGTGTAGTCGAACGGCTATTAAATTTACACACTTTTTGTAAAAGTGCCTGTGTCGAATATAACAAATTTTGACATAACCACCAGATAACAACGATATAGGAATTTTTTTATTGAATGAAGATGGAGCATTATGTTTTTTTACTTTTTCTCGACACACATTTTTCCAAGGTTTTTTCAAAAAATATCGCGAATTTTGTTTTTCTTAAAAAAATGTTTATTTGTTCATGAATATCTATTGTGTAGCCTGCAAAGTAATTACCGTCATATATAAGGGCTTAAAGGTTTTTTCAAAGCCTCAAAACACATAAAAAAGTAATTACTTGTCATCCTCTTTAGCTCGATGCACTTTTTATTTCCTCAGTAGTAGCGCATCGCCGTCCTTTCTTGGACTTCTTCAGTTTTGGAAACAAAAAAGTCACAGGTCCGGGGAATACGGTCGCTGCGGCACCATTAATGGAGAAATGGTAAGGAAGTAGGACGTTTGGTGACCTTTTAGCAAGGAGTCATAACGCACAACACCCCGTAATCGAAGAAAATTATTAGTAAAGCCTTCACATTCGTCCTAACTTGGCGCGCTTTTTCGGGTTTGGGCGCATGCGTCATAGATGGATGATTGAGCTTTGGTTCCGACGTCATAATCATAAAGCCGTGTTTCGTCACCAGTTATTACCCTCTGGAACAGATCTCAGTCGTCGCGAGCAGAGTCCAACATCTTTTGAACAAAGTTGGTCGAAAATGAGCATTTTTGGCACAAAATTCGCAGCAAACCGACTCATACCTAAATCATTGGTTACCATCGAATGACACGAAACAATTGATATGTTACTATAGTCAGCATATTTTCCCTTTCATTAATGTTTTCGTCTTTTACAGACAAATTTTTATACAACTTCTTTGATAAATTTTTTTGGAATGAACAAAATCGAAGACGGCCGACCTTGTCAGCATAAGTAAGGGATATGAGTACCAACATAGCACAACAAATCGATTGAAATTGAAATTGAAAATAAAACCCGCGATACTTTTTGCTATAACCTCCTAAAATAAATATCATATATACTTTTCTATACAATTGCCTCAATCGTTCTGATTTGATAGAACTCAGGTGTTTTATTGATGACAAAGCACAAATACTATGTTCAAAAAGTAATTGTTGGCTGAACTTTAAATGAAAATAAAAATATTGTAAAAGTATTGAAAAGTTTTGTTTTTTCATAGAGCGCATGGAAATGCAGAATATCTCTTAGATGATTGTAGCATTCGTAAAAAACGCGTCAGCACCAACTAAGTGCGACTCGACTGTCAACAATGATCTATAATGAATCTATCCTATGAAGGTCCAAAATTCAGCTTTTTGTGCCAAAAAACAAAATCTAAGACATAATTCTCACCCACATTAATTCAAGATAAGATGTACACAACTCTACAAAAAAAGATTATAAGTATATACTTTCATATGTGCATCTTCTCCATTTTTTCATAACCGAATACCAAAAGTGGCCGAGTCGCTCTGTGCTCAGCCTAAGTTTTATACACACTCAAGTCACCTTAAAACACTTAAAACATATTAAAGGTTAGTTTAAAAGAGACATTTAGAGTTTATGCTAGAAATTACTGTACTGAACACAAGCGTGGCCACTCTCAAACAGGAAACCAAATTTCCCCGATGCACCACATTTTTCCACAAACATACATCTCTCACTATACCTATCCAGCTATTTATAATTATTTTATGTTAACGCTGCTCAATTATTATAAGAAAAGTATGAATCTTTGTAGTTAACGGTTTATTTGCTAAGCTATGTAACCTTCTTTCGAGTAGCAGCCAAAAAAATAATTAAATTCTGTTCCGCTTTGTTACGACGGTCAATTATCAAGTACGCAACAACAACTACAAAAAGAAGCTACAAAATTAAGAAATAACAAAAAACGGTTTGGAATATAAGAAATATTAGTAAAAACTGAATGAAGTCCGCCAGATGAACTCAACTTCCGCTGACAACCTGCTTGGCTTTGCTTGCAAGATGATCGTTTGATTTTTTGTTGTAGTTTGGAGGTTAGTTGTAATTGCTTATGCTGTTGCTTGGCTCTTTTCAGTAATTAGCTTGGAAACAAAAAACATACATATATACATACATACATACAATGTTGTAAGGTTATATACTATTTATATGAGTATCTATGTATGTGATTGAATTGCAGTTGAGCTGTGCTAAACCTTCCAGTGTTGTTGCACATCCTTACAGATGCTTTGTATGACACTGTTGTTGTAGGCAGCATTTCCTTTCCCGAAGAAAAAATATTTGAATGTTGTACCATATTACCTCGAAATATAGTCAATGGAAATATCCATCAGGAACCGGACGAGGCCAAAATTGCTCAATTTCGACCAAACACAGTGTGGCGCTGACATTGCTTAGAAGATGTTGCACTCACCAAGCGACGTCTGAGATCTGTGCCAGAGGGTCATAACTGCTGACAAATCATGGGTTTATGATTATGACGTCGAAACCAAAGGTTAATCATCCCAGTGGAAGGTTACGCATGAGCCAAGTCTGAAAACAGCGCGCCAAGATAGGCCGAATATGAAGGTTTTACTAATAAATTTCTTCGATTACGGGGGTGTTGTGCATCATGAGTCTTAAAGGGTCGCACGGTCAAAAAGGAGTATTATAATTACAGCAAGTTATGTGCAAGAATCCACCAAAAACGCGAGTATGCGTCCAAAAACAACGCATTTATGGTGATGCAGCCATCGTAATCCTCAGACCTGTGGCTTTTTTGTTTCCAAAAGTGAAGAGGTTCATGAACGGGCAGCGATACGCTACGATTGAAGAGATAAAAACTGTAGCAAAGAAGCAGGTAAACAGGATGATAAACAATTTATTTTTTAAGTGTTTTGAGGATTGAAAAAACCTCTGAAAGAAGAAAATCAGCGATTGTCTCTTGGGGCGAGATCCATCTGCGTCTAGGCTTGTCGAAAATGTTTCACATCAGTCCTAAAACTTCGAAAACTCCTTTCATCACTTTTAGAATTCCCCTTTTAATATATTGCCAAAGAACGTCTTTCGTGACTGTGCCACTTTGGGAGAACCTTAGCCCCTAAAAGTTTTCGAGAAAATAAATGCAGTTTTTAAGTACTTCGAAGCTACTCCCAATGGGGATATATTGAATCCAAGACGAAATATCTTTTACATCCATATTCTAAAGTCTCCAGAAACTCAAGCTTTCTTGTAAAGTTCACTTTCAAGAACCCTTGATAGCAAGAGAGGTTGCTGTAAAACTTCGATAAATCAGAAGGGGTAATATTAGGAAGTTTTCCTCGAGGTCACTCTACGTAGTGTCTATGTAAAACTAATTATAATTTTAGAAGGGCAATTAGGGTTCATCGAAAAGTAAAGAAAAGAAGCAGCTATAATAATCTTCACAATTACAAAAGTTTTTCATATAAGAACTTGATTTTGTTCGACCAGTTTATATGGCAGCTATATTTTGTAGTATTCCGATATCGGTAGTTCCAACCAATGACCGAAAAGGAACCGAACGCCAAGAAAGCTCGTGTGCTGTTTCAGATGAATATCTCTACTGAGGACTAATTTATACGTCTATTTTATAAGGTGATATATCTTTTTCCGAGGGTAAAAACTGATATAATGTTAAGGCTTTGTATCATAACTCAAGAAGCTACGATGTAGCTGTCGTTTACTAATTCCATGAGTTTTAAGTTAACGTGAAACTGAGACCTAAAACATTGAGAACCACACATTAGAACACGCTGAGTGAACACAGAACTTGAACCTCTGGTGATCTTCAGCCGGTAAATCTTAAATTCAAGCCTAATTGGCCGCTGTTCTAGGCAAATTGCCTTTTCCCCCCTTTACAGTTAACTAAAACATTTTGTGCAAAACCGATTATCGGCTGCAATCAATTGTTTTGCTGCCGTTAAGTTAGCTGTATTTGTTTAGCTTTGACACCGGTGTCATTGCCAGTGAATGGCGTTGTGTCGTTAGCGGCCGCAGCAGCGCTGCAGTGATACAAGCCGATACATATAATAGCTGACTAGTAAACGAAAAATGCAACAAAGAGCAAAAACCAAAAAATATTAAAAGAAGAAACAACAACAAAAATCACCGATCATATTTGTTTGGCATTGACGTATTGTTGGGCGTTACAAAGTTGCTATTATTGTTGTTGTAGCTGTTGTTTTGCAAGTTTTTGCCAAAATTCGCGAATGAACACACACACGCACACACCTAAGCATTAGAGACGGCAGCAAATGCGCTGCTTGTGACTTATTGCAAATAATAAAGCTGCACAACAACAACACGGCAACAAAGTCATTTCAGCAAGTCAAGTCAAGCGATCTTTGCCAACGCTACTGCCGTATAACGGCAACATAATGCCAACAATGGCGCAGCGTACAGCAATTTTTGGAGGTGATTGAAAAGTAATTGTTCGACTGGCGGAGGCGTATTAACCAAATATGAATTTGCAAGTACATTGGCGGCGCTTGTTGCTGCTTGTGTTGTTCAACCTCAAACACAGAGTTGTTTACGTTGTCGCTCGCTTGAGCGTCCGTCAGTCAATGTTTCGTCAGCTTATTGTTCGAGCTAACAATTGTTGCCAATTCCGCTGTTGCTGTTGTTGCAGCTGCTGTTTCATTTTTTGACGCCACCTATTTGCATGTCCGAGCAAACACTATTCGCCTCTATTCTCTTTGTTTTACTTAAACTTAAAATTAGTTATTTTTATTTATTCATTTGTTTATTGTTTTTGTTTTAAATTTTTGCTGTCTTCGAGGTCGTTTGCAGATTGCAACAAACAGTTCTTTTTTTAATAGCAGCTTTGTTGCTCTTTTTATTTTAAAGTGGGTTTATTTGTTGTAGCAAATAATTTGTAATGATTATATTGCCACTTGTTCTTTACGTACATACGTATATACAGTATATGGATGGCCCTTTATTTACTTTAAGCGCGTTTTATCGACCAAATTCTCATTCCGTTACAATTTGGGAAGTTTTGGCACATTTGTTTGCATAAAAACATAATTAATCTTAGAATTTACCTACTCATAATTCTCTATAAATAATTTTACACAAATTTAGGTTTCGGGATCCCGAATTTTCGGGATTGAGTTTTCGGGATTTCGGTGTCTGACAGTTAAATTCTAATTTTTTGAGGTTCAATAAAGTTAATTTTAGTAAATTATTTTATTGAAAAGGTGATAAGAGTTGTTATCTCTCGACAAATTAAGCAACAAAATATTTTAGTTTTTTACCATTATTTTTTGAATCAGGTAAAATATTATGTTATTATTATTTGCTATAAAGAATTTCACACAAAATTTTGTTTCGGGATCCCGATGTTTCTGAATTTCGATAACTAACCATTAAATTAGAAATTAAATTTGTTTAGTTTAATGATTTTATTTAATTATAGTAAATGATTTCAACGAAAATATGATGAGGATTGACATCTTTTTTTACAAGTTAAACAACAAAAGATTTAAATTTATAAAAATATTATAAGATTATTATTTTCTATAGACAATTTTTTATTTATTTTGGCTTCGGGATCCCGAAATTTCGGGATCCATTTATTTTTATTTTATTTTTTATTGAAACGTATTAAATAACTTATGGGGTTACACTTCAATAAATTGCTACTAATAAAAATATATATGCTAACAAACAATATTTTTTTAAATTTCGGGATTTGACCCCTAAATTACAATATTTTCGAAGCTTAAAAATTTTAGTTTGAGTAAATAATTTTAACGCCAAGATGAGATCATCTTTCGACGACTTAAGCAACAAAAGGTTTAATTTTGTTTTACTAACTGTTTCCTGTTATTTAAAATATATTATAGGTTAGGTTAAAATGTCGATCCTAAGAAGGATATCTCTTTGACAGCTCAGAACGCCGATCCTATAAACAGCTAAATACTGGATTATTAGATCGTTAGAACATATTATACAAATTATAAAAACTTTCCCGCAATGTCGGTTTGTCGGAATTTTCAGAAATGAATCTTTGTTCTTTAATGTCCTTGCAGAGTAATGAATCGAACAAACAATTGTCTTTCATCACTTAGACTGACTTAGCCTACTATATGCGGTGGGAAGACAGAGAGTATGTCTCTTAATTCAACAGAATTGTAATAGATTTTTAATAACAGAACCGTATAACTGTTTTAATAAGCAGAACTCTGTCCAGATTTTTTTGAAACGTTATAGACAAGTAAGACCTTACGATTAAAGACCAAAGTTTGCCTTCCACGTTTATTTATGATTTATGGGATATGACTTAATGCTCTATCAACCTTTTTCAAAGAGAAAATTCCTTATTTTTATAAAATATTTATCACTAAATAATTCATGATATTACACAAAAATGTCGGACAATTATAATTCCGAATAACAGTCACAATCAATTGCTACCACCCAAATCATGACTCACTCGGCCAACCATCAATAATTTTCCTTGCCAATATAATTGAGCGATACAGAACATTTATCACCTAATCAATTGCACGTAAATTGAACAGCCGCCGATATGCATTCCGCATTCAAGCTCCGAAACGCAACCGTCACTAACATTTTGCAGCGACTGTATGTACGTACATACATATGTGTGTGTGCGGCCTGTCAGCGGCTGTGCGCGCAATCACATCAAATCAAATTGAAATCGATGCAAATGCGAAAATGTGAAAATACACGAAATTCCCGCTAATTAATTGTAAGTAAAATACTAGAGTGCAACAACAGCAACGCCAACAAAATTGCATATACAAATGCCACAACAAATAGGCGCATAAGCAGGCGAACGCATACAAAACAAAAACATTTTCGAAGCGATTTATTTCAGCCGAAGTGAGCCCAACCCACCAAACAGGGCAAAAAATGCCAGAAGTTTAAAAAATATATTTTCACATGGATCGAAATGTTTATACCCAGTGAACTGTTTTATGAATACCTATTAAGTTCAAAATGTGGAAATAGGTTTTAGAAAACGAGTCGAGTTCAATTCAAACTCAAGACCCATGAACACGCGGTTAATGCTTATTTTCTTCGAAAATCTATCCCTTGGAGCGTGAAACTTTTAGGAAATCTCAGGTTGCCATGCAAACAGTAGTCATTACACTTCCAAATTAAAATTTAAAAAGTTGTTGGTATAGCATTCCACTCAAAAATTTTTCGAAAACAAAATCTGACTATAATTAACTGAAAGGAAAATGGCTAATAACAAAGGTAAGGACCGAACTTTCAGAGAATACTCTTCAAGCTGTCTTTTTAGTATAGACTTGAAATAATAAGAAAACAGATAAAGGAAGGTTAGATAAAGCCAGTCGGAAGGGTTAATTTTCCAAAACTAAACGTTAAAAGAATATACCCAATTCCAAATTTTTGTGGTTCTCTGAAACATACTTCAAGACAAATTTAGTTGAAATATTTTTAAAACATAGAATGGCATTATTACAGTCGGTGCCATATTTTCCAAAACCAATGTTTGTGTTTAGCATTGTTAGACGTTGTGATATATGAACACATTTGTTTATTTCGATATTTGTTTCCGATCCGGCCTGCGTTCAAAGGGTGCTAGCGCAGGCTGACAGCTGATATTGCCTTTTCTCGGTCGTCAGAGCCGGGTTCCTATTGAAGAAGACAAAGTTGATTTGGGAGGGATAGACTTTGCTTTCGATTCGAGTTCCTTTTACCTACCTTAGGGGAAGGCCTATGGACCCCGCCTCGAAATTGAATAACAAAAGGTGGCGCTGCATTCGATATGTGAGATAAATTTTCGAGGTCTGGATACTGAAGGGATGTTTGAAAAGAATTTAGACTATTCAATTCTTGGAAAACTCTTCGACATTTGAAAAATGATTCAGTCCACACGTAGCACCCTTTTCAAATTATTAACGCGGGGTCCCAATGCTAACCGTAAACAAATACACGTATTTATGCACATGTGTATGCCACAAATCACCGAAATGCATAACAATGCCACGCCCCTAAGTAGTGTGGGCTTGCAACGCTCACCACTTGACGCCTTAAGTGGCCAAACAGTTCGTTTACACTTAGCCGTTGGTTATGGTAGGGCGCATGGCGGTGGTGGGGCCGCTACGCAGAGGGGCGGTCAGCCGCTCGGTGCTCTGGGGAACGCGCAGTACACATGTAAGCCAAGACCTCGGGGACACTCATTACAGGCAATGAGTTCAAATCAATAAAATTGCACAACTTTTCACAAAACGCAAAGCGATTGCGATTTGAAACTGTGCTGCCGCCGCAGCGGTGCCACCAACCAGCAGACACCCGCCGCCGCTGAGCGGCAACGAGGCGCTTAGGCGTGTGGCAAATGAAACGGCCATTATATATCAGCCTATTTTCGGCTGGAAAAAATGTGCAACAAATGCAAATGTTTTCAGCCGCATTGCGATTGTTGCCACAGGCGTAGCAACTGTCGGCGCTGACGACGCGCGCGTTGCGTTTGCATTGTTCTGTTTATTATTTGTCGTTTTTGTTGTATTCATTTATTTGTTGCACTCCAGCGCTTAGCCACATCGGTTGGGTCGCGCTTTTGTGCGCTGTGTGCGTACGGTAACAAAAGCAACAAGAAAAAGTTAACAACAAAACAAACGTCATTAAATTATGCACAGCAGCAGTCGCTGGCCGCGCTACAATTCGCAACTTAGTTGAATGCAATGCAATTATCGGTCGGCCACCGCCGCCCAACACACCACATCGCTCCACTGCTGAGTTGCTAGTGTAGTTGTTGCTGCCGCTCAAATTCTCCCAGCGATCGAGCTGCCGATAAAGAGCTTAGATATATATTACACATACAAAGCGCATACTCAGCCATGCGCCCAGAAATGTCAATACTTTTCTAAAATGCAATTCTTTCATACAAACTCCAGCAGGCGCTGAGCACTCAGCCCTCCATTGCTGGCATATGAAAACTATGTACCCACACATACACGCACACATACATATGTATATTCATATTTACATACTACCAACAATGCGATATTCGCGCGTTGGTTTCGCATTGCACAGCGCCGCTCGGTCGGACACATCGAAAGCAGAATTCTAGACAAATTAGTGGCATTTACATACAAGCTCGTGTGTTCGTACGTGAGTCTGGGGGTACGTGCGTTTTCGTGTCACTGCATGAAGTCGCTGGAATTTGATTTTTGATTGACACACAATAAAATTACCTATGCGCATGTTTACTCTGCTCCAAGTGGCACGTGGCCGCAAAATCAGTTCGCTTGTTTTGGTCCCGATTGGACTTTGCTTGTTTGTTGGCAGTCGAAATTTCGATTATTGGAAGAGTGAATTCAGTTTCTCAACATAAGCAAAAGCTTAACTCTTAATAAATGAAGCTAAAGTTAAATTTTTACAATAAATTTCATTATTTTCGATAACGGTTTGCTATATTTACAATTTTCGATAAAATCTTGTCATTAAATTTGATTTTATTCGTAATTAATTTGGCTAATATTATTCAGTTAAAATTGTGAAGTTCATTTAATTAAAAAAATTTGCATACTGTGTATTGTAAATTATCGTTAATTTAGAAAGTAAGATCGGTTTGGGAAAAAAATCGTTAAGAATCACACCTAGAAATAAATTTTTAAATAATCGATTCTTATCATACACATACTTATAAAAATAAGACACTATCAATCAGCTTATCTTGAAATGCAAAAACATCTTCCGAGTCCGCTGCAGTGATTTCTTAGAGAGAAATGATCTAAATGTTTCCAGTATATTTTGTATATTTAAGTAGTCCTCATACAAAAAACAAACCAAAATCTTGGATAAAAACCAACTTTACCTTTAAACGCCGCATTTATTACATTTTTTTCATTCCTCTTCTAGAGTAAATTGCTTCCTTTTGGTTTCAGCTTCAAAGAAGGCCGTAATCTGTAGAGCAGTGGAGGATTCGAAAAATATGTAATTTTTTTCTTAAAAACTTTTACTGCGTGTTCTTAAAATATTTATGTATATTCTCTGAAATTTTAAATAATTCGCACAGTATATATTTTTTTTAATTCTTAAAGATCGCCTATTTTAGGCTGTCACACTTGGTGTGACTCTTAAAAAGCATCTCCATCATTCATTTATCATAATTAATAATTTCTACTGTGCTTAAAGTTTATCTTACATTTGTCTTCCCTTGTTTTCATGATTTCAAAAAAGTTCGTCAAATTTTCATTGCAATTGATCTCCAATAATACAAGGGCTATATAAGTATAGTTCTTTGCAAATTTCTCCAATAACATATCGAACCTTGGAAGCAAATATTCTTAACATCAGAGGGCTAAACACATATTACTATGTTGTTAGACAATCATCAATTCTATTCAAGGCTTCTTTCGGAATTCTTTAGGACTACAAAAAATGTCCCTTCAAACTTGTATACTCTTGAAAAAGGAACCTAAAGTTGTATCACCTCAATGCATTCCTGACAGTTTCACCAGAACATAATTTGAATTTCGGGTTCAGAAGATACATATATGTACAAATTTAGCTAATAAAATATCTCTTGTTTTTGTACGTTCTATATATGTATATGTATATTCTAATTGTATTCTGCGGTCGTTTCGTATAAAATCGAATTTTTATATCTGGTGACCCGTTGATACGAAATGAATCACTAAACTATCTTCAGTCGGTCCAAAGGAGATGAAAGAAACGTTTTATGAGGCCGTATGAAGCTATACTTGTATATTTATGTGCACCATTTAGTTCGTCATAATTCATAGAGCTCAAATATGGTGGGAAGAAAATTTTGAAATCAAGGGTTCTCTCCATCTCCCTCTCTCTCTCTCTCCCTCTCTCTCTCTCTCTCTCCCTCTCTTTTTCTAGTGGAATAAAGTAACTCACTTAAGTTTTCGTTATTCTTATCAAGGAGGTGTCATCGCTTATTATTCCACATCTATTTGATTATGCCAGTCTTTTACATTATGACCAATTATTTGTTTAATTGGATATTTTATAAGAAATAACTAAGATCCTAATCATCTTTATTCATCCCCATCGAGCTTTATTTGTAAGCGTACATTCGCAAAAAATTGTAATAAAAGAACATCCAGACAACATGCGTTTGGTCCGAGAGACAAGTTGACAATCGATATTATTTTTTTTAACTAAACCGTTTTGTGAGGCCAATTTTCTAGAGTTTGAAGCTCATTAAATGATATTTCAATACTTATAATTTGTGATTTTATTTGATTCGACTTACTTTGAAAAGTACCGACGCGATCTCTAAATGATTATGCTGACAACTGGATTTAGACCAGTTATTTGTTCGATTGACAATTTTATAAGAAATGTTTGTAAAATTTTTTTTGTAAATTTTTTTTTAACCGTTCAATACCAAAGCAACATCCAGATATACCAGTTATTATCCGATGGGCGTTCTCTAATATCTAACAAATCGGTTACACCTAATATTTCATGGAATAGAAAGCGCTGGAGTTCTTTTCACTTTCAAAAATTTTGCTTGTAAACACAGTTATAATTTCTGCCGAATATTGGTTTCACTGTGTTCTCAGCCTAAGTGTCTTAAACGCTCAGTTGGCGTTGCCATAAGAATTATTGAGCTGCAAGCGAGTGAACAGCGACTGCAAGTGGTTTACAGTTAGCAATAGCATACGCCAACCAAAAGCTCTAAAAAATTAGAAAGGATATGTTGTTTTGTGTCGAACAAATTAAGAAAAAATTATATTTCGCAGAACAAAAACTCGAATCACGTTCGCGGCATTATGGCGATTAAATGATTGAGAAGTGCAAAAATCAAATGTGAACGAGCAATTTGATACTAGCGACATACTCACACATACATACATCAATTTTCATATATCTACAGTAAACCCCGCTTAAATGCCTCATGGAAAATCCATAACTTTTAGAGATGCTTAGGCGGCTTGGATAAAATAGCACTCTTTGTTCTATGCAAGTACTAAGCCAAAAATTTTGGTTATTCAAGGGGGTTCAGTACTGTATATATATTTGATTGCGCATGTGTATAAATATGTGTGAAGACTTGTGGCATTTTTGACACAGTGAAGTTTACTCCGACAACGGCGCACCAAGTGCAGATCGGCGGCTCCGCTAGGCAGGTACCCAGAATTCTAATAAGACCGAGAGAATGTCGGCTCAGTGGCGGCGAGAAAAAAGTTGCAAAGAGCTGCCGCAGCTGTGGCTCTGGTGGCAAAGTGAAGTGCCAAATGCACGCGGCGGGCAATCCGTCATTGAAGCGCCCCGCCAAATCGCTCAGCCAATACAATATGTGCATTGGTATGTAAGTCGGTGTATTTGTCGCGGCAATGGGACGACAGTCGTAAAATTATTGCAACATTTAGTCACGATTTTGAGTGCAATAACCAGACAGTTGTGGCAAACCAAAAACCAAATCGAAAAGCCAACTCCAGAAATAGCAATATTGATGTTGCTGCCGCTGTCGCTGTAATTGTTGTTGTTATTGTTAACGGTGTTGACGTTGATGGCAGCAAGTGCCCAAAATGAGACAGATCGCACACATGCAGACGCACAGATATGCCCCGGCAACATATTGAGACACAAATCAATGAAATGTCGCTGACTTCTAACGCTGTGTGTGTAGTTGTTGTTGCCTTCATAAACCATGCTGAAAACTTGACGGCTGTCAGAGTGACAACTCCTTTGTTGCTAATACTTTGTAAGAGCCAAAGCTGCAAGTGAGCCGAAGTGTCAGCATCCAAACATTTGTGTGTGTGAGTGGCTGTGTGTTTGTTGCACGAACGCTGTGTTGCAGACATTTTTGGGAATTTTCGGCATTGTTCGTCTGTTCGCCTGATGCTTACAAGTGTAGCAACAGCAGCAGCCTTATAGAACGACAACAACAATTATTGCGGCAGCAGTGGCAACATGTGCAACACATGCCACATGCAAGTGCGCCACATATGTTTGCAACAGCAATGCGCAGGCACAGCACCGCACCACACTTTGCGCCCGTTGCATTGCAGTGTGCCATGTTGCAGCAGCACTAGTGCATGTGGCAAGCATCGTTTTGATGCTGGCGAAGCCGCCAACCAAATCCATAAAATATCTCACAAATGCTCACAGCCATCAACGCGAACATTTAGTGGATAAATAAACAAAAAATATTTTTTAGTTTATGAATTTGTTGTTGCTGCTGTGTGTTATACTCGCTGTTGCACTGTTGCAACGTTACAAGTGCCACCGCCATGCATTTGCTGATGGTGTTGAAGGCATTTGCGATTGCCGCAACTGCGGTGTAAAATATCGGTCGCCGTCATATAAAGCCGACGAATCGACGGACTCGCGGCCGAATGAAAAAGTGAATGGGCTGCGGCGGCTCTGACAACAACAAACACTACTGCAGCACAGCTTTGGCTGCGATTACGTGGAGCCAATAGGCTGGCGGCTGCAGCGGCGGTGACGGCGTTTAAGCTATTTGCTTTGCGCCTTGCGAAATGCCCGCGAGCGTTGCAGTGTTGGCTGCTGCGCAGGCGCAGCGCCGCTGTCGGGGTTTTCGTTTACTTTTGCTTGAGTTTTTATTTGCCGTATATTGTAACTGTATTTTTCATTGACTCCAAATCATTATAATTCCCACGTTGCTGCCGCTTGCCGCTCATAATTTAATAGAAACTGATTGCCACTCGACAAGGCACTTGGCTGTTATACCAATGTGCCTAAACATGTAAACACCATAGAAGTAGCACATGCATTGGTTTAAAAATATACAAGGGAAGAAATTGCGTTTCTGCCAAGTTGCCCAAGCCGACTTTTTTTCGATGCAGTGGTAATAATATCTCAAGATCCAATCAGCCGATTTACGTGAAATATGGCATGAATATTCTCTAAATATATCTCTAACACATAAAGCAACAAAAACATGAAACCATTTAATTTGTATCAAATTCGACACAATTAAAACATTTCTGAAAAACGAAAAATTTTTGAATGGCCGCCAGTTACCAATTTTGTTTTTTTCCAGTTCTCCAGCTTCTCGAGAAAGCGCCGTTAGTACTAACCAAGAACTTATTATTGTTTAATTTTTCAGATGACCACTAGTGTAGAGATCATGGCGACGAGGAGACGGCCTATCTCCTAAAACTTCTGGAGATGTATTAAGGGTTATATGTGTGTATATAAATGAATCGGATTACGAAAAAATAATATAAAAAATAATATTATAATAAGAACTCCTTTCGCCTGTGTGAAAATGGATGAAATCCGATGATAACCCCGCTCACTAGCACAGCGCACAACCCTATGATGGCGATGTTTCGCCTTCTAATATAATAATCTGCGACAAAGTTTGATTATCTCAATTAGGCGATTAAACATAGTGATTTGAAATTTGGAATTTTTTCAATAAAAATAAAAAAGTTTCTGAGAATAATAATTTTTTCGCGGGAACTTTTAAAGTTTGAAAAGTGAACTTTCTGAATATGTGATGGTTATTTTTGAGAAACGAATATTAGTTGGTGAAATTTTAGTTTGATTAGAAAAACGAAAATTCCTATGTTAAATATATGGGAACCTAAAAAAAAAATAGCGACCCCTTAGAGTTAAGTTACTGCGCCTGGCTTGAGGGAGGACGCTTTGTTTGTCAATCACTAACAATTAAAAAAATTTTTTGAAGCACCCTAATGTATAGTATGTGTGCTATAAATGGGTTGAAAGGGGTTAATATTATATATCCTGTAGCCCCCATATATCTAATATAAATATTTTCGAACTTCCGTGGGACTTTAGACAGCATATATCGGCCAGTCGTTTCTTCTTTTCGCAACGTGGCGCCTGATCTTTTCAACGGAGGCCTTCCTCTTCCTCTGCTTCCCAGGAGGGTATTGCGTCGAATACTTTCAGAGATGGAGTGTTTTCGTCCATACGTACGACATGACCTAAAATCTTCCACAGAGCCTTTCGAAAATGTTAACGTCGGCTCATTAGATGTTGTCATCGTCTATGCCTCTGCACCATATAGCAGGACAGAAATAATGAGTGACTTATGGGGTTATGTACCTTCGGATACTTCCCTGGATTTAATCCATGCAATTTGCAAGAGTATACAACGTGTGGATATAGCCGAACTTGGCTCTTCCGTACTGTTATTTTTATTTTGTGAACTCTTCAAATATAAATAAACAAATGATAAAAAAGTAGATGGAAAAATATCAAATGCTTCTTTTCGATTGTCAAAAAATTGTCAAATTATATAGAATATCCCTTAACTATATATGTCTCCTAAAACCGCACTATTTGGAGAATATCACTGAAGATTTGGTAAAGAAGGCCAGTGAAAGAAGACTAAAAATTCGCTCGGGTGGTGCTTTGTAAATGAATTATTTAGACTGCTGAAACAACGAAACGGTAAGATTTATAAATTTCTAAAAGCCTCTTAACGTTTTGACATAGCTAAAAATCTTCCAAGTATGTAATAATTATTGCGTTAGTTCCAGTTCTGGGACTAGTGGAGTTGCCTGAAGAGGTCGGTAAGCAATAATGTTTGTAAGCTCTTTTGAAACAAGTACTTTTTGTACCTTCCTACATATAACCCTCGCTTCAAGACAACGGAATGGGTTTGCGTCTAAAATTGGTTATCGGGATAGTTCATGTCTTTGCTAAAAGATATACACCTCGCGAATGGAACACGCTCATTTCGGAATGGTATCATGTGTATCTGGGAAACGTTATGAATGCATATAAGAAGAATTTTTGTTTCTCAACTAAAATAATTAAATTAAAATTATTGTACCAACATCAGAAACCAACATTTTTAAGTACTTCGAACCAAATACACCCAAATAAGTACTGCTGCCTGGAAAGCAATAATTGGAGACTGTGATCATATTTATGTACAATGACATGTGTACTCTCTCTTTATGCCACACATTTTCTTATATTATGTAGGGAGTAGGTATGAAGAGAGTTTGAATTTGTGTTAAAAATGGACCATATCTTTTCAAAGTAATGGGAGCATCACCACATACAAGTCTTCCCCCTCACATTTTCTCATGACTGGGTTATCAACAATATTTACAATTTTAAAATTTTCAAACAAATATAAATACATAAATATATACAAATGTATATGTAACTAAGTACATATGTATGTATATATTAATGTGCATACCTTCATTGGTGCTCGCACATGTGGCTGCCAATCTTTAACGCTTTCATAGGCTCGTTAATACATGGCTTTTAACTTGGTTGCAATGGCTGTTGTTGTTGTTGCTTACGCCACGTTTGCATTCATTGTGATTACGCAAATCTCGCAGCTGGTCGTTGACCGTCCGTAAGCTCATATGTCCATACGTTCGTGCGCACTGGGCTGCCGCTGATGGTCGTTATGTTCATGTGAATGTGCCACATTCCAGCTGCGACTGCTGCTGTTGCTGCCACTGCCATTTCTTGGCTGTCACTCGGCTTGCCACACTCACTTGACTATCTGTTGATTTGTCCATTCGTCTGTCTGTTTGTCTGTCTGCTTGTCTGTCCATCTGTCTGTTGGCCCGCGTGACTCCGCTGCATGCAGATATTCGCTGGCTATGAAGCATTTCTCTTTTGGTCGGTTGCCTAAAATAATTTAATAAATTGATTAATCGATTTTCGGCCTAAGCCGCGTTGTGTTACATAAACGCGCAAACATGCGCCTAACTGTTTGTCGGTGTGTGTGTGCTGCTGTTAATATTTTTCTTGCTAATCGAGCGACGTGTTAAACTTTTCAGCTGTTTGGCGATATTTGCTACCTCACATGCTTCACATATCTACATTTCTATGTGTGTATGTATAAATGTATGTATGTATGTGTGAGTTTGTGTAGTAATGCATTTGTTGTTTAATTGCGTAAAGATTTAAATTAATACTAAAATAGAAAAAATGTGCAGCAAATTAAACGATTAAGCCTTTTCAAATGCAGTGGAAACTAGCCAAAGAGATTTGGAAAAAAACCTTCGCATGCAAGAAGGTAATATGGAAATAAATCTTTGCTGAAGTTAATCATAAATCACAACTTTGTGTTTAACTAGGAAAAAAGCTTAGTTATAGTATAACCGAAGATTTTATACTCTTCCAACATGCAAGGAGTAAAGTCAGGGAGGTACCTTCAGGTACATATGGCCTGTTAGTTATACAGGGTTAAGGTCATATTTTCATTCAATTTTTCATAAAAGGCCAACTATAAGCACTGGGTCCACATATTCAGTACCTAGGTGCTTCAACAGTTTTGCTTTGATCTGGCCAATGTTTCCCGATATATTAATTTATTCTTGTTGTGTAGACTGGAAAGTGAAAGAAAACTATGGAATTTAAAATTGTGTTACATGGGAAGTAATCGTGATTTTAGCCCGATTTCACTCGGTTTTACACTGTAACATAGGAGGGCGAAGTGAATGTTATACGCCAAATTTGGCTGGAATCGGTCGAGCTCGGGGTGGTATATGA
This sequence comes from Bactrocera neohumeralis, assembly GCF_024586455.1. NCBI lineage: Eukaryota > Metazoa > Arthropoda > Insecta > Diptera > Tephritidae > Bactrocera > Bactrocera neohumeralis. The sequence goes on from NC_065923.1 coordinate 4,233,261, forward strand.
TATTATCTAAAAGTTAGCCGGGAAACGCCCATTGTCCAATTTTGACCACGGTTCCTTTAAAGCCCTCTCATACCCTTTTGGTGGTAAAATTAAATGTCTCTGAGGTATTTATTTACTGATTTATTGCGCTTTTAGTAATTTTTAGCGGTATCGTTAGATGGATAGTGGACGGTGTTATCATCCGATTTAATTTTAAACTTGTTTGCTCACAGGTGCCTCTTGCATCATCATCAGATATCATGTGCCAAATTAGAGCTCTATATCTTAATATTGTGCTTTGTTAAGGGTCTTTATACGTTTTTGGTTAATGGCTTTTTGTAGGCGTGGCATTGTTTTTTACGCCCATCTACGAACTTATCTATATTTTTTGCCAAAAAATGCTTATACCAAGTTTTATCAAGATATGACAATTTTACTCAAGTTACAGTTTGCATGGACGAATGGATGGACAGACAGACGATTGTTTCGATTACGATTAGTTTTATGTGGTATATACCGTTAGGTGCACAAAACTCTCTTATACTCTGTAGCATCATGTTGCGTTTCTGTCGTTGCACCAGTAGCTTTTCTGAAAAAGCATTAAAATTATTTTCACTCCAGATACGATGAAAGGAGTTGTGCAAAATCAGGCCGTCATTTACATTCTGGGAACGAAACTAAAATAAAGAGGATTTAATTCGAGAAATGCCATGACTTATATTATATAAAAGTTAAAGATTTTATACAATGTATAAACCATAATTGGGACTCAAGATATCTTAAAACAATTACAATAACATAAAGCCCGCCTTAACAGAGAGAGATGAAAAAGTATCTCAAGATATCGTTTCCCAGTTGAGATTTACGAAATCAGTATGAATTTTTGCTTATCAAGAATACTTTTAGACAACAACCCAAAAGCAAAATTAAGTTTTGAAAGACGTTGTTCCCCCAACTCTCCCTAAACGTATACTTTGTATAAGAGCCTGTACTTCTGAATACGTTAAGCTTTTTCGTTGACAATCTCTCAAGCCAGCACGTTTTAAGCCACTAGCTTGAATAAGTTTCTTTCAAAGAAGTTTCATAAAAAGATAGGTTGATGTCATTTTATAGCTTTCCAGTTAATATGATTTCCTCAAAATTATAGGTAGGATCAAGAGTGTTTTTATTTTGGATTAGAATGAAATTACAAAGAATTGAATTTGATGAAAAAAGCACGTGTGATAATAAATAACTTTTTCGTAATCCCGATTCCACTTAAATCAGTTGATTTTGGAATAACTGTGCTAAGTTTTACTTGCTGATTCTAAACTAGTATGAGACTAGATAATTTCTGACAGTAATTTGACAGTTGACGTCTTATAGCTGTGAACAGTTAGATATATAGAAAATAACAATCGGGCGACTAATTGGAATTTTGGTTTACATTAGTTAAAAGCTGTTTATACATACTTATTTTCATTGCGTGATCTGTGTCTTATATTTTATCGCAAATGCCATTTCTTCATAATTTTTTCGCAACATTTCTTTTCACAGTTTTTTCGAAATTTTATACTTCAATTCACCACACTTCTCTGTACCCCTCCGTATTATTTTACCTCCCATACTCTTTGATCCATATAACCTTTGGATGTATAATATCTAGTAAGTACATCATGTTTTGTTGTTTCTTCTTTCTACTTTTATTCGAAAGTCGTGCGAATTTTTTTCGGCAAATATTTTAATGTCACTATCTTCAATTTCGAGTATGTTCTGTTAACTTTCGGCGTTTTACTTGATTATACATTCCTACGTTCACACCAACAAAACGACATGTACAAGTATATATTTATAAACGTGTGAATGAATATTTCGGTTTTTTTGCTGAGCTTTCATTCAGTTCTTCATTCATTTTAGTTTTTGTTTTTGAAGTCATTTACAAATATTAACAAAAGTTCTTGCTGTATTTGCCATTATTACAATAGCTGAGCTTTTTTTTCGCGATTTTTTACATTTTTTGTTTTCTGGTTTTGTGTATCGTTGATGACTGGCTGTGAGAACGTCTCTGTCCCAATTTCCAGCGCTTCTTTTCGACTCTTTTCTTTTGTTGACACGCTGAGAATTGATAAGCTTAGAATTTTTTGGTATTGCAGATTTGATTTTTACTATATATTTATTATTTATATATTTTGTTTCCATATGTGTTCTCTTATTCGAAGATAGATACTAGGTAGGGAGAGCTTTGTTTAATATATTTCATAATATTATGAGTTCGGAAATCTATCGAAAGCCTGGTTTGTACTTAATACGGTTAGTAGTCTCTTGGTTTAAGAGAGCATTTGTTTCAGGTTTACAACTACAGATCCTTCAAAACTTACCAAATTTTTTTTTAAATAGTAGTATTGGAGTTCACGAAGTTCTCAGAGATAGTTTACAGTTCTAAAACTAATGCAAAAGTGATGTCGAGTTTTAAAGACGATTTTTTGAGATCTTTAATTACCAGATAATACTCCTAGGAAAAAGTGATATATAATGAGAAGGAGAGAAAGGGAGAACTAAACAAACGTCAAGTGAGATGAAACGAAGATGCAGACTGCTTCGAAAAAGGCTTCGTAAATGAAGTAATCTTGGCTTCATCCATGTCTAATTGCAAATGGAACTCGTAGTGAGCATCTAGTACAGATACTAGTTCTTTTCCTCAAAAGAGGAATTCTTCGGGAGGGTGGGAGTAATAGAGATGAACCAAAATTTACACGAAGAAATTAATAAAAAATTAATATTAGAGCACAAAGGTATCAGAAATAGATGAAAGCTCTAAAGCTTATACTATAAGGACATCGAAGTTATTTACCAAACCCTTTTTTATTTACCAGATAATGTCATCGGCGAAAGTGCTTTATCACGAGAAAAAGAAAGGATTCTACAAATTTTAGGAAATTTAAATTTACATTATATTTTTCAATATGTTACATAATGGAACCTTTACAAAACCATCATCTTTCCAATAAAATCGTAGTGACAACATATTCTTCACCACTTTCCCAGCTATCTGTTTCCTACATTCCTCCCAACACCTTATTACATATCGCAAAGGGTGGTAATACTCGTAAAGTGGAATTTGCGAAAGGGCGCGCAAAACAAAAGACGCTGCGGAATTTGGCAACTTGCGTGAATGTAAAGGAAAATCTCTATCAATCTAAGATGGTTGGACGTGCTCTGGTTATTTGATAAAGTTTGGTGTGTTCCTCGCCGATAAGATCTCTGTGGCGCAGAATAAAGAATAGAAATACAAATAAACATACATATGTGAGTAAATGCATCTTTGAACTTTACGCTTCTCTCATGAGCTTTTACTATACACGAGTGCTGAAGGTGCAGGAGTGTATGAAGGAGCATAAATAGACTCAAATACATTTATGTGTGAGTGCGCGTATTACTTGAAGTGCCTGCATAAAAGGGATATGAAACTAATTTTATGTGCTTATGCTCGTGTTCATTTCATGTGCGCCGCTCATAAAGCAAGTAACGAGCATGCTGATGGCATTGGCAGGGGATACCACGAATTCACCGCGCTTTGTGTAGGTGGCAATAATGTGACACATTGATGATTCGGTATGGCGAACACGTAGCGAAAATATGTTAGCGCTTTGATACACACATGCATAAAGCACATACATATGTGTGTGTGTGTGTGCATGCAATTTAGATTCTGTTGTTTGAGAGAAAATCGATTTCAGCGCAGACTACAGAGGTTAAGGGTCTAAAATCACTGCCAAAAGTGGAAGAATCCTTCGAAGCTGAGTGCCAATAGTAATTACATTCTCACAACAAAGTCTAGTTAGGATGCAATGGATGTACGCCAAGGTGTGACAGAGGTTTCAAAGATGTATTTGGCATCACATAAAGGGTGTCCCAAAATTAAGGCAAGATTGGGTAGTTCGAAAATTTCATACAAATTATGGCCAGAAGATTAATTAAAATGGCAGCAAATTCAAATCTTGCGTTAATTTTACGACACCCTGTATATTAAAGATGCTGATATAATTGAAAATAGCAAGTCAAAAGTTTGAAAATACAATTATAGTATTTTAAGAAGTTTACAAATAGTTTTGCTTAACGCTGCCGAGATTTGACATGTTTTGAATGTCCGGATCGAAACTGTAGATATCGTACGATTTGTTTTGTTTTCAAAATAATAATGCTTCTGATTGCGAACTTTCTGAAAGATATTTAATGTTCATTTGACACCTGTCATTTTACATCCGCTTGACAGCCAAATTGACTAAACGACTCAAAACAAATGACGAAACGAAGCTTATTGACTAGAGCCGGTGTGCTAACGCCATAACTCACTTGGCTCCGTTTGATTCTCAACATTATCTTTTACCACTAGCACAGTATTTAAAAAAAAACAAGGAAAGACAAACAAGCTTACCTGGCACCGCCTGACTCACGGCAGCTCGCATGAAACTATTGGGATCATTTAGAGCTGGCTAACATTGGCTCGCCTTAAATGAGCCATAGTGAACAGTGGAAATATAAATTGAAGTCGATGTTTTTGTCATGTGGCTTCCGATTTAAATTTTTTGTCACCCCTGGACCATAGCGATCTCTGATCAGAAATCATGTAATGCGATCTTAATTATAGGAGATCGAGAGGTTTCATCTACATACGTCGGAAATTTAGCTGACGCCGTGTCCGTGTCCAACAAAGGGATGCCGTAGAGGACCGAGCTATTTCCTTAAAATAATTTGGTCTTGGATTTAAGGGGTTATATGGGTTTCATGACTTATAAAAACAGTCAATGGACTTAACTAAACCATCTATTTTCTGCTTTTGATGACCTTCTAAGGAGTTCTTTTGATCAACGCGGAAGCACATTTTTTCGAAGGACTGCGGAAATAATGGCCAAATTTTGAATACTCGACGGAATTCCCTAGATGATTATTTAACAAATACAAATTTTGAAACCGTTATTAGCATATCCTCAGCAATATTATATACATGTATGATACTGGTCGACCCCAAAAATAAATCGATATCACTTTGTACGAGCTGAATTGAGTTGTCCAAACCCATTTCCTTTTTTCCGGTTTGCAACAGCATCATCAACACGCAAGTAGCAACAACAAGAATGTTGCAATTTAATGCAGACAGCCAGTCAAATTCGCAGACAGAGCCAGAAACGTGGGAAGCTCAGGCAATTGATGAACGGCAGCGCGGCAACAATTGGTGAGCAAACAATGTCTGCGACTTTGCTACGCCGAGCGTTTATTGACAAAGTTACACCGCCAGTGACAGCAACAAAAGCAATAGCAGCAACAACAACAACAACAATGCAAGAAATATGTAAAAAACAACAAGAATGGAAGCAAAATTAATTTAAAAAAGCAAAAACAACAACAATAATGGAAACAAAACTAATAAAAATAAGACAACAACAACGGTAAGAGCTAAATAACAAAGCTAGCATACTGGACAACAACAAACACAAAAGATAACAAAAAGCGTTCGTAAAAACGCAAAAAATAGCAACAAAATTTGAATTAAGCGAGCAAATACGACGGAGTGTGGGTGTCACTTTATTGGTCACCGCCGCGACGAAATGCAACGAACGCTGAGGCGACGCCGAAATGCAGCATGAATGAATGGTTTTGGGTTGAGCAGTGGGAGAGCGGTAAGGCTGGTGAAGGAGTGAAGCAGCGAGAAATAAAAAACTCTTATCCGGTGGAAATATTTTTGTAGAAAACGCAAGACTTCTCTCGGCAAGACAGTTCAATAATCACTTTATTCGTACGTCACAACAAAAATGTAAAAACGAGAAAATATGAAAATGTGTTTTTTTTTGCTTTTTAAATTTCGCAAATTTCATTAGCGCACTCAGTTTTATGATGTTTTCCTTTATGATGCAGCGCTTGTTGTTGATGCTTTTCAGCGTGGTTGAGCTTCTAATAAATTTTCTCGTGTCTGCTTTGTGGCCAAAATTTGTGGAATAATGCTTAAACATATTTGTCTATAGAAATGTTGTTTTACCGTACATTGTCTGGTATGATACAAAGTAATACACACACACACGCACACATTAACATATATATATACATATATGAAGGTGCACATAAAAACATATTTACACCGTTAAAGAGACAACAATGGCGACATCAAATGTCGACGACCAAAGCCAACTCATTGCGCAGACTGACTGCTGCTGCACAATTAGCTCTCACACACACACATACACATCTTCAAGCTCTTAGATACTTGAAGACATTTTTGTTTGCAAATATTCAAATAAGCTGAAACATAAGCCACCTTAAATCAGCGCCGCTCAGCCGTCCACCGAGGAACGTGACGCGGCGCCGCTGCTCCGAAATGACATACCGCCGAGCAAGTAAGCGAGTGAGTCGCAAAAATTTGCTTATTGCTGCTCTGATTGTCGCAGCGTTACTATGCTTGCTTTTGTGTGTCTAAGTGTGAGTTTGCATGTGTTCGTGTGTTCTTTTGGCCAAGTTTGTTGCACTCTGTTGGCTGCGCAGCGCAGCGCTGAGGTTGTAAAAGAATTTTGTCAACAATGATTTTTGGTCAATTTGCAATTTGGCTGTGGGAGCAATGATTTCTTGTGGCTTGGCGTTTGCTTTGTTTGCACACAAATTGCGCACAGAACCAAAAGATTTCTAACTGCAGGCCGATAGCGGCAAATGAGATGACTAATCAGCGTTAAGCAAGCGTTCTGCAATTGTTGCACCCTTTTTGCGAAATTTATGTGTTGAATATTTTTTCTTTAATTTGCAAGAAAAATAAAGACACATATAAACAATAAGCTCAGTTTTGACTGATCAGCTCTGACTTGACTGATTTGTGGCAAAAATTAGATCATAAAGGAATAGAATACAGAAGTGCGTTAGACTACATTGAATCTTACTACATATTAGCTAATTATTGATAGAAGTTTCTTAAGTGCTCTAAGTCAAAGATCATAATATTTCTGCTAGATAATTCTCCTAAGCGTGTACATTCATAATTCAGAGCACTCGGATTGTTCTCATAAGTAAATTCAACACCTTAAAGTTCCTCAAAAGAGGCGCTCCTTCTTGCTGACAACATTTATTCAAGATTAGAGGAAGCCCTTGGCTGGTTAGGTTAGGTATTCTAAGATCCCTCCAATCAATCTCATATTTGAATCGTCTTTGCGAAGTCCATTCTGAAATTTATTACTGTTCGTCAAAATAAGCAGAATAAGATTTCAAATTTGTTTGGTTAGTAGTTTCACACAAAGACTCGTTCAGCGGTTGTTTTATTTTTTCTGATTTGTATATGTTTTGGATCACGGGGTATGTTCCATGGTGATTAATAGAAGCGAACCATTGGAACTTGGCTTCTATATATCATCACTCACCTGAGCCTTTCTTGTTGGAGTCATAGAACGTGTAGTTATCTGCAAAAAAATGTTTCGAGAGCTTAAGATCTCTTGACGTTAATATATTCTTGCATTTAGATATGTTTTAGCTAGTAGTTGCCACCCGAGTCAGAAGTTCTTCTTCTTTGGCACTACAATCGTGGGTCGGTCTGAGACAGGAACACAAAACTCTGCCACTTGCCTCAACTCTTTGCAAAGTCACAACATCTGCAAATCCAAAATGCAAGCAAGTCACCAAGTACTTAGTTCTTTCATTGGATGCGTTGGCGTCCTTGTTTTCTTGTCCACGCATGGCTCTCGAATCGCTTCGTATCGGAGCTTTTCGTGTAATATACATACGACATGGCTTAACCAATACGTTCGTTGAATTTGTATGCGTTTTTTTTATATCCGTGTCGCTCTGGAGCTCATTCTGTTTTTGGTTCCATCACCTTGGGTACTCATCATTCACGCAGTCAGTCCCAAAGACCTTGCGTAGAACGGTTCTCTTATGTGCCCCAAGTGCTTCTTATCTCGTACATGTTTCTGTGCTTTATTATATGGCTGGAATGATAAGAGACTTATTGCGACTTAATATTTTTTCGAATTCAAGGCTGATATTGTTGTCGATGTTATTTATACTGATTCCGAGATGGACATGGACTTCATCGAACCTTTGTTTATTGTGGTGGACTTTACGTTTTAGTTCTCATTCAAACTGATCGATTAATATGAAAATAAAGATAATTTTGTACTCTTTGATGCTACAAGAAATGTCCATTTGATTGGCTTTAGAACAGCTATGTATATAGTATGTCGAAGCTAAAAGACTCTTCCAAAACGAGTCGTGGACGCTTACGGTTTACGAAATTTTCGATTAAATATACATATGAACTAAAAAAAATGACAAAAACAACTAAAGTTTTATTTTTTCGAAGTCAAAATGTTTGAGAGGTTGGAGAAGGAATAGGTATCCTCATATTTTTCGGAAATTAATAAAAATTATGCCACTGGGATTTTCTTCAAAACTATAAAAATTCGTAATAATATTTATTTCAACATTGTCAGAAAAAACCCTTGAGAAAAAAATTTTGTCAAAAAATTTAAAAAATGTATTCCTAAACGTTCGATTCATTTGATAGTAAAGTACTGTACCTTCGTAAATTGCACTTGAGTATCAACAAACACAAATTATTCAAAATATTTCAGCCAAATCGTGTCTCGCGACAAAATTAAACAAATGCATAAATACTTATGCTAAATTTAGTAAATTTACTATTTGTTGTAGCTGTAAGCAATCGCGTGGCATTGTGTTAATTGAATTCATTGCTGCACATTATTATTGTTGTTGTTGTTGCTGCTGTTTTTATTGTACACTGTGGCGGTCGTCTTTATGCTTGACATAAATAAGTAAACATTTATTTGTTGCGCCTTTGTTTTATTATTGTCGTTTTTGTCATTGCAAACGCGAATTTATGTATATGAGCGCATGCAAGTCTGTATATGTGTGTGTGTGCTTGTGTGCGACAACATTTAAATTATGAGCTCATTGCAATAATGTTGCGCCGCATATCTATGTAATAATGATTGACAACAGAAAAGTCTTCGTGTTCATTATTGCTGACAATTCCACAGACACACACACACACACTTGCATGCATGAACCGCACAGAGATATTGTGGCGATTACTCGCTGCGATCACCGTTCATTACTCATCGCTCATTATGCGCGTTGTCCGCTGTCGAACCGCCTGCGCAGCCCAGCGGCAGCACACCCAGCTCGCTTAATAGGAACAACCAATAAAACGCTCGTTAGTTTGTCTCGTTTATGCGCGTTTGTGTGTCGGCTGTTTGTCGTGTTTGTCAGCGCTGCATTGGCGTCGGGTGCACAAGTGCAAATTGATGAATGAATTCATGAATTATTTGTCAGTTGTGCCCATTTAATTTTTCGCCGAATTACTTCGCATCACATCCACCTCATCTACATCGTTTAACACCACCGTTGTGGTTGTTCTTGTTGCTTTTTGTATACATTTCATTAATTTTGGCATTTAAAAAAGCATCAGCACCTACAAAATGTTGGCAGAAAAACACCGAAATATTCATAACCTCGCGCCTTTGTACGAAGATGCGGGCATACGAGTGCATACGAAGGTAGATGTAAATATGTCAACAAGTTATGCAGCTTAATTAATGTTTGCCAGCACTGTACACCAACATTACAACACTAAAAACCAACGAAAATAAAAAGTTGGAATATTTTGGAATTAATTCGCCCATAACGCTCTGTTTAGTCAAGCTGTTTGTTAAACCTTTTAAGTAGTAGTAGAAAATTGTTAGAGACATCTGTGGATGAGGTTGCTGACCTATTCGATTGCACAGCCCAACAAACCATGAAACTATTCTTGAAGGTCGAATGAGATGACTGTAGTTCTCTCAAAATTTTTAGCCCACATCAGCTACAACTGAGAGCAACTTGAGTTTCTTTTCTATAACTTGCAAAATAATAACAATATTGTAACAACCGCGTTGTCTTGGTCTTTGTCCAAATCGTATATGCCAAAGAATTACCAATCCAACTACAGTCAAACCGAAACTAATACCGAACTGATTAAAAACCTCTTCTATAGAATGAAAAACTTACCCTATTTTCAACGTCAACGAATGGTAACACAAAGATGACTTTACATATCGCAGTGGCCAAGGAAGTTTTTAAGTGAGGAGCGCAATAGCCACATTCCTTTGTCTTTTTTGACTATTATTGATTTATTAATATTAGGTCCTCCCAGCGGCTTCATCTCCACGCACAATCTTTCGTAAGATATGTGGATGGGGAGTGGCTAAAAAAGAGGCGCAGTGAGCCTTTTCATGAATGGATTGAAGCTAACAGGGAAGGTTGAAGGGGGAGTCTTCTTTATCAGCTTTTGTTTCACACAGCTAGACTGCTGAAGTGTCTTTCAAGTAGAAGTGGCAGTTCTTGAAGTGCGGTTACTCGAAGGGAAATAAACATCAGCTTCTCTAGCAAGACAGAGAGCTCAAAGCTACTTCCACATTAAGTTTGGCTTGGTGTCTGGCCATAGGGGAATCGTCAGAAAGGGAAATAAACATCAGCTTCTCTAGAAATTGAGAGCTAAAACCGTTTGGCTTGGTGTCTGAACGTCAGAAATTGTAAAACCGATGAACTTACAAGAAAAGGCACCCATATCCAAATTCCGTCAGGATGGGAACGAGCAGGGATTCCCAAGTCTACGTCCACCCGGGCGTTGGATATATGGGATTTGCGCGAGCTCAGCAAGCGTTGACCTGAAACCAACACTTGTGGGGTTGCGAAAGGCTTCTAGCCCAGAGTGGAACGTAATGGGTCCATGAAAGGCGTCCTAATTGTTCACTGTCCTATTGGTATTCACGCGGTGAAAAAAAATATTTTGGAGGGCGCAACTTATCAAAATTGCAATGGGAAAGATGAGGTGGACACATCTGGATACCTTCCTCTCCACTATTCGGCTTTCACCAGACTAAGGTTGAAGCATCTTGGTTGCTATAGTTCTTCAAATTTAGCAAGTTGGATGGAATTAGTCGGATCTAGCAATCCAAGTGGGATTATTCGTAGCTTCACGAGAAGTCAGCCAAAAAAAAATTTCGAAAGTCGGAGAAAAATATGGGCTACTGAAAATAAAGTCATTCTTTCGAAAATTTTTTTAAAGGCGTTATATTTACGAAATAAATACGAATAAAGCTCACATAGAGAATTTAATGTTATTTTGGATTCTTTTGATCACGTATTCGATAGTCGTAGTCCAGAAGGATTCAAAATTTTGATTTTTGACAAAACGACGACGTTAAAAAAATTTTTTTAAAATTTACACTTCAGAGAGGCTTTAAAAATTAAAATTATTACTGAAATTTCACTGTAACCATACATTGGACCTCGACTGTGGAAGCCTTACAAACATTCGCCTCTAGACAGCAACAACAATAATGATATTTTGACTCACTAGTCTTTTGTAATAGAAATATCAGCATATTAGCGCGCATATAAAATATCTGTTTGTGCAATTATGTAAGCATGTTAACATACATATGAACATGCATATAGTGCATATGTATGTACAGTATTATTTGCTCGCATGCAGCCGCTTTGCGAATTGGCGAATTTTAATGTCGCTGAGCGTTCGCGTTTTCTTTTTATGGTCATTTGAATTTATATTTGCTGCTTTATTTGTGTGTGTGTATGTGTGCATGTGCTTATTGTCGAGTCTTTTTTACGGTCGCGATTTATGGGTGTGAGATTTCTATGTAGGTCTATTACTATGCCTTCCCCAACACACACACACACACATACGTACATAATTTATGTGCGGCATGTAAGTGTGTGTGTAATTGTTGTACGTTTAATTAACATGAATTATCGGGTCTATTGAAATTGTGTTCAATAGAGACTTCAAAAAATAATTGGCTTGCGGATAATTGTAAAAAATAAAATGAATTTTTACGAGCATAATATGTCAATGATAAAACAATGACACGGTATTTTCGACGTTACGACCGATGACAGGCAGTGCTTTTGGGCGCACAAAAAACTAAAACATTTTGTTGGTTATGTATATGTGCATGCATGTTTGTATGTAGGAAAACATAAATGTGTTTTTATAAGTATCAAAAAAGGGGCTGTGAGTCATGGCACTATAAGCTAGTTGATTACAGATTTGTATTAGTTATTATAATTATAATAAAATATATGTACATTTTTGTCTTTGTTTTGTAATTTTTTAAAAACAAGCATTTAAGAGAAATGTACGTTCTCATATTTTTCAATGAACATCAACAGAGTGAAAAGAAAGAATATTGTCAAGAATAGTTATATCATAACCAACTTGACTCACGTCGATCTCCTTCTATTAATTTTTAAAAATTCGATTGAGAAAAAATGGGCTCAAAACTTTACTTAATAGGTCTGAGTTTTTTATGGGCCTAATTAACTTACGCTGAGCCACATTCCTATCCTATCAGTAGGGATAATCAAGAAGCTTATAAAAAGTTTTTCAAAATCTTTACTGAAAACAAACCAAGGATGTATATTTTGGAAAATTTGCCACTCTTCAACAATCACACTGAAATATAGTGTATTCATAAATTCAGAAATGATCATGAGTAAGGTTAGGTTAGGTTAGATGGCTGATCAAAGATCACACGTAGACTAATAATGTAGTCCTTTGTGATGCCATTGAAAAAGAACTCCCCTGTTCGGACTTACAGATTGGCTAAGCGCTTTGTAGCCAATACATAGTTACATAGACGCTTAACTTCAACACCCGCCAGTTCGGTGGGATATCCAAAGGTATGCGCCACCAAATGTCTGAGTCTTGACCTCCCAAACGCGGGACCGGGACAGTCAAGCAGGAAGTGCTGGCTTGTTTCTACCGCATCTTCTTCCAAACAGCTTCCACAGTCGGCATCCGGTAAGATACCCATTCTTACCGCATGTAAGCCGATAGGACAGTGGCCTGCTAAGATTCCCACTAATAATGAGAGGTTAATCTTACTGAGGGCTAAGAGATCATTAGATCTCCTGCGATCTATCCTGGGCCAAAAGGCTTTTGCAACCGCGTGTCCCAGCTTTCTAGTAGTAGAACACAAGAAGATGCAGGTGCACCGATTCGTTCCCATTCTACCGATAATGATTCTAGGGTGCCTTTCCTTGCTAACTCATCAGCTTTGCAATTACTTGCAATTCCGCTGTGGCCCGGCACCCATACCAGTCTAATCACAAAAAACTCTAGCTGCTAGAGATAGCGATGTTCGACATTCTTCGACCAACCCTGAACGCATTGTGAATGAGTTCAAAGCTAGTATTGTCGCTCCACTATCATGAGCAACGATTGTAGCAAAAAAAATCTACGCTGAAGTCAACACTTCCTAAGTGGTCCTCACTTTTTAGATTTTCGATTACAAATAAATAAATCTTAAATCAAGATATTGAGCTTCATAACTGTTAACCAATGAATAGATGGTAAAGCTCACTAGAACTCCATGAACTCAAGTACAGTACACTTAGTGTCAAGAGATTCACTGTATATGCCAAAGACCATTTATGGATATGTAAAACTATAAATTCGTACAGAGAATCGTAATAACTAGGGCCATGTGTGGATGCCATTTATTTTTAAATCACATCCACAAGTATCATACATTGAGAAAATAAGCGAAATCGAATGACAACCACACCTACTTCACATATAACTCGACTTTAAATTCCATCGGATTTCAGTATATATGTTTATTAATACCAATGAATATATCGGGACTTAAGGTATTCGATATTATGCCCAAAAGTTGCCGAAATCGGACTATTATTTTCAAGGAACCTGACACCAAATATGTGGACTTCAGTGTAAATGGATGATTATTTATCGTACATATTGGTCAATCTGTGAGGTCTGGTATTGAATTTTGCGCCAAAAATGGGTAAAATCGGGTAAATTACTTAGGCACCATATACTGGATTTAAATATTTTCGAACATCTGGTTGACTTTATAATACATACATCGGCCTATATGTAAGAAACCTTAAGGGAAATTAGAAATAAAATACTTCTAACGGTGTATGCTCCTGCCTAAAATGGATGAAATAGCGACAATACTTCCTCTCGTCTCAATATACTACATTGCATATTACCGGTTCTACTGTCAGTTTTGTAGAGTAGTGAATTATCTACAAAACTTTTTGAGGTTATTATATATTTATAACAATTTTTTCATTGAGCTATAAAATTTGTAAGGCAAAAAACGTTGCCTTAAAGTAGGGTCAAGCCACGTCTAGTGGTCCATGAAAATTTCGAAAAATCTCCGATTTTTAAAACTAGCAGTTCATTAGAAAAGGGATCCAATGCATGACCCGTGGTATAAATATAGTATTCATTCAAAATTATTTTTTTTGTTAAAGTTATTGATGGTTGAAATTTAGAGGACGATAAAATTGTAAAATTATTTTCTCATAAACTACTTGAGATAAACCGAAGAAATTTTGGGAAGTCAAAGAAAAATGTTTGTGCTACATTATAGATATGTTTCACGATCCATTTGTTTAAAAAATAATATTTTCCATAATTTTTTGTTTAACAATTGAGAATTTTCATGTATTCCTCACGCTAAAAAACACTGAGAAGTGTCTGACACAACGCTCAAAAATTCACCTTCAATACTCTGCAAAAAAATTTTTGTTCATTCATACCATTCCAAAGATATTTCATTGTTTATCCCCATACCCCCCTTAAAACGTATGGCACAACCATCGTTGGACAGTTCGCTTGTAAGCTCCCGTCACCTGCGACGCAAGAAACGCGAATTCTTGATACATATTCCACTGCTGCTATAGGGATTCAACTAATCACAAAAAATAGTTTACCTTATGAGGCAGAATAGCACTATCATTTTCAATGCCTAGTGGATAGTTGGTTAACTTGATCTCCAGCCTACTGGCTTCCTTCAAATTCCATTTATAGTATATTAATTCCAGCAAAATGCTTGATACCCTTCTAGTAAATGTCTTCTGCAAAAAATAAATAATTTAATATTTCCTCAGAGACCCCATATTGACAACGCACTGATATCAATTCATCCATGGATCAAAGGAAATTTCTTCAATATTAAGTGTTTTTCTGGGCAATAAAATAAACAAACAACAAGCAGACAACATAAAAGCCAAAGCACTCTAATGCGTCACGATTAATTTTCCAAAAAATAATTGATTTGAAAATAGAATTCAGCACAGCCTATTGATCCAAGCGAAAAAGCGCCGAGCAGCGCACTGCGGACCACCCACCCACTCGCTGAGACGCCGAGGCACACGCGTGCTCGTTTAATGATATTTGCCGAAGTTGCTCTGCACACTTCGCTGTTTGCTTTTATTTTTGCAATTTTCATTTAATTCTCTTTTTTGTTTTTGTTTGCATTATTCGATTCTTGCAGAGTTTTGTGCGAGCGAGCAATTCTACGCTTTCATGTCGCATTCCATGTCAATTACGGTCCACTTATGTGTGATTGACCGGCACAAATCTCGGGAGACACCAGACAACAAGCGGCAGCAACAGCAACAGCAACGGCAAAAAATCTGTACATAGCAATAACAGCAACAACAACAATAATAAAAGAGGTGTGCTACTAGTGGCATTGCGGCTGATGTTGCCACTGTTGTTGGTGTTGCTGTTGTTGGAGGCACTGCTTAATAGCATTGGCTCATTGAACGGACTCAAGTGAGGCGCGTCGCAGCACCGCAGCAATTGCTTGGCTACGAACACCCAATGCCGACGGCAATGCTTGCAGCAGGACAACGGCGAAAGCAACAACAACCAACAAAATCGAGAGGGCACTTATAAAGTGCTACAATGAAAATGACTGGAACAAAGGAAAATATCAACAACAACAACGCTGCGAAGCATGACAAATCAGCAACCGGGCGGCGTTACGGGCGTCAGCAACAACAAAAAAGGCAGCCACGCTTCACTGACTGGGCAAAGGAAAAAATCAAAAGCAACAACTACAACAACACCACCGATATTGAAATACAAATACATGCAGCATTAGCGGCAGCCAGGTTGATTCCCTAGAGTCCCACAGCAAATGTAAATAAGACCGATGACAACGGCGAGCAATAAGCAACAACAACAACAGCGAAAAAATAAATAAAATTAAAAAAGTAGTAGACGCAAGGCTCTGGGCTTTAAGAGTTAACTTTTTCAATGCAAGTGTGTGTGTGCATGTTGAGAACACAAAAGTGTGCGCAATAACAACATTAACGGTAACGACAACAATTGCTGCTGACAGACACAATTGTTTGCAATCAAAATACAAATACAAATAAAAATACAATTACAAGCGAGTACTCGCTGACGGCCCATAGCTGAAAGTGAAGCAATGAAAGCAACAACAAAAACACAGTTGTGTGGGTGCTGAGGTTTTTCTCGCCCGCGACCAATGGCACGCATGCGCTTGCAACAGTTTGCCTCTCAGTGTGTGGTGTGTGTGTGTGCGCGCTTTAAATGGACGCACACTTTATACCACAACCGTTGCTGATGGTTCAATCAATTCAAAGGAATTAATTTAATTAATTTTACGCTTGAAAAAAACAACAAAGTTGAAGTGCGTACACTTAAGTGTCTTTATCGCTTTTTGCAAATGTATTAATTGTGGCATGTAGGCGAAGAGTGGGAGAGTGATCAAGCGCTTTCATATAAATATGTATGTATAAGTTAATCTGACAATATGCATTTACATTTCATTAAAAAACTGGTGTATTTAAAATTAAATATCTGTTGGCAGCGTGATGAGGCAGGAAATACGAACTGGTTGACGAGTAGTTCCCTCCTGCCAGTAAAACGGACAAAATGATTATAGAGTGTGGGCCCCAAAGCTACTATATCTGATCTATGAGTAATATATTTTAACAAAATGCAATTCAACTAGAAAATAGCTGAGCAGTAAAGAGGAGAAGACAGCGTAAAACAATAATCCAGATTCGTCAGAGACCTAAACATTTAAATACAGGTTAGTTCCCACGAAAACCATTTAACTTTTACAGTATGATCCATTTACAGCCTCCCTACTTTTTTAAAGGAAAACCACAGAAACTTCAAAATGAATGTGGAATGTTTATTATCATTTGAAAGAACACTCATCTTCATTTATTTGAAATTTATTGACTCGTTCGAACATTTCGACTGATATTTGACGAAAGCATGTTTTATTCCTAGACCAGAATCGAAGGTGGATTGTTCGCTTAGACTTTAGACTTTACTTATCCCCACGGGAAAAGTCTGACGTTATGATATCACATGATCTTGGTACCCAAAACGTCAAACGTCGAGTTCAAGAGCTTCAATTTCAGGCATCAAATAGTCGGTTATATTGGCGCAATAACGATCGCCATTGACGGTTACTTTCTCACCGGCATAATTTTTGAGGAAATATGAAACGATGATTCAATCGGCCCACAAACTACTCCAAACCGTAGTTTTTTCTGGATGAAATTGCAGCTCTCGAACCTCTTCATTTTGGTCTTGGTCACAAATGAGGCAATTTAGCTTGTTTACTTAACCATTGACCCAAAAATGCGCATCATCGCTGAATAAAGAGCCCATAGACCCAAGCGATGTTGTTTGAGAAAATCGAGCGGGTTTAGTGCAGTGTGCAGGAACATGATATATTTTCGACGATTTCAATTTAAAATCTCGAGGTAAAATGCGCCAAGAGTTCCATACATTAGTCCGAGTTGTTGCGAACGGCATCGAATCTACTCTCCACGGTCTTGATGGTCACTCTCAGCTACGGCTACTATATTTTCTTCACTGCGTGCTGGATGTGGTTTATTTGGTCGAATATTATCCAACAATGAATGCTGGGTCTCAAGATGGGTAGTGATTTTGCCATTATCACCTCCACTAAATGATCACGTCAAAAATCAAATTTTGCCTCGCCCAAACCGATCAAAATTGTGTGTAAAAATAAATTTTTTCAAAACGGTCGCTATTTTGTGAATTTTAAAAATTTTTTCGACCATCGGTCATTGTATGTATAATATCTTCAATCGATATTATTATTTAAGGTTTCGTACAAATAAGCCTTTAAAATTTTGAAACAAACCATACAGTAGTATCCCTTGTTATGCTCCAAAAAATCGAAAATTTAAGCAGTCATACCAAGTTGGCTCCTTCTACGCTAGACTAGTTTTTATGGGAGTAGTCTCTTCAGAGCCCATCAAAAGGAAAATAATTATTGTCTAAATTTGCAGAATATTTATTTCGATGCCTCAGAAGATAAGTTATTATATCGCTTTTGAAGAACTGTATGCCATAAAGCCCTCGGTGTAAAATTATTTATTAAACTTACACCTTTTGCATTTGGTCTTTTTGGCAGCAGTCTTTTGATTTATACCCATTGGCCAATATGGTACATTCAATGGGGAACGTTATAGAGACACGATGAATGACTCTTTCGTTTTTGGTTTGGAGTACTTTGACATGGAAAAGCTTTGGTTCCAACAAAACGGCACTTCATGCCATGCAACCAACGGAATAATCACTTTATTGAAGAACATTTTTGGTGACGCGGGATCGTGGCTATTTTTTGTTTAGTTTATGTAAAGTTGCTTTCTACGTAGATAAGCCAGAGACTATTGACGCCTTAGATTAGAATATTTAAGACAACTGCGGCGATCACTTGCAATGGCAAACATTTATATTTATAAAAAGCCAAATACTTGGCCCTAACATTAGATTATACCACATATCTAGAAAAAACACCTTCATATCTCTCTTCTGGTTATGCTTCCAAATGATTTTTTTATCAATGCCCAATATGATTTCAATTTGCAGGTCGATGCATCCCATCTCTTAGAAAAAAATTTGGTGTGAAGCAGAACTTTCGTCAGTCAATTTATGAGACCCCGTTATACCTGACGCAGTTGGACCTAGTACACACGAGCCCAATGTCAAATGCCACTTCTCAAAGGTGGGTGGTAATGAGAAAATGTAAGGAAATTCTTCGTAGCTAGAAAAGGTTGCCAAATTGACATGAAATGTTTTTTTATTGAAAAGAGGAGATAGCACAAAAACCCTAAAACGCTAATAATAGCAAAGAATGCTTAAAAGTACTATCGCAGAAACCGATCGAGCAACAAAACTTTTATCGGCGAACACAAATTTCGTAAAAATTAGCCCAAAAAGTTAAGCGAAAATGTTGTAGACACATTTTACACACCAATACATAAGCAAACTAATGTGAATCGTAAAATGTAAGCATACATTTAGGCGTGCAAGCAGACATGTGTAAATATTTGCACGTATTATATTTCCCTCCCGAGTGTGGCGTAGCGGAACTTCCACCATTTTTTGGGATTCGAAACAATAAAAATAACAAAAATAATTTCTATGTAAAACTTTTATGCAGCGGAATGTGTATTTATTTCGTGTAATCATATAAACAGGCAAGCAAACGTGTCACGCGTGCACAAATAAACACACACACCTACATACAAGCCGACTAATTTTAATATTATACATAGAAGGATAATGTGTAGCAAAGGCTCGCCCGCTTAACTGACGGCGGCAGCCACAAGCCGAGTCCCTTTCCTGTGCAAATGTGTGCGTGACGAGATGACACACACATACATATATATGTATATGCATTGAAATTGTGACCCAATAAATTTAATGGCAAAAATACATTATTATGGGCGCGTTTTAAGTGACCCAAAAACAACACAGCCACAACGAACACACACTCATACAAACAGATTTTATGTAAATGTAACATATCTGTCTGAAAGCTAGCCATAAGTCACGCACAAAATGCAGAGCAACAAAAAGGATTTTATGACTGCGCTGAATGTGTGCATAACATATATACATACATATCTATGCAGATATGTATGTATATTTATAAATAGATATAAACTTTGTGCCTTTTGGGCCTAAACAAACAAGAGAGCAAATATTTTTAGAGGTTATGTACCGGACTCCGCCTGTGTGTATATAAGGACTTTAGTGCTTTTACTTTACTGTTTATATACCACGCTATGTCAACAAATATCTGTGCACATATACATTTGTATGTCGTTTAAAAGCTTCTCTCCGCCCTTGCCACTCTTTATTATGCGGCAGTTTAGCAGGTGTGCCTTTTAACTTATTTGGCTTTGAGTATTCGTACTTTCTAAATCTATGTATTTTCGTTCTATGCAATAAAATATGAATATACAAATATTTATATATATTGCTCTCAATGAGAGTAAATTTATAATTGTTCGACAGATATTTTGTCATTTTTATTAAGTGGGGTTAATTATTCATTATTCAGTTACTTGACATAAATCAGAGATTATAAAAGTTCATGTTTGTTGAGTAAACAAAACAGTAATGGATAAAAAATCTCAATTTTCTGTTGCAAAACTTCTTTAAAGAGCTTTCCTTTGAAATATGGATTATCATTGACTTTACTCTGTAACAGAAATGCGTGCAATTAAATACCTGAGAAATTAAACTAAGCTTATTTGAATTACATAAGAAGGAACTTGTGACGTAAAGAGATCCCATCCCCATAATTTTGAAGTGAATATATCAAATTATAAAAAAGTCAATAAGCTATGCATAAGTATTACAACATCACTAAAAGTTTTATCATCCAAAATATAAGCCTTGATTCTCTAGCAGACTTTCGACAGCGTTCTGATAGGTCTGTCATAGGATACATTGCATATCGACTTAAAAATGTTATTTTAAATAATATATTATCATACGAATTTGTCCGCCCTGTTGCCTTTACAATAACCTAGCATTAAGCAGTCAATATCTATCATATAAGGGCTTGTCGTATTTTACTATATTCTCTAATTCCATCCGACATCTAAACCATTGGAAAGCAAACCTTCCTTTGTACACAAATTTTCAACAAATTTCCTTTCCAAATACCTAGATTTTCATTCTCTTTCCTTCAAATTTAAAAACTCTCAAAAAAGACTAGAAGAGATCTTAGTGACTACTTGCCGATCCATATGAAAGCGCGATTATGCCTTGAGTGGGACAAATAGGGTTAGGACAGCGGTTTTCTCAATGATTTTCATCAGCTTTTTTGTAGTTAAAAAAAAACAATAAATTTATTAAAATTTTGGGAATATTATAGACATATAGTGTCTACCAATAGGAACGTCACTTTGGTATTGTGTTCTGTGAACTGTGCCATTTCATCATGTCATGTTTCACTTTGGTACAACACTTGAAAAATGTTAAAGATTCACGTTCTCCGAAAAATCCGGAAATCCAGAAAAGTCATCTTCTCAGATAAGGCTCGTTACTGGCCTAATTGCTTCGTCAACAAACAAAATTTAGCTCAAGTGTGGTTCAGGAAAAACAATTGCATCCCGCAAAGATGCTGCGCTTTAACGCCTCCAGATTATTTTCTTTAGGGGCATATTAACTCAAAGGCTTACGAAAATCCACCAATCAAAGCTTGAGTAGGTCGAAGGCAATTCCAGATCACAATAGCCGAAATGTTAACCGAAGTGCTGCACCGAGTCGAAAATTTCTGTTAAGCGATGGAGATAATGAAACGAAGCAGTGGAGGCCAGAGGAGCCACGGTTATCTAACAGTTCCCTCTAAATGCAATTAATGCCTGAAAGTAATAAGTATGTTTCATAGCATAAGTACAACTAGGTTTTAGATAATTTGGTCTCAAAGCCGGGTAAAATTCTTTTCGAGTTTCAATATTATATCAAGTTGGCCGATATTTGCGATAAAAGATTCGCAAAAGGAACTGGGGTCCACTTATTCAGTTGGTTTGATCCAACTTGAACTGTTTTTAGTCATAATGCGGCACACCACACTACTCGTGCAAGCTTTTATCAGAATACATTGATTCATTGTTATATGGGAAGTTGGCGTGGTTGCCGTCCGATTTCGCCTATTTTCTCGCCTTACATAATGTAGGAATGTCATGATAATTTATCTACAGAGTTTGGTTGAAATCGGTCTAGCGTGTCCCGAGAAGTGGGCGTTGCCGCGTTCTTCGACCCAATTGGATCCGACTCCGGGAGAAAACGATTTAACACATTTTTATATGTCGTTTTATCGCTATTTATCTTGACGGAATGTGGTTATTATATATTAAGTGGTTAGATCTGTACATTAAACCTCTTAGAGGACGGACCAATTTAGTGATTAGTTATCCCACTTTAAGACTTTCGTTTAATGCCGTTTTGTAGGCGTGGCAGTCATCCTGATCATTTATGTATGTATATGTATATAACCCTATATCTCATTTATTTTTAGGCGATACAAACAACCGTTAGGTGAAATTATACTTGCATTTCGTTCTGCAGCTATATACTATAGTGTTCCGAAATCGGCGAATCCGGCAAATGAGCAGCGTTTTGTCGAGTAAAGGATGAAACTGAAAGACTAGTTCGCATGTATACGGGCACTCGGCTTAGATAGATGGACATTATTAAATCGACTCAGCTCGTCACGCTGATCATTTATGCATATTTCCATGAAATTTCAGCTCAAATATTTGCTTAATTGCGAGCAACAAAAAAAAACAAAAAATTTTGGAAAGTGAAAATTAATGCTGCCATGCAGAAAAAAAACCTTATTCACACAGAACTTTATGAAATTGAAAAGCAATAATATTAAGCGTTGGTTCAGATTTGCAAATAAATAAAATATTACGAAGCAAAAAAGCAATCTGCAGTGCAAACAAATCTGCAAAGTAAATAAGAAGAAAGAAAATACAATTTTCGAAATAGAAATTGCACTGCCACTCGCCATTCCTTTGCCATATTTTGGCAAATTCTGTGTAAAATGCCACTTTTCGGCCGATACTTCAACCCTAATTGTGAATGTAAATTACATTTTTGTTGCTACGAAACGAAAACATTTTAATCCCCAAACGGGAGCTGGCACGTGCAGCGCCAAACGCTTCCCACGCCGCGTCGCACGGCAACAGTTGCAACCTCAGCGCTGTGGAAAGTGCGTTGTTATGGGTAAACAAATCTAGAAACCAACACACATACACATGTGACCAGCTGAACATGCTTCGTAAGTAAATGCAAATGCATGCCTGCCACAGGGCGCGGGCAGTGTGCCGCTTTCGCGTTTGAGGACACCGCAAATTGCAACAATTTGCTACACATGAAATGAAATTAACGGCGCACTGAGCAAGTAAATATGCGGAGGGAGAGACAGTAGCGACGATCGCGGACCTGCTAAGGTGGTGTGTGGCGCGGCTGAGTGTGAGGGTAGTGGATATTAGTGTAAGGAGCGAGCGTGCCGCAGCGGCCGAGGCGAAATCGCAAATGCAAATAAAGCAAAGCAGTGCGCTTTGTTGCTGCCACGGCTTGCAACGCAAATAAATGTGAGCGCTTGTAGTTGCATGCCACTGCCGAAATGTACACAAGCGATCGGCAAAATGGAAACGCATTTCAACACCACCCCATTGCAACAGTTGATGAGCAATCACCAGCAACCCCTAAGTGGAGTCTTGAAACTTAAATGCATGCAACACACACACACACGAGCGCATAAAAGCATGCATTCACATAAGTGCCAGCGTTATTGCCACATAATGCGCACTTGCAACGTCTAGCTTGCAAGCGCATACACATCCAACACGTTTTATGCCTCGCTATGCAAGTGTATGTGTGTGTGTTTATGTGTAGTTGGCAAGAAATTATACCAGCTTAACGCTTGCAATTTTTCTCCTCATTTCATTTCATTTCATTTCATTTGATTTCATGGCACTTCACCATTATGCCCTTGTATGTGTATGTGCGTATAGTTCACACATACACACCACTACCCGTTGCAGTTTCATAGCATAGTTCTCTGCGCCGATAAAATGCTTAAATAGTTTGCTTAGTTGCTGCCGCTGTTGTTGTAGTTGTTGCTGTGGCATTAAAGCGTACATGACTTGTTGATTTGGCTCTTTCTTTTCACAATTGTTCCGATAGCATTAATTGAAGTCGCGGAGATCTATATCCGACTGCAGCCGCAGCTGTTGAGATTTCATTTCGAATATTTGGAATTATTTTTAATGGGGGTAGCTTTTAATAAAGTCGCGCCAATTTAAAGTCGATGGCGTCATTTGATATGACGAACACGTTTGATTCTTTGAACGCCATATTGTGGAATAATTTATTTTATTATTATATTTTAATCATTTCCTGTCGAACATTTATGGGGTGTGTCAGTGCACTCTCGCTAAAGTGTGGGATACTTTGAGGAAGTATTAAAATTATTATGGCGAAATATGATTTATAGGTTGAGCAGCTTTAATTTGAAGCCAGGTAATATCACAGATGACTCTAGTTCGAGAGATTTAAACTGTAAATATTTAATGCTGAAATTAAAATTATATACCACAAGAGCTACTTTGTAGCACAACTCGACTAACAGTAATGAATAAGGCTTCACAAAACGATAATGCTCTTGAGATTTGAATTTTATTCTCTCACTCCCTCTGTGTTGGTAGAGAACATTTGTTGTGAACGAGCCTTAATCTTGTTTCTGTTTGGTTGGCATGACATCTCGGAAACATTTTCAATAACCTTACAGTCTTTGAACAAATAACCGCATATTTTTTTTTGTGTTGAAAATGTAAAATTTTGTACCGAAAACTGATGATTTGCGGAAAGCAAGCTATATTGCTTTTCAAAGCTTTAGAAATAATCCAAAAGTGTAGAAAATGGGTGTCTCATGAATGATTGAAATACAAAAACTCTCGTGACTTCAAAGACCCGAAAGACAATCAGTTTTGCGTCGAATTGTTACTGGCGATAAGAAATGGATCGAAAATTGGGTGTCTAATTTGTTTGCTTCAAAAGATGAACATTTCTATCGAAATGGTTTATTAATTCTTCAAAATAGGACGCCATTCTCGGCTACGGTCTTTGCAACTCTAAAACCGCATTAAGCTTTTATTACTTGAAACTCTCAACTATTTACTTCGAACAACTTATTGTCAATTAGGACCACGCCATCTCACAATGTAAAGACCTATAAAAAATTTTCCCGAACAGTCCAAGGAAAGTCGTATCTATCACCTAATATGGGCATTGCTGAGGACAATTCAATTCAATTCAATCGAGAGAACAGACGTGCATTACTAATTGACGAGTTTCCCAAAAGGAAAAAGTTTAAGATATAAGAAATATATTGATTGCGGTTAAGTATAAAAAGTATATAGCTGCTTTAAGATCAACAATAAAGAGTACAACTTATAATAACCTACAAAAAGTAATAGACAAGAATAAATTGAAATTTGAGGATTGCACTGCGACCTGTGTTCTATTGTGCCCTCTCCTGTTATCTCAACACTTCGTTTAGATCAGCCAAATGAAAAACGAGAAAACTAAAGTTATTCTATAATTGAAAACTACAATATTCCATGTAATGAAATTCGGCTCGGACTGGGCCAGAAAAAATTCGTGCAAAACGAATCGTTCAAATTTTTTCAAAAATTAATGGAATTCTTTTTATGTTCTTTTCAAGTTTAATCACCATTCATCAACTAGTGCGCCGCTGTCTGCCTGCAAAAGGTTTGTCTAGCGATTTTTGTTAAAAAAAGAAACATCTAATAACGACTTTCCTTGAAAATTTGTGCTTTCAATGAAAACAAGGCTGCAGAATCGTTAAAAATGTCGCAGAGCTATTTTGGAGAATCCCGAACATAAGTACTTCAGTGACACAAGGCATTCTGTGAAGGTCTCAAAATCACCAAGAACTTGCCTCATGGGAGTCGTCCAACCATTTCTATTTAGTGAACAGTGTTTGCATCGGAGACATAACTGAGGATCTCCATATCTCTTTTTTTATAGATAGACTCAACACATTTTCGTTAATCTTTTGGGGTATGAAGCGTGCCAACAATAGACTTGTACTAAAAGGCTTGGATCTATTGCAAAATGACTTCAAGCAGGCTTGGCAAAAGAAATGATTGATAACGTAGTTGAGGACTCTATATTCATCAAACGCATAACTACTGATAACGAGACGTGGGTTTCTGAATATGATGTTGACACTGTGAATCAACTGAGTGAATGGCGCTCCAAAAATTAGACAAAAACGAAAACACAAAAATTCGTTGAAGGCAGGCTATAAGAAGCACATGGAATATTATTAAGCGTTAACACACTTAGCATACTAGAATGGTTCAGGAGCATATTTTTAAGGCTGTAATAAATATTTCTACTAAATTAACCAAAAACATGTTTTTTGATCAGTCCTGGTCGAATTTGATCAGGCCGCACACTTTATATGTGAAGTTCCTAATATCTAATGTATGTGTAAAGTACATAAGGGACTGTAAGTAATATCATCCTGCAGATAACAAATAACAGGTATGACGTATTGAATATTTCAATTAGTTTGGAACTATAAAGATAATCCTTTAGTAAATCAATTTTTTCCAGTATTATATAAGTACTATTCTTGTGCTGAAGTTATTATACACAAATCAGATTTGAAATTAGACTCAAACATTTATATTTACTCATCCTTTAATTAACTCTGTTTGAAAAGCATTGGCCTTATCAGCATTTATTATATTAAACCAGTCAACCACTTTTCGAATTCTATGCAGTGACAAAATCCCAGCCGCATATCTACACACACACACAAACAAATAAAGAAATTAAATGTATTAAACTTCCACAAAAGACTTCACTTTAACCACCCTTTAAAGTAGAACAATCATACGAGTATTTACCTTGCCGACGATGCCACCACCGCCACCAGCGCCACCACCTCAGCGCCGAGCCGTAATTATAAGTGAACGATTTCAACAGGACAAATGGGCAAATAAACTTGTTTTAAATCGTGCATCGAGGACTTTTCAATTTATTTGCACTCAGCACAAAAGCAAATATGCGCGTATAAATAAATGTGTGCATTAAATGCGACATGCCACAGTCATTTCACGCTCGCCGAACCCCCCTCCCGCCGAACTCAACCCCCGCCCCACGACAAGCGGCAAGCGTACCAGTTGCTATTGCCACAATGCATTAACCCGGCCGAGCAATAGAATGTGCCGAGGTGGTGAACGGGTGAGCGGCGGGGTGGGGAGCGAATTGCGGACATTTTAAAAGCAGACAACACGAACGAAGTGTGAATGTGTGAGTAGCGAAAAGGAAATAAACACGCGAGCTGGGAGGGAAGTGAAAATAATGTGTGTGCTTGTATGTGTATATATGAGTGTGTAAGCGTGTGTATAGCAATACGGCTGGCAGTGAGTACATAGAAGGGGTAGGAGAGAAGGGCAGAGAGGGAGACTGAGAGCACGTGCGACATTGGGGTTGAGCCAACGAGGGTATCCTTCAACGGAAATACCGTAACTGTGCACACTCAAAATTTCACCTCAGCAGATTTAAGTGTGGCCCACAA
The DNA here is from genome assembly GCF_024586455.1 of Bactrocera neohumeralis. Taxonomy (NCBI): domain Eukaryota; kingdom Metazoa; phylum Arthropoda; class Insecta; order Diptera; family Tephritidae; genus Bactrocera; species Bactrocera neohumeralis. The sequence goes on from NC_065923.1 coordinate 4,260,539, forward strand.
GCAGGCGAGCACTTTTCGTCACACATACACTTACACACGTGCAAACAAACACTTCTGTAAATACCGTGCTATATTTGCTTATAAATATATATGTATGTGTGTGTGCGTGTGTGTGGCGCTTATTTGTTTTTCTTTTATTCATTTTTATTTCTCTGCACATTATCCTTCAGTTGGCAGCGTAAAATCACCCTTCAGGCGGCAAAAATGCCAACAACAACAGCAAGTGAATAGCAAGCACGAGCAATCGACACGCCGTCTCGAATGCCATTCACGACCGTCCGCACCGGGTATGGAGGTGCAAATGCAGCGCAGCCTTGGTTTCGGCATGTGAAATCGCGGGAGTCGAATGGGCGCGCAGGAGTCGCCAACAGCACAATGCTGGTAGAAAATTGCCGAGCCAGCTCCTGTACTAAAACGAAAAGAGCGTGAGCTTTGAGCGAGTCGAGTCAAACTGGCCGTACTACTGTAAGGTAGGGAGAGCGCATAGAGTGCCACGCACACACATACGTCATATACATGTACATACGTATATATGTATGTATAAATGTGTTTAGCAAATTATGTCAGCAAGGACTAAAGCAGCAAAGGATAAGGGTTAAATGGCACATACAAGTACATACAAACAATATGTGTGGCAAAAAGAGTGCCTACCTCTCTGAGCTGAGCGAAGGCGAATCCACGTGTAGTGTTGTTGGTTTGGGAGGACTCAAATAGGCAATTGCGACAGAAACTATTACAGTTGCGTTAAATATGAGCTGTTTGGTGGTAACTTTTACGACATGTGAGTATAATTCATTAGCTGACAGTTATAATACTAGTTATTTAACCTGAGAGAGCATTAATAATCAGTCATGGATCATTGCATAGCCCAAAAATTAGCGTTAATTTTGAAACAAATTTTAAGTTAATATTATTTTTAAAATAAATGGCAAATGTTAAATAATTTTGTTATTTTTGAGCTTTTGGAGTCCCGAATATTTTGAGACCCGGACAAATGTATTTAAGTTTTTGTTTGTAACTTGAAATTGGTTAATTTTGATAATTTTTTATGGTAAACTGCTTTATTTGTTTATTACTTTCTACTGGTAGAACGTTTATTTTTTTCAAATTTGAAAGCATATTGTAAATCCCGAAATTTTGGGATCCCGAAATATTTTCCAAACACATCAGGGTTCGATGTGTAGCAAGATTCAAAACTATAATGAACTCCCCGACATTTCCGGTTCTCGGTATTTAAGTTTCGGGATCCCGAAATATTTTCCAAACAATTCAGAATTTGATGTTTGACAAAATGCATCATCAAAACATATATCTTGACTTCTTCTGTTCTCGGTAATATACTTTCGGGATTCCGAAATATTTTACAAGCCCATTAAGGTCTGATGTATCGAAAAATTTAAAATCAAATTTAACATTACGACTTTTCGGGTTTTCGCTCGTTATCTTTGGGGAACCCGAAACATTTTCCAAACAGATGCGGGTTTGACGATTCACAAAATTAACAATTAAAATTAATTTCCGGACTTTCCCGGTTCTCGGTATTTAACATTCGGGATCTCAAATACTTTTTTCGTAATTTCCCTTTTATACATTCTTCAAAAATACTGATTATGGTCTGCATAGTTTAGTAAAATCAATATCGTTTATATTTCTATCATTTGTTAAGCGACCAAGTGGTTCTAGAAGTCTAATTCCGACTTATGCTAAAAGTCTAGCATATTGAGTTACTGAAGCTTTCGAGTTTGTGTTTTCAAAAAAGTGATTGCAACTTTTTACAATCGCAATTTTTGGTAAATATTTAAAAAGAATAATGAAAAACACAAATAAAAAGTAGTAACATTCAAAGGGTATTAGTCGATTACTTACAATGAAACTTAAGTGTTGTGTATTTATTCGAAATCTACAATTTTCATCAATTTCGAGTTCACATTTTGACTTCCATACTGATTTTCCCCACAGACAACACTTCGGTGTCTTTCACCGTTACAACATGGCGTAACAGATTTCACAGACTTCAGCACATAAAGTGGGCGCCCAGCAAAAGTCACAAGCTGCCGCCGCGAGGCAAGCAAGGATGAAACTTTCACATTACTGCCAACAAACGAGGCAAACATGTTTGCGAGAATAAATGTGTGCCTTTTAGTTTGTGCCTCGGGTTTCGAGAGTGTGGGCCGTGTGCTGTGGCGGCTGTGTGCCTGTGTGCGATGTAAGTCGAAATGTGGGCGTGTCGCTATGCTGGGATTATTTGGCAAATATTTTCATATACACCTACTTATTAGACAGATTTGTGTTGGTGTGTGTGTGTCCCTTGACAACGTAGAAATTTATGTCAACGAGCAGTAATAATGCCGTGGTGGTTGCTGTAACGTTAGAGTTCAGTTAGCTTTGAAGTAATTCGGGAAAGCTTGTTGCTTTGCCTGTGTGTTCGTGATTTCTCCTTCAATTGATTTTCGCTTCACCACGTGCTTTGTGCCTCAAATGTTTATTTGCTGTTTCGGTTAATTAGATTTTCTTAGTTAAGTTGTGAACTTTGAACGAATTTCAGCTCGGATATTGGTGGAAGTTATTAGAAGTTTATTAAATAACTTTATTGGGTGTTAGAATGCGTTGAGGAGTTATAAGAAATGAGGTTTGCTTTAATGTCTCAGGTGGTATGTTTGTATGTTATTTAAAAAAGATTCCATGTAGTATTGGAAAAAGTGAACTGAGTTCCCATTTCTGAAAATCGCTCGATCTAATACTATCGATATTGTAACAAATTTTGTGAGCTTACATCGATTAGATAATATAAGCTAGGGAAGTTATACCACATATTTATGGCTGAGAGAAGGTTTTCGCCACAATGAATGCAACTACTTGGAGTTCTTCAGACAAAGTTGAGAGACCTTATGGAAAGTTAGCTTCCCGTCATGTAGCAGCTTTAATTTCTGACATTTTTTGGAACGGACCCCAATATTTCCAGGTAAATATCCACGTTTTCTAGGACTCTGTGACCAACATTTTTTTGGGACAAATATTCGTTAGGTTCTGAAAGTCGCTGCAGTTAGTTAAGCACAGTCCAACTGAATAGATTTTAATCGGAAAAAATGAATGGAATATTCATTTTAACCTCATATATTAATAGTGAGAGTAGTAGTAATTGACGACACCATACAGAACTCAAACCGAGTCGAGATAATATTACGTAGTATAATTTCGTTCAAATTCATGCATGTCTTGTTTATCTCTTCCTTTCATTCCACTTGCCAGAACAGAGTAAGAGTGGCCACCTGGCAAAAACAACGCACATCAACTGTTAGTAGTATAATATGTAAAATAGTTTTCATGCAAAAGTTAACAAGGAATATTTTCCGTAAAAAAAAAACAAAAAATACAAATAAAAGAATGAGAGGCGCGCCATAAGAGCCTAAAAAGCGAACAGCAACTGTAAAACATTGCACTTGGAGAATATCTGCAACAGAGCAGTGAGACGAAGAGGAAACACTAAGCAAACTGGAAGGCAGCACGACCATTACTCGACGCACACACACACATAGACGCAGACCTGCTTTAAGGCGAGCGCTGAATGCAGACAGACAGATGAGGACGACAGACAGTGCTGTTGACTGTGTGGCAAAGCGGATCGTAAACGCCGAGGCACAATGGGCAAGGCATATAAAGACGTTGAAGACGTGTAAGTGGGGCAAGCTGGCGAACCTAACGACGAACATTAAGGTGAAATGTTGGCAAGTAGGACGCATATTTGAGGCGAAGAAGCTCTTAGGAGATGGACGCGGGTGTGGAAATGTGGCAACGTAGACAAATTAAGAGAGATGAAGTGGGCTAGTGCATAAATGTATGCATTTGCGGCAACGAGACAGTAGACGGAAACTGAATGTGTAAACATGTACAAACATACAGCTAAAGCTGTCTATGTGTGCAAGTATCTATGTCTGTATATATTTGCATTTATGTCGGCAAGTGTTTGTCCAAACGAAATGTCAAGAAGGAAAATTATTAAAGCGTGCTTTGACGCTGGCTGGGTAAGGGCACTCGCGGCAGGCAGAGATGCATTGTTCAGCAGCAGCGTGTAACGGGAAAATAAAAATAAATTGGAGATACTGTATATAAAGCAGTAAAAATAAATTCAGAAAATATAATATACATAGCCACTGGTAACTGTATAAAACCAATCGAGCACGGTGGCGCATATATGTACATATACAACAAGCAGTTTGCAATGGTATTGGGCACAGTGGGTCCAAAGGTACTAAAATTGCCACAAAAAATTTATTTGAACTTCTCTTTTATTTTTTTCGAAACGTTTGATTCGGAATGAAAATAAAGTATTTTTTAAGCAATGTTGAAAGCTTTCTAAAAATTTTGTTTTTATTTAATAAACTTTTTATATTTCGAAATTCTAACCAAATTATGGTCATGAAAATGGTTAATCTCAATTTAAAACAAGAAAAAATGTTAACTTCCGCTGCACCGAAGCTAATATAGCCTTCACAGGTGTAACTATGTGTTCAGTTTGTATGGAAGCTAAATGCTATAGTAATCCGATCTGAACCATTTTTTCGGAGATTACATTGTGGCCTTAGAAAATAATCTATACCAAATTTTGCGAAGATACATTTTCAAATGTGAAAGTTTTCCATACAAGTCCTTGATTCCGTCAGCTCAGTTTGTATGGCAGCTAAATGCTATAAAGAGCCGATCTGAACAATTTCTTCCGATATTACATTATTTCTATGAACATTAACTCATCGCACTATATGTTATAGTAGTCCGATATCGGCAGTTCCGACAAATGAGCAGCTTCTTGAAGAGGAAATGACGTTTACAAAATTTCAGAACGATGTCTTAAAAACTGAGTGACTTGTTCGTATATATACAGACAGACAGACGACAGACAGACGGACATGGCTAAATCGACTCAGCTGAACATACTGATCATTTATATATATACTTTATAGGGTCTCCGACGCTTTCTTATGGGCGTTACAAACTTCGTGACAAACTTAATATACATACCTTGTTCAGGGGATAATAAATATACTGAAAGTCAATCACGTCATATTTGCAATCCAACTCTAATTTTCACAGAAGACAATTCGGTATTTAATCGAATATATCAATATGCTTCCACATGCAGGATGGTTTTCAGAGAAAATTCGCAAATTACCTACATTAATACAACCCTTGGCCGAAAGAAGAGGAATTTTCTTCTATCTGGACTACGCCAGGCCACACACATACTGACGCGTCAGAAGCTTAAGGTGCTTAGTTGGGAAGTTTTTATGCATCCAGCTTATAGTCCAGACCTCCCACCAAGCATTCTCTTCTCACCGTCTTCTCTCTACGGTGAATGATTTTTCTGAGGTAAATTTCGCTTTAAAAAAGCTTTCATCGAATGTTCCAGCTTTTAGCAATAATGGCTGGTGTTGCTATGAAGTCACCCTATAAAAATACCTTAAAAATATTATATATTTCCTTCTACTAGATTTTATGTATAAAAAGTTGCAAAATGATTAAATAAGGAAATGATTTAAAGGACTCATATGGTAATTACAATGTATAAAAGCTCTAAACAGCTGGCTCAGTTTCTGAGATATCGATCTGAAATTTTATACACGCACTTATTTTCACAAGGAACTGCTTGCCTGTCAGAATCGCCGATATGCGACAGCTATAACATAAAGCTGGCATACAACCCAACCGATGAAAATCCAGGTCTTGTATAGAAGACTTTTTCATTTGACCAGATATATTTACGAAATTTAGCATAGAGTATTGTCCAAAGAAATGCTATAATCGATGAATATATTATTCAGATCGTACTACTATAACATAGAGCTGCCATACAAATTGACCGATCAAAATCAACATAAAGACATTTTGATAACCTTTTATTAATTTTTAGCTTGTTAAATAAGTTAAGACTTTTCCTTGTTTTTTGTAGTATGTTTATATTTTGATATGCAAATAGAAGTAAAATCCCATTAGAAGGAGATTACAAGTTGTTCTGGCTCTTTAGACACCAAAATAGCGCTACAATTATTTGCTTGCACACACCGTGCCCCTACTGTTTCCCTAGAAGAAAGAAAAAACTAACAAATTTAAAAATTGGTTTGGAAGCAACAATAGTTATGGTATGATAGGGTGGCAAAAATGATATGGTATAAGTGTAGCATAAACGAAGTAACGGAGTCAAGAAGTAGTAAAACTCTATACGCAGCAACTACAGAAAATGCTTTGAGGTATTAAACTAAAATTAAGAAAAAAGAAAACATACATAAAACACAAAACAAAAATACTAGGATAAAGCTGTGGCAATGTGCACAAGCAGTTGCAATGAAAACTGCACGCAAAGATTGTGTGTGTGGTCGCTCGCTGGGGCTTGCCACCTAAAGTGCGCACAAGAGCTGTACAAATGCATATACGTTATGTACATATGTAAGGCAGATATTTTATAAATTTTTTACAACTTTCTTTCTAACTGAATTTTCGCTGCCTTATTTGTCTCTGTTTTGCCAACTCTAAATTTTGCTTATATTTTGTTTTATTTTTTTCTCCGTTATTTGCCAGAGCACATTTCACATTTTCAGCGTTAACATACACAGCTGTTGTTGTAGTTGCCGTTATGCCGCTTTTTGCGGCATTTTTAAGCTACGCTGGCACAACTTGCGAAAAACACACGAGCACATACAAAGCGACAGGCAGCGATGACACTAAAAGGAAGCAAAAATAGCAAAACAGCAGCGCATAATCTTGGTTACGTATACGGCGTGGTGTACGAGTTTTGCTGTTTGATGTACATATGTATGTGTGCGCCGCTAGTGGTGCTCAAGTCTCTGTTTGTGCATGTGTGTGTGTCTGGCGTAGCGAGTTGAAGGATGCCTCATTGATGCGCTGCTGGCATGGTGCGGAGGTGTAGAGGGGGTGCGGCGGGGTCCGGGTTTATATCATGGCTTAACACTCACAATGATTTTATTTCCCCGCTACAATGGCTGAGGAAAATATGTTGCCGCTTTTGCATATCGGAGGTTCGTTGGCGGGTCGACGGGTCGGCGGGTTAGCGAGCGGCAGTTGTAGCTTTTCTCAACAGCGATTTTCAGCTTTTATTTTGCTCTTTCAGCTACTTTCTGCTGTAACTTTTGCTGCTGCTTTGCATATTTTATTTTTTATTTATACGCTTTTTATTATATTTTTTCCATTTTGAATCTTTTTTTGCCACTTTTATTAATTTTTTGCTTCTACCGCACGCCTGACTTTCATTACTCGCACACGAACACACACACACAGGCGCACGGGCACTTTGCACGCCAGCTCGCATAACGGCATATGGCGGTAAAATGTATAAATGTAGAAGATATGTATTAATGTAGGTAAGTTTCGTTTTTATAATTTCTTTGCTGCCTCTTTGCCACGCCGCCTTGCCCCACCGCCAATCCCTGCCGCCGCCATCAACTGCCATTTCTGCCATTACTGTTGCAGTGTGCGTGGCTGTGGGGAGAAATTCTTTGAAATATAAATAAAAATTATGCAAAATGTCGAAGCGCAAAGGTGGAGTGCTGCCAGGCAAGCACGCCGACAGGCGTACTGACTTAATGACGCGCTGACGCCCTGACTTGCCACACACTTTATGCCCCAGTGGCAGGGGGCGTCATCATTGTAGGTGGCTTTGGCGCGCTGTTTGTTGAGCTTGGTGTGCTTGAGAGGGCATGTATATGTATATGTGTGTTTGTCGGTTTGTGCACGAACTGGCGCATCAACTTGGTCCTTCAGTTGCGCTCTTAAATAATCCAAAAGCGGCATATTAAGTGTATTTAGTATATTTATGGAAATGTGGTTGAAAAATTTCGTTAGAGTAATGTTATATTTAATAAATAATTTTGGTAATTCTACAATGTTGGTGTAAAGAAAATTTTTGTAGAAGGAAGTGATTTTCCAAGTTGAAAATAAAATTTAAATAATTTAATTCTTGCAGAAAAATCGTCTTGGTCAATTTGGCTAATTTCAGAAAGTCGTTGCTTACATTTGGGTGGAAGTATTACTAGAATTAGAATAAAGTGTTCGTAACAATAATTCAGCGATTTAATCATTCGGAATTCAATGGACTACATTTATCCAAAGTGTATATCTAAGATTTCTAGTTTAATACAATATTGACTTGGATGGGCAATGCAATTTTATACATTTTTGTAGTATATATTTTTTTGCTACTACTCGCCAACGACTTGGTGGCTGAAAATGCCAAATCAAGTAAACGATTCAGTCAATAAATCTCGGTATTTTCTAATATAGTCAGTCTATCACACTACTATCACTACTAGAATTGTATTGTAAAAATCTTACTAAAGCGTAGTGGTCTGAGTCGAAGTTTGGTTCTCGGAATATCTGGTTGAATACGAACACTCCAACTTTGGGGATATTCGATTCATTACAGAGTGGAAGAAGAAAAAAGCCTACAAATTGGATATGTTAAATAAAGAGGGAGAAAAAGAGAGAAACAGATATACAGACAGAAATAAAGAGAACGAGTTATAGATAGACAGAAAAAGGAAGCTCATCTAATGAAATATATCTAGAGAGAAGAAGCTGTTTTGTTTGAGACAAGACATGGTGAAATATATAGCAATTCTTTCAAGTAGTACAAACAACAATCAACAAATACCATCTTTCCCTTCATTTACGAACTTTATAAAACGTTCCTTAAGGGGGGGAGGGGGGCGGTTGTAAGGTTTGACAACTTTGAAGTTACAGCAAGTTGAATAACGGTACCTCTAACTACCTGCGCTGCGTGGACAAAATTTTGAATCGATTTTCCCAAATATGCCATTTTTAAAGTCGGTGACCAACCTACAGAAAAAACTACTGCATCGATTTGGTTTTTGGTTTTGAAATTTTGTACAAATATTCTACATATATATTGCTCTCGAATGACGTCGAGTTTTTCCAAAAATTTTAATTTCTAAGAATTTTACGATAACAAATAGAACGATTTTTTCGTCCAAAATCGTCATTTTGGCTGAAAATGGTACCAAAAATTGAAAAATTGAAAAATTAAAAAAAAACTGGACGTCAATTGAAAGATAAACTAATAAACTAAAGAAATCATTTTAATTTTTTGGTTTCAGAAGATCCAGTGATGCTGTAGGCTGGTCACCGCACAAAAACTTTTTTTCGAGGTGCCTGCAGAGAGCGACGATAAATCCGTTATTTTTCGATAAAACTTTTTTTAAGTATCCTTCAAATGTTGTACTTTCATATAATAACAAGTAAAATAAACCTACAGCAATAATTTTTTCTAAAACAATTCACGAAAAAAGGTATTTTTTCGACGAAACAAACCATAGACATTAGTATCAAGTAAATCTTTAAACTTCTAAAGCTGCACAGAGCACTTTTAGTCGGTGAAAAATATTTACTAGAGCATTATACTCACCCAATCTGAACTAATTCGTAGCTACTCTATATACATAATTAACAAAATAGTCGAGGCTTCATAAACCAATTATATTAGATTTCAAGGATTTTTTTATTTCTGCTTCTGATTTACAAATATCTAAAGTTCTTTCTGCAGCCTTTTATCGGCTTCTGCACAGCTTGTCTTAGCAACGCTACTTCGGCTCTCTCACCGCCGAAGACTAGACTTTAATCCCACAAGCTGTTTGTCGAGACGCCAGGCGACGCCACACAGACACTTCACCGCAATTTCTTCAAATAAATATAAGTAGAATAAATACACACTTGCAGGCCCCACAACCACGCACACACACACATTCGCATGCACCCAAAGCCACACTGCCGAGGAGTGATGACGACAAAAAATATTGCGCGCTCGAACAAATGAACAAATGAAATGAAGAAATGAAAATGAGAAAGGAAACGATAGCTGCATACAAAGTAACCCGAAAAGACGAATGGCACACACAAAGATGCGCGTAATAAGGAGACGATGTATGACGCCAGTGTGTGTGTGTGTGGGCGCAATGCAAAAGCCATAACAATAAAAGCGAAAAAGCGCAACTTTTTCCTGCCACTTCCCTCAACTCCCCTCCTCCCCCCACTTCCCCCACTTCCCACACCCGTACATATTTATATATTTAAGCATTTCCTCCGCTAACAATGACACTAACATTAACAGCAACAATGGCGGCTACAACAACAGCGTCAGCAACAACAACAATGGCATTACAGGCGACCAACAATGGCAATAAGTGAGTGAGTGTAAGTGTGCAACAAAGAAACGCCAGTAAGAAATAAATGAACAGGGCAGAGCAGAAAGTAGACAGGCGCGAGGGGTGAATACGTTTATGGGCCGAGCGGGACGGGCCGAGGTGTATTCTGCTGTGTCGGGATGTTTCGGTTCAAATTGTTATAAGAATGCGGGTAAAAGATTGCGAAAAAAAGGCTGCGTAAAAAGTTCTATAAAAGCGTTATTATGTAAAAGCAAAAAAAAAACAAGGACAACAACACCAACTACAGCAAATAAAGAAAATAAAAAGGTACTTTCGCAAGATGAAAGGAAGCAGTTTCTTGGTAAAGAAATAACAATAAATCTTTTAGCGTAAAAAATTGGGATCCATATGTTTGCACACCCGGAGATAGTGGCGTGTGTGTGTGCGTTTGTATCATAGGGACAAAGCTGAGTATAAATAAAGCGCTCCAAAGTACCAAATTAAGGATATTTTTACACATTTACTTAAGTATATGCAAATGTATGTATGTATGTATGTATGTATGTATGTATGTGAGTGAATACGAAATTTGTATAAAGAAAGCTCAACAAAAAAGTTCTAGTTGGGACTGCGCATAAAGTTCTACTGTTCCCCGTTGCTACGAAAATAATTTTCCTGAGTTGATACCAACTTATGCTGTTTTATGTGGCAGTGTTTCAGTTTTCCAATTTAATGGGCTCTTAGACTATCCCTATAAAAGGTGTTGCCTTTTATATTTCGAGTATTGAAAAATATATTAATAATAGAAAATCTCTTTGTTGTGTTTAAATATATTATCCGTTAAGACCTATACACTCTTGCATGCGTTTCAACAAATTGCCGAAGTATTTTTGACACTCTGATAGAGGTATCTTCAAAGAAATGAGAGATGAGTCTTTTATGGAAATGACTCATAAAATCGATGTTTTGTATACTTAAAAGTGGAGTTGTCGTGAAAGAGCTCGCATTTAGCGGTTGGTTTTCCTTATTTCTTGAAATACAACTGGTAAACAACTGATTGTATACCAACAGAAAACCTGTCGCGATGTCATACATAGACGTGTTTCGAAACATCGTTATCGCTTACAGTGAAGTGTTCATGCAGTATAATTCCTATAGTTGTCTCAATCTCACGATAGTTCACATAAGCATCTTGCAATATCAGTTTGCGCACAGCATTATTTTTGGGGTAGTCGAAAAAGTTTTTCCGTATTTCTAATCAAACTTCAACTTATTCTTTTTTTATATTTGTAATGAATTTTAATGAACCAAGTATGTACCATTTTTATCGACCATTTTTTGCCATTTTCCCGCTAAAGACATTATTCCATCAATAGTAAACTTGTCAGGTTTCTCGGCGAAAAACTGCGACGAGTAATTTTCACAGGCTTCTCTTGAAGCCAACTTTACTCCATTAAGGTAGTTCTGCACTGACCGAAACAAATAGTAGTCCTAAGGTGCAAGGTCAGGGCTATATGGTGGATGCATCAAAACTTCCCGGCCATGCTCCCCCAGTTTTTGCCGAGTCATCAAAGATGTGTGTGGTCTAGCGTTGTCCTGATGGAAGAAGCTTTTTCTGTTAATCAGTTCTGGCCGTTTTTTCGATTGCTTGCTTCAATCTCCTTTGATGTTGACACTATGTATAATTAGTTGTGCGACCAGTCTGGAGCAGCTTATAGTGGATGATCCCCGTTCAATCCCACCAACCACTCAGCATAACCTTTCGAGTTGTTAATCCTGGCTTTGCGACCATTTTTCGAGCTTCACCACGCTTGGATCATGATCTTTTTCGCACATCATTGTCGTATTTGATCCACTTTTCGTCTCCTGTTACCATTCACTTCAGAAATGGTTGGATTTCATTACGTTTCAGCAAATAATCGCAGATGGTAATTCGGTCCATTAAATTTTTCACAGACAATTCTGTGGTATCCAAACATCGAGATTCTTTATGTAGCCAGACTTTTTTAAATGGTTCAAAACCATTTGATTATGAATGTTAAGTTCCTAAACGATGGCTTCTTATGAGACGGTCCTGTCAATATTTTCCATGATTTCGTTGAATTTTTCGAGGATGGGTCGACCAGATCCAGATGCATCTTTCACATCGAAAATTCCAAAACGGAAACGAGCGAACCATTGTTGTGCTACACGCATCGACTTCCTATACTTCACAAATTTCATTGGTATCTTGGGTGGCATCCTTCCCTTTTTTATACAAAAATTTCAAAATATAGCGAATTCCTTCATTATTTTCACTTATTTTTGAACAAGTACAATTTTTTTTTCAACTTCCTCGAATTTAATTTTTTTTTGGTTAAATGAAGCTTAAAACCTCACCTTTCCAACACTATACATACACGTATGGTATGACACAATGTGATATGTAGCATTAGAGATATAGTACAACTGCAACGACAAGAACAAGAACTGATTTTGGATGACCTTCACGAAATTCATCTTGGACTGATTTACGACCTCGATTATGCTGAATTCATCGAAAAACAATCTGAGATAATCCACGCTAAAAGTCGCGCTAAAATTTCAGCTATATAATTCTGTTTTTTTGCCGAAATCAACGCTTTTATGTCAAAATGTTCTGAGTTTGTGTAACAACATAAATGTTAAACTTCACGATGAGGTTCGGACTTGCCATATTGCAACACTAGTTCAAGCACTTCATTTGCAAAAATACAAAATTTTTACTATAATATTCAATATTATGCCTATTTATTCATGGCGTGGTCCTTAAAGATTCTATTCCAAAATTAATGACATTACTACATTTTGTTTTCAAGCCAAATATAAGTTCTAAACACCAATTTAATGTTCATAGTTCTTAGCCTTGGCTCGATCGAACCTACCGACGAATACTTATCGACTCGTCCTGTATGAGCATGCCTGGAACGAAATTCTGACTTTTTCGTTGGCCCAAACCGGGGGGATTTAGCTCTACCTGCACTGACTATAGAACTGGAGGAAGACATGGCTTTGACAGAAGAAAAAAATGAGCGCAGATACAAAATACTTTTTAATTCGTTTCCTGAAATTTACAAAAGATTCCAATGCTCTTCACGAAATATTGACCACAAATCTTTCGCGAAGTGAGTTAATTTGTGGAATAAATGACATAACACATTATATACACATTATACAACCTGCAAATTTCACAAAGCGTAATGTGTATGCCATCTGATGTCCCTCCTGCTCCATTGGCGCATAACATTAGTGGTATATTTCTCAGCACCGTTACCCAGCTCAGTATCAGCGCCGGCATTGCGTGTCAAATGCCTGTCAAAGTTGAGAGCTGCTGTCGCGCCAACGTCACACACGAACGCGATTCGCTGCCTAACAACCAGGCGATCAGAAAAGCGACGACAGTGTGGCAATAAGTATTCCCAATGAACCGTAATACATACAAACAACAGTAGTAATATACAGACAGCTATAAATAAACGCACAAAGATAAATTCGATTGTTGTTGCAGAGTCAATGCAATTGCTTGCTGTGGCAAGTCGAGCGCACTGTTGCTGCCACCCAACTAACGCACCCACTCGCACAGCCCTGTTGCTGCAACACCTGCAGCTGAGAACCTGCTCATTGCGGCCGCACAGCTACAAGTGTGACTATCACAGCGGCGGCGCTCATCTACAAACACAACAACAACAAGCAACACAAACAGCGCACATTCGTTTAAGCAGCATTAACGCTAACTCGAAACCGCGGCGAATTTTACGCGCCACAACAGCAACAACAACGCCTGCCGCCACCCATTCAAGTATGTTGGAAAAATTATTCCACGCGGAGTAAACATTCAACTGGACTCGGTTGGCAGCAGAAAGGTGGCGGACAATTGCGCCTGTCGAGCCCAATTTATGTGCGTTTGTATGTGCGCGGCTTGTCGACGATATCGTTTTGTTTTTTGTGTGTATGAAGGTGTGTTTGTAGGAGAACTGTTGGAGCATTGGGAATCCATACTCGCTAATGGCTTCTTTAACGTTGCTGCCCTCCCCAACGTCGGCTGCGCTCCGGCAATAATTTCGATTTCTTCTATCCTCTCTGCGCTCACACTCAGCGCTACGATGACGAAGTTCGGAGTTGGGTGGGTTATCGCTGTGCTAATATTTCTGTGCTCTTGGGCCACGAGTAGCAACAACTGCAGGGCCGGTGAGTAAAATGTGCCGGAAAATAATTTGAAAGCTTAGAAATAAATGTTTTTGTTGATAAATATCGGGAATATTATTGTAAAGTGCTTGCAAACGGCAGGCTTTCGAGCAATTAAATTAACTATATTAATACTAAATTTTACATATATGTATATAAATATATACTTATATATAGCTTATAATTTCTTATTTAACAACTTCGCATGAGTGAGCCAAAAAATCATCATAATAATAATAAGAATAATAGTACAAAACACTGAGTAAAAAGATTATGGTAATAGAATTAACATATATAACAATAACGGTAATTATAATGAAACATAAAGCCCATAAAATTTACAAAGCATCCTTTATATGCCAGAAAAACTTTTATTGAATAGCGAACATACATAAAGCACTTCTATACTCCCTTTTGGTATGCGTACATATATGTTTATGTAAGTAGTAATATAATTTCCTATACATAACGAATGTAGGCACGACTCTCTCCAGTCTCTTCTCAGCGCTGTTCCATTTAATCAAATTTGATGTCACATATAATTGGCGCCATTGTGGTTAGGGTGGAAATAAGCAACACCATATTTAACACACTCCCAAAAGTCCGGAATGACGCCGCATATTGTGTACACCAACAATATTTACTTTTGTTTGTAATGTAAATAGAAACGACATTTAACGATTTTTGCTAATAATAAAAGGACGATGATATTTATTCAACCAATTGACTAGTGAAGAGAGGGGCATGTGCGAAGGGTTTGTGGCACACGCTAGAAAATACTTTGGAAACTTCGTAACGGTACTGGAGACACGACTAGTTAGTTTTAATTTCTAGTTGTTATTATACCCCACTAGAAAATCGAAATTTTTTTTAATTTTTCTACGTCCTTTTTGGAAATTTTTGCCTAAATGTAGGCAATGTTTTATGTAAGTATCAGAATTTATCGCCAACATTTAGGCTAATAATTGAATAGTAGTTATGCCACCATAATTTTAAGATCATACCCATAGTCGTGAGAACTTTCCGCTCCGAAAATATTGCACATACTGGAGTCTAATTTAACTCCAAACTTTTAGAAATGTTCTGTGGAATCACAAATAATTTCATAAAATTCTTACAGTGGTCTTAAGTTCTGCCGTAGGAGATTTTTTATGTTAATATTTGATCTTTTTGATATTTTTGGATGAAATATATATATGTAGGTATGATAGTAAGCGAATTAATAATCAAGTTTATGATTGGGTTATAATCTAAAAACTATTCGGAGTACTTCGTATAAAATTTCTCAAATAAATTTTAATAATCGAAATGCTTTCCAAAGTAGGAAGTTGTATGCAAATTGGAGGAAAGCAAGCTTAAAAATTTAGAAAAGAAACTTTATCTTTCAGCAATCCTGAATTGTATTGATAATCACCTTTATTCTACTATAGATTGAGAAAAAAGCTTTTGCTCAACCTTTAAAAGTTGTTCCTCAAAGGTAAATTCCTGATGTTTTAATAATCAAAAGAAGCCATATGTACCAAAGAACTTTAAGTATTGACTATAATAATTTCATTGCAATATTACAGACCCATCAAAATTTGCATGCTAAAACTCCTAAATATAGGCAACGGTCTTGCGATCCAGCATTCACTCGGCCGAATGACTACGTCTAGCACGCAGTGAAAAAATTATCGCAGACACAGCTGCGAGTGTACACGAAAACCATGGAAAGTCGAGTCGGCGCCGTTCGCAGCAGCTCGGACTAACTTATGGAACGACTCTAAATTGAAGGCGCACAAAATACAGCTTGTGCAAGAACTGAAACTGAAAAGCATTTAGGACGAAGAGCATCCTGAAGAGATTCAAAGCCGGTATAATCATCGGTTCATATTTCTACAAAAATGATGCCGGTGAGGACGAAACCGTCACTGGCGACCGTTATGACGCCATGATAACCGACTAATCGATGCCTGAAATTAAAGCTCGTGATCTCGGCGACATTTTGTTTCAACAAGACGCCGCCACTTCCACACATCGCATCAATCAATGCATTTGTTGCGAGAACACTTCGGTGAGCAGATAATTTCACGTTTTGGGCCGGTCGATTGGCATGGAGCAAAACATCAAGCGTGTCATTCGCCAGTTACAAAGAATGTTCTTTCGAACGATAATAAATATTCCGCATTAAATTTGAAGTTCCTTTGAAACAGTGGGGAACCTCGAAATGGAGCACCCTTTAATTGTCCTTCTGAAAACTTAGAAAATTTTGTTTTTTAGCTTTTATTGAGAAATTGTAGGTTGCGATTATCTTCAAATAAAAATAATTTCCTTACCAGGATATGTGCATTAGAGCGGGTCGATCTTTCCATGCGGGAAATGTTGTCGCTTTAAAAATCGCTGGTTCATAACCGATAGTATATTAAGCAAAAACGTTCAGAATGATCCGTGGAGCACTTCCCGCATATACAATTTCGTTTCGTTTTTATGGTTTTTAAAAGATTTACAGTTTTTAGTCCAAAATTTTGAGCTTAAAAATTGAAATTTTGAAATGTAAAATCCTAATTGAGATTTAAAATTTAATCTTTAAATGAAAACGTAGTATAAAAAAATAAAAATAAAAATTTAATATTAAAATAATATTAAAATTATAAACTTCGGGTTACGTTCTTTTATTTTTCAAAGCGGTATTTTGATTAAATATTTTTCAACCTGGTATTTGGGATTCTTTATTTCACTTACTTAAAATATATTTGTTTAAGATTTTCGGGATTAGAAGTAAAAACATTATTTAAGTGCTAATTTAATTATTTTTTAACGCATTATTTGCAACACTGCCTCTTTTATAGTTAAAAAGATTTTATTTTCAACTATTTACTTGCAAAGGTAAATTTTTCATAAAAAACAATTTTCTATCATAAATCAATTCCAAATTAAATTTTCCACAACTCAACGGGTTAATTCCTCTTTAATTTTTCCTGATACTTCAATACATTTTGTTGTTGTTATTATTTAACGTGCCTCCATGCTACAAGTGAAATTGTATGTATACAATGGAGTTTATAAATATTATTTAACACTCCCTGAAGGGCGTAAATATCCAAGCCATATCGAAGCCATACCCAAAATAAGTTCAAGCAGAAAAACGAGAAAATCCAAGAAAAAGAAAACAGAAAAATCCGAAACAAGGCAAACTTGCCACACCAACTATGGCGCACAGTCTGTCTGTCGCCCCCACACACGCACATGACGACACTCAGCTAGTCTACATTTCATTTATGCCGCAGTAAGCTGTTGTTGTTATTAGTTTGTAAACGAAAAAAAGAAAAATGAAACTCCAGCTCGCATACGCAATGCTCATAAACTTATTCCCACTTACATACATACAAATACACAAAAACATTGTTGTGTGCGCGCGTGTGTGTGTGGTGCTTGGCCGGCGTCACATGATTTTCACAGTTTCGTCCTTTTACGGGCCAACAACAATGCCACACCGAGCCAGCAGTCACTTGTGGCCAACACAGTTGCCAGTTGCAGCAATTTACTACTGTACGCGCCATTCTTTCCATTGTTGTTGCTGTTGCTCTCTTTGGTTATCGTTGTTTTTGTAACTAACTGTGTAATGTTTCAACACAGGAAGCGACCACTCAGTGCTGCTGTTCCGAATTGAATTATACACAAACCCAAACTTTTCGCTTTCGCTCGCCGCCCGGCGGGCCGCAGCGCCAGCCGATGAGCCAGCCGGCGTGTGGCGCCGTCGGTGGGTCTGTCAGCCAGCAAGCGGGCCAACAAACGCAAACGGATAATAACAAACACGCTGTGTCAAGCTTACTTACATATCTATTTATGGGTGTGTGAGTGTGTATGTGTGTGCGAGCAGACATTTGTGCTGTAAAAGGAGAGCAAAACCTAAACAATGAAAAGAGCTTACTTAACTTTCCACAACGGGCTCAACCTACTCCCCACCTATGCAAACAGTGCGCTGTCTGCTTGCGCATTTACGTTATAGCTGCTATTTTGTTGTTGTTGTCGTGGGTATGTCGTTTTTTGTGTCCGATTTGCTTTTTTGTATGCCTTCGTCCTTTCGCCGGTGCGTCCCCAGCATTTACTCGCAAAAGTAAACTACAAGTTGTGTCTGTATGTGTGCGTGTATAGTTGTCTGTGTGTATATACACTGTGTATAGGTGTGTGTATATGCTTGTTTGTTGTAAAAGTATCCTTATAGCAATATCCTTCGCATGCTGTCAACCGCACACACCACTCAGTGCCCGAGCATTCACGGCAATCAGTCAGCCACCCATTAAGACCCTTCTCACTTTGGTTTCATGACCGTTGACTGCCCGCTCAGCCGGTTCACTAGCTTCGCTGCGCCACCCGATAGTATCTACCAACCCATCGCTAACAGTATTCCTTCACACTCACACTCTGCAACCTCCCCTCCCGTCATACGTAGCAATCGTTTGTTGGCCATTTCACTCGTTTGCGCGTCCTTTCTCGTACAGTTACAACACTCCCTCCTACTGCTCCGCTCCCTGTCATTCGGTTTTTTGTCGTTTGTCTGCTACTTTCCGCTTGATTTTTGCATTCCATACGTTTTTTCATGCTGTCGCTGTCGCCTTGGCTGGCGTGTTGTGCTGGCATGTTGCTGGTGGGATTTGCCATCTTAGCGCCGCGTCGCTTCGTCGATTTGTCGACGACTACAGACAAAGTCCTAGTGCGTGTTTGTGTGTGTATATATGTGTAACAATGTTGGTTAATATTTTTTCCGTTAGTGTTGCTTTGGCAGGTCGGCTTGCTGGGTCGGCTATGTGGAGCGTAGGGCGGAAGGGGTGCTGGCTCATAGATTTAGTTGTTGGTTGTGTAAATAGCGTGGAAAAGTGTAATACAGCCCCTAAAAACAAACTTTCGGTAGTTAAATTGCACGTCTGCAGCGTGTTTGTGTGCATAAGTTTGACGTATTGAAATGTAATCATGTCACAGAGTTGATTGTCAGATATTCGCACAGTGTTTAAATGTGCGCAAATTGGAATAGTAGTTGGGTTTATAACAAAAGGTGATACAAAACTAATAAATTTTTTAATTTTTTTAAATTTAAAAAAATTGACTTTCTTAAATTTAATTAATTAAATCAATAATTTTTTTTCATACACCTTTTATTAAAAAAACTTCGGAAAAAATCTTGACTAATTTTCTTCATTGGAAAAATGTTGCCTACATTTGGGAGCATTGCTTAATAACATAAATTTTTTCTCCCTCAAATGAGGGGAGAATGGCGCCAATGCCCAAGTAGAAAGCAAGTGTCAAGCATTTGTATTCTTAGAATCCTTTTTCCAACAATCAAATTGCGACTTTGAAAGGCTTGACAAAGTGAGAACTAGTGAGACTGTAATTACCTCTCTACTCTTCTCCATTTCTGATCGAACTATAGGCATTTTTTAACAATAAGCTTTAGTGGTACGTTAAAAGTCAAATATCTTGTTATTCTAACGTAATGTCTTAGCTCCAAAATACTCCCTTAAATTTGAAAATAAGAACTGCGGATGTGAAAAATATGTTGAAAGGAAGAGTTACTCATAACCACTTAGGATAAAGCATGACTAAGGGTCATCAAATAGACATTTACATAGGACAGACTAGTGACACAAAAATGATAAAATGGTTTTCGGTTTGATGTTCCAAAGTCTGATTTAATACCTTTTACTGAGCTAGTAAAATAAAGATCCTGTTTTGCGGAATATTTTGTTTCAGCACAAATGAAAGTCCAAAAACTATTTTCTTTTTAAGAATTTAACTATTAAAATGATATCTTGTTATGTCCCTGATTTAAATGGGTTAATTTTCTCTCTTTTGGATTAAATAAAGTTATATTTTAATTTTAATTTTTGATATCTTAATTAAACAAATACGAATAAAAAAGTGTTGTGTAACTGGTACGAGGGCTACCTTTTATATTTCGGGATTAGAGAACCACAACAAAAATCACTTTTTGTTTTTCCAAATATTTTCTATTAAGGTCCATACACTGTTGCATGCGTTTGAGCCAATTGTAAAAGTATTTTTGCCCCTCTGATGAAAGTATCTCCAAAACATGAGTTCTGAACACGTTAACCGCATCTTCAGCATCATTTTCTTTATTTTTCTAGTAGTACGGTTGGTACATGTCCAGTATTTCCAAAAAACATGGAACGATTTGCTTGGCAGTGCTTCGTGTGCAAACAACCTTTGGATTCTACTCATTATATAACATCCATTTTCAGGCTCTTACGAAAAAATTTTCGATTCATCACCTGTCACGATGTCATTGACATATTTCGAAGCATCGCAAAAGAATTTATTAACATTTCACTCCACCAAACCCAATGAGCCTTTTTTGAACGTTTGACAAATTGTGTAGGATCCAACGTGAAGAAATTTTTTTCACAGTGAAGTGTTCCTGCAATATGTGCAGGTCCCGCTAATATCTATGGTTGTCTCAATCGCACGATATATCACATAGCGATCTTGCAGTATGAGTTTGCTCCCAGCATTATTGGCTTCCGGAACAACGGAATTCAGCATACCATCGAAGAACACTGGTCTTCAATGGAGCTTCATCGCCTAAAATCCAATAAAGTTCATATCTATGTTCTGTTTCTGAGATAATCCATGTCGAAAGTTATCGAAAATAATCGCGCTAAAATATTGGCGATTTAATTTAATTTTTTTTTTTTACAAAAATGAATATTTTTTAGTTACTGGATACAGCACAAAACCGCTCTTGTGTCAAAACGTGCTGAGCATGTATAACGACAATAATGTCAAACTTTACGATAAAGTTGTGAGTTGCCAAATTAATACATTAGTATTACCAAATCGCGAAATATAAAGGCAACCTATGTTTGTAAAAATTTCACAGTGAAGTTCCTGTAATAGAAAGAAAAATATCCCCGAAATATACCAACGATATTACAGCATTTAAGGAGGTGTAATATATAAGTATACTATTTATATTAGGGTGGGTAAAAGAAACGATAACTTTCTGTAAATTTTAAACGGTGAGGTTCACGGAAAATTGTAAGAGACTATGAATTTTTCTCTCCAAAATTAGGAAAACGCAAAGTGAAGGACCTTCATATTATTTTCAAAATTTGAGGTGTCTATTCACCATTTTTAAGAGTATAAAATTAAAAAAAAAAAATGATTTTTTTGACCAACTCTAGTATCTACATATGAGTAAAAAGTGCATGGTTTCCCACATGTAGCTCGAAGAAATAATATCAAAGTTAATGACTATTTAACCAAGTTACGGAAATGTGTTTGAAAATGGGTAATTTTCCAAAGTATATGTCCTTTTTTCAATCATAGTTCGTTACAAGCAATGTGCGATCTACAATCTTATTTCTATAACTTCAAAATTCTCCTAAATTCAAGCAATTTTTAAAAGTAAAAATCGATTATCTTACAAAATTTAATTTCAAGAACTTCACATACAAATGCACGGAATATTTTCAAAAATCCAATTAGAGTGAGACAAATGCTGAAAGTAATGAAATTAGAGTCTTCTGGTTGGACCCCATCACATTAACCGCGAAGGTCGCGTAAACACTCATTGAGGCTTTGGCGTGCGTTATGCTTGAAAATTTCCATATTTTAAAACGCGTACTGCTCGAGTCATCATATTTTATGTAAATGTTGGCAATGTATTTATGTTTGCTATTAATATGACATAGAAGGTTATGACAGGCGGCGAATAGCTACAGTGACAGTGACTAACTAGGGTGAAAATCCAGCGCATCATTGCGATCCAACCACCCAACTACTACCAAACCAACCTGAAAACACACATATACATACATATATACTATGTAAGCACCCAAGGGCCCTACCCACAAGAACTCTGCAGCTAAAACCAGAGACGGCTATAAACTTTAGCTTGCACACGGTGGTAGTGGCAACAACAAGAACAATGGCATATAATTACATGTATTTGTATGCAGTTTAAATGTATGTGTGTGTGTGTTTCTGTATTTAAATGGCTTGACCCACACTCTGCATTCGCACGCCGCCAACAACAATCGATGCCCGACGCGGCTCAACAACTGTCCTCGACCTCAACACAGTCTCGACAATGAGAACAATGAGGTGTGACCGCCCGTGCGACGGACCCAACGTCTGGCTGCCGATGGCGATGACGATGCCGGTGTGTGGTGTGTCATCAATCCAAGTTGGTTTGAGTTGATTTGAATTGCGTTTAGGCAAATCTTCTGGCCTGCCAGCGACGACGAAGCAACAATGAACGGAACGAATTAGTACCGTTGGACGCCGTCAAAGCCGTGACTGTCACACTGAGTCTCGGCGCTGAGGGTGGATGATGCCTCGAAGTTTGGGTGAGTTGAAATTTCAAAATTTGCTGTTGCTTTATTATTATGCCATCCATCCGTACGTACGTGTGTGCGTGGGTGTGTTTGCAGTAATTTGTGTTGATTCGTCTCGGGCTGCTCGATTCCACACACACACACTGGCAAAGCGTTTGCTTGCTTTTCAACTGGTTTATCGTCGTCAAGGACCCTTCGCATCCACCAAAGCCTACTCCACCGCCGTTTGTGCTTCCCTTAGTTGGCGCACAAGCGCACTCACACACACAGACGCATAGCCATATATTCGCCACTCGTCGGCATGCCTGAGTCGGTATAATATGCTTGGGCGCGATGTGACGGAAATTTTCAGGTTTTGATTGTGTAGACATGTCAAAATAATAGTCAACTTACATGCCGCATGCCGGCAGCAACAACAACAGCAACTACGTCAGCGACAACCAATTTCAGCAACAACAACAGCAGTTAGCAGCAACGAGGCAGCCAGTCATAACTTGTGCGTGCTCCGTTGGCACATTGCTGTGGTTATTGTTGCTGTTGGCAGTGGAATTTTCATAGCACTTGGCTTGGCGCGCGCGTTGAGTCGCCAGCACTTGGCGACACAATGCCATGTGACCGACGGTGGGTGTATGTGTGCGTGTGTGCATCATGATGGAGCGGTAATTGTGTTGAAGGCACACACACACCCATACAAAGGTATTTACATTTCAGTGCGAGTGTGTGCGTCCGTGTGTGAATTGTTATGCTCGCACTTTCACATTGTCTGTAAATTTTGCGGCTAAGGGTGAACTCATCTATCTCGGATGGTTTGTTGGCTCTGCCCGGCCATCACTATGGACTTTCGGCGATCCACCACCGCACTACCGCCCCGCACCAGCATTATCCATCACTTGTGTGTGTGTGCTAGTCATTGTCACTAAACAGCACTATCTTGCACTGTGGCTTTGGATATTGTGCGTTTTTGTTGTTGTGGCTACCTTGTTGCCGGTTTGCTGGTGTGCGGCATGAGCCACAATGTGCCACAAAGCTTAGGTAGCAGATGGAAAACTTGGCAGTTGCTGCCTGCAGACGTAAATTATGTGCGAAAGTCTATATCACATATATATCTAACAGTATTATATATACACGCACACATATATATAAAGATAGGCTGCTACGTGTGAATGTGTAAATGGCAAATTCCGTTATATTTGTGTTCCCTTGTACTAAACTGCTTAGTTCATGTACTTACATATGAACAGAAGTGGTTGTTGTTGTTGGCTGCTCGACTTGCTTGACTGGCATGAAATCTGTGTTGGTGAAAATCCGTAGCCATCACCTGCCAAAAAGGACAATAAGGGATTATGAATAAGAACATCCTCAGGGGATCAAAAATAAATTCAAAGTACAAATATACTTTTATTTGCTTAAGTTGTGTTTTTGAAAGCTTTCCAGAAATGTTTATGCAAATAATAATTTAATATTTGACACGACAGCTGATGGAGGCGAAGGCATTAGGTACATTGGTTATAAGAATCTCTTGGGTGGTCATGGGTTCCAAATGCGAACAAAATGGGATTTATAACTATATAAAATATAAATACGAGGTGTAGTCGGAAAGTTTTTGGGTTTTGTAATTTTATTGAAATTGTTGTAGTTTTATTTTCAGAGCTTAAACTTCTTCTGATTGAAAATTTGTGAATTGTTGTTTAGGGCAGAAGTCCCCTTGTCTCCTTCTGTTATGTCAAAAATTTCGGTCAGAAAGACTGAACTGTAGTCCATTAGTAAATACTCCTCTATTAGAGAATCCAAACGATGTGTTTAATTCCTTGTGGACTTCCTTTTCTCGGTCGCATTGTCAACTTAGCCTGAGTTTATTAACAAGGCAGAGTAAGATATTATACCGAACTTGGCTCCAATAGCTTAAAACTATGCGTCTGTAGGCCGTAAGCATTGGCTCTTACCTCACTTGTATGTATATTGGAAGCATATCAAATATAACCTCCAGACCCCTTGTTGAAGAATACAGCCCTTTTTCGATAATGCCAAAGGTGAACATGTTTTACACTTTTCCCATCGCCATTTGTTGCTTTCAACACGAAAAATTTGTCTTGCAAGCATTTGAGTGTCGCAAAGCGTTCATCTACCTCTCTTAATGAAGATAACATCGAAAAAGCTAAAGAAGCAGTGCTTGAGTAATTGTTGCCTTTGTGTCGGAGAAATAGCAGAGTATCCCAATACCTTAGTAAGATTTTGGTTAATGTTTTGGGTATGAAACGCGTCACTGCTAGTCTCATACTGAAAGACCAACATCTTTTCCAAAACCGACATCAAGTAGAGACCGGAGAAGAGATGGTTGACAGTTTAGGAACCTTCCAACATTCTTCCTCTAAAAATAAGCCAAAACCGAAAACATACAAATTCGCTGAAGACACAGAAACCCATTACATCCGTGGCCAATAACAAGTGCACGGAAAATTTGAGCACATTCTGAAGACAATAACAAAGATTTGTATTAAAATACGTGAAAATGTAGTTTTTATTTGACAGTCCGGGTCAAATTCAATATATAACTACTAACTACTTATATCAAAACCTACCGTTAGTTATTCCCTCTCTGATACTTGAAATATCAACTTTTGGAATAAGAGAACCTTTTCGAGAGATTGAATAAACAATTTGATACAGTTATACTAGGTATTGTTTTTGGTTCTTCCCAGATGAAGAAACCAATATAAGCCAGATTTCAATGCACCTAAAAATCTGTAGTAAGAATCAGTGATCTCATTCAGGTTAAACCTCATTCAAATCACAAATCTAAGAAAACTGGGAAAATCTTTCCTTAAGCAATGCAGCCTTTCAGTAAAATTACTTTCAACTATTTAACAGGAAAAGAGATACTAAGCAGCTCACTTGGTGTTATAATAAGCAAATTTGTCAAGGTTTTCACGGAAGAAGCTTTGAAATTTTAAACCTAAGCACTTTAAAAAAACCACAACAACACTAACAAAAATGTGCAGCAGCTTCAATAAGTATCAAGAGAATTCAATAAGTTGAAAAATCCCCAACAACAACAGGAACAAATCTGTTAAACAACAATGCCATTAGCCCACAGCATCGATTGCGGCAAATTCAGCCGCAAGACGACACTTCCAACCGGCAACCAGCAATAACTTCACAACAACTGATATTTTGCGGACAACTGTGCCACTGAATAATGCAAGCAAAGCGCTTTTAATAAAATCAAATCGCCCTCGAACTTATTACTCACCCACCCACCGCCCGGCGAGGGCAATATACGTGCTTGACTTTGCTGCTTGCTGCCGCCATCGTCTGCCAGCGTTGATGTATGTATGTGTATGAGTGTGTGTTCATTGGCGATGAATGTCTGACATTTCCGGCTTCCTTCGCATATTGCGCAACATATGTAGTTACACGTGTACCTCGACGCTGCCATACGAGTGCGTCTGTGTGTGTTGGTGCACTTCAACCACCCGCTCCTTTTTGACTTTCTGTACTTTTTTCGCTGTTGCTGTAAGTGTTGTCGATGATACGAGCATGCTTGCCGGCAAGCCATGAAATAAAATGCCACACATCCTGCCACACTCAACCGGTGCTCACAGCATAAATGCCATACTAGGGGTTTACCTCATACGACCGCACCATTTTGCTGGTGCTTCCCCACCTCAGCCTGGTTATGCTCATCGCCTGCTTTATTATTTAAGCTTTTACGTTTCTCATTTTTATCGCCTTGACTGCGACCTTTTCGTCCCTTTTTAGTCTGAATATTATTTTTTTATTTCCCTCTTCTTATTATTATTCTTATTCTTGGTAGAAGTCTTTGCTGCCTTTGTTTTATTGCGTTGCTTCGTTCTTGTCTTGTCGGCTGGAGACCTTCTGCATTTTTGCTTGCTTTTCTACTAAATAATTACATATATAAATATATATGCGTATATAGTAGTGGTTGCTAGTGTTGTTGTAGTTATTGCTTTTCATGTTCCGCACATTCCTTTGCCACTTGCCGGTACTTCATCCCGCCGCTCTGCCCAAATTATGCTCCAACAATTTTCCTTTCTTGAATTTCATCCGCAAAAGTTTGGCCTTCGGTGTAACTATGTATTCGTGTATCTCTCATTTACAGCTTGTGGGCGTCTTATGTGCATAATTTGTAATGCTTGCCCTTCGTGAGTTTATTATTATTTTTGTTTTGTGCGTGTTAAACATGCTTTTTGCTACTTCTGCCGCTTTCGGTACTTCTGGTTATATCAACTTGGTAAAGGCGGGTAATTTTCTAACTGATAATGCTATTATTATTTATTGTTGTTGTTGAAAGAAAATGAAAGGTGACCTCTTCCAGTGGATTCTGTGCGCTTCTGTTGTTTGATCTCTGACCCCGAGGGGCGAATTCGTGAAGCAGGCATAATTTTATTGTTTTGTCTTAAATCTGGTTGTGAGCGGAAGCGGTTAAGGGTTAAAGCTTTCAATTGCAGTGCTCTCAAGTAGAATCAATCGAATTACAACAAACAAAATTCGGTTCTGCTAAAATACAATGCTTTTCACAGATATAGATTCACAGCATCTATTGGCCTTATTGCATACAAATATCATTTCACTTGGAAAGTTGCTTAAGCAAATGTCCGCTATATACATATGTATACTCGTATCTAACACCCTTGCTAAGTATTCGTAAAAAAATTTGTTTGTTCTTTTAGAACAGTATTGCTTACATACTTTTAGTGAATATGATTCCCCAGATTATTTCAAAACTCTGTCGGTTTCTCATATTAATTTAATGAAACTTTTAAAAAGCAGTCCAAACAACCCTCTCGTGTATGGTAGGAGTTAAAATACTCCACTTTATTGTTATTCCATAAATTCTTATATAAAAAAAATATAGGAAAAAACGCTATAAAATTTTGCTAACTTATTATGTGTAATTGCGTCCGTCTGACGGAAATTACCTAATTTATAGTACATTTGAAACTAAGGAAATTTATAATTTTCCGTTTTAGGAAATTCTATGATTTTTTTCTAGTTTTTTTTTTCATTTTAAGAGTACCGAAAATATAATTACCAAATAATCCCGAAAACTTTCGGAATCATGAGTTCAATTAACAAAAAACGGATGATGATGCTTTATTTCTTCAAAATGTCGTTTACTAAAATAAGCTCGAAAAGTCACTGGTGTCTTTTGCAAAAATTACCCTTTTTAAAGAACATTTTGAAATTATGGAAATTTATAATTTCCCATTCTAAGAAATCTTATAATATTTTTCTTGTTTTACTAAATTTAAAAGTGCCGAAAATTTATTCCGAATAATCCCTTTATTTGTTCGATAATTTCGCTTACTAAAAAATAATCCTGAAGAATTACTGGACCCCGATTTGCATATTTCAGATTATAAATCTATATTTATCATAAATGTGATTATAACGTTAATCTTTTTACTGAGGAACATTAACGATTCTTCATGTTATTAAATAGGTGTCTTTAGCAAAAATTTCCCTATTTATGGAACATTTTGTAATTTGGGAAATTGAAAATTTCCCCTTATTTGGAAGTTGTATTTATTTTTCTATTGTTATTAATATTTAAAGTACCGAAAATTCAGTTCCGAAATAATCCCGTGAAATTACGGGATCCCGAGTTAAATTTTTCAATCCCGAAATTCCGGAATCACAAAAATTAGTCGACAAAATTTTATTTCCTAGCAAATTATATTTACTACAATAATCCCGAAAACTTACGGGATACCGATTTGGATATTTCAAGACCTAATTTTGCGTATAACAATATTGATATTAAGGAACTCTTTTATGGCTATA
Source organism: Bactrocera neohumeralis (assembly GCF_024586455.1). Classification (NCBI taxonomy): domain Eukaryota; kingdom Metazoa; phylum Arthropoda; class Insecta; order Diptera; family Tephritidae; genus Bactrocera; species Bactrocera neohumeralis. The sequence goes on from NC_065923.1 coordinate 4,289,046, forward strand.
TAAATATGTCTACACCAAAATTCCGTTTGCAGCTTCTAGCATATGGACTTCCAAAGTAACTGCAGCCGCACTATGTATTAATATGTATACACATATGTATGGCTTACCTATGTAGACATGAAAACGTATTGTTAAAAAGGAAAAAAAAACATATACTATATTTCTGTCTGAGTAGAAAAAAACGTTGGCAAATAATGATAGCAATTCCCACAAGGATAAAAAATAATAGCACAAAAAGATGAAAATGTTAATGCAACAAATAAAACCAAAACAATGGACCTTTGACCCGAAGTGTGGGTGGCAAAATTAAAAAAAATTATATGAAAATAAAACCGTAATGGCAAAAAAATGGTAAAATGAAAAGAAATGGACGAAAGCTTATTAATGTGAAAGGCGAACCAGTTTTCTGGCAAATATAATGCAGACAAATGGAATCAAATAGAATCAAGGCAGCAAACACAAACAACAGAAACAAAAAAAAAATCAAAAAAAAAAAGAAGCAGAGAATAGTGAAACCCCGAAAAGGTGGTCAAAACGAATTGTTTTATATCTCTCATTTGTCCGCTTAAAGGCGAGCTTTTCGAAGCCAGCACAACAGCGTGTGGCCAACACTTGACCAAAAGTACGAGAGAGAGTGGGACGATGGCATGGGTAAACGGCAGAAGAGTGTGAAAAGTTAAAAAGGATGTACATGTGACGGCAAAGCAGTAAAAGTGTGCAAATAAAAATGGACCTTGGGTGAAGCCTATTGGTTGTAGAAAAAGCGGTGCTGGGGCAAATGTGATTTTCATGGCCACCCTTTCTGCTGGCTGCCGCACACAGCAAAAAGGTAAATTGCTATTTTTTACAAGACGCAGCCAGCAACAACAACAAAGATAATGCTTTTATAGATAATAGACATGTGCATATGTAAATATGTATATATATATTGCAATATCAATTTATATTTATACAAACAGCAAACAACAACAGCGCAGTTGACAACGTAGGCGACATTTCTTTTTCGATTTTTCTCTTGCCTTTTTTCAAGGGAGCGACTCCCATGGGTTGCCAGCTCTTTCATAGCTTGATCATAACAATAATTCAGCCCTTCTTGTTGGCGCAGTTGATTTTTATATTTTGTGCATTTTTCTTTTGCATTGTTACCTTGCCACAGTCGGTCGCTGTGCAGCTGAATCGCGTGTATCCCCTTTATTTTCAGCCTTTTCACTTTTATGTGCGGCATTTTTTCCAGTTGAAGCTTTAATATGTCTCTTTTTGCACTTTTTCGAATCTCTACGGATATGCCAGTCGGTGTGTATGTATGTATGTGTAAGCTGGTCTGCGTCAGTGTTTATTAGTTGGTTGTTGTTGTTTGTGTTTGGGGTTCTTGTTGCCTTTACGCATCAGCCGAAATATTTTTACAGTAGTTTCCAGTTCAGTTTTTCATCCTGAAGTATACCTTTCTTATTTTCAGAAAGGTTTACACTGAGAAAATTTGTTATAAAAACAAGAATAAACAATTTTGGCTGCATCGAAGCTATAACACCCTACAGAAAATAAAAAGTTTTCATACAAAAACTTGATTTTGGTCGATCAGTTTGTATGCCAGCTATACGCTATAGCGGTCCGATCTGAACAATTTGTACGGAAATTGTACCGTTGTTTTGAAAAATAATCCATACCAATTTTCTTGAAGATATTTCGTCAAATAAAAAAACTTTTCCACACAATGATTTGATTTTGATCGATCAATCCTTCCAATTCCTTTATCGGCGGAATCGACAAATGAGCAGTTTCTTTGGAGGGAAAATGACCAATAGTGACTATCTGACATTCTTTATTGCTAACATCTATAATTATATTGGAATAATATCTTTAATATCTACAAAAACACTTCTCCAAACTCTGCGTTAGCGGGGCGTATACGTAACCCAACGCTATTGCCAACTATCTACTTGTTAAATCATAATATTCATATGCTCAATGTTCGGCCTTCGTTGTCGTGCCCTAAGTGTAATCTTCTCTGAATATAAACCCTTACAACAAACAAAGTTGTACACTTAAAATGGATGGAGATGGACACCGGGTGGCACAACCAATTATTTCCATGTTTAAATATACCCGTAAAGGACTTAATTTTGCCAGTTTACCACTTTACCACCATTTACTTAGAGAACACAACAACCTATTTCTGTGCGTTATAATATTTCATACAAATTCACGAACATCATAATATACATATGTATATGAAGGCAGCTGCGTGCAACCAATTCACTGCCACTAATGCGAATAACGGGCAATGGGGCAAATAATAGACTTGGCTCGTACTCAATCATCGGCTCAAGCGTTTTGCGTCTTCTTATTGTACATGAATATCTATTTGTATATGCGATAAATTAGTGTCTGCTTGTATGTATGTATGTATGTATATATATGCTATTTGTATTTGTATGTGAATAAAGCTTACATGTGCAAAGTTATCTTGTCGTTTGAAGTGAGTTATTCTCGGGCATTCGGGTGTAGAAGGTTTTGTTGTATTTTATCTGTATGTATTGTGTGTTAATAATCAGCAGTGAAACGAAGTAGGTTTATGCTAACTTACAACTGGTAAAAGTATTCAACTAATATAGCTTGCTATTATAATTCTGAAAAGTTCGTAAAAAGGACGCTATCATCTCATTATGTTTCTACTAAGAAGTGCTTGTATGTTAGTTGCCTCGTTCTCTGACAGTCACCATTCCCTTTTGTGCATTCCAAGTTGTAAGGGATATTGATTTTATGAACTCATGAGTTACAGTTTGTGAAAAGTTAATTATTGAAGTTATCGGAAAGACAACGAAGTCATGTCGCCCGTTCCTTCGTAACTGAACTGATTTCGGGAGACTAAACTTATGATTGGCTCTCACACCTATAGCCGTCTTTAGTGAATTTTGAAAGCGAAATCAGTCATCTTCGAATAATTTGTTACTGGACTCAACTAAGATAATGATCTTCTCATTTTCTTTTTTGACTTAGCAAAAATATCTAATTATTTCCGTTAAGGGAAAAGCTTTCTACCCGTCTGAAAAAACACACCATATGCGAAAGTTTGGATAAAATAGATTTTTTCATATTTCAAAATAAATAAAAATTTTAAATCGATATTTCAAATAGTTTTAGAATAATAGTCTCCTATTGTTTTGGGTTTCATCCTCAGAAAAGGGCGGAATCAATCATAAAAGTATGTAGTATGTAGTTTTAGCGCTTATTCAACCGAAATTATTTCAATTTTTTCTTCAAAAATTTTACTTTGGGTTTTCAAAACAATGTATGTATGTGGAAATAGACCCTGAAAACTTAAAAAATTATACATAATTTTTTTTTAGTTAAAAAAAAAAAACGAATTTTAGGCAAATGTTACTTCAGTTACTTCGAAAGTTGGAAATTACAGATTTTATTTCCAAGGTATTTACTTTTATGTGGCCAACAATTAGGAGTATTACTTGATAGGTTTTAAATTATTATTTTAAGATATCCGAACAGTGGGTCTGATTGAACAAAACTTGTGTATGTATCAATTAAGCACTATTCCGATTGCTAATATATCCATACACGGTTATACCAGTTTATTATATTTATACCAGTTGTTTGTTCGATTCACCGCTCACTAAAATTTGCCGAAACGAAAGCTAATATGAAGCAAGCAGGTGAATTTCTCACTTCATTTTGAAATACAGGCCACTGTATGCCATTTATTTCTATTGTCAGCTTACAAAATAGATATATATAATATATGTATTATATATTACCAATAAAATGTGTTCACATTATTTCATTTCTATTCCAACAACCACATTTTAACATAGTTATCCTATTTAGACTTCAGGGAAACTCATAATCAATCCGATTTAAAGGCAAACCTTAATCGTTTACAAAAAATATGTACCTATATACCAATACATAATACTTAAGATACAATAATACCTAACCTTATATTACAAAAAAAAAACTTTTCTTCCATAGCTGATAAAGGAACAAAGAAAAAATAAAACAAAATTCAATAAAAATTCGTTTTGGATATAAAAATATATTTATATATGTATATATATGCGGTATGCATGTAAGTACATAAATCTCATTAAACGAAATACCGTTACGAAAAAATTTCGCCAGGACCAACTTTATCTAAGAAATTTGATTTAGACAATTACATACGCTCGAATAGGTGTACATAAAAACGTGTAAGTAAAGATAAATTAATTTATACATATGTTCATATACACATATATATACATATATACTATATACACGTTCGTACATTAGTGTTCACACATAAGTAAAAGCAGTTGTTGATAAGCTCGTTCGCTACTAATCTTCGCCATGCACAGCACCCTACTCTTCCATGTCTACCTTTATACAAAGGTATAGTTATACACATAGGTATATAAACATATGTATGCATATATACAACAATGTACAAGTGTGTAAGTGCGTTTGGGCTTTAGCAACAACATTGCTTAAGTGCCATTTCCTGCTCTTCCGCTGCCAACATCACTCCCCCACCCTCGTGTGCAAATCCAACCAACAACAATGGCTTATTACTCTTGATATACTCAACTCAACATTCGCAAGTTTCTTTTCCGATTGTTGTTTCTATTTGTTACAATATGTACTTTATATACTTACTATACACGAGCATGTTTGTTGTTGCTTCTCCAACACTTAGTCGCTGCTAGGCATATTTTCATTGTGCGCGTGCAGATATGTTTGATTGTATCCTTTTTGCGCTTTTATTTTCTCAACATTTATTTGTACATTTTAACATTTCATTTGCACACATATGTATACAAGTATGTATGTGCATTGTTGTTGTTTGCCAAACAATGGAAATAAAGTAGTTTTTCCCTTCAATTGTTCATCAAATCAGCCACAATCATTCCGCAGCGCAGGATATTTGTAACTGCTAGTGTGTGTAGGTGCATGTGTGTGCACTTATCTTTGCCATCCTTTTGTGCGAAAATGAAAATAAAAGGCCAGTCATTAATGTGATAAATCGAATATCTCGTTTTTGCTCAGCTCCCACTCCTCTCTCTACGTGCTAATGCTATGGCTCTCCTCTTTACCTAAGGCCTTAATTCTATGCCAATTACTGTATGGTGGCTTAAGCAGGGCTCCACAAGAGTCATTCTAATGAATGCCAAGCGCATTATTACAAAGGATTTCACAATAGAGCACTTCCTCCGGAAATATCAGCGAATTCCATTATTTGTTAAATATTTGCACGCATTTTCGCCGATTTGGGTGCATTAAATAAAGACAACTTAATGTAGAGAGTTATAATAGAATTATGTAATTTAAATTGTTCTAATTTCAATTTCCTGCAGAGAGTATGAAAGCCGAAACTTATTATTAATGGGAAATTTGGGAATTCACAAAGTTATATTTTCGGAACCCCGAAATTTTTTGTGGATATATTCTTTCAGTGACACTTTTTCTCTTCATTAAATTCAATATCATTGTTTGTAGCAACTGCAATAGATACTCGTATTAGTAGATTCGCATTGCAAACATTTAGTAGAAAATATTTAAAATATGAGCACATTCTTTCTTTACCTACCGCCCTTCCCTATGCAATGTAAAATTATTTCTAAGATCAACAAGTTTTCTATATTTTATTCCTAATATAAGCATGAAGTGCTTTGATTTTAATAAGTAAAAAGAAAAATCGAGATATTACTGCAACAATCCCGACATTTCGGGATCCCCAACAACTTACTGCTTACTAAAATTGTCTTATATTAGCACAACAAAACAATATCAAAATACCGCTGCAACAATCCCGAAATTTCAGTATCCCGAAAGACTTACTAACCACAAAAATGTTCTTCTAATTGCATAAAATAATAAGAAAATCGAAGCACTACTGAAATAATCCCGAAATTTCGGGATCCCGAAAAATTTACTGCTCACTAAAATTTTCTTATATTAGCACAACAATTCAATATCAAAATAACTTTGCAACAATCCCGAAATTTGAGTATCCCGAAAGAGTTACTAATCACAAAAATGTTCTTCTAATTGTACAAAATAATAGGAAAATCGAAACACTACCCGAAATTTCGGGATCATTAAAATTTTCGTATGCTCGTACAAAAGAAGGATTTTTTTTTTTTAATTTTTGATATATTGCTTTGAAATTCGTATTTTTAGTTAAAATGCCAATAAACACACATTGCATTACTTCATAAAAAATATTACTACCATATAGTCATAGAGTTGCAAAAATTAGGATATATCTACTTGCAAAAGTTCCTCAATTTCGGGATACTTACTTTATCGTCTTTAACACTTCTGCAATACAGTTAAGAGTAAAAGTTAAAATTCATATACAGCAGTCCTCAAATTTAGAGTTCCCGGATATGACATATTAACTACATCCTGAAAACAGTTCTCTGAGTTCCCAAACTAAAATTTAGTATTTTCGGTTAGTTCAGTTCGGCTAGTTTCACAATATTCCCAAATTTACGGAATGTTTTGCAAAATAGAAATAAGCCGCGCGCTCTGATATTTACTGCCCTCAATTTTACTTAATATTCAACGATATACATTTCATCATAGACAATTTATCGGAAATGGATATAAGTTTATAAGTAAACTCTATTTTATCCAAAGCCGAAGTTATAGTTCAGATTTTTATAGCAATCTGTTGTTAAATACGATGTAAACACTTATATTATACATCTTACTGAAGTTTTTTCGATCGAAGTTTAAGATTAGATATTTTCAGAACTAGAGCTGAAACCGTTATGTTCCAAAGGTTCAAAAGATATCCCTACGAGCCATATGGGCTACACTTCCATTAAATACGGTAAAGTTTCTTTGAATTTGCCACCAACTCTACGTGAATAAATGTAATAATGTGCAGTAGGAGCGAATAACAGAGAAAGAGAGAGAGAGATGGAAAAGGTGAGCGAGTGATGGCTAAAACAGCATACAATACAAACATATTTACCTCCACAAGCAGGAGCGAAAAATTAAATAAACATTGGATAGCATATAGAAATCAACAGCGCCAACACAGAAATGATTTCAACAAATAACGGCAACAACAAGGCCAACAACTAACGTTGCTCACCTAGCGCAATGTTGCCTGAAGGAGCAAAACAGAAGGACACTTGAAAATTTGAGAACATTAGAACGAAATGAGGTCATTTTTACTGGGGCATGCAACGGCAAGGCAGCCAACATGGAAGAAATGAAAATAAATGAACAAACAGACCAACAACATAGCGTACACAGCGGCAGTTAAAGAGGGGTAAGCGCGGCGGCACCGTGCGGAAATGAGAAAAACAATAAGAGCGACAAGTTGGTGGGGTGCGGGCGGAATCTGGGTTGGCACGTGCATATGAGGTGTTGGTGTGCCCTTATTAATACATTTTAATATTTTAAGTGGCGACTTTTAAGCGAAAAAGGCAACAACACAGTGTACATACTTACGGATATACAATAGTTTGATGTGAGCTGTTTAGGTTAGGTGAGCTAAATCAGGTTAGGGGGTAAGCAATTGCGGTGTATAAAAAGAAAATTGTAGATTTTATACAAAATTGTTGTGGTTTCTTATCGCTTGCTTTATATCTTTATACATACTAAATGTACAACAACAAACACTCGAGAAAGCGTTTGGGTCAATTAAAGGTGTTGAGTGTTTGTGGTGTGAAGGAATCTTTTTGTAATATTCATAAAAAACCAACTGCCATTGTAATATTATGAAACTGCGTGCTATTTTTTAAGCGCTTTGAGGTTAGAGCGAAATGAGCAAATGACACTTGATGACATTTATTGACTTCTACTGTTTACTTAATTTGAGTTGGTGTGAGTGCTTGACTGTTGATTAAAACGCGATAAATAATTCAATTTAGGATAATTAATTTTTCACCCAGTCTTCGAAGAAATAACTCATACTGGCGCTGAAAGTATAATCTTGAGGTTACACCCTTTTGAGGTTTCAGACTTTCACTTAGTGTCTTCTTTTCAACCAGTGAGTTTTTAATAATCGTAAAAAATTATTATTCCCTTCAAAATGGAACCCATCTCAAAACTATGGACCTTGCTTAACCTTTATATATTTCGAAATATATCCCATTGGGATTTAAAATGAAACTTAACCGTTAGATTGGCTCATTTGACTCTTCCGCTCATCTTCTTGAACACTTCGAAATATATAATTTTATAACACTCGATTAATTTTAGGTTCACCGTTAGGCGAACAAATTATTATATTCTCTGATGATCTACAAATTATGTATATACCTACATACATATGTAAATAAAAAAGCGCGCTAAACGGTTAATACCAATCGATTGTCATAGCAAAAATAGTTGCCAAAAAGGAACAAGAACAAGAAAAACGTTATCTTCGGCTACACTGAAGCTATAATACCCTTCACAGGTAGCATGGATCGGTATCGATGATGAAATCTAACAAATAATATGGTATGTTCTCGATATCAGTTACTTGAGCAAGTGTTGATATAATTTATGAAGCATTTTACGCTCTTCAATTTTTCATCGGGGAATGTGACAAAAAATGGTATATATTATATATATAATATAAAGCGCTGTTGTATTTTTATTGAGCTACAAAGCAAAAATATACTACAACGCAAATATCCGATTGCGCTTTGGTCAACAGCAGTAATATTTGCAGCAGCTGCTGTGCCACCACAGACCGGTGGCAGCATTGGTCAGAGAAGCGCCAGCGGGATTCCACTTCGTAGAAAACAGACGGTGGCATATCACATAACACGAACAACTGTCGCCACACAAGCGATTTCAGTGCTGCGGCGCTGCGTCATAAAACGAAATGGCAAATCACACGTAAGCATCGAAAATAAAAGGTGTGTTGCTAGGAGATTATCGTTCAACACCAAGAGTAATACTTAAGATTATTAATAATGGAACCACTCAACCGTTTTTAATTGTTCTAGAGGTATATAAAGTTTACTTGTCAGGCGAAAAGTATGAAACACCCTGTAATTTTCTGGCAAATTACATACTGTATACCTGCATATGCAAGTATATATACTTCTGATAGCTCGTCTACAATAAAATACTAGTTATTTAATAAATCTCCACCACATTGTTCGCAACAACAAATCTAAATCTCGTTGTCTTTAATTGCTTAGAACGAAATCGACGATATGATGAATTTTAGAAGTATTTTACAAATTTTTTTACAGATACTTGCTGCACATTTCTCAACATGTATCTACATACCTACTTATTTTTTACACTCTCGAAATATTTATATTTTCTATCTCAAAAAAACGGACCCGGCTTTGACCACTGATAGCGTTTGTTTGTTCGACCGAAAAGGTTTATGCACCACGGACATAAGAGGAAAATGTGGATCGGAATCGTATATTTAATTTTATATGAACTTACGTACTAAAATTAAATTCAAAAATAATTTTTTCTATAAGCTTAATTTCGAAAATCCAAAACCGGAGAAATTACTTTTTTATACCCTGATATATAATATTAAGATTGCCACTTGGTTTGTGCGGAAACGTCGAAGACCCTATAAATAAAATATATATAAATAATCTGCACAATAATACTGTAAGTCGAATTAGCCATGTACGGCTTTCTGTCCGTCTGTCTGTCTATTTGTTTATACGAGCTAGTCTTTTGGTTTTTGAGAGATCGATCTAAAATCTTACACCTGTCCTTTTATCAAAAAGAAGATGATCAGTTGTCAGAACCGATGATATCAAATCACTATGCCATATAGCTGACTTACAAACTGAACAATCGGAATCAAGTCCTTGTATGGAAAACTTCTTCATTTGACAATGTATCTGTATAAAATTTGGCTTGGATCATTATCTAAGGCAACAAGGTAATCTGCCAAAAAGTTGAAATCGGATATCTGCCAATATCTGCCATTTTTCTAACGTGGATTATCGACAGAGTGCATCGATGAACTTTTTGTATTTGTGTACCATCCTATAGCACTGTGAAAAACTGGCACAACGAATTCAATTCGTGGCCGACGCTCGCTCAAAGACGAATTCCGTGAAGTTTGTCCAAAAACAGTTTACATCGATTTTGAACTTAAGACCGTCATGTAACATACTTATGATTTTCAATCTCTCGATAAAACCTGGTCGTTGGATCCCAATACAATCGCTCAAAAAACGGCTCGTGTGGATTGGTGTAAAGAAATGCTGAAAAAATACGATCACGGTGCTTAAAAAGACGTTTATAAGATAGTCAAAGGTGCCGAATCATGGATCTATGCGTATGAGCCCGAAACAAAACAGCAATCGACAAAAAAAAAAATTAAAAAAAAAATAAAATAAAAAACATTTTCGTTGATAAATATGACTATTTATATTATTAGGCCAGAAATATATATAGCAACCTACGTACTTATGATTCAATCTCTCGAAAAACCTGGTCGCCCAATACTTAACACATTTTTGTACAGTGTAATGTATTTCAATACTAAGAAAGTTCAAAACAAGCAGTTTTTATATTGTTATTTGCGTACATACATATAACATAGGGTATAAATAATAGCAATTTATTTGGTAGCGCTTAACTTGGCAACATTAGTGGGCGTTCTGCCATTTGTTTAAAACGCTATAATAACATTTAAATATTAATTGCCTATTAGGTGTAATGAACAATTTGTCAATTTCGCAGCGATTTTTTATCTAAGAACATTTAGTTATAGGTAACAGTTTTTATAAGAAAATAACAGATTTTAAGTTCATGTATGAGACAAATTTATGAAGGAAGATTTTCCGAGATGATTAAATTTTGAAATATAATATGTTGAAGATTATATTGGGGCGTTCATTAGGTAACTTCTCTTTTTTAATGCAATTTAAATACTATTTTCTTTTAATATTTCAGCAATCTCTCTAGTTTATTCCACAACGGCTTCGGAAGACCTTCCACTACGTGTTGCCTCCTCAAGATCGAAATTTTGAGGACAACACATATTTTCTGTGTAATCACTGCTTAGTGAACGACCCAATAGGAAACAACAAATTTTGATTTTATAAACCGGTCTAAAGATTTCAGTTATTGCAAACTGAAAGACCATTCGAATACAAATAGTAAGAATATGGCCATAAGTGATTTTGTATTTCGCCGCTACTTAAGGTTATAAACGTTTGGAGGGAGCTTCTGACACTGATTTTGGATATAAAGAAATTGCGGATTAGCCATAGGAAAAATGGGATATATTTGGTAGATACACTTTTTCAAATTTCTTGCCATAAAGAGAACTCTTTTCATGAAAATTTATTAAATAAAGCGCCATTATGTTTTTAACTGAATATTCGTCGAAGAAAGTTAAGACGCAATATATGAAGAAAGACCTCATATGCCATATATTATCTCTTAGCTCAGTTGAATATACCTCTCATCAATATACTTATGTAGGGTATACCACATATGGGCAAAATCGGAGGCAAAAGTAACGGATTTCGCAGATGCCAACTGTCAGTTAAAGAAACGGTAAACTATAAACAAACTTACTAAGCACAATTAGCGTTTAAGGCGACAATTTGCTAACAAACAAAATGGAAACATTTCACCATATTTCACGGCTACTCCACACCAAGCAATGCTCGATCACACATCTACAGCAAACACAAACACACAGAAATCAACTCCATCGATTGCAAATTGCCACTTGTTACACATTTGCGCTTCAGATTTTGTACCGCGCGGGCAAACAGTTGGAATCGTCAGTCAGCCCGCTAATAAGCTAACGGTCTGGCAGAGCAGCTCGAGCGACTTAGGCGGCTAAACGCGGCGGTTTGAGTGGTCGGGTGCAACTGAAAAGCGGACGATTGGCTTTTTTCCCGTTATATAAATATTAAAATTAGTTATTTTTTATTTCTGTCCGATGGTAAGCGATACGCGGCATGACGGTGCTGACAAAAAGTAATATCGCGCAATTCGATATAAAATATTACTAAAGACGTAGAGAGGCATATAAGCGATACGCGGCATAACGGTGCTGACAAAAAGTAATATCGCGCAATTCGGTATAAAATATTACTAAAGACGTAGAGAGGCATATAAAGTGACAAAAAATCAAAAATAAGCAACAATAATAACAAAATAAAATAAAAGTTATTATTGTTAACGGTAACATGAATATTATTGGCCGACGCGTGTAAGGCAAGCCGAACTGCGACAGTTTGAGCGGCCAGCGCAACGCACTCGGGCGAAATCAATTATTGCAGAATTCCCGGAATTCTCAAGCGGTGCGCATAAAGTCTTGTAAGCGCTTCATGCTTATTTTTTACCGTTTTATTTTTATTTAACGCGCTTATTGGTATGTGTGGGTGTGACTTAGCCCGAGTTCGTTGGAGAATTGTGACCGAAAAATCAAAGATACATATGTGCGTGAGAATGTTGTGCTAACCAATATTTGGAGCGAAATAATAAAAGACGCCTAGCAAACGGAAAAATAATAAGGGCAATAGCGAAAATTTTTGGTTTGTAAGCACCGTTTAAGCTTTAGCAAGATGAAAAAATTCAAGTTCCAAGAGCCAAAGCAATTGGCCAATGTGAAATATGGTTCGAAGATACGTTCGCGCAAAATCGAAAAGTGTCTGATGCAGCTGCAGCAAGTGCTCCAGTGAGTACAAAATGACTTCTACTGAAAATTTTTACTAACCTTTTGGAAAATGTTTTAAAAATAGTATTTTTTTTTTAATATCAAATTTAAATTCTTTCTTGTGACACAGTTATAAAAAAATTAGAAAAAATATATTATGTACACTTTTATTTCTATACATTCCGTAAACATATCTATACATTATTTCTTTATACAAAAGTAAGCTCTGGGTGATACATGACGTATGAGTAACCATATAAAAATTTTAACTTTGTTCAGTTGTATGGCGTCTATGTGAAAGGTAATTAAAAACAACTTAGATTTTAAATATTTTGGTTTTACTAACGTAATAACTGTAAATTTTTGAGAAAGTCGACGTTGCTTACATTTAGAAATAGCACAGCACATATACCAATATCTATGTTGGAGGACGCTAAAAAACAATTAGGGTCGTTTTCTCAATCTCTGGTTAGCAGCCATCTAAGAGTTGAGAATTTAACTTAGACTCCTACTTTCGGTAAAAAAAAAACTTTTTTAACCAGAACTTAACGCACAGACGGTTTCTAACCAGACATTGAGATTGTTTTATTTATATTCTTTAAGCCTTAGAATATCGGTATCTTAGATTAAATTGCAGGACTTCATACATATATTTCAAGAAAACCCCATTTCTTACAAATTTTGTACACCCTAGCGTTATCAGTCGCCACTTTCCGGTGTATGTACCAAACACCTAACGGAAATTGTCATAAATTTCCCAAACGAACTATCTGCGTCAACACCACACCTCAATTTAAGTAAAATCATGTAAGCACAATCTAAGTCACTTTTAAATGCATTAATTCGAGCAAATCAATTCTTAAACAATTAAACGCAATATGACATGTGTACACAGGAATATCTACACACACACACGCACACACACACAGATATAGAGTTGTAATTATTTATGCGTGTGTTTATCGCTCATATGTCCAATTATTTACTTATTAATTTATGCGTTCGTTTATTTGCTTACAAGTTGTTGTTGTTGTTATTGTTAATGCACGCATAAAACGGCCATAAAATTGACTAATAAAATACTGTAAAATTTGTCAAAATATTTTTATAGCCAAAAGACACGTAAATTGACACATATTTATTGTGAAAATTCTAATAGGCAAACAAGCAAGAGCAAAAACAAAAGATTTCTGACATTTGTGACTGTGTGTGTGTTTGTATGTGTGTGTGAGTGGTTGTTCGTGCGGTCATAAACATATTTGATGTTTGGCTAAATTTAAATGTGCAAGCAACAATGAGGGGAGTTCGAAAAAAGTGTCTTTGGGGTTCAAGCGTGGAATAATAATTTTGAAATTTAGAAAATTCTTGAAAACTACCGTCTCTCTATTTCATAATAAATTCCATTATATTTAAATTTTATAATATTTTTTTTTCAAAAATAGTAGTTTTGCTATTTAAATTAGTTATATCGCTCGAAAGTTGCACGCTTGCATTTGTAGTAGATCAAACAGGAAAGCAACAGACTCAGATACCACTAAAAATCAACATTAAAATAATTATGAACTAAACAGTCAACATTTCAATTTTAAATTTCCAACTTATTTTCAGCAATAATTTTCGATATTTAAAAGCACTTTTTGAACAACTCCACCGAGTTTTGTGAATGCGTGGTCAAATTAGTATTGCAGTAAATATTGAAACATGTCATGACACACAAATACAAAAACAAATAATGGCATGTGTCATAAATTAATTAATAGACTACAGAATCTTACATAACGGTGTTTAAGTTATGATAACAGTACGGATGTGTTTAATATGCTAACTTATATAACTATAATTTAATTTTATTCAAATACATACAAATTTAAATGTACGCACAAAGCCTAAAGTCATGATATTTAATAACGCATACGAAAACAATATTAAGTCAAAGGTGTAAAGTCAAGTTGAGTGTTGTAAGGACAGACTTTGGAACTTTGAAGAGTTTTCTACAACTTTTTTGTATATCAGAAGAACACAAACAAAGTGGTTATATGAAGAAACTATGATGAGTGTCATTTAAGAATATAGAAAATATTTTGTTTCATGTTCGTTTTAGAAAAAAGTTGTGGAAAAATGTGAGCGTCTGTTATTGGAAAGATGTTGAAAGATAGATTCGTCAAAAATTATATAAGCAGTATAAAAACGCTATTCAAAGTAAATTCTATTGCTGACTGAATTCTTCTTCATTTTGACGAGAATACAGGTGGGTTACAATGACCACAAAGAGTAAACAGCCGACTCAGAAAGAAGACTATCAGCTACCTAATGAGATAAAGCTAATACTGATTATCTCCAGCGAATATATTAGACTGAAAGTATGTTCGGGGTTAAAAATAATGAATTCATAGGTAGCGAAAATTGCAGATCGAAACATTTTTTTGAAAAATTATCAAAATTAGGTTCGAATTTTGCAGTAGTAAAATTTTGTAAGCCTGATGGGACTACGAGAAATAATCAAATAGTCCTGAGATAACAACATTCTCAAAGTTTTAGAGCACATTTAAGTGTTCTATGAACATGGAATTTAATCTCTCTCTCAATAAAAAAATAT
The DNA here is from genome assembly GCF_024586455.1 of Bactrocera neohumeralis. NCBI lineage: Eukaryota > Metazoa > Arthropoda > Insecta > Diptera > Tephritidae > Bactrocera > Bactrocera neohumeralis. The sequence goes on from NC_065923.1 coordinate 4,304,249, forward strand.
TGCATTATAATTCTTCTCCTGCTTTATTGGTGTAGACAACGCTTACGCCGTTATTGACGACATTGCGTTATATTATTAATATACTACGAGCTGCCTCCATATCACTAAACTCTTCATGCGGTCCTGGACTGTCAACAAAAGTTGGACCGTCTGAAGAAAGCAATCGTCCAGAAGAGACCAACTTTGGCCAATAGGAATGGATTTGCGTTCCATCCGGACAACTCCTGACTAAAAACATATATAGTGGTTCGACAGAAGCTTCGGGAGCTTAGTTTGGATGTTCTTATGCGTCCATCTTATATTTTGGAATTGGCATCAAGTGATTGCGAGCTGTTGCTGTCTACGACGAATGATTTTTCATGCAAAAGAAGCTTGTGAAAATCGACTCTTTCAGTTTTTGGCGATAGGGGATAGAGTTTTCAACGACAAAAAGTTAAAAAAAAACTTAAATTTCATGCAAAAATAAAGGGCTTTTTTCAAGAACATACATACATATCCATATATAGCCATATATAGCATCATGGTCAAATGGCTACCAAAATAATGAGAATGCTATTTTAGCTTAAAAAGTTAAGGGGTCAGTAGGGTAATATTTTTTCAAATTTTTTTTTGTATTTTCTGTTCCCTTATACGCTTAGAATTAATGTAGAAACCCACTTTAGCTTTGGAATGTTTCGAAAAAGGCCCAAAAATAATAATACCGCTCGAAGTTCGGAGCGCTCAGAGTGCACACCTCAAACTTTAAACGCGGTTTTCTCGAAAACACACACCTTGACTCCGGTCGAACAACTCAACCAATTTGCTTAATTTTTTTTATGTTCACAAAACGCCTGGCTATCGTCCCTATTTCATAATTCTTATTTTTTTTTTTAATTTATAGACAAAATTTATGTAAAAAAACATGGGGTAAAATCAAAAAACAAAAACAAAAAACGTTAATTACTTTTTTATTTATCAACATTTTTTCATGATTCTAGTAGGGACGATAACCATTCACGTACTTTTTAATAATAAATTGGGTTTTTGTGTTTCAGATGAGCCAAACATGAAAAATCGTGTCCGCCAGTGTAAAACGCATCTCATTCACTCAGCCATTTCTCCGACAGATGTCAACAAAAATTCCAAAAAAATTTGTTTATACACTCCACGATATATCTCATGATATGTGAAAAAAGTTCTATTGTAGAATAAAAATTTCTATGACAAAAAAAGTCAAAAAAACGGACCAAATTACCCTACTGACCCCTTAACAAAAAATTCAATCAATGCTTGACTAAAATGGACTTTTGAAAATCCCTTGACAGCAGCGCCTTCTATGTACAAAAATGTTAAGTTTATGTGTTGTAGGCATATTGAGACACAATCTTCATCTCTAAATTATACATTTTGAAATTTCTGCATCCTATGAGACACTAGTCCGTGCTGCCATTTATTTCTATATTCTCCTGGAAACAGAACTTTCAAACTTCCTGCCTCAGTATTATTAATGAATAATAACTTATTTGTATAGCCCAAAATCCCAAAGCTGATGCTATGTATAATATGTACATATACTATACATATGTATACTATTATGTATTTGTTTATGCATGCACTTGTGTGAATATAAACATACAATGTTTGTGTTTAGATATAAATTATAAATTAGTAATGACAATAATCAAAACTCAAATATGCAAATGCTTGCACCAAAAACAACCACAATCACAACTACAAATTGCAAAATTTCTAATATACCTTAAAATACCGTTGCACAATGATTTCCACATCTGAATGTTTTATTAATTATGTATCGAACTTTATATTGGCCAGTAAATATCAGTTATGGAGCACGACGTGCCAATACCAATCAACCGAACAGGAACACACACACAAACAGCCGCAGATGCAAATGCAAACATAAAGTGCATAATTATACATAGGTGATTATTATATACCACTCGGAGCATATGTGCAAGACCAGCTGCATATAAACTGAAGTACACCTATATATGCATATATGTATATACAAGTATATATGTACATGCATTGCATGTAACTGTAAATGTGCAGTCGGCCTAGTCAAGTATATTAAATTGATTATATTGTAACACAAATTACACACTCTATAACGGAGTATATACAACACACACACCTACAGCCACTCAGTTTTACGCTGCGGCAAATGTCGGTGTGTCGATATGTGGGTGTGTGTATGTGTAATCGCTTGTAATTGTGCATATAAAATGACAATGTCTATGGACATAATTGAAGTGTAATAACAAATTCACAGTTGAATATCCAAACAGTCGAGTAATTAGTGTTTAGGTGCCTAACCGCATTAATGCCACATTCTCTGTGTGTCAACGTATGCGCACGTATGTGTTGTGCGTCGGTATGTGTACATGTGAAATTATATCTGGATGAAATTTGTAATCCATTTATTAGTTATTTGAGGTGATGACTTCAGTTGGTGGCGTCAAAGCTTTAAAATTTAGTTAATGAAAATTAATTTTTTGTGCAACAAATAAATAAAGCGATTATATTTATTATGTAATGTATGCAGGCATTGAGAGTTCTCGCAACGTCTGGTATATTACTATGAGTAAAAAATAGTAAGACTTTGTTCATAATTTCAAAATTCATAATTTGCTCATCAAAATATATGGCGTCCCCCTAAAGCAGTCCCCCTTGGCCCCAATACACTTGTGTCAACGTTTTCCCAATCTTCGATACAGTTGTTAAGGGAAATGTCCGGAATAGGGAAGCAATTCACGTTCAATGTCTTTAATTGACTCAATACGGTTTCCCCGGAGCGGTCGTTTGAGGTTGCTTTGCTGAATAGCCAGAAGTCCCAAAGGGCTTAATCAGGCGAATACGATGGTTGCGTTACGATATTGGTTGAAAACTTTGCGAAAAACTTTCGAAGAATCAATGCATTATGCGATGGTTCATTATCGTGGTGGCAGAAACCAATAGTTGTAGCCCCATAATTCTGACCTCTTTTTATACTCTCGCAACAAAGTTGCTAAGGAGAGTATAATAGTTTTGTTCACATAACGGTTGTTTGTAAGTCCTAAAACTAAAAGAGTCAGATATAGGGTTATATATACCAAAGTGATCAGGGTGACGAGTAGAGTTGAAATCCGGATGTCTGTCTGTCCGTCCGTCCGTCTGTCCGTCCGTCCGTGCAAGCTGTAACTTGAGTAAAAATTGAGATATCATGATGAAACTTGGTACACGTATTTCTTGGCTCCATAGGAAGGTTAAGTTCGAAGATGGGCAAAATCGGCCTACTGCCACGCCCACAAAATGGCGGAAACCGAAAACCTATAAAGTGTCATAACTAAGCCATTAATAAAGATATTAAAGTTTGGCACAAAAGATCGCATTAGGGAGGGGCATATTTATACGTAATTTTTTTGGAAAAGTGGGCGTGGCTCCGCCCCCTACTAAGTTGTTTGTACATATCTCGGAAACTACTATAGCTATGTCAACTAAATTCTATATAGTCGTTTGCTTCAGGCATTTCCATATACAGTTCAAAAATGGAAGAAATCGGATAATAACCACGCCCACCTCCCATACAAAGGTTATGTTCAAAATCACTAAAAGTGCGATAACCGACTAACAAAAAACGTCAGAAACACTAAATTTTACGGAAGAAGTGGCAGAAGGAAGCTGCACCCAAGCTTTTTTTAAAAATTGAAAATGGGCGTGGCGTCGCCCACTTATGGACCAAAAACCATTTCTCGGGAACTACTCAACCGATTTCAATGAAATTCGGTATGTAATATTTTCTTAACACCCTGATGACATGTACAAAATATGGGTGAAATCGGTTCACAACCACACCTTCTTCCAATATAACGCTATTTTGAATTCCATCTGATGCCTTCTCTGTATAATATATACACTAGGAACCAATGATGATAGCGGAATAAAACTTTACACAAATACGGTATTTGAAAAATATGTAAATGGCGGAGATTGAAATCTCGATTATCAATTTATCATGCGAGAGTATAAAATGTTCGGTGACACCCGAACTTAGCCCTTCCTTACTTGTTATTTATGCAATAATGACAGTTCATGTAATTTATACAAATTATATGTTGGACTCGCCCAGTTATCAAGTTTTGGCGAATATGATACAGTTTATTTGGAGAATTATCTTTCTCTCGTCCAAATATAACATATTACCCTATATCTGACTCTTTTTGTTTTAGGACTTATAAACAACCGTTATGTGAACAAAACTATAATACTCTCCTTAGCAACTTTGTTGCGAGAGTATAAAAAAGGAGTAAAAGAAGTTTATACCACTTTAATGAGCGGAGAGTTCAACGATTGAAATGATGTAGTTTTTTCAAATATACTCGAATATCCCTTCCAAAACGACTTTATTAAATATATTACATAAGGCTATCCTGAAAATAATTACGAAGTTAATTTGAAAGCATAAAACTACTGCACACGCCCTTCTCTGTAAGTTTATTTCATTAATATAGTACAAGTTCTAAAGTTTAGTAGTCTGTGAGTTAAATTTCAATAAGGTCGTTTCACTATTCTAGGTGATCCAGACTCGGTCGAGAGCATGCCAGGCTGAAAACATGATAATGAAACATTATTTTTGTGATTGTTCTGCTTTTAAATGACTGTGGGGAGCTTTAGAGCTTTTAAAAGTATACTATTTTATGTGAAGATCAAGCGCTAAAGTTCTTTTATTGAGCTTCCAAAGTGCTTCGTGGTCAAACTAACTATTTACTAACCCTTAGTTGTTATTTTGCTCACTAGGCCATCTCAAGACCTGTCTTTATATCGGGTGATTTTTTAAGAGCTTGATAACTTTTTTTTTAAAAAAAAAACGCATAAAATTTGCAAAATCTCATCGGTTCTTTATTTGAAACGTTAGATTGGTTCATGACATTTACTTTTTGAAGATAATTTCATTTAAATGTTGACCGCGGCTTTCTTATTGGTCCATTCGGAAAGTCCAATTTTGGGCAACTTTTTCGAGCATTTCGGCCGGAATAGTACGAATTTCTTCGGAAATGTTGTCTTCCAAAGCTGGAATAGTTGCTGGCTTATTTCTGTAGACTTTAGACTTGACGTAGCCCCACAAAAAATAGTCTAAAGGCGTTAAATCGCATGATCTTGGTGGCCAACTTACGGGTCCATTTCTTGAGATGAATTGTTCTCCGAAGTTTTCCCTCAAAATGGCCATAGAATCGCGAGCTGTGTGGCATGTAGCGCCATCTTGTTGAAACCACATGTCAACCAAGTTCAGTTCTTCCATTTTTGGCAACAAAAAGTTTGTTAGCATCGAACGATAGCGATCGCCATTCACCGTAACGTTGCGTCCAACAGCAGCTTTGAAAAAATACGGTCCAATGATTCCACCAGCGTACAAACCACACCAAACAGTGCATTTTTCGGGATGCATGGGCAGTTCTTGAACGGCTTCTGGTTGCTCTTCACCCCAAATGCGGCAATTTTGCTTATTTACGTAGCCATTCAACCAGAAATGAATCATCGCTGAACAAAAGAGTTTGTCGATAAAAAAGCGGATTTTCTGCCAACTTTTCTGGGCCCATTCACTGAAAATTCGACGTTGTGGCAGATCGTTCGGCTTCAGTTCTTGCACGAGCTGTATTTTATACGTTTTAAAAGATCTTTTCGTAAAATCTTCCATTTCGAATAACACAAACCCAATTGCTGCGAACGGCGACGAATCGACATTTCACGGTCTTCAGCCACACTCTCAGAAACAGACGCAATATTCTCTTCTGTACGCACTGTACGCATTCGTGTGGTTGGTTTAATGTCCAATAAAGTAAACTGAGTGCGAAACTTGGTCATTTGGAAGACAACATTTCCGAAGAAATTCGGGCTATTCCGGCCGAAATGCTCGAAAAAGTTGCCCAAAATTGGACTTTCCGAATGGACCACCTAAGACGCAGCCGCGGTCAACATTTAAATGAAATTATCTTCAAAAAGTAAATGTCATGAACCAATCTAGTTTCAAATAAAGAACCGATGAGATTTTGCAAATTTTATGCGTTTTTTTTTTTGTAAAAGTTATCAAGCTCTTAAAAAATCACCCGATACATTGGTGACAGTCAAGCCATTCTTCTTTACGGTGTTTTGCTGTGGCGGACCACTACCAGTAAAATATCAAATAGGATACCGCTGGAGCGAATACAACGTCTCGCTGTACTCTACATAATGGGAGCACTAATAACCACTCAAACGGCTACAGTCGAAAGCTATTAAACCTGCCACCAATTTGTTATCTGGGAGAGAGACGCTAAATGAGGGTGAACGGCGCACAGGCACGCGACCCGTCAGTGGAACTTTTAACATACACACGGACGGATCAAAATGGCTGATGAAGTGAATATCGGGAACGTTGCGCAAGGCTAGATTTCAGGCCACCCTTCAAGTTCCTCAATACTGCTGTATATTTTAGGCAGTAGTCTTTGCAGTTAGGAAATATGCTGAGATAGCTAGGTAGGGAGGCAGACCGCTGGAAAGTGGCTGCTTACATAATAAGTTCCAGACCACAAGAGCTTTCCAGGAAACAAAATAACTGATGAGACTGACAAAGGTGTCAGCCGCTTGACTGCTGAACCAGTTGGGAAACGCAAGCCATTAAAAACGATACGCAACAAGATTTCCGAACGGGCTGACAGAGAGATCAAGGTGACATGGAAAGCTTTAGGGGTAAACACGCAAGCTTTCTACAGACTATAAGATGGTTGTTGTACTAACACACAACTGGACAAAACTTAGTCATCACATACGAGCTTCTTAATCTTAATTGGCGTAGGAGCCGCTTAAGCGATTATAGCCATACGAGCTGTATGACCTTTATTAACGATCGAATATATTCTCTGCTTATATTCGGCTTTGTCTGTAACTCAACTTACAAAGTATCTCGGAACTTCCCAGTTCAAGGGGCTGGATATAGTATTAGAAACAGATACCAAATTGCTATTAAACTTTGCAAATGCGTTGATATCCTGCACGACGTAAGCTTCAGCTCATATTAATAAACCTCCATCTGGAAAGGACCTGTAGATCTTCATATGTATAGAGAGTCCAGCCAACCAGTGTAACCTGACCTACCTATCTTAAGAGCGTCCGCTGACAGTTGAGGTTTGTCAAATTTTCTAACCTCGGATGAAATAGTGTTCTTGTATGAGCTATATTTAATAGAGTTGCCATATTTTATGAAAAAATTAATATTTTATTAACGAGGATGTGCTTGAGCAAAGAAGCTGAGAAATTCTACAAACAAAAAGTACGTGTCACGTTGTTTGTCCGCGATGGACTCCTAAACTACTGAACTGATTTTAGTAAAATTTAGCACAATGTGTCCAGTTCGAACCAACTTAGAAGATAGGATATTAAAAAAAATTCATAAATAAAAAATGCATTGAAAGTTCTATTAAATGGACGCTCTATTAAGCGGACAACTCTATTAACTGGATAGAAAGGCTGGTAACCAAACAATGAGAAAGCAGCCTTAAATTCGTTATGTTTTCCAATGAAATTTATTGGTATGAACATATTCAAAATTAAACCGCGAGTACAATTCCTTGGATTCTTATACCTGTATTTTCACTGTATTGAATAGTTTATTATATGAATAATGGTGTAAAATGTATACCGCTGCAACGAGTGGCTGTATCGCTTAGTAGATTTATAAAGCGAATGCGAAAACTATTTGAACCAAGGCAATCACTAATAAAAATAACTTACGAATGAAGAGCCAATGTGGCATTAAATATACAAGTAATATTGTAGTAATATTTATTCCAAGAATAGACGTATTCAATTAAGAAATTAGTGGTACGTAAAAGTTTGGAACAGAGTTTAAACTTTCCTCAAAATGAAATTGCCATCTAACTAAACTAGCCAAAGTGGGGCTTTATCAGCTTTAATAATGTCAAAAGGTTATATACAATTTTGACAAACTTCAGTTAAGTGCTCAGTCATCAGTTTGAAACAATTCCAACTATAAATTCATATAATACCAATTAAATTGTGCTTCAGAGTTGTTTTTATTTTATTGTTGGCAAAGCATAATATTTGTTTTTATTCTGTTCAGTCGCACCGCATGCAGTCAATGTGCATTGAAACAAAAAACTGTAATATTTAGTAAATTCTAAATAAATATTGGCAATTTTAGTGTGAAGCTTTTGTTGTTAACATGTTTTTTTTCTTTTGTTGTAATTAAATACACATAAATTCATGTATGCGAAAATAAAATAAAATACAGCAAATAATTACATTGAAAGTTCTAAAAACACAGCATATTGTGTGGTGACTCGATTAAATGTGCGAAATTATATTTCCAAAAGACCACAAATTATGGAAAATATGTATTTTGAGCAAAGGCTGCGGTCAAATTTTCACCGAAAAAGGCACTAAAACGCAAATGACTGCAAAATTCAGCAAAATTTATGAGCAAAAAATGAGCGAATTTAATTTTTGAAATACTAATTTCTCAATTAATTTTCATTAGCTTGAAATTTCTACGAACACATACACACAAGCGCAGAAAAGTGTATAAATGTATGCGCACGTGTGTGTGTGTGTTTCCACACAGTTAGTTGTTTAGTTTTGGCTGCATTTATCTGAAGTAAGAAATTGTTTACCTTTCCAAATAAATTTTCACGGTTGTTGGTATTCACTATTTTATTATTTACCACTTCCTTTCATCAATAAATTCACTCAATGATTTTTGTGCCAAAATTTAAATATGAAAATTTCATGGCAAAACAGAAAAAGACGAAAAAATGGTGAAAAAGAATTCACATCTCTTTGATTATTTACGTCATAATCGAATAAATAATTAAAAATTTGTTATTGAAAATTATCGAAAGACAGACATTGGCACACACACACACACAAAAATATATAATAAATATCTGCACACATATGCTTTTGTGTGAGTGTGTGTTTGTGAATTTTTGAATTCATTTTAGCCATTTACAAAAACACACTTCAATAAAACCAGATGCCGTCATATTTAGTACTCGCTGTAGTATGTTGATATTTTCATAAGAAAAATTGTGCATTTTCCACATTTTCACGCAAATAGTTGTACACGAGAAACACAATTAAATTCGCACAGTAGTCAAAGCACCGCAAAATACAATAATAAAATCAAAAGCATACTTTGGTGCAAATTTATATTTATCTACACACATACACACACGCACACATATACATAAACCCATGTGCGCACACAAGCCTAGGTGTGTACATGACATGATTGGGGTGAGGCGGGTGGCTTGCTGCATAGCTGGCGGTGTTGTTGTGCGGCCGCTTGATGGCGATCGTAAAATGAAAATCAACAAATTGTTAACTAAACGAAAATTCACACAAATTAAATATCACAAGGCACTCAAGTAATTTTCCATAAACAAATTTGTGCCAAAAACCAAACACAAAAAAAAAAAAAACAAATTAAATCAGTAATATTGGCAAATCAGACATTTTAGTATGCTCGCACTAAAGCAACCTAATTTTGGGACTAACACATTTCAATAAAATCAACTCAATTGAAATGAATTCGAATTCGAAATGAAATTGTGAATATTTGAAGCATAACGTTTGTAGTGTGTGTGTGTGCTTCTGCATCTATGTGTGTGTATTGCATGTACATGTATGCATGTGTCAATAATATCGAAGTAGAAAATTTTATCTGACATTTTATTTACGACAAGATATGGTCGGACGAAAGCATGCCCGGCGATTGGCTTCTATGTGTGCTCTGCCCAATCCACAAAAAGAGGGACCACACAATCTGACCGATTACTATGGGAGAAGTCTCCTCAACATCGCATATAAGGTCTTATAGAGCTTAGTGTGTGAAAGACTGAGGCTCACCGTCAACAAACTGATTGGTGGCTTTAGGCCTGGAAAATTTACAATGCGCTAAGTCTTGGAAAAGACCCGTGAAAGACAATCAACACCCACTATCTCTTCGTCGATTTCAAAGCTGCTTTTGACACCACGAAAAGGAGCTGCCTTTATGCCGCGATGTCTGAATTTGGTAACCCCGCTAAACTAATACGGCTGTGTAAACTGACGTTGAGCAAAACCAAAAGTTCCGTCAGGATTGGGATGGTCCTCTCCGAGCCGTTCGATATCTAACGAGGTTTCAGACAGGGCGACTCCTTGCCGTGTAACTTCTTCGTTCTATTGCTGAAGAAAATAACATGAGCTGCAAAACTGCATAGAGAACGTACAATCTTCTATAAGAGCGTATAAATGGGTCTGGTTGTGAACGAGGGCAAGACGAAATATCTCCTGTCGTCAAACCAACAGTCATAGCATTCGCGACTAGACTGCCACGTCACTTTTGATAGTCATAACTTTGAAGTCGTGAATAATTTCGTCGTTTTGGGATCAGTATTAGTAGCAACAACAATGTCAGCTTAGTAATCCAACGCAGAATCACTATTTCCGACAAATGCTATTTTGGACTGAGTAAGCAATTGAGAAGTAAAGTCCTCTCTCGACGAACAAAGACCAAACTCTAAAAGTCTCTCATTAGTCCGTCCTGCTACATGGTGCAAAGGCATGGATAATGGCGTCATATGATGAGTCGGCCTTAAGAGTGTTTGAGAGAAAGATTTGATGGAAGATTTATGGTCCTCTGCATATTGAAATGCTTTGAAGATTTCCCATTCAGTACCCACCCAGGGAGGCAAAAGAAAAAAAGAAGAAGAAAAAAATGTATCTAAATGACCTGGAAGATACGTCTGAAAAAGAAAAGATTTCTCAAGAAGATATTGTTCACATAAATCAAATAAAAACAAATGGTGGCGTCAAAAACAAACATGAATTTTATCAAAATTTTGGCCAAAATGCGGTTTTTAATCAGATCACAAAACAGGTAAGACATTGTAAGCAGAACTAGTAAATATGTGCAGAAAAGTTTTATAGTGACCACGTAATTTTCTCTGAATATTCATTCAAGCTTAAGGATAACCTGATAGAGCGGCTACACTGAGGAATACTTAAAAAAATATTTAAGAAATCGATTTAAAAGCAAAAAATGGTATTTCTAAAAGCATATACTATCGAAAAATTAAAAAAAAAAAAATTTTTTAATTCAGTCTGGGTGTACTCCTTAACACGAAGTTACTCTCTCATGTAGATTCGAACCATTTAAATTTCGTCTTTTAACTTGAGAATTCCATCGATTCACATTAATAAACTGTAGCATATTAATATAAGTATAAATAACCCAATCAATAAGGAGCCAATAACACTTAACAAGGACTCAGCGAAAGCCTATTAAGGCGAAGGCAAAGGCGAAGTGAAATAATCACTCATACGCCACGTTGGCCGGAAAAATTCAGCCGCATTAAAACCGAAAAAATTAAATAACAAAAGATCAAGTCGACAGGAAAATTGCGAAGATAAAACGCATATTTTAAAGAAAGAAAAATTGAAACCAATCACAAAAACAACACTGCGAAGGCGTCAGCAGCTGCTGAAAGAGCTGAGACATCGCCCTCTGGCTCCAAAAGCTTCATTTGGCCAGCCGCCCGCAAGTGATTGGCTTGCCCGGCAGTTATTATGCCTATTGTGGTTGTGCCAATAAAAGTAAAATAACTTTACAAAGGGAAGACATGAAGCGTACACAACAACAAAAACAGCAAAAGAGCGTATGAAGTTTAATTGAAGACTGCTGCCAAGTGCAGAGATCAAGCAAAGATAAATAAAAATATGTTGCGATTTTCCAAGCAGAAATATTGTCAGTTACATACGCATATATGTTTTTACGTACACATACGTATGTATATGTATACATGTGCGTGTGGATGTATATGTGCCAGCCAGTGTGTTGTAATTGCAGTCAAAGCGGCTGCTACCAGCGCGTACCAACTGCACATACAATTATGCATGTACATATATTTGTATACATATAGTGAGTAAATATGTATGTGGTGTATATATTTACTGGCTTGTTAAGGCGAATAGCTGCAGCTGACGCATCAAATAGCTTATGGAATGATTGTGCCGCAGCTTTGGCCGTTGGCAATTGCGGGTGGTGATTTCGAATTAAACGATTCCAATGCGACGTGCACAAATGCGCTATATATGGAATCTATATGTGTGGTGGAGTGTAGATGAGTGTGGATACGTAGATGTGTGCGAAATAATGAAACGGAAAGACGAACAGATTCTCGGAATAATTTTCAATTTTTAAATTAAGTACACAACAAAAGCAGAAAAATGACGAAACAACAAACAATGGCAAAGCTGTTGGCAAAATAAGAATGGAATTGTAAAGCTTGCACACACTTATGTACATATCTACGAACTTATTTTTATAAAAGTTTATGTACTTTCATATCTATATAAATGCATGCATATATTGTAGTTTCACATACCTTCGCTTGCATATATGTATATATCATGCACGTTCGCCGTTGACTGCAGATAGAGTGCATGATGGCCAACGCAGCCACTGACAATGAAGCTGCAAATAGCAGAGAAGATAATTCTGAAGTAGAACTTTAAAAACTGACATACACACAAGAAAACCGTAAAAAATTATTACATTGTATTTCAAAATACATATCTATGTACTTATTTATAAATACGATACAGTATTTGTAATGATAATCTGTGCTTGTATTTGTGAGTAATTCTTATAGGGCGCTACTTCGTAATTTAGAAGTGCGTGGTTTGGTGTTTACATTACAGTTAATTTTATTTAAAAAAATATGTGGCATCCCTATAAGGTGGTAATATTTCAATTATTCAGTATGAGTGTCTTTTATTTATCCCGTATTCTCTGCTTACATTTGTATCACTTTAAAAAATATTTAAATTATATATGGTAACCCTAAACGAAATTTCGAATTACAAAGAAATACAAATAATATTAAAAAACCATTTATTATAAACAAAAAATTTTGTAAAAAAAATTTTAAAAAATTAAAAAAAAAATTGTTAAAAAAATGTTTGTTAAAATTTGGCAAACCTCTTTATAGGCCTCCAAAAATTCTATTCAAAAAATTTTGTAATAACAAAATTTGGTAAAAAAAATATTTGTAAAACAAAATTTATGAAAAAGAATTTGTAAAAAAAAATTGTAAAAAAAATTGTAATAAAAAAATTTTGTTAAAATTTGCCAAATCTCTTTACAGCTCTCCAAAAATTCTCAAAACAGGTATATGACCCTAACACGTTCCTATCAATAAGTATTTTACCTGGAGTATTAAATTATTATTTTTCGAACAGGATTCTATAAATAACTCCACAGTTTACTAAAAGTAAAAAAATAAATGGCAGCCCTAACAAAACTTTTTGTAGAAATAAAAAAAGTTAATAAAAATAATTTACAAATATTTTCTTAGAAAGAAGTAGTGTGATAGGATTCTTCAAATTTCTTTGTACATAGCTCTTCGAATATGTGCAAAATAAATATGCGGCAACCCTTATACTCACATTCGTACTAATAATTATTTTCAATGTTGAAATATAACACAATTTTTGGAACCAAGTTCTTTAAATATTTTTACACCATTAAACAAATATACTTGGGAACTCTAGCATATCGTAGACATAAAATAGTTTTCTAATAATAATTCGTAAATATTTTTTTAGAAAAAGTGTTTGATTAGATTTTTAAAAATTCTGTTTAGCTCTTCAAAAATTTTCAAAGCAAGTACAAGTAGTATATGGCAACCCTAACACTCATATTCGCACTAATATTTTTTTTTTTTTTTTAATAAAAAGTAATTTTTTAATTCAGTTTCTTTAAATAACTGTAGACAATTCCAAAAAATATACTCTAACTCACTTTTCTCAGTAATAGTAATAATAATTTTTATATATTTTCACAGAAAAAAGGACTTAAAGATATTCCCAAAATTATGTGTAAAACAAATATGTGGTAACCCCATTACTAACATTCATACCAATAAAGAATTTTATTGCAGTAATAAAATATTATTTATTTTGCTTATTTTTAATTGAATTTACCTAAACTTGTGTCATTTAGCAACTTTCTTTAATTATATTTTTTTTGAAAGAGAGAGTTTCAACAGAACCATGAATCGGTTATATCTATTAATTATTAGACCCATAACCCTATTAGATTTGAAAAAAATTGAGGTTAGGCGACAATATGTCAAACTTCACTGTTTGAACCACAATGGTGGTCACATTTTATATCCCGTACTACTTTCCAGGCCTAAGTTTCATTCAAAAAACTCAATCGGTTCCAAGAAAAACTTCTACTCTCTCCCTTTCTTCATTAAACACATACTATATTTCTTAACTTAGTAAAAACCTGAACAAATTCCGAGCCAAAACACTTCCCACCATACAGCAAGCTCTTAGTTGCGTCATACGAGTGCGCCGAAGCTCAGCTCATCAGCTGCCACAAAGCTCATTTCATCTCGCAACACATTAAACGTAAAACAATTAGAAAAATATTAACTCGACAAATGATTTCAAATGAAGGAGGAAGTAATACACAAAGCTAGAGGTCATAAAAATTATGCATTGACGTTTTCCGCAGTAGTCGCGGCCAGTAAACAAATAAAGCGTTAGGGTGATGCCAGTTGAGTAAAAAACTCTACAACAACGATGCATAGCAGAGCCAGCGTTAAGTGCGGCAGCCAAAAGTCACGAGGTCTATACACTACATATTTCTTTTATTATTATTGTTGTTGCATATTTGTCGCTGTACTTAAATGTTTTCTTATTCGCTCAATCTGAGCTGTCTTCGCATCGCTTCAAAGGCCGACAAACAAGCCTCAGACGCGTTCATACATAAATATATTTAACTATGTATGTGTGGCTACAAATATGACTACTTTGCTGCCTTGCAGATCGGTTGCGACAAGTCCACATTGTTCGCTTAATCATTTTGTCCGTTCGCCTGTCAGTTCACTCGCTCATTCATTCGTTCGCTCATCATTCATGGAATGCGATGTGCTGCGCTGCCACACCCTGCGTCCCTCTCGTATCTTGGCCGCCACCGCTGTGTCGATAGCGTAAATTTTGAACGCTGTCAGTTTCAATTCCAAGTGCGGGTGTTAGATTTAAGTCACTGCCTCGTCGGTGGAAGTGAATGACGAAATGCCACTGCTGTGCGAACGTTTGACCGCGCCTGTTGTGTATGTGTATAAGTATGTATATTAAATATACTGTAAATTTGTACTCGAGCATATCTGCTGCTCACTGAGGCAGTCAAGTCAACCAAACGGTCCGTCGATCCGGCCACTTTGGTTGTACGCGCACTTTGCCGCACACTCTCGGTTACACAGTTCACATTTTACTTTTGTTTTTGTTATTATTTTTCCGCTTAATATTTCGCTTATTTTCCATTATTTCTTTATTTTCTGATTTTTTCTATTTTTGTGTTTTTTTTATTTTTGATTTTGTAATTGAATTTCAACGCAAAGCAACTCAACTCAACTCAAGTCAACTGGATGTTTGTGAACTCAACTTGAATATGATTCGCGGGTATTTGCGTATTGGGATCAGGGACTCATCAATTAGTAAATTAATTTTTGTATGTCCCTCCGCCTTCACTTTGTCGTCGCACATTTTGTTATGTTTGCGCTTAGCCTCATGCGTGATTATTTTTTCGTTATTTATTCAGGTTGTTGTTATGTTTTTTTTATTTTTTTCATATTTTTTGCTTTTGTATTGTGCTCTCAATTGTGTCTGGCAATTTATATAAGTATATACCGTATTTGTTGCTACATCTATGAGCTTCAATATTTATATGAGAGCAGTCTATGAAATTAGGACTTCATTACATTTGAAGTAATCGCCCTCTGTGAGACCTTCACTTGTTGAATCAGCTATTAAAAATAAAATTTATTCTAAACTTCTCATAAATATAATGACTCAACATAAACTGTGACTATTTATCGGGGTACCAAGAACTATATATGTGCATACATTTCATCAGAAATGTCATACCGATTTTCATTCATTGTGGCTTCATAAACCAAAGATTTAAATAGAATGTCAAATAGTTTTTGAGCAATATAAGTCGAGTGTTAGGGATGGACTTTCAAGCTGTTCTGGGACAGTGAATTCAGTGAATACTTCATATCTGTTAGGTTAAGACCATAATATAAATTCTCTGTTTTAGAGGTTACTTTGACGTAAAATTTGTTCGGTACTCCTCATTCCATCATCTACTTGGATTATCAAAAAAATGTGTAAAGCTTCATAGAACGTTTTCCGACAACAGTGCAAAAATTCCACCCTTTAACCTAGTATATATTGCGAGAAAGTTTTCCAGATAGAACAGCAGGCTTTCGGGTCAACACGGTGGAAATCCCACTTAAGACAAGACTTTGGTTTTTTATTCCAAGGAACTGAAGCTCAAACTGAAATCAACTGGTATAAAGCAGACTACGTCGCACCGACAGTAGGGCATTACAAGACTTGTCAAGGGCAGACTTTGGAAAAAAAATGTAACCTTTTCCATATCCAAGTTTAAAAATACTTAATTGAAGTAAAAAAATAGCAACTAATTATATCATATCTAAATGCTTCCTTTATCAAAAATATGTACAAAATTTTAGCTCGCAACTAGACATCGTTAGGTAATAATGGCCTTAAAATGCATTTAAATATAATATGAAGTGAAAGAAATATAGAACTGGTGCTAAATCTGCCACCTATAGACCTCTTCGCTGAAAACAGCGCTGCAAAATCGGCGAGACCACTACTGGCTGCAGGAGAATTTACGTATAGAACCTTCGGGCATAGCTCATTGGGTAATGGCGATTGGGCAAACACCGACTTCATGACCACACTTTTCAACTGGGAAAGAAGGTTCGAAGTAAATATAGAAAAAGATGGGCTGGCGTAAAGGTATCTTAGCTACGCTTAACATCTATACTTAATGGCTCGAAAATGGACGATGAAGTTGGTGCGGGAATATACTGTCCAGAGATAGGTATAAGCAACCTCTTCAGTTGCCACACCACTGCAGTATATTTCAAGCTGAAGTCTTCGTCCTCTAATGCACTTCCAGGCTATTCCAGAGTCAACATCTACGTAGTCAACGAAGAAGCAATCAAGGCAAACACAGGCCATAAAGGCATCGAGGGCAATGAAATAGTGAAGGAGATTGCCAAGAATGGTATACGGCTAACATCCGAAAACGTGATGAACATTGGAAAACCCATGCATTGTCTATACGACGGTCTCGACAGAAGCATGGTAAAAAAAAACAAAACCCGATGGAATGAGTTAAATGGGTGCAAAACTGTAAAAGTCATTAGCAAAAACGGTAGATCGAAAGTACACATAATTCCTATTGGCACTCGATAGAAGAGACTGTAGGAGCATGATGAGAGTAATGGTCACTGTTTGGTGGAGACTAACGCCCGCAGCATGGGACTGGCAGAACGAGAAGACTGCAGTAAATGTCTAGAGCAGGGCACCAGGGAAACAGTGGAGCATCGCTTTTGCACTTTTCCCGCACTGGAAAAAGTACGCTGAAAGTATCTGGGGTCCTTAAGGTATCTGGAGGAGGTATCGATAATGAGGCCGCAGAGTCAGTTAAAATTCGCGTTAAGGGCAGGCATTCTAAAAGATGACAACTTCTCGTGGACCTAGGAACTGATCTCCATTTCGTATCGCAGAGATCTAAAACTGGTCTAAGCATGGCTTAATGGCCTACCATATTAACCCAACCTAACTTATCGAAAATTTCTGCTAAAGCAGCAAGATGGATTCGATCCGTAGGTATTTTCAAATTACAAAACATAAGAAATATGTAAATGTAAATATTTACATTATGTAAATGTATGCAAAGGCGAATTGATTTGATTTGCGTGCAATAAAGTTCCCTTAGAAAAGTGCACACATCAAATAAGCTAATAAGCACCAGAGGAACTTGTAAAGTTTATGGCAACCCAAAAGGAGACCGAAAGCTCCGATTTGCCATAAAACCACAAAGTATGAGAAATGCATGAGTTTACATGCATGTTTATATCAAAATTTATATTCGCCTGTATGTGTGCGAGTGTGTGTGCACGCATGCGTTTGGCGTTTGTGGAGATAATCATATGCGTAGTGCATTAAAAGCCAATTTCACGACAAATCGATGTCAATAAACCCACGCGCTTATAGGCCAATTATTACCGTTGCACACACCATACCACACACACTCTCACACACACTTCCGAGCGCTCGCCGGCATGCAGCACACATAAAACTTTGACTTTGCGATCATAAAAATCGAAGCGTAACTTTGTCACAAGAGCAAATGCCAAGCCGATGCATAAAAAGCGACCGAAATGCTGTGCTTTTGGAACACCCAAAGGCAGTTAAGCGAGCGGCGAACGCATGCGCGTATATATGTATGTATGTTTATTATTATACCTTAAACAGGGTGTGTTCAGTTTTTGAGTCGAATTATTATCCAAGGTACATTCTCTGAAAAAATAGTTAAGATCGCTTCACTATATCATGCAGATGTCATACAAACTGAATGATCAAATTCAAGTCCTTGTACGGAAAACTCTTTTATTTGTCAAGCTATTGTCACGAACTTCGACGATATGTATTATCCAAAGCAGTGGTATATTCTCTGAAAAAATTGTTAAGATCAATCTACTATATCGTATAGCTGCCATACAAACTGAAAAATCAAGGTTAAGTTCTTGCATGGAAAACCTTTTTATTTGTGAAGGGTAGTAAAGCTTGGGCGTGACCGAAACTTACATTTCTTCTCTTTTTTCGTTTTGTGGTTTTATGAGTGTTTGTATGTGTTTGTGTGGCGTGTTTTGATACTTACTTCCTTGTTAAATTGTGCTACAAAGTCTGCAGGCGTTGGCTCTTGTCTCTGCCAACAAACTATACAAACAAATGTAAACGCATATACGTGTAAGTAGTAGTATGCTTATAAGTATGTATGTGTGCGTGGCTTTGATATGTTCTTTCTTGCGTACAAATAGTTAAGTGCCTCCGGGTACTTCCTTGGCGTGTCCGCATTAGTTGATCGCGGCCATAAATTGCACATTTTATTTGCCAGCGGAATTGATTGTTTGTTGCCATATAATCTGGCCAAATGCCTGCTGACACATGTAATATTATGTATATACATGTGTACTTGTAAACATACATACATACACATGTAATGTGCAAGTACAAAGCAATTATTACTCAAGTCTAACCTACAAAACCTGTTAGATAATAAACTGTATTAAGCAAACAGAAACACACGCATACAAATACACCCACAAATGTCAACAAATTTATGCGCGCACGTACACGCATACTCACACACACGCATACGTATGCATAGTAAACCGGACTCATGGCATGGTTGTTGTTTTAGGACGACATGGGTATCCATATTTGGGGTTTCGGAACAACCACCAACGCTTTGTGCACGCACACACACACATATGTCCAAATGGACGGTCAGATAATAATAGCGCCAAATATGCATAGCCACAAAGGCGCATAAACAAGCACACACACACATGAATCTACATTAATGTGCCCTTCCGATTGTCTCCGGCACCTCGGTGTCACCGCATTGGCCGCAGGCCACGCAAAACAACAACAATGTGTATCAGCAAGTTAGCGTCCATAAGTTCCAACTAGCCGTCGTCAAAGCAAGCCAAACGCGAACCAAGTCAGTTAATTACGCAAATGGGCAGCGAAAGCGACCGAACGACCGACCGGTCGACCGGTCGAGAGAGGCGCGTCAACCAAACGTCCAGCCGCCAGAATAGTCGTCGAGCTGTCGAAACTGTCGCGCCAATTTGAAGTATGCGGTTGTGTGCATATACATATGTGTCCTAGTAAATATAAGGTACTTTGTGTGCGTGTGTGGTTGTGTGGTTGTGAACCTCCAAAGTTATACAGTTAGAGGTGCAATAAATACGCGCGCTCGTACGTTTCCGCATGTATTCGCCGTAATTCAACATTCATACGCTCACCTCTGAATTATGGAGCACATGCACTCACACACACACACTTAGACACACTCACAAAGGGAATCGCGTAATTTTGGGCTTTTCGCAGACGAAGCACGTCAATCGACCGCATATGGAGGAATGTGGCCAGTGAATTTGGTCAATAATCATAATGAGTGTGTTGTGTGCCTGTGTGAGTAGTTGTCTATTTATGACTGGAACAGCGGCTTAAGTGCCGACAGAATCGTAAATAGCGCTAAACTACACTATCCTACATGCATTAATACGCACATAAACGGATTCCTACAGAACTATATACTTTCGTGAGAGTTGCGTTATGTTAGTATGTAAAATTTATTGGCTTCCTGGTGCGAAGAAAGCTGACTTTTATGCTATAACTATGAGGAAGTACTTTATGTTTTGGCAAAAGTATAGTTTTGATCCTCTTGCAAACACGAAAGTTCTTGAATGTGCTCAGTATTGTGGCACAGAAATCGTGACCGTCTCAAATTATGGTATATGCACAGCTTTTCCGAAGTTTTACTTGACCTTCTGGAGGCAACTGCGCTCATTATGAAATCTTCAGTAATATTTTTCAGCAGATACTTCAATGAAAGTTGTTCTTCTTTACGAATGGGTCGTAGTTCGGTTGAATGTTGGAAGGAAAGTTTTTCCCAGAGATTCCAGGCTTAGTTTTAGGCTGGACCAGTCTTAGACTACTACTATTTAGACAACAATAAATGTATTGCTAGTTATAGTGCAGCTTTTATTAGACTCCTTTGGATGCCTGATCATAGCAGAATTGTTGAAAATTTAATTGAATTGAAAATCTGATGAGCTTTGATGAAGACGGCGCTCTCGTCCCACTTACACCGGTGTGGGAACGGGCTAGATCCCCATTTTTCTACTGCGTTTTAGCTCTCAACCCCAGAACATAGTATGAATTTAGTAGACGTAGTCTGGTTGTTGGACTATCAGATCTTTCTGATCTAGAGTAGAACTCACGAAATCCTCGGAACTACTTGCTCTTAGCAAGGTTCACCTTGCCGCAATCAAAGGAGTTCTTACTGGACATTTTCCAATACGCTAAATATATATATCTCATCGGAGTCAAATTGTCGAAGTTATATGAAAGGAAGTGATTAAGAAACACTCAATCACTTTCACGTCGATTGTCCAGAGTTTGGAAGACTGAAGTTGAAAAATATCAGCAATCCTTCCGCGAATCAGGAGACATAGCCGGAACTCATATTAGCCGATTCAAGAAATTTGTGGCAGGCTCAAATGGCTTTGTCGAATTATCAGCGTCTTTATGATCATCGGATCGCCGGATTAGGCTGTTCAAGTGAGAATCCTAATTTACTTTTTATCCTTTTAACCTAATCTAATCATAGATGTCTCTATTAGACTTCACTCAATCAAGATATGGTATGGTCAGACAAAACCTATTAGACTACGGGGTTTGTCCGAAAAGTAATAGAACTGATTTTCTTCCGCCGCGACTCTACTTCAGAGCGTGTGCGCACCGACTGGATTCGGTAGAGGGCGTTCCTAGCTAACGAACGAGCGCCTGGTCGGCTGTTTACGAGCACCTCCAGAGTCAGGACAAACATTTTCGCGCGACGTATTTCTGTAAGTGGTGCAAGCCGAAAATGCAGCGTTCGTTAGAACAGAGGTACGCCATTAAATTCTGTGTGAAACTCGGTAAATCTGCGACAGAGAGGTTTGATATGTTCAGGCTTAGCCAGGTGTTGCTTTGGCAAGAAGTGGGGTGTTTCGGTGGCAGGTGGAAGTTTTGAACTCAAACCGTCGGCTGAGTCTGCGTTTATCAAAATATGTGGTTCATTACATTGTGACGGAGCACTTGGACATGCGCAAGGTGTGCGCGAATATGGTCCCAAATGTTCTTATGGACGGCCAAAATTGCGGCCACGACAATTTGGACATATGTGAAAGTGACCCCCATTTTTCAATAATGTAATCTTACAGGCAAGATGTGCACCCCCACGCCCCCCAATTTGCTCTTTTGAGAGAAAATTTTTCTTAAATTAATTGTGTAGCAAAACAAAGACAAAGAAAATGTACGCAACTATGTTGCGAAGATTGTAGAGTGGGCGTGGAGTACATGCCAATGCCTATAGAAAAACCGAACACATACCAAGCAAAGTAGTTCTCCATATATCAAATTCTGTTTTATGAATGTCCCTTCCTGAAACATTTATTCACATACATATCCATATGTACAAGCTAAATATACAATCATACACAACTATTTATACACATACTTATATGTTTGTGTATGTATGTGTAGTTGCAGTAAGCCGCCTAGAAAATTATGAAATCACCATTGACGTCCACTTCGAAATGCTGTGCTCGATTGAGCGTTGACCTGCCGGAATAGTCAATAATAAAATAAAATGAGCATCATGTGCCTGGAAGTGTGCAAACACCAATAGTACACACACACACACATGCGCGCATGTTAATAATTCTGTGCCCAGTAATGTGGTCGTACACATTTGTGTAAGAATTATATTAATTTATGTGTTTGTTTACGATACTATGCATATGCATACATATGTAAGCGTTTGTGTTTGTGTGTGCCAGCAGAAGTTAATTAATAATGCAAGGCACACCACAATTCACCAATCGACAGCACTCACTCACCCACTCACACGCTCCCAAACTGAGGAAGCGAGCTATAGCATACTCTAGTCGAATAGACTATATAAATATAAACACATACATACATATGTATGTATATATACAGGAATGCCAGCAACCGCTACTACTGCCCTGCTCTCCCCCCGTCCGCCACTAACCCAACAGCATTAGCTACCAGTGCTCAAGCGTATAAATAATTTTCCGATTGATTTTCATTTCGTTTCAATTCAATTTTCTTGGTGCCATAATTTCTCGACACCACCGCCGACGATAGTGCTGCCGTCCACACGCTTGCATGGGCACTCGGCACCACCAGCAGCTCACCAGCCACTGTTGCCAGCTGTAGCTGTATATACGCACAAGTTCATATCTAATATATGTATTAAATGCTATAGTATCTACTATTAAGGTGTGAATGTGTGCGTGTGTGCACTTGTGTGAGGGTGTGGGTGCATAGGAGCGAGGTTCAGTTGTGTGCGCGTTACAATTGTAATAATAGTTTTCATTTTTATAGGTTTTCTGCTGCTATTTCTGTCCTCTGCGTATTCTCCTAGCATAGCACGCACACACACATAC
Source organism: Bactrocera neohumeralis (assembly GCF_024586455.1). Taxonomy (NCBI): domain Eukaryota; kingdom Metazoa; phylum Arthropoda; class Insecta; order Diptera; family Tephritidae; genus Bactrocera; species Bactrocera neohumeralis. Next base: position 4,327,414 of record NC_065923.1, read on the forward strand.
ACCCGTTGGTGTAAAAACACCTCATGGCTAATACTCGGCGGTCAGCACTGCGCTAAGTGAAACATTCGTTTAAGAAATTCTTTTGTATTAAATAGTTCGGCACTTAAATCCCTTAAAAAAATTTGAAAATTTAAACGGAAGAAATATCAAGAAGGGATTTTAACAATCCAGCTATAATTTTAATACCCACTTTAGTAATACATATAGCATGACATACTTTTTATTTTTAATATGTGGCAACCCTTTTCAAACACCAACCTGGTTAATACCTTTCACAATGTTGATAAATTAACTACTCCACCATATATTTTTTATTTCTTGAACATTACACTATCAGCCAAAAACTCGAGTTTAAGATTGGGAATTTAATTAATTTGAAATTAATAGTTTTTTTCACTCAATTTAGCTTTCGATTCGAGCATTATGGAAAAGGCTTGTTACACCTCTAAACTTTATAAAAAGTTTCCCGATTTTTGATTCATTTGAAGGATAATGGGATTATAACTGCTTCTAAATTAAGGGGGTATTCTCATGTAATCACTTCGAAAAATCGATTTTTTTTTATATATTGACAGTAAAACCTATTGAAAACATGCTATGAAAAATTCAGACGGAAATTCATAGTATTTGATAAGTTGCAGCTCATAGTCGCCGACGTGTCGTAAGCGGCTGTCTACCAGGCGCCATGACAAGTCTGCAATCATCATTTTCTGAAACTGTCATGGTCCTGAAAAAAAGTATTCAACCGATTGCTTTAAAATTTACATATGTTCTTCCACTCATTTATATTTATCGTCCCTACCAGAATTGTTTATTTTCGAAAATATTTTCATACATTTTTTAACGATTTTTAACGAAAAAAAAACAAGATTTTCGTGACTTTTTTTGAAGTTCGAAATTTTTTTTTAATGAAATTGATTATATTTGGTAGGGACGATAGTCGCAGAACTACTGAATAATAATCCATTCGATTTTTTTTATCTCAGACAACATGAACAGCCGCTATCACCATGACCAGTGAACTACTTCTTTTTTGTTGGGGACTACTTTGATTTAAAAAAAATATATATTAAAAATGTAAAAAACGAAAAAAAAATTCTTTTATACATTTCTAAATACAAATAAAAATATATTAACAAATTAAAATGATTGAATTTTGTTGTCGTATAAAAAAATTTTCCTAAAAAGAGATAAAATGTATGCGTTCACATGAGAGTACCCCCTTAAAAAATATATATTTTTTTCATATCGTCACTTAAAAAGCAAACCGAGGTATCATCAAACGAAAAAATCGAAAATCGCTGTCAGATATAATAACCAATATATAACCAAATATATAATCATTTTATAACCAAACTCCAATTTTTTTTCTATTATAACTTTCACCTGTTAACTTATGAAAAGTGATTTTACGTTATTTTGCATTTTAGGCGAGGTGTATATACTTACATTGGTATGTATATCGTACATATCGTACACCCGACGTTCTTAGGTACGATATTCATATGTACTTGTATATATGTACATATTTACAGAAAAAATTATTATTTTGAAAATGCTTCTTTTTTAATTTCGTCCAATTTTTTAACTTAGTGTAGTCACCTCTCCAATTTTAATCGTGTTTTTTCTAAATTTTTTTCTATTGCTCAAAGTGAAATTTTCACCCGACGTTCTTAGGTACATTTGTCAAGAAAAGATTGTAGGAATGAAATGTTTGATAAATATTCCATTTTTTAAGACAGTGTAAATTAACCACAGTTTTCTCGAAAGCAGCCAGTTTGTCAAAAATATATAGGTAGTTTATCCAACGCATCCACCAATAGCGATGACGGGATTTTATTTACGGATTTGTGTCAAATTTTGTCAGTGTGTTTAATAAGGTTCGCCATTTTATCATGCCATGTTTGACTTTGGTACAGGGCATGAACATTGTCCAAGGCTATTGCTCAAAATCACCTTCTCCTTTACTTCGGATAATCTCAAATGTGGCGCATTTCTGTCTTTATAGTTTCGCTAAAATACAAATCTGCCGCTTTTTTGGCGAGTCAAATATCTTTCGACATGAGGCAAGTTATATCGTTACCATCAAAAGCGAGCGTTATAACATGATGTTGACCGACTCTTTTCACGGAGTTTGATGAAATCGACAAAGATCGCTTTATTTCCAACAAGACGGTGTGCTGCTTCATCTTTCACGTCTAAACATGGACTCACTTGGTGCAAAATTTGATGACTCGTTATTTTCGAGAAATAGCCCAGTCAACCACCAAGATCATGCGATTTAACATGTCTAGAATACTTTTTCTAAAACTAAAATTCTTTTGAAAATGTTGGAATGGTCCCGCCCTCTAAAATGTGTGATGTGCATATCTCCTAAACCACGAAAGCTACAACAACCAAAAACGCCCAGCACGAATATTACACAAATATATTTTCGGATGAAAACCCCGCTCACTCCCCATATAACGGTACTGCTGAAAACTTCTAAAAGCGCGATAAATCAATTATATACTAAATGCGCCAGAAAAAAACTTTGAAAGCCCCTAGGTACCGAATATTTACACTCCGCCTTTGTGTGATATACTTTATATAACTTAAATTAAGGGATAATCTTTCCCTTATAATGGTATGTCTGTATGTCACAAGTGGGTTGAATCGGACCAATACTTCCCTGAGCCCCCATGTACTTAATTTAAAGATTTTCGAACTTCCGAGTGCCTTTGTACCGCTTATATCGGCCAATATGTGGGTTATCTCAATAAAAATAAGAGAGCGTATTTTATACATTACAGTGTATCTGTGTGCCTAAAATAGATACATAAATATGAGCGAAAACTTGGCCAAGTCCCTATATAACTAATATCAAGATTTTCGAACATCCGGCTGATTTTACTTTATATGATTGGCTTTATACCTTAAAGTATTTCCCTGGCTTTGATTCTTGCTAGCTGCAAAAGTATAAAATATTCAGTTGCATCCGAACTTAGCCCTTCCTTACTTGTTCTTATTATTTTCTTATATTTTTCTATAATTATTTTTAACTTTTCTTCCATATTTTTTACTCCTTACTTTCAATAATTTTTAATTTGTTTTTTATTTGATTTCGTTTTACTTCCTCTAGTTATAGTTTCTCATTTTTTGTATTTCTTTGTTAAATTTAAAATTTTTTATGTTTTTATTCCATAAGCTTCAGTGAAAGCTCTCACGTCTTCCCCCACATAGCGGAGCCACGACTCGTCGCTTATCGCGCAAATGTGTCAACGCTTTCAGACTTAGACATACAAACGTATTTGCGCGCATTGGCGATAAGCTTGTCTTTATTTATGTACATGCAAATCTCTACAGCACTACATATTTGTATGTGAACAAGTATGTGTATACGTGTGCGCTCCGGCATCTCTATGAACGGCAGCCTCGAGGCCGTCGTTGCCCATTGGTTGCCATTGCGAAATGCACACACTCTTTTCTCCAGCCACAGACGCACTCACACAAGCACACATAATTATATAAACATGGAATTTGCATGCGATTAACACCCGCCGCGGCGCGCCTGTCGATCGCCTAGTCGGTCTGTCAATTTGTCTGTCCGCTGCCATGTCATATCATTTCAATTAAGATTTTTCTGCGCTTACTCGCTCGTTTGCCGCTTTATTTTTCAGCAATTCCTTGCAACAATAATTTCGATGTTGTTGTCATGGCTTTTGTAGCTTTCTATTTGTCTGATTTGTCTGCTGCTTTTTAATATTTCGCTTGTTTTTATTGTTATTGCATGCATTGCTGTCATTTCTGCTGCGATTGTGCATAAATATTTCTATTATTTCATTTATTGCAATCGGCGCGCCGTTTTGTTTCCACCTTAAATCTGTTGTTGCTGTCGTTTGCCGATTGTTGTTGCTTTTGCATTTGCTTTGATTGGTATGACTTAATTAACTAAATTACGCGCTTGGAATTCAATCGGCGTTCTCAAGTTGTTTTCAGACAGTTGTATTTTTTATTCTTTTCTCTTCGCTTTTTGTTCTACGCTGTGCAGCTACTGTCATGCTTTCTGCCCCTATACGGAAATATAAGACTCTTATTTGTCTTATGTGTGTGCTCGTGTGTGCTCGTGTGTGTAGCGCTCGCACATTCGCCGAGCTTGTGTTTGCAGCGCCGCCACAGTTCGCACCTACCTAGTCGTCAATATGACAATATCGCCGAGCTTATCCGAGTACATACCTACATATATATGTATATACATACACGCCAATGGTCATGCAAATATATTTAATTAATGTAGCGTTCTCAAGCTGACAAATGATGAATACATTATTTCTATAATCTGCCGTCGATTAGCATAAATAATAAGCATTACTTTCAATACCTGCGTGTAATGCGACACATAACAGACACCAATCAAGATCTGGAAATATTATTGGAATGTCCATATTTGTATGCATTTCTCGTCGGTTGTACAAAGTTTCATTCGTTCTGGATGACTGATAACTTTGTATTATCTCACAGAAAGTAAAACACTATACTTATAGACTAATAATGTTTCATGTTGCCATTTCCATAGAAAGATCTCCCAATTCATTCCATATTTTCGAAAATCTCTTGAAGATGACGCAGGTTTCTATTATAATGAAATAATAGTTTTCTCATAACTGTTGTACCTACTTTTCATCGTATTTATCTTGACAGATTTTCTCACTTGAAAATCACAGTTCATTCTTCCATTTATCGACGAGTCGTTATTCCTGCACACGACCTATCAGGGCCTATTTTATGATCTGACATTTTAGTCGTTGATTCAAAGAAGTTACCCATATCAACTTATTAATATCAAATAATCGATTTTTTGTTCATACATACACATAATATATCGAATAATTTAAAATATTATCTGAAAATTCAAAGCTGATCCGGTCAATGGTTTCGAAGAGCGTTACAATACGCTGTTTAAAGGTGTAAAATCAGTTCCCAAAACTGAAATAAGTTTAGCCGTCATTCAAAAGGATCAGAATGACCATACTTCAGTCTGTTTGATGTTAGATCGTATGATCTTCTTAATTGGCGTAGACTTACGCGATTATAGTTTTTTCCGAGGCTTGTTGTTCCTTTTCATTCGGGGTGTTTTTTTACGTGGCCGGTCCCAAACCCAGCGCACAACCCTATATAGGGGATGTTTCGCCTTCTCACTTTAGCTCGCCTTCGAACGGATGTTCTTAGGCTACCCAGAGGATACTTGGTCAAAGACCGGAAGTAGTGAGCTGCTTGAACCATGTGTAAAAGAATCGTTTCTGGCCACTCCCAAGTGAATGGCGATCAGAGAACTTTCCTCACTTGCGTGAACTTCTACACATGACTCCATCCATCAGATCGGATGATCACTTGCGGTAAAAATCTATCCAAGTCATGTTCCAATTAATAAAATTGTCTTCGAGACAAACGATTTCTCAATAAATCAGTGCGAATTTGAAAACTCAAACGCGGTCACCTAATTTAAACTAATAACCGATAAATTTTGTTGCAATAGTGCCCATCTAACTTAACCTAATTTTTAAAAGTTGTTAAGAAAGATACATATTTACATACATATGTATATGTATATTCACACATAACATTAAATTTTTATCAGCAATTTTTCTTCCCTGACAATTTATGTATTTTAAAAGTAAACAATCAAAAGTATGATTGCCACTTTGATTGGCAATTTGTCTAGCAAAACCAACGCAGTAGCACACCACGCCCGCTTCCTAAATTACCATCATTAGAGCTTTCGAAGAATCTCATATTCTGGCCGGTTACACTTTGGCTTTTCGACATTTATTTATTTGATTTCCGCATTTATTATTAACAGTGTGTGCAATACAAAAGGACATTTCAAATAATGGATTATTTAATTTGTAAATAAATCAAAATGCTGCACAAAAAAGCCGAATCGAAAGCGATTTGTTCTAAGCACTCATTTCTGTGTCACTACGCTTTGGCTCCGCCGCGTTAGCAATACAAAAAAGACAAAAAAGACACATTTTCATTATTTATTACCCAAGAAAATTCTATTAAAAAGTGAAGGCGGCAAAAAATGTGAAAATAAATAAATAAAATTGCTACGTGGCAAAGTAATAATCATCAAATGCTCGTAAATGGGCGACTGGGCGAGAGCACTGCTTGTGGGCAGTGCACGGCTGTGGTGTGGTGCATGTGTGGGTTTATTCCCCCGGTGCGTACGTGTGGACAACAAAAGGAAGGTGGCGCGCATTTAAGGGTTAACTGCACACATTAGCACAAACAGATAAGCGTCTGGCTGCAGGCACTTGCCAACAAGTGTGGGTCTTCAGTGGTGTGAGAGTTATGGATTTTTATTTATGCTCATAACTTTTGAATATGCGCCTGTCGCGGTACATATGTATGCATTTATTTATGGGCGGTTATGATGATTGTAGAAATATGAACCGTGCAAAAGCTGAAAACGCATCATCAAATCAAGCAACCAGCGGGTGGTGACTAATGGGGTAGGAAAGCGCACACAGAGTACTATATGACGGTGGAAAATTTATGTAAATATCATATGTATATCTTTATGTGTATTTACATATATTATTATACCATGAATAAGGTGCATAAGGTTTGTCAAGAAGTTTGTAAAACCCTGAAGGAAATTAGTATGTCGAGCTGAGGCCATGTTGGTCTGTCTATATATACGTCCCTTGTTCTTGAGATATCGATCTGAAATTCTGCACATTTCTTTTTCTCCCCAAGAAGATGTTCGTTTGTCGGAATCGTTGATATCGGACTACTATAGCATATAGCTGCCATACAAACTGAACAATCAGAGCAAAGTTCTAGTATGGAGAACTTTTTAAATAGACGTCATATCTCAACGAAATTTGGCATAGGTTATTGCCTAAAGCAATAATGCAATCTGCGAAGAAGTTTTTCAGATAAGATTCCTATAGCATATAGCTACCATACAAACTGGCAAGATTTTTCACGAAGTTTATCTAAGACAACACTAAAATATTCCAAGAAATTTTATAGATCAACTACTATAGCTCATAGCTGTTATACAAATTGAACGATTAATTCTTTTGTAGTTGCGCATCGGAAGTTAAGAGTATTCGTGTTTTTGTTTTGTATATCCTATATATAGTCAAGACTTCTGGTTTCAATTGCAAATGTATACGTAATTGACTTAAGAAAATATTTTCAACTCAAACTACCTCAGAATATGAAAATTCGAAGTTATCAATTAATAAATTCGCTCTTAAGCGAAAAAATCCGGTTTGATCAAAGCATTTTTTAAAGAACAAATAGTATATGCTTATAAAAAAAAATTTTAAATTTTTAAAAATTTGGCAACTGTACTGGTAAAGAACATATTTTTTAAGAAAAAAATTTCCATTGGCTGGTAAAAGGTTTTAAACAAGTTTTACGCATATACAAAAAATTCTTATAAAATGTGGTTTGTTTACGGTAGAATCGCCAATTATTTTAAATATGCTGTGGCTCAACACAATTGACAAAAATTCAACTAGTTACTTTTTGACTAGTTCGCAACTAGTTTTGCGCTACTTTAAAGATTGTCAGTTTCCATGTTAGAAAAACTAATAAATTAGTCAGCAGGGGAGTAACAATCTCCACTGGTGGTTACTAAGTACTTGAGCATGTTTGTTGTTGCTTGCTGGCTGCTTTGGCGTTAGTTAACCAGCAGCAGCACACCAGTAGTAGCAGTGGTGGCCTGTGGCTGTGACTGACAATTTTAATTTGAAAATTTACGCAAATTTTAATGCAACATTACGAGTATGCCGTAACGACAAAGTGGCGAGCGAATGACGCGCGAGCTGTGAGGGCGCGTTAAGGCGCATGCGCACGCGCCTATTTCATGATTCGGCTATGCTTTGTGCATAAAAGCTCATTTATGTGGGTTTGTGTGCGTGTTGCAACTGTTGTTGTGCATGAAAATGTTGGGACCACCTGCTGGGCCCAAATGCTAATGTCACAGTTGGTGTTGTCGCCAAGTTATGATTATTTTATGAAGCTCGATCATTAAAAAATATTTTGACATAAACATAAAAATTAATTTATTGAAAATATAATTAACAGATTTTCAATTATAATTGGCTGTTTAATTAAAAAAGACAAACAAAGAAAGGAGTTTCTGGGCAAAAACCAACTGGTGGTAAATTTTATGTTGAAAGCTGGGGTGACAGTTATGTAAATGCATTGGGAAGCTATTTTAGGCTTTTTGTCAATATAGCGGAACATATAATTTACATATAAGCCACAATAATAATCAATATTTTTAATGGGTTAAATAGATTTATCTCTTTTCCCCCCCTATCACAAACTCTAAGGTCTCTATTCCTTTATCCAATGTATAGTGTTGCTGACGTCACATTAGCATTACTGTTACGGCTGTTTTCTTTTAAGCGAGTAGCAAAAATAATCTTAAAAACATAACATTTCAGTATCCAACCATATACTTGATTTTAATAGGTGGTTTGAGAGCTCTTGGCTGCAGTTCGTTTGAACAACTCCCTTAAACTGAAAACTCAACCGAGTTCGTATTTCTGTATAACTGCATTACTTAAGCGAGTGTTCTTTTGTCACTCGCTTATAAAATGCCGACCCTTAAACAACGCTGCGAATCCAAGAATGTAATACTATGATTCAAAAACAGTTGTTAAAACATTGTGGGGGACACTTGGAGTCTAAAAAACGAGTATTCATAAAACTTGAGAAAAAACTGAACTAGATTATTCGAAAGCATAATTTTTGAGTATGAAGAATAGACTGTAAAAGCTCCACAGGAATATTCCCTTATCGGTGAGGTCTCGGTGTATTTTAAACAATCCAATTTTGGAGTCTTCTTTTAGGATAATTTCCCTCATTGTTTACTCTTAAGTTTATTTAAAATCCTTGCTTTTCTTTTATCACTTTGTGGCACTCAAGTCAACAACCTAATAACGCTTAACTTTGTCATACTTCGCGGTTGAAGTAACCGAAAGAAAAAAGCCTGAATGTGAAATACAGAAAACAGATAAATATCCTGCACTCCAGCGGCTTATTGCGCACAAAGGCAGACAAAACGAAGTGCTTCAGCCACACAAGCAACAAAAGTCAGCAGGAAAGCCTTAGCAAGCGAGCGAGCGTCCACGACTTGCTTCAATAGGCGATTAACCGAGGAAGCAGGAAGCATCAACAGAAATAAAAGTCACCGAGACCCCAGACGACTATATGCGTTCGGATGGATACAACGACACATGTACATGAGTCACACACGTACATACATATACGTACGTATATATAGAAGGGCATGCGCAGGGTATGAGTGTTTGGATATCTAGTAAAAATCTCTGTTTGGTTATAAATGCACGCTGACAGCCCTCGACGGCGTCAGCCAGTCACTTTGTCGCAGACGACAGCAAATGCAGCAACAACAACATACATACATATATTGTATGGCATTCAACCACGTAAACACTCACTCCCCGCTTACCTTCTTGGCGCGTGAATCCACAGACTTGGCGCTGCCTTGTCGAATGTTGAACTGAAAATTTCTTCCGGTTTCCGCTTTTGACGTTTGTTTGTCATTTGCTGCTGTTTTTGTTGTTGGGCCAGCCGCCACCGCTACCGTATAAATTGCCAACTGTACGATTATTGTTGTGTTTTTTATTTTCATTTTTCGTTGTTTATTTTTTATTCGAAAGTATGTAGATTTGCGCCTTGGCGTTGTGCCGCACCAGTTTATAAGTGCTCATATTCATGATTTCTTCCTTTATTCATTTGAGTTTTTTGCTTTTCTTTATTTTTTGTCATTCCAAGTCGCCCTTTTTCCCTCTCTCCGCTGGAATTTTTATAGCTTCGGCGAGGTCTAGCGTGTGTATATCACAGGGACTTACTTATTAGTACAAATACAGTTTGTTTATATGTATGCTAGTATTTTCAATAGCGAATTTCATGGCACCAACTAGCATGCTCAGATAACAGAGTTGCCGAAACAAAAACGAGAGTTGTTCCAGAGTTTCCCAAAGAACCTAAACATCAACTTCCTGTTTCTATTTTAGTGCATAGATATAGGGTGTTTGTGGTGAGACTTAAGTTTTACTTGAAATATTTAAAAACAAATCTAAATAAACAAAAATAGTAATAATTTTGACTACAATAGACCCCGGAGATGCTTATTTTTCAAATAAATCCAGGAGCTTGGTATCTAAGTACTTAAAAAAAGCTCTATTTTTAGTTATTATAAATATATTTATTTTGTTAATTTTTTTTAAAAGTTATTTTTTCTGGCTGGTCAGTATTATTACTCAAATTGAGGACACAACAAATTTTAAGCTCTCTACCAATTTCAATAATACGTCCTCTAAATAGAGGAACATAAGTGATAAAGGCTGAAGTCAATGCCCTACATTTAAAAATGCACACATCTGCCTACTCTGCCGAAGAAAATGTTTGCAAGATTTTAAGAATCCCTAAAAATTCTACTTTGGAGTTGTGGTTACATTGAAAGCAAAGCATTCCAGTATGCAGATTATCAGATTTATTTCACAGCCTTATACAGATTATAATGCTCTGAGAAAGAATTGACCACCAACAAAAGAACTCTTAATAGTGATATCTTTTACTATAGACTTAGAACGGCATTTCACTAAAAATCTCCAAAGGCTTACATGGATTGGATTTCTGACGACGCACATGGATCTTAAAGAGGCCCATTGTGAAATCACCGCTGCTAAAATCGCTTTCATCTATTATATCCAATCTGATCCACGTTTTTTTCTAATTAATTTTTCATCAATGAAAAAATTTCTACTTACTTGATATAAAATTTTAGACTGAACTTCGAACAATTTCTCAATTCTTCACTGGCTGTCCAAAACTTTTAACACCAATGCATTCATCAACGAAAGTACCAGTGGCTTACTGCTTGTTTCGAAATCGGTCGATATTGTAAGAGCTCCTCAGATAACTCTATGATTTATTTAATTAACACCAACAAATAAAATCGTGGCGGAAAAGTTGGATAAGACCAACTAGGTTGGTTAAAAGCGATGAATACATCGAATACGTAAGTATATCGGTTATTTGGTATGAGTACCTCAACGACCTATGCTACCAGTGGAAACTATCCCTGAAAAGGCACTTTGCCAATTTGTGTAAGGATTTCATCACATCTCAGTAGGTCCATCAAGCCTAAATATTCCCTGCGAATAAAGGTTTCGGTACTCTGCGTTATTATTGATAGTGGACAGAACAAATGGCTCATGTTTGAAAATATAAAATTTTGTAGGGTGTATTATAGAGATCATCATATACCACTTCCTCTTAAGATCTCACGTTCAGAATTTTGTAAAATTGAAATGACAGAATGCAGGGCAAGCACGTAGGATGATGCGATGCTGGCAATGATCATACTTCAATTTCTATTGGTAGGATATATTCCAAGGCTGCCAATAAGGTTGCAATGAAATATCTGATTTTTAAATCCCAAATACAAAGTCCCCGAACCACTTACGCATTGAAGGCTACGAAAAACTTATTCCTGGCCGATGGATCATCGGGCTATCCTCAATTTTTTCGCTTAGATCTCCGAATAACTCAGACATTTGCATACATACATATAACTTGGTAATGTAAATTTGGGCATTTTGAGTTTAGAGATTTGCGTTTGGCGATTTTAATGTTGGATAATTCGTTTATATAAAGGATTTTGTGTTTTGGAAGCGGATTATTGGGGTCCTTAGCCTCTTCCCTCCCAAAATTTCAATTTGAAAGAAGTAGGGCAACTAGGAAATAGTCCGAAACTTTTCAAATCCCCCAAGTTGGTAAATGACTTTTTTTAATAGAAAAAAGTTTTCAAAGTCAAGACCCTTTACAGTCAGCAGATTTTTCACTTGCCATTATCATTTACTTCCTTTGCTTTATTGCTGACTTTTGCGAGAATCAACGCATTAGGAACAAAATATATGAGAAAATGCGGAAATAAAAATATAAACTACACACGTATCCACAAATATACGCACATAAGTACATGCCTCATTATATATCATAAACATATCTACGCATAGACGCTGCTAAGCGTATCTTAATATTTGTAGATGCCAAGTCGCCTTCTGCGTGGCGATGAATCCTGCAAATGTGAAAATTCATGCGACACACACACGTGCACACATGCACATTTCAAAGCAACTACAACACACATAAAAATATGTACACGTACACACTTGTAAGTGTATGTCTCTCTTTTGTGTGTGGCGTTGCAGGGATCTTTGCTTGAATTTCTTCAGGCGCTGCGGAGAAAAGTGCAAAGGAAAGAGTGCCGGTGCCTCATACCCCATTTCTATGCGTGTGTGTGTTTGTGCGCATAAAAATATGTTATAAATATGTATTAAGTGAAATTGTGTAAGCGTGCGCGCGTGTGTGTGACACTCATACATAAATTCAACGCCAGTTTTATGGCACTTTGATGGTAAAAATGCTGCACGTGTCAATTGAATTGTCGGGCAGATAGAATTTTCTCCTTCACCGCTGCTTTCCCTTACGACCGTCTTCCTTCTTGCTTCTTCAGTATACATACAAATGTAAGCATGTGTGCTTGCAACATCTTGGGGCCCTTTGCAACATATTTACATGTATGTAGTTACAACGTTGCATACATTTCCTTGCCTCACGACATAATTCATCATGTGTGCTTATACATATGTATATGTGTGTATACCAATAAATATATGTGTGTGTATGCGAGTGTGCGCTCGCGTATCATGTTTTCTCTGCCACAAAACACAATCTGTGGAGCATCCTTATGCGGTAAGTATGACTAATCTCGCGGGAGTCACAACCCAGCGCTAACCGCCAGCAATTCGAGACCCCATAAAACAACAGCAACAATGATAACAACGACTTGAGCAATAACTCTCTATCGACATTACCCGCATTTGAGCCGTTACATTGCAACACACAAACGCACACACATTTCAGCATAAAATATTTTTATTTCTGCACGCTGCGCCGAGCGCAAGGCAGCAGGATATGTTGGCGCGTTGCTAGCGGCAGGAAGTACATCCATAATGGCACTATGTTTGCTCAGCGCCTTTGTCTTTGTGTGGCATTTTATGTGTTTGCCTGAAATTTACTCTTTTATGCTTCATCATTGTTCTTTGTGTTAGCAAAGTATCTCGATTTTGTTTGCTTTGTTGCTCCTTTAACTGTTTCTAATATAATAATAGTAATATTGCCTTGTTGGGTTTAAGGCGGGTGCAGACTTCAGTTGTTGATGCAACGCTACGCATTTTGATATATTGGATCAAATAGTGAGCATATTTTTTTCGAATATGATAAGAAAGAAACTATTTTTGAAAAAATTTATAAAAAGTTAATATTCGATTAATTTTGTTTGGGTCCCATCGTCTCCCCAAAAGTGTATAACACCCATAATCATTTTTTTTAAGATTACTGAGAATTTTTGGAAATCTAAATTTTTCAAATAAACCTCATTAAGTGTACCTTATAAATACATGCCTCTATATCCATCGATTGATTGCAACGCATACAAGGAATATAGAGTTACCACCTACTTAAGATTTCAAAGCAATAAAATTTGTAAAAGAAAACCATCTACAATAAAGGTTTTATGAATGAAATGGCTATGAGAAATTTTATAACTGAAAAAAGTTAAAGGGTTGCCACCTAATTATATTTTTTAGATAAAAAATATACATGTAATATATCGCATATATCTGAAAAAAGTTGAAAACAGCTTATGACTGAAAAATTTTAGAAGGGTTACCACCTGTTTCAAATATTGTTGGCTATTAAGAACATTTCTGAGAATGAAGATATGTACTCAAGTTTAAGAAAATAATATCAATACTAAAAGGAGCTTGTGATAACATCATGGATACAACGATATTTTAATAATTTGAAAATCTTATTAAAAAACGTTCGATTTTTGTTTTTTCTCTTATTGAATTTAATGTTTACTGGACATCCTTGGATTATTCAGTTCTGTCGCTCGAAATTTTATTCTTGATTATTTCTAGGTTAGAAGTTCTTTATATATTGAAAAGGGTATGTTAAGTTTGCCAGGGGTTGGTTCCATTCTAAAAAGATATTTGATCCAACGGAATAAGTCAGGTTAGCCTTGTTCGTCTGTCTGTTCCTTCGTCTGTAAAACACTCCTCAGTTTTTGAGATCAGAATACTTTATCCAGAAGAAATCGCTCATTTCTCGGAACCGCCGAAATCAATAGCTGGCATATGTACAAACTCAACTTGATTTTGACAAAGGCCTTTATGATCCCTCGAGAGCTTCGACCACAGCATTTACACCACATTTTCAGTTGTTCAAAATCTTGCCAACCTCTTCCCTATTGTTCCTACTCTTCCAAATGTATGTGCTGACATTGTACTCCCCATGTAATACACACATACATATATCATGTTATTGCAACCAGAGTAAGTGAAAGATACACCCATAATTTATGCGACTATATCCGTATATACGATGGGTGCGCGTTCGTTGGATTTCGTATTCCCCCAACTGCTTGAGTGCCATAAAAATCAGCATCCAACAAACGTTCGCAATATTGGCTACGACTTCTCCCTGCCCTTCTTCGTGCTGACGGAGTGTATTTTCATTGATTTCATTGATGCTGGCAGCAATCACCCCCAAATTACTGCTCGATTTGTACACACTACCACACATACTAAGCAACATTTATATCCACACACACATTGCTTTATATATGTATATGTGCAGTTGCTGTGTTTGCTGCCTTCATTTATGGAAGTTTTCCGAAGTTTTATTTTTATTTTCATTTTCATTCCTATTTTTATTGTTTATTTGCGCTCATTTGGGAAGGGAAGATTTTGTAGCATCATAAATGAAAACCGAATTTCATCCCAGAAATTAATAACAATAAATCGAGAGTAGTTGCAGGATAAGCATTGCCACATACATTTGTATATGTAGACATTTATATGCGGATGCACGATTCCTAGCAGTGCCTAAATATATGCAGATAGTTTATATGCGCGTGTATGTGCGTAGATACATACATATATACTTATTTATTTGTTTTATATATTTATGTGCTCATTGCTCCTTTGGTTCCACACTACACTGAATAATGTAGCAATTGTTGCACGCTGAAAAACTATATAAATATTCGAGATAGATATGTACATACTACGCCAACAATACTACATACACATATACATGCATACTGCATCTGTAATTACTTAGATTTATATACAGAAGAGCATTAGGCGCCATGATGGGAAATCTCTGGTTATCGATATATTTTATGGCTAGCTGCAATATTCATAAGTAGTCAAGATTTCAAGTATAAGCTACTAAAGCTCACTACTACAGCTTTATTTACAGATTTCTAAAATTCGTAAACATTTTCAAATAACAAACTATACACACTTTCATATGAAGCATTAAACAAAACTTGTTCCTTTCGAAAAAAGTAACAACTTTTTTATATCGAAAATTAATTAAATAATTTTTTTTACTTTTTATTTTAATTATTTTTTTCTTCCAAAGTTTTCATACCTTTTTGGTATCCGGTTTGTTGATTGATTTCCGATATATTTATTAATGTTTTCGATAACTTATTTATGCTTAATAGTTTTACTTTTATCATTCAAATCACTTTTCAATTTCATAAATGTTTTGGCATTCGAATTATAATCGTTTTATAATAACTTTCTATTATATTTTGAAGCTTGCTCTAAAATTGTTTTGAATTTGGTATCATTTTCCTTATTTATAAGTTCACAATGGTTTGTTTCTTTATATATTTTATTTATTATATAGTATATACTTGTTAAAACTGTTTCTATTTAATGTTAAGTTACCTTTTAGCTTACGAAACAATATAATCAATTATCGATATATTATTTATTATTGATAAGTTTTTCATTTTGAATTGGTCATTGCTTTATGTCCAAGATAAAATACAGTTTGATTAGAATATTACTTGCGCTATTAATTATATTAAATAAAAGTGATAACTTGACAGCTCTATATTGTTTGCTGTTTATTAAAGCATTTAAGGGGTCAGTAGGGTAATCTTAAAAAAAAAATTGTTGCATATTCTGTTCCCTTATACCTTTAGAGTTAATGTAGAAACCCACTTTACCATTGGAAGGTTTCGAAAAAGGCCCAAAAATAATAATTACCGCTCGACTTTCGGAGCGCTTGGAGTGCACAGCTTAAACTTTAAACACGTTTTTCTCAAAACACACTTTTTTAAACTGGCGGACATGATTCCGGTTGAACTACTCAATCGATTTGCTTAATTTTAATGTTCACAAAACGCCTTGCTTCGTCTCTACTAGATTCATAATTTTTTATAATTTATTAACAATGTGATGACAAAATTATGTAAAACTACATGGGGAAAAATTAAAAAAAAAAACGTTAATTACTTTTTTATGTATCAAACCATTTTTTCATGATTCTAGTAGGGACGATAACCATTCACGTACTTTTTAAGAATAAAT
The DNA here is from genome assembly GCF_024586455.1 of Bactrocera neohumeralis. Classification (NCBI taxonomy): domain Eukaryota; kingdom Metazoa; phylum Arthropoda; class Insecta; order Diptera; family Tephritidae; genus Bactrocera; species Bactrocera neohumeralis. The sequence continues at coordinate 4,343,913 of NC_065923.1, forward strand.
ACGGTTTTTGTGTTTCAGATTATCCAAACATGAGAAATCGTGTCCACCAGTGAAAAAACGTATCTCATTCACCCAGCCCTTCCGACAGATGTCATCAAAAAATTCCGAAAATATTTGTTCTATTGTAGAATAAAAATTTCTATGGAGAAAATGTCAAAAAAAAGGCCACATTATCCTACTGACTGACCCCCTAACTCATTGGTAATCGGTATTTTTTCAATCTAAATATATTAATTTTCAAATAGTTATCGCTATTTTATCTTAAAACTAACAGGATTTTCAAAAAATTTTAGCATAAGAGACCAAAAATTGTTGTTGTCTGTACTCGGATTTTATCGATTTAAAAAAATACTAAACTGGAAGCAGGTTATTTCAAAACAAAAATCAAAATCTATTGTTTTCTATGTCGTATTTATTGGTTATCGAAAATTTATTTTTTTGTTATCGATGTGTTTTAAAAATATAGAAAATGTATTTTGTTTTTTTTTTTGATTAGTTTTAAAAAATATCGAACATTTCTTTTGTTGTTATCAATCACTTTTGAAAAATATCGAAAATGTATTTTTTGTTATCGATGAGTTCTTGATAAAGAGCGCGTTTTCAAAGCGATACGCGTAATTTATAAATATTTTGTTATAATTTGAAATATCGATAAGTTATATATTGAGTTATCATTAATCGATACTTTTTAATACCCAACAAAGAACTAAACAATTTTATTCTCCACTGTCTATAGTGTATTTTTAGCGGATTTTTTAAAAACTTTGAGAAAAAATACGTACAAAATTGTGACTAATGGTAGTAATTTAAGAAGATATGATTGGCATTTACTAAGAATGGTATTTATTAGAAATGCGTTGATTTTGTCCTATTCATCTACCTCTTAGAATTCATATCGATAATATTAATGTGTACTATGCAATAATCTAGTATGTATGAAAACTACTTTCCCTTCTGTAATACTATGCTATTGCTATGATAAATTAAAAAAACAAAAACCCAAGGTAAACAATTAATAATCTGATCTGATGAGAGACTGCAGCAGCTCTGATAGCAAACCACAACTAGAATAATTTATCTTTCAAAATTGTAAATTAACACACTTGAATTAGTTTTCCCTACCGGGTACGCCTGAGCCTGCACACATGCCATATATACATGCATATGAATGTATGTAAGTGATTGTATTCGAAAATGTAACTAGTTGCCTATTAACCCCGCTCATAAAATTATTTGTAGGCTTCCAGCAGAAGTTGTTGCCAAATGCATTCAATATCGTTCGCCATGAGCGCTGGTCATGATGGTGGTGGTGACACAGTTTCGTGTAGCGACTATAATATTCATAAGTGCTTGTTGTTATTGCTGCGCACACACAATACAACTGTGGTGGAAATTATGTGAATGTAGTATAAACAATGCGTAAGCAATTTCCCGTTCAAATTGTCCTCTGCGCACACAAATACCAGGCGTATCTGTGTGAGTGCTTGTGCGAGCACACCTCGATTTTGTAAGTGTAAGTGTGTGTGTGCAATTGTGATTTGTGCGTATTTCGTGTGCTAATATTTGCCAATTGCTGTGCATTTCAAATGGGCGCATAAGAGAGAACATTTCAGTCGAAATATCTACATGAGATTACATACAAATGTATATGTGTATGCATGTACGCGTGTCTAGATGTACTATATCTCCAAACGTATGTAGATAAACTTGCTAGCCACCAATTTGTGTGTGCGCGGCAATCACTCGGCCACATACATACTTACATGCGCTTACATACATGGATACATTTACACGCACACGTACACACTCAGATATCCTTGTAAATGCGTTTACATGCTCATATCCTCGTAGAACGCTCTCACAAGGCGCCTTTACATTAGCATTCAAACGCTATTTTGTGCGTTGATGAGCATATCGAATTTCCGAAATTGCATTGATTAGCTTCTCGCTGAGAAATCGGATATTTTGTACCACACGACCGCTTGCTTGCTCGCTGCGCTTGTGTCAGGATCTGCGTCAGGATTGCTTTGCTTTTTTGGCAAATTTATTAACTGATTATTAACGCTGTGGGTTTGTTTGCCGATATTTATTTGTAATTTGAAAAATGTTTCCTTCATCCCTTTTCATGAATTCGAATTATTCTTGGTGTCAAATTTGTTGCTAATTCAAAACCAATTTATATACATAATCAGATAAAGAGAGAGTTGGGTAAATATTTATGATGTTTGGAAATGGAAATAAACATATAAATTGTGTTTTTTTAATTAAAAGCTTCAATATATACCTAGTTCACAGAAATAATGATTTTGAAACAGATTTTGCGCCATTGAAACACTATTTTTTATTGTCGAAAATGTTTTATGAAATTATAAGTTCTCCATTTTGATGCATCAACTTTTTCTATATTTCGTTCAAGAGAAATTTTTGATCGTTGCAGGCAAAAAACTGTTTCCAAAGGTTTTTGTCACCCTGAATTGAAGTGTTTGATTTCTAATCTAAAAAGTGCAGAGACCGGAAGAAGTAATATTCCAAAGGAATCAAGTATGGAGAATATGGTGGATTCGGTAGCACATCCCACTTAAGCTGAAAAAGCTTTTGACGAGTAACTAAACTTGTATGAGGTCTCTCATTATCCTGGTGGAGCACTACACCTTTTCCACTGTCCATTTCTGGTTTCTCTTACACTTCCGTATTATCCTGGTATTGTCGGGCAAAAGCTCAAAATAAACGATCCATTTGAAATTCCATCAAACAGACAACGTAGCCTTTTTTGGTGACTATCGGCCTTCGAAAGGGTGTTAAAATGGATCACTTCTTTCACGTTTGAGAAACGAATCACAATCGTTAATGCGACAAAGCAAATTTTCTGTAAGAACATGAGTAACCCATACGTCAGGCTTAGAAACTAATCCTAGACATTTCATCTGCCAGCGAACGATCGCGTTAATTTCTCAACATTCTTCTGAGTTATTCGACGATTTGCATCAAGATGCGTTCCAGGACGTGATGTATTCTCAAAATCATAACTGCCAGAACTAAATTTTGCAAACCAATTTGGCATTGGCGTTCGGTCAATACATTCGTTCACATCACATAATTTCCGCCTTGCTTGAACTCAATTTTTTTATAGCAAAAGTAAAATATGTCGAAAATGCGGTTTTCAATCTTAGGTAGATCACTGAACAAAAACTAATCCAACAAATGTTGAGAAAATTTTTCACAAACACGCCTTACTATATCAGCTGTTCAAATATCTAACGGAAAAGCAGTAAAATGTGAAGTTGGTTGCAAAAGACTCAATAAGATCAGCTGTTGTCATCAAACGAAATTACTTAGTAATCAACGCAATAGGAAAAACATGTTCGCAGAACGGCGGATTTATTCGGGGATTGTAGAGCTGCCTTGAACAATAAACCATACCAAATTCTGGAAGATTTCACATAAATACGTTTCCGTACAAGAACTTTTTTCATCCATCAGTTTGCATAGCAGTTATATCCTATAGTCCGGTGTCGGTGGTTCCGACTATGGAGCTGCTTCTTTAGGGAAAAGGATGTATGTAAAATTTGCAATCAATGTCTCAAAAACTAAGGAACAAATTCTGATATATACAAACAGACAAGAAGGACGGATTCGGCTAAATCAACATAGATCGTCAGAAAGAACATTTACATACTCATTTGTATGCTCATATACTGGTATACCTAATTGGGTCCCCGGCGTTTCCTTCTGGGTATTACAATCTGTTTGCCTGATATACAAATTTATTGTAAAAAGGTTTTGAAATTTTAAGATTTAATTGTGGTCGATGTATTTAGCTTTTCTTTGATAGGCGCTTCAATTTTAGAAATTTTGCTAAACATACTTATTAATGATTACAAATGATTACACTTACACTTTGAACATAAATTAGACGAAGTAACTATGTGTTCAAAATATAGAAAAAAATCAATAAATAAAATATATACCAAATTTCGTAAATATATCTTGTCAAATTCGAAAGTTGTCCAAGAACTTGATTCCGATCGTTCAGACAAATGTTATGTCTAAGCTTCCGGCAAATGAGCTTCTTGAAGAGAAAATGACGATTACAAAATTTCAAAATGATTAAAAACTGAGGGACTAGTCATTATACAGACAGACTCCCATTAAATCGACTCAGCTCGACACTGATCATTTATATATATACGTTTTTTCTGTAAATCAGTCATGTGTGTGAGGACTTCAATCAATTCCAAATTAGCGACAGCCACGCCCAACAACTCCATACAATATTGTTGGATCTGACCAGGTCACCCCAATATTTAGCAATTGCTATGCTCACAAAGAATACGATAAATGGGTAGGTGAAAATATAAATCCTTTTAAAAGTTAACTTTACTCACTCGCAAGCTTGTATGGCGATTCAGGCACGACCACTTAAAATTCATTCTAAAATGTCGTTACTAAAAGGTCATAAAAAAGCAAAGTTATAGGCTTACCACACCACTTGCAGAGAAATGCTACTTTATAGATCTATACCGAACCCAAATGTGTGCGCTTATGTGCCCAGCTAAGCGTGAATTGAAAGTTTTTCCACTCCACATCGAACACACACCACTTTCGAAGAAAAGCGTATGCCCTGACATTCGCAAAAAGGTCACAAATTTTCTTTAAAATAACTGCGATTATTTATTTAGATAAGCCGGAGCGGCCATCAAAGGACACGTTCGCCGCACAAACGGAATTTGAGATTATTTAAAAAGGAAAACAATGGGTGGAAAAGGATTGCGGGCATGCGGACCTTTCACTGTAGAAACTTTGTGAGTCTGAAAGTAAACGAAACTCTCACACACACACACAAGCGAAGGGTTTGACAAAATTTGTTAAAAGTAAGGTGGGTGGGTGCCCTAAGCAGTTTAAAACGAACAATGAGCGTAAAAGTGCACAAATAGGAAGCAATATAAAGGAAACAAATAAAAAGTCGCTAAAAGCGAAGCGATAAATGGGTGTATCAACCACTTTTTCTCAAAGTCAGTTAAAAAATCAATCCATCACTCATGGTCACCCTTTCGAACGGCCCTCGATGCGGTGCCGCGATACGCTTTCTTGCTTTTTTTCAAGTTGTAAATCCTTTTTCTGCTTATATCATAACTTCATGTTACTACATATTGCATGTATACTCGTACGAGTGTAAGTGTGTATGCATTCGTATGTGTGTCTGTGTGCAAATTTTGTAAACCGAAAATGGCAAAATTCTTTATGGCATCGAAAAATGTATAAAGTGGAGAGTTGTTGCTTTGCTAACAATTGACTGACTTTGTTTGATCGACACACCCGGCAAATAATATGAAATATGAATGTTAGGCTGGTTCTAAAATATTTTGTGGAAATAAATAGAATACAAATATATTTTCTTTTATTTTTTGTCTAAAAATTTTGAAATCGTAAAGAGATTTTCACAATTGAAATATGAATGTTAGGGTGGTTCTAAAAAAATAAAAATAATTTTAACATTTATTTTTGCTTATTCAGAAAAATTTAGAAATTAAAAAGTAATATAGATCATATGCAAATGTATAAATATTAGGGTGGATCTGAAAAAGAGTAAGAAAAAATATAATTTCTTTGCAGATTTTGGATAATTTCTAAAGTAAGTATATAAATTATTTCAAAACTAAAAAATGAGGCATTTGTAAAATTTTTTCGAATGTGAAATGCGAATGTTAGGGTGGTTCTCAAAAATTAAAAACATATAAATATTTTATATTTACACCTTTTGACAAATTTGTGAAGTACATCATTCTTCAACTAGACCCACCCTAATACCCCAATCCTTTTTTCGCACTGCAAATCAATCTGTAAATAATATGCAGTATGTTTGCATATGTCCTTCGGGGGGCATATGACAAAAATCAATTTAATTTCACCATCACCACCGGCAAACCGAGCCAACCAACAAAGAAATGCAAAAAAACCGAAAGCATTTTGATATTTTGCAAAATTGAGGCAAGTAAACCAGCACACTCTATGCATACGTGAGCAAGTGTGGTTATGCATTTGCCATCCACACCCACACCCACACCAATCCACCCACATTGGTACAAACACTCCCAGATCAATTGCAATGGCAACTCAACCACCACAACAACACAATTACTTTGCTTTGCCCGGTCGGGCAAAGGAGAGCCGGGATTATGGAAGCCATGTGAACATGCAGACCTGCAGCGGAATGAGAAAGAAAGAAGGCGGCAAAGAATATTAAATAAAATACATTACGCCACAAAGGGTTTGCAGCCTTCAACCATCTTAGTCGGAGGAATTCTAGGGTTGCGCTTAACCCTTTTGAAGTTGCACGTACCGCCTGATTGCCCGCCTCTCGCCTACCGTGCACTCCATTAGCGCTCGTTCTTTGTGCCGCTTAGTTACTCGTGCATTTGTGTCGACCGAAAACAGTGGCGTAAAACAACCGTTGCTGATGCCACCTCAACGACAGCGAAGACAAACAGCTTGGCTTCCTTACGACTCACCGGAAATCCACTTGCCAAGCGACCCTTTCGTTGCGGCTACTCCTTCTGCTGTGACGGCTGTGGCGGCTGCTGCTCCTTATGCTTTAACTTCTTCCTGTTTCTCGGAAAATATGCGCGTCATGTTCATTTCGTAGGGCATATCCGGCACGAAGCGTTTTGTTGCTGAGTTCAGGGGCACAAACAAATTTGCGGACAATTTTACACATGAGGGTACGTGTGTGTGTGTCTACAAAGCGAAGACGCTGGATGCTGAGGCAATACAAAAAGGTATAATTCTGGATATTTATATGTTTGCAAACTTCCATCGCAATTCAGTCACACAAAGGGTTAAGAAGCAAAGACGAAATAGAATAAAAAGGATTTATAATACTTCGAATAAGGCACACACACACGCACACATGTATAACTCTCGACTTTTCGTCCTTTTTTGCCGAGTTGGTGATCGCTTGGATATTGTATTGAATTTTTTAACAATTGTGTTTTTGCTGAAGCATAAAAGCATGGAATATCGATATATTTCGCTCAGAAAACTGTCACCCTTCGACCGCCTTCCTGTCACTCAATCACTCGCCTTGAACTTTCATTTTCAATTGACCTTTTCACCACGAGCCATTCTGTTCGGTTGGCATTATTTATTTGCAATTTTTCATTTCAAAATCAATGGTCCCAAATAACTTTTGCGAGATTTTCATTTGTTTGGGCGGACTTTCAATTCGTTTTAGAAGCGCTTCACATTTTTATTTACATATTTTATTCATAACAATAAATTTTTAAATATTCGAATTAGAGATGCTTATGGACACACAAATGTACATACAACATTCAATGAAGCATATACTAAATATTGTCTTATAAGAAAATTGACAGTAAATTAAACAATTAATTAATTAACCGAATTAAGGAGCTATCTGAACCCACTTTTGAACTAATATTCATTTCTATATCATTTAGTATCATTAAATCAACTATCTGATCAAATTTGATCCGGACTTCCATTTTATAATTTTAAGTTCGTATGAAGTTTGATCTTCATATGTCATTTAGTATGTCTTCGTGAAAACTTGTTTTGGTTATGAAGCCTGTCAAGGGTAGACTCGTAGTAAAAGGTCGGGATTTTTTGCAAGAACAACGTCGAACAGAGGTCCCAAAGGGACGTTTGGCCACGTAAGAGAACTTTGCGTTCATGAAAGGCATCATCACGAGTGATGAGTAGTGGCTTTAGAAACATGACGTAGAAACTGTCCACAAATCTAGCGAATAGGCTCCAAAAATGAGCATATAATACCGAAGGTCGACCGAGGTTATATCAGCAGGGGCTTTGACATACTTATATTGGCTTAGGAGCCTATTTTTTGTCAGTCCCGATCAAAATTGATCTGATGATGAGCTTTTTATTAAGATTATTAGGATTTTAGCTGACGTTTCTCATTTACCGATCCTTTTGTCCTTTCAGGCAAATCGAGAATATTTTAAAAGCAAAATTCTTCAGTTTTTACTACTCCTCAAGAAATACATGTATTCAGATGTGGATTAAGGAGGAGATGAAAACGATTATAACATCGTCTTATTGATGAAAATGCTACGAGAGTTTATATGAGGGAACCTGATGAGCCACTCGATTTAGTTCGAATACAATTATTTATGAACCAATCAGAAACGATAATATTTTTTCCCAAAAGAATCTAGTTTTTGAGTTTTTCACAAAAATGAAAGTTTAATTTTATGAACTTGTGGAAAGAATTCGTACAAATGAAAACAGCAGAGAGAGCCTCGTTAAAATATGCAAAAAAAAGTCCCCTACGATCAAACTTTTTCTAACAGTAAAGTGAAGTAAAACACACTTAAGCCAGTATGAAAGTTATATTTTGTGAACTTGTGAAACGAAATTTTGTACAATTGAAAACCTCAGAGACAGCCTTAAGAAAATTTATAGTTCTCCCAGGAGAGAAATGTCCATGGAGCTGAGAGAAGATACATACATATATACATACAATATATAGAGAAGGCTTAAAGAACATTAGGAACAATTTTCAATTTGACGGTCCCACAGTAACCAATTTTAAGCAGTTGCAAGGATCACAAGAATTTCACACATCAAAGCAAACGGTGAAATAGTTCATTGCTGCGACACAGTTTTCGCACGAAACTGTCAATCGTTCCACGTCGTCACTTTTACCCTTCATTTGTGTGAATGAGTCTTGCTCACACGTGCGTCGACACTTCTAGAAATTTCACTTTAATCTTACCTAGTTGTACGTTTTCTTCTCCTGCGGTAAGCATGTGTGTGTGTGGCAACGTCTGTGTGATAAAATCTACCCCGCAACATCTAAACAAATTTCATTCACTCATCTGGCGTCGCCGAGATTTTGCGAATACGCACACATATACACATATTTACTCAAATATTTCATACTTACATACATATGTACATCCATGGTGATTCTATGTGCGTGCATGTGTGCAACCGAATCTTGTCCTCAAAAATCCAATCGACCGGCCAACCAGTCAAACACACACATACACGCACACACTTGTATATATAGACGCATGTGTGGCCTCACTAAGCTAACCTTTTACTTAGTATTCATACACATCCCTTTCTGCGCCGCTCCTATGGCGTCTGACACTCAGTCAAGCGTTTGCTGTTGTCGCTCTTGTTGTTGTTGCCTTGGCTGTCGTCGACAGTCGATGCGTCATTGCGTCATCAGCGTCACCGTACTGTTTGTCGGCTTGTAAGGATGTCATCGTCACGGACTTAAATACGCACTCAAAGGTACTCTGTGCGTGTAAGTTTGTGTGTGTGTGTTTGTGTGGGTAAGGGTGTATCAACATGCATATTTACATGTGTATTTGTGTCCTGCTCAAATTGATTGCTCCAAGTTGTTGTGCTGTCATTGCGTTGCTATTACGATTATTATTATTGTTGTTGTTGTTGCTGTCACAGTAGCCTTTATTCGAGTTTAAAGTGCTGTAGCAACGGTCTGAGCGCCTAAGGTTATGCTAATAAAGCTAGCACACAGCATGCTGATTTGTATGTCCTGCCTACAATGAGCAGATCGCCGGCAGCTACAACGCACACACAGACCACACGCACTCATACAAACATACGCGTAAGCAAATATGTGGCTACATGCAAATACTTCTGTGTTCGTTAGGTAAACTCTAGGCATGTGTGCGCGAGTGTGAGAAGTTAAATTCGGTTAGATTTGTTTTTAAATGCGTATTTTCCGCTTTGTCCTTGATTTCGTGCGCACGCTTGCAGCTTTTATTCATCATCCTTCCTCTGCTGCTTCCGCTCACTTTATGCGCCTGGGCAATCATTCACTGCGTCCGTGTGTGTGTGTGCGGAGCGCTCCGTAGGTGAGCGTTGTAGACTTTGTGCGTGACCTTTTAAAGTGATTTAATGTTGTTAAACAAATTAACAAGAAGTCATTCGATTTAGATTATTACTGGCATATTAGGCAGGCATGAGCGCAGCTCAGTAAGCTCAGTCAAGTGTGTGTCTGTGTGTGCGGGCATTTGCGTATTTCAAATTAGTCAATTCGACGTGTATGTTCGCAGTGGGGTTGTAAGCTCGTGGCTGCGATCTCAAGAAGGTTTTGCCACTGGCGAAGATTTATGTTCACAATCTGCTTTGGCGCTTAACTTTTGGTAATTATTTGCCTTAAAAGCAGCGAAGGGCGCTGCGTTGCGGAAGGTGATGAAACAATGAAATTTGAAGTTTATTAAAATTAAACATTTTAGTGACATATTTTGCACAGTGGTATAAGACCAACAGAATTACATGCAAATATTGCTTTAAAATAATTTGAGCGGAAGTGAGAATAAAATATTTATCATTGTTGCTTCATGAACTCAAAATGTCTTAAGCTAAACTTATCTTTTAAACCAAGAAATAATTTGAAAAAAGCCGCTAGAAAGCGCTATTAGAAGTATTAATATGTAAACTACAGGGTTTGTCCGAAAAGTAATAGGACTGAGTCGAATTGAAAAATTTATTGAAACAATCGTTACAAATCTTTAAAAACGTTCAAAATAGGCTCCTTCTGCGTCGATGCAGCGCTGCCAGCGCTGCCAGGCGTCACGGAAGGCATTTCCCCGGAATAGCCTTAATATCCCCTCCGTCGTCTCAAAATGCTTGTCTTTCATAGGCCTTTTCAGGCACGAAAACAAAAAAAGTCGGGGGCATATCTGGGCTGTAGAGCGGCTGCGGAAACGTTAGGATGGCGGCCATAGTTAGGTAGCTGTTCACAAGAAAGGCAGTGTGAGCCGGGGCGTTGACGTGGTGCAACTTCCCATCAGCTGCGAGGTCTTATCGGACCCGCTTGACCCTTTTTGAGTCTCTTGAGGACTTCCACGTAAAACTTGGCGTTGACGATTTGTCCAGGAGGAACAAATTCATGATGCCTTTGATGTCAAAAAAGACAAGCAGCATCATTTTGACTTTGGATTTGCTCATTCTTCCGGTCTTCATCAGCGACCTCTTGCCGGCCATCCAAAAAAAACCTGGTGCCACAGAAGCACATCACTTTTTCCTTAAGCAACATCTGGGCAAGCTTGCTTGATCATATCAAACGTCTCTGTCGCAGATTGCACCACTCACAGAAACCAAAATGTTTGTCCTGACTCCCCAGGTGTTCGGAGAAAACTGACCAGCCGCTAGCTAGGAAGGCCCTGTACCGAATCCAGTCGGTGCGCGCATGCTCCGAAGTACAGTCGCGGCGGAAGAAAATCAGTCCTTTTACTTTCCGGACAAACCCTCTAGTCATACTCCGCCCTTAGTTTACATTTATAATGCTTTGATTGGCCTTGGCTAGAAAAAAATCCGGTTCCGTTCCAGTTAAGTAGACCCGACTGTGTGGGATTACATTTCGGAGATTCTCTTGGAGATCAGTTGCCAAAAGATTCCAAAAGATTCAAAGGATTCCAAATTTATTCAAAATTGTTCGCCGCAGATTAAAGTGCAATAAATTCTGGAGAAAATACATTAATGGTAAAGCCATTTTCCGACTTACAAGTTTACATAGCCTCTTGAAGAGAGCCATTCTTAGACTACCCTCAAACCATTAATTCGAAATTGGAGCAGACGCAAAGCGAAAGTGATTTAATACTTCGTTGCTGTTATAGTTACCTCAAAAAGTATATTAACTACCAAAAATAAGCCTATGTATATCTATACAAACACAAATAAATGATAAACATAAATACATACATACATATGTACATACATACATAAGCTATTAATTATTTTATTTTGTTCGCCATTTATTCACCTCTTTGCAAGGGCAATCATTAATAATCTTCAAAACATTCATGAAATTAATTAATTGTAATGAAACTGTTCAATCCTCTTAGGAAATATTCCACGCCCACACAATAAGTAGGACTAGAAATATGTATCCACAATGCCACACATACAAACATATGTACAAACGAGCGCTTATGTACAATTAACTACTACTTAATAAACAAAATCCACACAAATGCCGAGGAACATTTATAATTTGTCGATTTCCCACAGCGTGGGTACACCAATTCATACACTCGAGCTGACGAACAATCAGCAACAACAAAACCAAAACCAAAACCAACAACAACAAAAGCGCTGAAATTCCATACTCATGCCGACAGACACAACGACACAGCCAGAAGATGAGCCAAGAAAGATATCAACCCCAGCAGAAGTCGCTTATGTGCAGTATGGGTGTTTGTGTGTGTATTTATGTATGTGTAAGTATGGTTGGAAACGTCTTGTGTGTCTTCAGAAGCAACGCTCGCTCCAGCGGCGGCTGTCCGTGGGTGCATGCTCAGCGCTCTACGCTCACCACTGCTCGCTTGCGCTCTCCTGCCACACACCAGTGGTAGATATGCACGCCTATATGCCACAAATGACGCATCAAAGTGTGGAACTCTCTAACTATTTGTGAAAACATAATTTAAATCCAATTTCCAAACACTTCACTTATTTCTCAACACTGTAATTTTCACAATTAACAGTTGACTCGCGCAACAACAAGCGCAGACAAGCAACACGAGCAGCCAAACAACAGCAAGAACACATGAGCAGCACCAACACACACACACACATGCCAATACAAATACCAATACAAAGTTTGAGGCACAACAGCAGCGACAGCAGAGTCAAAATAGCGTCAACTGAAAATCACGAGACAAGTTGAATGGAATCGAGACGCTGCCGTTGCCGTTGCCGATGCCGATGGTGCTGATGAAGCCGATGAGGATGAAACAAGCTGTAGAACAGAACCCATAAATCTTCGCAAGACACAGCGCTGCTTGAGAAATTGTGCGACAGCAAGCAAAAGCAACAACGCAAAAGCGGCGCAACAACAAAATGAAGTTGTTGCAGGGCGATGGGAACAAAGGCACACAGCAGCAACAACAACCAAGGAGGCAGCAAGAATGATGTGCCTGCGCAACAATCAACATTCATGTGCACTGGCATAATGAAAACAACATCATCCGTGGCAATAAGGTCAGCATAAAATGCCTGCAACGAGCGAACGGGCGCTGCCGCATCATGTCGCGCAGCACTCAATCGCTGCAGTTGTTGTTGTAGTTACACTTTTTTTTACCTCCTTATACTTCAGCATTTTGTTGTTGTTGGTTTTTGGGCATAGCGCATGTTGTTGTTGCATTTGCGCTGCATTTCGTCGTGTTGACGTTATGGTTGTTGCCACAAATGAGGTACACAAATTGATCGCGCACAGATATTTACCACAAATGCGCGATACTCGATACGGGGTTGGCGCGAACGGCGACAACATAAGCGACAAAATCGACAACAGTAACGAGAAGAAAAAATACAACAAAAAACAACAACAACTGGCAATATCACAGCCACAGTCGCTTGGAAGAACAAAAGCGGCAGCAGCCACCACAGAAAGATATGATCAAAACAAAACGGCGGAGAAGCGGCGAAGTGAAGAAGAAGAAGCAGTGAAGTGAAGAAGAAAAAGAAGAAGGAGAAGAACTGATAAGGGAAGTGAAGAGAAGAGTGTGGCGATAGAAGGGTCCAAAACGGCCACGACAACAACCTCAAGCGACGTAAGCAGCAACAAAACAACAACAATAATAATAGCAATCACTGTTGTTGTAGTGCATACAAAACCAGTTAATCGACCGGTCGTTGAGACGCTTGCTGCCGTCAGCTCTCGGGAAGGCCACAGATCGCGCTGAGTTCAGATTTATATGCGCGCATGTGTGTGTGTGTGGGTAGGTAAATCCTCAGCGATCACACGCAACAAATCAAGCAGATTTCCATTTAATATGCGAACCTAATAAACAACAATAAAAATTCATGTAGGCATGGCGATGGCGAGTGTTTATGAGTGTGTGTGTTGTTGTTGTTTGAGGAAGCTGGCAGCTACTAGGCAGAAGGCTGCAATGGGAAGCGTAAGCAAAAGGCGAATAAGACGAAGGTTTTCATTGCTAAATGGGCAAGGTACAGAAGGTGCAATTCGCCAGGAATACAAAAACAAAACAAAAACATAAAGGCAACACAGCCGCTGTTGCCACTTCTACCCCCGCTGGCGGCAGCAACAGGATGTGTGCGACGCAACGGTGGCGGCTTGCGAGCGCTCAGCGCGTTGCAAAGCTGATGGCTAATGTTGCGAATGATGTTCTCCCTATAGTTGTTGTTTTTGCTACAATCACACAGCTACTGCGGCTGCTGGCGTTACTGTGCCGTGTCCCTGCCACATTTGAAGCCGCCAAATTTGCGAAAATGAATACCTTCCCTTGGGCTTACCCAGCAATTTCGGTATAAACAAACAGTCCAAATGTAGTGTGCAACAAAGAGATTAACGATCAAATACAACAACGACAATAATAACCGCAGCAGAGGTGCATCACAGATTCCGTGTGCTTTGGTGGAAAGAAGTTTGCCATAAAAATCATGCAAACGCAGACATTGTTGTACACATATCACTTTCGGCTCCTATGTATGTATCTTGTTTTAGGTATGAGACGTCTTGACGTCGCTATTTGAAACTCCACTAATTTCTAAAGAAAATGCAATAAAACATAAACGCAAAATATTTTTTTTTCCTATTCGAAGAACGACTTACCGAGTTTGATGAGACCAACTATCAGAGTTTAAGCCTTTTATAATCAAGTAGCGGCACCTAATATTCGTAAATCCACATCTTGTCACCAGTGATGACCCGTTTGATGAATTTATGGTCCATGACCCTTCTATTTCTCTTTCGACCTCTACTCGACGTAGTTCTTGCAAAAGATGGTCATATCTTTTGGTGCAAGTCTAGCATCGACACGTTTCATACCAAAAACACTAACCAAACTGTGTTGAGTCGATCTATATGAAATTTTGAGATACTACCAAAAACACTAACCAAACTGTGTTGAGTCGATCTATATGAAATTTTGAGATACTTTGCTATCATCTCTGATGCCAACACAATGACCAGTCCGGGTCAAATGTGATCAAACCCGGTAAAAGCTTCTTGCTCTTTGATAGTTTTGGAGAGGCGAACGTGTTTTAACAAAAAATTCTCAGATTCACTGAGAAGAATATATTTTGTCATAATTTCTTTATACTCTATTTCCACAACCTCTGACCATAAATGAAGTTCTACTGGCCCTATTTACCGAAAACCTTATATTAGATATGTTTGCCAGATTTATCAATCCATACAGTTATCAATAAGGTATGATCCGCAATATAACATTCAAACTGCTCAGTACTAACAGTTTCTCAGTTTTCTCTGAGAATTAAAAGTTTCTATGAGATTTAAAGATTAAGACATCTGATAAGAGTGTGAATTATAACACTAGATATATAATTCACCCCAATAAAAGCATAAAAAAGCACTTTCAAATATATCACAATTGCACATCGATAATCTCACCAGCACCGCTTCCCTTCTGACACCAAAAATGCGTAGATAAGATGCTGATCTAGATCGCAGCGTGCCAGCAATGCCACTAGAATGGACACTTGGCACCGCTGGCGCAACCCGTCGACAACGAAGCTTGCCACCCAAAAACACCACACCATGCAACAACAACAACACAATTGTGTGCACGAAGCGACGACAATCGACAGCCACAAAAGCGGAAA
This sequence comes from Bactrocera neohumeralis, assembly GCF_024586455.1. Taxonomy (NCBI): domain Eukaryota; kingdom Metazoa; phylum Arthropoda; class Insecta; order Diptera; family Tephritidae; genus Bactrocera; species Bactrocera neohumeralis. The sequence goes on from NC_065923.1 coordinate 4,359,522, forward strand.
ATAACAACAACCATTAGTATGCTTGTAGATTCACGCTTGCGTGCACTTAAACGCACACACACACCCACACATATGCACATTTGCCATTATGTGTTTGCAGTCGGCAATTTGCGTGTTGCCTGGGTGGGCGCGAAAAGGCGAGAAGCGGCGCTTCAAAGTGTGTGCGTATCCTTGACTTGCCGCAATGAGATGAGTGATTTTGTTGTTGCTGCTGCTGCTGTGGCTATTGCTGAGTAGCGGCAGCGTTGGCTCAAAACAATGTGCAACATTGAAACCGCACTGTATGTGCGGCATGTGTGTGCGGCGCTGATGGTCAGCCTTATTGGGCGCTGTGCTGGCCAAGCTAATGCAACACATGACAACATGACAACAGCACTACATACACCAGACGTACATATATATACGCACCTCGATGTGTGTGTGTGCGCTTCAGAGGCATGTAATTGTTAACCGATGATGTGGCCGATTGTCAGTTCAGATTGAAGTTCTGCTTTTAGTGACTGGTGGCGATGGTTGGAGGCCATCGATGCAGCTGTGTTTCATTGGCGTTTATATGTAGCGAGCATGCATACACACATACATATAAATAGAAATGGAATTTGTAGATGAACCTAGAGACATATAAACATTTACATACGTATGTATATATTTATATTCTGTTCAAAATACCTCTGTGTGGGCAGCATGTGGCCGATAAGCACTTCAATTAATTTGTTGGTGCTTCCCAACATGTTAATGTAATATATATCGATGTATGTATGTTCCTTCATATTTACATAAGTTTGTATATGAGCTTTGAGGAGTATACTACTACTATCGTTTACTGACTGAAGACGAAATTGTCGGAAAATGATTTGATTTCAAATAAAAATCCCATAATAAAAATGAACTGGCCCAAAAATGATCAGACTTGTGCCAATTATGAAGTAGTTGATTAATGTGCTGATTTCTTTAAGGTTAATAATTTAAAAAACAATAATTATTTTATTAAAATTATTTCACAAAAGACATTTTTATTCATAGAACTGAAACTTTTTCTTAAGATTTTGACCTTGGTCAAGTTTTCATAACTAGTTTTGTTTTTGTCTATTATGAACTAGTACTCGTTTGAAGGTTACCAATTTTAGACGATAATTTGACAGCTGACACTTCGTGTGGCATCGCCTCGTAAAACTACGTATATAAGTTATCCGAATGACAGAGAGACTGTTGACTGACTAGTTGGACATATGTTTCATACTAGTTATAGAGTAATGAGCAACTGGTTCAATTTACTTCAAGGAAAACGGTACATGCCTACTACATGTATATACTTATGTACATACCCGAGCATTGGCTTTCATACATTTATTTGAAATTTGTACCGACCGATTGGGATGTTCGGCATAAATTATTATGTTATGAGCGGCTTATTACTTTGCACTTTGTACTCGCCAGGTACAAATGCTGACGAGTCTTAGAAAAAGATGTAGAAATATCTATTTCTAAAAAATTAAGAGCAGAGCTCATAATTGAAGTTATCAGAGAGAGATATGGAAAGGACTGTAACTCGAACTATTGTCGAAGACCTCGACTAGACAGATTAGTTAATGACAAATCCCAGTTCGCGATATGTTAGAGAATGCCTGAGGAACTCATTGCACCTCCTGCATTGTTAGACCACTCATGTGGTAAGACCCTTTCATTCATTTGTTGAGTAGGACTGTAAGTTGTACCTTTCGGAATTAAATTCTTATGCCATCTAAATGAATACCAAACTCGACTCAACACATTTTAGTTAATGTTAAAGCATGTCAATTCTAGGCTCGTACCAAAATACCTGAATCTTTTGCAAACAGGACAGTGATTGAAAGTCGCAAAAGAGATGACGACATAGCTGCAAACCCTACTCAAACGAAGCATTGCCGGTGACGGAACGTGGATTTATGACGTCGAAATAGTCTAACAATGTGGGAAATGCCGCTTCAAAAATGAGCCGAAACCGAAAAGCGCCAAGTTTCATGAAGGCATTAAAAGCAATTCCAGTCGAAGTATGTTTGCATTGGGATTTTGTCAGTCCGGGTCAAATTTGAGTGTTTGATTAATTCCAATGTCAGACTTCATTACGCATCCGAAATCGGCCCGAATTTCTATCCAGCCAAAGACTATCACCAACAGAGGGGTCGGTAAAAAATTCTCTCGGTTTATGATTTTTATAAATTTTTCGTTCCTGGTAGATCTGATTACGTGATAATCCATAGAGTTAAAAACTACAAGTAGAACGAGATGCGGTAATTAGTTGTTTTCATATCAGATGAGTCATTCGAGTAGTTGTGAATTTTCATATCTGACTATAAGGAAAACCAGCAAAGTGGAAGATCTTCTCCTTAAAATTAAGAGCTTGTACTTTGAGAGACTCTCTCCTAGAGATGTCAGCCAACCAGTTTTTGGTGGTCATAAGTGAAATAAATATTCGATTTTTTTGACTCACCCTAACTTTTATGAATTCATTGTAATATAGCTTTCATACAATATATCAAACTATCTGTAAGTCACATGCTCGAATACCTTATTCTCATTGGTCATGCCACAAAATGCTGATCACCACTGAGTGTTACAAAGCAACAAACGGAAGTATTTATTTTAGCGAAAATAAAATACTTTATGGAAGGCACCTGTCTACATGCCACATAGTCTTGAAATATTGAACCAAAATATAAATTTTGTAATACATAGATTTGTTGTTGTTATTTTCCAAAACTTATTTGCTATTTTTTTAACCCGCTCATACAAACTAACAAATTTTCAACATCTGCTAATTTCATATTTTCGAAATTACCGTAATATACAGTGAGCAAAACATTTCAAAATACAATATTTGAAGGAAAATGCGAAAAAATTCAAAAAAATTAATACAAACACATTTTCACGCCATTCAGTGAAGTCAGCGAAATTTCAAAATTCATTCAATTGCGAGCGAAATGTCGAAAATTCACAAGCTCACACTTGTAGGCAATAATAAGCGCAATAAGCGAGTACATATAACGGTAATTAATATAGAATTAATATTTTGTTTAGAAAACATCTTTCAAAACGGCAGCGAATGCCAACTCTGCAGCGCAAATATGTGGATACCTTGGCGCACACCAACGCACACACACTCACGTTCACGTACATGTGTGTTTACATAACAACAGCCGAAATATCTGTGTTAGACACAATGCTCATTTGTTGCTGCAATTTGTACATTCATTTATTGTACTTAAAGATTTCAAATCGAAATTTTCAAACTCAAATCGTTCAAATTAAAAATAGCTCAAATTTAGCGCACACAAACACGGGCATATGTGTGTATGCGAGAGTACACATGTACGAGCCGTGATACACGTCAATAGAGCTTAAGTAGCGTTAAGAAAATTGAAACCTAAAAACTGAAAATTTCTCAATACATCTAATAATTCATGCAGCCATCGCCAAACAACAACAACATCAATAGCAAACATACATGAGCACATAAAATTACAAGTCTGGCGATAGCAACAAATACACCGGCGCTGCTGCCCCCTCAGGCGGGGCTGCGCTCACAACACGCCGAGCGCTACCGACGGACCGCTCTCCGCGGCCTGGCGGGCGTAGCGCTGGCGTGAAGTGAGGGCGGTACGTTTGCACATTGAACACTTAAGCAAATCAACGGGATATGTACAAATGTGGATACCTCAAAATGCCAAACAAGCGCGAATACAATCGACAAATTCACGTGTGCAAGTACTACAGCTCATCACACACACTCGTACGCATATGTATTCAAGCATGTTTGAAGGTTTGTAGCAAGATGAGCGGCACTCAGCCGCAAACGTTCGAACGAGTGAGTAGCAAACGCGCGATAACAACAATAAAAGCACAGCGCCCAGCATCGCAAAGACAATAACAACAAAAAAAAAACAGAAACAGAAAAGCAATAATAATAAGGAAAACAAAAACAAAAGCAAAAGAATTGAAAGCGAGAAATTATGCCACAATCAAAACAGCCACAGCGCCAATGGAGCACAGGTGAAGGCGGCGGCGGCGAGAGGCGGTGAGGTGGCGCTGCAGCTGCGGGTGGCTAACAAAGCGAGAAAACGAAGCAGAAGAAAATGACTCGAAATGAGATGAAGACAAAAACTGTTTCTGCAATAAGTAAATGAGTGTACATAAAGCGTTGAGACAGATAAGTACGTGCAAAGCGATGTACTTATCGGCGCGTGCCCTGTAGGAAATGCGGTGCGCTAACTGTGATGACATTGATATAATTGCAGAATGGCAGAAACAAAAACCATCGGTTCTTCTTCTTCTTTACTGGCGTAGACAGCGCTTACGCGATTATAGCCGAGTTAACAACAGCGCGCCAGTCGTTTCTTCTTTTCCCTACGTGGCATCAATTGGAGATTCTAAGCGAAGCCAGGTCCTTTTCCACCTGGTTTTTCCAACGGAATGGAGGTCTTCCTTTTTCTCTGCTCTCTCTCGAAACTCGCAACGTCGACTCAACAGTTGTTGTCATTGTCCATGCCTCTGCCCACATAGCAGAACGGGAATAATGAGTGACTTATAGAGTTTGGTTATTGTTCGTCGAAAGAGAACGTTACTTCTCAATTGCCTATTCAGTCCGAAGTAGCACCTGTTGGCAAGAGTTATTCTGCGCTGGATTTCCAGGTTGACCTTGTTGGTGGCGTTTATACTGGTTCCAAGATAAACGAAATTATCTACGGCTTCAAAGTTATGACTGTCAACAGGACATGGGAGCCAAGTCGCGAGTGCGACGATTGTTTGTTTGATGACAGCAGATATTTCATCTTGCCTTCGTTCATTGCCAGACCCATTTGCTTTGCTTCCTTGTCCAATCTGGAGAAAGCAGAACTAACGGCGCGGGTGTTGAGGCCATTAATATCAATACCATCGGCGTACGCTAGCAACTGTACACTCTTATAGAAGATTGTACCTGCTCAATTAAGCTCTGCAGCTCGAATTATTTTCTTGAGCAGCAAATTGAAAAAGTCGCACGATAAGAGTCGCTTGTCTGAAACCTCGTTTGTTATCAAACGGCTCGGAGAGGTTCTTCCTGATCCTGACGGAGCTGATTGTTATTTTTCATTGGGTGCATTTTTTTACATGGCGAATCCTAAACCCACAACCCTGAGGGGGGGATGTTTCGCATTCTCACTTTAACCCGTCTTCAAACGGATGCTCTTTGGCTACCAAGTGGATACTTGGTCAAAGACCGGAAGTCATGAGCTGCTTGAGCCATATGTTAGAGAATCGTGTCTGGCCACTCCCAAGTGAATGGCGACCAGAGAACTTTCCCCACTTGCGTAAACTTCTAATCCATCCTCCGAAATCCAAGCTTTAGTTGATAGAATAAATCAGAGCACAAGGTCTTTAGACTAATCTCGGTAAGAAGTTCAAACTGAGAATCCACCTTACGCCAATTAGCTCCAAACATAGATCTGGAAAAAGGTTCGGATGTATTAGACGTGGACATATTGGGAACGTATTGGGAACCTTCACATTTGGGTGGAAGTGTATATATGTATGTAGACCCTACAAGTCATATGTACATTTATAATTGTACATACGAACACCTTTATATGGCATGTAGATACGCAGAATCGCTGTGTTCCCCCTGAGGCGGCAATGGCAAGTGGGCGGCGGAGGGCCTACATTCCATAGATACACAAAAATAAAGCTGCTACAATTAATAATACAAACGTACATACATATGTATGTACATATGGGCGACTTTACATAATTACAGACAGACGGACAGACAGACGAACAACGAACGACAATGAGCAGCAGATACGGCGGCAATATGAGCACAGCAACAACAACAAAATCAATGCACAAGTACACATACACACGCAAACTGTCGTAATTGAACAAAAACGCAAACGAGAGCAGCGACAGCAACAACTACAAACATAGCAGCAACAACAAAGCGGACAACAAGCGCGACGACGCAGTGAATGGCGCGACCGGCAGCGAAGCAGCGCACAAAAAACAATATCAAATAAAAAGCATAAATAAGAAAATCGAAATAAAACAAAGTCAAAGTGGGAAAAAGAAAGAAAAATCATTTAACAAAAAATACGGAGACTAAAGCAAATGCCTTATAAAATTGTGTTGTGCTGTTGATAATAATGTTGTTGCTGTGCTTTAGCTGGCGGCGCGACCGCTGCTTTTGCTGATGATGTCAATGACGGTGTTGCTATTGTTGTTGCCGATGATGATTATGTCGCCGCTGATGATAATCGCAACTTAAAAACCGACGGCACCGAGAAATCTCTGAGCTGCGAAATCTCGGCGAGGCGAGCGCGTAGCTCCAGGCAATCAAATTCGAAGGCAAAACGGGCAAATCAACAGCGCTTATGTACATACATAATTAAATTTATACATATGTATGTAAACGTGCACCAACAAAAGAGAGAAAAGATAAACAAAGGAAGACAAAATTTAATTAAATAAAAAAATATTTAAAATTTCACGTATCAAACGAAAATTAAATAAAAAAAATAAAACAATAAATAAATAAAAAAATAAGAAATAAAATAAAAATTGAAATAAAAAAAATTTAGCAGCGAAAAGAAAAGCGCGAGCGCCTTTGCAGATGCGACAGGGAAGCCATCCATACAACTGACGATTTCATGCTCAAAATAGAATTGAACTCTAGCGATGCAACTGCAGTCGACTGCAAAGCCAGGCAACCGCAATAAGAGATTGCGCTGCTGTTGTTATTGTCGCAATGATTTTCATTATTCCGCGGCATTAACAACACCAGCCGATTGCTGAGTCCGCCGACTGCACTGCAAGACTGCAAGTTCACATGCGGCGCTTTGTTGTTGCTGTTCTTGTTTTTGGCAGCGCATTCCATGTTGCTGTTGCATCGCCAGTGACTGCTGCTACTTAAACCGTCTCGTTGCGTCGCTGATCGCCACGATCAGCCGATTGCCGAGACGAGGAGGCCAATGTACAATCAAATCGTCAAAAGCATATCTATAAATGCATGTACATATGTATGTATGAAGGAACAATTGAGCACTAGGGTAGTGCATGGCATTTAGCGTTAAAAGCCGCTTAACTGAGACTCACTTTGAATCAGTGATATTTAATTATATATGTATATATTTAATATAATTTTTTATTCGAAATTTATTATTTTCAATTGATATGCCTTTCAGTATGAAATCCATAGTATTGCTAAAAAAAAGAGCAGAAAGAATCCTGGAACTGAAAATCTCAAAAAATTATATTGTTTAACACTGAGATTATTATTTTATTAATTTGTAATATCAAAAATAAATCTCCAATGGCTTGTTTGTCAATATTAAAAAAGGTTCTTTACCGAAAGAAGGAGTCTTGGTTAAGTTAACCAGACGGATGGCTACTAAGATGATATTGAGCAAACGGCCCTTAACCTTACTGCGATGATTCACTAGGCGTCTCTTTTTGAAACATTGAATTTTAGATAGTTGAAGATCTCCATAGAAGCCTTTATCTAAGAAAAGCCCTTTAACAGATATCTAAAGACGGAACCTAAAGAGCATTAAAATCAAAATTACAAAGTTTCTAAGAGCAATTTCATTATAAAAGAGAGATGTTGCGACTTGTTTCTGCTCTCCGCCCGTATTTTTATAGGCAATGGATCGCATATACATATGTAAACCATAGGCAATTATTATATTTTTTTTGTTAGTAAAATAATAATCCTACCCACCCTAATGCAATTTATTTGTGATCGCACAATTTCATGTACATCTGGTATATATGTATGTATGTAAGCAGGTTCGTACTTATTTTTTACATACGACAACTTTGGCGAGTATCAAGTTGATAAATTTATGATCGTGTTGATGTCGTTCATAAGCATACGGGTATGTACATATGTATATGTAAATGTATGTCCATAACGTGTCGGTATTATTATTTTTTATTCAGAGTCCAAAAGCAAGTGTTTTGCATGAGTGTGGCGCAAGGCGGCCAATTTGTATTGGATAAATGATGATAATGTTATTAAAGCAGTTAATAAAATTTCCACTGCAAACAATTTAACTTTTTCAATTAGCTTTCGAAAGGCAATGAGTTGAAAAATTAAAGCATTGAAATTATTTCAGAACGCTGAGTTGATGGCGAACATTCGGTGCTGATTGCTGCATAATACTTGTAGTTCGCAAATAATTGGTCAGCTGATCACCAGTCAGAGCTTCGTTTAGAATATCTAGTTCTTAAACTGAAAATATTGAAGGTTTTGAGTACATGAGCAGGACCTGTAAGTTCTTATGAAAATGTTGGACCCTGTTCTAGTGCTTCTCAGGAATTTCTAAATATAATTTTAGTTCCCTTGGAATTTCTCTAATACTTAATTCTAGATGACCTTAGTTAATAGATCATTCCTCAGAATTTTATGTACGTAAGTGAAAATTAAATTTCGCTTTTGATCAATCCCAACTATTTCTTATGTCCATATTCGAACTTCTCCATGGTCGGGCAATGGAACGTCTGCTCCATCGCCATCGATTGCGAAATCAGGTTCGTCATATTCTGGTGTTACGCTTTCACTGCCGTTCAGCAAGCTGGAGAAGTGTTCCCTCCTTAATTTTAGTATGCTCTGGGCATCGGTTACTAGATCACTTCTGGGGGTTCTACAAGAGTATGGTCTTGAAACCTTTTGTTAGTCGGCGCAATTTTTTCGCAGAATTTTCGAGAAGTACCTCTATCGGCCAGCTTGTCAAGCATCATAAACTCATGTATTTCGGCCTCTCTTTTTTCTGTCTGCAAATGCGTCTCGCTTCCCTCTTCAGCTCTCGGTATCTATCCAATCACGTATGTGTTAAAAAAAGTGGGTCCACAAAATTAAAATATATCTTGAAATAGAGTTGCCACTTATAGAACTAGGTATAGAAAGTTCCAAAACTATTTTGTGCTGAATTTTTGAACCAAACATTTATTATTTTGTCCTTACCTTTAGCTATTTCATAGAAAAAGTATTTACGAATGTTGCTATGCTTTATAAACTTCAAACAGTTATCGAGGTATACCATAGATCCATACATACATGTATGTGAATGGCAAAGTGTTTCCAGAGAAATTACAAATTTTCCATTTTCCAAAGAGCAATAAAGATGTAAATTGAATGAAACTAATAATAAAGAAAATATTCGGGAAGGAATTAGGAATTATTTAATTTAAACAAATATAGCTTGAAATAGAGTTGCCACTTATAAAAGTTACTAAAATTAAAAATTAATTAAAATTAAATTTAACAGCCATAATCCGGTAAAGCACAAGAAAATGCATCACCAATTAGACATATGTACATATATTTGGAAAGAGTTGCCACCTATGATTAAAAATAATTTACTGACTGAAATGAATTAATTATTTGTTTTGGACATAATAGACTTGTAGGAAGTGGGAAGTATTTAACTCAAACTTATAAAAATTTCAATAGAGTTGCCACCTATAAAAATTGTAAACATTTTTAAAAATTTGTGACGCAGACTAGCTCACTTCAAAGAAAATTCAGAAGAATTTTGACAATTTAGCCGAAGAGTTGCCACCTGTCAAAAATATTTAAAAAAAATAAATTATTTGTAATTTAATATTAATGAATTATTTGATTTAAAATTAATATTGAAGCAACTGGGAAGTATTTTATTTAAAAGCATATAACTAAAAATAGAGTTGTCACATGGTGAAAAAACACCAACATTTTTGAAAAGTTTGTGAAAACTATGGTCTTGCCATAAAAAAGGAAGTCCAGCTGAATTAAGAATTAATTTAGCGTAGAGTTGCCACCTGTCTAAAATAATAATGAAAATAAATCATTGAAAAGTTAATATTGAAAAATTATTTGTTTTAAAAGTAACATGCTTACACGGTGGAAAATGTGTGAGCAACAATTTTCATTCAAATAAAAAAATTCGTATTAAGCACATTCAAGTAAACTTTGTAAGAGTACAAAAGCAAATTTTCAATAAAAACGCAAAATAAACACAATAAGCGGCGGATTATTGGAAGAATACTATAATGATGAGAGGCGCGGCGGACTAAGTGGCACTCAATTGCTGCCACTCAACGATTCGTAATATTTGCGATATTTCAATTGAAGCGCGGAGTTGTTTATTTTGCGATTAAGCAGCGGCGGACAGCCACAGCAAGTGGAAAATAAGCATAAAGAGAGATAAACAAAATTGAGCAAAAAGTCAGAAAATTGTAAATTTATGAAAAGTAGGCAAAAATGGGCATTTACCAGCTAAAGAAATTAGCGAAAACGTCAAGTGGAAAATACACACACACTCACACACCACCACTGTGGCGTTCGCGCAGCATAAAATGGCGATAGAAAGCATTACAATAACATAATTAAAGCAAAATAACATTAGCTACACATTTGTGTATGTATGTATGTATGTATGTGTGTGTGCGTTAAAGCCAGAGTGTTTGCGCTATTTATAAGCAACAATGAAAGCCACAACAAAAGCGCTGTGACTTGACGTTGTAAAATGGAAACAAATACCCTACATGCGACCAACGCCAAACGGCAGCAATATGCATACATATCAACAACAACAACAACAACAACAACACTCAGCGCAACAAGAAGGACAACTCAAGCAATAGTAACAACAATAACGGCAACAGCACAAGCAGCGAACAATGAAGCGGCAATGTGGTGCGACGTCAGCGCTGACGGTGATAATGATGACGACCCGACCGCATTTTCACAGACAACAGCAATGGCAACAACAGCAACAACAATAATAGCAACAGCAACAGCAACAGCAATAAACGGCCGGCAACAATCGCGCAAAGTAAAACTAAATCTAAAAGTATGTATGCATTTGTGTGCGTCGCTGTGTAAGCGGCCAACTAGCAAATGAGCAGCAGCAGCAGCAACAGCAACAGCTAAAGCGACAACAACAACAACAATGTAAAGCCAAAAAAACACAACGTTTTAACCTCATATTTATCCAACAGATACTCGGTTACTTCGACAAATAAATATGCACACACACTTGCATACGTACATACACTTATCTACGACTATCATTGCACTTATATACATACATACAAACATAAATAGATACATACATAGGTATATATAATTATATGTCCGCTTGTACAAACTAGCGAACGTTCACTTATCGAGCTACTTGCGCAGCTAGCAAAAAGCAAAAAAACAAAAAAAAAAAAAACACCAAACAACAACAACGAAAACGGCATGAAAAGTGGCAGCAGCGCCATGGGGCGGTGTGTGTGAAGACCGCCACAGTCACCGAGCTGCGAGTCAGTGAGCCAGAGAGTCAGCAAATCAACCGCACCGCGCCCACCAAGCACAACGACTACGCGACTAACAACAACAACAACTACAGCAATAATAATAATAACAACAACGGCAGCACTAGCAATGTGGCAATAATAACAATAACAAGTGCAATAAGAGCAAATATCAGCAAAACTAGCCATATAAGTATGAATATAGCTCAGCTTCGGCGAGTGGATAGCGGGATGGAAAGGAGGGAAGAGGCGGGAGGTGTGCTGGCGGAGCCATGTGCGCGCATAGAAAGCAGCAACAACAGCAACGGCACACGTGTGGCGTAGATGAAATAGCAAAGCGAAAGAAAAGTGGCAAAAACAAAATAGAAAAGCACACACACACACACTTCATAAAATAGCTGTCTGTATGTATTCATATATGGGTGTGTGTGTCTGTGCGCATGTACGTAGTAGAATAGTTGTAAAGAAAGCCGAGTGTGAGCGGAGAGCGTTGAAAAAATAAATCGTAAAATGTGGCTACAGAAAAATTATTTCAATAAAATATTATTATGCTTACGTTTTATTTATACCCTTGCGCGCGCACACACACCTACATACATACATGCGCATGCACATATGTACATAAATAAATAAATGGCTATTTGTACCTTTTCTCAGACATACGAACGATTATGTATGAAAATACGTGTACGTGTGTGCGTGTGTGTGTGAGCGTTTGAGTGAATGGATAGCTGGTTACAAGTGTGCTGTATGAAACCGTAATGGGGCGGTGCGAAAGGGTGATGAATTGCATGATGGAATATGAGCGGACGGCAGCGAGTGCTTGAGGAAGCATTTTTCTGCTAGCCGGGCTAAGTTGACGGCTGATTGTGTAAATATGAATATTTCGATAGGTCGATAAAAGTGTTCGAATACTTATGTACATATGTATATTGCACAAACAAGCTAACATACATATGTACAAATGTACTTCTGTGTATAATTGTATGAGCATTTTTATTATATCACTATATATTGGATTTAATAAATCGATAAATGTACAGCAATGAATGGCTGATGTAAGTAGTAAGTAGTAAGGCAGTAGGAGAAGCGGCTGCATCTGAGCGCATTAGGGCGATATGTGGACGAGACTTTGTAGCTTTTTATGTTTGAAACATTTTGTGTAATAACTATAATTTGTATAATAATTATAATAATAATAAATATAATGTAGTTAAAACTAATCAATTAAAAAATAAGTGAACGAACATTTTTAATAATTTCTATTTTTTTGTTTGTAATCCCAAATACGAGTTACAAAATTAATCCCACATACCGGATTGAGGAATAAAAAGAACTAACTTTTAGTACCAGAACCATATTAAAAATTGTATTTGAGTACTTCTAAAAAATTTATTTTCGGTAGTTGGGATTAAAAATTAAAAAAAAAATATTATATTCTATTCTATTTTTGTTTTTATTATTTATAATATTTAAAATTTTATATTTTTTGGGATTAAAAATTAAAAAAAAGTTTTCATCAAATAAGTTTTATTTTTAATTTCCATCAAAAGTTTTATTATTAAAATAAGAGCCTTTCATTTAAAAAAGATATAATATGTATATATATATTTGTTTAATTTATTTATTAATAACAATATTTTTTATTTATTTAATAGACAAATATTTATATTAATCTAATAAGAAACGGAAACGAATATTTTTTTTTTTGCATTTCACGCAGTTGCACCCTTCGTCTCTACATTTCTTTAGCTGTATATAAAATAAAGAAAATAATCACAAAAAATACAATTATTATAATTTTTTAATTTTGAAAAACTATTTTCTTGGCTCTTATACTAGAATAATATTACAGAAATTAATAAAAAAATTTTGAGTATGATTAATATAAAATAAAATTTGTATCACCTTAATGTTGTTGTATAACAATAAAATGTATACTGTAATTTTACAAAAACAAATTTCAGTCATTACCTTGCTGCTTATTTATCACTTGCTTATGTATTTCCCTTGCATATGAAAACGGTAGCGCTTCTGATTATAAATAAAAATTTAGTTCCAAATGGCCTAATAAAATGTTTTCTAGTCTTTGTAAACAATATTCCAATATTTTTAATTACGCAAGTTTATTTTTCAACTGCACTTGAAAGAATCTCGTACATATTTATATTGCCTAAATCTCATACATAAAATATTTTAAAGATTTTCTGGTAAATCTCTATGATCCATTTTCAGTATTTGCATGAATACATATGAAATTTTTAATATTGGGTAGTCAAAAAAGTCTTTTCGTAGTTCTAATCAAACTTCAATTTCAATTTCATTGGTGGCTTGCTCCCTTTTTTATACAAAAATATCAAAATATAGCGAATTTCTTCATTCTTTTCCCTCATTTTTGAACAACTGCAGCTTTTTTTCAACTTCTCTGAACTTTTTTTTGGCTAAATGAAGCTTAAACTATCAACTTTCCAACACTTTATGGTATGACACAATGTAATTGGTAGCACTGGAGATATACGACTGCAACGACATTTTCGAAAAGACTTTTTCGACCCAATATATACATATATGAAAATACACTATCCAAACTCATAGATAGGTATGTTATTGACACACGTATTATTATCTAACTCTACCTTCAAGTGTAAATATATGTATATGTGAAAATTGAAAAGGTAAAAAGGGTTGTAAATCACCACATTTTAATTAGCTTATGAATGTTATACTTACGTAATATAGATATACTTATGTATATGAAAAAGTATATTTGATTAGTATATTATATTAGTATATAGAAATCTAATGAAAAAATAAAACTGCAATAAAAGTTAGTGTAACAAAAGGCTGTTAAATGCGTAACTAATAAGCTATATAAATGATTCTCTCAATATATGCAAAAATGATTTAAAATCTGATTCCCCCTATAATATTTCCTATTTTAAAAGCTAAAGCCAGCGAAAATACAGCGAAAACTTTATAAAAAATAAAGCTAATGTTCACTTTAGTGTCCCCGAGGAACACTCCGCCCAGCAGTCTGCGAATTAAGTTCTTGATTACCCAACGATTAGATTCATTGACAGCTTATCAGAGCATTTTCTGTTGAAATTTCGCTCCAAAGTGCATTCTGTGCATATGACTTCGGTAGGAGGTCTTCAAAAACGTTCGGCTTCTAAGCAACCGATCGTTTAGTAGCTTGCTAACCGATGTTATTGAAGAATCTATGTACGTAAGTATGACAAACGAAATAACGAAAGAAAAAAAAAACAGTTAAAAGTAAACAACAATAAAAAAAATTAAAACAAATAAAAACACAAAAACATAAAAAACAAATAAATAAAAATAGAAAAAGTAATGTAAAAACCGAAGAGAAAATAGTCGTAAAAAGAAAACCCGAAATGCAATAATAAATGTGCATGCATTTGAGAAATCGCGGAGAAATTGCTGGATTGTCGCGCAATTTAGCGAGGTTCATAAAATAAAATAAAGGTAAACACTTGCACATGTTTATGTGTGCATGTGTGCATGTATATGTGTAGATGCAAGTTACATATTGACGCTTACAAAAACAACTGTTACGTACAAATAAAACGACGGACAAATGCTTAGCAACAACTGCAATTAGAATTTGTAAGAACAGCTGCAAAAACAAATGCAAAAAGAAAAATACAATAAAAAATAAATAAAAATTAGAAGCGAAAATTGCAATCGTACAAAAAGAAATGTGAAACTATAAAAGCTTGCAAACTAATCTAATGGGTGCCTCGAACAGGTGTTTTGAAGTCAAATGCTTTGAAAATTATTGAGTTGCAGGGATTTAATAGATAACTGTGGATAGTATGTGAAGATTCTTCATATTATTTTCAGGCATCGTGTGTAGATAAACTTATTTAAAATTGTTTATTACTATGTATAAACATATTTTGCAAAATAGGCTTCTTAAATTCAACGCTTATATCAACACGTGACACCCTGTATTGTATATATGGACAATTGCATAACTGTTAAACGGTTATCAAATTGTAATGTAAATAAATATATATGTTTATATGTATATTAAAAATTCGTCTATATTAGTATATTGTTACCATATTTCTTGTTTATATTAAAACTATTGGTACTCATGTTAAGATTTTTAATAAAAAATCGATAAATATTTTCGTTTAATGTTCTGTACTTTCCATCTTAAGAGTATAATATCTTTAACATTCACAATTGTAACCAGGTGGCAACTCTATTTCAAATAAGTCTTCAAAAATCACACCCACATTTCTTCTCATCAAAACTTGGGGGTTAAACTGGCTTATTGGATACACTACATACATATATCTATGTAATTTAATCAATAATGTTTTAACGTTTCAACTTTTTATTTGGACCAACTTCAGATATTTTTTTCTTCAACTAAATAAAACAAAAAATACGGTGGCAACTCTAACTACTAAACCTTTTCTACCTAAATATATACTCAAAGCTTTTAAAAATACTAACAACGCAATAAAGTGGCAACCCTAACTTATGTATTTTTTATCTAACTTAATCGTATATGAATTAGAATTTTATTCGCAAAAATTTGCTTGCCACTTAACACTGCAGGGATCACCACTTCACTCCGCTAAATAACATCAACTTGATTATAATCTGTTACCTTCGGCAATTTGTTGTTGCCGACGACATGCACACCTTTTCTTGTTCTACGCGATCATAAGGCTCAATTACAATGTCGTTCCAAAGCGTAGCATAATTCTCTAAGCTACCATACTCTCCCTGCCTCCAAGTGACAAAGTGGAACAACAGCAATTTCTTACTCAATTCCTACACATACACACATTCGCACATACAACTATATATATTTTGCAACAAACATAGAAACATATGTCACAAGCAAAACCGCTCTTATTGCAACATATGAATAACTAACCTCTCTTTCTGCAACAGCGCTTCATGCCCTTTCTCGGATGTCCCTTTTCAGCACCTGAAAATCAGTGTGTGGGGGTCATAAACCTTATCAACGCACTACGTTTGGCCAAATATCCTTCAACTTGCCACAAGTTATCTCGTTGCTTGCAGTCGCACAGAAGCTTACACTCTCTACCTCCCGTGCTTGCCAGAACTCAGCAATGATAACCGGATTCCAGAAACGCTTTCGTGCGGCTTTCTCTCGCCACGCTCACTCTCTGCAGCACTGTGCGCTCTCCGCACATAACTATGCACAAGTGTGTGTGTGTATGTAAGTTGGCTCTTAATTTCGTGTGTATTAGTGTCTAATGTGCGCTATTTGCATATTCATTCCCACACAATAATTGATTCGGCTGCTGAGCTTTAGTAACAGTGATTTTATGCTACTTACTATGTACATATGTATATTTACGAGTATTTTGTAGTCGCTCTTCAATCGCCCTTCAGTTTTGCTATCCTCATTTATTCTGTGTATTTCCTTCTGCTTTGACATGTGTGTTTGTTTTTGGCGTAGGAATGGGCTTACAATCGGCGTTTGTATTGTTGTTGCCTCTGCAGGCGTTTGCCATTAGAATTGCTTTTGGATTCCTTTATTCGATTAATGTTGCTCTACTTTTTTGCTGTAAATGTAAGTAAGTATTAGGCAGATGCTACCATATGTGAAGGATTTAATTGCTTAAATGCGCAACTTTATTAACTTTCAATCGTTTTGGGGGGGTTGACACGGCGTATGAGTAATAAATTTCTATTTAATTGAAAAGCGAAATTTTAAATTTTATGAGGTCTACCTTAAACATTCTTAGAATTAATTTAATAAATAATTATCAAATAAAATAATGCAAAACAGTTTACAGAAATCTGTAAAACTAATAGCAGCCCACGATCAATTAGGACCAAATACTTCCTCAGTTGCTGCATATAGCTCAAAAATCGTTCCAAACGATCGAGCTACCCTAAAGAATACTCAAATTAAATATCCAAATTAAATAAAGTAGCTGAGTACTCTAAGGAAGCTAATTTTCTGGAGCATTCAATTTGGATATAATCGCAAATGTTTAGAAAAAAATTATTTCTCAGAAATTATGCGAAATCTAAAACCAAAATTAATTTGAAACCCGTCAATTATAATATGCCATTACATATATTTTATAAAAAATAGCTACTTAAGGGAAGGAGGTTGTGTTTTCTCTAGAGAATATCCTAGCACTTTCTTCTCAATCGTCCAAAGCTGAGCGTCAAACATCTCGGCAGTCATATCCTCGGCGATCTTAACAAAATAGCTGGGAATGATACTTTTATTAGCCGTCTTAACAATTTGTGGCGGCCTCAAGGCACTTTCTCGATTTTAAATGGTCTTTTAAATTAAAACTCAGACTAACATCCATTTTGTGTCGACCTTTTAACCTAAACTAACCTTCTTGAAATGGCTATTTTGGGAAAACAAGGTCAATGAAAGTTCAACTAATTTCTGGCAGCTTTCAGAAATGCTCTTACTATATATACCAAATTTAAAAAATTTGTTTTTTGAGTCTAAAGTATCAGCACTTTTACTGTAATTGAGACTCTTTGCTTCCAGTAAATAAAGTTCTCCCATCTTCAGTAACGACTTCAGTCAAAGAATATAAAAGTGCACCGACAGTGGAAACAGTTAAGATAGCACTGAAGCAGAATTGCCCACAACTACCAAAATCAGAAAAACATACTTTGAACACACCTGGAACAGCACGCCACGCAAAAGGAATCGAGCAGCAAACGACAAGTGACAGCAAACAGAGATAGGCTTTCATTTGAACTTATACCCAGTACAAGAAAAAAACGCTTTTGCAAAATTCAACACTTAATATGGTTTCGCAACAAATAAAATAATCTACAAAAATACGAACTTCAAGAGGAATAAATCCCACTTTTACAACGGCAAATCACTGTAGTTAGGGGGAACCCCACGGTCATAAAAGTCACCCAACACCAACAACCCCATTAAAGTAAAGTTGGCAAGCGTTTAAGGTAAAATGAAATGCACACATACAATCACATAAATGTGCATGCATATATTTGTTAGTATGCATGTATGTATGCGTGTGTGTTTGCATGTAGTTATGCCATCATAACAACCCCTAGGGCATGACCAAATATTTTCCATATTTATGCGGCATTCTAAAGTGACAACGTGCCCACATACGAACTTATACACAGCATTACATCCACAAATATAGCTCCGTATGTATGTATTTGTAAAAGCACATTTTACATACAAACAAAACATGCCGCAGAAAATCATATTACCGAGCGAAAATGATTTCTTCCTCCGCTAAAGCGAAAGGGATGTTGTACTTCCTCTACTAGCGCCAACTGCCGCTGCTACCGCATACTTCTGTGTGTGCGTGTGTGCGCTGGTAGTGGTGGCATTAAAACATTTGTGTGTGCAGAGAAAACAAAACTGAAGCAAAACAACAACGTCGAGAGTGTTGAGCGAAAATTTTAAATACAATCTGAAAACAAAACAAAATCAAATATCAGATATCAGATAAACGTGGCAAATAAAGCGAAAAGGCGAACACGACACGAAAGGACGACCGTGTGTTGGTATGGTAGAAAATGTATAGGGGCGAACTTGGAGGTGGCAAGAGCACGAAAATCTGAGAGAGTGTTGTAAAACTTTTGATGAAATTTGTTTTTATTATCTCTTTGTTTTGTTCTTTTTTTCATTTTTCCTTTTTTATTCAAAAAATTATATGTGTTGGGAATGTAATGTAGAGGACGAGAAATAGAGTTTCGTGACATAAAATTCAACTGCTTTCTGCGAGCCAACGCCAATAACAGTATCTAATAAAGATCGTCGATTTCATCAAAACCACCCACTATAGAGTTTAATATAACAATTGCTTTATATACCATAAGCTATAATTTCTTCAACACATTAGGTAGGTAGAGCATCAAGTTTTAAATCAGAAAATTACTTTTCGCAGTAATTGGTTTGTGTCTTCGCTTAAATCTATTCGGTACAATTAAAATGTTCCTAATTGTAGGCTATATTTCATTTACAAACGACGAACCACGACCAGGACATTCTACACCAACTGATGATCAACACGTCAATAAAATAAAAGAATTGGTTCTTGAGAATCAACGGCATCGTTGGAATATCGGAATGATCAATGGAACCATTTTGAAAGATCATTTGGCCCTCAGAAAAGTGAAAGCACAATTATTTCCAAAATCACTAAATTTTTCGGAAAACATCGTCGAGTCATGATGGATGTTCACGATGAGTCGTGGATTTGTACTGACGACCGCAAAACAGACGATCAATCGGCCGAATATGGTGGCAAAGATGAGCCGAAGTGGGAAAAACCACGTCAAAGCAGGTCAGAATTCAAGGTTATGTGACAGTTTTATTCGATTATAGAGGTGTGATGCACCCAAAATTCCTTCGGACCGGGCAAACTGTCAACAACGAATGCTAAACAGTTGGCACAAGTGTTCTGGGTTCAAGGGGGATCACCTTGAGGGGAACCACATAGATTTTGAATAAATTAAGAATTTTAAACTTATGAACACAGTCTTATTTTTCCGAAATTTTGAAGTTGATCTAACAAACAGCTTTGGAAATATGAGCTTATTGGTGCGAACGGCTTCCAAAACTTTAACCGCATTTTTCTCATAACGGAAATTTTTTTCGTAACGGCTTTAACGATAGATTTGAAATTTCACTTAACATTTTTATATATGTTCAAGGATCGATCGAAAGAACAAGATTTTGACAATTTGACAGCAAAGAGTCCGGTATATGAAGAGCTACCTGTCAAGTAGCTCGAACAAAGTCAATCGTATGCGATCGCTTTTCTAAATCTAGAATAGTAGACCATGCCATGATACCTTGGACTAATCTTCTAACTGGTTACTTTTTAGCATACGAAGAATCAATTGAAGAAAAATTATCTAAAAGCACTTTGTTCACAAACTTTTAAATCAAAGGAAATAAACTCAATTCTACTTCTTCTACCAAAATGTGTTCTGAGCGGCTGTGAAAAAAGAAACACAAAATAAAATTACAGCTCACCCTAATGTGTAGCACACGAAAATGTGGGCAACATTTCATAATCCACACCTCCACCGGCGTGCAACGCATTTTCATCAACGTCATAATCGCAGTAGCAAAAGCAACAATGGTCGCATAAGTAGGAATAAAGGGAGATATCAGCGAAACAAAAACAAAAACAACAGCTGTCGCGCATATTATGA
Organism: Bactrocera neohumeralis; assembly: GCF_024586455.1. Classification (NCBI taxonomy): domain Eukaryota; kingdom Metazoa; phylum Arthropoda; class Insecta; order Diptera; family Tephritidae; genus Bactrocera; species Bactrocera neohumeralis. The sequence continues at coordinate 4,380,009 of NC_065923.1, forward strand.
CCAAGTCATCGTGCAACAGCGCTGATTTTTTTTTCAATAATTTTTTATATTATCCTTTTTTGCCTCTGCCGTGAGAGGCTATATGATAAGCGCACAGTAACTGCAATAAATACAACAACAACACATTGGCTATACTTAATGGCGCTCAGTGCGATGCGCAGGACTCGACTGTGGCGAACTAGATATGAATGTGGCAAAACACTCGACCCAGAGAACAGACAGTTCAAGCGACAAATAATAAAACATAATTTCTACCCCACAGGCACGAAGCTGGAGCCAAGCCATAAGCGCAAATACAAGTAGAAACCATTGAGTATCATACGCTTGTAGCCGAGGGCGGACGAAGTGCAGAAGTGCTAAAAGAGAGCAGGCACAGAAGCTGAAACGGGAGTTATGTGCGATTATGAACGCTCACTTATGGAATTGCTCGCTGCTGAGCTGAGCCAACGTACGCACGTCGCACCCCCGCACGGCGGACGAGAAAAAACAAACACAATGAACAGTATGTCAAAATCTCTTCGGCGGCACACAATGGCTCGCACACACAAAGAATTTAAAGCACATCTGCTTTTGCGGCCAACAATCGGCTCGGCTTTGGCTCCGGCTCAGCGGCGGTGGTGACTGAATGCAGCCTCTGCAGTGCGGTGGTGTAAAACAGCTGCTGCTATCGTTGTTATTGTTCAGGCGAACGTGTCTTGATAAGAGCATAAAGCGCATATGCTCGGCAGCATTGCTATCAGCGTGTGTGGCTCGAAGTGCAACTCTGCAGTGAGAGGCAAGAGAATCAACTCAACGTGGTGCTCAAAATGTATATGAAAGAAACGTCGCTGAGCACATTTCTACTACAATATCCCGTGTCACTACGCTATATGCTACTTTCGTATGATTTTACTACCTTTTTACTCCAATTCTAGTACTACTTTTTCTTACTTACTACAAACTCTCGCTGGCGCTCTTGCCTGCGAAAGCTGGTTACAAATCGTCCGTGATACGTCATTCCATAGCTGCCGAAATGTGTTAAAGGCGAGAAACTTAGGTAATCTAGATCTCTCGCCTCATGCGCCTGATGGCAGGCATTTGACGAGAGCGAGAGAGCAACGCGCCTTCTGCCTATTGCATTGATAGCCGTGGTAAAAGCCATTACACGGCAATGCCACACAGCGCACATAACTCTCTCTCTCACTCACCACCTCAATCTCTGCGAAAAACTGTCGCTCTCCTTTAGGCATTAAGCAAACGTACCTGCTTCATTCTTCCCTGCTTCGTGGTTTTTTTTGTTTGGCATTTGCAGTATTTTGTTTTTGGCTTTTACACTCCAGCAACCAACTAACTGACTGACTGTGTGACTCTTCATGTCAAATGGTAGTAAATTTACTACATTTTTGCGTGCTAATTGAGTGATAAATTGGGAGTGGATTTTTGTGCACTTTTGGTTTTGTATCCGATTCGGTTGATGATATGTACTTCGGTGTACAGTGGCTGCTTGCAACACAACCACCACCAACAACAACAGTGACAACGTTGCTACTAACACTGGTGGTTCAGCATGGCTCAAGGAGCACAAAGCACACCTACACACACACACATACAAATTACTCACGTCATGCACATGTATTTGTATTTGTTTGTGTTGTATAAATGTGTGCGCGCTTTGTTGTTGCTTGTATTGCTGTTAATGTTGGTGTTAGCAACTGATATGCTTACAGATTAAATTGTTTAATGTTATTATTAAAGGAGAATTAAACTTAAGCGGAAAAAAGATATTCAATTGCGGACAGTCCACACTCCCCACACACACGTACATACAAACGCTTGTGTGTGTATGTTGCTGCGGGTCAGTAGTGGTCATAGCTGGCTGGCAGGCAGAGAGTGAGAGCGTGATATTTCGTAGGTGCACGGATGGTTGGTTGGTTGGTTGTTTGGTGGGTTGATCGACTGCACTGGACGGACGGATGGCTTTAGAGGCGCGTGAGTGCGCTCGCTTTTCGAATTTGATGTTGGGTTTTTTCAGTTTTGGTTTTTGTGAATCGAAAAGGGCACATGCACATGCACACACACACAAGCATATGCGCATTTTTTAGGTTTTTTGCTGCGCTGGCTGTATTTTGAAATGTTCTCCGCTTGTTTTGCGTGCGATTTTTGTCAACGGCCTTTCTGTCGACTTTGGTCTTTGCAGCGCTCGCCTTGCGCCGCGTTTACTTGTGTGCGCATCGTCGCTTGCTCACCTTGCCTTTCAGCCTGTCTGTCTGCCCAGTAACGCAAATATCTCGCCGAATACTTGCCTAACTGCGTCAGACATGGGCGCAAGTAGGCACAAATCTGTTCGATTCGGTTTGTTGGCCTGTCTAACCGTCCATACGTCTGCCTCCATTCGCAGATGCATGTACGAGTGTGCGTGTGTGTGCATGTCTGTCGCGTATCAACGCGCATACAAAAGAGGCGATAAATAATGTTTAATGTTGTGTTGAGTGGCTCTACTCTTCTACTCTGTTTGGCTTCGCATTGTGTGTGGTGTTATACGAGTGCTAGATTGTGTATCTTGATTTCTTTGCATTGTTATTGTTGTTGTTTTTGTTGATTTGTGTATTTTGCCTTGTTGGTGTGCAGTGTGCTGAGGTAATTCGATGCGCTTTTAAGTAATTGAGCGATAATTAAGTGGGTAATTAATAAATGTTTTATTTGTATGCTTTACATTTTTTGAAGTAGATTTCAGGTATATATGAAAAAATTAATCAAACATTTGACTTTTGAAGTGCTTTAATTTGCTCGAATTAATTATATGTCACTTTCGAAAAGTACGCAATGACTTTATCAGTCGATCTGCGGCGCTGATTTTTAGGCGTTCTACTTCTTAATTAACTTGTTTTGGTGATAATTTCTGATTGATTCTTCTGACTCAGCTTCGGTATGTGCGTATGAAAAAAGTAAATACATATTCTGGTAAAAATCATAAGATAATGAACACCATATGTATGTACATACATACATATGTATGTGCGACAAATATTTAGTGTTACTCATAGGAAAATACTGCTATGTTAAGAAGCTAATTTGAATTGCGAAATTGGTCTTTTCATCTTCCCATTTTGTTCTGTACCTGAAATTAGTTTTCATATGAGATTATTCATATCACGAAATTTTTTGTCTAATAATTTCGATTTTTGATGGCTAACATTTAACATAACTGTTTTTACTATTATTTCTGATTAAAAAAAAATCTCTTAATTTAAATTTATGATTTTTGTAAATACAAATTTAATATCTCAAATTTTAAATTTTTTCGATAACCTTAATAATTGATGATTAATTTACTGCTATTTTGGCAACATTTTTAAAAAGGTATAACATTTTATATGTGTTTTTTAAGGTTATAGTTTTTAAATGAGATAAAAAAACCTAAAAACATAAAAAAAATATTTTTTAAGTGTTTGAATTTTTTAATAAAATTATGCAAACCGTATACAACAATATCGAAAAAATTATTTAAAAAAAGGCTATTGAAAAAGTATCTCAACTTGGATATCTATTATAAACAAAACATCAGTTGTTTTTTTTCGGTAAAAGTTTTTTATTTTAAATTATTTATCAGTAATTATTATAAAAACAAACCCAAAAAATAATAATCGTAAATAAAAAACTAAAAACTAAAAATAATAAAATTGATTTTAAATAAAACTGTAGGTTATTTTACAGTTTAAAAAACTAATTCTAATAACTTTAATTTTTTTATTAGTTATAATAATATTAATTTTTATTGCTTTATTTTTTCTAATAAATTTAATTTTAAATATGAAACTTTAAATAAATTCGAATAAAAAACTTTAAAAATATACATATATAATTTTATTGACCTGAATTTTTCAATAAGTTATAATATTATTAATTTTAATTGTATAATTGCATGAGTTTTTTAATAAATTTGATTGTTAATATGGAACTCTAAATAAATTCGAATAAAAAACTTCAAATATATTAGAAAAATATCGCTAATATTAACTATGAAAAAAAAAAAATAAAAAAAGCTAAGTTTTTTAAGAAGTTTACAAATTATCGCTAAGGAACTTAACATTCATCATCAGACGGATCAGACCACTTGAAAAAGGCTGGCTACAAAAAGAATTTCGATGTTTTGGTACCACATGAACTGTATATTTAATGTTTAAGGGACGGAATTAACATCTGTGATTCCCTGCTGAAACGAAATGAAATCGAAACATTGCTGAAGCGAATGGTAACAGGAGACGAAAAGTGGATCAAATACGACAATAATGTGAGAACAAGATCAGGGTCCAAGCGTGGTGAAGCTCAACAAATGGTTGCAAAGCCAGGATTTACGCCTCGAAAGGTCGCTAGTGGAAAAATGTCAAAAAGTGTTCGTTCAAATTCGATTGATTAGAAATACGAAAAGACTTTTTCGACTACCCAATATAGTACTATACCCTCGTACTGATGAAAGCTACAATAACCAACTCTCATGGGCCCCCATTTTTCATGGAAAGTAAAGAAATCTTAGCTTCATGAACCTTAAATGTCTACACAACCGTTCATCATTAATGTAATGATTTAATCATATTCTCAATTCAAGTCAAACACAAAAAACACTTCTCAAACCAGTGCCACTACTATTAATAAATCCCACAATGCTAATCACAACACCGATGCCGCAAAACTGCCCCCAAAAGTTCACTTATTAATCATTAACTTGGCTTTCGCACTTACTTTTTACACACCACCGACATGGGACTGTATCAAATATTGCGTGTAGAACAATATACTCACAGTACACTTCGGAAAAGGAGCGAAAATACAAACAAACAGCGGCAACAACAACAGCAGCGACAATGCCGAGCAAACAAAATTATGCTAAAAATCCGCCCCTATCAACGCCAAACGCTACTTAACATGCCACCCTGTCAGTTTGCCACTTAAAAAGCGTAAATCAGCATTTAATTTTATTCAAATCTACACACACACACACACACACCATAAGCGCGCGCACGAACCACAAACACACGTACGTGTGGGCATGCCAGTGTGGTTGTTGTAACAAAGTATGAGCGCCATCAAACCAAATGTATAAACCAACAAAGCCAACAACTTACAACACAGCCGAACAAAAAAACACACTAAAAGAACTACAAAAACAACAACGTGAATCAATGAAAAAGTGGCAACAATGTGCCACAAAAATGCTGACGAGAAATTCACCAAAGGTGCTGAGAGGAAGAGCACCATAATAGCACACCCATAGGTGAAGAACGGTCAGGGGAGGAAAGGGGCTGCGCACAGGGCTGGATAAACGTATACATAAATGCCAAAAATAGTAAGCATTACAGCCAAAGAATGCCATTTCAAGAAGAAAAACTGTCGTAATAAAAAAAGAAAATATCGAAAAAAATGAAGAGAGTAGTGGCAAGAGGCGTTCGGCTGGAGGCGCAGCCAGAGAAAATGTATGTGAGAGCCATTTAATGTGTCAAAAATAAAACCCAAACAAATAGACATATGCATGTGTAATTATTACATTAAGCAGAAATGGAAGTGACACGCTGTCGTCGATGAGCGAACGGTAGGGGTTAAACGGCCGAAAAGAGAGCGCGCAGCCAGAGTGTGAGCAGCCGAATTTTTGGAGCGACAGGAAGGCCAGTCGTTGGTAGCGCCGACAGGAGCGGTGACAATTGACAGAGACGATGTACTTACATATAATTTTATGCATGTTTGTGTGTGTACGATTGTAATTACAGTGTGTGTAATGGGGCGACGGATAAGCAACAAAAATTGTACGCAAACACACATATGCACATAAATACAACGAAATGCCGATAAGAAACTTGTCCAAGAGGGGCGCACGGTGGCTTAACACAAATATATACACGTATGTGGTTGTGTGCGAAGGTTTGATGACTGAGTAATGCTGCCGAAACGACGTTCGTGCGACTGAGTGGCTGACTGACTGCTAACGCCGCGCTGACAAAAGCGAAGAAGCAGAGCATAAAATATAAAAAGTCGTAAACAAAAACAACAACACAGGAAAGCATAATATGACGCCAACAACCAAACGTTTTCAAAATAAATCAACACAAGCAGCAAAGCAGAGGCGAACGCGCAGAAGACAAAAGAGCAGAACAAGCAGAAGTCGCGATATGAACAGCAGCAGCACAGCAAAAACAAAAAACCCAACATAGCACTGCGCTAATAAAATTCAACAAACAGCGACACAGCGCTGCCACCAGAAGGCGGCGCGGCGCGGCGCGTAGAGAGAATGTGTGCGCGCTCGTTGACAGCAGCCAGGCAAAAGTGTATGAAATATAAAAACCGAAATAAAAGCATGGCCAACGTAAAAGCCAGCGAAAAGTTATGAGGAGAAAAATGTAAAGCGCGTGTGGCCAGTAGCGGTGCGCTGTTGGGGGAGTGTATGCGCGCAGCAGTAACAGCAACAACGCCAATAATAGTGCCAGCGGCTAGAGGGTGGAAGGCGCTTACAGGTTTGCGACGCGCGCGCAACGCCAACAGCGCGGCAACGACGCAATAGCTATGTGTGCTCGACAACGTTGTGTTGCTCGCGAGTGCCGTCACTAGTGGCGCGGCGCGACGCAAGCATCGAAGTCACCATCGTCACAGGGCCAACGAACATTTAACATGGGAAATGAACATGAACAAGCACACGCACCTATATACATACATAGATATAGATATGCCAACGCAACAGCAGCGCTGACGACAAACACAAACGCATGCACGCGATAGCTGTCTGCGGCTGTATGGGCGCTTTACGCTCGTTAACCGACACACACACATGCTTACGGAATTTCGTTGAGCGCGTATAAAGGTAAACCAGCGGCGCGCGTGTGTGTGCATGAGAGCGCTCGGTATCTGTGAGAGGCGCACATCCAAAGTAAAACTCAAATCGTTTGCAACAACAAGCAGCGCGACGACGTACGCTCTCACAATATTTTTGTATTTTTAATTTTTTGTATTGCTTGTCTTCGCTGACGCTTCATCAAAAGGGGCGCTCAGCGTGCAGAAAGGTGCCAAGGGAGCGCGGTTAGCGGCTGTGACGCGCTGGCAGAGACAAATGTTACATTCAGTGCGCTCACACAGCGTAAAGCACATATAAATCTGTACATACATATGAAATATTATATATGTATGTATACATGAAAGTGTAGCGAGCGCTGCCGAGACGCGCAAACGAGCGAACAGCACCCCACAGCAGGCTACGTCCACACACACTTTCGTACCTTGATGGAGGCAGCTAGCCGTTGCGGCGGCGTAGCGCTGAGGCAGGCAACGAACAAACCGAACCGAACGAACGTACGAGCAAACGAACGTGTAGCGCACGAACGGGCTGCCAGCAGTACTACGGCCAAGCGTTTCATTTAGCAAAAGCAGTTTTTAGTTTCGAGTTTTGTGCTGTCGCTGTTAGTTCGGCCGCAAATTGAAGTTTAGTTCCTTTCTGGCTGCTGTCAAATGTCGTCATGTTTTCTTTAACGTA